>NW_025814834.1:172220825-173486825 GCF_022079265.1 Lynx rufus
GTCAGTGGGACATTCAATGGAAATATCCAGGAAGCAACTGGATATACAGGGCTTGATGTCCCAACACTGACTTCTCCATACTTTGTCATGGATGGGGTAGGGAAGAGTCAGAGAGTTTACAGTGGTTCTCATATATGTCCTCCTCCCACCAGGGGACACTTGACAGTGTCTGGAGACATTGGGGAAGGTCCAGTGGCTCTAGTGGTCAGGAATGCTTCTAAACACTTCTACAGTGCACAGAACAGGTTTCCACAGTAAAGAATTATCTGACCCAAAATGTCAGTGATGCTGAGGTTGAGAACCCCTGGAGTAGAAGTAGCTGGAGCCCCAGGAGGCAGCTGTGTAGTTGTCACAAAGAGCACAAGCTGGAGTCTAAGAGTCAAGGTTTGAACTCTGGCCCATATGGCTCACTAGCCACATAACCATTGGAGTTATGGAGCCTCAGTTTCCTCAATTATATGGTGGGGTGGTAATATCACACAGGTAGAGTAACCCAGTTCCTCATAGAGAGCACTTAGCTCATAATAACTACACTGCTCAGGGCAGACCAAGAATCCATTTATTCAGTAAAGAATTGTTGAGGCTGTGCTCTGTGCTATACATTGTGTCAAGCCCAGGGACACAATGGTGAATAAAGTGTAGTCATGGTATTCATGGTTTCCACACTAAAAACTGCACACACACACACACACACACACATCATCATCATCATCATCATCCCAACCTCTATCAGAAAACATAATAGCCCTTGCTTGGCTCCTTCTCCTGGATCCAGTTGACAAACAACATCGTCTCTTCATCCCTCTCTGCCAGCTGAGTGTTTGTTTTCAGGAAAGAGAGAACGATGTTGGTATTTTGGCCACAGGCAGCCTAGGACTTCAAGGCGCTTTCTTTCCTGTGCCTCCACCTTTGTCCCATTCTCAGAGTCCCCATGGGCATTACTAGCTGGCACCTATCTTCCCTCTCGTGACCTCTACTGGTTTAAGGGAGCTTGCTCAATTTTGAGACTTTAGCTGTGAAACTCTAAGGGGAAAGGAGCCTCAGACTTCTCCTTCTTGTGGGGATGTAACTGAGGGCTTCCTTGAGACAGGGCTTTCTACATGTGATCATTTAGCCATGGGGCCCAGAAACCTTCAAAGAGATCTAAACACTCACTGTATCCTTTAGTGGGAGCATTGAGTATCTACCAGCTGGGAAAATTCTTCAACCTCAGTCTCTGTGGCCTTACCTGAAAAAAAAAAAAAAAAAAAGATAATATATACCTTATAGTGTTGTCATGAGATTAAATGGCATAGGGCACAGTGTCTAGAACATGGGATGTGCTCATTTATTAATTCAAATATTTATCAAGTTTCTTCTCAGTATCAGGCACTGCTCTAGCAACTGGAGATCAACAGTCTATAAACTGAACTAAAATCTCTCCCCTCATGGGGTTTATGTTTTATTGCTTAAGATTTGTGGCAGTTTGGTACTATTTAATAGGCTTTATACTCCAATTTTATCTATCTAACCATCTATCTACACACACACATTATGTGTGTGGTATATGGATATACTTATATTTATATCCTGTTAATTGCTACTATTCCCTTTTATTTAGATCAAGAAATTGAGATTCAGGGGAATGAAGTAAATTATTTGGATTCACAGAATCAGAAAGCGGGGGAGCTAGAACTGAAGTCCAAGTCTGTCTGCCTCTAAGCAGGCGCTCTTTCAGCTATGCTACAGTCAGATACAATCAGACCCACTAAAACCTCAGACAGTGGCAGCAATGATCTGGAGACGAATGGTATTTTCCTTTTTCATTTCAGTGGCGCTTGCTGCACAAACTTTCTTTAAAAGGAGTATTAGAGACACTGACTTGAATGCTGCAATGATCGCTACAGAGCCCTACCGTGTGGGCCATAATTAATAGAGATGCCAAGTGCCAACTAACCAGAAAAACTCCAGCATCGTAAATCTGTCCCCTGGCTTCTCAAGAGAACTGATGGATGAGGAATTTAGCTTAAATATTTAACAATCAATAATTCAAATACCTATCCAACCATTTGCAAGTTGGCATGTTTATAAATATGAGGGCCATACTTTCTTGAATTTTACATGAAACTTACCTGGAGTTGAATGGAGGGGGTAGAAACCACCCCCTATTTTATGGGAAAGAATCTGGGGGAGGAGATGGAAATATCCTCCAGTCTTGGCTCCACTCGAATCTGCGAAAAACATCCAGCTACAATCTTGTACCATTGTTCACGCCCTCATGTTGCTGGTGAGCAAATCAACCACAAATAATGTGTTGGAAGGCCCAATTGTGCAGCTGGAGTAAGATGCCAGAGCCTGATTTCCTTTCCATCAGCAGCTCCTGGGATGAAACCTAACACACAGCCGACAGGACAATGAATTATTCACTTTGAACTTCCATGATCTCTCTGTCACTAGAATGGGTCATCTCTCAGGCTGTAATTCAACCTCTTACCTCTTTCCCCACTTCCCAGCAGACAGCCAGGAATGAAGCCCGACTCTGGGAAGATATTCTAGCCCAGTGGGTGGGGGCTGTGAGCCGCGTGTGTCTGGATGCTGAAGAGGAGTATTGCTGTTTGAATTTAACTCTTTTGAATGAATAAAGTCTAAGTCAGCATTGACAGCTGTGATTTATCTGCACTTCACAATTATTGAATTTAGATGCTCCATCCACTTGCTGATTTATTAAACTGCTCTCCCCTTGGAGGGAGAATCAAAGCACCTCCTTTGGCCCTAATGGATAGACACTTGGGAGGCACTTAGGGAAGCCATTGTTGACAAGACTTACTACCTCAAAGAGTACCCTCTCATGTTGTCTCTGCATGGCAACAGCCTCCATTATTCCTACATTATTTCTTCACAGGCAATAACTCACCATTTCCAAAGAAGGGTGGGGCAATTGGCAAAGGCCTCTGATACTGTAGGGGTTGGAGTATCAGGCCTGAGCAATGAGCTGCCTGCCACATTTCATCTACATTTCCCAGTTGTGTCTCCTCCCAGCTGTGTAGCCCAAGGTCCCCCGGGGTTGAAGGAAGGTTTTGGGCACCAGCTGCCTATACTCCCTGTTCACAGTTTCTACCTTCCCTTGGCTGCTTCTAGAAATAATCCCAGCCAGTATCTGGACCATTATGAGCCCTTTTTCAAAACAGTGCAGATTTGGAAACCCAGAGGTGGAGATAGAAGAGAGGGAGACATGAGATGAATTCAGGCCTGGTAGGCTCACTGCCTTCAGAACTGGGAAGGACTGTGGCTTCTCTGCACCACCAGTAATTGATGATTCCTAGCGGTGGATGGCCTGTTAATGATATGAATCCCAGGCAGCAGCATATCTGGTGTGGAATTTTGGCTCTACCGTGGGAAAACAAAACTAGCTGGTAGGGGGAAAAAGGACAGAGCAAAAAAAGCCAAATTCTCCTTGCAAAGACACCAGTTATAAGTCTGTCTTGATGTCGGTTTCAAGGGCTCTAGAGGAATAGATGAGGTGTAGGTCAGCTATGTTTGAAAGGAGGCAAAGGAAAAGCAAGGCTGGTCTAGGCTAATGATGAATGCATGTGAGAAAGTATGATATGTAGAATTTCTGGAAACTTGTATAAAGGACACAATAATAGTAACTAACTTGTGAACAGCATGTGAGAAATTCAGAGCATATTCACAATTGTTTTCATTGAGTCGGGGCAGGACTGATCAGAAGGAGAATCTGGAGGACTCTGTTATGGGAGGAGGAGAAGACATAAAATGTACTTATTAGAAGCAAAGTACATTATTAATACATTTAGGAGAAAGTGGACTAGTCACTAAGCCCTTATGGAGAACATCTGGGGACTGTGGACCTGTGGTTTCTCTCACTGACAGGAAGAAGTCAGCCTGGATCATAAATCTTATGGCTGCACATCCAAATTTTTGGTCTGTTTTTTCACCCATTGGTGTTGCTGCCTAGAAGGAGCCTCAGGCAGAAATTCCTTCTCACCTGTGTACCTTGGCTTGGGTGGAGAGCAATTGTAATGGCTGCTCTTTTATTCTTGCCCAGGAAAATGAGCCTGCTTGGAGCAGAGTAATTGAAATACAACGAGGAGCCAGGCTTCTCCTGTGAGGCTCATAATAATTCCAGGAAGTAAATATTATTGGTTCTATCTTTAAAACAAGCAAACAGAGGCAAAGAGGGGTTGAGCACTCTTCTCGATGTCACACATTCATATCATTTCTTGCAGAGCAGAGAGTTTAGTCTATGTGTTTCAATCTCCCCCCGCCGCCCCATACCCTTCTCTTTTCTTCTACAAAGAAGAGAATCAGGAGCTGGGATGGGGTGGGGGGAAGAAGGCCAGATAGGTGGGACCTGGGGCTCCTGCCTCTAAATTAACCAGAACATTCTCCTCTCTTTCACACATGACAGTCCACATGCAATCTTAGAGAAAAGACCTTGGGCCACTAAAAGACATTGAAGACCATTATAAAAGACAAGTTAATTTTCCTTTTACTGGCAACTGGATATAAAGATGACATGAAAAATCTGAATGCTAGCTGAAGACCTGGTTTTTTATATTAGCCATTTTCCACGTAAATAATGCTTTTCACTAACCTAATACTACCATAAACCGGAACATCTGGCTGAAGCCAACTACTGAATTTCATGCATGGTAGAGTTTCAAAAGTATTGAGTAAATTGAATTGAAAGTCTCAAATACATTGGCAAGTGTAGTTCACGAGTGAAGGCCTGCTTGCCTCTCTCAGGGTCAACAAAGGCCAGGCACTTATCTGGAATTCAAGATGAGACAACAAAGGGTCAGGTATAGACTGTTACTTCTCGAAGGACAAAAACCTTTCAGAATTTTGGCAATTATTGAGAAACCACCCAGGGAGAAGGTAGTTTTAAACACAATTAGGATTCTATTTTAAGGAGAAATTCAGAAACTGCCCACTTAACGCTAATGTTTGATCTTCTGTGAAAGGGAGAAGGGAGAAGCTATTACAAATTTGCTAATACCATCAAAACTTATAAAGTGATAAAATGAAGCTGCATGAAGAAAAGGCAGTCATCCCAAGCATGCATGAGGCATGCTAATAGCTGTGAATATATACGAGAGCAGAGAATTATTCTGAAAATCAGTGAATAGATCAGGCTGTTTTATGGGCACGCAGCATGGTGACCAGAGGAGACTCCTGGTTCTTGACCTGTTAGAATGATCTACAAAGTGGAGACACGTACAAGGATTAGAACTTCTATTTGCATTTATTTTTATTTCTTCTATTAAAAATGACTGTTTTTATGCGATTTTTTTATAATGTCCATAATACCTTAGTACAGAAGTACATGAATATAATTTAAAATAAATAGATCTTTACTGTCTTTACTACCCAAACTCTTGTTATCTGAACACAAGAGTCGAATCAATTCAGCTAAATTTTAGGATGAATTTTCTGCTGTCCAAACTCAGACTACTTGCTGTTGGAAACTCAGGGACCCAAATAGATTTGGATAAGCTTGTATTCCTCACTATCCAAATATGGTATCCCAAGCCAGGAACCAAGATTTGGATAATGAAGGATAGTCGTGTGTAATCACAGAGCTGCCAGATTTTGGTTTTAGACTAAGATTCACTATGAAAAGAGTTTAGGAGACCACCACAGCGGAGGACCATGTCGATACGTTTGACTTTAAGTCACAGGGCTCACAAAATCCTGAGGTGATCTCTGCTAACCTCAGACCAGGCAAAATGCTCCTGTATAGAATGAAGCTGTATGTTTCTTGGGGACTAGGTTTGTTTTTTTTTTAATTTTTTAATGTTTATTTATATATTTTTGAGAAGAGAGAGTGGGTGTGTAAGCCTGTGAGAGTGCAGGGGAGGGGTAGAGAGAGGGAGACAGAACGTCTGAAGGAGACTGCACTATCAATGCAGAGTCCAATGCAGGGCTGGAACTCACGAACCATGAGATCATGACCTAAGCCAAAATTTGAGGCTTAGTAAATTGAGCCACCCAGGTGCCCCTCAAGGACTAGGTTCTGATATCAGTGTATAGTGTAAAAACTTCATATAATCCAAATATGTTTTGGAAGTTGATGTACCTGCTGTTAGTAAGTCTGATGTGGTCAGGTTTTGCTTCAGTTTGGGGGTGGGGAATCACTATTTCTTAACTGAATCCCAGTGAAGATGCTGAGTTACACTTTGTGACCATGTGGTACCAGAAAGTCCTATCTTTAAATACTAGAATCAAACTCAGTGCAGCTACACACTCTGTGAGAGGCTGTGGAGAAGAGAGGTCCTTGAGAATGAGCCAACTCCAGGCCCCCTTCCTACAATCCCCCCGGGGCTAGCTGTGTTGAGCGCAATGACTAGAATCCCCTCTACTACTGCAATGGAAGTCAACTGAGTGTAGTGATGGTTGCCTAACTCTGTGACTACACTAAAAACCATTAAATTGTATACTTTCAATGAATGAATTGCACATATGTAAATTATATCTCAATAAAGCTGTTAGTTCAAAAAAGGCATACATCTCTCATTTCTGAATGAGTGCCACACTTTAGAGGTCTCTTTCTTTGGCCTTCCTAGGGCTGCATCCTCCCCACTGACTGAGTGTCCATAGGGCTAAAGGGACCTGCTCACCAGTCCCTCACTACCCCTTATAACTCATGTTATTGGTTCTAGGCCCCCTGGAATTCCTGCTCAACAGACCCCAATATGCTTTCCTGGCTTGTATAGTCTATTCACCTGTCCATTTCCCAAAGGCACTGGCAGATTTTGTCACAGGTATGTATACTCTTAATTTTGAGGGGTTAGACTGGAGCTTCTCTTTGCATTTGGGTGAGAGTATAGACAGAGCTTAGATATTCAGGTTGGGATGTTCAAGCGTGTGCACAGGGCTCCTCAGAGTGCAGGGCTGAGTTGAGGGTAGTAAAAAGAAAGGGGCTATCCTTGAGCCAGCAGCCCGTCTATGTATGCTTGCTCCAGAACCCTCAAATATTGGAACATACCAGCCATGATGGAACAAGGCCTAAAATCAGAATAAGCATCAACCTACCCTGGTACTTTCTAATATAAACACATCTCTTCTTTATCAGAAATTCAAAAACAGTGATGGCTAACAGGTATTAAATCTCCTAGGCTCTCTTTTATGAATTTAAATCTTACATTGAAGTGGATGCTGTTATCACCTCAACTTCTCCAATGAGAACACCAAAGCTTGCAGTGGTTAAGGAAATTGTTGAGTCAGAATTTGGTAACAGGACAATCTGACAAAATCCCACTGAGCCATACTGCCTCCCTGGGAATGCCTGGCTCAAAGATAAGATTGTGTTCTCAAGAAACAGGCTTCTTTTTAGCTTCTAACAATTCTGAGAGCGATTCGAAAGAAAAAAGAGAAAAAAAGTGTGTGTCTTCCAACAGAATAGTTGACTAAGTTCCTTTCATTTGGACAAGACCGGCTAGCACAGAATGCGCATAAGCATTGTAATATGAATCACCTTTGTAGAGGACACATTCATTTTCTCTGCAGCCTGAAGCAAAAGGTTGTCAGTTATTCCTTCTAAGATTAATCTTTCTGCATCAGAGATATGGAGATTAAGGGTTCAGGGTGTGATGACTTATGCACACATGAATATGATTTTCTATATGTTACTAAAAATTTGGTTCACAAAGCATTCCCTCCCTCTGAAATCTCAGTTCCATGGTTGCTTGAAACTTATTGGTGTGCCTAGACGTGGTTTTCTCAAGGTTGCAAGCAGGACCTCCAAATGTACCATCCTAAACTGGTTTTATAACAGCTGACTCAATTCTAGCATGGATTCCATTCAAACCAATTTATAATAAATGAATATTTGTGAGCATGTCCCATTATCAGGTGGCACTTCCATTCTACAAATGGGAAAATCAAGTCTCAAAGAAGTTGTGGAAATTGTCCAAAGTGGTAAGTAGGGTCAAATAATCAAATCAGTCTCAGGAGGCCACATGGCTTGTTGGAATGTGGTGTTTTTACAGGTATAAGGCACTGCCATTTTCATAATCTCACATGACTTTTAAATTAACCTAGACAGTTGTGTAGGAATAGGGGCCATCTGGTGTGTGCTTCCCCAGCCCCCATTTTTCCACCTTTTTCTCCCAGAAAATGCACCTATGTCTTCATCTGGAGGGAAGTCCCTTCCTAGGCTTAGCTCTCCAATGTGGAGGGGATGCCATCTACTTCATCTCAGATGGGGGTTTGGTTGGCTTAGGTTGTTCAGCTCAGCCCACTCTGGGCCACAAGGGTTTCTCAGGATGGGTATGGGACCCAGTTTGGCTGCTGAGGTGTGAGGAAATAGCTCTTGGGACTCCTAGGAAAGACGTTTCCTCTTTCATCCACGGTAACTACTGGAGGAGGCAAATCTTCTTCCTTTGGAACATAGACTGCATGGAAGAGGGGTCTGACTGTCATTTTTTGCTACCATAAGTGGAAGCACACCTGAACATGTCATTTTTGCTTAATTTTGATTGAGTTGATACAGTAGGGAATATCTTTCTCAATTTTGCACAAAAGAAACTGAGGGTCAGTAGGTTAAAGAACTTCTCAGTCTCCCACAGCTAGAGAGCCACATCTAGGATGGAAATACATGTTCCTTCACTTCAAGCTTGGGGCTTCCTCAGTGTTTTCAAAGATGCTTTCCCCACACTTGGGTCAGAGCAATACTTTTTCTCTTTACCCAGGAAAAATAAGCAAACACCCACTCCATAGAAGATTTATGGAGACAAGGCCAGAGGAATTGAAAAGAACAATAAAGCCATTGTAACAGAAAAAGTTGTACCAAAGCCAATAGAACCAAGAGAATTGGAAATAGCCAATCTTGGGCATTCAGAACAAGCTCTATTAAAAATGTTGACTGATTTATGAGAAACCAGGGAGGCCATTAAAAATTTTTATAATTAGTAAGAACCTCAAAATAGTCCTATTAAGATGCCAAAATTTGTGGAGCAAATAAGAAATGTAATAAAAAATAAATTAAAGCATAAAATATTAACTTTAGAATAGACCTTATACATCATTTCATCCTACCTCCCACTAGTGGAGAATTGCTTTCTACTATATCTCTAACAGTCATCCTACCTCTGTTTGATTACCTCCATTGATGGAGATCTCACTATCTCATAAGGCAGACAATTTTGTTTTTAAATTATACTGTAATCTGATCTAATTAATGAAAAAATAAAAAAGATAAGCACAGACAGTAATGTTGTAGAATATTTTATATTATTAACTTATTATTTATTATGTTTTATTTTTATTTTTTTGCTTTTCAGTATTTCCTGTTATTCTAAAAACCTTCCCCTGATTTGGCAAACAGCTTGTATGTTCTGTATTTTCTGCCTTGGAAGAGGGAAGGTCAGACAGAATGCAGAGAAGAAAGGAAAGTCAGGGCATAAGTAATAGATTCAGGAATATAGATGTAAAGCCAGACCATCCAGTCTTTAGAACAAAACAACAACAACAACAACAACAACAACAACAACAACAAGAGATTCTCCAGGTGAAGAGGTCAGAAAGTCACAGGAGAAGCATGGAGGGGTTGGACACAGTGGGGTGTTGAGAAATGTATCCTATGTCACACTCCACCTTCAGTCAGGTCCTAGAAGAAAGGAGACAGCAGATATTCCAGACAGGTTTGAGGAAGTCAAGAGTCCTCTTTCCTTTCCTAAGGAGAGTCTGTGAAAGGAGGAAATACACCAGAGTAGAAATAGCCATCTGTATCATCTAGGAAAACAGATCCATCATGTCCCCTCAGACTTTCCCATAGCACCGCGTGATGGTGGATGGAGGGATGTTTCCCAAACACAGAGAGAGAGGATGGGGCACAGAGCTCTTCTTGGTGGGAGGAGGTAGATTCCGTGGAACCTGCATGGACTCATGACATAAAGTCACATACAAGTAGCAGCATCTCTGTGAGTTGATGGAGGTGACTAATGACCAAGGATCAGAGTGTCCCTATCCCCCTGCCTCACCCTGCCAATGTTATGCCATGCAACATCCCTGAAGAGAAGCCCCACCCCACAGCACTGATCCTTTTTCATTTTTTGGCTTCTCAAAACCAAACCCTTTCTGAGATTTTGGTAGAAGTCTTAAGTGGAAGTATTCCCTCTTTCCATCACCCTCCCCCACTAGAGGGAGGGCATGTGACCTATGGTCACTAAGTGCTTCTACCCAGATGTTTGACTCTTGAGTGAGTGAAGCAAAGGCAGAGGGAAGAGGAGACCAACCACAGGGTGGCTGATGTAACTGGTTGTGACCACATCCTCGCCGATTTTTCTTGCTGCCTAGCCTTGCTTGGTTCCTGACAATTTTCCAGACCTGTGAGGTACCCAATACCTTCCAATGAATTCTTCTTTTGTGAAATGTAGTTAGAATCTGTTTCTGTTCCTTGAAATTTTCGGATACAGGAATGTGTATGTGCCACAGTCTCTTCAAGTCAGAAGAGCTGTAGGGTAGAAATCTGGGATTGATTATGTTGCCTCAATGGGGAGTTGATGACAATGATCACTTTTATCTTTTTTTTTTAGGATTCAGAGATAGGAACCTGGAAGCCCATGGTTCACAGGAGCAAAGCATCTTAATCATTACCTGTGGTGATTTGTTTTTGAAGGGCTCATGAAAAGCAAGTTTCAAAATCCCCCTAACCACTGTCATGGGACATTATAAAAGACAGAAGGAGTTCGAAGACTGTGGGATGGGCTGGCTGCTTCTACTGGTCCTGGTTAGTCGATTAAAAGAGAATGATAGATTTAAATCCTGGAATTCTCAGTTTAAGGCATATATTAACATCCAGAAACTTACTATGACTGGGCCAAATGGATTTCCAACCTCTAAAAGCCACACAGCTGAGAGAATGGGGAAAAACTTTAAGTTGGATTCTGAGGTTTCTAGAATTATATCAGTTAAGTTCTCAGCCTTGTCATCCTCTTAGGAGAAAGTTAAAGCATGGATAGGATAAGACTTGAAATGAGGGTATATGGGACGGCCCAGAGAACTCACTAACCCTTCCATGCCAGCCAAAGCCTCCCTCCTCCCTTGACTGTTGACCCTTTTTATTTTTTGCCCAAAGGTACTATAACTTCCTTACCCTAAAGAGTTACACTGAAAGGAAGAGTCTCTTTTTAATGATCTGCAATGCAGCAACCTTCCTTTGTCTTCAGGATCAGACCAGAATACCCATGGGGGAGGTGGGTAGTAAAAAATCAAACCTGGGAGCAGAAGGCATATATAACAAGTAATTTGCAAAACTTTGCTAATTTACACCTTCAAAGATCTGGGGAATATGTGTGGGAATGAATCCTGTAGGCTCTTGACTAAAGATGAGAAGAATATCATTTAGACCAAGTTGGAGTCCTTGACATGGATTCACTTAGCATAGACCCCAGATTCTGATGCAAGTTCCAGCAGCTGGGAGTAGACACCGTTGTTTGTTCAGTTGGTTGACAGAAGTCTGGACTCAGTGGTGGCCAACACTAAACAGATTTGAGATGTCATAAATTCCTTGATATCAAGTAAAGGAAAGAATCCAAAGACTCTGAGAGATAGGAATGCTGGAGTGAATTTATCATGTGCAACTGACCCTATCACTCCCTGACTATGTCTCCCAGGGGAGTGCAGAGGACATCCTCCTTGCCAAAGTCTTGAGAAATACCTTGAGGAGGGGAACACCAATGTCTTCACCATGGCCACTGTTATCTGGAGGCTGGAGATTCCGATGGAAGCTGCAGTTGACATGGGGTTTCTGGGTTCAGTAGGGATGGGAGGAACCCGGGGCAGCCAAGGACACATCGTAGCTTTTCAAAGGCAGAGATGGGAACTGAAGGGGGATTCCTTCCTGTCCCCTCCCTGGGAACACGTGGCTTTAATTCAGCCACTGAGATTTTCCAACCCTCTGAATCTTTTATCAGGTGTTTCTTTTGCAAATATTTTCTCCCAGTCTATGGCTCACCTTCTCATTCTTTTGACATTGTCTTTTACAGAGCAGAAGTTTTTAATTTTAATGAAGCCCAGCTTATCAATTATTTCTTTCATGGATCATGACTTTGGTGGTTGTATTTAAAGAGTCATCATCAATACCAAGGTCACCTAGATTTTCTCCTATGTTATCTTCTGGGAGTTACATAGTTTTGCATTTTACACTGAAGTTTATGATTCACTTTGAGTTAATTTTTGTGAAGGGTGTGAGGTCTGTGTAGAGATTCATCTGTGTTTGCATGTAGATGTCCAGTTGTTCCCATGCTATTTGTTGAAGAAACTATCTTTGCTCCATTGTTTTGCCTTTGAGCCTTTGTCAAAGGTCAGCTGACTATATTTATATGAGTCTATATCTGGGCTCTCTGTTCTGTTACATTTATATCTATTTGCCTACTCTTTTGCCAAGACCAGGCTGTCTTGGTTACTGTGGCTTTATAGTTATATCTTGAATTCAGGTGGTGCCAATCCTCCAACTTTGTTCTTCAAGAGTCAGCTTCTTGAGCAAGTAAAACAAAAATCCGGGTGGTGAGATTGTATTGGGGGACTTAAGGATATAGACCCAACCTAATCTGATACTCAACCTTACCTAATTTGACTTTTGATTTTTTACAAAGCTCACTATGAGCAAAGTCTTAACTTATCTTCCATTTCTACCTGCTCCATTCTCCCACTGGTCTCCAACCACATTGGCCTTCTTCCCGTTCCTTAAACTTGTCTGGACTTCCCTTTCCCTACATCTTTCACACATGCTGTTTCCTTTGCTCAAAATATTTTTCTTCCAACTCTGCCCTGGCTAACTTCACTCATCCTTGCAGCTACAGGTAAAATAGATCTTTCTTAGTACACCTTTCCTCTTACATTCTCTTAGATGTTTTCCTCTATTGCTCTTATCAGGATGTTAATTTTCTTTTAATTTGCATGCATTTTCTGTAATGTTTGTCTGTTCATGATCCTGCTTTGTTCTTTGCTGTGTCTGTTGCTGCTAACTTCTAACAGTAGCCTAACAGAGATGGTGGTCAAAAATTATTTGCTAAATTGATGCTTTATCTATGCTGTCTTGATAATTTTTCCTCCATTGTGTAATGGGAACATCTCATGTCAATAAATATAGCCCATAAAGTCATTTTTAATGGAACCATAGTATTCTACAATAGGAATTATGATGATGATAATAGTAATAGCTATCTTTATTTATCATTACTATCTGCCAGGCCCTTTTGTAAGGGCTGAACATATGTTAATAATTTAAGCTTCCCAAACTTATGGGGTAGACGCTTGTATTATTCCTATTTTATAAATGTGTACACTGAGGCATGGAAAAATTAAGTAACCTTTCTTAGCATCTCAGAAACAGTATTTTATGCAGCCAGGATTTGAACCTGGGCATTTTGACTGTGACTTCTGTGCTCTTAATCTTACTGTTGTGTTGCATATAAAATTCTATTTCATGGGGCACCTGGCTGGCTCAGTCAGTAGAGCATGCAGCTCTTCACCATGAATTTGAGCCCCATGTTGGGTGTAGAGCCTACTTAAAAACAATAAAATAATATAAAAAATTCCATTTCATTTAACCAATCCCCTTATTGGTATACATTTAAATTGTTTTTAACTTTGAGCCATTGCAAATGTAAGAATTAATTCTCATTATCTTTGTACAGTTACCTAATTATGTTTGAAAATATTTGCTGAATTGTCCACCACATCGAACATATTTTCCATCAACAGCTTGAGCAGACTCTTACTCCACATCCTTTGTGCTTTTTAGTACTGACAAATTTAACAGAAGACATAGGGCTACCTGATTTAGCAAATAAAAATACAGGATGCCAGTTAAATTTGGATTTCAGGTAAATAAAAAATAATTTTTGTGTAAGTATGTCCCATAAAATATTTGAGACACATGCTGTTTAGTGTAAGTGTGTCCCATGTAACATTTGGGATGTGTTTCCAAAATTTTTTTTGTTCTTAACTAAAATTCAAAATTAAATTCAAATTCTAATTTAGCTGGGCGTCCTGTGTCTATCTGATAATTGTAAGGAGGAAAGAAGTATTTAATTTAAAGTTGTCTACCTTTAGCAACCAATCACTACAAAATGTATTTATTACAATAGCCAAATTAGAAGCAAATTAGCAAATTAGAAGCAGCCCAAGTGAATGGATAAGAAGATATAGCATATATATAGATAAATGCATATGCAATGGAATATTATCCAGCCATAAAAAGAATGAAATCTTGCCATTTGCATTGACATGCACAGAGCTAGAAAGTATAATACTAAGTGAAATAAGTCAGAGACAGACAAATATCATATGATTTCACTCAGGTGTGGAATTTAATAAACAAAACAAATGAGCAAAGGCGGGGGGAAGGGAGAGGCAGACCAAGAAATAGACTTTTAACTATAAAGAAAAAAATTGATGGTCACTAGAGGGGAGGTGGGGGGGGATGGGTGAAATAGGTGATGGGAATTAAGGAGAGCACTTGTGATGAGCACTGGGTGATGTATGAAGTGTTGAATCACTATATTGTACACCTGCCACTAATAAAACACTGTATGTTACCTGTACTGGAATTATAATACAATACAATACATACAACAGTACAATACAATGAATGCATTTATAAAACAGCGGCTAAGTGCTGGATGCTTTGACTATAAATAAGAATATTAGTGCACTGTCTAGTGAGGAAAAGACACATAGTTAAATCTAATACCAGGTCATAAGCATAGTGATAGAGATACAGACAGGGGTGTCCATGAGTGACACCTAAAACCAGATGGGGAGGCAGAAAAGAATTGCTAAAAGACTCTTGAAGGTTTAGCTACCCTAAGGGGTAGTGGAGTATTTTAGGCAGAGAGGAGTGTATAATCTAAAGCAAAAGCCAGCAAGCAGCAGGAGTGTGTAGGCGATACAGCAGTTGATGTTGCTGGAGCCAAAGGCGTGAGGCAGAGAGCGACAAGGAATGAGTGTGGGGATTGGAGTAGGAGGTGAATCGTGAATGTGGCTTATTGTATATACCATGTTACTGAATGGAACAAGATTTTAAGTAGGACAGTGGCAGGGACATCCTCTCTCTTTCCCTGACTAGCTGCTGCCTGCTTCTAAGGCTCATTTCTGGTGCTAGCTTCTCCATGAACCTTTTCCACGAACCTTTTCTCCATGACCTTTTCCTTACGGCTTAGGGTCCTCTCCTCCAGGCTGTTCTGGGGATAGATACTAACCACATCGTGTCCCAAATGCCTATTCACTATCTTCCTTGTGGGACTTCCTGAGGGCAGGAATCATGGGGTTTTTTTTGTTTTTTTTTTAGTTTTTGGCACCTCTGTACCCTCATCCTCCAATTTCATGTTGGTTTTCCTGAATCCTAAATATTTGCCAGAGTGGGTGCCACATCAGTGACCTAGAGCTAAAGCACATTCTCTCTACTGCTAAATTGTATTCTGTCTGCCAATAGTCTCCAATGTCCTAACCCTGCTGTCAGTACTTTCCCAGTGCTGGGATCTCTCAGCCAATTCTACAGCTTGGAAATGAACTTCCTTTCCTACTTCTTTGTCATGGTCCCCACCAGTCTTCCTGCAACGCAATGACTTCTGCTTTAGAGAATGTCCAGTGAGAATGACTTCTGTTAGTGATGTCCCACGGCAGCTGCGGGTGGCCGACAGTGCCCTGCTCACCCCAAGGAAACTCTGGTTGGGATATCCCGTGACCACCAACTTTGATTTTCTATCACCCCTTATTGTCCTTCCAGAGGTTCGCCCTTTCTCAGAACATTAGGTCTCGGGCATATATTTGTTAGACCTTTGAACTTGCTCCGATTTAAGTTGGGGCTGTTGTTGTGTTATAGTTTAACTCTCAAGGACCAGCCTTACTTGCCTCATTGTCAATTTGTGTGTGTGTGGGGAGGGTACTTTTCTAACATTGCCATATGGCAGGGATATAGTAGTCCACCTTGAAGGATGTCTGACTGCTGATCTTGCTGTGACCTTTCTGTAGCAGGAATAAGTTCTCCAACTTCGCTCCTGTCCCAATCCAAGCCCTACCTTGCACGCTAATGGGCCCCAACCTCTGTTCCTTGCTTGCCTCCTCATCAGCTCTGGCTGCTTTGGCACACTGCCTTGGCCTCTGTCTCTCCAGGGTCTTGAGTTTCTGTGGTTCAGTTATGAGAGCTCTGGAATCCGAGGAACCCAGCTTCGACTTTCATTTCATTATGCAATTTAACCTGCCCAAGAATACTACCATGGCTGTATTATCATCTTCTGTTGACAGATAAAAAACAAAAACATATGGTATCTGTCTTTCTCTGTATGACTTATTTCACTTAGCATAACACTCTCCAGTTCCATCCACGTTGCTACAAAAGGCCGTATTTCATTCTTTCTCATTGCCAAATAGTATTCCATTGTGTATATAAACCACAATTTCTTTATCCATTCATCAGTTGATGGACATTTAGGCTCTTTCCATAATTTGGCTATTGTTGACAGTGCTGCTATAAACATTGGGGTACAAGTGCCCCTGTGCCTCAGCACTCCTGTATCCCTTGGGTAAATTCCTAGCAGTGCTATTGCTGGGTCATAGGGTAGATCTATTTTTAATTTTTTGAGGAACCTCCACACTGTTTTTCAGAGAGGCTGCACCAGTTTGTATTCCCACCAACAGTGCAAAAGGGTTCCCATTTCTCCACATCCTCTCCAGCATCTATAGTCTCCTGATTTGTTCATTTTAGCCACTCTGACTGGCATGAGGTGGTATCTCAGTGTGGTTTTGATTTGTATTTCCCTGATGAGGAGCGACGTTGAGCATCTTTTCATGTGTCTCTTGGCCATCTGGATGTCTTCTTTAGAGAAGTGTCTATTCCTGTTTTCTGCCCATTTCTTCACTGGATTATTTGTTTTTCGGGTGTGGAGTTTGGTGAGTGCTTTACAGATTTTCGATACTAGCTCTTTGTCTGATATGTCATTTGCAAATATCTTTTCCCATTCTGTTGGTTGTCTTTTAGTTTTGTTGATTGTTTCCTTTGCAGTGCAGAAGCTTTTTATCTTCATGAGGTCTCAATAGTTCATTTTTGCTTTTAATTCCCTTGGTTTTGGAGATGTGTCAAGTAAGAAATTGCTGTGGCTGAGGTCAGAGAGGTTTTTTTCCCTGCTTTCTCCTCGAGGGTTTGATGGTTTCCTGTCTCACATTCAGGTCCTTTATCCATTTTGAGTTTATTTTTGTGAATGGTGTAAGAAAGTGGTCTAGTTTCATTCTTTGGCATGTTGCTGTCCAGTTCTCCCAGCACCATTTGTTAAAGAGACTTTTTTCCATTGGATATTCTTTCCTGCCTTGTCAAAGATAAGTTGGCCAGACTTTTGTGGGTCCAATTCTGGAGTCTCTATTCTATTCCATTGGTCTATGTGTCTGTTTTTGTGTCAATACCATGCTGTCTTGATGATGATAGCTTTGTAGTGGAGGCTAAAATCTGGGATTGTGATGCCTCCCCCATTGGTCAGAGAAAGACAGATACTATATGTTTTCACTCTTATGTGGATCCTGAGAAACTTAACAGAAGACCATGGGGGAGGGGAAGAAAAAAAAAAGAGAGAGAGGGAGGGAACCAAACCATAAGAGACTCTTAAATACTGAGAACAAACTGAGGGTTGATGGGGGTTGGGGGAGAGGGGAAAGTGGGTGATGGGCATTGAGGAGGGCACCTGTTGGGATGAGCACTGTGTTGTATGGAAACCAATTTGCCAATAAATTTCATATTAAAAAAGATAAAGACAATTTATACAAAAATAAAAAAAATAAAAAATAAATTAAGTAAAAATAATTACTGGCTCAAAGTAGTAGATTAATAGGTAGTTTAGTCTTTAAAATATATTTGAGAGGTACTGGGTGGCTTAGTTGGTTAAGCCTCTGACTTGAGCTCAGGTCATGGTCTCACAGTTCGTGGGTTCGAGCCCCGCATCAGGCTCTATGCTGACAGCTCACAGCCTAGAGCCTGCCTCAGATTCTGTGTCTCCCTCTCTCTCTGCCTCTCCTGGACTCGTGCTCTGTCTCTCTCTATCTCTCTCAAAAATGAATAAACATTAAAAAATATACTCAAAATATATGTGATACTGTTTTATATTAGAAGAGAACTTATAGTTTGAGAAAGAGCAAGGGACATAAAGAATTACATATTTAAAGCTGAATAAAAGAACCATAGCTTGGTTCTTCAGTTTCTTTGTGAGGGGAAAAAAAATGCTGATCTTGAAGATAAATGTTAAAAGATTTTGGTCAGGGTGGCGCCTGGTGGCTCATTAAGTTAAGCGTCTGACTCTTGATTTCTGCTTGGGTCATTATCTCACAGTTTCTGGGATTGAGCCCACGTGCACTGTCAGTGCAGAGACTGCTTGGGATTCTCTCTCTCTCTCTTTCTCTCTGTCCCTCATTTGATCACACTCTATCTCAAAATAAACAAATATTAAAAAACAAAAAACTGTGGGCATAGAAAAGTTAATTTTTTTTTTAAAGTTACCCAGATAGTGAGTGGCATACCTGGGGTTCAAATTCTCGCTCCACAACCCACATTCTCCCCATCACATGGTCTCCATACAAGCAGAATGCACTGGCCCAGGGCAAGGCACTTCAGTTTATGAGTTTCGGCTTCCTCCTCTCCAAAACAGAGTTAATAATAGGTTAATGAGAACTACCTCTCAAGATTGGTGTAGAGATTAAAAGGAATTATGTAAATTAGGCACCCAGCCCAGAGCCTGACAACAACCGAGCGAGAAATATTTCCTTCCCTTCTTGGTGTGTCCATCTGGGTAGACTTTTCCATTGTCTTAGCAAGGGAGCAGCTCTGAGGAAATATCAACTTGTTAGCCAAGACGGCCCGGGAGGAGCTGCTTTCCAGAAACACAGGTGAATGAAGGCTCTGAAAACAAAACATGTGTGGGAGTCCCCATGGGCACCCAGAAAACACCCTGTCACAGATCAGGAGGCATTTGCATCCAGCGGGATGGCCTGGGACGTGCCCCCAGCACCTGGGAGGCCAAGTTTCCACCAACCTGTGGCATCCCAGAAAGAGGTGACTGATAATGGGCTCGGCAGTGTTTTGGGAGAAATGCTCTTTTGGATAAAGCTGCTTTTTGGTATTTCCTATCTCCCCACCCCATCTGAGCATGCCCACAGCCGTGCTCTGAGTTACGAGCACATAAATCTCCATCACAAATTTATTGCCATCATTTATCAGCTCCTATCGCTCAATGGCCAAGCAGTTAATTTTAAAATGAAGTGGGGCTGTTTTCATTAATACCCGTGCGCTAACTACCTATCAAAACACTCAAAGACAATTAATACCATGTTGCTGAAGTACTGAACCAATAAATATCTTCAGTCTTGGCGTGTCTCTGGCAGATAAAAGACATTAGACTCATCCCCTGTTTCAGTAATATTCTTCCATTCTCTTCCTCTCCATAGCATCAGAAACATTTACATTTAAGAACGGGATTAAATAGCCAGACCAGCCCATAACATGAATTTAAAAGGCTGTTGTTTCATGACATCTAAGTAATGCCTTCAGGGTATAATGGTAATGACAACGTGCCTGAAAAGAAGATGGAACATTTCTGAGGAAGATACATCATCAATACCAAAGCCTTCTGGCCTCAGAGGCTTTCTGGAAAGCAAATGCCTCGCCTCTGATGGGGGCTGGAATCCAGTTTGATCAGCAGTCTGAGCGGTGGGTGGGAGTTGGAATCCACACTCTCGCAGGCTCAAAACCTTTACAGACAGAATATTCTAGATTTTGACAACTCTGGAGCCACATCAGGGACTAACGGCATGTGGTCATTTGTTATTTACTAAGGCATGACTTTACACACCTCACATGGAGGCTGCTGTGCGAGTGATTTTCTCACTTGGGAGGCCTAGCAACCTTTTCTTCCACCAGCACCTTATTCGATCATTTTTCCTAACCGGTTATTTGTGGGTCCAATGTGTGCAAAATGCTGTCCCAGGGACGCTGCAGAGCATCTCAGTCTGCAGGGAGCACATTCCTATCTCCTTTATCATTTTCCATGAGTCAGCATCATTTACACAACAACGCTCAAGTAATAAAAATTGGTGTCTTTTTTAGAAAATAGCCCTGAAAAGAAATACAGGTGTTGCATTAAAATAAAACATTTTAGGGGTGCCTGAGTGGCTCAGTCGGTTAAGTGTCCGACTTCAGCTCAGGTCATGATCTCACAGTTCGTGGGTTCAAACCCCGCGTCGGGCTCTGTGCTGACAGCTCAGAGCCTGGAGCCCCCTTCAGATTCTGTGTCACCCTCTGTCTGCCCCTCCCCTGCTTGCACCCTGTCTCTCGCTCTGTCTCAAAAATAAGCATTTAAAAAATAAATAAATAAATAAATAAATAAAATATTTTATTGCTCCCCCCTCTACCCCATATTGCTTAACTAATGTGTTCCCCATGGCAAAAATTAGAAACTATAGCTGAGCAAAAAGAAAATAATTAGCTCCCTAAATCCTACCACCCGGAGATAACCATGGCTAACCTTTGCCTCCCACACACAGGGACTCTCTTTCCTCTTTTATATATCTACTGCCTTTTTAAAAGCATGATTATTCTTTGTATAATTGTCTGCCCCTCATCTCCTCATATAAGGCTATACTGTCCCCATCATTCTGTCTTAATAAGCACACTTGTATTAAGTAGCGGCTGCAGACACTCTGAGAGTCCTACTGTTGTGTGTGTTTCATTTTAAAAACGTACCCTAGGGGCGCCTGGGTGGCGCAGTCGGTTAAGCGTCCGACTTCAGCCAGGTCACGATCTCGCAGTCCGTGAGTTCGAGCCCCGCGTCGGGCTCTGGGCTGATGGCTCAGAGCCTGGAGCCTGTTTCCGATTCTGTGTCTCCCTCTCTCTCTGCTCCTCCCCCGTTCATGCTCTGTCTCTCTCTGTCCCAAAAATAAATAAACGTTGAAAAATCATAAAAAAAAAAAAAAAAAAAACGTACCCTAGGGGCGCCTGGGTGGCTCAGTGGGTTAAGCGTCCGACTTCAGCTCAGGTCACGATCTCGCGGTCCGTCGGTTCGAGCCCCACGTCGGGTGTTGTGCTGACAGCTCAGAGCCTGGAGTCTGCTTCCGATTCTGTGTCTCCCTCTCTCTGCCCCTCCCCCGTTCATGCTCTGTCTCTCTCTGTCCCAAAAATAAATAAACGTTGAAAAAAAATTTTTTAAAAGAAAAAAAAATTTTTTTTTTAAAATTAAAAAAAAAATAAATAAATAAACGTTAAAAAAAAAAAAAAAAAAAAAAAGAACGTACCCTAGTTTATCTATTCCTCCCTGTTTGGCTATTGAGGTCATTTTCTGCCCTTTTTAAGTTATAAACAACCCTGTGGTTCTGTTTGACTTGTCATTATTACTAGGTCCTGGTGCACACCCCGAATTATTTCCTTGGGATCAATTCATTGAATTGGAGTTTCTAGCTCAATTTATAGGCATATTTTTAAGGCTTTTGACTTATGTGGCCAGACTGCCCTCAAAATGGTTCCAGTTTATGCTCCCAGACCTGCTTGTCCTCTGCCATGCCAGCAGTCTCCAGTTTCTCCCAGTACAGTATGGGGGAGGCAGAGGTCTCCCTTTGCCCACGGCTCCTTTTACCCGGGGCTCTGCTTCCTACCCCTTTGTCGGCCTCAGGGCTTTTCCTCTATCAGTGGTAGTCTCTTTCTCTGAGCTCTTTCTACAGCACTTAAAAATACTGTCTCTTCTCTTAACTGCAGAGAACAAAGTGAGAGTTGCTGGAGGGGAGGTGGGCGGGGGTATGGGTTAAATGTGTGACACGCATTAAGGAGGGCACTCGTTGGGATGAGCACTGGGTGTCATATGTAAGAGATGAATCACTGGAAGCCATGACAACACTGTATGTTAACTAACTTGAACTTAAATTTAAAAAAAAAAAAGGAAAGAGTTTTATCACACACAAAATAATCCTGCTTCTTGTGTATTAAAAGAAAAAAAATGTCCCTGACCTCTGTCATGGGCTGAATTGTCCCCCCTCTCCCCCCCCCCCCCCAATTCATAGTTGAATCCATAACCCTCGGTACAGCAGAATGTGAGCACATTTGGAGACAGGGCCTTTAAAGAGGTGATTCACTTAACATGAAGACTTTAAGGTAGACCACAATCCAGTCTGACTGGTGTCCTTATAAGAAGAGGAAATTTGGCT
The DNA here is from genome assembly GCF_022079265.1 of Lynx rufus. Taxonomy (NCBI): domain Eukaryota; kingdom Metazoa; phylum Chordata; class Mammalia; order Carnivora; family Felidae; genus Lynx; species Lynx rufus. The sequence goes on from NW_025814834.1 coordinate 172,243,005, forward strand.
GCACGGTGTGTGAGGTGTGTGGGCACACAGGAAAGACCATGTGGGGACGTAATGAGAAGGTCGTCATCAAGTCCAGGGGAGAGGCCACCAAAAACCCAAAACCTGCTGAGCCCTGATCTCAGACTTCTAGCCTATAGGACTATGAGAAAACACATTTCCGTTACTTAAGCCCCCGGTCGGTGGTTCTTTGTTACCCCCTAGCAAACCAATGCATCCTCGTTATAGAAAACCTTTCCTAGGGCTGCCCTTGTAAAACCAAATTCTTGAACAAATTTGCTCTTACCCTTTATTCTCTTGTCCCATCTCACCATCTGGTTTCTACCCCCAATTTGAAAGACAGCTCCTACCAAAGTTATAGACCATCTCCACATTACCAACCCGATGAACACCATGCCTGGCATATATAGACAACTCACTCGTAGGAGTTGCTGTTCTAATTATTTGAGTAAGAGATGCCAGCTCAGCCTGCCAAATTAGAGTACAGGATAATAAATATGTCCATATTATTTCTTTACAAAATGTGCATTGGCCATTCCCCCTACCTAGCCCTAAAGGAGCCAGAAGCAGCAGGAAAAGGGTAGGGGAAAGGCCTTTTAATGCCTGAAAAGGAGTGGTAATTATGGAGAACATGTTCGTAACAGGAAAGCTAAGGCATCTTTCCAAAATATCATAGAATATGTTTAAAGGGAGTTATCGGTCAAAAGTAAGCCATTTTCTTTTTGAACCCCATCAATTTTAGATTGTTCCATTAAAAAAGGAATCAATTGGGGCGCCTGGGTGGCTCAGTCGGTTGAGCGTCCGACTTCGGCTCAGGTCACGATCTCGCGATCCGTGAGTTCGAGCCCTGCGTCGGGCTCTGGGCTGATGGCTCAGAGCCTGGAGCCTGCTTCCGATTCTGTGTCTCCCTCTCTCTCTGCCCCTCCCCCGTTCATGCTCTGTCTCTCTCTGTCTCAAAAATAAATAAATGTTAAAAAAAAAATTAAAAAAAAAAAGGAATCAAAACACACACACACACACAAATGGACTTTTGTTTTCATTTAATACTATATCATGAATATTTCTCATGGCATTAAATATTCTTCTACATCAAAAGAAGTGTGCATTGGTAGTTTTCCAAATATGGGTAGAAGAAGTATACCAGTTATAGACTTATTTGGAAAATAGAGTAGGCATACACATTCTAGACTATTTGGGACATACACTGTGCTATGTGGGTCAGTTTCTTCCAGATGTTTTTGTTGTTGTTGTTTGTTTGTTTGTTCTCTCTACGCAGAGTTGTTTGCATGCTAGAGTCTGCCACATGTTATCCTGAGATTATTTTGATTATTTTGTGTCCGTCTCTCTTCCTTTTTAGGTGACATTATAACTACACCTCCTCCAGCTATAGTCAGGTTATTAAAAAGGAGCAGGTAGCTAGTTCAGGGATCCTCCTTGCCCTCCTTTCAGTTTCTAAGAGTCAGGTTTGGGGAGGTTTCTGGTAGTGCTTTGGCCTCCACAAAAATTAAAAGCAAGTAGCTATCAAGAAGCAGCCTTAGGACTGCGAGCCTGGTGCATGGCTCTCCCCTCTCCGTCTGCTCCCAGATGTCTAGGTGTGTGACCGAGTGCTCCTCAGGATGACCGAGTGCTCCTCAGGATCACTTGGCAATGATGCCAAATGCCTTTCAGAAAGAAGGGTGAGCCAGGCAAGGGCTCTTGTATCCGGCACCTGGCCTGGGCCAGGGCTTTGCTTGCCAGGGGGATGTTTCTTTCATCAGCCGGGCTGTTGTTCACCTCTGGAAGGAGAGACTTTAAGCGATCTTCCACAGACCCGGAGAGAGGTGGCTCAAAGCACTTGAAAGCACAGAATTTATGGCCTCATGGTACAGAGACTCCCTGGTTTGCGCCAGCAGAGTAGACCCAGTTCCGATGGGAAAAGAGGCAAGAATTTGGACCCTATCTTAGGGCATGGGTTGTTGACACCACATCCCCATGGGCACGCAGGGCCAGCGTGCAGGAGGCTGGGGTGGTAGGAGGTGGAGGGGTTTACCTAACCATCCGTCACTCAAACTGTGATGCAGAGAACCAGACCCCGGAAGCGAGAGGGCAGTCTTGGACCCCGTAACGCCAACCTCCTCTTCTCTGAATCCTCCCCTATGTTCCCAGTGTCACTCCTTCCTCATGCCTCTCCAGCTGGTTCCTTGGAGGGACATCTCTCCCTTAGCACATCCTGCCCACGTTCCCAGGCTCACCTGCTTTTCCATTGTGCCTTGAGCCCGAACAGATTCTTCCCTTGGCTTCCTGCCATTTGACACGGTCACCAATAGTTCAATAGCTTGTTTGCAGAATGTCTTTTCTAAGGATACAGAAATGTTCCCTGCCCTTAGAGGGGGAAAGACAGATATATACACTGAAAATGCCATTATTAATGGGGAGAGTGCTGCAGTGGAGGGAAGCACAGAGTTCTGTGGGGTTCAAGCCTCTGAAGACAGTCAGTCTTTAAACCCAACCAACATGCCAGAGTCCCCAGTTTCGGTCTCTAGCTTACTTGGTTTTCCCTCTGCTTCCAACGTTTAACAAGTAACTGCCTCCTAGACTTCAATGCCTCACATGCATCTGTGGCTTAAAATTGAGCTCCTAACCTCCCCCCCCCCCCCCGCCCCGCACACCTTAAAGTAGCACGAGCAGTAATACCCAAGCCCCTGTTACTTGTACAGGCATGAAGATCTCCAACCTCTGCCTGCTGGGCTGCCTCAGATTATTAAATGCTTCCACTATCTTCTCAGTTTCTGCCGTGTTTCTAAAACCTGAGGATTTCTCTTTCTTCCTTGCAAGCTGAGCCATGCGATTCACTTTAAAAATTTTCGGATTGACCAGTATCTCTAGTTGTAAAAGATGTGTCAATTTTTTACACAGGTAGGGTGCTCTGCCCTGAGGGCCTTCATTGTATTAATTTTTTAACTTATGAAATATACCACAAATACAGATAAGTGCACAAAATAAAGATCTATACTTCAGTGATTTATCCCAAGCAAACCTTCTCCTTTATTCTGTGGGTATGGTAAAGGACGTTGAGTTTGGGATGCTAAGGTAACCTTGCATTACTGGAATAAAACCAAGCTGCGTGTACTGTATGGCCTTTAACCATCAGGCTGGATTCGGTGTTAACATTTTGTTTACAGTTTTTGCGCCTCTGTTCGTGAATAAGATTGGCCTGTAACTTTTCCCCCCTATAATATCCTTGTCAAGCGTCAGCATCAAGGTGAAATAGATGGGTTTCTCTTCTTCTATTTTCTAAAAGAGTAACAAACTGTTAGCATCCTTCCTTCTTTATATGTTTGGTAGAAGTCCCTGTTGGAGATATTAGGGCCAGGAGTTTTCTTGGTGGGAAGGTTTGTAATTTCTTTCATTTTGATAAGACCATTCAGATTTCAATTTTGTCCAGTGTTAGTATCTTTAAGGAATTTGTTCAACATCAGTTTGGCCAATATTTTCTAGTTCGTTGGGATAAAACTATTTTAAGAAACTTTTCTTATTATATTATTTTAATGACTACTTTAGCTACAGTTATATCCTTCTTCTCATTCCTGACATTGCTTAATGTGTATTTAAGCTGCACTTTTATGGGTCATTCTCCTCAAAGTATTCAATTTTACTGTTTGTTTCAAAGTGCCAATTTATGGCTTTGTTGACCTCTATTGTATGTTTGCTTTGTCTTTCATTATTTATCTTTCTGTTTATCTTTCTCTTCTTTCTACTTTCTTCAGGCATAATTTAGTGGTTAAAAAATATTCGTAAGTTGGATCCTTGGTCCACTGATTTCATCCTTTTCTATTTGCTGTAAAATGTTATGTGCGTATGGTCTAGCTAAATCTCTTGAGTTTTTTCAAAATTTATTTTTAGTTTTACTTATAGTAAAATTAACTGTTCTTTGCTGATGAAATGTCTGTTCAAATATTTTTCCTATTTTTAATTGGGTTGTTTGTTTTATTATTGTTGATTTTTGAAAGTTCTTTACATATTTTGGACATAAGTTCCTTGCCAGATATACTCTTTGAACATATTTTCCTCAGTCTGTGGTGTTTCTTTTCCTTCTCTTAACAGTGTCTTTTGACAAGCAAAATATTTTAATTTTAATAAAGGCAAATGTATTTTTTGAACGGGTCGTGCTTTTTGCTGTTGTATCTAAGAACTCTTGGCCAAACTCAAGGTCACAAAGATTTTCTAGTATATTTTATTCTAGAAGTTTTATAAATTTAGGTTGCACATTTAGTTCTGTGTTTCATTTTGAGTTCAATTTTGTACAAAGTGTGAAGTATACATTGAGGTTGTTCTCTCCCTCCTCCTTCTTTTTGGCGTGTGAATATTCAATTTTCTAGCATCATGTGTTGAAAAGACTATACTTTTTCATTGGGTTGCCTTCGCACCATTGCCAAAAATCAGATTACTGTATTTGTATGAATCTATTTCTGGACTGTATTCTGTTCCATTGTATCTATTCTTTTACCAGTAGGTCTTGAAATCAGATAGTGTGAAACCTCCCATTTGTTCCTCTCTTTCAAAATTGTTTTGCCTTTTCTAGTAACTTCTCCTTTCCATAAAAAAAATTGAAATCAGATTGTTGATATCTACCACATTGTGCTGTGATTTTTGTTGAGATTGAATTGACTCTACAGATTAACATGAAGAGATTTAACACTTTACAACATTGGGGCTTTCGATCCAAGGGTGTGGTGTATCTCTGCATTTATTAAGATGTTATCTAATCTATTCACCAGTGTTTTTTGGTTTTCAGTATAGACATTTTGAATGTATCTGATTAGATTTATACCTAAATATTTTGGGGGAGAAATAGTAAATGGTGTTTTTTTAATAAAAATTTTTTTAAAAATATTTATTTATTGTTGAGAGAGAGACAGACAGAACATGAGTGGGGGAGGGCAGAGAGAGAGGGAGACACAGAATCCAAAGCAGGCTCCGGGCTCTGAGCTGTCAGCACAGTACAGCTCAAACCCACAAACTGTGAGATCGTGACCTGAGCCGAAGTCGGCTGCTTAACCAACTGAGCCACCCAGGTGCCCCCGTAAATGGTGTTTTAAAAATCGAATTCCAATAGTTCATTACTATTACATAGAAATATAATTGATTTTTGTATATTGACCACGTATCCTGTGACTTTGTTGTTACGGACTGAATGTTTGTGTCCCCACCCTCCCCTGCCCAGTTCATATGTTGAAGCCTTAATACCCAATGTGATGGTATTTGGAGACGGGCCTTCATGGGCCTTCCGGTTAAATGAGGTCATGAGAGTGGGGCCCTCATGATGATATTGGTGCCCTAATAGCAACAAGAGATACCAGACAGCTTCTTCTGTCTCAAGCCTGCAAAAAGAGGAGGTCATGCGTGCACACAGAGAGAATGCAGCTGCCTTGAAGCCAAGAAGAGAGACCTCAAAACGAAACCCACTTTGCTGGAAACTTGGTCGTGGACTTCTTAGCCTCTAGAGCTGTGAGAACTAAACTTCTGCTATTTCAGCCCCCCAGTCTGTGGTATTTTGTTATAGCAGCCTGAGCGGATTAATATACTTGCTGATCTCATTTCTTAGAGAAAATTCTTAAATTTCTTTTTTTTTTAATTTTTTTTAACGTTTTATTTATTTTGGAGACAGGGAGAGACAGAGCATGAACGGGGGAGGGTCAGAGAGAGGGAGACACAGAATCTGAAACAGACTCCAGGCTCTGAGCTGTCAGCACAGAGCCCGACACGGGGCTCGAACTCACGGACCACAAGATTGTGACCTGAGCCAAAGTCGGGCGCCTAACCGACTGAGCCACCCAGATGCCCCAAGAAAATTCTTAAATTTCTTAAAAAAATTTTTTTGTAGACTTTCTGGATTTACCTTATAGACAATAGTGCAGCCTGTGAATACAGATAATTTTCTTTCTCCTTTTTAAGATCAGTAACGGTGACATGCTGAGCCATACTGTAGCCTAGGACAAAAAGAAAAATCAGTAATATGGACTCTGTCTTTATTGAAAATTTTGATATTTTGTTCATCATGACTATCTTGCCTTCATTTATTTCTTTTTTCAAAATGAATTTTATTTATTTTGAGAGAAACAAAGAGTGTGTCAGCAGGGGAGGGGCAGAGAGAAAGAGAGAGAGAGGGAATCCCAAGAAGGCTCTGTGCTGTCAGCAAAGAGCCCAACACAATCCTCCATCTCAGGAACTGCGAGATCATGACCTGAGCCGAAGTCGAGAATCGGACACTTAACTGACTGAGCCATCCAGGCGCCCCTGCACTAATTTTTATTGAAAAAAATATTGCACCAAAATATTATTTATCTTGATTACTGAGTTTTTTGGCACCCTCTTAAAGTTTGCATCTTTTTTTTTTTAATTTTTTTTCCAACGTTTATTTATTTTTGGGACAGAGAGAGACAAGGCATGAACGGGGGAGGGGCAGAGAGAGAGGGAGACACAGAATCGGAAACAGGCTCCAGGCTCTGAGCCGTCAGCCCAGAGCCGGACGCGGGGCTCGAACTCACGCACCGCGAGATCGTGACCTGGCTGAAGTCGGACGCTTAACCGACTGTGCCACCCAGGCGCCCCTTAAAGTTTGCATCTTAGCAAGTACCCAACTTGCCATGCCTGCGCCCCGACCCTTGGTCTACTCAATTAGGAGCCAGAGTGCAGGGGTCTGTTTGTCAGAAGGGCAGAGTGAGGAGATGGGGCCATCCTTACATTAGGAATCTCATACCCCCGTGCCCCTGGTCTCCAGCCATGACCTTTGCTCTCTCTGTAGTTGATATGGACTCTGAGCTCTGGGCCCTTCCTAGGAAAGAACAATCGACTGGCACGATGCGTGCTCCCACCCACACCACACAGAACCACACCTCTGTTGTGATGCAGGCAGCCTTTGCACTGGTTCAATAAATAGCATTGGTAAATGACTGGCACACCGTTCTCCATTTTGGTAATCATATCTTTGTTGTTTTTACAGGACAGTTCACTCAGATATTATTCGTGGTTTGTCCTTGCTGGTACAGGAAAGTAGAAACCATGAGAAGTTTTTGTTTTTCTTCTCTCATCCCACGAAGTCAGTCCGCCTCCAAGTTCCGGCCCTGGCTGCCTGGACTCCTGCTCACCAGCAGCCCTGGACAGCCTGCAACTTCACAGTCCTCATTTAGGCATGGAAAACATGTAATTGTCTTTCACTTCTGATTCTTAACTTCTTTTTTTTTTTTAATTTTTTTTTTCAACGTTTATTTATTTTTGGGACAGAGAGAGACAGAGCATGAACGGGGGAGGGGCAGAGAGAGAGGGAAACACAGAATCGGAAACAGGCTCCAGGCTCTGAGCCATCAGCCCAGAGCCTGACGCGGGGCTCGAACTCACGCACCGCGAGATCGTGACCTGGCTGAAGTCGGACGCTTAACCGACTGCGCCACCCAGGCGCCCCTCTGATTCTTAACTTCTAAGCTTTCAGCAGGCAACTCAATTTAGACACCTTGGGATAAATTCAGGCACATCAGTGATTTCTGTCAACTTTAGAATGATCAGAGCCACAACCAGTTTAAAACCATTTCTGGTTTCTTCTCTGCCCTGCTCTGGTGTCTGTTCCAATGCCAGGGGCACTGGGGCAAACACAGCTGGGTAAAAGTGGAAAAAAGGGAGGGGCATCACGTTCCAGTCTCTCTTGTGTCTTGTTCGTATGTTGCCAGGGATGCTCCCATCCCCACAGTCTCACCTCTTGTCACAGATACTGCCTCGGGGTTGCTGTGTCCAGGGCACCTTTGGTTCCCTGGTATGAGTGATTCCCATGGAGGACACCTCTTCCTCCCTCACTCCCACGACCCATTGATGGGCATCTCTGTTGTGCATCCTTTCTGCCCCAGCAGGTGGTTTCCTGTAGATGGCACACAGGACCACTCTCCCAGGATCCATGTCTCCAACAGGGCAGCCTGGGGTGGCCGCTCTCAAATTATGTCCCCTCTTCCATTAGGACTTTCTTGTATTCATTGCCCTTCTTCCCCTCCCTCTCCAACAGCCTCTCCCCCTACCTTGCAAGACAAAGGGGGACATGAGATGGGCAAATGCTCATCACCGCTTGTCTCTCTTCTAAAACTGTTTCTACCTCCCCTTTTCCAGAGCCCATTTACCATTTCTTCCCTGGACAAGGGAAGAAGATAGTTTGGGTCTCTTCAGAAGGGTGTACAAATTAGTTAAGTCAGACGATGGGGACGGTGCCCTTTGAGCTTTATGTATAAAAGACCAGGTCTTGGCTTTGGTCACGGGTTCTGTTCATAGCAATCAATTCACTTCCAGCAGAACAAATGGATGTTTCTTTGGGTGTTGGTGGGGAGTGGGGAGTGACAAGCAACGAGTGGCCCCAAGGGAGCCAATGGGAGCACTTATCATTAATATTTCTGTGGCATCTCTTAGGAGGCACGGGTTATTTTATTATCTTCAATTCAAATGAGATAATACTTGCAAAGGAAGCCCTTAGCACATCACTTGGCATTTGGTCTTCATGAATGGGGCTAATTTACAGAAATAGTAAGTTGAAGTTTACTCTCGTTACTATGTCAGGTCTAGAAATAAGGAAGATATTTTTGGTTCTCTCATTCCAAGAAGCTAGCAGACCCTCCATGATTTGAGCTCCTTTCCCTCAGAGAGTCATTACTCTCTTTTACGCTTCAAGGCCAAGTAACACAGTTGCTAGGGATCTGGAAAAAGCCCTCCACTCGACTAATTATTGGGAATCTGGCCTTAATAAGATATGATAAGGCAGGAAGTTGAGGAGGTGGAAGGGGCAAGGTAACTTTTTGTTCTATTACACTTGGGTCTTTTGCACAGAACTGGTAAGATGAGGAAATAAAGGGGGCTGGACCCCACATCACAGCTCTGAAGCTTAAGCGAAAAAGCCCCAGGCCCAGGCTGGCTTAGAAACAACAGAGCTAACTACTTTCTGGAGGGACTCTCGGGCTTGGCCAGTTCATATCTCAGTAGAAGTGAGCCAGATATACCAAAGGGCAGGGGATCCTTTCTTGGGTTTTCTGGACTGAGTGAGCCCTGTCATTAGATGGGAGTGGGGAGCGAGGACCCTAATGGCATCTTTCCCCTTGGCAGAGCCTGATCCAGGGATGCCATCTTTTTGCTTCATTTCTCACAGCCCTTAAAATCCATTTGTCAACTTCTTATGGCCTTCCTTTGTTTACCAAGGACTTTTCACGCCTTCGAGAAGGCTTTATTTCACAAAGGAGGGGTGCTGTGATTCAGAGATGCGGTGGCCAAGATGAGTGAGCCTCTGAGAGCATCAGAGGAGACATTCACCCCCAGGCCTCCTGAGCCGAGTGGTAGCTGTTGACTACCCCTCAGCTCTGAACTGGACCTTAAGTTCAGATCCTGTGTGTTTTCGGTTCCAGGACAACATGAGGCTCAGTCACTCAAAGCGCGGTGGGCCAGGGAGTGCAAATCTCTGACTTCCTGTTGCTGTGCATTGGTGAGCCCCCGGCTTTCTGTGCCATGACCAAGGACTCTCCCTGGGCCTACCTTCTAGAGCTTTTGAAGATTAGGACTCCACTCATCCTTGTAATAGTCATGCCGTGTGTCCTCAGGAGTCATGTTCCCCACTCAGCCCACTGCAGACCCATACTTCCTGTAAATGGTGCTCAGGGTAACCAGCGATTTCCTTGTTGGTTCACATACTAACCACCCACTCTCAAAAACATGAATTGTTCAACAAGAATTTAGCACACTCGAGTGGTGCTAAAATTATTCAGATCTCTCCTTAATTATTTCGCTTTGTTTTGTTTTTTAATGTTTTATTTATTTTTGAGCGAGGGCCAGCAGGGGAGGGACAGAGACAGAGGGACCAAGGATCTGAAGCAAGCCCTACACTGACAGCAGCAAGGGCTTGAACTTGAGAACCGTGAGATCATGACCTGAGTAGATGCCACTCGACCGACTGAGCCACCCCCACTCTCCCCTCTCTTTGATGATTTTGAAAAAAGTTAAGGGCTGCGAGGTGCCTCCAAGTCCTAATTAGGAGCGCTTTTGGGGTATAAATATTCCATAGGATTAGTTGTTGGTACTTCTCTTTGTTGAAACAGATTTTACTCAGGTCTCAGGGCTCGGAGGTGAATCTCATGGTTCCTGCTCACTAGCTGGGTGATTTTTTGTTTTTAACATTTATTTATTTTTGAGACAGAGAGAGACAGAGCATGAATGGGGGAGGGTCAGAGAGAGGGAGACACAGAATTGGAAACAGGCTCCAGGCTCTGAGCGGTCAGCACAGAGCCCGACGTGGGGCTCGAACTCACGGACTGTGAGATCATGACTTGAGCCGAAGTCAGCCGCTCAACCGACTGAGCCACCCAGGTGCCCCTAGCTGGGTGATTTTGATCTTGCTGCGCCTTATCATATTTTCACTTACCAAATGGGATGAATCGCATCTACCTTGCTGGGTTCCTGGGAGGATTCAATGTGAAATGGGACTGAGCCAATGACAAAAGCCAGGCACCTGCTCCAGTGTTGACTCTAGGGTTTCACAGCTGGGTGTCTAATTGGAGGACTAAGTAAGGGCCGGTACAGCAGTCATTTATGCCTTCATGGGAACAAGGCAAAGGCCTCTTGTGAGTATGTTTACCAATCTAGGAATGAGGAAAACAAAGCATATCAGGTTGGAGAACACTTTAAAGATCTAGATACATGGTTTAAAATATGGAATTGGGATTGTGTGTGTGTGTGTGTGCATCGGAGTTTGAGGAGAAATTCTGAAATTCGGTAAAATTTATTTTTAAGCAATGGTTTGTGGGATCTGCGGTTTATCAGATCCTGGGGTGTATTTCTGGTCCTCGTTCCTGGCTGGCTCAGCTCAAGTCCAGTGAAAGCCCAGCCGGGTGGAGACTGATGAAGGGAAGCAGCAGAGGCCTGAAGGCTAATAGCAGGTTTCTGTTTACAAAGCAGCCGCCTTGTCAGAGCTGGTAAGTACCAGCAGATCGGCACCCTCCAGAATTCAGGGTCAGGATAACAGGCGGGGATAAATGGCCAAGTGGATAAATATATCAAAGGAGACGAAGAATCCCCCGTCACTCCTGTCAGGAACCCAGTCCGTGGTCTTTCAGCAGACGTTTGGAGTCCATCCCCTCCCCTGAGCAACCTCTTAGATCTCATTCTTGCAGAAGTTTGCTATGGCGTAGTGTTCTCCTAGAATGTCCAGGTTGATGACCTGAGACTAGCATGGGCAGATGATCTGCTTTCATTGATCTGCACTTTGGAGCCAGAGAAGAGAAAAGACAATTTAATGCACATTTTCAAAGAATGAAGGATCTTTTGTTCAGTTCTTGCCAGGGAGCAAGACAAAGGCAACGGGCTTCACCTGTAATGGGAGGGGTCCATGTCAGACAGGAGGGAGATTTATCAGGCAGGGAGTATGAAGACACTAAAATGAGTTATGGTATCTCCTTACCTGGAGATCTTCAAAGTAAGATATACTTCCCTCTGACAGGAGCAGTTGGGGGTGGTGGTGGGGAGGTGGGATTCCTAGCTGGAGGCAGGAAAATGGACTTCAGCGACCTTTGAAGGTTGAGTCCAGCCATCTGAATCTAGGATAAACTAAGATGGGAAAATTTATGGTTTTGACATCCATCAGGTGAATAAATCTGAGCCTCTGCTGGAATTTGAGGAGAAAGAAGGTTCCAGAAGCCTGCTCTGGCTTGACCACTCTATCAGGGTTCCAGCAGGACACAGACAACACATTCAACTCAAGATCATTTGAGAGGGGTTTAATAAAGAGACTATTTATAAAGGTGTGGGTAAGATGTAGAGAAATTATAAAAGATGGTAACCCAAAGCTCTTACTATCTCCATGCCTAAAGGGGTGAGGAGTGGGGTGGGGGAGGGCTGTTATCAGAACACAGAAGGAGAAATTAAGGTATGGAGAGCCATGTTGAGAGGAGCTTTGACCTTCCTTTGAGGAGGAATGTCACCAGCCAGAGAGGACCCAGGGAGAGAGCCAGGGGAATAAATACCCTGACATCACTGTCCTCCCTCCCAACAATCTATTGCCAGGGTTTTTGACTGGCTCATCACAGCTGGTAAGCCCAGGCCAAGAAAGCCCATTGACATGGTCCATATAGGTCAGCCTTCTGAGCACAGGGCAGTTTGGAGGAGGGTGGAGAGTAGATCTGAAGCGGCAAATAAAAGCTGACTGACCCAACCATGGCTTATCCTCTGACAGTACAAAGTGCCTTTTACGTGCTGAGCATGATTCTAGGCACTTGGAAGAGGACGGTGAACCAGACTTACATTTGGACTAATTGTGATTTAGAAATGTTATCTATCCCTTAAGCCCGTGAACATTAAGGCGCCACACGGGTAGTTACTAACATAAGTAAGGCAAGTTACTGAAACTCTCTGTGCCTCACTATCTGCATCTGTAAAATGGGAATAACAATTATTTCTCTTTCATGGGGTTAGCTTATATGTTCTTGTGCATGTGAAGCCCTTGGAACCATGCGTGGTGTGAGGGGCTCACTCAGTACATGCTAGGTGTCATTACTATTAGCATATCTAATGCTATTTGTATCTTCTAGCCAGTCTCTAGAACTCTTGCTCATCCTTGAAGACCTAGATTGTACGTCTCCTCCCCATGGCTCTCTTTCCCTTGGGAATAGTTGGTCCCCAGATTATGTGATGCCTTCCTGGCTTTTATAAGGCCATGATTTGATTTGCACGTCTGTTTTCTCTGCTAGACTCTATACTCTTCTGGGCTGATCTCAGATTCATCACCGTTGCCAGCCCCAAGTTCTGGCACATGGGAGGTATTCAATAATGTTGGTCCCGTTTGCTTTGGATGAGATTTTGTACTTGCATGGAGAAGAGTGTGGCTCAGGCCAGTGTTCAGAGGCCATGATGGCGGTAGTGGAAATAACAGATGAGCTAGATGAAGTGATCTGCGGGCTCCAAAGATTGTTCCATAGAGACTGATTCTCCATGCCCGGGGACTGACTTCTGCCCCCGAAGCCACACAGTCACAAGGGAAGAGAATGCTTGTTGCACAAGGAGGCAAGAGCAGAAAGACTTTTATCTGGAAGGTAGACTTTACCAACAAGAATTATTCATCTTGTTCCCCTTTAAGGTGGAAGCTGGCTTTTTTTTTTTTTTTTAGGTCATTCAGGTAGACTCTCCCTTGCTTCTATGGTTCCCGGCAGAGAAAAAAGCTAGCTAGGGATGGAGTTGGTGAACAGCTCCTGGAGCATTTTTCACTTTGGTTCAGTTATTTTGTCTACAGCTTCCAGAGTTGGGCCACAAACACAAGGTGAATTCTTTGGTCCATTCCATGACAGTGTGTGAGGCAGTCTTGGGATTGCATCCCATGGATCAACTCCCAAGGTCACGAACATGCTTCCAATTTAACGGTAGAATGTGTTTATGCCACAGGGATGCAATTCACAAAACTGAGATGGAAAAACTCTTCAGGATAAATAACCCAGTTTCTTCAGCAAATAACTGCAAGGTAAATAAAAGGAAGGGGATGCTATAGATTTAAAGATTTAAGATACATAAAAATCAGTTACTGTATGCACTATAATTATTTGAATTCTTATTTGGAAAACTATTAAAAGCATTGTAAGACAGTAGGAAATATTTGAACACTAATTGGTTATTTGATGATTTTAAGGAATTATTGTTAATATTTTGGGGTATGAAACAGTATTTTGAATATGTTTTATGAAAGAGTCTTTGGCTTTTAGAGATGTAGTCTAGAAATTACAGATGAAATATATGATACGTGAGATTTGCTTCAAAACAATATGGGGTGGTCAAGAAGTGGATGGGGTATAGAGGGGGTAGGAGTTAATTGTAAGTGATGAGTAAGAGGTACATGGGAATTCATTAATCAATTCTAGTTTGTACATACATGGTATTTTTCCATAATAAAAAAAATTTTAATGTGACGGTAGAAATAAATTTACTTTTCATTTGTTTTACCAGGGCTCTCTGTATTGAACCTGAAATCCAAACTGAATGTGCCAGATGGAAACCAATGTAGCTTATGTGAGGGGCACTTGAATGACTCAGTTGGTGAAGCATCCAACTTCAGCTCAGGTCATGATCTCATGGTCTGTGAGTTTGAGCCCCGTGTCAGGCTCTCTGCTGACAGCTCAGAGCCTGGAGCCTGCTTCCGATTCAGTGTCTTCCTCGCTCTCTGCACCTCCCCCATTCTCTCTCTCTCTCTCTCAAAAATAAATAAACATTAAAAAACACTAAAAAAAGAGAATGGGCTTATGTGTTTCAGAGAGAATAGAAAGAAGCTAGTTCATTCCTCATAGGTCAAGGAAAGCCTGGTTTCTCCCTAAAGGTCAATAAGACCTCTATACTTTGGCCATGTTCTTTCACCAAAGAGCCAGGACTTGAAGGGTTAAAATGATGACTAGGTACCACTTCCCTTGGCCAATTTTCCCTGAGTGATGAGAATGGATTTCCCTGGCATTTAACACCATTGAGGGACATAGGAACCAGAGCCAGATGGGACCCTCCAGCTGGGTTCTAGTCAACACAGCCTAGTGCCTGGTGCTTGGAATTGTGCTTCCCTGCACATCCTCATCTGTATTCATTGAGCCATTTGGGCCTTTCTCTCAGTTGTGACACAGGGAGAGTCACTTATTAATATCATACCAATAAATGGTGGAAGGGCCATTCACACCTGAGTCCTCTGGTTTCAAGCCCAAGCCTCTTTCCACTATATAATATTACCCTCTCAGGTACCAGAGTTCTTCTCCTCAGGGATGCACCAACCCAGGGTTGCAAATAATAATAGTTGTTAGGTGGTTGATACTGTGTCAGAGGGCCTACGTACACTAACTCTTGTAACCCTCTTAATGGTCTCAGAAGGTAGGTACTATCCTTATTCCCATTTTGTAGACAGAAAACCTGAGGTCCCAAATGTCAAGATTTAAACCCAACTGTGTCTGTCCTCAAACCTTTGACTACATTTTTTAAGCTACTTCTTGCTACTTAGTTGAGGCAGATGTTGAATGAAAGTTTTTTCAGGATTTGCTCAAATAGAGGCCTGGAAATGATGAGGAAGAGGGCTTTATGCCATCAGTGCACTGAAAGAACGCCTTATGGCCACATTTTGGAACCACTTCTTTATCGTTGTAGTTACAGCATTCGATATAGCATTCACGATATGCCAGGCCACACCACTCACCCCTTTATGAATGTTAACTCATCAAATACAGCAGCCTTGTGAGGTGGGTAGGGGCTGATTTTATTATTCCCATCTTAACAATGGGGAAACAGAGACACCTGCCAACATCACAGAGCTAGTAAGATGCAGGGCCAAGATTCAGCCCAGTCACTCCTGTGCCTGGGCCTGTGTCTTTGACCTCTACATTGCCTTCACCCCAAGCCCTGTAGCTACTCTCGACCTGTCAACAAGAGTTGCTAAATGACTTTAATTCCAGTTTCGTAACTCTGAATAATAAAGACCAAAGTGTCTTCTATTGGCTGGAGTCGTCACCGAAAGGTAATCACTGATTCCATCCGACTTAAACTCCAAGCCATGCGTGTGTGAAATTGCTCTATTCACTTGAGTCCGAAATGTGTTTTGAGGACTGACTATACCTTTTTGAGAGCTGCAATAATAAGAGAGAAAATATGAAATTTAATGGGATAAATCACATTAAAGAGCTCAATACCCTGTAGCCATTAATATCCTTATTACCTTCTCTGATCTGTCCGCCCCACCGGAGGCACCACAGCCCGGGCGACCGTCCTGTCCTCTCTCTCGCTGGCCTTCTCTGCTCTGCACCTCCCCCTCCTCTCCTCAAGCTATAATCTATAAGAGTTCCCGGCTGCAAACTGATGGTTTCCGGCGGGGAGGTGGGGAGGGGGATGGGTGAAACAGGTGAAGGGGGATTAAGAGTACACTTATCATGATGAGCACTGAGTAATGTATAGAATGGTTGAATCACAATATACACCTGAAACTGATATAACACTAAATGGTAACTGTACTAAAAAAAAATAAAATAAAAAAAAGGGTTCTCTAACCCTCCCTCAAGGAGGATTCTCTCCTTCCTGGTCCTGTTGAACTGAGGCATGGTCACATGACATGCTCTGGCCAATGAAATGAGAGGGGCAGTGGTGTGTGTCAATTCCAGACGGAATCGTTAAAAGCCAGGCGGTGCCTTGCCATGCTCCATTTTCCTCATGCTAACACATCCAGCAGTGGTTGAGATGGTAGCTGCTTTTCACCCTGGGTCCTAGAGTGCATCAAGACCCCCACACAACCCTTGATGGACACGCAAAATAAGATGCAAATCTTTACTGTTGTAAGCCACTGAGGTTCTGGACTTGTTTTCATCGCAGCATAGATCCAGCCTAATCTGACTGACACGTGTTTTAGGATGCTCTCAGGGGATAGGACAAAAGTCCCTAATATGCCTGGAAGGCCTTGCAATATCTTGACTTAAATGTCAGGCTTCATCTTCTAACATATTTCCTCTCCTTTTCTTCTCTTCATCCAGACGGGCCATCCTTCCCTCCCTCAAAGGTGCCAAACTCCATCCACCACAGGCTGTTTGCACATGCTGTTCCCTCTGCCCAGACCATTCTTCTTCCTGCCTGCCCCCTTTGCCAGTTAACATCTATCTGTCCTACTACATCTCGATGGGCTTTCATAGCACTGTATATCCTTTATAAACCTCATCACAACTACAAGCTTACCTTTGCTGCTATGTTTATTTGGATAATGCTTATTTTGCCCACTAGACTGTATACTTTATAAGAACAGTTGCTCAGTTTTTATTTACTTACTGTCCTTAGCCCCTGGCATAGTCTCTGGCACATAATGGGTACTCGAATAATTTTTATTGAATAAATAGTTGAGTTGATATATTGTAGTGACTATGGTATGGAAGTTGGAAGCCGACTTCTTGGATTTGAATCCCACCTGCTACTTAGTTGTTGTATGACCTTGGGTGACTTATTGAATCTCTTTCTGCCTTAGTTTCCCCATCTGTAAATGGGGATGAAAACAGTGGTCTGTCTTTGAGGTGTCTGTGAGGATTAAATGGCTTGAGATATACGTGCTGCTTGTGCACTTTCTGTGTCTGGTCTGCAAGCTCACCTCTCTATACTCTGTTCTGGGGGGGGGGGTGCTGGTAGTTTCCTTCCTACCTTTTCCTTACTCTCTTCCCAGATGGCGAGGCTTAGATCAAGCCAGAGACATTGGCGAAGTCTTAGAATACGAGGGAAGGGAGAGAGGGGATTTCTTTCCAGTTTCAGCTCCAGCCCACATGTGACAGCAGCAGAGGAGGCATTCGCCAAGAGCCTCCGCCTCCTTTCAGCTCTCCCAGCACCCACCATGCCTCGCCTCCTCAGAAGTACTGATACTGTTGGTTGCTTCCCCCTCAGCGATCCTAGCACCAACGTCCCCGCAGGAGTCTGTGACCATGCATGTGGTGCGTCCCACCTTCATGGCGCCCCCTCTCAGTAAAGACCCAAGTACCGGCTGCGTGGATTTCCTCCTTGGAATGCCTAGGTTCCGCTAGCCCAACTTTTCCTTTTTGTGTCCCCAGCTCCAGGGCTGGTGGCTGTAATCCTACAATTATTTCTCTGTAGGCTACCGCAGAGCCCCCTCTTGGAACACCTACCAGACCCTATTCCTGATTCCTGACTGGGCCCTCACTGATACAATATCTAAAGCCCTTAGAAGAGTATCAGGCACAGAAGGAGCACGGGGTAAACGCAGCATTTGTCTAAGCAGGTGAGAAAACCAACAGTGCCCATCAGACCTCTGTGGAGGGCGCGATGTGCTCGCCATTTATCCAGGATAATGCCAACTCCCCGGTGCAGAAGGACCCGTCCATACTCTTCCCCGTTACTCACACAAGCACCCAGGTGTGATTTAAAGCAAATGAGGACACAGCTTCCATAGCATTAGCAATTTTTTATTTTTCCTTTTTTGTTGCATAGGAAATGCAGTACTTGCTTCCAGTAATTGTATTGTAATGTGAGAAGGTGGTAGCACTAATGGTTGAATACAAGAGTTAAACTAATCCACACCAGCTCAAAAAACCTGTGGAGATTTAGTTGAATAAGAATGGACGCCCACAGTGATTCTCAACCAATTACAAATTTTCACAGAACACAGTAAAACTAAAAGGGTAGCTATGAGAGTCAATACAAGTATACTAGAGGCACAGGGGGCCCGGCTCATAAAAACAAATGTCAAACCAAGTTATTAACACGGGGGGGTGTTTAGTTTCACAACGGATCTCTTTTCATCTCTGGAAGTGTTCGGTCCCCTACCCCCCAACAATTTAAAATGAAAAAAAAAAAAAAAACCAAAAAACCGAGGTATCTTGAGTGGACAGATTTCCAAGGGTGGTGGGAAAGGTCCCCAGAGAACTTTGTTCTGCATTAAGAGGTCAAGGGTGTAGGGAAGGAGAATCACGTGTTTGCCTTTGAAAGTCTTTACTAAGGCCCTCCTAGAACCTGACAAAGCTCCAGCTCTAGGCTGAGTTAGTATCTCAGTGGTGACTCTACCAAACGCCTTCACAGTGCAGACAGCCTGGTCTGAGAGCAGGGAGAAAAAAATGGGAGCCAACCACTCTCTCAAACCTCCACCCCAACATAGCCAGCGGCCTTGTGGCCTTCGATTGAGATGTTAAAACAAAACAAAACAAAACAAAACAAAAAACATGCTGATGTATAGACTAGTACTAAAAAAATAAAAATAAAAAATAAAAAATTGAAAAGAAGAATAACACAAATAGAATAAAGGGGGGGGAAAGCTTCTGTCATTTTGAGAAGTCGAGCAGAAAACAGCAGGAAAAATAGCCCAGTTCGTTGGGCAGCTATTTGCCCTTAAAAGCACTGTGCAGATACAAAAGTTCACCCGGCGTGACCTGGTGAGTGTTTCCTCTCCCCCCACAGGTGCTCTGGTTGGATTAGAGGGAGCACTCCCACCATACAGTCCTGTGGTCCTGTGGACACACTTGGGAAATTGTGTTTTTTGAATTAAAACGCATAAGGAGCCCACATGTGAAACTCACGATGCCTGGCACACAGGCGAGGTCCTGCCCCCGCATGCTGCGGCCTCCCCGTTCTGGAGCTCAACTGCAGGTGGTCCCCTATCTTCCTGAGCATTTCCGGCATCTACACCCCATCTCCCCATTCCCCTCATCTGGTCATGTGACCCTTTTGGGCAGAAAAGGCAGATGGGTGCTGGTTTAGGGCGGGGGAAAGGTGAGATGAAACATTTAATTTGGGAAGCAAGTAGTTTCAAATTTAGACCCAAAAAAAGTATATTTAAAAAAAATCCCGTGTTAATAGCAAACTTCTTTTTCTTATGAATCGGGCCCAAAGTTTGTACAGAGTTTTATTTCTGAAGAAAATATTGCAACTGTGCATGAAACTAAATAGCCATGTGATTTCTTAAAGATTTTTTTCAATTTTTTTTTTTCTTTTCATATGAGGAAGTCTGGTGTGAAGACGGATCAAGCATGGGTACCTGGCTGAACATTGTCCATTAAGAAAATGCTCCAGGGTCGGCATAGCTTCAGTCGAGGGTCAAGGAAAATGTCCCTCGCTTGGAAATGTTCTCAGAGTGTCTTCGTAGCACAGTTCTTGAAATACAAATGGTCGTTTTGAGACAAAAGTCTTGCCAGGGACTGATTTCTGAAATCAACCACCCATGCTTGTCCCCTAGGAAGAAGAAAACAAAAAACAAAAACGAAAACAAAAACACAAGTAATACTGAATTTAAGTAAATGTATACCTCCAAAATACTGAAAACAGCCGAAATCAAGAAAGACAGAATTTGCGTTCTCAGTGAAATACCTTAAACCTAGCTGACAAGAACCAAGTCAGAAAAAAAAAAAAAAAGACTAACATAACTTTGAGTAATATTCATACAGTTCACTAAGCATTATGGAATAGCATGCATTAATATTGTACGGTTATTTTACATCACCTATACCAGAAGGTCCTGACTGACAGCAAAGGCTACCGGTGTAGAAAAATCTTACTTCAGAAGAGCAATATAATACAGATTTCACAGGCACTACATTTTAATATATCAGGTATTATGCTGGTTTTCTTATAATTCTTTCTGTCCTAAAGCTGGCATTATAACAATGACCAAAAAGGCAAGGATTGAAGTAAACGGAAAGTAGATACCAAAGTTGATATAGTTTTTTTTTTCTTCAGATAGATTAGTGCATAGTTCTCATGCAGATAAACACTGCTATGCATTTACACTGTTGGAAAGCAGAGTGAATTGAGCCCAAGTTGTCACATTGGTGTAAATCATTTTGTCAGCCTGTTATAGCACCATGTAATGGATTTGCATTAAACATTAAATTGATTTCAGAATTGGTGACACAGTATTCACTACAGTTAAGTGCTATGGAACAGCTTCAATGTTACCTGCTATCTATCAAAGCAATTTTCATCCCACTGCTTTTTCATTGGAAAAAAAATAAAAGGAAAACATACGCGACACTAATTAGGCAAATGCACAGCCTTGGACGTGGAGAAGGCAGAGCGGGTTTACCGTCAGACAGTAAATACATGCATTGACTTCAGGACGAAATTGGCCTCGGAAGCCGATTTGAATGAAAGCCCTGCCTGTGGGCAGTGCAGCTTTCTGAGACGAGACTGTCCTGGGACAGATCTCGGGGTTGTGGGGGGGGGGCGGGTGGTGAGGCGCCACTGAAGCTCTCCTTACACTATCATGCCAGTGGTGTTTTGAATTTGTTCTATGGAGGCCTGCTACCGGGAAAAAAAAAAAAAAAACCTGACAGAAAGATAGAAGGAAAGAAAGAAATATGGGAGAGAGACAGAGACAGAGAGAGAGAGAGAGAGAGAGACCACCACCATTATGGACAAAAAGATATTTCCAGAGACATGATGCAAAGTACATTAAACGACATTCTTAGAAATCCCTCCCCTCCCACCCCACCCCCCCAAAAAAAAATCACAAGGGAAAAAATGTTTTTCTTAATCCAGATTTTGTAAATACTTGATGATGCTGTAACTACAGAATTCAAGGTGTAGGGGGATAAGGGTTTGAAAAGTAAAAGACAAGCTTTTTGAGGGATGGGTTTTGCATATTGCTGTGGGCTGAATGAACACCATGACTCTGGAAAGTCGGGGTTCCCTTACACTTGGGCTGTCAGAGAATGAAGGATGCAAGCTTGGGGAGGTGTACTTTCTTGTTGTCGTGGGCTTGCAGGGGTGGGGGCGGGGAGGAGCTGACACCAATAGAGGCCATGCCAGGATGTGAAGAAACAGAAAAGTTTGCCCGAACCTCAAAGCAAAGTGAAAGGCTCTGGGATGGATAGAGTGGCATTAGGGAGAGGGCCTCTGCCCGTGAATGATCAGAAAAGGAGCATTTTAGTGGCAGGGGATGGGCCAGGAGAAAAAAAAAAAAAAAGCATATAGAAAAATGATCAGATTTAGTGTTTGTGCCTCTGACTTCAGTTCCCAAAGAAAAAAACGTGGAGAGTGATTTGAGGGACTTCTCTTTGCCAATATTGTTAATGCCATTTGATGGGAGAGAAAAAATTCAAATGTGTCTCAGAATCAAGGGCGGGGCCTTTCCACTGGGCCAGCCCTCAGCCTGTCAGTCTACACACCCCAGGTAGCAAAGTCTTCCTCAAACATCTTCGCTTGGCTTTCATCTAAAAGGTAAACACTCAGCTTGTTGGTGTTTCTTTTTTCCTGCTTGATCACAACTGAACTAGTTTCCTGCTGCTTTCTGGACAATGAAACATGAACAAAAATGTAACTTAGTGTATTTAATACTTAACCCCTGTTCGTTATCACCCTAGACTGCCTCCTTAATGTTTTAAAGCCTTTAAAACATTTTTTTTCCTGCAAATCTGTTCAGAGTTCCCTAATTTTAGCTTCATCAAACTGAATACAACAAAATACCTTCAAAAATACAGCATACCTGTAACGTCCATTTACAATGGTTTTTCAGTAGACCTATACTTCTCAAGCATAGGAATATGCTATACCATTGAGAGAAAAAAAAAATAACTGTATTTAAATACTTACAAAAAAAAAAAAGGAAACAGGAAAGTTTTAAACTTAAATCCAGTTCCCGAGGGGGGTGGGAGGGCGGGGGGCGGGAAAGAAAGAAAAGCAATTCTATGAACGCTGCCTTTATAATGGACAATCAGAAATTTCACTAGGCTAATTTGACAGAAATGTTTCCTCATTTAAACAACATTACAAAAGTCCTGCGTTATAAAATAGGGTAGAATAAATCAGTGTAATCAATAAAACTATACAACAATACAAATTACATATCTTCTGAGCGGGCAGTTTATCCTCTCTCTTTGCAGTCATGACTACAACATGCTCACTAGAAACAACTAAAACTGCCCAAACTATTGCTTAGTTTGTTTTGTTTTAAAAAAAGGGTGCAATTTTATTGTATATACAACCAATTTACTGGTAATACCTTGGCTTATAGCAAAGGTTCTGACAAAATGTTTGTCTAGGCTTTTTTTCCCTTCACTGTGAAGCACTGAAAGCTGCTATTTTTTTTCTTTTTTTTTTCTTTTTTCTTTTTTTTAGTGCACATATGTCATAAGAAAGTAATGCCCAGCTAAGTGCTATCGGGGAAGGCGAATTATGCTGGCTGGCTATAGGAAGTGACACCATATACTGACAACCACACCACACAAGAGCGTCAAACGACTATTCAACCACTTATCAGACACATATGAAAATCCAAAATGTTTTATTTTATTTTTTTTTCCTTAAATAGAGATAACCAGTAAACAATTTTCAGAACTTGGAAGTTTAAAAACGTGCATATAAAAATGGGCATTATATCCTTTTTATTGAATGTGGATTGACTGCGGTCTGCTAAGAAAAATGGGGTGTGGGAGCTGAAGAAAAAGGAAGTTGTCTTTTTTTTTTTTTTTAAGGCTTGCTTGTGAAAGGAACAGTTGTAAAAACAAAATTGCTTGAAGCAGGGTCAGCTTAGTGCTTCACAGTTTGACTGCTTCTCTAAGAGGAGCCCTTCCTGCGCACGTGCATTCAAAAATCACAAAAAAAGTACAAAGACAAACACCTAAAACACACTGCGTCAAGTGCAGCACCGACTTTGGTCAAATAAAAAAAATAAAAGAAAAATTAATAATCGCTAAGCTTTTCTACACGATATAAGCAGGTATTGCATATTTTCATATATCTGGGGGGAAAATAAAGGAAGACTCCAAATAAATTGTAAAATGCAGCAACATCCAAAATACTGATATTCTAAGCCATCTACAGATCTCAGAATAGCACTGCCACTGACCACAGAGGACAATAAAGACTACTCCTATCTGCGGAACAACTAACTTTCTATTTAGTTCTAGATGTTGAAACTGACGATGGCTGACATAAAAGTCACATTTACAAAAAGTGTCTCCAAATGCTTGACTAGGGAAAAACCCCTTTCAATAGAGGAGCATATGTGCAACAATTCCACAAATAATCGCTATCCAGGGCAAGGCACATTGATATGGAATTTTTGTTTTCGTGCAAATTAAGGAAAAAAAACAAAACAAAACAACATTGTTTCGGGGGAAAGATGAGGAGCAAAGTGTCTTCCCAAGAATTTCAGTTACTTGATTGTATAGGACAGTAGTAGAACCCTTCTGAAGGGCTGAAAAACATAGTTTAAAGGCAAGTGCCTAGAGTAGGGATTACAATATTGTGTCTTAATGCACTCTACTTTATCCTACATTAACTATATAAAAATTAGTTACTAACACTAGAACATGCAGAGACTTTCTCTGATCAGCAGGGCTTGCCAACCAGAACGTATATATATGTATAGTATAGGAAACCTTCTTGAAGTTGCATGGGAAGCAAAGGGGTGCTTCGCTGTCTGGTAGAAAAATCACTTGCACTTTTTTTTGTATGTTTTTTTGTTGTTTTTTTTTTTGTGTGTGTGTGTTTGTGTGTGCGTGTGTGTGTGTGTGTTTACATAAGATACAGGACATTTGGGGGTGCAAACTTTTTTTTTCCCTAACAGGTACCCTTGATCTGAATGGGCACCAGCATTTGTGTCAGTATTGGTTTTATCATCATCATTATTATTATTATTTTCCCATAGCCCAGTTCAGGGGCGCAAAGGTCTTTAAAAGTTCTGGACAATCTCTGGTACAATGAAGTGTCTGATAACTGATAAATCCTATGTTGCTGGATACATGTAAAAATTTTCAGAATTGGCATAATCCATTATAGTGACTTCTAGCTTATAAAATTAACAGATACCATGATCTCATTTTAGTTATGTGCTTTGATAACAGAAAATAATTAATTAGCATTTAATGTAGTTAACATATCGTGGTAAAAGCACCATTAGATTTGTTTTTTGTTTTTTTTTTTTAATTTTCCTTCAGTTTTTAAAGGGATACAAGTTTAACAATAAAAAACATAAAAAGCAAAAATAGCTCCCCTTTTTCTTGCAAGGCTGTTTTTTTACCCCAATAATTTAGAGTCCTGGGGTGGAAGGACTTGAAAAACAAAAATAGAATTTTCAACAATCTCTATCTTACAAAGATATTTAGCTATCCAATGAAATTGCACTTTACTCATTTCAAAATTCGATTGTTTTGATTGATTCCTGTCAGTTTCTGTCAAAACAGACCATCTTCCCCATTTCCACGTGAATTTGTGTGTCATTGTTGAAATTGTTGAAAAAATGTTTTTTTTTTTAAATGTAAGTGCAGCATTTCACAACTTTTAAAAAACTGAATAGTAGTAGTAGTTTGTCATTTCGGAATTGTTCTGCAACGTGAGTGGATTCACTGTCCTTGTGGGCCATGTTATATATTTAACTGCTGACTGCTGAACCAAAACCAAACTAAAAGAAAAAATAAAAAAGGAACATAACTGCATTTTCTTTCTCCAATATGTTACAGAAAAACATTGCCCTTTGACTGTCCCGTAAGTTATATATTGCAGATCTCAGCTACTACAAAAGATTTAGTTCTCCATGTGCCTCCCGATGACTCAAGGAGGCTCACACCTGTGTGGGTAAATTCATGAAATACTGTGAAACAGCCAGGCTCCGTAAGGGAAGTGTGTTACAACGGGAAGTCAGTGAGCAAGGGTAGACCTCCGCTAGCCACATCACCTAATGCTCACGCTACCACGGGAACACTCCACGTGTTACAAAGCCCAACCATTTCCAGCACCATATGAGAAAATTACAACAGTCCCTAAAGTATTTAAAAAAAAATCCCAAAAGGTTATGGCCTTTGCTGTTTGACCATAATGCTCGCTGTTTCCATGTACAAGTTGATTTGATTCTCCCCTTCCACTGACAGTGAAGTTGTAACCGCGCTGGGTTGAGGATGCGTCCATGTTACAGAGTTGAGAAGGGGTCAGGTGGTCTGTCTGGTGGATGGTGGGACGCTGCGACTTTTATCCCAGGTACCAGGACTGGAAGACAAAAGGAAGAGAGTGATTAGAGGTACAATTTGGAAAGTAACGTATTTTAGAAGTTGCCCTTCCAACCAAGAAATTGGAATCTGTATCAGGAATGAAGGGGAGGAAGGGGGGTGGAATTTTCTGGGGAGGTAGAGGATTGACAAACAGTAGTAAATATTGAGTCACTGAAGCTGATCTTATTCCTCTGAAGTTAAAACTCAATGTCTTCATTGAGGTTTGCCAACATTCTGAATGTGTCTTAAAAATAAAGTATTTGTGTGCTATATATATATCTACAGGAGGGCACGGAGCTCAATCACCTGGTCACTGAGTCTTCAGTGCCCAGCAGTGCCTGGAGTAGAAGGTTCTCAACAAAAAAGTGTTCAATGAATGGACAATGGGTGAGGGGAGAGGTTTCACGGGCTGATCAAGGTCTATTTTGATGATTTTCACATCTTTTTTTTTTTTAATATTCCCTCTTTTTAGTTATTTACATTTTATTTTAATCACCTGGTACTCATCATGACAGGTGCACTCCTTAATCCCCATCACCTATTTCTTCCATTCCTACCCACCTCCCCTCTGGTAACTATCAGTTTATTCTCTAGTTCAGAGTCTGTTTCTGGGTTTGTCTCTCTCTTCCCCCCCCTTTCCTTGTTTGCTTTGTTTCTTAAATTCCACACACGAGTGAAATCATACAGTACTTGTCTCTCACTTATTTCACTTAGCATTATACTTTCTAGCTCCATCCATGTCATTGCAAATGGAAGATTTCATTCTTTTTTATGGCTGAATAGTATTTCAGTGTGTGTGTGTGTGTGTGTGTGTGTGTGTGTGTGCACGCATATACACACATTCTTCATCCATTCATCAAGCGATGGACAGTTGGGCTGCTCCTATATTTTGGCTATTGTAAATAATGCTCTATAAACATAGGGGCGCATGTATCCCTTTGACGCAGAGTTTTTGTACATTTTGGGTAAATACCCAGTAGTGTGATAGCTGGATCCCAGGGTAGTTCTAGCACATTTCCTTTTCAATGAGATGTAGGCACTAAAGATGGTATTGTGACATTCTTTTAACAGGTACAGACGGTCAATAGTGATACAAAAATAAGTGGAGGTGAATTAGAAAAAGTGGCATACCAAGAGTCTTGCGTATTTAGGCAAGTCACAGCACCTCTTTTATACCCCGTCTCCTTATATGTGCATGAGGTAGATTTTATGACACAAAATGCTTTCAGCTCACTATTTCTAAAATAATATTTTCAAAAATGACAGATAACAATCAAGTGATATCAAGACCACACCCTATTACCTGCCATGAGGTCCAAATGACAAAAACGAGGCCACTGCATAGCCTGTGTTCATGCTTTTGCTCATTCAGCATTTATTTAGAGCCTTCCATATGCCTGCTGGGCCCTGTTACCAGTTACCTTTCAAAAAATCCTCAGGTGATGAGCTTTGGACAACAGTCCGGTGATACATCACTTTATATGCTGGAGTTTCTTTCTCTGCTGCCTACACAAAGTGACCAGTTATGGTCTAATATCAGAGTCAGTTTCTCAAGTGAAATAGAGAAGCACGTGGCTTTCGCCAACTTTTCTCTGGTGATACCCTGCCAAGTTCACCATATTCATCATCATTCACAGCAAAATCATCAACTTCAGCAACAGTGAATGCCTGTGAAAATCACTGAGTTGGCACTCTCAGAAAGGGGGTACATTTGAGTTGATTCAGTCCAGTGAAGGTTCATTGGTGCCGAGGAGATTCAATTAGGTGAATTAAGGACTCTGATACCAGGGATAAATGGCAAAGTGATAGCTACATGGAGGTGGGTATGAGATTTCCTGGTCACACAAGCTACCTTTGATTTCCAGAGGACTTGAAACACCTAAGCCTAAACCGTAAAACGACTCATCCTGGGTACTTTTCGATGTTCTTCTTTGACCACGTGCTTTGAGGGAACACAATATAGCCTCTTGTGTCCCGAAAGGAAATCATCCTGGCAAATACACGGCCTAAATCCAACTGGACAAAAGGAAGAAGAGGGGGGAAGAGAAGAGAGGGCAGGCGAGCCCCCAAACCGTATTTTTAGTAGGCCTCTCCTACTCACGCTGATGGACTCACGCTGCAGCTGCATTCTCTCGTCAACAAAACAGTCTCAAAGTTTGGGTGCGTCAAATCACGCTTACAGATTTTCTGTTCTCACACTTTCTAAGTCAGTTGTGAAATCCCAGCCTTCTTCAATCTGACACTGCATAGTAGCTCTTGAAGCAAACATCGGGGACCCAGGGAGTCAGCAGGGGGAGCAGTTTTCCATACCACGGTTTCTGGACACAACCTCAGAGTGCTACAAAAATCTGCAATGCCTCTGCACTTCTCTTAAAAAGCAAAGCAAAAAAAAAAAAAGTTTCTTCACACATCTTACTATTCAGTGTGTGCCTTGCCGACAAGGTTACCCCAGAGCAGCTCTGTAATCCTTCACTGAAATAGGCTTTATTGATTGCTCTGGTCTATTGTTCTCTTTTCAAGTCCCCCAAGTTCAAGTTCATCCTGGTGTTACATCATGTCTGGTTGCTAAGAGCAACCAGACAGACCCAGACGTGACTATCATTAGCAAGAAACCCTCCGTTCTCCTCCCACCAACCTTCCAGTGGCTCTGACGTAGCAGGCCCACTGCAAACACATTGAAGTATTTATTCTGCCTAATTTATGACCTACACAGCAAGCAAGACCCCCACTCCAAAAACCAACACTGTTGTATATTTAATTAATCTGTCTTTCTCTGGCACTTGGGAAAGTTAGACAAAGGACTAATTATTGTGTTTCACTCTCCATACTTTTCTTTGGTGGGGGTGTGTGTGTGTGTGAATATTTGCATGGGAAAGAAAACTACAAGGCCTAGCATTGCCCCCCCCCCCACTTTTTCTTTTTGCCCTATTGACATTTCATGAAATACTTTAGCTGCTTAAGGGAATTAGAAAAAAAAAATGTGATGTGAATGTTACTCCTTCTGAGTTGGTATTCAGTAACACAAATCAACTCATGACATGTTTAAATTTAAATGCTAACCACACACTCTCAGAGTTACTTTAAAGGTTAGTTTTTAATCAATAGAAGTTGCTGACTCCGGGTTTTTGAGCTGCGCACTGCAGCTCTTGGGCTTTTGTCTAACGTTAGAGCTTTCAAACTTTTTTTTTTTTCCTTGAGATGATTTTAGCAATGATTTTCAGACACAGAAGGCTATTGTGCTCTGACCAGCAACATGTCAATAGAGAAGCGAGTTGCCCTGTGGTGTGGTGTCAATATGACTCCTGAAGACATGGGTTGGGGGTCTTTAATAACCCGTGAAAAAAACTTAATTAACCCTTTCAGGCCCAAACCAAAACCTATTCTTAAACTTTTTCACTCCTGTAATTTGACCATTAGTACTTATTTCAACATCACACTAATCTTCATGACAATGAACCCAGCTACTTGACCAAGGCTTTCCCCAAATGGGAAGTCAATCCTTTAGGGGAGCCATACAGGGAATTTGTTTTTTGTTATTTTTTTTGGTTTTTGAAGTTCTTTTTGGGCGGGGGGGGGGGGGTGGGGGCGGAAATGAAGTCTCTTTGATTAAATCATTCCTTTGCAGAGATAGCAGATAAACAGTTATAATCATAATCAAAAAACGTATCCATTTCACTGAATTATTTTCTCATGATCTGTTTGTAACTGAGACATTCCTAATTCCTTTATGGGGAATGTTATAGCTGCACATGTATAAGCCGCTTGATTTTTAGAGACTTCCATGAACTACTACTAACATCAAATGGACAAGATAGTGTGTGGAAAAGACTGCTTTTCTCTTCTTGTGATATTTTGTTAGCAAATCTATTATGCAAGCAGTGCCAGTTTCAAAATATCACTTGAAGAATGACTCTGCGCATTTTCTTCTTGGGTCGTACAAGCAAAATATAAAAAACAGTCTGAGGTTGTTAAATTGTTGGGGTTGGGTAGCAAAAAATCACCAGGAAAATGGTGCCACACTAAACAAAGTTCATTGATGGAGAGTCAAAAAATGGTCTTCAGATATGTACTGATGCAAGCTTATATTTTATATGGTTTCTGCCTTCATACTTTATATGCCCTTAATCTAACCTACTGTATCCAGATGGACTACAAAGGAATCTCTCTGTCCCTTATCTGCAGCGAGTTCCAATATTACAATACAATATAGGATGATGTTATCTTGATACATTTACATTAAGGAAGTAAACACAGAGCTTTGATCTATTTTTTCCTCAGGGACTTTCAGCTCTAGTTGTTTTGGAGGTCCGTAAATCCACAACTCCCACAGAGGCGCTAGTTAAGTAAAATTACCCTGCTACACTCACAATTTCTACAGTTTGGGATGTGCTGGGGGGGGGGGGCGAAATGGCGGGGGAGGGTAATTGTCCTCTCTCAGTGTTCAAGGTGAAACATCAAAAGAAACCTGCAGTCCAGGACCGGAGCTCAGCTTTCCTTTTCTCCAGTCAAATGAAGAAGTAATCTCATCAGGTTGGAAAGTGCTGACTAAGGATTTAATAAAGTGCCTGCAGATGTGGCGTCTCTAAGGTATTCAACTCATGTAATGCAAAACAGCTCCACGCTGAATGTGCTTATAAAATTTCATTTAACCATTGCAGCGCGAAAAAAAAAATTTTTTTTTCAGCGTTCTCTAAGGAGTTTTATCACACTTCCCGCCCCTTAATTTACAGCTCCATGAAAGTTGGAATCCCATTCTGCTGGGATTCTGGAATACTCACAGTAGTCAGGTTTTATGAGCCATAAACAATATCTATCCGGCTGCATCCTAAACAGGAAGGCTGAAATAGCAGTTGGCACCCTCTGGCAGTGCCAGGCTCTCTCCTTCCTTATGCCCCACAGGGAGCAATTAGGAAACTCTTCCAAACTTTGGTCATGAGGTGGCCCGAGACATGGTTGAAGGAGACTCAACTCCTTAGTGAACGACACACATTCTAACGTGAATAACAACTTTTTTTTAAAGGCCTTTTATAGACTCTTCTCACTAAGAGGGCAGGATGTATATCTTAACAACAAAAGGAAATACAAGTCTCTTTGAGATAGCTAATATTTTACTTTAACCAAAAAAAAAAAAAAACCCAACAAAAAAAGGGAGGGTGCAGGGGGTGTGGATGGGGAGGGTGGAACAGACTGTGACGCAGCAGAATCTGTTTTTCAAATTAAAAAGTTAAACAAAAGGCCTCAAGGGCAAAGTTGAACACTGCGGAAGGAGGCTGTTAATGTGGAATCCAGAACTGGGTGTGACGCCTCGTTTTCTTCTCCACACAAGGTGGGTTATTTAAGGACATTCACACACATAAAAAGGAGACATGCAGATACAGGGGGGGCCTCTGTCCCCACCCCGCGGGCAGGCCCGCCTGTTCATCAGCCCCAAAGAGGACGCTACCAACCAGGACCACATGAGTTGTGGTCACCATTTTGACTCTTCTCTTGAGGAAGTGCTGTATCTCTGTGGGGTCACACTCATCCAGTTAGTCATTTTTGGCTTCCTGCTCTTGTTTGGAGGAGCAAAAAGCCCAAGGTTTAGCCCAAATGAGTTGCCCTTGGCAAATCAGCCAAAAGCCCCGTAGCTCCCCCGCCCCCTTTCAAGACAACAGAAATGGACCACCTTCTGAGTTTCTCACATCAGTAGACACCATTTTGGAGCACTTCTTCCCTCAATCCACAAGCACTAGGGGCCTAATGTGTGCTCGGTGCTATGTACACTAGGCTCTGGGGGGAGACTCCTTGAGTCGTTGTGCAGAAAGAAGGCACTGAATTGCAGCCTTCTATAGCTTTCATTGCTGTTCTTACAGTAGGATCTTTATCAACTTAATATCAACGGATGAGGCTGAGCATCCAATGTCCCAGGGACCCAGGATTGAGTCCTACTTTTTCCCTTAACTAGCTGTGGGATTTGAAGTAAGCTGGTCTCTGTCCTCGGGCCCCCAGAGGGTTGCTGTGAGGGCCATTCTGCATTACAGGAGAGGAAGGCAGATTTTCACACTGGTTTCTTCTGAAAAAGGTGCCATGCTGTACACAGGTGTCAGTTATTGGTATCACCAGCCATGGGCTTTGATCCCTGCCGTCATTTTTCTTGTCTGATTTTGTTAATTAAAGAAAACCTGTTTTCAATAACGCTAAACCAAGACTTGTTTATTGTACAGGAAACTGTTAAAACATTAATGGGCCATGATTGGCCCCACTTACCTTTGTGGCCTTATCTTTTCGCTGCTTGTACTCAACACTTGTGCTGTGTTAAACTTCTTCCAGATCCCCCAAAGCCAAATGCTTTCTCCCTGCTGGGCCTTGGCACGGGCTGTCCCCCTCTCCTTGGCTTGGCTAACACTTGCTAGCTCTTGCGTTCTCAGATTAGCATCCCTTCTTCCAAGGGGTCTTTCTCGAGGCCTTTCGTCCCAGGGTTTACCTCTGTCATAGTCACTGAGCTTTAATTACCTGTTTTCTCCCCAAGAAAATGGATACATTCTTGAGTGCGGCATCCCCAGTGTCTTGCCCAGTGGCTGGCATAGAGTAGGCACTTACTAAATACTGTCAAGGAAAGAAGGAAGGAAGGAAGGAAGGAAGGAAGGAAGGAAGGAAGGAAGGAAGGAAGGGGTGAGCTATCTTAGAGGTTCTGGAAGCCTGGTATCAGTTATCCCAACAGGGCATTTAGATGGATGACTTCTAGCATGGCTGTGCCATATCCATGCTCACGTCACATGGCCATGCCTCCCCAAATGACAGGCGCTCTCCCGAGAGAGGAACAGGTCTCCACACGCCGCCCCAGGCAGTTCTGACTAAAGAGCTGCTGCAGTGGGACCAACTGTGGCCAACTGCGTCAGTAGCATGTGCAATAGTTTTGTAACATGGACTGCTGCCTACTTACTACAAGCACAGAGGAGTTGTCCAAACCACCGCTCCCTGGAGAGTGACCGTGCTGCTCCCGGCCAAGACCTCTGTTTGGTTCAAACCTCAAGACGGGAAAACACTAATCTTTTTACCCAATGAGCCATCCGGCACCTCCAAACCTTGAGAGTACGTACACAATCCAGTTATTCCGACCGTTGTTCCAAAGTCTAACTCTTTCGCTGTATTCCAACTTGCCCTAGTGTTTGCCTCACCGTCAAGTAATGTTTTTTGTTTTTGTTTTTGCCCCCCCCCCTTTACATTTTCATCTGAGGAATCTTTTACCTCATGAAACCAGAGACTTCTGAATTAACAACGGCACTCGGGCCCACTCACATTTGCTCTGCGGACTTCCTGGAGGGCTGTCCGCATTGCAGTAGAGCTGGGGCCCTGGAGGCCGAGTTAGCAGAACCTCATCATGTAACTAGTATGCACCATTATGTACTAGTTAAATCAT
Source organism: Lynx rufus (assembly GCF_022079265.1). NCBI lineage: Eukaryota > Metazoa > Chordata > Mammalia > Carnivora > Felidae > Lynx > Lynx rufus. Next base: position 172,275,858 of record NW_025814834.1, read on the forward strand.
CTTAGGCGAGTTAGCATTCCCCAATCTTGGTTTTAGACTCCATGAAATGGAGATAACAACTTTATCAGTTTTTATGGGGATTAGATGAGCTAATGCCTGGACAGAGGCAAGCACAGAAAACCAGAACGCCAGGGTAATGGATTCTCTAACTGTAGCATGTGGACAGGCCCTAAGGTCCACGTGAGACGCAAGGAGGACCGGTTCCCTTGGAAAGTCATGGCCCGACAAGGCGTTTTTCTCTCATTTAATGATATAATTTCTTAGTTAAAAGTAGCAGCTGCATCAGTTCCATTTCCCCAGTTGCAAGAGAAAGTTCTTGAGAAAATAAAAATCTGTCTTTAATTGCGGTATTAAAATCAGAACAGCGAAACCAACCACACAAAAGGAATTGGCTCAAGTTTATGAAAGGCATTTGGGCCCTTGCCTTGCAAGGCTCAACTGCACGCCTTGGAAGTTGGGGGTGAGCGGGGGAGAGGGGAGGCGGGGAGGGAGGGAGTAGTCAGGCAACCAAGTGGGACAGAAACAATCCTATTTTGGTTTTTGTTAGCGAACGGCATACTACATAGATCAGAGACTTCTTATAAAATACAAACCCCCACTGTACACAAAGCACAGGAAAATGTGAGGAAAAAAGGGAAAAACTAAAAGCAGCTTAGGGTGTGTTAACGCTGCTATTCTGTCAGCTTAAAGAGTATTTTATGCTTGATCAACAGCTCTTTTTTATTGTGCTTTTCTTTCATTCATTCAAGACATCAAAGCCGGTCACCACCAGTGTACCTGCCTTCTGGAGCCGCTTGTGAGGGGGTTCTAATGAAGCACGACTCTGGGAGCCGGAGACCCCCGTGGACACGGCAGTTCAAAGGGAATATTTCAACAATGATTACATTTTGTAAATCTTTTTATGAAAGAGACAGCTTATTTCCTGCTTTTTCATGAAAAATAGATTCTATCCATTAAAGTGAGCCCGCGCCACGGAAGCTGCTTGAGATCTGAGGTGCAGCGTGGAGATTAAGGGGACAACGACCCGATGAAATCGTCCAGAGTTCCTATCTGTTTGGCTGGGTTAGCACCGCCGGATTTTCTGGGTGGAGCCCAGACAGTGCCCGGATGGATGGCTCTGCCTCGGAAACGCAGTGACAAGGGCGCTTCGCGGTTTATTTTCAGGAGGGCCTGGTGTTTACTGTTTGTTTTTTTCTCTTTTTTCTTTCTTTCTTTCTTTCCTTCCTTCCTTCCTTCCTTCCTTCCTTCCTTCCTTCCTTCCTTCCTTCCTCTTTCTTTCTTCCTTCCTTCCTTCCTTCCTTCCTTCCTTCCTTCCTTCCTTCCTTCTTTCTCTCTTTTCTTCCTTCCTTCCTTCCTCTCTTTCTTTCTTTCTCCTTCCTTCCTTCCTCTCTCTTTTCTTCCTTCCTTCCTTACTTCCCCTTTCTTTCTCTTTTCTTCCTTCCTTCCTCTTTCTTTCTTTCTCTCCTTCCTTCCTTCCTTCCTTCCTCTCTTTCTTTCTCTTTCCTTCCTTCCTTCCTCTCTTTCTTTCTCCTTCCTTCCTTCCTTCCTTCCTTCCTTCCTTCCTTCCTTCCTTCCATTCTTTCATTCTTTCTTTCATTTTTTGAGTCTACGAAGTCCAACCCAAGTATCAGAAAGCATTAAGGCAAGCCCTTTTACCACACAGAGGAAAGATGAAAGATTTTAGTTACAGATTCATTAAACGTTGTGTTTTAATGCCCTGAAATGGGACAAACCCTTTTGCATGTGGGAAGTTTGCCATTAAAAAACTGGCTCTGGTTTGAAGATACAATACAGGCTTTATGATTGGCTAATGTCTGCCCCAAAGGCAAAAATAGAGAAGGCAAGCTACCCTTTCGTGATTTTTGATTTTCAGTTTTAAGATCATCTTTCCTCTAGTCTTTTTTTTCCTTTTTTTTCTTTTCTTTTCTTCTTTTTTTTATTTTTTGTTTTTTGGTGGCAGAGAGACTTGAGTACAGTAGGGATGGCAGAGAGAATATGATTTCCTAGGGAGCTATGAAATGAAAAAAATGTATGTTTTCTACACATCAGATTCCAACTTTAATTAAATGCCTGTTGTCTAACAAGCACAGACAGTCACACTTGGGGCTGGCCCAATGGTGGCCGGGGGAGGTAACCTTTCTTGTTTAAAAAGAGAGGCGTGGGAGTGGAGGTCAGAGCTCAGCAGAGCGTGGCCACATTGTAATAATCATTCCACCCAGTGCTTCTCTGCTCCTGCTCTTCCCCCAGAGCGGAAAAGACCTTCCCAAACACCACTCAGGTTCACAGCGCATCTATCATGTAGATTTGGTGTTGGGATTGTGCAGGTAGAGAAAGTCTGGAAAGGGGAAAAATAACATTAAAGCGAAAAGTAGTCCAGTTATTACAAAAATTCTCGCAGAGCTATCCTGCAATAGGATGACAGAGGATCTGGTTCTTTGCCAGGAACGAATTCCCAAACTAACCTTTTCAGCCAAGAAGCCCCTTTTAGGCACTGGATGGCATCTGCCACCTTTGCACCTTTCCACCCCAGCTGGCACCAACTGCGAAGGCCCAGAGCACAGGTCTTTGCTTCCTACCCCTTTTAAGCGCCCTCCGTTCACGGTCCAGGCTCCTTCCTCCCGTCCTTTCCAGCCCAGTTTCCGGCCCCCTTCCCACCCCTCCAGCCAGTCTCTTTCTCTCCCTCTCCACCTGGGTTTGAGCCCCCCACAGGAATGAGGGCAGACCCCTCCTCTCCCAAAGTCCACACAAACCAACAGTCCTTCCTACTCCATTCACTGGATTAAGAAAGGCCTCGAAGAAGAGCTCAGTCAGCTGCAACCACGACCACCCCGCCTGGCAGCTGGAGTTGGAGGGCTTCTGGAGTGAGCCAAAGAAACGAGGCTCAGAAGCAGATTTGGGACAGAAGGTGGAGGAGGCTGGGGCATCTTAGTTCTCTCATTCACGAGGAAAGAGAGGCTGGGGAGATACACCTCCTCACTCACGGGACTGTGAATCGGGAACCCCCCCACTCCAGTCGCTGGTTGCCCTGGGACTTAGGCACACAAGGAGGCCGCTCTGATCGTACTCACAAAAATCCCATTCCTAAACTTTCTTTACCTTTCAGGAACGCCTGCGTTTCGATTTCACTAGTTCCAGGACTTATCTTTTCCTCATTCACAGTGTGGATGGGATGCTAGGGTAAAACTGCTCATGTCCCTCATTGAGGCTGGAGTGAGCTTGGCCATGGAAAATGCCAGAGACTTAACTTCTAGCCTCTGTGACTTAGGGGGTCCAACTTAACTTATCTGCAAAACGGGACTGGGTATACCAGTTATCTCAGCATTTGGGGCAGGAAATAACAAACATAAAAAGACAAAACTTTGAAATACTGGCCTAAATGACTTTGAAATGCCGGCCCCAAGCGCAAGCAGCATCATCACGGGAGGCGTTGCTGGGATCTGGATGGCATGGGGTGGGGTCAAGGCTTCCTCTGGGCCAACTACCCTCCATAGAAATGGAATGGTTTCCCCGAGCCCAGTCAAAGCTCCATGTGGTATCCCCGAAAGCACACACCAGGGATCAGTGAACAATGCTTTCCTCCTCCTTCTGAAAATGTGGTGGGATTTAGGGTTTTATGGCAACACAACTTGTCTTTGTTAAGACGTGACTTGCAAAACAAACCCACATGGGGGAGTTGGCAGTTTCAAATGACAGTACTTTTTTTTTTTTTTAATGCTGAAACAGCAAATGCTTTTTATGTTCAGATTTATTTCCTTCTAAATTTGTAGATTAAATTTACAACTGAGCAATATTCATTACTACAAACAATTCGATTCTTCCTGAATATTTCTCAGGGAGGTGAGTGGGAAGCCTCTTGGTGGGGCTGGGGTGGGGGGGGGGGTTGTTGAACAAAGTCCCACAACGTTAACACTCTGTGTGAAGGGTCTTTTCAATGGCTTGGACATAGACATGATATATATGACTGGCAGTGCTACCTGGCTTCCCTGTCAGGAGTCTATGCTTCTTAGAGAGAGGTAATATTACACTAACATAGACAAATTGGATTCATTTTTATCTTTTTAGTCATGACTTTAGAGAAGGTGGAGATCTCCCAAGCAAAGATTACTGAAGACAGATTTAAGCATGTGTTTATACAATCAAGCCATGGAAACAAAATCACCTACTTTGTGTTCAGATAAATTTTACCTGGTAGGGCTCGTCCAGTAAATGACACTCCGGAACAAACCCACAACTTATGCACACAGTGCTAATCAAGAACAGCTATACATTCCACTATCATTTTATTAAATTTTAATGAAACCAATTACACATTGGACTGTTCTATGTTCATTGGCTTTTTTTTTAACTTTTTTTTTTTAACATTTATTTATTATTGAGAGACAGAGAGACACAGAGCGTGAGCAGAGGAGGGGCAGAGAGAGGGGGAAACACAGAATCCGAAGCAGACTCCAGGCTCTGAGCTGTCAGCACAGAGCCCAACGCGGGGCTTGAACTCACAAACTGCGAGCCGAAGTCGGTCACCCAACCAACTGAGCCATCTAGGCGCTCCTGTGTTCATTGGCTCTCTAAATATCCTTTTTTTTTTCTTGCTAAATCACTATACAGATAAGAGATCCTATCGTTCATTTTGCATGAATGGTGGTAGTTTCAAGGGATACCTACTAACTTTTGCTGGATTCTGCAATCACAAAAATCTTGCAGCTAATACCACGTTAGCTACCTTAAAGGCACTGAGTTAAAAAAAATAGAAGATTTTTCTTTCATTTAGAGAAGTGAATTGTCTGAGCTAAAATATGGCTTCCCGTTGTACTCCATCAGCCTCTCGGTTGTTCTTCAGGAACATGTTTATGAGTTCAAGTTCAGGTTTGAACTAAATAAAACACTCCTCAGGAGTTTATAAGTGAGCCTCATTTACATGTGCTCCCTCTGAGCTCTGCCAGCCTCAGTGCACCAGTTTCCAAGGCTTGGTGAAGGAATGTTTTACAGTTGGAATCTGTACTGCTTTCTCAGGCATTTCAGACTCTGAGACTGGGCAGCACAGAGTTAGTGAGTATTAAAAGTTTCCTCGGATCTGTTATAAAGTCAAAGAAAGAGAGAAAGAAAGACAACAAGACAGGGGCCGGGAGAACTAACTGTATCCTCTTAATTTCCTCTATAAGGCTTTCAAGTTAACGTTCCAGTTAAAAACTAAGTAACAGATTCTAGATGTATATTCTAGAATTCCATAGCCATGGCTTCGAATTTCTTGGCGATCATTTTCAGCATTCTCAATGCATGTGTATTCCCTTCAAATATAAAAACTAGGATTTGCTTAAACTGTTTTTCCGCCTTGAAAATGAAGATAAAGAGTGTTATGAAGATAAATGTGCCAGCCCAGAAGGGGCTTTTCAGGTCAAAAAGATCTCGGGGATTTTTCAGGCAATAAAGGTACACTAGAGAGGAAGAAATAGCTCTTTTGGGTTTGGAACCAGGAGGAGTTGAAGTGGGGATTCTAAATGCTATCATATGGAACCAACCTGGAGAGAGCTGATTTCGTGACTCAGTGGAGTCAAGGTTAAGTCCAGGAGTTCAGAGAAAGCAGCCCTGCTCTTCATGGGCAGAAATGAAAAGAGAACCGGAGAAACAGCACCATGGACTCTGCCACTCAACTTCTCTCTGAATTTATCTAGCAAGAAAGTAGGTATAGGACTAATACACCAATGATGCAGGGCCTCAGGGTTACTTTACAGCATCTCTTTACACTGGAATGCTCCTTTCTTGACAGGTGAGCACATCCAGTGTCACTGCAGGTCCTGGTGTCCCCAGCTTCAGCAGCTGCCTCCCTGCAGAGTGGTACATGAGGAGTCAAATAGTTCAAGGGTAAGCACTGCTGGGGGGAGGTGGTGGTTAGAGAAGAATCTACCTGGCTGAGGGGGCATGGCCTAAGAGTCCACGATGAGTCTGTGTCTCAGTTTGTGCCTTGTGAAAAAAAGAATTAAGACCACCTTCCTGGCACGTGGTTGTGAGAATAAAATGAAATAATACATGAAAGTGCTGTGTGTCTTAACTAGACTATGCAGAACCGATGCTTTTTTTTTTTATGGCATTCTTTTCTGACATGGGGAAGACAGAAACCTCATCTTTATATGCCAGGCCACTGCTCCGCTTGGCCTAGTACAATGATGGGTAGTCGTTTTTCTTGAATAAATACGGTAATAGCATGAGTGTGCTAGCCATATACTCTCTTCCCTCAATCTCCTGAACTTAGACTAGGTCGAATGCTGAGAAACATTAAGGATTTTCTAAAACCACATTAAATGTGAGTAAGCTTCTAAATAAAACTCTTTGCTATGAAAATAAGAAGTTTCTTCTTTTGGATAAGCACATGAATGAAAGTGGAATCATGTAGATGATAGTCTGAAGAAATGGATGATAAAAGTAGTGTCCTTTCGGGCGGTGGTTTACTTATGGTGACTGAGTGGAACCTGGGCTTACAACCTTGGGAGTTTTTTCAGACGTTGGCCAGGAAAGGACTGGCCAATTTGCAGAAAGATGATAATTTGCATCTGAGACAGTCTCCACTAATCTCATCGGTCAGTCAACCACAGATTACTGAGAATCATGCTCTTTCTTTTGCCTAGTTTTTTGTTTCTTTTTCCTTTTTTATAAGTATCTAATTTTGACTCACTCTACACTGCCCTTTGCATTCTGCTGTTCAAGGTCTCTATAGGAAACAAATTAAGCACAATTGCTAATGTCACTGGTGTGTGTGTGTGTGTGTGTGTGTGTGTGTGTGTGTGTGTGTGTGTTTTAAGTTACTCTGGCAACATGGTGGATGGGAGGAATTTTAAACTCGAGATGGTGTGCAGATTTTCCTGAGGATTTAATTTACCAATGTGGACCTTAATTGTTTTGAAGATAAAATAATTTGATAGTTGACTTGATAGTTCAAAAAGCTGTACATTCATTAGTGTGTCTGTAGGTGGATGCAAAGGTAATGTTTTTGAATGGATGCTGAATCCATGTTTTGATGCATATCCAATGCTTTGAATGGACGCTGGTAAAGGAGTAGCCTTATTCTTCTACAGTTTTCTTTAAGAAACAGAGAGCAAGCCGCAGTTCTTGGTCTACAAAGGTCATTGTGATGCAAGGCCCAGGGGAAGAGCCAGGCGGAACAGCCTTCCTGGAAGATGGTGGGGGTTGGGAAAGGGGAAGAGTGATGTGTTTAGGAGGGTGGGGTGAAGAGAACCTGGTACATCTTTAGACTTCAACAGGAAAAAATATTTGGGAAGAGGCCAACTGTGAGATACAGCATGGCCCTCGCTGGATGGTAATGATGTAACAAATAGCAACATTCAGAGCTATCCAGATACCAGAGAGAACAACTGGCAGATATTAAAATCATTATAAGATGTGAAATTATACCTCTCACTGCTTCATTATCTCTATATTTCATAATATTTGTCTAGAAAGGCACACAAAGCCTATCAGGTTAAATTAATCCTAATGATCAATTTTACTTTTATTCTAATTAAACAATTTCAATTTAATTAATGCGAGCACAGAAATTAGTCAAAATTACAAATGTAAATGTTGAACTTTAAATCAAAGGTCCTCCCTACTCTGCCTCCCGCGGAAGCACTTTAAAGTGTTTGCCTGTGAAGGTAGATGGGAATTTTAACCTTTGTCTATACCGTGAAGGACAAAAGTTAGAAAAATGTGCAAGCAAAAGCAATCCAGGAGCACAGACAGAAATGCAGGTTTAATGCCCACCCACCCTCACCCACGTACGCACAATACACACACATGGTGGTCTATGAAGACACATTCCGTGAGGTAGACTTTTGAACCGCGTGCTTTTGTTCCTGAGGATTCCAACGCACTTGGGTCAGTTTAACGGATATTGGGCTTTTATAAAACACCTTTGTAAAAGAGGAGCCATGTACCCATTTCCTAAGGCACATGTTAAACTACCAGTCCCTTTCCTCCCTGGTGTCAGATACCCTGCATCTCAGTTCCACTTTGCCTCTGATTGGCCATGTGCCCTTGGAAGTATTTCCACCTCCCTGGGCTTTGGGTCTCTTATTTGGAGACGCTGTTTGATCACAATGATACACACTTTATTCCAAAATGCACTTAAATTTGTATCTGGAAAATGAGGGCATCTAGAGTAGATCATCTTTAAGAAAATTACCAGCTTCCATATGCTATATTTCTATGACTTCGAAAGATACTGGCATCTTAAAACGGATTTGAAAATGGTATGGGGTATAGGTGTCTGAGTCATTCTCTCAAGATATTCAAATAACTTTTCTTCTTGCTTAATAAAAACCCAAAGTGGATGGAGCCCAGACTTCTAAAAATGTGAGGTTTCAAGGAAATGATGTGACAAATGAATTGTTTTTTCCTAAAAAGAAAAAAAAAAGGCAGACAGGGTAGCAGCACATGCAAAAATGTGAAATAGAAAAGTTACACATGATAAAAAGAAATGCATTTCATGTTTTGTATTTAAAACTTTCTGTTCTGGTGAAGCATACTTAATAACGGGTCTGCAATGTCACAGATTCTCGGTCTTAGAAGAGTGTTATATGCAGCATAAGATTCTATGTTGTCACTCTTATATCCATAAAATAGCCACAACTTCTTTTCCCACAGGGAAGCCTTCATACATGATCTTCCATCCTGACTTGTTCACAACTGCATATGCGAATTATTTGATAGCAATCAATCCACTATCACTGTTCAGGGACATTATAGGAGAACAGCAGAGTAATTTAACAATATAGTTGATTAGTGTAATAATTATCATTAAATGTAGTAATGATAGTGGGATTCCCCTTACCTTGGTTAATGACCATGGACAATTCATTTCTTGACTGCCAGTGGTAGAAATGGTTTTTGAAATATTAACTTCTGCCCCATGGGAATGACACTTAGCCCACCACATTTAATTTTTGACCTTCACTGAACAGCATGATCCTAATCCCTTGATTTTATAATCTTAACTAGGAAACATTAAAATATGGATTGACTCCAGTTGGCAGGAATCTTTATGTTCTTTTCACTAAAAAAGCTATAAATCCAATGGTTGACCTTTTATTTCCAGGTCACAAATGACACCCACTCACTTTTGTCCATTCACCTAGGATTTATGTTAGGGTCTACAGGTATAAGCCATGAAAGTTGAACTTTAATGAAATGTCTTTCAAAGATGTGCACTTAGCCAAAAATTTTCCCACAAAAAATCAGCAGATAGCCTTTAAAAAATAGCTATTATATCTTCAGGTTTATGGTTGGCCTCAACTACCTCTATTTTTCACTTGTAGTAAGTTTCCTCTCGTACTATTATTTTTGTGAGGGTAAAAATTAGGCGTGTGTTTGGGATGATAATAGTACTTTAGTTCCCAATTTGGATTTCTAAACTGAAAGATTTCTGAAATGTTCTCTTTTGCCATCACAGTAATTCATCTATCTCCAGCTGAAAAATGTTCCCTGTCCTTTTTCAACGAAATCAATTGTATTGATGGGAGGCGTTCTGTGTTGTCAATCAGGGAAATGTGAGTTGATGGGACCCCAAAGCAGCGAGATAAGGGAAGGAATACCAAACCTGCTCAGGTCCACACCATCTGAATGAGATCAATGCTTTCCCATAATACTCTTCCTGTCATGTAGCACCCTAACTGTCACAATTAATAATGTAGAAGGGGCTGATTAATTTAAGTAAAGTGCTCTCTGCTGTGTAAACACATAAAGATCTATGAGGCAAAAAAGAAAAAAGAAAGAAAGAAAAGGAAAAAAAAGAAAAAAAAAAGAAAAAAAGCAAAGGGGGGCAGGAAAGAACAAAACGTCATTTTTATTTTTCATGTGGATGTGTTCTCACTTTCCATTCTTCTCTTGTAACAATTACTGTACCAGCCACTCTGACAGAGTCAATAAATTGATCTGGGTCTTATGCAGCAGCAAAGCAGACTGATCTGATACACCATTATCTGCAGGGGAGAGTGGAGGTAGGGGGTTGGGGTGTGCTTGGGTGGCAGAGGGCAAGGGGGAGAAGTCAGCAAAGGCAAGTCAGCGTTGTTCTGGATAGGTAATTAGTGCTCTATGTGGAGTTTCTGGAAGACATAAATGCATACACGGTGTGCCTGCGTGCATGTGCGTATGCATGTGTGTGTGCGTGCATGTGCGTGTTGAGAAGGGACAGAAAAAGAAGCCTTCAACTTGGCTAAAGGATGCAGCCTAAGTAATACCGTATGCACGACTTATTTAGGTCCCTGCGGTATTTCAGTCACTCACACGGATCTGCAATTCAATGAGGATCACCACCCCATTAGAACTAATCATGTCAGCTGTGTATCTGACAAAATAAACATTCAGAAACTGTGCTCCTAGGTTCATAACTTGTTTTTGCACTGGGATTTTTTTTTCTTCTCTCCCTCATCCAGCATAAAGTTTAATAGTTTTTTAATATGAAATTATAACATACAAAGAAACTCTCCGTATGCATTCCTCCACGTAGTTTGCCTCCCAACCAGAAACTGCAGCTGTTAGCTGAGCTTTAACTTGCTCCTTGGGAGTATGTTAAGTATGTTCTTAATAAATAAATATCATTCCACTAGCTAATGAGAGAATTAATGGCACAACTTATGGAAAACGGACGTAGAAGGATGGGGCAGGGGGAGAAGAAACTCAGCTTAGGGGGAAAATGACCAGATTACCTCTGGGAGTTTTGCCATATTAACATTTCTGGGTTTCTACTGGCAATCACAGGTCCCGGGTCCTAAAGATGAATTAGATGCATCCTGCCTGACCTCTGGTGCTGAGAGAGGTTCAGTTCTAAGGGGTGAATATGCAGCAACAGCACATATCAGCTTTCTGTGTGCCAGGGGGGTACTGGGGGGTCTTACAATCTAACCATATTGAATCTTCATAAAACTCTAAGTGGAATGCAGGAAGCAATTTATAATTTTATAAATGTGACATGTAAGGTTCAGAAAGGCTAAAAACTACCCCAAAATCACTATACTAGTCTCAGACTGCTACAACAAAATATCATAAACTGGGTGGCTTTATTTTCTCATGCTTCTGGAGGCTGAGAAGTCCAGCATCAAGGTTCCAGCTGATCTGTACCTGATTTGTACCTGAGGGTCCTCTTTCTGGCTTGCAGATGGCTGCCTTCTCACTGAGCTCTTGGGTGGCAGAAAGAGAGCAAACTCTCTTCTTACACCGGCATTAATCGCATCGTGACACCCAACTCTCATCTAAACCTACCTCCCAAAGTCCCCACCTTCAAAAACCATTGCAGTGGGGCCCAGGGTTTCAACCTATGAACTTTGGCAGGGAAGGGGTAGGGGTGGGAGGAAAGGGGGGAACGACACAATTCAGCTCAACAGCAGTCACGTACTGAGATAAATCAGTATCAAGTGTGTCTGGCTCCAAAGCTGATGTCTTCTCCACTGTATGATACTGCCCAGGAGAGGAGGCTACCTCCTGATCATGGGTCTTCAAACTACTATGATCTGTAAAATCCTGTACCTAATGAGTGTTAAAGCGATCTAGGTTAACGTTTCTTCACATGCAGAGATCCCACTGTGTCCTTCACCTGCTTCCTACCCTCCACAGAATGAAGTCCAGTTGCCTTACCATTGTTTGAAGTTATGTATTTATTCATGACCAGATCCTAACTTCCCAGCCTCATGATTCAACATTCTCTGCCACTTACATGGACAGGTATGCCAAACAGAGTAAAGTTCTCCAAACACACACTACTACTCTTTTGCATGTGCCTGGAATGGAATGTTGTACCTACCAGGTACGTCTGTCTCCTTCAAAACCATGTGTCACCTCCTTTAGAATAGCTTCCACGACTCCCCTGCTTCTCTCCAGAGTTAATTACCTACTCTGTGTACTCCTTACGGATCATACATACTTCAACGTTTTCATTTATCATACTTTACTATAGTTTGTTTACTTTTCTCCCTAGACGTCTGTGAGCAAGGTGTGGAAGGGACTGGACACGCGCGCACACACACACACACACACACACACACACACGCATCTCAATGGCCCTCTTCAAGCCTAGTGTGGTACCAAGAATATAGTAGGTGCTCAGTAAATTCTGAGTTTTTTTTCCCCCTGTCCCCAAGATTAATCACATGCTCATGAGTGGGGGGAGATAAGCTAGGCATCCAAGTATTTTGACTCCTAGTCTACCAAGATGCACAGGTCCCTACTACAGTCAGTTCCCTTACTAGAATTTTCTATCATACGGTCCTTCCATCTCCCCAGTACCACTCCTTCCCCACCCCCCACCCCCGCCCCATAATGGCCAGGGATCCATGGAAGGGGGATTGTACATGAGAGAGGCAGAAGCTGTGTGCCATGAGAGCTGGCCTTAAATTTCCCCCAACTACTCAAGGCAACAGGACACATTCACTTGGCCTATCCTGCCTTGGAAGGGAGCACTGAGCACGTTCTACTTCATTAAGGCAGCACTGTGGGGGGCTGAGGTTGCTCTTCAAGTTCATGCCTGGGCTGCAGCTCCGTTATCCCAACACATTCAGACTCTGGGAAGGGAGGGCGTGAGGGCAAGGAACACAGGGCTAGGACAGCCTGTCCTAACCCAGTGTCCCAGTCTCAACACAGGGCTCCAGCTTATCACAGGCTCCTGTGATTCATTAGTTAATGTGTAAAGCATTTGGAAAGTGGAAAGCTAATTAGAAGTGCTAAGTTATTTCATCTCTGCTGTAAAGGAAGCAATGTGAAGCCTAAGGAAAAATTCTCATGCAAATATTTTGGGGAGGCGTGTGCAGTGGAATGTAGCTCAGTGAATAGGCTCCATTGAAAGGCTAGATCTCAAAAAGAGAGGCCACTGATAAAAGAATGTGCCTCCATCCTCAATAAACAAACAGGAAGGTAAACAAGTGGGTGTGAGAAAAGTGGACAGGAAGAATCACTGAGGACTCACTTGAGATCTTTGAAAATCTCACTTTAGACAATAGGTTACCGGCCTTAAGACTGTGTATGTCAGCGGGACCTTCAAGGTCTCAGGCTCATTAGAAAGCCTGGGAAAGCCTGTGTCCAAAAGGAACCCCTCCTAAATGTGAAAGCCTATTTTTTTAGAGCTCAGAAACATTTGGTAAAGCAAATTCCTGGGGCATGGGAGTTTTCGCATGTGGCGGCTTTGGGGAAAGGGGGCAAAACCACCTGTATTGCCTTCTCGCCTCACAGTTCACGTAGCGGGGCCAATCAACTCATTTTCCTGTTCTCTGAACTCTGTTGACTCAAGCTCAGCAAAACCAGGCTCTTTTCTTTTGCAAAGGAAGCATCTGGTTCCAAGTCATAAAAGAGAAACCCAGAACCCATTGCTGACTGTTTGATAAGCACCTGGGAGGGCACATGGAGGGCACTGTTTCACAGAGTTCCCTTGCAATTACAAAGGCACATGTCCTCCAACTCAGTCTTTGCAGAATTCTAGTTTACCAGGAGAAAGTTGACCCAGCCCGTGGGAGCTGGTCTGCACAAAACTCTAGTATGTCTGCATGAATCCTGGACTCAGACAGAGGGCTAAAATGACATGATCACTACTCTCTCTCTCTCTCTCACACACACACACACACACAGACACTTACACAGTATATATGTTTCTTACACACATGGGGAGTGAGTATAGAGGAAAGGCCCTGTAAAAAGACAAGCATCAAGATATGAAGGGAGTCAAGTGCAACAACAGGGGTTAAAAGCACATGAAACACAGCAGAGAGTAGGAAAAAGAAATATGTCAAATACTGTTAACGGTTTACCTATTATTGATGGCCCCTTCCTTGTTGGGGCAGTTTTGTTTAGGGAGGACAATGTAACCAGCCCACGGCAACAGATCATGATTTGAGCCGATCAAGATAATTCTGTGCTAGCTTTCCCAGCATTCTGTGCTGCTAAAGATTAAAATGGAATCCAATTTTAGTCAGACCTGAACAGAAATTTGCTAACAGGAAACAGGGGAGGAGTATGGCAGGACCATTGTTTCCCTGATGTAAGAGAAATAGTGGAGAAGGATATGGGCATGATATCTGGAGCCGCAGCAGCCATTCTGCAACCAGAGGCACCAGGCATGAGGATGAATGGACGATGTGCTGAGGAGGGTAGAGTAGAATCTCTGAAAGAGCATGGGCTCCCGCTGGCATCATATAGCAGATGAAATAAGGCCAACAACCACTCAGAATTTCACGTCAGGAAAATAACTCTAGTTGGCTTAAGCCGCACTCAAGTGGGTTTTTTTCTAGGGGGTAGAGGGTACTGCCTTCATTTCATAGATGAAGGCATTGAATTTTAAGGGATAATGTCCAAGATCACGCTGATGAATGGCATAGCCAGGATGTGAAAATAGGTCTATCCTCCTCTTTAATTCATATTCTTTTCCCCTTGTCCCCCCACAAAGAAATCAGGCCATGAGTACCAAATATGTTTCCCTTGGTGTCTTGGAACTTCTGCCGATCAGAAGCATCATCATCAAGAGCCATCTAAAGACTGGGAATTTTGACAGCAATTCTGCAACCAAAACTAGGGTTTCCTGGCTTCATTGCAAGGCTATCATCAAATTCAGACCTCACTCCTCTCAATTCTCTGTGCAAATTCTCACCTTCTGTTTTCTAGCTTTCCTCCCGCCTCATTTTTTGGCCCCCCTTTTCCCACGATCCCAAGGCTAATTTAACGGATACCAGATTTTTTACCCCTCTTCTTCCGTAAAATCGAATTATTTCCTATGCAGGCTCCCTCTTATCTTACCCTTCTCCGTGGCCACTGATCTCGTTTTAATACTGAGAAGAGGCAAGTGAGGAAGGAGCCAGTATTTATTGAGCACCTATTGTGTGCCAAATCCCAAGTAGGCACCCAATTCTTTCAATAATCATCCATTTGCTGTAACTAAGAAGCTTCCCCAAATCTTTCTGGAGCAAGGCAAAAACCAACCAAACAAAAAAGACTAACACCGCACTAACACACAGAGTTAAAGGTAATAGGATTACAGAAGCATAAGAATGGAGGGAGAAAAGGAGACCACTATCTAGAACTGATGCCCTTACTTTGTCCAGAAGTGAAGTGTGTGGCTGAGGACATCTCAAAGGTGCTGCTAAGTTAAAAACTGAAAGACTGGATAATGGGGATAACAACAATAATGGGTCTGCCTACTTAATGGGTTGCTCTTAAGATCAAATGAGAAAATAGTTTGTAATCCAGAAAATACCATTTAAATATGAGTTTAGTTAGGGGCGCCAGGGTGGCTCAGTCGATTGCGCAACTGACTTCAGCTCAGGTCATGATCTCACGGTTTGTGGGTTCGAGCCCCGCGTTGGGCTCTGTGTGACAGCTCAGAGCCTGGAGCCTGTTTCAGATTCTGTGTCTCCCTCTCTCTCTCTGCCTCTCCCCCACTCATGCTCTGTCTCCGTCTCTCTCTCAAAAATGAACGTTAAAAAAAATATATAAATATGAATTTAGTTATCAACCAAACAATAAAAGCTATCATTTGTTGAATGCTTAGTTGGAATCAAGCATTTACTTTCTCTACACCAACAGAACTAAGACTTAAAACAACCATTAGAGATCATATAATCATCATTCTACAGTTAATAAACCAGACTAGAAAAAATTGAATTACCAAGAAAAAAGAAAAAAAAATAACCAAAAAATGGAAACATATACTGCTTCTAACTGAAGGAATAAAGTTCTACCCAAGTTCTGAAAAGGAAGCCCACAATCTCAGCTGCTCTGCTATCTGGTCTCTGGGCAGAGTCTAGCTGTTCTCACAGATGTGGACCGACATCATTAGTAAAGGTCTTTTTCCCAGACAGGATGACAGAATGAGCCTAGTCTTATTTTACAGATGCATGAACTAATAGGAAACTGGTCTTCAGAAAGACCAAGTGAGGCATCGGTCCTATCCCACAGGATAGGCTAGGCTTCTGATTCCTTGACGTAAGAGGATGAGTCAATCTTAGGCCATCTTAAAGAGAAAATGGTCAATAACTTTTCACTAACAGTAATTAAGCATGCAGATGGCATTTGGGAAAGAGAAGTTTGAGAGACAAACCGGTTCAAATCCTGGCTACCTCAATGGCCTGGGACGAAGGTACTCTTCCGAAACGCCAGTTTCCTCATCTGTAAAATGGGGATAACAGCACCAATCTCAGACGACTCTGAGTCCGGTAGCAAGTTCAGGCACAGAACCTGGCACATGTGGGTACTTAAGACACAGTACTGATTTGACCAATAAGTCTTCTTAACTTCGTCCAAAGTCAGAAGGAAATGAAATTTTGTCTGTCATTGTATGGGCTTGTAACTGAAATGCTCAAATTCAATTCTAACTAGAAAGGGGAAGCTACTTTTTTTTTTTTTTTGCCTCTAAGAAATCTTAGTTTCCTGCCTTTGCAGCTCTCTGACTGCTCCCTGAACTTCTGTGGGTACCCAACCTCCTACAGGCAGAAAGCACGGGGCAGGTTGGGGAGGAGGCAGAGAAGGCTTCAGCTAACTTGAGTGTAATCTCAGGTGACCTTGGTGCCCTGGGCAAGGGCATTACACAAGGAGGGGGAGTTTCTTGGAAATGAAGGGTGAAGGAGCTACAGGACATGACTGCGTATCTGGTTGGTCCAGAGAAGACAGAACTCAATAAACATGTTGCTCTTCCTAGGAGGGGCGAAATAAAGCCTTATCTACCAGCTCATGCATAGCATAAATGGGCAAAAATTAAAGGTAGGGGGGTAAAAAAAAGGGTGAATTACATGAAAACCAGAATCATATCATCACATCAAAATTAGATATGGGTAGAAAAATGGTTTAGCCTTTCTGCCCCCTTCCACTCTTTGAAAAGTTCTTGTACTATGGTCTCAAAGCCTCTTAGGCAAATCAGGCAAATCTTATTGTAACTGGCATCACGCTGCATTATTAATGTTGTTGTTGTCACTACTATTATTATTATTTTAAATGTCTATTCATTTTTGAGGGGGGGGCAGAGAGAGAGGGAGACAGAGGATCTGAAGCAGGCTGTGCACTGACAGCAATGAGCCCTATGTGGGGTTCGACCTCACAAACCGTGATATTATGACCTGAGCTGAAGTCGGACGCTCAACCGACTGAGCCACCCAGGCACCCCACTATTATTGTTTTTTTAAACATCTGTGCCTTCTACTAGTCTCTGAACAACTTGAGGAGAATTGTTACATCCTACATTCTGTAGGTGTTGGGAATACTATAAGGAATGGTGAGTAAGCAAAGAAAGGAACTTATGAAGAGTTTTGTGGATTGCCTATGCTTTTGTCTCTCAAGCAGAACTTCAGGAAAATGACACAGAATGTCAACAGATGGAAATGCTCTCCATATTCGCTGCCTCCCCACGTTCCTTATGCATCCCCACCAGAGGCAGACAATGGGTGACATGCCCATAATTTAGCCATGCAGGGACCTCTCTAGATCAGGTGGTTTCCAGCACAGTGAAGTGTGTGGCTTGTGCCTACGTTTATAAATTTCATGAAGCAAAGGCAGTGAAGTCACACTGCTCGCAGGCCGAGCAGCTAAATGATTTATTAAGCAAAGGTTACAGCACCTGTGCCTTTTTGTCAACAAATCAGGCCCATGCCATGCCAAGCGATTCTTCTAATAACCCAAATGGTAATTTGGTTTTAAATAGCATTTCAGATACCACAATTCTGTTGATGCAGAACAGTGATAGATTTGGGTGGCAGGGAAGAAATGCCTGTTTTTAATATTGTTTGCACTCATTTTTCATCTTAAAGAATTAGTTCTCATTGGAGTTCTGCAGGTTAAGCATTTTATTTGAACATTCTGATTAAACTAGAACCTGAATCAAAATGAGTTCTTTGCTCAGTCCTTCTGTGTGGGAATTGGTATTTCTATTTATTACCTGATGATGAAATATTAACTTTTTCCTCTAAATAAATGCATCCTCTTAATGGCTCTCGTTTTCAGGGATCAGATTAAATTATGGGATGCAATTGAAATGGCCATTGGCTTTCTGCTATTTGAGATGAGAGCATGTTCTCTATTATATTATATCATTCAGTGGGCGTGCAGGGGACATTAATAGTGTCCAAAGTGAAGTAAAAACTCTATGCCCCAGAGACTTCTCTATACATTAATATCAACTGTTCCTAGGACAAATTTGAAAAATAAGAGATTTGGGGTGGGGCCAAGCGGTCATGGTGTCTCAAAACAGACGGATGTTCTGAAAGCTGTAGGGAGGTGGCCACCCCCTATTTTAATGAGTTACGAAGTGGAGGATGCAGAGGGATACGAGTCAAATAATGATAGTAGCAGAGGTAGCAGGCAAGTGAGGCAGAAGAATGGGACAGATAACTTGGCAGGAATGTTCGAACAGAGCCACGAGCTGCGGTGAAATGTACAACGCAATTGCAAGATGGTTTGAAAGAAAACTAGCTCAAGGCAAGGCTAAAAAGAAGGCGATTCCATCTCAGTGAAGGGAAGAATTCACTGGAGGAAAAAAAAAAAAAAACAGACTGGAAGGGAAGGAGGAGAAAAAATGGCTTTCAATTATCCACGTTATCTTTCCCTACCAATCATTACAGATGATGAATTGGTGCAATAAAAGCCAATATTCAATTTTTCCAATTTACATGGAAAGAAGGCCATAATATATTGTTAAAGGGAAGAAACAGCAAGTTATCAAACGGGGTATGTAATATGATCTCATTTTTGCAATATACTTGTATGCATAGAAACAGTCTGGATGGATTTATATGGAAATGTTAACAGTAGGACTACAAGTGATTTTTATTATTTTTCCCATCTGTATTTTCCACAATTAACATGCATCATGACTGTAATGAGAGAAAGTCATTATTTTTAAACTTTCTTATGAATCATTTAGATTCAAGCAATGTATGCTGACTACCCACTATGTGCTGGGCATGAGAATCGGTACTTTGAGAGAGGTCAGCACACAATTACTGTGGATTTTGTTGATAAACTGCCTACTTTTCCTATTTGCTTTACAGAATTTCACGCTCTTCAGAGGTGAAAGGGCCATCGGAGTTTATCGAACGATTACATTTTAACAGTTGTGGTGAAACACACATAACATAAACTGGACTGTCTTAAACTAATTTTAAGTGGACAGTTTAGTGTTATTCAGTACGGTCACGCTGCTGTGCAGTCATCACCACCAACCGTCTCCAGAACTCTTTTCATCTTGCAAAATGGAAACTCCATACCCTTTAAACAACGACTCTCCATCCCGCCATCCTCCCATCCCGCAGCCACCCTTCTATTTTCTCTATGAGTCTGACTCCTTCAGGAACCTCACATACATGGGATCATATAGTATTTGTCCTTTCGGGACTGGCATCTTTCACTTAGCATGACATCGTCAAGGTTCATCCGTGTAGCATACTGCAGAATTTCCTTCATTTTTAAGGCCAGATCATATGCACTATACCACATTAAAATGGTGTATGCACAACAAAATGTATATGCCATATTTTGTTTATCCTATGTGTCTGTGGATGGAGACCTGGGTTGCTTCCACCTTTTGTCTATTGTGAATAATGCCAAGTACATGGGCGTACCAATACCTCTTCAAGACCTTGCTTTCCATCTCTTGGATATATACCGGTGATTAGATTTTAATACGGTCTCAGATTTAAAAGCAGGGAGCATGCTCATAGTATTCCAGAGCTGAGCATCAGTCAGTGTGGCTCACCAGCATGTGAGGCCTTCGTGAAGCACAATGGTTAGAGAACACAGGCCTTGCAGTCAGCAAGCTGGGTACAAATTCTTCCTTCACTTCTCACTGCTTATAGCCATGGGAAAATGAATAATCTCTTTAGGTCTCAGTTTCCACATATAGAGTGGAGATAATTATAGCTACCCTATTGGGGTGGCTGCAAAGATTAGTTGGGAAATGTACCTAAGGTACTTAGTACACAGGAAATGCTCAATGAATAGAAGCTCTATATAGTTAAAGAATACTTTTTTAAAAGTTGTTGTTGGTTTTTTAAGATGTATTTTGAGAGAGAAAGAGAGAGAGAGCTGGGGAGGGGCAGAGAAAGAGAGAGAGAAAGAATCGCAAGCAGGCTCTGCATGGTCAGCACAGAGTCTGATGTGGGGCTTAGACTCACGAACGGCAAGATCATGACCTGAGCCAAAACCAAGAGTTGGATGCTTAACCGACTGAGCCACCCAAGTGCCCCAAGAGTACTTTTTATAAATAAAGTTCTTACTTTCTTTATAAACTGAAAGCTGCCTATTTAAAAGGTCTACACAGTCGTTCAAGTTCTATCTGCTACAAAACAACAGAGACCATATCTAATCTGTCTCCTATAAGTCAATGCTTCGGTTATGTTGAAGAGATTTCCACTGGGAACTGGTCTTTTGGAGAAAGGGACACCATTTGACCTTGCGTTTGTTCATGCATTTGTGTACCTCTTCTGCATTTGTAAAGCTCAAGTACCTGCTTGGCTGACCCTTCAATTTTACTTCTCTAAAGGTAGAAAGCAAAATGTCGTCTCTCCAGAAAACTTTTCTATAATTCAGTTAATACACATTTCATGCCTCATCAACAAAAGCATCAAAGGTAGAAAAAAATGCAAGCTTGTGTAGAAAATTACTAATCTGCAGGTCATGTTCAAATTAGGTCTTAAAAAATTCGTGTAAAAAAAGAAAAACCAGACTCACTTCTGAATTAATGTCTTCTCAAAAAGGAGATTATTTTTTAAGAACATGACCATTTTTATCTACATCTATACATGTCTAACACTTTAAATGGTTACGGAAAGTAGTTCCTTTTTTTTTTTTTAAAGAGTTAACATATACTCCTTAAAATTAAAAGATTTTGAGCATAGGGGCACCTGGGTGGCTCAGTCAGTTAAACCAAGCGACCCTTGGTTTTGGCTCAGATCACGATCTCACAGTTTGTGAGTTTGAGCTCTGCATCGGGCTGGGTTCTGCACTGACAGCTAGGAACCTGTTTGGGATTCTTTCTCCCTCTCTCTCTGCCCCTCCTCTGCTTGCACTCTCTCTCTCTCTCTCTCTCTCTCAAAATAAATAAATAAATAAAAATTTAAAAAAGATTTTGAGCATATCATTTTTACCTTAGGATATATACACACATTTTTTTTTTTAAATGACAACTCCATTAGTACAGTTTCTCATAAGACAATTGGGATGGTTTTCTTCAAGATGAATGTGGCAGGTGTAACTGTGGTAAGAAACATTTAAGCTGTTGTCCCTATGATGCCAAATATTTAACAGACACCAAAAAAAATTCAATTCCAGATGCCAAAATTGGGTCTAAATGACATCATTCATCCAGATGCGTGGAGAATCTGGATTTTTAAGAATTGAATTTTTGTGGTCAACATCATGAAGACTCAGTTTCTGGGTTAAATAAGGCATTTGTGAAACAAAGCCTTTTGGAATATAACACGTTTTGATTATAGAGAAACAAATTGAAAGGAACACAGGGTACCATTTCAGTGCTATGAATCACAGACTGTATAAAAAAATACTATGTAAAGTACAAACAGGACATCTCCAAACTGCATATTTGAGGTTCTTAATGAAGTAACCCAAGCACTCTGGGGCTTCAAGAAAAGCAATCATTCAATATAGAGCCACTGTCCCCGGTTACCCCCTCCCACTGAACTTGAACACATGAGCCAAAAGTACAAAATCAAATTTTAATGCATCTGAGGTAATTGTTCAACTTCCAATTCACCAGTTAAGCATTTGAAGGTGTAGGAAAATAAGCAATAAACCGGAACAATTTTATGGCAGGTCCAGAGTAGATGTTAATCCCAGAAGCCAAGGATATGCCCGCTTCAGGAGGAACAGCAGAAGTGGGAAATTCAAGAGTTAACCTGCTGCCTCCCCTTTTTGCTCCCCTTCCCCTCCCAGCTGCCTCCTCTGAGGCTGTACTTTCTGTGACCCCGCTTTGGCGTAAGGAAGGCTTCAGATGCAATGTAGTTTCACCTGCACTGTCGACACAGCAATAAACTAAAATCCTTTACAGAGTGAGCAAATGGACCCAGGAAGGCAAATCTATCCCGTTGATAAGCATCTGGTCATATTCTTATAAACAAAGATGAGTAGTTACAAATTTGGCATCTGGAGATTACACACCCAGGCATATGCACAAAATATCCCAGGGAATTTTTTCAAACAACATGCTGAGAACCTCACAAAGAACATACTTTATGTCAATTATGATAGTATATAGTTCCATTCTAATTAGGAAATCAGAGAGTAGTTCCTTTCCAAACTTTAATCTAATTCTATTTCACAAACTTCAAATATTTCTACATCTACTACCTTTGAACTCCAAAAGTCTCTCACTGTTTCTTAATGAACAGCAGCCATTTCAAAACTTTTAAAAGGGATTTCTTCTCCTTGACCTGTACTAGGACAAAACACAACTGTCTACTGAAAAACAAGCTCTAGATGTCGTCGTACACTCTTTTCTCAATCACCTACCTCAACATATGACATTATAGTCGCATATGTCCCCTCCCACCCCGCTGCACCTTGCTCTCTAGTGGCCAGCGTAACCAGTAACAAATATCACCTATTTCTGCACCAACACCAGCAACTTAATAGGACTACTCAGAAACCCTCTCTTTTCTTTTCTTTTTTCAGAAAGTTTGCCAGGTTCCTGGGGACCCTATAGTGAATACAGAAGAGTGGCTGGTTCCCCCATTCCCTGGATGCACTCTGATTTTAACAGCAACCAGAGTGGACTTTTCCGGGTAGAGGTATACTTCCATCTGCTTGCATGCAGAGAGACCAGAATTCCTAGACAAGGAAACAGACGCTAGCTAGCACTGGGAAACCTTTCTCGCCACCGCAAAAGGAGTTCTGGCACAGA
This sequence comes from Lynx rufus, assembly GCF_022079265.1. Lineage (NCBI taxonomy): Eukaryota > Metazoa > Chordata > Mammalia > Carnivora > Felidae > Lynx > Lynx rufus. Next base: position 172,298,722 of record NW_025814834.1, read on the forward strand.
AGCCTTCCTCTTCTACCTCTCGATACAAGAAACGAAAAATCGCAGACAGCGTTTTCCACGATTTCTGAGAACACAGGGAAATGTGGCTGTAGGGCCAGGAAGGTTGGGGTCAGGAGGAAAGGGGACCAAACAGGGGCTGGGAAATGCAGCCTGTTGTGCCAAAAGACGAATTACAATGCACCTGATGAATAAAACAAGCTGCACCACATACAGAAAAGATGAGAGCGGCCCACCTGTGTCTGTTGAGGGATATTTACAAAGCTTGGATCCCGTGGTCCAACACTGACGAATCGGTTTGCGGGGGAGGTGCTGGGTGTCGAGTAGGCTGTGAAGGGAAGGGACACATGCGTTCAGGAAGCAGCACGAGATTGCACACACAAACAACACCAAAACACACAGTCTCTGAGCCTACGCAGCTGATTAACAAGGAAATGTGCAAACACTGTAGCTAGCAAAAGGGATCTGGCTAGCAAGGGCATTTGAGACAGTCATAAAAGGGAAAGGGTGTTGGCTTCTAAAGACTGTTGGAGTAAAACGATGTCAAATTGGTGCTCAGATGAGTTCTTTTCTCCTTCCGTCATACAAATTAGAACATGCAGGACATTTTTGCAAACTATACTTTCTGAGTTAAACATGAGCTCAGGAATCAGAAAGAGATATCCTAGCCCTTACAGCACAGGGAGAGAGAAATTAGGTAGAAAGGGGGAGGAAAGCAGTTCATTTTACAACCTTGCTTTTCACACTACTGCATTCCCCAAAATCATGAGACATTCCTGTGCCTCTATAGGTAAATACTGAAGAGGAGTCTTTATAGAAGAAATTAATGCGTTCTCCAGAAAGGAGGTGGAAAACCATTTAGAACCAGCTGTCTTTATAGGTCCCAGGAGAGTGTCTAGAATCTCTATGATGCACGAAATGTGCTTAAAATATTAATATTTGGGGGTGCCTGAGTAGCTCAGTCGGTTAAGTGTCCGACTTCAGCTCAGGTCATGATCTCACAGCTCGTGGGTTTGAGCCCTGTGTTGGGCTCTATGTTGACAGCTCAGAGCCTAGAACATGCTTTGGATTCTGTGTCTCCCTCTCTCTCTGCCCTCCCCCCTCTCAAATATAAATAAATATTTAAAAAACATTAACATCTAGTCTTCTGAGCCTAGAACCTTTCTGTTAAAGGTACAAATTATCAAGATCCTGTGTAAACCAAGCTATCACCCTGCAACCACACTTCAGTTTCCTATCCTTTCACAGTAAAGTTTTGTTGTTGGTTTTTATATATACAGAACTGTATATATATTTTGGGTTTTACATTTATATTTGAGAGCTTCACTCTAGTTTAGTGAGAAAAAAACTCAGCAGCTTTGGTGTTTTGTTGGCTTATAAATCCAAATGTGCATTTGGTCCTTTGGTGTCCTGCAATACCCTTCTCTATCACAAACTCCCGATATTTATTCGCATTCTTTCTTTGTACTAGAACTTTTAGATAGACTCTTGCTTCATTTCAAATCTGTTAACAACGCTTGTAAAAGGGGCCAAATTTTTCGAACGAACTCTAGACACACACCATCTAAAAGATGAAAAGGGTCTTCAATTTTGAAAAAGCACAGATAACTGAGGGAATCATACCAAATCCCTTTGCCAGATTTCTTTTTTCCTTTTTGGCATCATCCGCTTTGTTTTTGATTTTCTGTTTTACAGAAAACCACTCGGACTTCTTGTTTCTTTTGTGAAGCACAAAAGATATCTAAAGATAAAATTTCCACCAGTTTGGCCCAAGTCCTGTTGGTCATCTTTGGTAAGAGCTAAGTCACCCCCACCGATCTGTGATGGTCACATGGTGTGGCTGTGTTAAACCAGCATGGAACAGTGGATGGACATGAGAATCCTCTGATGTCTAGTAATAAGAAAGTTTTGCTGTAGTATTTGTTTTAGAAGGATTTGTCCGGTAATAGCTTTATATAAAACAATCTAGATGCATGATGTGTTATACTGTCTACTCATGTGAATCTACTGATTTCCTTCCCAGCCCAGACTAAATTGAACACAATGGAAAAATACCTGTCGATGTAGCCTTTCTGTATGTACCTCTCACTCACTGGTATGGCAGAAATTTAAGTTTTTAAAAGTTCAGTAAAAGAATTTTTGTTAATTGCTTTATTCAGCCTATTGCTTTGCTTCGAGATGGTTTAAGAAGTTTCCATAGAAAATTATTATTGAAAATGATGGACTATAATTACCTGGTAGTGAATTTACCTGCTCCTAGGGCATAAAGAGGATGTGGGAGAGATAAGGAGGAAGCTAGTAGATGAAATAACCTGTCAAACCTCTCAGTGGTTGGTGGGGGGGGCGGGGGGGGGGAGTGTTCCTTCACACGTGAATAGAATGGGAGGGTGAGAAGGAACAATAAAGGTATGAGGAGTATGCAAACGGTACGAGACTAAGTGATTGATGACAGATGCAGAGATCTGAATCCTAGAGAACTGTGTGTGCGGGTCTGCACTGGTCACAACAGACACACCACAGGATTTCCTACGATGCTTTTGCCGCACTGGTGACTTCAGAAACAAGCACGCTGACTGATCCCAGGATTCATGTTTTGTTTGTTTGTTTGTTTGTTTGTTTGCTTTTACTAAACCCGGAAAGGCTTGCACTCCATTCCATTCTCTATTGTTTGCCAGACCTAAATGGTGCCATTTGGAAGGTTTAGCATACAAATAATTTAGCCACTCAAAACTGCTAACAACTGGCTATTTTTTCTTCTTCAGGCATAGAGACCAACTTTGAATTCTCAATTTCAAAATATCCCAGAAGGCCTTTAATGCTTTCATAGGCATCCTAAAACTGTTTCAAAGTTTAGTCTGGTCTTTAAAACAAGAGCAACAGTGAGAGAGGTGGTAGTGTGTTAGCATTAAAAAAAAAAAAAAAAAAAGAGAGAAGGAAAAGAAAAGAAAAGAAAAGAGAAGAGAAGAAAAGAAAAGGAAAAAAAAAAAGGATATTACAACTACAAAAACCTGGGAATCTCTGAGTACCCAAGTCATCAAATGGAAGAAATGGTGCCCAGGGAAATTTATTCTATAGAAATGTAGCTTCTGGGAAAACTCAAGGACGCAGGGAAAACAAGGGAAGGAAGAAAGAAAGTCTGACTCATCTTCCATTATGGTAGTTACAATAGCCAGCGTGTTCACCTACAACAGGATGTAGTTCCAGAAATGAGGTGACATTAGTTAAATTTGATTTTTCCAAAGAAAAAGTGGAATAAGGGAGTTATACTATTGAATAAAAACCTCAATTGCAACTTTTTATTAAAACAACCACATATACCATAGCAAATCAATTATACATGCATAGTTAAGAGCTTTCAACATGAATATAAAATCAAGTAAAGGGGGCAATGTGGTAATTAATTATATACAACTGTATTTATTATGCTATTATATCACATTCATATCTTTCTTAATTATAATTCTGGCGTTATTTACAGCAGCAATAATCAAATGCTGCAGAAAGAGCTTCAGGAAATCAGGAAATCCAGAAAATAATTTTCTGGGAAGATTATTATAGGCATTTTTTTGAGGATTCTGGAGGGATGATTCAGGGGCATTTGACAATTTTCTGATAAAGTCAATCAGGAAAGGGAAATCAATTTGCTTATATAATCTCATTGTAAAAGTCCTCATGGCAAAGATGACTATTAGAAATCAAATTATTGATTATTTGCTTCTGAAGCAGAAGCTTTGTTTGTTTGTTGTTGTTGTTGTTGTTTTTGCTTTTTTTTTTTTTAAGCAAGTCTTCTTACCCACATGAGCAGTATCATCATGGACTATTTTCCTAATGTTATGGATGAACATTCCTATTAGAAGCTTTCACCATTTTATTGGCACTAATAAGATCATATTTTTCTTCTTTCTACTGTATTTCTTCCCATTATCCAATAGTCTTACTTTGGCCTTAGCCATAGTGATAAGTATCAAAATCCTAGACCAGAATTTGATCCCATATCCAGAAAATCCCATTCTTCTGTGTTACCCACTTACCATACACGTTGCTAATTATATAATCCTTCACTTAGTGCAAATCCTGTCTTAGTATGGTCAGTTGGAAGGATGGCTCAAGAACTGTTCATTCTTTATAAGTAATACTTTTACAAGGCCTCTTGAGGATGCCAGAATCTATCTCTAGCGGGGACCATGAGGCGGGCATGAGGCAGTGGGCAGGACAGTGGCAGAGATTGCCCTTTAAATCTGCTCTTTACCACTGTGCAGGTAGGTGTTCCCTGGGAGAACTTAGCCTTTCTGTCTTCAGAAATGATGTAACGGACTGCCTGCAAGCCTAAAAGAATTCCTACGTTTATTGTTCCCAAGGTGTAAGGCTTTGTTTTGTTTTGTTTCTTTTTCTCAACATGAAGATGTAAGGGATGTGTCCGGATAAAGAAATCATGATATTTCCACATAAATCCATTTTGAGTCTGCAATGGCCTTCACCTATAAAATCAAATCTGACCACGGTGTTAACAAGGTGGTCAAACTGTCTTGAACAAAGATGCTTGGAGCCTTCCTTGTTTTTGGGGGAAAAAATATGACCGAAGAAAAAGATATTAAAATATTTGTACCATTGTCAGTTGACATTTCCTTAAGTTAAAAACTGTATCATTAAAATCACCCAAATCTGACAAACGAGAAAATTAAAAGGAGGCAGACAGAATCAAGGTCTAGTTCAAATTTAGCAACCACTAAAATATGTGTAATCACTGAAAAGGGCGAAAAGGGAGAACATTTAGACAGATGTCTTTGCGGGGAGTGAGTGTAAAGGGAGAGCTGCCTTTTGGTTGAAGCCCCATCAGGACTCCCACAGGGAGGGAGTGCCCACAGGGAGTGCCCACAGGGAGGCTGAGGGGCTGATTCCCCTCTAGCTGAACTGCCTGAGGGGAGCGATGGCCAGCCCCCCTGCCCTGACTAGGGGGAAGTGACACAGTGAGGCACGTTGGCAGAAAAGAAAATGTAAGAGAACTGGTGAGCTTTGAGGCTCTGTATTTGCTTCCACACACAGGAAGCAATGAAGTCCCCTAAACCTTGGTAGCCTGGCCTACAAACTGACATGGAGTTTGCAGAGAGATCTGGGTTCTGTTTCATCAGACTCCAACTCTACAGAGGAGTGAACATCCCCTTTTTTATTCCCTTAAACCCTACCAAGTCTAACCTCTAGAGTGCCTCAAAGAGAGATATTTTAATATATTTAAATATTCATATTCATTCTCTCCTCCATCTGTCTCTCTGTCTCTCTGTCTGTCTCTCATGAACACCTGCTCTGTGCCAGGCTCTGTACTGAGCACTATGGGAAAGCCAAAGGTGAGCAAGACACAGTGCTATCTGAGAATGCTAGCGTCTAGTGGTGAGAGAGGAGTGTAGAAAATGAAAATATGGTATTAAAGGTGATACAAATAAAACTCGGTGAGATGTTAAAGGACAGAAAAGGGACACACAGGAAAAGCCGTGCAGAGGAAATAGGGATGGCTTTTGCGACATGCTGTAAAAGATGGCATTGGCTGACAGGTTCAGATGGATGGGGGAGAGGGTCCCACAGGAAGCAGTATGGGCAGAGGCGTGGAAGCAGGAACTGGAGGCAGGAATCCGAGGATCAATCACAGAGGGAAAGGAGAAAAGACAGGACGGTGCAAACCACGTTTTGCCATTTAGCTCAGGAAGGTAACATGTTAAGAATCAGAAACCTGAACTATTTGAAAACGGAGGGGAAAAAGTCCATTGAAATTGTTTTTCTTTTAAGAAGAATAAATAATTCATAAAATGAACAAAGTTATCAACTTCCCATTCTGAACACCACTAAGATCGCTTGACCTCCCCACACTCTAAACTTTTCCCTTCATATCTCAAATATTAATAGGCACGTCACATGTTCCCTCGTTTTCAGAAACTCAGACATACTCACATGTGGGGATTTCACTCCAAAAAAATACCTAGTCAAAAATTCAATTTCATAGACTTTAATGTGACTCTACCACCTGCCCAGGAATGTGCTCGTTATTGGACAGAGGTAATCAAAGCAAGTTCAGGAATGCAGACTTGAACAGATCCCTGTGTATTCAAGTTGCAATTTTATTAAATGTTTATCAGTGACACCTGACAGTGAAGAAAAAGTGCATGAGACAGCGTTCAGTGGCAAACTTGAAACAGTGAGATGATTAAGCACCTAATTGAAATAGTTTCTAGAATCTTAACTGCACTATTACATTATTTAAAAAAAAAAAAATGAGAAGCCCCGTGAGAAAACTTTCATTTCTTAAAAAAAAAAAAAATGCAGTAACTATCAGGAAATAGATTGGCTAATTTCTAAATGAAACCCATTACAGTTTAACTCATTTAGGAACTTGAACAGCACTATTTCTTGCAAGGTCACAAAGAAATGCTGGAGGATATTGGAGCGTTTTTCCTTTAAAGAAATCTATTGGTATCGACAACTTTACAGGGCCTGGGTTAGCATTATTCATATCATTATATAGCCCAGGAAACACATACAGCTTTTCCTACACATGATCCAGTATTCAGAGATTTAGAAATTCCCACATGATTGGCTGGATATTGTAGTTGTCATCCAGATGTTTGGAATCTAGAAGATAACCACACTGAATTTCCAGTATTTTGATCACATCTGTGCAGTTACCTCCTTCTATTATCTCTGTAAATCTTTTGTCTGCACAAACAAGTTACCAACAACAACAACAACAAAAAAGACACAGCCCTCAGGGCATGAAATTAAAACCTACTTATTGCTAGTAAATTATTACAGAACAACACACCCATAATCTTTGTTCCTGAAAAGCTAATGAATTCGAACTTTAATATATTAGCATTACTTAACATGTATGGGAACAATTTGCATGACATGTCTAATGTGCCAGTAGTTCACAAAAATCTTGAGAAGAAGCAATTTAGCCAGATGGTTTTGCTCTGCTGGCATTTCTATTTGTATTAAGGATCCTCACAGGGAGGCAGGGGCTCTAGCTACATCATGATTTGGGGGTAAAATATGCAGAAAGGAAGGTATAAGACCATTCATGTGTTCACACAGACAGAAGGGGATCAGAACACGTAAACCGGAGACGCTTTGACCTTCTGCTACCCAAATCTGTGTCATAAGCAGGCGCTTTATACTATTTCTTATATGCAGTCTATTTAAACTGCCTAGAACACTGTTTTTCATAATAGCTGTAAAGGATAAGAATACAGACTTGTTTCAGTTAATTTAAATTTACTTCTGGTGGCTAATCTAAATTCGAAAACTGTCATTTATTTTTATGTATACGCTGTGTGCTGTCCAATTGATAGAACATATATATTGATCTGAAGCAACAATGTACATGAGGAGGCACAGGTGAAAGTTATATTAAATAGCCATAGGGAATAAACTGGATTCAACTGGGGTTTAACTAAAAAAAGAAACTTAGATCAATATATTGGATTGCTCCCTTTTGAAAGGCTTCTGCAGCCTCTCCAAAGGCAGTGTAACTCTGGAAACCTACTTCTGGGAATTTATCCTCAAAAAATACTTAAAGGTACAGATAAAGATGTTCATTACAGTATTACTTATAAAGAGGAACAAATTGGAACCACCTTATATGTTAGTGCTTCACTCATATGTTGAAGTATTTTGCAGCCATTAAACACATTTTAAAATAATAATGGCATCATGACATGTTTATAATAGGAGATAAAATGAATAAAACCGGTTTACCAAATGGTATATGTATACATATAGACACACATATGCACACACACATATATCATGATCAATTATGTTTAAAATATGCACAGAAAATGACTGGGAGATAAGCACAGAAAGCGGTTATCTCTGAAGAACGGCATTGTAAATGATTTTTAAATAATGTCCAGTAATTTTTAATCTTAAATAAACATAAACAGAACCTGAAAACCCAAGTAACACTTTTGTTTTTCCAGCAGTGCAAGGTAGGTAGAAAATGAATTTTAGAACCAGAAAATCCTGGATTGAATCCATTCAATCTCTTACTTGAAATGTGATCTTGGCAAGCCAATTAACCTCTCTCAGCTCCTACATATAAAGACTCCAGCATAATAAATAACATTTACTCACATAGGCATGGCCCTTTAAGGCGTCATCCCTCTGCGTATATCTAATGGGTTACATTTTCTACAGAAGCCATTCAGAAAGTAATCCCTAAGACAGGCTTAGCCAGCAAGATGGGAAATCTCCCAAATTCCATTATACTTAATATTAAAAGGATTGAAGAAAAATGCCAAAGGCATCCAATAGGGGACTATTGATTCCAATATCTGATTAAGGGTATTACACTCTGAGACATCTGCCTTCTAACACTTAAAATAAAAAATCCAATCAAGGGTTAATGTTATGATCAGACTCATAAGTAACTTATAAATCGGCACAACCCAGCTGATTGGTGATGTATACCAAAATGAATAGTCACACTGTTGGTACTAGTAATTCCAATTCTAGCAATCTATCCTAATGAAATTATTAAAGTTGGGGACAAAACGTATTTTCAAAAATATGCAGGAACCTATTTCATAGATTGGGACAAAAGTTAATGTTCTAGAGCAGAGGAATAAGTACAAATTGTTTAAAATCACATTTTCTAATTTTTTTATGAAATAAGAAAAAGTGTAAAATACTAATTAAGAAAATAGCATACAGAATATTATATTCAGCATGGTAGCAATCATCTTATGTATGTGTGTGTACATCTACATACAAATACACACATCAACATGCATTAAGGAGAAAATGCACCAAAATGTTAATAGTAGCTGATTATAGGAGAATATAATTTTATTTTTATTTATATGCTACCATATATATTAATTTTCTGAAGAGTTTCTTAAAACGCATTTGTCATTTCTGTCAGCTGAAAAAGTAAAAAGCTGAGGCAAAAGCAAGACTTGAACGGGTTATGAAAACCTAAATGAAGGGAACGACCTATTGCCTGTTCTCTCTGGTCACTCTTTGTTGACAACATCCATCTCTTACTCCACTCTTGTTCCTCGACTTTTCACCAATTCAGTGTATGCAAGAGTCTGTTATTCTTGTAATAATATAAAAGTTCCTTATGGAGTGTCTTAGGGTTTTCAGAGGACAGATGTAGGTACAGTATTTTATCTCTAAACAAGGTATATATCCGCGTAGGGTAAGTACAAAGCATCAGAGTCCAACAGACCTGAGTTTGAAGCCCAGCTTCATCTCAGTTTCCTCTTTTTAAAAAGAGGACTAACAATCCCGATTTTGCAGATTTATAATCATAATCAAATGAAACTAAGGTAATGCTTATGAAAATACCTATCAAAGCACCTGCTGCTTTCCAACAGTTATTTTTCCTTTGCATATTTAAAAATGGTAAAATTACACTGTACACAGAATAGGGATATTTTGCAAAAAGCATTTATGAAAAATTATGATTTACGATAGTATGTGCCCATTTGTATTCAATGGGTTCCTAAACTAGAAATAGTGGCCAAATAATGGCAATGGAGAATGCAAATGCTAACCTTACACTTAACTCCTTGCTATAGGTGAGGGAAAAAGAATCCCTTCACCAGAAAGATCACACATTTTTTGCTATCATACCCAAAGTGCCGGTTAATATAGCTAAAATCTAGATGTATAAAAATTGCCAAGATTTTTATGGGATACCCCTCCCCACCCTGAGTTTTGGTCACTGTAGTGATTAAGGTAGAAAGAAGAATTTCTGGATCATTAGACAAATATTTTTGAAAATAAAAAAACAATCATATTTGCTATAAAAGGGGGATTAAAAACTCAGTAATATCATTCTCTTTGGATAAGGTACCAAAGAGCTATCCTATGACAAACCAGTTTCTGTCTTTCAACACACAAGCAAATGTGTATATACATCTCCTCCCTCTATGGTAGTATTCTGTACACACTTCTTAGCATTCTCCTTTGCTGACTTAACACAACCCCAAGATTATTCCATGAATTCATATAGATTTGTCTCTTTGTTTTTAAAGGGTTCCTAATGTATATAATGTTTGTAGATATTTAGGTTATTACTAATCTTCTATTATAATCAATGTTGCAATGAATACTTATACATCTGTGTTCATGTCCAACTATGTCACTTACATTTAACATTTATGTATGTAAAGACACGTATGACTCATATATAGTTTCATATGCGTGAAAAATTTAATTGTCTTCTGAAGTGGTTGAACCAATTTACAGTCCTCTAACAGTGCAAAAGACTGCCCATCTTCCACACACTTGCCAAGACTGTGGAAGATACTTTTTGATCTTTGCTGATCTGACGGGTAGAAATACCACCCAAGTCTTAATTTGTATTGTTCTTATGCTACATGAATGAGCCATCTTTCAAACGTTTTCCATTTCTCTATGTTTATACCGTTTCTTGGTCTTTCTATTGGACTATTGGTGTTTATATAATTTAACCCTCTGTCACATGTGTGGCAAATATTTTTCCCACTTTCATTTTTGTCTTTTTGTTTGTTATTTTTTTCCATGCATAAATTTTTGATACTCTTAAAGTAGAATTTATCAGTCTTTCCTTTCATGGATTCTGGGTTTTATTTGTGTGTGTTATTTAGAAAGGCCTTCCCACCTCCAATATTATTTTAAAAATTGTTCTATATTTTCATGTGGCACTTAAAGCTTAACCTTTGTATGTTTGGTTTTTTCCTCCAGCTAGAATTTATTTTGGTGTAAGGAATTTATTTTTTTTCCTGGACAAGTTACCCAGTTGTCTGGGTAACTTTACTGAATAATACTCTCCTTCCTCTCATATGAAATGCCACTATCGTCAAATATTAAAATATTGCATATTATATAGGTCTCTTTCTAATTCAGAAGAATATAAAAAATTGAAATGTAATGGAGATAGCAGCAGAACTGGTAGAGAAATTAAAACCAATGTGGAAAAACAAAACAAAACGAAACAAAAAATGATACCAATGTGGAAATGGATTGCAATCAAGTTCCCTGGCACTAAATAACCTCAGACATTAAATTAAAAGTAGGTAAGAAAAAGAAGGAAGTTTTGGGATTGTTCTCTATCCTGTCTGTAGAATTGGTTGCAAGAATCTATGATATTATAAAAACTTGTGGAAGTTTACAGCAAAGAATGGATTTTATTGAATGTAATTTAAAAAATTTAAAGGAAAAGAATAATGGAATAGTTCAGGCGTCACTAATGAAAAAGTGTTTTGTGAAAGGAAGCCACTAACTTATTTTTCCCCCATTTTCTCTTGCAATTATCCATTGGTTTTCTCTGAAAGAGGAAACAGTCCTATGTCACCTAAAAATTGTGAAAATATGATATATCATTCACTAGCTTGTTCTGAATCCAATTATTGATTACAACAGTGTGTTATACATTTTAAAGAAAAGTGTTGGTGAAAAGGAGAGGGGTCATTATTTGGGTGGTAACTCGGAAAATAATTCTTCAAAGCACTCATCAACAGTCCAAGTTCTCGGGAGTCGTGGAGAATAAAGGAAATCTGCCTTGATCAACATCTCCTATTTTTCGTCTTTTTGCTGTTTTTGTTTGATCTCCTTCCAAATCTTCTGCTCTCTTCCTTTCCCTGATAACAAGAGTTACTCTCAGAAACAGAGACCAATTCATACTGCAGTATAAATGGCCAACTAACATCTTCTTCTATATTTTTCCCAACTGCAAAAAAACACAGAAGCTTTGGGCTAACGCAAAGATACCCCATAGGATGCTATGGCCAAGTGTATGAACCACAGGGTCAAGGTGGCTGGGTGTGAATCATGATGCTGCTATACCTGGCTAAGAAACCCTTAATTAGGGTAACAGAAGTATTTACTTCATAGGATTATTGTGAAAATTAAAATAAGACAACACATACAAAAATACTTTTAAGGTGCGTGGCACATGAGTAAAAAGCTCAATACTTTGTTGTGCTGTGATTAATTTCAGATAAGCAGGCAGTTGTGGCTTAATAGCAACCAGAAATCATGTCATATTGCTCTGTAATTTGTACGAGGTATGTATGAGATAGTAGAAAGAGCATAGGAAGGCCTGCATTTGAGTCCAGTCTGGGTGACTACGGGAGTATGAGCTTGGGAAAGTAATATGCACTTTTTCTTTTTTTTTAAGTTTATTTATTTATTTTGAGAGAGACCAAGGCAGCACAAGTGGGGGTGGGGCAGAGAGAGAGAGAGAGAGAGAGAGAGAGAGAGAGAGAGAGATTGAGAATCCCAAGCACGCTCTACGGTGCTAGCACAGAGTCCAAGGTGGGGTGGAGGGGTGGGGCTCAAAATCATGAAACTGAGAGATTGTGACCTGAGCCGAAACCAAGAGTCAGATGCTTAGCTGACTGAGCCACCCAGGAGTCCCAGTAATCTGCACTTTTTAATCTCAGCTTCCTTGTCTATAAAATCCTGACCAACCAGGACTCTTAGGAAGACAGAACAAGATAACGTATTTGTGTACAGAGTGTTGCTAACCAAAAAGTATTGAACATACATTAATTATTATACTGCAAAATTTCCATCCCCATCATAGATTATTGTTATATTCTTGGTTAACAGGTTCATACTCATTCGCATAATGAATGTATGTAAGATTCACTGTAGATATAAAAATAAATAATAAAGGAAACTTGTTATTGCATGCTTCTTCTTTAATAGAATTCTAGTTTTAAAAAAACCAAAAGTTCATGGCTAAGAAGGCATGGAGAAAAATGTTATGAGTCTTTTATGCATTCTTAAATTGAGTTTTTGGGTTCCTAATTAATTAAAAAAAAGAAAATATGCATGTTTTATCTTCCATCATAATCCAAAAGCATTTTTTTTCCCTGTTATAATTCTAGGCTGTGATGCCAATCTGCAATTTCTTTTCTGGATAAGTCCATTTTTATAGTATGATCTTGGTACTAACCTATTATATAAAAATTGGATGTTACAATACAATTAAGAAAAAGAATACTGCATTTGGAATCATCATATCACAAACAGACCCAAATGTAATGAGATATTTCTCCTATTCCTCAACTGTTGTCCTCAAGACTCTGAGGACTATCCATTCAATGTATGGCATGTTTGAACAGGAATCCCTTCCCAATTAATGGATGATGCACACGGAAAAACTCAGTTAACTGCAAAGAGCTTTCATAGGTATCATGCTACTATAATTTGTACCAAATGGTAAGATACCTAATAGACATGTCAAACATAATTTGGTCAAACCAAACTCTGGTCCCTACCCCTCACCCAGATTGACGCTTCCTGCAATGTACCCCTCTCAGTTCATGGCAACTCCATCTTTCCAGTGGCCCAGGTAAAAAACCTAAGTCATTGTTGATTTCTCTCATTTCCCCCCTCTCAACCCAATATCTAAGGTGTCAGCAAATCCTATCAGCTCTCCCTTCAAATAATTCTCACCACACCTCCTGCCCCGTGTTAGTTCCTGGATTCTGCAACAGGGTGCCACCTCCCCTCCCTGTTTTAGTTTTCTCCATTAGACCTTATGGTCCCTAAGTTACTAATTTACTTATACTTTGATTATTGTTTGTCCACAGGGAAGGAGACTGTTTTGTTCACTTTTCATCCCTTGTGCCTAAAATAGCAGCTGCAGGTTGAAGACACTCATTATATTGATTAAAAAAACAAACAAACAAACAAACAAACAGCCTCTTAACTGGTCTCCCTGCTTTAATTCTTGCCCCCTACAATCTATTTTCAACAAAGCCTTCAAAGTGTTTCTGTTGAAAACTAGGTAGTTATCACTTCTCTACTTCCTGTCTCGGTCAGAGTAAATGCCCAAGTCTTTACAAGGGCCTACAAGAGCCTACATTATTTACCTCACTCCCAGCTCCCAGACTCATCCACCTTACCTTTGACCTTGCCTTCTCCTACTTTTGCTTCCTCATTCTGTTCTCACCACCCTGGCCAGGTGTACTGGCTGTTCTTTCTGCTTGAAAAGCTCTTCCCCCTACAGCCTCATGGCTCATCTTCTCACTTCCGTCAGCTCTTTGCTCAAATGTCCCCTTCTCAGACAGGCCTTCTTTGCCCACCCTGACAGTCGTCCCCTACCTCCACCACTCCTGACCCCTACGTATGCCGACAGACAACCGACTTACATCACCCTACCTTTTATACTCACTATTTTTATTGACTTTCTTCCCTTCTGTAATCTGAGCTCCACAAGATCAGGGAATTTTTAAAATCTCTTTCATTTCCTGCTCAATCCTAGCACCTAGAACACTACTTGGCAAATAGGTGATGGTCAATTACTATTTATTGAATGAACGAAAGAAGCAATATTCTCTCAGCAGGTATCTAAACCCACCAAAGGTAGTTAGCGGGAACAGAACACATCCATTGTGAATGACTCTTACGGGTTATCCGTATTTGTTATGGTATCAGAAAAAGATCTGACATAGTAGTACATCAATCTTTCTCCAAATAACTGTTAACTCTACCCCCACGCCCCTGGTTTTGTTTGTTCTGTTTTGTTTTAGGGCACTAGTAAGGATTTCTTCCATTAAAATGTATTTATTTCATTGGCAAATTTTTTCCCAAATCTGCCTTACCCATGTTTTTCTGGCCACAGCTGCAAAGTTGAATATTTGATGCCAGAGGCAACTGATTAGGTTAAAATACATACTCTGCTTTAGGCTGGCATCCATTTGTATTTCATTATAAGATGATATTAAAAATTATGCCTTGGACTCTTAACTGTCTACAGCACGGCACATCTGTCACCCCAGTTTGTCCTGTCAATCTGCCTAAGAGAGTGGGTATAGCAGCCAGTGATACTCCCATTAGCAGATAAGGGAGTTTGAAGCCCAGAAAAGTTGGTAATATAGGAGACCCTTGGCATGATTTCCTACTTGTATTTTGAAAATTTTATCTTACTGGAAGTCATCTCAAACGCCAGGTAGAAAAGGCTGTCCTGGGTCATACAATTAGTGTTTTTGAAAAAAGCCTCAATTTCCAACATGCTATTGGGATCTCGGACATCTGTACTTAATACCTTGTCATGATATTTCTTCTTGCTAAAGTTGAGCTCTAATAAACTGGCAAAGATAAACAGGATCCAACCACCCTGTGATTTTAATTTCTAAGAAGGTACATAATTTATGAAACTATATTTTTTGCCCTAAATTTTTATTCAGTGGTAATCTAATTTTAGACATCCCCTCCCCCAACCAGGCTGGTTTCTGAAGAAAAGTGCTACCTTCCTCCTCAGATTTAAAATACGAGACTATTATCCCTTCTAAATAGAAGTCACCCTCTCCAAAATCATCGTTAGCTAAGACTCTGTGCCTAGACCAAACTCCCTCCCAAGTGCTCCTGTAGAACCCAAGCCTTTGTCCCAGCGTTGTCTCCTGGGAACTACCCATTTGCCAGCTGTCTCCTTCCACAGGATCCTACATTTCGGTAGAGCAAGGATTAACCATCTCTGTATCCCAAGCAGCTAACACAGTCCTTGGCACATGATAAGTGCTCGCTATATGAAGGCTGAATGAGTGAATGAAAGAAGGTAGTCATCAAGATGCATGCTGAGAGAGGGGGAAGCGATTTTACTCAGATATTTGTTCCCTTCTATATCTTTGTGGCCTCTTTCCCTCTGATCACTTTCTACTTTCTAGACTGTAGAGTTTAGAAGTAAAAACCAGACATGACTTGTCCTGCTCCTTTCTCTTAGGAAGACAGGGGCTGGTACGCAACATGCAGCCATCTGGACCTCCGAGCTATCAGCTCTAAACGGGAGGGCAGACCCCGCTTAGGAAGGCCTGTGGTGGTCAGACATTGCCAGTCACTAGAGATCGGTCTGTGTAACTCAGGGGTTCAGCATTAGGAAGCACATTTGCTTACAGTTATCAACTAAATTCTCTGATAGTAGAAGTGATAGTCTGGTCTTCCTTATGATTTTTTCTTGTATTTTATTTACCAATTGGTTCAGAAATCAGGGCATGGAAGAGGAGTTTGTGCGTGTGCCTGTGGTGGCGGGGCGGGGGGGGAGGTGTTCCTTAAATGTCTTCCCAGTGTGGACCAGCGGGCTTTGAGATTTTTAATTGGAAAGGCTCCCCTATGCTATAAATTACATGTCCTCCAGCCTATCAACTGTCTTATCAATAAAGGAGAAGATGGTAAGGCGAGCTATTGCTGTGAAACAACACATTCTTGTGAATTCAGCAAACCCCAGAAAAGCCCAGAAGCAAGTCATGATGATAAAAGCCTTTCTATGCCACCAGTAGAACATTTTATTTTGCCTACATTCCTAGAATCATATGGTTCAAAAGTATTAAATTACCTATATCAAACTTTCGGGCTCTCTCTCCTGATATCCTCCTTTCCCCCCAAATCTTTAAACCCTGTTCTAATGGGCATGCAACCATATGAATTAGATCCGCCAGGACCCCATCCACGCTTCTTCACATAATGTTGAAGGAATGCTTGAGGCTGGGCATGAGAAGATGACAGATACCTTCCTATACAAGCCATTTGATTTAATCCATGGCGTGGAATCCAGAAGTATGGACCCAAAGGCATCAGCCTGATTTCGGGTTGAGTAGCTGTATGTGTCCTACAGACATACTTCATCCTTACCCAAGCCTGGAAACTGTACTAAGAGTTTTGGCAGATAATAAAAGACTTCAACAATTTATTTCGCGGTGGTGCTTATCATGGCAGGTTTCACACAACCCTGCCAGGCAGGTATCATCACCCACATTCTACAGAGGAGGAAACAGATTTGAAGAGACACACAGCCAGTAATTTAAAAGGGGGGGGATTTGAGACCTTATCTTCCAGACTTCAGTAACTGCACATGGTATTCTGATTCTTCCACAGGGCCACAGGGGTCCCCTCCCATTACTGGAAAATGTACTGTGAATGCATGGGACACTGATAGTGGAGAGGAATATGTGTTTAAATGAAGAGGAAGAGTATTACTGGTAGGCTTTTAAAGGACTGTGTCACTGTCCCGTGCAGAGAGGGAGAGGGTGAACAGAAAAGTGGTACACGGAGGGATGTACGGGGCACAGTAATTATGTGACTACCAGTCTGTAGGCCGTTATCCCCCCGTGACTAGATTTAAATAGAGTTCGGGGATGGTCATTTCTCTAATTTGTCTGAAGACATTACGTTAAGACACAATAAACAGGACACACCTATGAGCCTCTGCTTCTCAGAAGCTTATTTTTGAAGCTGAGCTTCCAAGATCTGTGGAACAGGCTTCGTTTGTTTCCTCTGTCACTAGACACTCTGGGTTTTTTCCTTTGTTGACAAGGGTTGAACCACCTCTTATCAAGGGAAGTCGGTCCCCACAAAATTGCCCCTGGGCCCCCAATCTTTTTGCTGTAATATCAGAATCCATATAAAATGCCACTCACTTCTACATGTGTTATCAGAATGAATAAATACTCAATAACCCAAAGTTCACCCTCAGACACATGTCCATGAGGAATTCCAGACATTTTGGAATCAGGGTCCCCAGAATTAAATCCAGTGACATAGTGTCAACATAGGCTTATTTTTCCTCTCTGGCCCTTTCCCTCCTGCACCCAATATCATTATGTCCCCCAAACTGAAAGTAAGGAACCTAGGAGGTCTAGAGTCATCCTTTGTTACACTCATTGCTGAGGTCTACAAAATATCCCTCCTCATGCTCCTGTCCATTCAACTTCTGTAACTGCTGCTCAAGTTCTCGATCTTAACATTTCTTTCCTGGTCTCCTCTCATGTTTTCCTCAATGGATTCCTTGCCTCCAGTCTCACCTTTGAAGACCTCCTTGGAGACCTGCTCTCCTTAGCATTAGTGTCACAATTCCTATCCTTTCTTATACTTTGATCCCTCAGTAAAGGTTTAAGGAGGTGCTCATCGCATCATCTGTCAAGGTTAGGTTGTCCATCCAACACCTCAGAACTCTGTCTCCGGCCATCACTCTTTTTTGACATCGTTCCAGGTACTAACAAAAGACAAATTCATGTGATCGAGCTATTCCTATCCCCTTGCCATCTTTAAAATATCAGGAACTATCCCTCTAATTCAGCAACTAATCATTCCTATCATCTAAAAAGGTTTTTATCATCTGATCACATGTTCCCATACTATTCAGAGAAGAGCCAAGAGTTTCTTTTCTTTTTCCATCCCATTATACTTTCTATCACCTCCCCCTGCCACACCTGACCATGCACCACAGTTATCAGCTCTGATCTTCGGCCAGGCTCTTGCTCTTGGTGAGTGGTCAAGGTACACACCTTTGAACAGTTACTTTGATTTAAACCTTTTTTTCCTGTGTGATGTATGAGATGCACAGCTCATCAAATGCATTTCTCTTGGACTGTAAGTTGCTGGAAGGCAGGTCTACACAAAAGCAAAAGGAGCTTTTTGCTAATAAGAATGTATGCAAGTAGATGCTGTTTGATGATCTCTGTGTTTGAGAGCACTCACAGCTACTGAAATAATATGCAAAATTTAAGAGTCATATCTTGCTCTCAGTCTTGGGCATATAGTTGCACCATGTTATCCGCCCAAACACCCAGTCACTTCCACATCTGGTGTAGTTGACGGTACCCGAGAGCGGTGTTCGCTGTGATCTTGTCTCGGCCCTGCAAACCCACGCTACAACCGTCGCTGGGGATGAGTGCCTATCACTAGAGCCTGTGCAGTTGGGACGAAACTTTAAATGAGGATTCAAGTACACAGAGCTTTATCAGTGACCGGCGCCTCGTCTCAGCCGTACTTACTGGGTGAGGTCGGGGAGGCTGCACCTCCTTCTGTTGATGTGGTTGGAGGCTTTGTGTCTGGCACCGGCAGAGGCACAGGCCTGGCCATCGGTGGTGGCGGCGGCGGTGGCAACATTGGGGTGGGAAGGAATGGGTTGTGCACTTTGCCTTGGCTACTCCCGTTGGGCTGTGAGGGCGGGAACAAAACAAACACGCAGAAGGAAAAGAAGAAACACATACCGACCATTAGCGGCTTCTGCAAATGAAACATGCATTAGTCCATCTTTTTATGTAAAATTATGAAGTATTCTAGCTGCTTGAGTTCTTGCATAAGAGCATATGGATTAAAAAACTGTTGGGCTGTCCTTAAGGCATTCCGCAAAAGTGTAGTCTTAGGCACACATGCTCAACGTAGCCTCAACTTATCTCTCGAATTACTTTGGCCTTCTTTACATCCTGCTTCCGTAAAACGACCTGCCAACTTGTGCTTGGAATGTTTCACTTCTGTATGAACTGCTACCTTCATCATCATTCCCACGAGTATTATTTATTTCATATGTAAGTGTTTTATAGGTTGTGGAATTATTCCGTCATGTCTATTTACACAGATACAATAAGGTTTCCCAAATATGCGTCGGAAATTAAAAATAATATTTTATTTTCACTCTTCAAAGTTGATATTATATAACATTTAATAAATATGTTAAGTGAACATGAAAAATTTCTTTCACATATTGTATAACATCAGGCACAGAAACTTTAGAATTGAGCTGTCAAAATTCTGCTAGGGAAAAATATCACTTCTAATTTTGATTTAAATTATATAAGCATATGCCATAAAAGTCATATTTATTTGGCTGCCTGATGTTAGAACAACCAAATAACAGCTCTTTAACAAAAGAAAGTTCCCCTCTGAAGAAAGCAATAAGATCCATTTTATTTTCAAGTTTTTCAAGATAGTCCCACAAACAGACCTGCCTTAAACCCTATAAAATATTGATCAAAACACAAAACCAGGAGTTTGATACTTATATACGATAATGTCATGACTATTTTTAAAAAGTTAGAAATTTAAAAGTGAGATTCTTGATGCTGGTGGTCACTTCAGACTTTTCATGGTCTCTCAGGTGGCCTTTCTGACTCCAGACTTCAGTGATACTGTGCAACCAATAATAACACCTGGTATTTAGGCTATAGTCCCGAATCAAAATTCAGCTGAGGGAGATCCAGTTGTCCCGGGCTTTTGAGCGTAAGCTTAATAATTCTGCAGACGCAGCCTCAGTTAGCCCCTCATCTACATTCTCTTATATATTTGGTATTGTTCCTCAAAGATATCTTGTCTGACAATCAGAATGCTGTGCTTTCTTGCTAGCAAACTTGTCCGTGTGTTATTTCTGAGCGGGCTGAAAGTCCGTAAGTGAATGCTTTGGAATAAGCCAAGCAAATGAATACACAAGCAAAAAGAAAAAGGCCCCATATTGATTTGTTGTCTAGACAGAAATGTATCTGCTAACACATCACCAGACATTAGTCAAAGCTGCCTGTTCTGTCTCAGATATGCAGAATCAGGTATTTCTGCACGGGAGGAAAATCAGTGACAGGGTCGTGTGATATAATATTCTAAATTAGGCAATAATAATTACGGCTCATCTGCGGCTTCGTGTGCAGCTATTAGGAGAAAAGGAAAATCACATGTAGCTTTCTGTTGGTCATTATTTACTATTCATTATTATTATTATTATTATTATTATTGGCTTTGGGATGCAGCTATCCAATTGTAAACATTTAGTTCCATTTTGAAACAAAATTTGTGATTTTTTTTAAAATCACTTTTACATTTGGAATATTATTTCAAATCGTGATTATTTGGTTGCTTAGAGAAAAAACGAAAATATTCATTTGAAGCTGCCGAATACTGTTTAGCTTTATACAAAGATAAGTGGGAAAGATAACCTACTTGCAGAAATAACAAACCATAATAAACTGTACTTCGAGCATCTTGAGTTCAAGTACTGGTCAACTTGATCTAAAGTGTTAGAAGACTGTATTTTTAAAAAATATCAACTTAGCTGATCTGAAACATCTGTGCCCCCTTCATCCCCCTACCCCTCCCTTCCCCTCCAAATCATTATTTAAAATTATTTGGTCTTTCTATTTTGTTAACTGTGTGAGCTCGAGGGTTAGTGTGCGTGAGGTGGAATTATCAGCCCACAGACCTTAGAAGGTTATACAGTTCACCCTTGAGATGATTTATATCCATAAACTTGACAGTTGCGAACTTAACACAAACACTTTTTAAACCCTGGCCAATCACTCTTAGAGCAAGTTAACTTTCCCACAATCTAGAATAAATATGACATTTGCCTGCAGTCCATCAGCACAACATTAGAGCACAATGTCACATGGTCATAAGGTCTCCCCTTGTTATTTTTACATTCGGTTAATATTTCTAAAGAAATTGGAAAAAAAAAAGGAGGTCTCCTTACATTGAGGAACCCCACCTGTCCAGCCTGCTGACCAGCATCAGGGCAGACAAGTTGGACAAACTCTTTCAGCGTCTCCTGAGGGTGATAGCGGATGGCTGGGTGAGAGAAGTAAGGTCCAGGCTGCTGGATAATGGGCGACGTCGGAAAATGAAGAGTCGACGGTGTTGCATGCGGGCTTGCTGTAGGAAAAGAAAGCGTCAGAGTCACGAAGAGACAGACCCGCTCTGCCACAGCTCCTAAGCCCGGTCCAGCTTCCTTTTTCTTTCTTTCCTGACCCAACTCATACCACTGCTCATGTGGCTGAATTTAACACTGGGTACATCTGATAGATTTTCTTCCTCAAGGCTCTAAGACAAACATGGAGGTTAGATTAGGGTAGAGTTTCAGGCTGTCTTTCCATTTTCAGTGGACATGAGTTATAAAGGCATTAATAATCCTTGGTGAAGCTGAAGATTATTCATTACCTTAAGAGCCTTTTTAATGAAGCAAGCAATAAAAAATGTATTTGGTAGATTAGACCTGATTTAACTGACATTACATATGACAAATTCTAGTTTGCACATATGGATCCTCTTTCATGCTGAGCTAACCCATAGACAATAATTCATTGTTAAAGCTCTTATACCCCTTTCAAGGAAATTTCTAGGGACTAATACAGGATGAAATTTTTTTGAAGTATGTAGTAAATGATCACTTAATGAACCTGTGTAATTTGGATGCCTCACTTTACATGGAAGGTTCACGTAGCCTTTTTTTCTTTCTTTTTTCTTTTTCTTTTCTCTCTCTCTCTCTTTTTTTTTTTTTTTTTGGCCAATTCAAAGCCAAAGTCAGAAATGCATAAATGTTAGACAGGGGAACCCACAGGCTGAGTGGGCAGTGACCCCTGCTGAACTGTGGGCCCTCTGCCCATAAAAATTGATACAAGATGTCAGACAACTATTACTCCTTTTTATTTGAGCCCTGCTAAATTTTATTTGTACAAGAAGATTACATTAGATTAAAAAACTTATGTGAACCGCTTGATAATGTTCCTGAGAGAACTTCTGCCCTTGAATTCGAAGGGTGATTGATAAAATCTGCTGGAGAATAAGAGCAGCACACAGGGAGGGTCGGAGATACTCAAACCAAGTGACGCCAAAGCAGCAGCTTTCCTCAGGGAGGGCCAGAGAAACAGCCCCCAAATAAAAGCAGGGGAGAGTGTTTATCCTGCCTTACTCTTTGCAATTTAAGTCTTCAAACTCTGGGAGTCCCTGCAAAGGCCAAACAAAGGGATGCCCCAATGTCTGGGGAATAAGATTTTCCTAATACCGAGAGGGACTCATAAAAGTGTGGAACAAACGAAGCAAGACAGGCCACACTTTCTTCCACCACCCCATAAGCATGGCTGAAGACTGTAAAAATCATACATCGCCATTGACCACTGGCCATGGGTTCTTTGTTCTTTACTGGGATATCTTTAGTATTGGGGTGCTTTGTAATAACTAAAATGGCTAAGGAGTTGGGGGTTCAGAATAGCATCTGTAGCTTGCAAAGAGTGCAAATGGGGGTTTGGAGTAGAAGCGATAGTCTTAATCCACGTCTTGCAGATGATCTGAGGGGACCCTTCATTCATGCAACCTTTAATCTATCCCATAAACACTGATGGGGCTGCTACTATGGGCATGGGATACAGCAGGGTGCCAGCACACGAAGTTTCATCTTCAGTCATGCAATTGAGGGCATCTTGAACATAGCCTATTGAAACTAGAATTCTTGTGATCTTCTACCCTTTATACGTGCTCTCCTTCCAGTCTTTCCCATCTGAGTAAATAGCTATTTCTAGTTACTTGTTCACTGTCAGATCCCCAGAACAGTGTCTGGCCCTCCACAAATACTAGTTGAACGTACAACCAGCGATTGCATACAAGAGTGGTACAGAAACCAAGAACCACACAGATAGACTTAAAACTTTGGTTTTTTTCCCCACCTGGAAAAAAAGCCAGGGGGGTTATAGAAAAACTAGTAAAACTTAGGACTTCCCAAAATAAATGATAAATCTGGTGATGCATTATTGCCTCTGAGCTTAAACCCACAGGCTAAAACGTTAAATGGCTCTGGTCATCTCTTTGCCAATTGTGCTTTAAAGAGCCAAAGGAGTTTTGTCTAACCTAACCATACCATCTGATATGGTATGGTTGTCTCTACTGGTAGCGAGAAGATGTGACCCAGCATCACATCTGACCAAATAGTTTCTAGTCAGGGGCAGAATGTAGTATTTCCCAAACAAGGCTGGGAACGTAGTAAGCACAAAAAAAATGATAGGCTCGGTTTCTGCAGCACGTCAAACACAAACGTGGGAACTTCGTTGTCAAGAGTCCCGGGGAAGCAGACCTTAATGATAAAGCGGCAATGCTTCAGGTGCTCGAAGGAAAGTGATAAATGATTGTTCAATTATGAAATTGTAGTGGCCAACAGAGAATGCTGCCCAAGGCAAAAAATCACTTGAGTAAATACCAGGTGGATAAAAGTTAAAGAAACTTGACAGAGGGAATCATTCAACTCATCTCGGGATCCCTCCGTTAATGTTAATAAACATCCCTGCCCTTTTTGTTATTGTTGTTAAATACGTAAAAGAACATCGTTAGCAACTTAAATTTAGATCTTAGTTTACTGTATTTTCCTAAAACAATTTCCCTTGTGGCCCCGAGTTTAACAGAAACCTAAGAACACATGGTACTACATGAAATTAATTCTACAATGACTGACTTATAAGGACCAATTAATTCTTAATTGGCACCAGGAAATCATTTAACCTGTAGTTTCAAATTAGGCAATTGCTGAGTCTGCATTTCAGAGGGTTATCCTTCACAACCCTTACTTTCTCATGCCTTGGACCTTCTGGTTCAGCCATTAGTTCACTGTGAAACTGGGTATAAATCATTCAAGATCCTGAGCTTTAATTTCTTCAAACAGAAAATAGTTGTTATAGACATCGCACAGTTCTGTTAAATATTATTAAATACATGCTATTTCTTTAGATAAACTGCTAGTATTACTCTTACTGGATGAGACCCTTGATCTTCCATTCTCTAAAGCTCAGCCTTCAGCAACATCTAAATTTGTATTTTCTTCTCTCCTATTTCTTGTCTTCTCTCCTTTCTCTTGGATTAGATGTTTTCAGTGTGCCTATATGTTTATGTCTAAGTAGTCTCAAATCATTTTAGCAAGTGTCATTGGGGTTAAACCAATCAATCGCCCAATCAGCGAAATTCATTAAAGGTACATTGAGATCTTCCGGTCAGGGATCCTACAGAGAGAAAGAAACTACCATTATGAATCTGGTGTGGTGTTAACGTAATGCACAAAGAATGATAAAAGTCCAGATTTTTGACAGAGGAAAACATCTCTTATGGACGTACGTGTGTGTGTGTGTGTGTGTGTGTGTGTGAGTAGTTGACACAATAAAAAATTATAGCACATTATGTAAATGCATATTTAGGTCCTCTAAAATGTGCATTATTTACTTGAGAGTCAATAAAGTCTTTTCTCAAGTGGTTACAGTTTATTGCAGTGCATCCGTCTGTATCCATGTTGATGTTAATACAGTTTTGTGTATTAAAAGGCACTACAAAATTGGCTGCTTCTGGGGTCTAATACTCTTAGTACCCTAGGCCAGGAGCAGCAGAGAGTGTCAGAAACACCCTGCTCTGGGTGGATCTCACTACCAGTTTAAACTTTAACCAGAGGCCAGACTTATTTAAAACAACTGCTAGGCTTTTCACAAACAATACGAGTAAGAAGGAAGGAAATTTGATCAGGTTTTCTTTGGCCAGAACAGCACTGCCTACACATTCTGAACAAAGTAGCCACAATTCAAAAAAACAGGGAGCCAGAATTTTCCAAAGGGTGTAGAGCTCAGTTATTTATTACAAAATGATCATATTACTAGATGCTTATAAAAGAGAAAGCAGGTCAGACAGGTTGGTTTACTTGTTTGTACTCCATTCCCCTCCCCTCACCCTGCTTCTTTAAAAGATTTTCTTGGTTTTAGTTTGAAAGAGAAAAAGCTAAAAATTTGACACTATATATATAAGTTAAAGATGCTTTCTCCTTTATTTTTTTTTTAATGTTTATTTATTTTTGAGAGAGAGACAGAACGTGAGCAGGGGAGGGGCAGAGAGAGAGGGAGACACAGAATCCGAAGCAGGCTCCAGGCTCTGAGCTGTCAGCGTAGAGCCCGACGTGGGGCTTGAATCCACGAACTGCGAGATCATGACCTGAGCTGAAGTCGGATGCCTAACAGACTGAGCCACCCAGGTGCCCCAAGATATTTTCTTCTTTAAAGCAGATTTAAAACTGGAGACGGAGAAGGTCAAGGTCATTACTAGGTTATTATGTATGTTGAGAGACTTTTTTGATCCAAGTGACTCTTGGTCTATGAGTCCTCCATAGCGGGAAGGCCTTATAGACACATATTCTAGCTCAAAATAAGATGACGTCAGGGAGGCATAGCCAGGTAAGTTTGGAAACTTGTATTTCATTCTTTTATAAATCTTGAGGAAACAAAAAAAAGAGAAGAAAGTAATCCCTCCTCACCATTTTTAGTTTTGCCCAAACTCATAGAACCTTCCAACATTTTTCTTCCAACCAAAATTTTATGGGTGAAATATGTTCTTGTATTTAACCTGACACAGGATTATTTGCTTTACTCCTCATCCACAAACTGTCACAGATTCTCACAGATTGGACAGAGACTTGGATTCTTTTCACGTTAGCATTGGCTTTCGAGACTCCAAAGAAAAGCTATCAAGAGAGCAGCGCAAACAATAAAACCTAATCCCCCTTCAGGTGTGTGCTTTTAAGACCGTGTTACACGCGGCCTTCTTCCCTCACAGAAGGAATGATCACTCCCAAGCCTTGGCATTTGTAAAACTTCACAGTCTTACCATTAATCAACACTGAGTCAGTGGCAACAGGTGAGAGTCCAAACTGTTTCTGTGTTAGCACCATTACCAGAAAAAGCCACTCATCTCTCTTCAGTAGTAAGATGTTCTTTACACAAAAATAACCATTTCCGTCAAGCAATGGGTGGCATTAAGAACTCCTGACTACTCATGTTTAAGAAGTAAAGGTTTTAATAAGGCAGAACTTTAAAAGAGGAAAGTGGAAGAAAAAAAAAAACTGCATTAAAGAAAAAAAAAAAGCCTTCCACAAAGGCAAATGGAATTTGAATTATTTGGGTTGTCAACTACTATGTACTTGGCTTCCTCAGAAATTCAAAACCACAGTGTATAACACCACTGTAGCCTGCCCTAAAGCTGAGAAATCTATCTTAATGGTCCATAGCTGTAATTTATAAATCATGCATGATCAGACGTGCCACTTATGAAAGCCCAGGAGTTTGGAGTTATGGGATTTATTTTAACGGAGACGCAAGGCAAGGGGACTTAGCAATGGTTTTTAAACCATTAGGAGGTGGAGCCTTTTCTAAATCATAAACCTTTAAGTTGAGGCAAGCCAAGGTTTTCAAAACACACAGTACGTACCTTTAACGTCGCCAAGATGCATGTGAAAGACCTGGGGGTCATATGAGAGAAACATGACCTTGCATGATGATGGGGAAAGCACCAGTATTTTTATATTGCTGCTACCAGAGTAAACTTGATTCTATGCTACATTTCTAAGATGATTGGTGTATTCTGTTCCATTTTAATTAAGGGGATCTTCAGGTTGGAGACCAAATTCTAACGTCTTCTGCAAAAGCAGACAGAAAGGGGGGCGGGGGGAACAGGCGAAGTTCTTTTAAAATTTTTATTTAGATCAATTTTACCTACTTAAAGACTCTTCTTGCTCTGAGGCCCTGGCTGATAACCTCGGCCAGGGGTGGGCAAACGTTTTTTGTAAAGGCCAGAGAGTGAAGGGGTTAGGCTTCGTAGGCTGCATGGTCTCTGTTGCAATTACTCAATTCGGCAGCTATGCTTCCAAAGCGGCCACAGATATTACATAAACAGATGAGTGTGGCCGTGTGCCAATTACATTTTTATTTTCAAAAACAGGCTGAAGACTCGATTTAACTTGTGGGCCCCAGTTTGCTGGCCCCTGGTGTAGACCCACATAATTCCTGTTCACTCTCCAAATACTTGCCATGTTCTGCTCATGGGTTGAGCACCTGACAATCACTTTCATCTCTTCCCCATCAAACCCTGTTCTTGTCCTGATCAGCCTTTCGGCTGAAGCCTCACCTTTCGGAAGCTTTCAAAGTAATCAGCTTGCCTTCTGTATTTCAACTAACTACCCATCGCCACTCTTCTTTTCTATGCTGGGAGCTTGTACCTTTTGACCACCTATACCCACTCCTCCCATCCCCCACTGTAGCTCTTTGCTCCGTAGCTCTCTTCACCATTATTTAACCTGCTTTGGTCTGTGCTAGTTTCCCACACCTGTGTGCATATAATTTCAAGTTAAACATATGAGTAAAAAAAAAAAAAAGGGAAAGGTATAATATGAGGACCATGAGCTTTAGAGCCAGATAGGTATAGATTCAAATTCTAGATCTTCCACTTAAACCAGTTATGCCTTAAGTTTCTGAGCTTCTCTCTGACTCAGTATTGCCATCTGTATAATGGGGCTAATAATATCTCATAGATTTGTTGTTAGGATCAAATGAGACAAAGTATATAAGGCACATGGTGTAGTTCTTGACCATGTGGGTAAGTGATCAATCAATAGCTTCTTTTATTGGTTATACTATCATAGGGATGGAGATGAGGATGGGAGATGAATAAATTGAAATTTGTTCCCATTTTCTAAGACCTGTTTGGATCACAGAATACACAAGGGGGAAAGAAAAGTAAGAATAAGAGGTACCTTCTGTTTACCTGTCTCTTGGACAAATAAATAAATAAATATTGATGAAAGAGTATGTACTATCAGGGTGGATATGACATAAGCATCTTGAAAAGAAATCTCTAGACAACAAAATGCAAAACAAAACAACAGTAGCAACAACTTTGGTCTAATAGTCATAGATACCATAGATACAATGACCTATGAAGACTCTTTTTGACCGAATATGCTTTGAACCTGTACCTTTGCTTAGATCTCAAACTTTCGACACTTACCCTAGAAACTTACAACTATGGGGCTATCTCCCTCTAGACTCTATTTTTCATTTACATCTACAATCCGTGAGTGTCCATACTGAACTCGCCTTTACCACGTAGACCCCTGCTATCCAAGCACACTTCAGAGCTAACCAGAGTCTACCCATGTCTTCCTCCTGGCCTTCCCAAACCCGAATACAATAGAAATTTCTATCATTCCCTTGAAAGGGCCACCATGTCGGTTTTGGGGAATTGTTTATTGGAGATCTAATACATGTTAAATCTAAAAAAAAAAGTTTTTAAAGAAGATCTAGAGTACTTTTAAGAAAAATTTGTTATTATTATTTTTTTTGAAAAATTTCTAACTAGATTAAGGGACTTTTAGTTTTGTTTCTGCCACTACTTGGCTTATGAATATAGGCAACTTCTGGGCGCTTGGGTGGCTCAGTCAGTTAAGCATCTGACGTCAGCTTAGGTCATGATCTCGCAGTTTGTGGGTTCAAGCCCCACATCGGGTTCTGTGCTAACAGCTCAGAGTCTGGAGCCTGCTTTGTATTCTGTGTCTCCTCTCTCTGCCCCTTCCCTGCTCATGCTCTGTCTCTCTCTCTCTCTCTCTCTCAAAAATAAATAAACGTTAAAATTAAAATTTTTTTATAAATATAGGCAACTTGTTTCTCTTCCAGTTCTCTCCTCTGCAAAATGAAGAGTCTGAACCCAATTGCTGAGGCTCACCTGGCTTTACATTCCAGTGGAATCTCGTCTCTGGAATTACACACAAATACTGAGTACAACTGGTCCCTAGTGAGAACACTGAAATCTAAAACATCTGAAACAAGGGAGCACATGCCCTTTGAAAGAAATTATTTTTCAAATGTTTCTGAGATATCAAGGTATAGAGTATTTCTGGACTCAGTCTCTAAGACACCCTGACTTTGGGAAGGCTGCAATACTTAGAGCTTTAAGACCTCTGAGTGTGTTTGTTCAAGCTCTCTGTATGATAGTGCCCCAGCCTTTGGATCCTGACCACCTTCTCCCTAACACGTGATATTTGTGCACTATTTGCCTAGGCTGCCATGATGGCTAAGGTGAGATGCGTTCAAACACCACACAACAGTGATGATTACTGGAAATATGAAGAGGGACTGTTGAGTGAGCAGAGTTGAAAAGAATCCTATTCCATGAAGGGAACGTGAGCTTTTTAAAAAAAAAAAATTTTTTTTTTAACGTTTATTCATCTTTGAGAGACAGAGAGAGACAGAGCATGAGTGGGGAAGGGTCAGAGAAAGAGGGAGACACAGAATTCAAAGCAGGCTCCAGGCTCTGAGCCATCAGCACAGAGCCTGACGCGGGGCTCGAACTCACAAACTGCGAGATCATGACCTGAGCCGAAGTCGGAGGCTCAACTGACTGAGCCACCCAGGTGCCTCAGGAATGTGAGCTTCTACATAATATGTAAGAAATCCTACAAAATGAGAGATGAGGAATAAGAAACATGGCAAAACACTGGAGAGAAAAGCAACCCCACAGAATGGACAAGCATGGAGGTTAATGGAAATAGGCAGGGAGTCCTCTAACAACCGGCTGGCCGTGCACTGGAATTACAAACTGCGGTCCTGCAAAGGAGAATTTCCCAAGTAAAATCTGCAGGGGTGCTCCAGCCTCTTGGAGGATTACCAAGGGATGGGGCCTGGGTGGTCTGCAAGTGGTCTGCCGACATGGGGGGAAAAAAAAGGCAAAAAAACAAGCAAATAAACAACAACAAAAGCCATGATAAACACAAAAGTGTGGGCTGATTTGCGGCATCTCGCTCACCAAACTGTCAGGTTTACATCGGAGTTTAAGCCCCTATTTCTGGGAGATATGTTACTTTCAAAGTGTCCTCCTGAATGCCAAGTATCTTCCTGAATACACCCCGGAGGACTGAAGGGTTTATTCCTACTGTGGTAGACTGCACACACACAGGGAGGAAGTGTGAGAAGAGTCAGTCTGGTGTGTGAAGTCAGGGGTTCACGTTTTGATCCCTGGTTGGGTACCAACCAGCTCTGTGTCAGCCTCCTGGCTTCTTTTACTGCAAGATGGAAACTGTATGGCATGTTTTACAGCTCAACCACCCTGGGCTTGAAATCACCATTCCCTTTCCTAATCTGGGGAAAATTACTGAACATTTCTGAGCCCACCTTTATCTATAAATTGGATAAAATAGCACAGAAGAAAAGATCTGAGACTAGAATTAATTCTAGTACACAGTGGGGCTCACTCACTTAAAAAGTATGTGTTGAGGGGCGCCTGGTTGGCTTGGTTGGTTAAGCATCCAACTTCGGCTCAGGTCATGATCTCACGGCCCGTGAGTTCGAGCCCCGCGTCGGGCTCTGTGCTGACAGCTCAGAGCCTGGAGCCTGTTTCAGATTCTGTGTCTCCCTCTCTCTCTGCCCCTCCCCTGTTCATTCTCTGTCTCTCTCTGTCTCAAAAATAAATAAATGTTAAAAAAAAAATTAAAAAAAAAAAGTATGTGTTGAGAATCAGCTCTGTGCTAGATAGTGTATTAGACTGTGGGTTATTCATTCTTCTTAGCATTGTTTTTTTTTTTTTTTAGAATAAATTAGGATACGTGAGAAATAATCATTATCATACAATGCAATGTGGCAACATGAGATAACTGGGAATCAAGAGTTGAACTGTTTTCAACTGTTTTCATGGACCCGGAGTTTCATGGCATGGGCTAATAGTCACTTTCTAGGACGTGACCTTACCTGCGCTCTGCAAGTCCTAACTGCAGGAGTAAGTCACTTTGGCTGGTGAGAAAGTCTGGAAACAGAGCTCTTATGGTTTTTATTTGGGGGGGAGGGGATACCTATCCTTCCCTCAGCCTCAGTCTATGTATTTAGAGTGGCCTTAACCCTACCCCCTGGCTCCACAGGTAAGCATACAACTCAGGCTACGCCAATAAGAAACCCCTTTATCTTTTAAACATAAGGATTGTTCCAAAAGTGACCCAAGCGAATGACCCAAACCGGGACAATCAGAGCCATAAGCATCCAGGAGTAGAACCTTTCCTAGATCTATTGTGAAAAGGCTGTTCTCTTTTCCTTGGGATTGTTAAATTGGTGAGAATTAAGCCTGGAGCTGCTCACATCATTAATGCCACAGTCCGAAGAGATTCAGCCTAAGAATGAAGTTCACACAGAAGACAGCAGAGCTGAGGGGAGAGAACAACATACAGCTTTCTGAAGGTATCACCTGAGCTTCTGGATCCAGCTCTACCTGAAGCCAAAAACCCCTAGACTTTTTGGTTACAGGCACCACCAGTCCGTGATTTTCTTTCAGAGCAGTAGAGGGATGGTTAAGGAAGTTGGATGTGTTTCTCTCACTGACAAGAATATTTCACGTGAAAGAGTCTATATTAACATATCTTCAAAGCCATTCATTACAGGGTATGCAGTAATTCTGCAACTTTTCATGGTGTTCAGGAACTTGGATTTGGGAAGATCTGGAGATATCCCTCAGGGATGCCAAGGTTTTCTAAATTCATATTGCATGCCAATAGAAGGGACCCCCACAAATACTTTACATACCTGTGCTATATTATCGCTTTCTTGAATTCTCCTCTCATTAATCTCATCACACTAATAGTAATCTGTTTCATATCTGTCTGTTTTATTAGACTGCAGGCACAGGACTTGTCTGGTTTGCTCATCAGGGCCTAGCACACTGCTTGGCGGATGGGAAGTGCTCAATAATTATATGCTGAGTTGATTCCTATCAACAACAGACTCTTGCGAACAAAAACGGTGCTTAACTTTAGCAAGAGCCATGCCTGAATGAAGACATGCCAAAGTGAAGTCTCTACCATGGCTGAAGGGCTACCCATCCCGGGAGGGAGCTATTTATTGCCCCACTGGGGAGATTCCCCTATTCTCCCAGTGTGATGGGGTAACCAGGCTGGTGCACTTCCCTGGGACCACATCTCCTGGTTTGGGCACATGAGGCTCCTCCAGGGGAGGACCCATGAGAGCAGGTAGAAGACAACTGGGGAGGAGGAGTGGGGAATGAAGGAAGTAAGGACCCTCTCAAGAGAACCACATTCAAAGTGAGGATAAAAGACATCCCAGAGGTGGTGAACATTTCGTGACATCCTTGTGACAGTACCTAGCACTTTCCATATGTCATTTCACTTCTTCCTCCTCCTCCTCCTCATGCTTTAAAGTTCTGTATGGGTGGGAAAACAAAAGGCAGGCAGAAGACAGGTGACTAGTTCAAGCACACACGGATCCCAAGTGGCCAGCCAGGATCCGAATTCTATTCTG
Source organism: Lynx rufus (assembly GCF_022079265.1). Lineage (NCBI taxonomy): Eukaryota > Metazoa > Chordata > Mammalia > Carnivora > Felidae > Lynx > Lynx rufus. The sequence continues at coordinate 172,331,328 of NW_025814834.1, forward strand.
GCCGACTCTACGGCCCATGCACTTTTCACTGCACTCCGCTGCTCCCACTTGAATTATTTTTTGGAGGTCAACCGGTTTATTTCCTTTCAGCAGTGTTTGTTCTCGGGTCCCTTATTATTGTATTGCAACCTGGCAACTCTGATGTTGCTCATGGGTGTTTTGCACATAAGAAAAAGGAAGCGTTTGATGGGGTGGGGGAAGGCAACCGCAATTTAATATGAAGAAATGGCACATGTCAAATGTAAATTTACTGTGGAAATATACATTTTAAAAACCATTCTATACGCGTGATTAAGTACACTAATTTCAACACTACAAAGGGTGCAGCATGAAATAGGTGATCTCTGTGATACTGCAACCACATTAATAGGGCCGTACATTCCCATTTCAAATATCAGTGCTCACCCCCCTCTGCCTACATGGATGATAAGCTGATACTACATAAACATTGTTAAAGCCACAGTTCCATGCTACAGTAATTCACTTAACTTTAACATGATTTATGGTTCTGTCAATAGGGGAGGTTGAAAACCGTGCACGGAAGCTTCAATGTGAGCTTCATATTTAAAACAGCAATTGTGTGCGTGTGTGCGTGGGTGTGTGTGTGACAGAAGAAAACATTCCACATAAAGAGGAGGTACGAGTCCAATATTGACTTTGTTACTCTACTCCGAAAAAAAAGGAAAATAAAGGAGTCCAAAACATGGAATCAACGTTACATTAAGCTACACCAAGAAGAAAGAACTGATAGGGATTCAGCTGATTACGTGATTTATAGTTCAAGCGATACCAGGAAGTCTTATCAATGAGAGGATTTCAAAGCAACCTTGCTCAGAACCACTGCCTTCACCATGTGTGCACATGTGGGTCTATGGTGGGGGTGCGGGTGGGGGGGAGGTAGAGAGGGAGGGAAAGACGGAGAGAGCGATGGAGACAGGTGGAGAGAAAGGGGCAAACAATCCCAAGGGAGGGCAGCTTCACAATGAGTTTAAATCTAGGCCCACGTGGTTAATCACCCTACTTTTCTCTCTGGCACTCCACCTGGGGGCCTTTTGCCTCTTTAAGAGATTAAGGAGTCAACTGGTCTTTCTCCTGTAACCTGTCCTCCTTGGGAACACATATTAGCAGGATTCCCCTACAGAAGAGCTCTCTTTAGAAGTTTGCTGCCGGGATGACAAATTAACCCAGCAGGGTGTCCCACACATCTATCTCGGTACAAATTATTAGTGTAATAGAGCTTTTAGTTATGCATTTATCTAGTAATTATTGAATGGCGACACAGAACCAAGCTGAGCAGCCATGGCCTTTTATGAGGTTCGCTCGGTGGGTGGCCTTACAGTTAATTTAGGATAGTTTTCCACTAAGCAGTTCACTTGCAGACAAATTAGCTAAACAGCCTTCTCCTTTAAATATTTTCCATGTCATAGTGAAACTCTTTACAATACAATAAAGGTACAGTTTTAATTACACGCTTCCTGACTTTTGTTTAGTTGTAGTTTTAAAACATTTGCTGGCACTGTTTTTTCCTTCGGCTGGGCAGTAATAGCTGGTTGTAAGTATCTGGCTAATGAATTTAATAATTTCCTGAACTGGGACTTAAAGGGCCTTCGCTAAAAAGCTGCTTTTCCTCCTTACCTTCCAGATCCTTCAAATCCCACCGGCCGTGTTTCCCACTAGGCTGGACACCAGCACTTGAGCTTAACTTTGACCAGTGTTCACAAGCCCTCTTACTTGTCTTTCAGTGCACTTCAGAGGTAGTGTTCTTAGGCCCATGATGCCTCCATTTGAAAATCAATTCTGGCAATTCCTATTGTACAGTGACAATGTAATGTCTTCTCAAATGGCATACTCCACTAATAAATAAACACCTTGCATCTGTTGGCAGATTATTTCAGCACCTTGTTAGCAACAGGTACTTAATTGCTTCTCGTTTCCCTGAGATGATTCAATTGCACTAAACCAGGAGAGGCAAATTAGATTCAGGTCCTTTGAAAGGAGCACCGTTCTACAACTAAGTTAAAAGCTTTCCTAAGAGGCAAAGAAGTTTGCAGACCACTTAGGTACTGGGGGGGGCAGGGAGGGGGCTATGCCAAGGGACAGGTCCCACGGTTATGGTGGTGATAAAGGGGGTATGTCTTCTTGTGGGTCCTTTACTTGAACAAAGAGAAACTGTAACCTTACAGCAGATAATCATTTTGAGCTCAGTATTCCTCTTAATGCTCATCAAGTAGAAGCTCTGCATGAAGACAAAGCAAATATATATTGAGCATTTTATTCACTATGCAAAGCATCTCCCTAAATGCTACCAAATACATGCTCTTGAATATTCTATTATTATTACACATGGGGGATGGAAAGGACTCCCTGTTATTCCCAAACTTTCTGTGTGCCTTCAATCAAATCCATGCAATCACTCATTTATTCAACAAATATTTGTTGAGTGTCTTCCTTACGCCAGGCACGAGGCTGAGGGACACAGATAGGAAGAATAAAGCCATAGTTCCTGCTCTAATGGGCCCTGCCATCTAGTGATAAGTGTTGCCTTCATATTTTACCTCTCCTTCCTTCCTCCTCTATTATTGTCTATGGATCTACACTCCTCCAACCTTTCCTGGTGACCTCAGCTTCCTGGAAGGTGATCTGAATTCTCATAATTCTCTGCAGTATGTTTTTCTTGGCCACACTGGGAGATATTGTTAACTGCAGACCCTCAGACATTTCATCACTGAGAGCAGGATTCCTGCTTGAATCATGAGGATCATGGACTTAGGTTTATAGAGCATATATGCTTCTGCCTACCTCTCCAAACCGAAACTGGCATGACTCTTTGAAAGCCGCACGATAAATCTTTGGTTTATATGGCTATTGTTTTAGCACATCTTATGTATATTTTCGGTACTAGGGCAATTTTTTAAATGTTTATTTATTTTGAGAGGGAGAGAGCAAGAGAGTGCACAAGTAGGGGAGAAGCAGAGGGAGAGGGGGACAGAGGATACCAAGAGGCTCTGTGCCGACAGCAGAGAGCCCGATGTGGGGCTCGAACCCACAAACCGTGAGGTCATGATCTGAGCCGAAGTCAGGCATTTAACCAACTGAGACACTCAGGCACCCCAGGACAATTTTACTTCTAAACTGCCTTCGTTGTATATGTTTTTTGACTCCTAAAGAAGTGGGCAGTTTAGTCTCATGCTCACATCGTGTATGTCTTTAATTCCTCAGTACTTAGTTGTAGAAAAGCATGACTTGTTTGCTGTTGCTTTGTTTGGTGTGTTTGCAATTAGAAGGTACCCTGCTGGAGAACGGGGGCTAAGTCTTATGCCTCTTTGGACTCTCGCAGTGCCAAATGCCACAGAGGTCTCTGTCAGGATGCCCTTGTCCCCGACAACACCTGTGCTTCCCTTGTCACAGTAATACAACTGCTAGCTTTCTTGTCCCGTCATCCACCGAGAGGTCAGCACTCTCCAGCCAGAGTCCAAGCTGCTCGTGTTCACTCTATTCAGCAACTGGTAGAGCCCCTTGTACACACTGTTAAGTGCTTGATAAATATTTGTGGAAAAAAATTAATGGGTCCCCAGACAGTAATGGGAGTCTGCAAGTCGATTTTAATACTGAAAAAGTCACACTGTAGAGCTAGTCAGGGAATACGGTGGAGTGAAACAGGGCCAGACGCTTGAGAGGGCTACTTGTAAATGTTTCTCCAGATGAGGACAATGTCTGAAGTATCTCTTTTGCGTCTATGCTGCAAGATGGCACAGTTGAAGAGGATTTCGTGCAGTCCTCACGTTTTCATAGGAATTAGCACATCTTCAGGCATGAGCTGAAGAGGTATGCCTGAGTGACTCAGCTTACCTCAAGTGCTCAAGTTGAGATACCCTAAGACACCTCTAATGAAATCAGATATGGTCTCTAGATTTTGAACTTCTTCAACTTGACCACTCCTTTTTTTTTTTAAACAGTAAATGTATGCTTGGCAAAAAAAAAAAAAAAAAAAAATCTAATAAAGTTGCTTGTTACTGTTAAAACAACAACAACAAAAAAGTCACACTGACCTCAAAAATTGTTTTTTGAAGTGATTTGCATCTAACAGAAATCCTACATTACCAGTAGCAAGGATTTGTGGGCTAATAAAAAAAGGTCACATGATATGTTTATGGCTGTTATTAAAAAACTCAGTGTGATAACATGGGTTATGTCATGCTTATCAAAAGATCTAAATGGCTATGTTATGTCTTACTAATAAAAAAATGTGAAAACAAATTAATTGTTTAAATAAATGCAGTTTATTTCTCCCAGTGGGTAGAAAAAGGCAGCACCTACAGATATAGTGGTAAAGGCACTGAGTTGGAGACTTGATTTCTATTCTTGGCTGAGATCTCTCTCATCTGCAAGAATAATGTGGAATAGTTACTAACTGCTAACCAGCAGAGTTCTCCGCTACTTAGCTACTTATAAAGTCTCCTTTTATATAGAGTGGCAATATGTTCAGCTTAAAAATATATATATATATTTCCCAGCCTCCCTTGCAGCTTGAGGTGATCTTGTGGAATACACAGTTCTGGCCATGCAGCCTAACATTCTGCAAAAGGTAGCAGAATGAGCTGGCTTTTCTTTCTGCTTGGAATGCTAGTGTAAAGCAGGAGTGCAGTGGCCACATTGTGACCATGAGGTCACAGCATGAGGATGGACACAACTGACTACAGCAAGGCTAAAAGAAGAAATCTCAATCCTTGGACTCGAACGGTCCTGAGTCACATACTTGTTTTTATATGAGAAAAAATATGACCTGTTTGGTGAGATTTTCTATTACTTGCAGTCAAACGCATTCTTAGCTGATACAGGAAATGAATTAGACCAGATTTCCAGGGCACTCTTCTAAAAGTCTGCGGTTCTAGGGGAAGCTCTGTAAGTGCTTACTCGCTAATTACTTTCAACCTCTGCCTTGAGATGTGGACAGTGCCTGTCCCTCCCCATTTCTAAATTCCCTAGAGCACAGAGCTGTTTTACTTAGTGTAAAGCATTCAATTAAATGAAATACTTAAATTAAGTATCGTTCATTAGCTTGTTTTTGAAAATAGCAAAGATTTTAGGCAGACACCTAAAGACAAACTTTCAAGGAACTCTAAAATATTACTGCTCCAAATTTAAAGGACAAATTTACAACTGTTTAAAAAGCAAAGGGAAGACTTGTTTAAAAAGCAAAGGTTTTTTTTCGATTATCATAAATCAAACTGTCGTGATTAAATACTTTGTTATGGCTGAAATTTTGAGTGCTGGCAAAAGAAAGTTTTTGAAAGCCCAATCATTCAGCTTAAAGTACACAATAATTGTAATAATATACAATGACATGTAGATGCTTTTATGGAAACTTAATGTCTTCTCCACTCCCCAGGGTATTCCAAAATGCTTTAACCCCTTTACCTAATTTTAACTACATAGGTGGCCAAGTATTCTTCCCATGATACAGATGGCCAAACTGAGACCACAAGGTTAAATGATTTATCAAAGCCACAAAGAAAGCCAATATTAGAGAGGGGATTTGTTTAAAAAAACAAACACACACCTATTTCTACCTTCATGATGTACATAGGGAAGTGATTAGACTAGCATAAAATACGAAAAACCATAGTTTCCATGTCAAAGTTTTACTCATATAATCTTATAAAGGTTTTCTTCCCCATCGTGGACATTCCTTATATACATATTTTTAATTTTTTTAAACATTTATTTATTATTGATAGAGAGACACAGAGCATGAGCAAGGGAGGGACTGAGAGATGGGGAGACACAGAATCTGAAGCAGGCTCCAGGCTCTGAGCTGTTAGCACAGAGCCTGATGCGGGGCTCGAACTAACAAACCTCGAGATCATGACCTGAGATGAAGTCGGATGCTTAACCGACGGAGCCACCCAGGCGCCCCCATGGACATTCCTTATAAAGAAGCCCTGCACAAACTATTAGCCATTTATCACCCTTAGTTCTTGTGAAGCAATGGGATCTTGTCAGTGTGGGGGAGGGGATGATGTCTTTTGTGTACATTTATGTGCAATCTGATACTTTTTATTTATTCAACCAATATTTGAGCATAATATCCATTGCATGAGACACAATGAAGGCAATAAAAAGTGCAAGTTATAGATCCTCCCTTTCAAAGGTTTCATGCTACGAGAACGACAAGGCATGTACATTAATAACAAAGCAAGGCACCAGTGGAGGAAATCTGTAGACATGAAAGGCTATGGGACTTCACAGAGCGTGAGGGGATGGCAGCCTGTGTGGAGCTAAGGGTTTTCATGTAAAAATTGTACTTGCACCGGTCTTGGGATGGGCAAAATGTTGATAGGTGAAAGCAAGAGGGACGACATGAAAATTTTCAAAGCCTGGGTGAAAATGGGTGATTGAACTGTTTGTATGACTTGAGTACATGTTCTATTTCCAGGTACTGGGCAAACAACTGCAAACACATGATTTCATTTGCTCCCGAGACAACATGATTCTCTTGAGGCAGAGATTACAATCTCCAATTTATAGAGGAGGAAGCTATGACTCAGAGAAGTAAAGCACTGTACCAGGTTGACACGGTTGGTAGAAGTGGTGGAGACAGGATTCAGACACTGGTCCATTTGACCCCCATGCCTTTATGCTTACCCACTATACAATGCTGCCTCCCTCACGGCCCTATTTTTCTGCACTTGCTTTGAACTTTCAAAGAGAGGTTTCCTTTGTAACAACTGGCCATCAAATTTCCAAATGTGGCTTATATCTGTAGTCAAAAATAGGGCCACTGTTTTTTAAGCACGGTGACCTTGCTTTGCTGTTGCTCTGTTAAAATATCACCTCTGGCCTGAGCACTGAGATATGTCACACAGTTATTGTTTATGAACTGGGGTTTGTCTAGTCAAGGTATTTTAAGACATTTTTAAAGAAGGCAGCAGAATCCTTGCAATCTGAGTCCTACCCAGAGGTGAATACACCATGTGATTCTGAGCAAGGGTGCAGTAAACAACCCCACCCCCTTCCCCCATCCCTGTGCTCTACGACCCTTTCTCTTCCTCCAGGCCCTTTGAAGTTCTACTGTCTGTCTGGATTCTCTATAATGATTTACTGATTTGGGTTATGGCAACTCTTTACAATAAAAGGAACATGTGAGGTTGAAGTCTCCTTTATGTACACGTCACATTTATTCCACGCTGGCTCGTTCGGTCAGACTCTCTCTTTCAGTTTGGCCTCATCTTCCTAAAATATCAACTTTTAATCCTGTGATCCCATTCCAAGCATTAGCTTTCCAACTGGTTCAGAGAAGAATAAAGGACAATATGGCACCTGCAGCAAATATTTCTCAGACAGCCAGACGCTCAATGCCAACCCTAAAAAATATCTTAGCCCCAAAATGTCTCGTGTTAGCCCATCTCCACTCAGATTCTTGCCACAACAACACCACTAAAGAGTTCCATCTACGTTATTCCAATTCCCTTTACCAGACCACTAAGGGGGGGCAGGGTGCAATAAGAATGGGTACCTGAGTAGATTTTCCAGAAAGGAGAACCGAGGATACTGGGAACCATCTTGAATTCTGGTGAAAACAAAGAATCTTTGGTATTTCATAATTCTTAAACTAGGTGTCTCTTTTCCTCATAAACACTGTTCACGCTATGAATATAAGATCAAAGCTCATTGTTCTGAAGGCTAGGGAGGTCCACTCTGGTTCAACCCAGCATGGGCTGTTTCAGCAAATATGTTTAAGTATGTAGCATGAAGAAGGTCCCAATCTTGGCACTCACAGGTAAACAGTAGAATTGTTTTAATAATTGTAAAACTACAGCTTTAAGGCAAGACACATAGAAGGCACTCAATATTTACTGGATAAATGGTAATATATGCACATCGCTTTATGCTCCTCAAAGAGTCTCTACAAATACTGTCTTATCGTGTTTCTACATAAGCATAGGCAGCTGGGAGGAAAAGTTCTTTCAACAATAGTATTGGCCCATTTTACTGGTGAGGACATTAAAAAATCCACAAGATAAGTGGAAAGGCAAAGAGGCACCTTACCCAGATATCCTGATTGCTGCCATATTATTCTTCCCAATCCTTATTACTTTGCTACACCATGAATCTTTCCTCTGCTTGGAATGCCTTCCATTCACATAAGCAACTTTTTAAGATTTGACTTCAATGCTATCTATATTTTGAAATCTCTTTATTAGGTAAAAAGCGGTAATAGCACGTTCCACATTATCTTCTGAATGCTTATTTCCTTGTATCTCTCTCTGCCCTAGACTGTATGCTTTATGAGGACAGGAACCACTGAACTCCCATGACAGGCACTCAGGGAACTGTTGTTGAATGAATGAATGAAACTCCATAGTCCCTTCCTCTGAGTTCCTGCAGAAATTTCTACTTTTAACATTCATTTAGCATTTAGAATGACCATAAAAAAGATAAGAAACATCACATGCCTTATCTCCATGAGACCAAAAATCTTCTGACTAAAAGGACTTCACATCTTTTATTTTCCACCACAGTTGAGATGCTTAATGACTATGAGGATAATATCATAATACTACCCCCATTTAAACAGACTCATTTTGGGACTGTATAATCCAACTCAGATGCAAGGTTTTCAAGTCAGAAAAAAATACGTATGTTGCCTTTCTAATTATAACACACACACACACACACACACACACACACACACACGCATGCACACCACACAATTGAAAATAGTAAGAAATCTTGAGAAAATTCTATCAAGATCACATGTTTAAAGATGGAGCATGTACGTTTTCATAATTGTAAATATAGTAATTGCTTCACAAAATAGTCCAAATACTTGTTTTCTTCAATGTGATTTCTGCACGTGTGCGCTGGCCGGCCCTCTCAACTTCCATACTTCCCTGAGATGCACCCAGAGTATTCATAAAGGGATTCAGATTTGTGGGTCTCACTTTGAGATTAATGCAAGAAATATCAGTTTCCCCAGGTGTATGTTAAGGTAGACAAGAGACCGTAACTTTCTAGGCTGTTTTATAACACCAGCTGGTAGATCACAGACCTACCTAAATGATGATCTGATGGAAGAAAGTAAACGTGGTTACAGTTATTCATACTCCTACTGTGGGGAGTTTCATAAACAAACTAATAAATATTTTCATCTTGCAATAAGATCGAGTTAAGTGATTTGCTGACATTCTCTTGAGGTTTAAAGCTTGTCTTTAATGCGAAATACAAATCATATTTCTTGTGGACACATTTTAATAATAAACTTAAAAGCACACGGGACAAAAATAATGAAAACATTGCAATGAAAACCAGACAAACTATCTACCACTTCAAAAGGAGTGAGTGAAGACTGCTCGTCAACACCGTGATGCAAACAATCTCAATGCAAAATGCCACATATTGAAATCAGGTTTCAAGGAAAGGGAATCAGCAGGGATGAGAGAATGAAAAACAGCTTATTACATGCAAACAGGTAACTAACTACAGGAAAATACACTCACCTAACCCACCCACCCCCACACACCCCCCACACACCCACACTCACACCCACACACACACTTCTTTTGTACAACCTGTAGGACAGATTTGATTTTGGTTCGGTTCCAATTACCTCCCACCTCTCTGCAATATCCCTCCGGTAATGAGAGGTTTTGGTCCCTTTTTGGCCTTAGGTACAGATCAAGGCTTTGGTGCCAAAGCTGTTCCCAAGGATGAGAAATTGGAACACTCACTGCCCTCAGGAGCATTCTGGGAGAGGCCTTCTTGTCTCTCACTTTGCTACCCTTGCTCCCGAGGCCATGATCTAAGCGCGACCAAGGGAGCCCATGGAGCAGCTCACCTCTGGGTCCTGTAATGACAGGTCGGTGATGCTGTGTGAATGCCGTTCCCAGGGAAGAGGTCTGCGAAGGGGAGGGGCTGCTGAAACCAGACTTCTCCGACTTCTTCAGTGTGGTTGGAGATGGCATTCCTGGCAAGAAGGATGGAGTGATAAGCACACTTTAATTCATGGCACGACAGCTTGTACAACCTAAAAGATAAAACTGAAAGAATTAAAAAAAGAAATCCACCTGTGAGCGCAAAATTTGTTCTGAATTGCTTTGAATTTGTCATGGGAACAAAACAGGTGACAAAATGGTTCCCTGATAAATCCGACTATAACTGATTTCAACTTATTTTACTAAATCGCAGTCCATTTTGGCATTATTGATCTTTCTAATTACAGAGGGCCACTTTCCAGTGTTGCTTGAGAGTTTTTATATGCCTGTGGCTCCTGGGACCCTTGAGGAAGAAGGCTCTCGAAGGCACATGAAGACCTCATCTGCAGTCACTTCATCTTGCCAGGTACCTTCCTTAAGCACCAAGGCCCTTTCTCCACATTTTAAATAATTTAGCTATTTTAACACTAAAAAAAAAAACCCCTCAACAATGGCAACTCAGTTAGTTGTTCATCTGATGAATCATTTATAGTAGAAAAAAGAAAGAAAAGATATAAGTAAAAACTCCTTAAATGCCTCCTAACGATTGAAACTGGTTAAATAAATATGATAGAACCCAAGGAAATAATACTGTAAAAGATTGACATGGAAAGATAATTAATGACATGGAATAAAGACATGGAAAGCAATAAAATAGGATGTTGTGCTATGATGCCATTTAAAAATATATTTCTATGTACAGAGAAAGAGCTGGAAGGAAATACACATAAACTCTCACAGTAGTTCTCTCTGTGTGTTGTATCTGAGTGATTTTCATTGCCTCTTTTTGCTTACTTGTTTTTTCTATGATGAACGTATATTACACTTTTATGTTAAGAAAATACAATAAAAACTTGTTTTTAAAAATAGTAGTTTTACTATAGTTTCTGAGGTTTTCATAACATTTCCAGCATAGAAAATGCTTCGGGAAGAAAATAATGGGAAAATAGTCTCTTGTAATTACTGAGTTTGTAATGTTCTCGGCAACCATGCTGACATACACAACTGGAGGCATCTATCAGTTTGGTAGGGTGCCAATTAAAACAATGAAAACTTGGATATAAAAATAAAGGAAATGACTTCTCATCTCCACATCACAGGACAAATTTGGGCTCTTTTAAATTTGCAGCTCAAAACTGGTCTGTACTCGTGTCAAAAGACTCAGATCTCCTTTACTTACGTATGTCTATATGTGTTGTATTCTATGACCAGAGAATTATTGGGTGAGCTGGAAAAATAGGATATAAAAGTAATAATGATATTAGCATGTACCTGTTATTGAGTAGTTACTGACTACAATGCACTGTGCCAAGCACTTTGTAGGTATAGATCTGTTCCAAAACTTAGTTCGGCCTGTATATAAATGTGTCCTTGTTATTTCCGATCACAGATTTCCTTAATAAGGTTCTACCACACAAGCTCCAAGTGTGACTACAGATTCTATAAGGATGGAGACCATGTCTGTTTTGCCCCTTCCGTTTTCAGGATATTCAACAGAGGGTCTAGGACACAGCAAGTGGCCTGAAAAGATATTTACACTACTTGTAACGGTTGCAGCTTTATCTGTGGCTTTACTCATTGATGTGTGGGGGCCTAGTAAAACTAGGGAGTGTGACCCCAAGAAAGAAAGAAATTGCAAGTTGGTGAGCATATTTGTGTGGTGCAATGGAAAGACAATATGAAGTGGTGTGTGATTTCACACCAACTTGTGTGTGAAACAAGTTCACCAATCTAGAACTTCATACCACCAATCTAGATCCCATCCATTCCAGATCAGTATCTATGTGATTTGAATGGAAAAGTGAGTCACGAAGCAACTTTAGCTATGTTTCTTTGCTCTTTGAATCAGTAACCAAAATCACACCATACCAATATCTTAACATCATTATGATGGGTTGAGGTTTTGGATCAACATTCATGCCAAGTAACCTAGCCTAAGGTATAATCACATAATTACATTAGAAAGGAGATTTCAAATTAAAAAATTAAAGGGAAGAAATACAAAGTTACCCAAATGTCAACAAACTTCTCAATTCATTTAAGCCTCTCCCGTGCAAAACACATTTTTAGGCTGTCAACCAGTCCACTGATTTAAAATCAGTCAAATGCCTGAATTATGTGTCACGAAACAGAAAGAGAAGAGAAAATGAAAATGTCAAAACTTTTAAGATGGCAGGATTTTTTTCAGACAATGGAATCACTGATGAAATGCAGTATCTGAACTAACCTTACATAAGAAAGAAAATGGTTGGACTCAAGGAAAAGTTATCATTTCTTTGAAAAGTTCACGTGTCCCATCCCATGCCATTCTAAATACTGCAGAAATATTGACTTAAATCCACCATGTACATTTAGTCTTTTAAAAAGGGGAATGAGGGGCGCCTGGGTGGCGCAGTCGGTTAAGCGTCCGACTTCAGCCAGGTCACGATCTCGCGGTCCGTGAGTTCGAGCCCCGCGTCAGGCTCTGGGCTGATGGCTCAGAGCCTGGAGCCTGTTTCCGATTCTGTGTCTCCCTCTCTCTCTGCCCCTCCCCCGTTCATGCTCTGTCTCTCTCTGTCCCAAAAATAAATAAACGTTGAAAAAAAAAAAAAAAGGGGAATGAATATAGGTAAAATTTAGAGAATAACAAGCATAAAGAATGATTAAGTTGGTAAATGGACTCAAAAACAGCAAAATTGGAATCTTTTTTGAAAGAGTTAAAGAGAAAAGAAATACTGTCTGCACGCAAGAAGAAGCCAAACTATGTATAATCTTCTAAATTTATCGCAGTCAAGTAATATGATCCCTAAGGCTGTCATGAATCTCAAAATTACTTTGTGTTTTCAATTTTTAAAGACTTGTATCGAGCACATTTCCTTATTATATACTTTAATATTTTCTCCATATGCATAATGTATGTTTTGGTTAATTTGCTTCGTATACTTAATTGACAGGATAAAATTTCAAAATGGTAGTAAAATACTTTATGTTAAAAGTGAGAGAACATTAATCCTGACTTATATTTTCGAAATCAAGTTTAGTTTCTGCCCCATAGATTAAAAATAAGCTTCTTGTTAGAATTTCTTTTACCAATTAGCTATGCACAATTGTTATGCAATTACTGTAAGGATTAATGACTGACTGGCTTTTTCTTAATAAATCAAAACTTTAATTTCAATGTATTTTTTAGAAGTATCAGATTTTTTTCAGAATGCAAGCTGGTGCAGCCACTCTGGAAAAAAGTATGGAGGTTCCTCAAAAAACTAAAATTAGAACTACCCTATGACTTAGCAATTGCACTACTAGGCATTTATCCAAGGGATACAGGTGTGCTGTTTTGAAGGGACACATGCACCCTCATTTTTATAGCAGCACTATCAACAATAGCCAAAGTATGGAAAGAACCCAAATGTCCATCGATGGATGAATGGATAAAGAAGATGTGTTGTGTGGAGTATTACACAGCAATATATATATATATATATATATATATATATATATATATATATATAATGGAGTATTACACAGCAATCAAAAAGAATGAATATATATATATATATAGGATGTGTGTGTATGTATATATATATATATATATATATATATATATATATAATGGAGTATTACACAGCAATCAAAAAGAATGAAATCTTGCCATTTGCAACTACGTGGATGGAACTGGAGGGTATGATGCTAAGTGAAATTAGTCAGAGAAAGACAAATATCGTATGACTTTACTCATATGAGGACTTTAAGAGACAAAACAGATGAACATAAGGGAAGGAAAACAAACATAATACAAAAACAGGGAGGGGAATAAAACAGAAGAGACTCATAAATATGGAGAACAAACTGAGGGTTACTGGAGGGGGGGGTGGGAGGGCGTTTGGGCTAAATGGGTAAGGGGCACTAAGGAATCTACTCCTGAAATCATTGTTGCACCAAATGCTAATTTGGATGTAAATTTAAAAAAAATAATAAAATTTAAAAAAATAAAAAAAGTCTAAAAAAAAGTATCAGATTTTTTTTGTTTCATATTAAATATAATTTGTCAAATTGGTTTCCATACAACACCCAGTGCTCATTCCAACAAGTGCCCTCCTCAATGTCCATCATTCACTTTCCCCTGTCCCTCACCCACCATCAACCCTCAGTTTGTTCTCCAGTATTTAAGAGTCTCTTATGGTTTGCCTCCCTCACTCTCAGATTTTTTAAAAAGGATTATAAAATAATACTGCCCTTTTCCTGGAACAAACAAAATATTATTTCAAAGTTCTTTTCAATATGTAAAATAAAGAAGTTTATAGAACAAGAAGCAGAAATTGAGCAGAATGGTGTGTTTAAATGGAACATTTTCTCCTATTGATTGCCATAAAAACCCCAATGGTGGTAAAGAAAATAGAAGATGGATTTCAAGAAGCATTTTGGCTTGTCATTGGTTCACTATTCATCAGACTTTCCAGATTTCTCTCACTTTGCCATTTTCCTAAGCTACCTGAGTCATTTCAGTGTCCAGAAGACCCAGGCAAACATGAAATTCTAGTCATTCAGTGACTCTGATCCTTGAAGGCAGTGAGAAGCCCAACAAGAAAACTTTGAAAGTACAGGCCAAAAACAGTACCTGCAAAGATTCCATTACAGTCATCATTAATATTTGTGGCGGTCAGAATTCTAAGATGGCCCCATGGCTCTTGGCCCCTGGGGTACATACTAATGTAATCTCCAGTTGAATGTGGGCAGTACCTGTGAATATGATGGATGCTATTCTTGTGATCAGGTTGTTGTATTGCAAAGGTGAAGGGACTTTTGCAGATGTAATTACAGTCCCTAATCAGGTGACTTTGAATTAAGTAAAGGATTATTATTCTGGGTGGGCCTGACCTAATCAGGTAAACCCTGTAACAGAGGGACTAGAATAGAGGTCAGAGAGGTTCTCCTGCTGGCTTTGAAGAAGTAAGCTGCCACCAGGGGAAAGAGCCTGTGAGAGGGCCACATGGCAAGGAACTGCAGGGACCTCTAGATGCTAAGCAAGGCCCCTGGCTGATAGCCAGCTCTAAGCAAGGTGGAACCTTAGTCGTAAAGCTATAAGGAACTAAATTCTCCCAATAATCATGAAAGTTTGCAAGAGAACTCAGAGCTCCAGAAAGGAATGTAGTCTGCATGAAATGTTGATTGCAGCCATGTGAGACCCTGAGATGAGGGACAACCTAAGCTGTGTCCAGACTCTTGACCCATGGAAGCTGTCAGGTAATAAATGTGTTTTTTTTTTTAAACTGTATTTGTGGTAATTTGTTATACAGCAATAACAAACTAAGATGATATTCAAATATGAGACTACAGTCCATGCTAGAAATGTGTGCATTAAAGATGCTGACTATGCACTAATTACTCTCTAGAATTCCAGAAGCTTCCATGATTTTTAGCAAATGCATCCTAGGTAGTGTGGTTTTCCACTAGTCTACACTCACCCAGAGAAAACAGTTAAGACATCTCTGCATGTAGCAAAGAGGCAAATAAGTGGTTATTTCCAAAGGCATAAACACTTTGGAAAATTTCTATTTCCCTCTGATTCTTAAAAAAACATACTAATAACAAAAGCAGATCAAATGACATGAAAATCAACTCAAAAATAATTCTTGGGGTCTCTTATAAAAAATCAAGGTTTTTTTGGGGGGGTAAGTTTTTCTATAACTTGATGTTACAAAAAGTAAAAATAAGACACAGGGAAAAAAACACATAATTAATTTCAACTCCCTCTCTCTCCCAAATTATGAGATTACTAAACACTTTGACCAAGAACTTTATAGGGAAAATTATGAAGCAAGTCCTACAGGAATGAGAAGGAAGCATAATGCTGTTCTTTGCTTAAGGAAGCTTCTTAAAGGGGATTTTTAGTCATCAATGTAGATACAATACTAATGGGAAGCAGGGGGAGAAGGGAGAGATCACACAATAGACTAGAACTATTCCAGAAACAATGGAACAACATTCTGGATTTGTTGGAGGACTTATCAAAAATTCATTGTCCTGTGAAAATTATCCCTGGTAATGCTGCTCAGGACAGCAGGACCTTATCTCATCTGTTGTAGGAGTTGGGGGTGCTGTAATTCAAGTTGTCAGAGAAGATTTAACTGGCATGTATTTCTTTCTTCAAACTATCAAAGTCAAGAACAGAAAATTTTCAGTAATGTTCATTTATAGTTGCAATCTGTTTGGGAAGAATGCTGGAAACAAGTAGACTCTGCACTTTTGTTTTAAAATCCAATATTTAAGCAGGTTAGAGAGGACTACAAAATGCTGCAAGTTTGGCTGTTCACGTTTGACTGTCTATATTCTCCAGATCATTGCCTTCATCTAATTCCCAATGACCTATCTTTACTACTGCTTTAGCAGAGCAATTACTATACCAGACCTAAAGACTACTGGAAGCCTCATCCATCTAGTGGCCTCAAGAGGGCTGGGAGGCAGCTAAGGAGATGGTCATCAAACCTCTTATATTTATCATTTCCCCAAAACAGATAAATAGCAAAATCTACAAATTATGGAGTACCTACTATGTACCATGTATTTACAAACATCTCAAATGCTTGTATTTTCATGTATTAATGTATCATGTAATCATGTATTTCATGCTTCCATTTTAGGTATTAATATCCTGCCTACTTATAACTTAATAATGCAGAAACTAGATACCAAGAGATATCAAGCAACTTGTTCAAGATCATACAGCTATTAAGTGGTATTTCAGACTCAGGTCTCTCTTGTTCTGAAACTTGTATGTTTTGTAATACATCACACTACCCTCATATAGTTTCCCTTGTATATTATAAAAACAGTGTCCTATTTAAGTCAATAAAGTATATTTATAGTTGAAGTTTCTAATTTGGTTATGCAGAGAAAAAACTCAAAGGAAGGTTGTATCAACTGCAAAAGAACAGGCAAAAAATAAAAAAGAATCTGAAATATACTAAGAATCATTGTATCTTCTATACCAAAGGTTTTTCTTGGCATTAGTAGGGATTAGTTAGGATTTTATTAAACATACTGCATTTATTACCAGTAATTCTTTAAAAAAATTTTTTTAATTAAAAAAATTTTAATGTTTATATATTTTTGAAAGAGAGAGAGAGTATTACATATTTTTGAAAGAGTGTGAGTAGGGAGGGACAGAGAGAGAGAGGGAAGCACAGAATCCGAAACATGCTCTAGGCTCTGAGCTATCAGCACAGAGCCTGACACAGGGCTCAAACTCATGAACTGGGAGACCATGACCTGAGCCAAAGTCAGAAGCTTAACCGAATGAGCCACACACATGCCCTTATTATAATTCTAAAATAGAATCTCCAAGAAATAAATATCACAGTCTTAGAAGAACATAATGATCCAAAGATGTTAAATTGTAAAAGAGTAAATATATACATTTAATATTTACAATAGGTCTCTTGCCTATTCAACAAGTTGCTTCCTTTATAAAGCCTCCTACAAACATAAGAAAGACCAAAATTCTTTTTTTGAGACTGATACCTTCCAAACCTTCTCTATGTTATAATGTAGTAAATACTACCTAAACCAGAGGTAGAGTCTAACACACACAATTGTCTAGAATTCAGTAAGTCTTGACAACAAGGGAGGCCCCTAAACTACTCAAGTCAGGATCAAAATAGGCAACTTAGCAGAGTCATTTAACTCCTAGGAAAGCAAAGTTTTATAGAAACCATTTCAAGGAGAAGGTTACGATGGAGTCAATCAAATGCTATTGAGAGATCACGTGTAATGAGAATAAATGAGCTCCAGGGGAGTAAGGCCCATGGAACACAGGTTAGAATGGTTTACAAAATCAGGAATGATGAAGCAGGGGAAATGGGCATACTCAACTCTTTGTGAAATCAGTCTTTGGAGGGAAGCAGAAGCTAGAGTATTAGCTCTAAGGAGATGCAGGGAAGCAAGGCAGAGCTTCTTGAAGATGGGAGGCAGTGAAGCATGCTTGCCTACCAGTAGGAACAGTCCAGGAGACAGACAGAAAGCAAAGACTCAGAAAGAGGACAGCTGAGGGAAGGAAGTCCCGAAGAAGGCAAGAAGCCACAGTCACTACTCCAAGCCGGGATCTGAACCCAGCAGGAGAGAGCTCTTTCCGCTTCCGGTGCCCTGCTCCACCAAGGCACCTCCTCCTGAAATAAGTTCTGATCATTTATCTATCTTCCTAATTCAGACTAATCGCGAGCTCGTTTAAAACAGAGCTCATTAAGGATACTTATATATTGTTCTACAGCCTAAATGGCATGCTAACTGCTACTGTGGCTGTTTTCTTCACCGCCCGGCCATTCAGATTCCCTTGCACCTCCTGGTGGAAGTGTGGGCAATGGGTACCCCAGTCATGTCTGTCGGACTGAAGGCATCAGTGTCATTCCTCAGACTCAGGATGAAAGTTGAATAGTACCCGTACCATATTTTACAAGTCATCTACCACCAGCAAATTTATGCTTGGCTTCACCTCTTCCAGCTGGAGAGAGCACAGCACTCCGTAAGCAGCTGCTACACAGGCAAGAACAGGACCTTTCTAGGACCATCTCATCTGTACCTTGTGATGAGATGATCGTCAACCGTGATGCTAAATAAAGGCTGTAATTGCACAGATTAATCCCACAGTTAAAGGGCCATTCTGTTCCTCTGGGTAGAAACACATGCTGTGTGCTACGGGGAGCAGTTCAAGATCCTGCACTCGTCTTAGATTTGTGTCTTAATGATAAAATCCATTATGGTTCATTCCAATGTAATTTATTATGATTAACACACTCAACAATAAAAAAGGTAAAACATTCAGACTATTTTGACTTTTACCCTTTTTCAGTGAATAGAAACGTTTTAAAATCATTTTTATGATGGGGAGAATAAAATGGGAGTTAATACAGCTTCTGAGGTTCATCCTTCTTACTCTATACGCAACCATTTCAGATGAGCAGAAAGGACCCCCCAAAGAATTACCACATCATAAAGAAGTTCAGGTAATTTAAAAGGCTTGCATACAAGTGATTTCTTCAATTTTTTAAAATGGGAGAATGGAGTAAAAATTATATGGATTATTCAGGAGAAAAGAAATGATGAGTTCTCTAATGTATTCCAAATGTTCATTTGTGAGTGAAAATTTACAACCCGAGAGAGTAAAGAATAGACACAAGGAAAATGTCATGTAAAGATCTGGTTCCTGGGCCAACAATAAAGTTCCCTGATTTTTTAGGGGATTTCCTCTCCTTTCAGGATAAGTACAGACACCCCAGTGTCAGGACTGAAGTTTAAAAAATTGTACTTCATGCTCCTAATATTTACAAGTTGGAGATTCCCTATCCATTCTCTCTTGCCTCTATCCCATCCTCCATGTGTTTAGGGAAGGACTGATTTTGGCTCAACACAGCAATCACACATATTCACAGAGGACTGAGAATAAACAAGAAATTACTGAGAAAACCAAGTAATTTCCTTTGCATGAAAAATAAATATAGTATAGCATAGCATAATGTTTTATTCATCCTGCCTAGATACCCAGCTGAAAAGTAAAAAACTCAATCATACATATGTTTGGTTCATATCTGCCCTATCCAATATGGTAGCTACTAGCCACATGTGGCTACTTAAATTTAAATTAATTAAAGTGAAATGAATTTAAAAATTCAGTTGCTCAGCACAGCCACATTTCAAGTGCTCAAAAGCCATATTTGACTAGTTGTTACAGTACTGGACAGTGCAGATGTAGAACATTTGCATCACTGCAGAAAGTTCTATTAGACAGCCCTGGTTTACATGCCACCAAATAATTTTTCACTTTTTTGGTCCTATTGTTGTATAACAGGTAAATCTTACTTTTATATTTTTTCAGCATGTTTAGCCCTTTTGTAAGTTACAAAAGTAAAACATAGGTACTATACAAATACAGAATTACATATTGTGGTGGTGCGGGGAGGATGAAGGATCAGTAGCCCTCTCCTCCCCATTGCCAACAGGCTGGGGATAAACCAGTGCTCAAGCTTGGTGAACATCTTTATAGGTAGTTTTCTCTATCTAGAATACCAGTTTCGGTGATGTGAAGTTAAGTGTTTATTAAAATATGCTCACTGATTTTGTCAGTCAGAACATGATCAAAAGCTTGGAGTTTAAGGGTCGTACTGGTAAAATTTAATTTTAGAGATGTCGTCTGTGATGTTCCATGTTTGGGATAAGCCTGCACCGGGGATCTATTCATCCCTGTGTTCCTTGGATGCGAGCAGAACACCCATCACTTTACTTAAGGTAAAATTTGAAACTGACTGGAACATTTCATAGAGGAAAAAAGAAATATAATTTTAGGCCTCTTCAAATTGCTTGAAGTGTGAAATCAAGTAATGAACACTAGAAAAGGTTCTGTCAGCTAGAATCTAAGCTTAGTGTAGTCAGCATTTTCCTGCTAAACCTTATTATGGCAAAGCATTTGATTTTTCATCTCTGTACTGTTCATCCCCGCAAATAAACTACTTTGACCTCCACCTGTTACTTAGTGAAATCTGCCCACCATCCTTCAATAACCCTATTCTTTGCCATCAAAGGCGTTTGAGTTGTTGAGAAACTGGGAAGACAGAGCTGTGTAAGGAGCTGAACTGATAGGACTTTATAACTATGCAGTAGTTCATAGTTCAAGCAGGACGCTACATAGCAAAAGGAAACTTTTTTTTCCTTTTTTTTAAAGGCAATGCCTGTGGATGCTGGAAGGGGGCAACACATTTCATCATTTTAACATGGAATTTTTCACAGAAAGAGATTCTCTTTTGAGCTCTTATTTAATGCAGAAAACTCCTGGCCCTTTCTTTATAAGGAAAACCTCTCTTTCCAAGAGTTATGCCTTCATTTTAGACAGATGAGCCACAAGGTCATTTCAAAGCTTAAAAACACTGCAAGTTATGCTCATTATGCAAAACAAAATGAACCACGAATCTCAAATGCAGCTTTGTGGATGCAAAAGGACCACGCTCTGATTAAACACCATTAAAACAAAAAAATTAAAATTAAAAAGGGAAATAACTATACACAACTCCATAAATCATTTTCCAAAATATCTGACAAAATAGTCTCTTTTTTTTTTAACAATGACATCTCAGGAAAAAAAAAAATTTCTGTGTAAAGTTGCACTTCTCCTGATTAATGCTACACTCAACACAAGAGACAGCGTCTGTCTAATTACACTGAATACTTATCTGAGAGGGATTAGCAGGATGTTTCTGCTCACTGTCATTCTTTGTGACAACGTAATGATAGATCCGTTTACTTAGGAGTGCAATTATTAAAAACCGTGCTGTTTTCTTAACTGTCTTCATATCTTGGAAATATTTTATTAAAAATTACTTAGCTGACACTAAGGGTAAATACTTGGCACAGTTTTTCATATCAATTAAGTCAAGGAGTTCGTTCCATTCAGTCACAGCCTTAGTAGAGAACCTTATTTAAGTTTGGTGATCACCATAATGCTTAATGATGATTAATGCTTAAGTTAATGATTCACGCTTTTTTCTCCTTGTCTTATTTGTCCAAATCCTAAAGTTTGGTTTTCACTTAAACTAAAAACTGCTCGTGGCCGACATTCTCTCTGGAGTCATGATTTAGCGCTTCTCCTTCATATTCACGCCTTTTTTTTTTTTTTTTGGATCCCAACACAAGGATCCAATTTTATACAGACAACTCCCCACAGGCCAATCAGAAAGGGCTTCTAGCAATATACCATCTTTTGCAGCTTTTTCTACTCGTGTAATTAACTTTACCCAGCATCTATTAGGAAAAGGTCTTTACACAAGATAAAAACTGAAAAGCAAACCATGTTGGGCTCTACAAGTGGGCTGGCTATCGTCAAACCAAAGGACTATTTCCATATGTGTCTAAAGAGACAAAATGAGGGTCCTTTCTTTTTTTCCCTTCCACTTTCCAATCTCAAATGACAGTTGTCAGCAACTGTGTCCCTGCACGTAAAAAACAACAACCAAATTTGTGTACTGAATGTAAGTTGCTGAACTGCTCCCACAAGACAGAGTTTGTTTCTATGGCTTTGTCAATTTAAGACAACTGTCAACTAGTCCAAGTGGCAGATAATGACATTTAAAACAAACTATATCTCTGGAAAAGTCTCCAAATGTGTGGCCAGGACATAAATTTATGTAACCCAATATAATGATTATGTATTATAAAGATTTTTTTTTTTTTTTTTACCTAAAGGCATGTTAAGGCTTCAATGCTGATGGACAAACTCATAAAAATATCAAGCACATCAAAAGGAGAAAAATTACCAGTTAAGTCTTTTGAGGATAAGATTTCTTTTCTGAAAAGAAAAAAAAATCACCCACTGAAAAAGAGAACTCTTAAAATTAGAAGCAGGTGTCACCACTATGAAGTGATAAATATCAAAGAATAACTGGCCCTGAAAAGCACTCTTATGCAACCCATACTACTTTTAATCCTTACATATGTATTTTGACATAAGAACACGAAGAGCTGCGTATATCAGTCCCTAAAGAGTGTTAAAACACAGGAGACGTTGCACAGCCATTTTGATAAACCCTCTCTTCAGTTGGGTTCATGAAATGGCTGAAAGGCAGATGGCAAATCCCGACTGGCATTGAGTCGTAAGTAATCTTGGTATACTAGAATTCATTAATCTTGGAAGCTGATCACAGCGAAGTGATTTCTGGGTTGGGATACCCAACAAGGCGGAGTAATCTGGTATTACAGAGGACACTTCAGATTAGAAATGGATATTGGGTTGTCATTCCTTGACTTCCTAATGGTCTGAGTGCATTTCCAGCGATGCAAATGAAAATTTTAACTACATCTCATTACATACAATCGCTAAAGACAGCAATGTTTCTTCAAAATGAAGGGCAATGAGATGTTCGGACCACATTAAAACCCGGAAGAGCTGCAGTAGTATCTGAATGACTACCACACATTCACAGCTGTCTGTAAAGCCCGCTCTCCACAGTGGGCTGAAGGAACCGGATCACAACACAGAGTTCTCACTCTAAACAGACCAGAGAACCAAGAACCAGAGTAACCCAGTATTTTAAATCCAGAAGTTTCAGAGGGGCTTTCAATTGTTAATAAAGGGAGGTCAGTAATACTTTTCTCTGAAGACATAAGCCAATTAACTGTATTTCAAAAGATTCAGTGTTTCTATGGCAGTTTAATTGTTCATCAAGGTTAAATGATGCTATGAAATAAAGTGACTTTTTGATTCCTGAAGTCTCCTATTTGAGAGACACACTTTGTGATTCAGCGCTGGAGAGAACCCTCTCCATTTTAGGACTTGTTGTGTTGTTCAGGAATCCATCAGGGGACAGCCCCTGATTTACTATGTCAATGTGAGCATTTCTCGTAATCTTGAAATGGGTGTCATATCTTTGATTAATTGATGAGTTTATGATGTATTTGAAATCCTTGTTTGGATCGAGTTGGATAAATAGGCATTATTGTGGTCCTCTGCTGAGTAGGAAAGCAATTGGGATGTGGACAACCTCATCAGAAACTGCCATGTAGCACAGGCAGAAAAGCTATGGACTCTTGAGATCTGTGTGGGCAGGAGGGTTTCTTTCTTTCCTCTCTCCCCTAGTCCCCACATAAAGCCCCTATTCTGGAGTATGGTGATACTATTCTGGAGTATCAGTGTCTTTAATAAAGTAAAGACACTGATGCCAAAAAAAAAGATAACTTTATTCCTAGATAGACCGATGGTGCTGTATTTGATTATTTAACATTTAAATAGAATACTCAGTATGTGGGAAAAGTATAAAAAACATATGAGAAATGGAAGTAAGTCTGAAAACAGACTTATTACTGACCTGTATCATTTTTTACAAATTAAAAATATATATGTCTTAGAACAATATCTGGCCCATAGTAAGCACTCAATAAACAGTGGCTATTACTTATAAAACACATATTTAAAATTCCAGCAGCATTCCAATGACAAAATACAGGTTAATTTACCTTTCATTGTTAATCAAATTGTGGTACTATTTGAGTCTATGAAATATCTACATTATGTTCAAAGAACGGACGAAGTAAGAACACTAAAGAATTTTTTCTCTTTATATCAGAGGTTAAAACCACCTTCTGTTTGAGTTCTACAAATATCTAATAATGTTTATTAGATAAATAAAATGTATTAGATACAGGAAAACCAGCACAGTGAACTCTAAGGTAAGTCTGATCTGCTATCTATCTAGTTACCTATAAATACCTATCTCTTTTGTTTCTTCTCTTCCAACTATACTTTCTGATTATTCTTCCCTTTGGTGAATTGAATGTTAATTCAGAATAATTGTGTTTCCTCTAAGTAAACATTTGCTTAGATTCTGCCCAATTTCATTACCCATAAATCAGAACACTCTTTTTTCAGGAAGGGGAGATTTGAGTCCATGGGTGCAGAAAGATCTGTGTATTTCCTGAGAGATTTCTAGCACACTGGTTTTCTGCATGATTTTTAGAGATAAAGAAAGATAAGACTTCTATTATGAAGGGACTAGCATTTACTGATGCTCCTTTAATAACGGAATGGTTGACAGAGTGGAGGACTGTGGCCCAAGCCAATGAATAAACTCCTACCCTGCATAAATCAGCCTACTCTTGCCTTGTATTGTAGCCACTGGATACTTGTTTAAGCAGTTACCCCTCCTTCCTTCGCTGGCTGTAAGCAGTTTGAGGGCAAGGTCTATCTTGGGTTGTTTGTTTATTTTTCCCTGTATCACCTTGCATAGTGCTTTGCATAAAAAAGACACAGATATGTGCAATATGTTTTCAACTTAATTTCATGTACAGGCATGCCTCAGGGAGGGGGTACAGCTCAGTGGTAGAGCATGTGACTACAGGCATACCTTGGAGATAATGCAGGTTCGGTTCCAGACTACCACAATAAAGCAAAGATTGCAATAAAGCAAATTAAATGAATTTTTTGGTTTCCCAGTGCATACAAGAGTTATATTTACACTATACGATAGTCTACTAAGTGGGTAGTGGCATTATGTCTAAAAAAACAATGTACATAACTTAATTTAAAAATATTTTATTACTGGGGCACCAGAGTGGCTAAGTCAGCGATTGACTCTCAGTTTCGGCTCAGGTCATGATCTCATGGTTCGTGGGTTTCAGTCCTGTGTCATGCTCCATGCTGACAGCCCAGAGCCTGCTTGGGATTCTATCTCTCCCTCTCTCTCTGCCTGTTCCCTGTCCATGCTCTCCCTCTCTCAAAATAAGTAATAAACTTTAAAATAAAAATACCTTATTTCTATGCTAACCATCATCGGAGCTTCCTACAACATAACCACTGATCACAGATCACCATATCAAATATAATAGTGATGAAAAAGCTTGCAATATTGCAAGAATTACCAAAATATGACACAGAGACATGAAGTGAGCAAATGCTACTGGAAAAATGATGCCAAGAGACTTGCTTGACACAGAATTGCAACAAACCTTCAATTTGTTAAAAACACAATATCTGAGAAGTACAATAAAGGGGAGCACAAACAACTGAGGAATGCTTGTATCTTAAACTCATACAGCACTTCAGAGTTTTCAAAGTATTTACCGGAACAAAAAGATATATAGGATTTGTATAAAGCTTTATGGTTTATTACGTCTACTTTACATATGTTAAAAATACGTCTGGTGCCATGCACAGAACCTTGCACACAGCTGGTGCTTCATAAATGGCAGTCCCTACTTCTATTATCATCTCAGCTGATCATTTCAAACTTACAAATCATGCAGGCTAAGCTGTTCCCCTGCCCCCAGTTGTTTACATAGGAGGAAATGAAAATTCAGAGAAGTACTCGGCTAAAATTCCCAGGCGGGTTGGGTTCATGGCAGAATACAAGAATTGTAGAGTTTTGATTCTTAATTTGTACTCTTTCCTCTTTGCAACACATTCTATTTCACTCTTATTTTCTCCCTCCTCAGCGAGCCTGTGAAGATTGTTGTGGCTGGAATAAAATTTGCTTTACGGTTCCTCCTTACTACATGCTAAATAAGGCCACATGATGAGCCAGCACTTTGCTAACAGAGGCCACTGGGGCTGTGCTGAAGATGGAGACAGGAACAGGGCAGGGCAGAAGATTTCACACACACACACACACACACACACACACACACACACACACACCCAAGGTATAAGCTACATCTCTTTCTTCCTTCTTTCTGGAATGTTTACACAGCCTCAATTTCAAACATGAAATTAAAAATTTGGAGATCTGGATAATTTATTTACTCAGACAAGCCCAGCTGAAATGCAGCATCTGTTTTCCTGGGAGCCTCTGTATTCACAAAATTGTGCATCTGGGTTCTCAGATACAAGTGAAGCTTCACTCCTTCGTACAACAAACCTACGCGGCACTCTGCCTCCAGAGCACTTCACCCTGCGCAAAGGGTGAGATCAGACATGCGTGGCCTCCATCTTATCGTTTATTTATTCAACGGATATTGATTGAATGGGTACCCTGTGCCACGTACTATACTGGGCTTCAGGAAAACAACAGTAATTTTTTTTTTTTTTTTTTTTACTGTGCTTCCTCGTATATGATACATTTATGTATATGTGGGGAGAGTATTTCTTTTCTTTTTATAGGTAACCTTTTGGACTCCCGATTACAATAGGTTATTTTGGGCCCTTTATTTGGCCTTAAAAAATAAAAACAGCCTTGATAAAAAAAAAAAAAAGTAAGGACATTTTGGAAGGGTGGTTAGAGTGCTACTGTGTAATATAGCTTTCCTGTCATAACCCCTTGTTTGGATGAAATTTCTCTGATAAAGGAGGGTCACTAAAGAACAGCCGCCTTGCTACTCTACCAGTGTTCCCTGGTGTACCCATCTCTAATGAGCAGGTGCCAATACTCAAGGGATAATGGAAGAGAATGTTGCTGCAGAATGATGCTTCCCCACTGCTCCATAAATGCAGAAGAAAAGCCAAGACATTGATCCTATGGCAGTGTTCTGTAACAGTGACTATTCTTATTACGGCAGGAGACTGTGGGAGATTTAATCACTGTCCCTAATATATGCTAGTGCAGCGGAGTGTCTGTGATCAATGTACTACTGTTACCAGCCTGCTGCCTTTTTATTGGCACTGATAATAGGCCTCCTCCTTATGTGTCTCAGCTACAAGTTTAAGTTGGTAAACTTCCCCCACTCTTATAATTGATGGATGATGGCTGGCAGTCAAATTAGGACCAGCAGAGTTGGGAATCCAAGTGAACCTAACGTGTGGTATTTAAAATTACAACGAACGAACAGAAGTCTGAAAAATGCAACTGTGCTTGCAGTGGCGGTGACACTGAACTCTGGTTCTAAAGGTCCCAGGCTAGAGGTTGACCAGATGTTTACGAAGCCATTCTTCTACAAATGCCTTTAAAAAATGTATTTCTTTACTTAATAATTATGGTAAGAACAGACCACATATTACTGGAGTGCTTGATTTTGACCTTCAAAAATGAAGACTACTTAGTCTTTGGGAAGAAGTTTATCTCTGAAAGAAGTTTATCACTGAAAGATTTTATGAAAATAACTACAATTAAACTTACTATTTATCAAATTTGACTTACAAATGTTTCACTGAACTGTGTAGAACGTCCAACAACGTGGCTAATGCAATTGTGTCTGTTAGCAAGGTTTTGCAATCCCAATATAATTGAAGGCCATGCTATTTCTGAACATTTTCTACAGGAGAAAATTGAAGGAGCCTCTTACTCCTGTTTTCAGGCACAGTACTAGATTTCACTGAAAAGTCCCATAATTTCATGTTTTTTCGCAACAGAAATTGATCTTAACTTCTGCTGCAACTACACTGAAATGTATATGCTTGATGCAGGTGTGGTCCTAAGCACAGTAAGTGGTGGCCCTCAGGAATCTGTGAAATGCACTGGACCCTTCAATGAGTCACTTTGGGTGACACAGAACCTGAAAAGGTTCATAGGACAACCACAAAGCTGCCTTGCAACTTAGGAAGAAAGAGGCAGAAAGAGCACTTACATTTATATATACTAATAGATGAAAGGCTGCGAAATACCAAGTCCCACGTTCAAGTATCTGAATGTTTCTCATCTGGGTTCCAAGTGAAACCTCGTTCCATGGCCGCCGTTTGAGGAAAGTGTCCTTAATTCTCCAGTCAGATTGAACAACTGCCTTCTTTTACTTCTACAGGATTTAACCCTGCCTGTTTTCAACTACCATCAGCTGAGTACAATCTCAATGATACTTTGCATGATTAGAGAACATTAACTTTAAAAAAGGACTTTGGCACTTGGAATGTTCAAGTTCAAATTCATTACCTCATTGACCGTGGTAACTCTGTGACAGAGACGGGGCAGAAACAACAGCTCTCATCTCACAGACAGTGACTGACAAGTGAGGACATTTGATGCGCCCATAAAAATAGGGACTTGATGGAGTTGTCTTTGTATGTACTCCATTACTGCACCCGGTCGGCACTTAGTATTCAATGACTTGGTTTGACTTGAATTATACCAATCAGCCATTCTTCGTGCACTTAAAGTGGAGGAAGATGAGAGAGATGGAGAACGTTCTTTCATGCAGTGAGGTATCTAAACACTGCATGAATCATTGCGTGAGTGTACTACCTTCTCTGATATGTTTTAAAAGAGGTTAGATTTTTATCTATCTAGAAAAATGTTAAAGGCATTCCTATTTAAAATAGGGAGGAAGGTTGGGGAGTACAACATGGAAAGTTCAGGGTGCCTCTAGACAAAGACTGAGTGGTGAAAATAATCACCACTGTTCACAGGGAACAGTCGAGGGAAGGGTCTGTGTGAGTGCTTTTCAATCCCTAACACATATAAACATCACCCAGACAAACATCATCAGCTGTTAAAATTCAGTTGCTTTGGGTAGGGCCTAAAATTCCTTATTTAAAGAAATTTTTTTTAATGTTTATTTATTTTTGAGAGAGATAGAGACAGAATGTAGGTGGGTTAGGGGCAGAGAGAGATGGAGACACAGAAGCAGAAGCAGGCTCCAGGCTCTGAGCTGTCAGCACAGAGCCCGACGTGGGGATCGAACTCACGAGCTGTGAGATCGTGACCTGAGCCGAAGTCAGACGCTCAGCCGACTGAGCCACCCAGGTGCCCCATAAAATTCTTTATTTTTAATAAGTTCTCAGGTGATGTTGCCATGTTGCCAGTCCTCTGACCACACTTTGAGTAGCTAGGTTATACCTCATACGATATAGTGTCTCATATGGGTGTTCCTCATACTTGTGTAAGAGAAACTTTGATATGGAAATCTGAAAAATATCAGACATAAATCAGGGTGGTTACATAAAATATTCTATAAAAATTCACTATTGTGGTTCTTGTTATAAAGCTTGTAACACTGAATTATCTTAAAAAGAATTATCTTAAAAAAAATAAAGTACTATCTTAAAAAAATAAAGGTTTGATTCACTTAAAGGAATACCCTTGAAGGCAAGGGTATCTGTAATAAAGTCTGGTACACTATTACCTGTCCATGGGGCCCATGCTTGAGGCTCAGCGACTGTTCTGCTTACTTGTTAGTATCTGGATGTGACTAAATAACGGTCTACAGATTGAGAATATAGTAAATATCAATTCTAGGAGGATTACTGGTGGCAAATTCTGTTTTCAGGTTTATTGACAACACCCCAATGGAGCTTTATAGGCTCTGTTCATTCAATCAATCAATATTTACTGAGTACCTATTATGTGTCAGATGCTATACGGGTGCTGGGAATATAGCAGTGGGAAATACTCACTGAGTCCCACTGCTCATGGAGTGTACATTCTAGAGACAGAACACAGCAGCAATGAACAGTGGTATGGAGGGGAAAAAAAGTAGGGTTACAAATTATAAAATGATGGAAGAGAAACAGCAATTATTTAGATCACTGGGGGCCCCTCCAGTGAGATATTATTTGAAGAAAGATCAGGATGCTGAATATGATTGGATTTTATGGGAAAAAATGATATTTTACTCTGTTAACAGTTAATACTATTTGCTCATCTATTGTGTCCTTTGAGTATTTCATAACCCACATCCCTTCTCTGGTTACAGTTGTATGACAAGGGTTTGGGGTAAGGAAAGTGGGGGACTTTTTAGGTCTTTCTGATGAGTTTTTTGTTTTTTATTATTATGGTTTTAATTTCAATACAAGCCCAGGACATGAGACCTTAAATTATAAGCATAAACATTATGGTAAAAGGGGTTACTGAGCACAGAAGACAAAACTTAAACTCTGAACTTAGACTTAGGTTGAAATTTGGATCCTGTATCCACAGGTTTGCTATCTGTATGGCCCTAGGCAAGTCACTTATTCATTCATTCATTCATTCATTCATTCATTCTTTATTTATTTATTTATTTATTTATTTAGAGACAGAGAGAGAGAGTGCAAGTGCATGTGCATGAGCTGGGGAGGGGCAGAAAGAGAAGAAGAGAGAGAATCCCAAGCAGGCTCTATGCTGTCAGTGAGGAGCTCAATGCGGGACTCGATTTCAGGAACTGTGAGAGCATGACCTTAGCCGAAATCAAGAGACAGATGCTGAACCGACTGAGCCACCCAGGTGCCCCACTTATCCTTTTATAATTCCGTTTTCATCTATACAGAGGCAAGATCATTCTATCTTGCATAATTTAGAGTAATTAAATAAAAAACCTGATAAACAGTAGGTACTCATACAATCGCTAACTATAATTTTTACCATATATCCAAAAGCACTGTGCACAGTGTCTGATTCAATGTAGGCGCCTGCCTGTTGGTTTCCTTCCTATTTATGTGCATTATCAGTTTCTCTGCAATTTTTCATTTGTACAGATAAACAAGAGTTGATGGTATGTGAGTTTTTGCTTGATAGAATTTCATAGGACTCATTTCATCAGTGCATGATTAGCTTCAAAGCTTCGAATCTAACCCAGTTTTTGAGATAACTGGGAAATGAAACTAAGTGGAGGGAACAAATGTAGCATTGTAAGAGAAGCAAAAGTCAGCTTGAGGTTGTCTGATGTTCTTAAACTAACATCATCTTTCATCTCCTATGCCCTTCTTCCCAGATAATAAGAGCTGTGCGCTAAAAGTGCTGAGATAAACTAATGGGGAACAGGATACTACAAAAGACATTTGAAAGAGCCCATGTAATTTACTGCATGTCTGGTTTGTTTTACTTTCCAAAGCCTTCCTGTTGCTCAAGGAAATTTGTCTCCTCTGGCAACCTTCGGCCCTCTTTTGGCCGGGAGTTCTAAAAAAGCATTTGAGGGCAGGTAAACAGATGCAAAGCTCTCTGAGTGAGGAGTAAGGACAGGCCTTGCTTCCTGTGTCACCTCTGAGGCAAAAAGAAAGTATCTTTTAGTATTTGTTTTAGAGAATAATCTCCAATGTAGGTAACCAAGATTCTGCCGGTGCATTCAGATATACATAACTCCCAACATGTTCTGAAGGTAATTTACATGAGTGAACCACTAAAAGCCTCCTACTCAATGAACTGTACCCCTGGGGAAAAGCTATGCAGGCCCGGATCAGTGTGGGAACAACATAAGGGTGTTCTCTGTGCCAAAAAGGGGATTGGGCTAGATGGAAAATCCCCAAAAAGGACCATCTGGCAGCATAAATTATCCATTTAAAATGGCTGGTGTGAGTTAATGACACCAAAGTCACCACGAACATGTACAACATCCTTTGGTTGAGTTTTAATGTCCCCTCAGGCCCTGTTTCAATTATGACTTTCTATGCTGAATATGGCCACATATAAATGTATCCACTGTCCTCCCCCCCCGCCCCACTCCCAACACATATACCATGAAACTGCATTTTTCTGTAATGAAACAGGGATAGAGAATGGAGCACCAA
Organism: Lynx rufus; assembly: GCF_022079265.1. NCBI lineage: Eukaryota > Metazoa > Chordata > Mammalia > Carnivora > Felidae > Lynx > Lynx rufus. Next base: position 172,363,158 of record NW_025814834.1, read on the forward strand.
TCCAAGAATATAGTATAATTGTGGGGGATTTTCTATTATGCTACATATATAGTATCATTACCCCAAAATAATCCGGCCGTTAAACTTCCATTATTTAATAACTGTGAAGGATACAGGCATTCAGATGTTAAAATTTATGATCATTTAAATCATAAGGTGCAAACAGGAATAGAATTACTCTGAAAACAAGAGTCACTAGGTCAAAGTACCCTATATTTAACCTACCCTCTCTGCCCCCAATAGGCTCCCCAAAAATCTACTTAAGGACCCAGAGAACAGTCTCATGGTGGGGGAGCTTCATGTACATCAACACAGCAAAGCAGCTTCAATATGTATAAAACTGCATTAGTACAACACTCGAACACAATGTACCAAACCTATCTATTTTGATTCTGAGTTTCACTGAAGCAGGTGAACTGGATAGGACTCTAATTAGCCTTTTAAAAAGGGTTCAAAGAAGTTGTACATCTTTTAATTTTTTAATAGCACATAAACTTTTCATTGGCACTATCCTGAGGTCTTGCTGATGATGCCATTAGTGGCAATGAGCAGTCAGCAGTCAGCATTTTCATTTAGGCCTGGGTTTTTTTTTTTCTTTTTCTTTTTTTTTTTTTTTTTTTTTTTTTTTGAGAGAGAGAGAGCATGTGTGAGCCAGGGAGAGGGGCAGAGGGAGGAAGAATCTTAAGCAGGCTCCGTGCTTGGGGCAGAGCCCAACGTGGGGCTCAATCCCACATCCCCAGGATCATGACCTAAGCCAAAATCAAGAGTCAGATGCTCAACAGACTGAGATACCCAGGTGCCCAGCCTGGGCTTATTTCTTAGCCACTTTCAGTGAACTGGCATGGCTAAGTGTGGCACGAAGCTGCACCTTGACAGACGGTCCACCACACCCTGAGTGCTGTGTTAGTAATAATTAGAAACAATGAGAAAAAGGAGACTAATGTCCCCGTCTCCCTACTTGCCATATCACCATGTAATGATCTCCTTAAGCAGGTTGCCGACCCCCAACCATGAATTCCTTGAAAGCAAAAGCCACAACCTTCCCATTCATCCTGGAGTTCCCAGAACCAGGCGGTGTCTCACCCAGAGAAAGCTCCCTATGAGGATGGCTGAATAAGTGAGTGAGCCTGCTAGGTAGAAGCAAGGCCAAGTGAAATTTCTGCCTTTTAGTAAGGGGAGTGAGATAAAGGACTCGTCCAATGGGGCCCGAGGTCTTGTTCGGTCTTGTTCTGTTTTTGATTATCATACAATAAAACTGCAGGGGTGGGGGATGGAAGGTGTAGGTTTCTGTGAACATAAACACACGTATAGATGGATTCCTGAACCCACCACCACAGTCAGGATACAGGGCAGTTCCATCAACCCCCAAATCTCCCTCATGCTATTGCCTCTGAGGACTGCTTTTTAACATGTCAGGGAGGAGAGACAGAAGTTAAGATCTGAAGACCAAAGGGTGGGCTCAGAAATCTCCTTGGTGCCTGTCTGCTCTTGCAAGGAATCACTCTGAGGCATAGGTGGGGGAGAATGATCAGAAAGCATTTTGTTTTAAACTTACTCTGTGCTATGTATAATTCTTAGATGGGTCATATATGTTACCTTATTTAATTCTCAAGAGCACTGAAACCGCTATTATTACTGACAAAATAAAGAAATGGGAACATTTATGCTCAGAGAGGTTAGGTCATTTGCCCATAATCCCATAGCCAGCAGAAGCTAGAGCCAGGATTACATTCTGTCTATCTATTCCAAAGCCCACACTCTAACCTCTTGATCCATTTGACTTTGCAGATTGAGGAAGGCACTGGAGAAGATTCTCCCTTGTTCATGTGGAGGTTAGACATTGATTAAGGTTTCAAAAGGTTCCTGCTATCCAAACTATTCCTCTCAAGACTCCAGAGCCAAGATTAGACTATCCCAGGAGGTCAGAATAGCAGTCATCATTTGCTTATTTCACTAGAGATGGACATAAAGATAGTTGTTCCATTTAAATAGAAAAACAATCATGATGATAGCCAAAATTAGGAAAAAAATATTTAAACATCTCCTCCTTTTACACAAATCTAAGTATAAACTGTGGCACAGGGAGCCCAGTCTCCTAGTCCAGTTGAAAAAGTTGACAGGTTTCTATTTAAGATTGTTCCAAGACAATCCAAAAAGCCAATCCCCAAAGGCTCTTGGCATAAAGACAAAAGCAAAGGCAAATGCATATGGGATTGTAGTGCAGGTAAAAATATGGAAGCGTCAAAAACCACATACTGTTCTTCCAGCCTTTCATTTCAGTTGAATTGCTGCTTTGCACGGCCGCCCTTTCAAGAAAGTAGCAGCCAGAGACAAACAAGTGTTCGCGTTCAGCACGTCGACTGCTTCGAGCCTGCTTCCTTCACTGTACGCGGCATGGCCGCCGCCATGTGCATCGTAGGCCTGAGCGCGCCCGCCCCGCTTACCTGGCTCCACTTCATGCCATCCGCTCGACTGACTGCCGCTTCCCGGGGAGCGCCCTTGGCCTGTGTAAAATGGCTCTTCACCAGGACTGTCCATTTCATCCTCCACGGACTTGAGGCGCTTTGTGGAGCTGAAATAATAAACGGGTACATGTTTAAAAGCCTTCCAAACCACCTCTCTTGGACACTGCATCTCTGGCTGAAAGAAAGCCAAAGGAGGAAGCAATTGGGCAACTCGGTGGAGTTCTAGGACTCTCTCTAGGCTCAGGTTCAGGTTAGTGAGTCACTGGAGGTGGAACAAAGTCGTGGGTCTGTGTTGTTCCAAGTGTCTGGGTTTGATTTTTATTGTCCCTCAAGATGCTGCCACTGCCACATCCTGTTCCTTTACTCCTTTGAGGAACTGGTGGCTGGCTCCTGCTCTTGTCTCCATCGGGAAGTGTCCGTAGGAAGACCACATTTCGTGTCTCCTCAGGCAGCAGCTGGCCCCTAGCCATCAGCAATGTCCCTAGACCTCTGGCACCCCAGAAAGGGTAAAAATCAGGGTTGACAGCTCTTTGAAAAAAGCTTGGATTGCTTTTGGTTTTTTTTTCCCTGTGTTTTCTCATCTTCCATTTGGATCTGTTCATTCAAAAAATATTTGCTGTGCAGCTACAATAGTCCAGATTCTGATGTAGATGCTAGAGATAATACAGTGAACAAGACAGATAAAAAAAAATAGGGGCAAGGAGTGCATTTCCCTCTGAGAATCGGGGACATGGAAAAAAGAGCAGCCCTATCCTTTTTATGTCCTTCCTCTTTTTGTGCCTCTACAGAGGTTCCCAAAATGAAGTTCTGGATTTGTTATTTTTGTAAAGGCATGGTTGAGAAATTTCCAGAATGTATCTCATTTCTTTCAGTTGAAGGACTGAATTTTTCTCCCAAGTTGAGGCTTCAGGAGTAAAAAGACAGTGAAATGCCATGTTGCTAATATGTTCTAATTGTCTTAATTGATTATGTCACTAACATACTAGCAGAATGAATAGATTTCATACCTAGTGGGAGTGCCCACTGGGAAACCTCTTCCTCATGTGTCAGGGTACAGAATTTTTAATATGTTTTCATTTATCAAACACACGCTGTGTCCCTTCTATGTACTAGGGGCTGTGCTAAATGCTGGGATATAGAGATGCATCAGACATGGCCCCTGTCTCATAGACGTAAATAAAATTGTGCAAAAGAGAAATACAGGTACTATCGTGCAAGTGCATGTATGACACAGTGGGTTCCTCGATGAAAGAAGCAAACAATGATATGCCTGGAAGGTTGGGAAAAGCTTCCTGAAGGAGATAGTTCCTGAGCTGTAAGACTGAGTGTCAAGGAGACAGGGTTTAAGGAAGGAAAGGGCACAGAGAGGCTGCTTTTCAGCTCATGCACCACTCAGGCAGCCATTATTATTTCAAAATATTGAAATACTTCTATATCAATTGGCAAAGTGCCACTGTCTCAAGCCCTGTAAGTCTCCCCACCCTTGCCACCCCGGTATTTGCCCCAGGACACCCTCATGATCCAAAAACTAAAGGGCTAACGTCTCTGGTGTATCTGGGGCATTCCAGGACTTAGCGTGAGCACTGTGGCAGAGCGACCACTGTTCTAATCAGTATGCTCACGTCACACAGGTTAACGGACATTCTGAACGTCACTCCCAGGAGGGAGGTGTGTATCAGGCAGAAGCCACATCATGAGGAAGGCGTGACACACACAGAACTGCCAGGTGTTTGGCCTGGCTGAAGTCGGGGGAGGGCCATCATGAAAGAAGTGGGATGGGGGTTACAGAAGAAATTACGTATCTGGATTTTGTCCTACAAGCAATGGAGACTCCCTGAAAGAGTCTCAACAGGGAGTGACATTAGAGTTGATTTCAGAAAGGTCACTCTGGTCATTTTGCAGATGATGGCTTTGGAAAAGCAAAGGAAAAAGGAGACAGAACCTACAGGCAGGGAGGTGTTTAAGAGGCTATTGCAGCAATCTGAATAAAAAAATGTGGAGGACCCAATTTAAGGCAAGAAATTCTAACGATTAAAGTTGGTATTCCAGTATTCTTTGCCTTTAAGTTCTGTTCTCATTAAAGCCAAATCACAGGAAGGCAACACATCTGTAGCATGCTAGCTTAGTACCCAAAGGAAAAACCTTTCGTAACTCATTTTATGTCCTTTGCTGGGCTTTCCTTGAAGTTCAATGAAAAATAGCCACTGGAACAACTTTTCTATATTTTATGTGAAACTACACCTAAGAGAAAAAATTTTTAAAAATATTTTTAATGTTTATTTTTTGAGAGGGAGAGAGAGACAGAGAGAGAGAGAGACAGAGAGAGAAAATATGAGTGGGGGAGGGGCAGAAAGAGAGGGAGGCACAGAATCTGAAGCAGGCTCTAGGCTCTGAGCTGTCAGCACAAAGCCCGATGCGGGGCTTGAACTCATAAACCAGGAGATCATGACCTGAGCTGAAGTCAGATGCTTAACCAACTGAGCCACTCAGGTGCCCCTAGACATTTTTGATAGAAGGAAGTGCACATAAAAAAAAATTATTCCAAATACATAAGCCAGAAAAAAAATATGGACACTTTGAATTAATTTCTATTGTTTCCTTTTATCAGAAATGCACATTATATAACATAGTGCTTTCCCTTCTTGCCTTGGCAACCAGGAATCTCAGGATTAAACTCTTGGTTGAGGTTTCTGATCTAACAATCTCTCCAATCTTTTCATATGGTCTCTGGCCTCTCTTTCTATATTTAACAGTACTTGTGCTGTATTTAAAACTTGAAAGCCACTTGAAACCATTCTGGAAGCTGGTAGAATAGAAGTTAAAAAACAAAATACATATTTCCCTGATGTTCCCTGGTTAATAAAAGGCAAGACCTTTATGTTCTGATGTGACTGTGAGATCTGCAGGGAAAGGGCCTTCTTTCTTTTCTTCTTTTTTTAAATGTCTACTGCCTGTGTTTGGCTAATAGCAGATGTTCAAAAAACTGCTGAATTGGGCCGTTGACTTAGAAACAGCCACATGAGTACTTGTGACAAGCATTTGCCAAGTGTCATGATTCAATGAGATCTAACGCAAAAGGCAACTCCACTCACTGCCCATCATTCTTCCGTTATTAATATTTTTCTGAGTTTCTAAAGCTTTTGATTTCCTTGATGTCCTTTAATAAAAAGCAAATTCCCTGTGCAGGTATTAAATCCTAAAGGTGGAAGTCTGGACTTATTAGCTCTCACCTTAGCGTGAAAGCAAGGACTTTTCAGAGGTTTGATACAGGACAAATGTCTGCAGGGCAGAGGAACAGAGTGGAGGAGAGAAAAAGATCCAGGAGTGAAGAAAGTCAGCAGTGCCAAGATGGACAAGTGGAAGGCTTCGAAGACAAAGTTTACTGACTTCACAACCTTGACAATTAGTTTATCTTGATGAAGTTCTTTGGGAGAAAAAAGTATATTTTATCCCAATTTTTACACAACCCCTTCTATGATTTTGGAGATATTTACCATGAAGAGGTACAGAGCTACAGTTAATGCCTATCAATCTCCTTTATTACTTGTTTTAATGTAGAAATGCATCAGTCATTGATTCTGGTTTCTTGCTCTTGACTTTTGAATACACTTATTCTCCCAGAAACATTTGAGGAAAATAAGAAAGTACCAGTAAGATCTCTACATAAGAGGGAAGAGAAATACTCTTTTGAGGAGTGATGCACCATCTCTTTCTGTGTGTGTAATTTGTTGTGTTCCTAGAAAATCCACCTAGAAATTAAGGTAAAACTATTACCTTCATTCCAAATGTTTGTTTAATTCCTACTATATGCAAAGCATAGAAGCCTTACCTTGTACCCACAAAACTGCAAAATGCCTCCTTCCTGCACGTTCATAGTACCCTGAACCGAAATTTTTCATTTATTTGTCAGTCTCTACCATTAGACATGGAAGCTCCTATTACTTGACTTTATATCCACAGTGCCTAGGACAATACCCTTGTTACTTAATAAATGTTGCCGAATTGGGGTGCCTGGGTGGCTCAGTCGGTTGAGTGTCCGACTTCGGCTCAGGTCATGATCTCGCGGTTTGTGAGTTCCAGCCCCGCGTCGGGCTCTGTGCTGACAGCTCAGGGCCTGGAGCCTGTTTCAGATTCTGTGTCTCCCTCTCTTTCTGCCCCTCCCCACTCATGCTCTGTCTCTCTCTCTGTCAAAAACAAATAAACACAATATTTTTTTAAATAAAAAAATAAATAAATGTTGCCGAATTACACACCGTCCTCTATGGGATTTAACAGTCTGAATGGGGAGGCAGGACCTGTACAGATCTCAAAAGATGGTAATAATTCAAGGTAGCAAACACTAAGTATCCAGGGAAAATAGGGATAGTAGATATTCCTTTTTGGGGGGATTTATGTTCTATTGTTCCTTACTGAAAGAGTGAGCCCCATTCCTAAGGGGATCCAATGGGAAAATATCATGTTTTTAATTAATTAATTATTTTGAGAGAGAGAGAGAGGGACAGAGAGAGAGCGCGCACAAATGAGGGAGACGGGCAGACGGGAGAGAAAGAGAGAAACTTTAAGGTTCCAAGCTCATTGCAGAGGCCAATATGGGGCTTGATCCCATGACCCTGGGATCATGACCTGAGCCAAAATCAACAGTTAGATGCTCAACTGACGGAGCCACACAGGCGGCCCTAGAATACCGTGTTTTTAAAGTTCCAGCACACCTGAATTTGAATATAGACTCTGCCATTTACTAGATCTGTGACCTTGGGCAAGTTACTTAACTTCTCTGGGTTGTGGGTTAAATGGCAACACTGTCTATATTGTAAAAGTATTGTGAATATTAAATCATATCAGGTATGTAAAGCATCTAATACAGTGTCTGCTACAGAGCAAGTGACCAATTAATATTGGCACAGCATGAACAAATATTGATTGGTGGATGAACTTTTCTATATGTAAATCTGGGGTATTCTTCTGGGCACATTTTCTAACCTGTACACAGATAATTCTGCTGAGTCTATATATTTAGAGAATAGTTTTTTTAAAAAAAAATTATCCTAGGAGAGCCTAATGAGAGTAAAACAAACATATTACCAAGTTATTAACTACTGCTGCTGTTTATAATTAGCTCCTTATCAGGGTTAGTTATTTGCAGAATATGAGAATGACAGTAGCCTTTTAAATGACATTAAAAACCAGGTTTCCACTCAGAGAATCACAACAAAAGGCAATCAAACAGCTGGAGAAGTCCAAAGGATGGGGGTGAGAAGCACTGTTTGGGACGTCCATGGTACATGCGTAGCACACATATGAAAAACAAACAGCCCATCAACTTTTAAATTAATCACTGCCACAAGTATTTGCAAAGCTTTTTCATGTTGACTGAGTGCCGTTACACACAATGTCCCTTCCATCAGCAAACATTCAAAATCCTCAAAATGTATTAACACCCGAATGTGTTCACAATCTCATTCTTTCATTATAAATGTACTTTGGATTTCAAACTTTTTTCCCCCCCGAGGATCTGATACTACAGTGAACTAAGGGGAACATTTAAACGACATGAAAGATGAGGGGAGGATTTGGTGGTTGTATTTAGGGAATAACTGCTTCTTTAGCTGTCTTCGAGGTATTAGTAACGACTAAGCTGATTCTTTTTCTTTTCTCCCTTTCTTTCCTTCCTTCTTTCTTTCTTTCTTTCTTTCTTTCTTTCTTTCTTTCTTTCTTTCTTTCTTTCTTTCAGTAATGCTGGTTAAAATATATAAAGTCAAGGTGAGAAGGAATCTCTACCAAGGAAAATTTCTATAATTTGGCCATTGTTTTAAACTATAAAATTCTGGGGCTTGCTTTAAAGAAGAATATACCTTTGTGAAACATTTTTTTTTTTCTGCAAAGTACACAAACATTAAAGATCATTCTACACCATTCTTTTCTTTGTTGTCACAGTCCAGTGCTAAAGCCAATTTGTAAAAGAATACTGTGGGTTTAATGCCTAATCCCTTTCCTTCTGGTACCGGTTATCCAGAGACAACAGGGTCTTGCAAAATGCTTCGTTTTGATTTGGGCTTTGTGACCTCGAGGGGATCAAGAACCCTGGAATCATTATCTGGTTGTGCTCTTCCAGTTTTACTTTTTTAAAGGTCCCCTGATGCAACAGAATTTATAATCCAGCACCCCCACCCCTCCCTGTGCCATAGGACTGCATTCATTTTTACAACCTCACACCTAGATAGCAATGTCACAGGCAACTCCAGTAGCCTGGATTTTGAGGCCTTTGGGGGAAAAGGGAAGGGACTGAGATGTAATATCTACTGTGGGCATGGGGACTGGAACTGGTGTCACCAGTGTCAACATTTTGTCAAACAAGCCAAAACAGGTGCCCTTTACCCTGGCCAAGAGCTGTCCTTAATCTCCTGAGAACATGCTGTGTTCATCATGCATCTTTCTCTATGCTTTGCTCATGTCTTTACCCCACCCAGACCCCATTCCTTTTCCTTCCCATCTTGCCAACCCTAACCAACATTTATCACTGAACTCAAGTCTGTCTTTTTGAATAAAGCCTTAACTATTTTTAGCCTATGCCACACTGTGTGTGTGTGTATAGATGTTTCTTTCTCTTCCCAACGAGACTGAAAGTCTGACGGGGCTGAACACACTTCTCTAGTATCTTCTACCAGCAAACACACATTGCAAGTGCCTCTAGGCTCAAAATCAAGGTGTGTAACTAGGGAGAGCCACCAATCAAATTACCTGGTAGAGGACGTGCTGGGTAAAGACCTCCTCATCGCTCCTGGACTCATGCTGTAGTATGAAGAACTTTCCAAATCTGAGAGAGAAAAATTTGGGCCAGTTCCTGCAGCTATTGGTGCTAGGAAAAAAAAAAAAAAAGTTATGTTCTGTGAATAAATGATCAATGAGGACACATATCATTGTTGCATTTAACACATTTTATTTCTGAATTTCTTTGATAAGCTTATCCAAAATCATTAGTAATGAACTCTGACCTCCAAATATTGTTGACAACAAAAATCACCTATAACAGAAGGACTCTGTTTTATATTTTACCTTTTATCTTTTCTCTTTTTGTAATAATGGCAAACTGTCACCAAGACTGCAACATTCCTGGATGCTTTTAACAAAAACACCTCCATGTTTTGCTTTGAAACTTTTCTTGGATGACCAGCAAGAACATTCTCTGGACTTTCCTAATTTTGGCTGATCTTGATAAGCTTTCACTCATCAGCATTTTGGAATTAGTCCAGAACTACAAACTCAACTTTCTGGGTTTCCCATTGTCAATTTCCTGTGATGAAAAATGTGTGATTTCTCCTTACTCTGAATTGCCATGGCACCTACATATGCCATTACTTTAGTTGTCCCACCTTCTCCCTGGAGGCAGTGTCCTCTAACCATGGTTCCTGGGCTGCAGTTCTTAATAAAGTTTTACTGGAAGATGGTCACACCCATTTATTTACGTATTGTCTCTGCTTCTGCACTATGATAGCAGAGACAAGCAGCCACAACAGACACCATATGGCTCACAAACCAGAAAATATTTATGTAGAAGTTGCTGAGGTCTGATTTAAGGGATTGCTAAGGATAATTTTGACTATATGTGATTTTCAGAGCTGATCCTTAGGTGAGATGTGATTCTCTGTATTTTTTATGGTCTGGAGCCTCCAGACCACCTTGTTTACAGTAGCAGCTTAAATAAATATTTTTGAATGAATAAATAACATCTATCAATCTTCTAAAACAACTCTGTGCACAGCTAGTGGTACAACTATATTAGTACAAATATTCTCTTCTTTTGAAAGATTATGCAAAAGTGGGAGACACAGATTCATGTATTACTGTACTAAGACATTGGTTTGAGAGTTAAGACCAGGTAAGTGGATATATAAATAAATTAAACAGAGGCTAATATCCATAAGAAGAAGGGATAATTAGAAATATCATGAACCAAGGACTTTCATTGCCAAGAATGGTGCAGGGTAAGGAAGGCGCTTAGATGAAAGACATATCCCCAACCTGAAACAACTCTAGAGGGAAGGCTGGCGTGTTAATTTCAATACAGTGTGATAAGTCCTTTGCTCGAGTTATTCCTAAATTTATATGGCCACACAGAAATGGGTATCCAACCCAGCTGGGGAATAAGAAGTTCCAGGGGCAAAAAAGGCCTCAGAAAACATGATGCCTGAGAAGATGTTAAAAGGATAAGTGGGGCTCACCCAACTGAGAGGGATAGAGGCATGCTAGGTAGGGGGAACAGCATTTATAAAGGTAAGAGAACATAAAATGAATACTGGTTTTCTGATAACTTGGTGTGATAAAATTTATAATACATGGGAAAAAGAGGGGAAGGTTAAGGTCAGTTTACAAAGGCCCTGGTAGGGTTCTTTAAGGACAGTGGAGGTGAGTCCAGCACATTCCCTAGTTTATAAGCTATCAAAGCACTTTATCACACTCTACTAATTGGGGGCCATTGGGGTTATATTGCCAGCATCTAATATAATCCCTGACACCACGAGGCAGTCAGTAAGCATTGGTCAACTGGAACTGGTTGCTAGTTAAAGGAGAACCAGCAGAATGTGAGAATGCATCATCAGACTTGCCTTTATAACCTAGAAACATCATCCTGTGGTGAGGGTAGGCATGGGGGACAGGGCGGCAGTTGAAGAATATAATCAGTAAAACCATAGAGGCCAGCGGGGTCATTTAAAAACAACAAGGTGGCTGGGGCGCCTGGGTGGCGCAGTCGGTTAAGCGTCCGACTTCAGCCAGGTCACGATCTTGCGGTCCGTGAGTTCGAGCCCCGTGTCAGGCTCTGGGCTGATGGCTCGGAGCCTGGAGCCTGTTTCCGATTCTGTGTCTCCCTCTCTCTCTGCCCCTCCCCCGTTCATGCTCTGTCTCTCTCTGTCCCAAAAATAAATGAACGTTGAAAAAAAAATTAAAAAAAATAAAAACGACAAGGTGGGGATGGGTCTAAACTCAAGGGATGAGAAGAAGGAGCCTAGTATAAGTTATTTAGGAATTAGAATCAGGAAAATGTGTTAACTTCTTCAGTGTAGTAATAACGGAAAAGGGGGAATATGGGACGGTTCCCAGGATTACTACTTGGGCAACTGGGTGAAATGTAGTACTATAAGAGAACTATGTAATCAAGGAAAGCGGGGAAGGGATACAATAATATCTAAGAATAAACACTGAGTTGTTGGGTTAATAGCAATGGCTAGACCTTAATCACAACTATATTAAAACAGTCACTCCTAAGAAATAGAAAGCTCTAAAATTCACATATACTTTTCTGAAATTCAAACATATCTCTTAATGACAGGCTGTAATGGAGGAAAGGCCTTTAGTTCAAAGACGAATGGTTAGACTTGACAATAAGTGTAAACAGAGTTCCAATGAATAATTTTGCTAGCCATTCCCCAATTTGCCTTTATACTAAATTTATCTGCATAGTTTCCCCTTTTATTCCATAATATTTTATGTATGAAATAAGCTCTGGGGGTGGGGAGGAGACTACTCAAATACATCACCGCTCACCTCTCTTAGCAGCCTGACATATAACAGGTACTTATTAATGTTTGTGCCTCCGTGGAGCTTAAAGATCCACACGTCTCATTAACTAAAGAAGAGAGATGCAGCTGATCAGTGTCGAGGGTATGGATTTAGATTTTTCTTTCAAACTTGGGATGGGGCTCAGGCATCCGCCGAATGCAGCAGGTGCATCATGCCTGAGCACCGGCCACAGTGCGCAAGCCTCACTCCCAGTCTCGGAAGGAAAGATAAAGCAAGATGTGAGTGAGAGGCCTGGCTGGACTGAGAGAAGTCTGGGGCCCTCTGCCCAGTGGCGCTTACACTTAACATTCTATTTACCACATTCTACTCTGGAAAAAGGTCCTCTGCCTAGATTATCTTTTCAAAATGTCAAGGGAGCCAGAATAGGCGAAGAATGGAAGATACAGTGTAAATATAGTGTGCACACCTCTCAGAGAGACTTAAAAAAAAAAAACGAACCCACAGAAATGTTCCTTCGCTTGCCCATATATTGACTTCCTGTTAAAGCACTTAGCACAGTGTGTGTGATCTAGCAAACGGCATCAGGTGGACTGGCAGCGTTATGATGCTTCTCGAAGTGTCTACTGCAGTTATGGTGTGTAACTTCAGGGCCTGGAAAACTGGCTATGAGCGCCTGAAAAGTTTTATGACATCATTAGATTTCTGAAATGAGAATGGGTTTCACAACCTGGGTTACATCATCCTAATAAAGCACCAACCCAAACTCTGCGTTCTTCAGAACAGTCAGGTGAGGAAACATCCCCCGGGAGTGTCTGGGTGCATATGTCTCACATGAAGGTCAGCCGATTGGAATGCGATCAGATTCAGTGGTACGGTGACAGTTAAAGAGAAAGCCTCAGACCTGTGGGTAGGGGTTACCATTAAGTGTCCCTGCAGTGAGTTGGGTATTCTCAGTGCCTCTCAACTGGAGAATAGGAAGAGCCTTAGAGAGGTAACTAGGAGAGGTGGGCTTTCAGCCGGCTTTCCTGAGTACCTAGGGACCATTTTTCTTATACCTCACTCAATCCACAAATCAACCTTTTTTAGAGGACAGTACCTTTTCTACGAGAGAAAAACTAAGCCCTGAAATGAGGTTAACTTGCTTGCCATGGATCACAGAGAGGCAAGAAAGAGGGAGGTCCAGGATTAAAATTCTAGAATGTCTCACTGCGACACCCATTGCGTTTCCTATCATACTACACCCTGCCACTCATTTACAATATTTGCCTTAAACTTGAGATGATAAAAAGGTATACAGTGTCTCTGTCTCACAAGGTTTACAACAGAGCGGAATGATGAAATAATACTTGAACATCAAATTCAAGGCTGAATGTGATAAATCTCATAGGAGAAATGCAAAGGATGTGTTAGGAAAATTCAAAGGCATGATGGATCATATCGGCTCGCGGGATCAAAAAAAGATTCGATTTCAAGAAGCGTTGGACACTTACACTTAGGCTTCAAGGATGGCAGGATTTGAAGAGGCAGAGAAGAGAGTTTCTAGGCAAATGACAGAGTATGTGCGTACGTTTGGAGGCAGGAAGTACAGTTAGTGACCTGGGGGATCCACGACTGTTTGTGAGTAGGGAAATGATCATTGTTGAATTGAGAAACATTATACAGAATGCACAAAAGGGGACTAAGGTGGGGAAATCCATTGGAAAGTTGATGCAAGAGTTGTGGCAAGAGGGAATGGAGGCCTAAACCATGTTGCCAAGAAAGAAAATAGAATTTTCACAATGGATGTTTGTCACCTTGGTAAACAGGTACAAAAGATCAGTGTCCAGTTGTGCACAGTGAAAGGGCATACACAAGCATATGGATCATACCATTCTAACAAATATAAAATACCAATAAGATGTATGTAACACAATGCACTTCTTAGCTAATAATAGGAATAAGTCCTTTTTGCAAATTGGGGAACTAAAAGTTGTCAAGGGTTAAATGACTTGAACAATGTCTGCCTAGGATGTCATGCTGGGCTTCTGAAGCCAAAGACTAACAGCCTGCTGATATGTCACAGAGATTATGTAGCCACTGCCAATCAAGGGTGGGGATGATAAGGAAGGACTGGACCAACCACAACACTTTCTGTCTGTTCCATATAGCGTGAAACCTGATTTTGTTCCACTTGTACTCGACCCTAGGCTCTATCATTCTTAAATGATCTCATACATGACATTTTTTTTCCCTAGCCAGATTGAGTGCATTTTGAGGACCAGACATCCTAGGCCATAGAAAAAGTGCTGGTCTCGGCCTGGGTGAGACTGTCTAGAGTTTCAGCCTTGCCAACAACCACCCGTGTAGCTGAAGTCATTTAAACTTTTGGACCTCACAACTCTCATAATAATTATGTTAGAAATGCAAATTCACCAGCACTGCCATGGCCATAACCAGCACAATAACAAAGCCTAATGTTTATTAAGCATCGTTTACGGGCCAGATGCCGGTCTGAGCCCTTTAAGCACATCATCTCATTTAAACTCACAGCGCTCCTGGGAAAGAACTGAAGCACAAAGAGGTGAAGTAACGTTCCCTGGTCGTGAAGTCAGACGGTCCTACCAGAGGACCTTTAATCCTACAGATCCAATAGCCTTTTCCGTGTTCATAAACAGCTCTGCAGAGTCTTGTACGACAATCAATACAACACAACAGATGATGATCAATAAATATGTCCTGAATTAAGGGGAATCAGCAGTCACCCTCTCCATTTGCCCTCTGCGCCCCCCAACTTTACACAATGCAAAACGAAACTCAGAAATCCATAAATCTACACAGGAGCGTGAGGACTGGTTCCTTGACTTTCTTAAGTAGCACTGCAATGACTCACACCTGAAGTTTTTGTGGATTTTGTTTCATAGAGGAGTTTTTCTCAAAAGATTAACTTTTGGGAATCGTCTCATCGGATGTCATTTCTAAGCCCTTTGTCCCTCCTCCCCCCACCCCCTTCTTTCCTGTCACGAGTAGAATGCAGTCTTTGTGTCATTTTTTAATAAATGGTTTGCTATTAAGGAATCATTATAGTAATGTGGGCTATTGGAAGAAAGGGGTTACTTTAGTAGCCAACCCTCTTAATGACCTGCTCTTCTGTACACATTAGTAGTTGGATAAGGTTGTGGTTATTGAACTTCTGCCATCCACCAGAGACAATCTGCTCGGGCTTGCGTTGTTGGAAAAGAGAGGGTGATGGAAAAAAAAAATTCTATCCAAAATTTCAAGCTACTCTGCCTGGGGTATGACCGTACACTGAGTTTACAACTTGTTCAGCAGGAATCCGTGGGGAGCATTAACTGAGTGACTAGTGTGGCCAGCCTATTGCTAACGGCCCATAGTCTCTGAGATGCTGCCTCTTAGGGGATTCGACAAATTTCATGGAGCAGTTTTCATGTGTCAGGCGCTGTTCCAGATGCTTGAGATCCATCATTGGACAAGATATATAAGGCCCCCTGCCCTTGTGGGGCTTACATTTTAGAGATGAACGATCATAGCTGCCCCTTCCTCGAAATTCCATGGCAACTAAGGAATATGGACGCATGGCTGATAGGTAACCCTCAAAAAAGACTACCAGGATATAGTACTCCATTTTCAACGTATTAAATAAGTAGGAAAAAATAAGAGAGGTGTATTTCTCTCCAGATTGTGTAATCTTATGTACTCACTGGGACTTTGGGAACTTGTCTATTAAGGCTTGGGGGTAAAAAAAATTCCAACAACAAGCACACAGTTCTAGAGGCCCAGCACAATTTAGTGTTGTTTTGCATTCTAGTGGCAAAGATCTCATAAGACAGTCCATGTCACTGGCACAAAAGGAGTGAACATGGGAAAATGCTTGGTCTTCTTTCTATCAAAGGCACAGTTGTAAAATACACAATGCTATGCACACTCAAGCAAATCTGGAATCATCGTTAAAGGGAATTAACTTGGAAAGTAATTTATGGCAAGAAAATTCAACTCCTTTGTTATCTTCCTTTTACTGTAATATGCTTCCTGAACACTGCCTATGAGAGAGGGCTTTTAGAAAGAAAAAAAAAACACATAAGTATAGTAAAATTAACTCATTTTATCAATTTGTGCTGTTGGCCAGAGTTTCCTGACTGTGGCTATGAGGGGCTGTAAAACTGATGAATTTGCATGGAAAAAGAAACCAGTGTAAGTAATTTGTGTAAGAGGTAACACGGACATACACGGCTATAATTCAGACACCCTGCAGATAGCAGACCGCCGCAGTGTGAGCAGTTATGGGTTAGAAAAATGACCACACTGCAGTCAGTCTGACTTGAATGGAAATCAATCATAAAGGTACGTTCTCTGCAGCTTCTACGCCACAGTCTTCAGCAACTCTTCTGCCAAGCAGATTTCTGGTCTGTAAACCGCGTGCTGATCTCCTTTTCCTACCCTGCCTTTCTAAAAGGTCTGACCAAGGCAGGCTAGGAGTATGGTTTTCCAAAATGGAACATAAAAGAAAGGCACTGGACCAAAACAAGGATTTCCCTCTATGTGGAAATGAGCTTCCCTGCTATTATGAGATTTAAGCAAGGCTTTTTATGAAACGTAGTATTAGGTGCCAAAAGCGAGCAGAATGTTTTAACCCCGTCAACGGCATCTGCGGATGCAGACAGAGCACCGTTTTCACACATCCACATTTGTGGACACAAGTTAAGAAATATGTGGGTTTGTGGTGCCAGAAGGGGGAGGAGGAGGTGAACAGAGAAATTTTTATTTTGGAAAAAATGTTTCCTTCCCATTAAAACAAGAACAATTCTCTGATACCTTCTTCCTCCCTGCTCTGAATCTTGAAGATGGTTTATCTTTGATGATTGTGAATTCAGTTTGTGAAGTTAGTGTATTCAGTCACTTTATTGCCACGAAGGAAGCTTAGTCTTGGATTTCAAGAAACTTAGGTTATCTACTTTATAAATGAGGGAACTATTTCTACTCATTTCTGTATTCTCCTCAGCACACAGCATGAGATGCTTCATATATCACACATGCAACAAATGTTTGCTGAATTGAATGAAAATGATATGAGCTTATTAATAAAAAACAGCTAAGAACTAATATTTATTGATCGTTTATCATGTGCCAGGCTGATGTGCTATGTGTTTTTACCTAAATTATTATCTCACTTCAGCCTTGCAGTATCCCCACAGAACAAGTATTTGTTTATTCTCATTTACAAATGAGAAAATTAGCTGTAAGGTTAAGT
Organism: Lynx rufus; assembly: GCF_022079265.1. NCBI lineage: Eukaryota > Metazoa > Chordata > Mammalia > Carnivora > Felidae > Lynx > Lynx rufus. The sequence goes on from NW_025814834.1 coordinate 172,380,384, forward strand.
AACGTGTTCAAGATCACACAGCTAGGTCAGTGAGCCTTAAATATCTCCAGATATCAGCCCAAAGAAACAGAAGTGAAACTTAACATTTCTACTCTGTCTTTCCTTCATCATCAGTAACTAGAGAGATAGATTCAACAAGATTTATATAGAAAAAAAGATCACCTATCAATTAAGTGGGAAACTTCTATCTCATCATCTTCCTTCTTTGCGTTTCCAGGGCTTTCCAGCTGGGAGTATCGGCCAGGGCTTCCCAGGATGGAGGGCCTGACACTGGTCGGGCAGAGCAATCCACAGTGGGGTTGGCAATGCTGACTGAGCTCCTGCATTAGTGGCTTCTGCCTTTGGGACTGAAATCGATTTTCTGCATTTTAGAGTATCATCTCATCTTAGCTTTTGGTTGAGGTCAAATGTGGTACCCGTTTAGTATCTGATACAGCCTCGGCCATGGGATTAAGTCTTCCCTGACAGGGGACGGATGTGATGGCCTAAGACGCCTTTCCACCACTGTGATCTATAACCAGGGAAGGGCTTCTAAACATAAGCCCCTTTACCAAGAGTGCACGGGGACTGTCTGACCATTAGCTGTTAGGAAACCAAACTATATCAACGGTCTCATCCCAACAACCTACAAATCCAGCTGTCTATACTAATAATTCTCAATATTTTCACTAAGAACTATTTTGTCCCCCTCCTCCATCCACTGGAAGATCCTGGGTGTTAATAGGTACTCCTATCAATCACAGACTGCATTAACTCAGTTCCCATGTCAGACTTAACATGTGGCTCTGCTGAGCGTGGGCTGTAGTGATCTCATCCTGGACGTGCCGATGGTGTCACCAACAAGAGTCTTTCTAATCAGCAGGTGTTAGCTAGGGAAATATATGCCAGCCAAAATCTCAATAATATTTGTGGTCTTATTGTGCTGGTAATGTAGAATTTCTGTCAGGCTTTTGAAAATCTCAAAAATACCTTTTAGTTTTCCAATGTTACCTATTGGATAGGAATATCTGCTCTTAAAAAAAAAATTGAGGCTTATGAGTTCATACGGAAAAGTTCATGAAAAAAATCACATTGCTGGTAATGACCTCAGGGTGCCCCTGTTCCTCACAGGGAATTTTTATGTCCATAATATATAAGAAAGCAAAATTCAAATACTATAGAATTGAATACTACTTAAAAAAAAACTGATTACAAATAACCACGGTGTGGCTAGTGACTTAAAAAGTTGTTAACGTGTCAGTGTTAGATTGAGAATTTTAAAACATCTTGCTACCCATTAGGATACCCTGGAAGAGAAATTTCCAGAATAACACAGAAGTATAGGTTGGGCTGAAAAGTTGAGGAATAAGAATTTTCTGGCTTCCTAAAGCAGATGAATTAGATCTCATATCGGCATGCTCTTATTCCATCAGAATTAGTAACTTGGAAGGGGTCATGGGAATGGTCCTTCTAATAAATGGACTTTTAGAACTTGAATCTAAAATAAGTCCTTTTTAATTTATACATGCACACAGAGCACATACAGACACACACACACACACACACACACACACACACACACACACACACACACGTTTTTGATAAATTTGCTGATAGTGTGATCCCCTAAAGGATCAGCTCTGAACACACACAGTAAAAGACCAGGGACAGAGGCTTCTTTCAATAATAACCATTGTAGTCACCACTGTTGAGCATCCAGGATATGCTAGACACCTGACATTCTCTCACTTAATCCTGAAAACACTCCTGAGAGGTGTTACTGCATTCAGATGCAGTCCTAGAACACAGCTGGTATAGAATGGATTTGCTGACTGAATAAATGATCGCTGACTAGGAGGAGAACATAGATGAGAGAGGGGGATCAGTAATGCCCAAAGTCATATAGTGGTAAATGGCAGGGTCAGATCCTCACTTCTATATCCTGGGCCATGATACCACGCTGCCATCTTAAATATGGATTTTATATAACGTATTATATCTAGAGAGCATAACCCACGAATTAGCTAGAAAAGATCAGAAATAGACGAACATATGATCAGAGATCACTATAACAAATTCATACATATGTCAAGGTGTTACGTGTTTTGGGGCGCCTGGGTGGCTCAGTTGGTTAAGCTCCTGACTTCAGCTCAGGACATGATTTCCCAGTTTGTAAGTTCAGGACCCGCACTGGGCTCGCTGCTGACAGCTCAGAGCCTGGAGCCTGCTTCAGATTCTGTGCCTCCTTCTCTCTCTGCCCCTCCCCAACTCACAGTCTGTCTGTCTCTGTCTCTCTCTCTCTCTCAAAACTAAATAAACAATTAAAAAAATATTGTTAAACGTTAAAAAAAGTGTTAATGTATTTTGCTTCTCTCTGAGTCAAATGTTTAAAATGAGAATGCTCACAGTCTGGTCACTTTAGCAAGAGCTTCAGCTAAGAACCAAAAACATAGGGTCCCCAAGATCCTGCCATGAGAACTCTCTAACAGCTTTAACCAGGAAGGTTGTAGGGATAGGAGTGTCACAGAAAAAACTGGACTTTCAAGCATAGCATTATCTAATGGATGTGCTGATGTCATAAGCCTCTTGTAACCATAGTTTTTTTTTTATGTTTATTTATCTATTTTGAGAGAGAAAGAGAGAGCAGGGGAGGGGGAGAGAGAGGGAGAGAGAGAATCCCAAGCAGGCTCTGCACTACCAACGCAGAGCCCGATGCAGGGCTCCAACTCACAAACCGTGAGATCATGACCTGAGCCGAAATCGAGTCAGACACTTAACCGACTGAGCCACCCACGCGCCCCTCTAACCAGTTTCAAAATCAGTGGAATGGTGGGCATAATGCCACTGACAGGGCCACATCGAACACAAGGTATCTTGTACATTTCAATTTGTGGTAAGGATGGGGACACCTCTCACTTTGTGTGGCTCTTGCTCTGCTCGATGAGAACAGAATGGGAAAAATCACGTGTGGCCCCCCCTACTGTGAGCTAGGATTCGAAAGAAAGAGTTTGATGAAAATTTCTATTACTGCCAGTCTAGTCCATTGGCCGCTGGCTTTGCTGTCCAAATAGTCACCCCAAATATGTCAAGAAAATTAAGAGAAAAAAATTATACAACAAAACTGAACTAATTCAATTTCGGTATTTATTTTGAAAATGTATTGAATTAGAGTAGAGGAAACCTGCTAAATGAAGCCAGCCAGACTGATATTTTCCTTCCTAACAGTATGGTAATATTTATTATTTTGTATCTCCATGAGGGGCTGATTAAAACTAGAAAACATTTGCAATGTCATAATATATTCAGAATAAGGTGGCTTAGGGAAGCAAAATGAAAACATATACAGGGCCAGTCAGTATTTTCTATTCCAGAACTTAACAGACTTTCCTTAAAAACTGCATTTTAGCGACAGGCATTATGATTTTTTAAAGGGTCGCCCACCCTTTCGTCTGCGGCACACCGTACCTTCAATGTGGAAGAGGTGCCATTGACTTCTACAGATAGAAAATGTGTGATGTTCATTTTAAAATTACTAGTAGAGCCTGCTATTGACCATCTAATTATGCCGAGTTCCATTTATAAACATAGCTAACCACTAAGTTTATGGAGACTTTTTGTGCCGCTTTAATAGGATATTGATCGAGAGCATAGTTTGAGTGGACTGCCATTGAATTGTGTAATGGCAAACAAAAGGCAAGGTCACAGCCACTGTTCATGCTAGGGCTGAAGTCTATTTTTTATTATAATCTTTTTGTTTCTTCCTTTAATGCTTACACCCAAATGGCTTCTTTGGAAAGAAGGGCTTGCTTAAGAACATGAATTTTAAAATTAATGCCCATGCAATGATCATAGCCAACAGGCCACTTGTTCAGAAAAGAAAGTTTCAACTCTCTTCTCCTCTAACAAGGATCTAAAATCTTGCAACTACTTAAATGGCACCCCCCAAGGCCTGGACGTCTGGAATCCCTCATCCTATACCGATTTCCTCACGCGTCCTTCTTCGCAAGAACATTTTGTAATTTCCAAGTTTGGGCTTGTTCGTATCAAAGAGCTGCATTTTCATACGGCACCTTGGAGCTGAGTTAATTCTGCTGTACGAGTTCCATCGTGTCAGGTTAGAATACTGCCAGTTGTTCTTACTGCATTGCTGGCCAGAAAATCCGCGCCTGTGGATATGGGTTCTCAGAGACACACAAAGGACCTAGAGACTTCAAAAAGAAGTTGAAAAGGGAACTGCACCTCGGATTCCAGTGATGATTCTCGTGTGAGAATACAGAAAGAGTGCACATGCAGAAGGCAGCAAACAGCCACTAGGGTGCTACCTCATGCCAGGCTGAGGCATATGCCTGGCTCCGTTCACTCCCCCTCTCCATTGACAAACAAGTCGGGAGTCCTGTAGCCACCCAGCAGCCGGGCTTTGTGGTAGAGCCAGGACAATTCAGCTGCCGGATTTCATAGATTATGCAGCAGCGTGATAGGAACCAAAAATTCGGTCTGGGTAACTGAGAGTGGTTTTTACACCCAAAGGCGATGCTAAGGCTGGCCACAGTGTACTGGGAACCCTGGCTCTTCCAAATTCCAGGGCCGTGAAGTCATTCCTAGCCACGAAGTTTACTTAACCCTTGCAGCCTGCTCGGGTGTACAAACCACGGCTGGAAAATGAGACCCCGCCAGGCCAGAGTCACAATGGCCTGTGTGTATTTGTGGTTTTCCTCTTTCCCCACGAAGTAGTTACGGATTCAGAGCCACCCCCACCAACTTCAAAGTAGAAGAGTCAGCACTTTAGAAGGAAATGGGCAGAAGCAGTGGATTTTTCGGGAGGATTTTCTGGGTTCACACCAGGAAGGGTATTTGACCGCCTCAAAGCACACCCTTGGAGGAGAACACCCGTGCAAAATAAACAAGAGCGGGTGCTGACCGAGTCGGCCATCAAAGTGGGGTCATTTAGCAGCTAGCCGAGTGCACGCTCTTGGTGGCAGCTTCATGGGAAAGAGACCCATCTGAAAAACGCTTCTCGAGGGCTTTGTTTGAAAATGCAGCATCACGCAAGAACCATTTCAACAGATGGTTCCTGTCCTTTTCCTCACAGTGTTCGGCTGAAACAACTTTAGTGATTCTGAACTGCGTTGTTAGCACTTGGAAACCCCCCTCCCTCAGAGCAGAGAAGACCTCTCTCTGCCTCTGGCACAGTGTCTCGCGATCTGTATTCCCCCTTCCCGACCCTCTCCTGGAACAAAGTAATAAATTACTCGAACGACTTTCAGATGGCCCTGTCACAAGGAGGACCACATATATACATCTACTTTTATGCTGTGGTACTTCCTTTGCTGCTAAGAGAAACAGAATCTCCTTTCTTGCCTTTCGTGGACTCGACATAATACAAAAACTGAAAGGGTAGGTGGGTAGGCGGGAGGCGAGGGTGAGAGGGGAATTAGTGAGAGACCACAGCGGGAGCCCCTGATTCTAACAGCTCCATGCATCTGATCACTATAATCTAATGTCAAGCAACCTCGCTGCCTGACCCTCACCTCTGAATGTGTGAAGCTAAACCAGCAGCTTTTCTCTTGAGTTTCTCTGCCATTGCCACCCTGTAGTAACACGATTATAAACAACAAACTTAGCACGCGGTTATTTCAGTGAATCCTCAGGAGGAAATGCTGAAATAGCACCTCCCTCCTCTGTTAAATTTAAAAGGAGGAAAACGAGAAACAGAAACTAACTGGAAACCTGAGGAAAGTAAATATTTACATCAGCAGATTTTAACATTGAATACTAAAGATTCAGGAGGAGGGAAATTTTTCGAACTGAGGCCACCACCAGTTTGACATTTCCAGGCCACATATGTGGTCATAAGTGTGATGGGGGGAACTGGGTGGGGCTGAGATCAGTAAGAGGGGGTTAAGAAGAAACGTGCAGCAGAGTGGAAGAAATTCTAAGACTCTGAGGCTATTAAAAACATCCAGTTAAAGGCTGAACTATTCACAGAATGAGTAGTAATTTTGGAGACTTGGGGAGATGACCGGCTGGAGGGCAGGTGATTTTTCGGGAAGTGAGACTGTTCTGTATGACATTGCAATAAAAGATACATTTGTCAACACGCGGAATCTAGAACACAAAGAACTGAACCCTTATGTCAACTATGGACTTCTGTTAACAATAACGGGTCAATATCAGTTCCTCCCTTGTAACAAATGTACCACATGAACAACAGATGTTAATATATACAGGAAACTATTTGGGGAGGTGTAAATATTAAAATTCTGTACTTTTCACTAACCTAAAGCTGTGAACCTAAAATTGCTGTAAAAATAAAGCCTATTCATTAAAAAAAAATATCAGAACTGAAAACCAATCTGGGGAAAAAAGTTTAATTAAGTGTTTGAGTTTACATGAAAGTAGCTTCAACCTTTTTTTTAATGCACAGATTAACAAGCTAAAAGTTTATCAACTCTAACAAGAAATGGTTTTTTAATAAAAACACAGAATCCAAAGATTCCGTAGCTCTCTAATGCAGTTACAGGAGAGGTCACGACAAAAATGTCTGCAGTCAGTTAGCTGAGCACAGCAAAGTCAAAAGAGCAAGTTTCTTAACCTCTTTGAGCATCATCATCTTCTTCAACTATAAAAAGGACAATAATAGCAACCATGGAAGGACTGAACGAGATGATGTTTACAAAGTGCCTAGCACAATGCCTGGTACATAGTGTATGCTTGGTAAATACTAGCTACCGTAATTTTTCATGTTAGTGTTGCATCATGTTCCTAACCGGGCTAACATGATGCATTTAATCAACTTCTGTGCCAGTTAGCTTATTTCTATTTCAAGGCTGTAGAACGCACCCCAGCCCTGCTCATTTGTAAAAAGTGCCCACTGCACCTCTAACATGGACCCTTAGCTCTTCCAGCTCAGGGAAGGGGGCAGTGCTGTAAGGAATGGTGAAGGGTTTTGACTCATCATGTGGCTCGAGTGTTAAGTCTTTCAGAAAGGTGTGTGGGTGAGGCAACCTGAGCTGGGGGTGGGTCCGTAACCCCAGCAGCCAAGGCAATCTTGTGACATATACCCTGACAAACCTGGATTACAGATCTGCAAGAGGGAGGGGGGCTCTGGACAGCAGTTTGGCTTGAAGCCATGAGTTAGCTGACACAGCCCAGTCCCACTCTTGCCAAACAGTTTTAGTCAGCACGAGGCCATGTGTGAGTGAGTCCTACAGCGATTACACAGCAGTGTGCAGAATCGAAAAGCATTCAAGAGCTGAAGGACGCTCATGATGCCGGGCATCAGCAACATAACCCCCTAAATGGGGACAGGAAACAAAACCAGGTCCCTCTGCAAATTCAATCTGTGGTCTGCCCATACCCTCTGGCAGTCTTGAAGGCAGGTTTAGAATTCACTTGGCAACCATGCTATGTAGACTGAATAGAGGGCTAATCTAGCTTGGAACTGATAGGCCTTGGGATAGAAGACCTTAAAGGGGCATACAGAAAACGGAAGGGGGACAAGATGCGGGGACGGTCTTGAGCAGCGCGGGCCTTCTCATACAACATCCAGGCCTTGGGACACTGATGGTAATGAAGACCAAATGTAAGCATTACAGCAGCCAGGGTAGAATAAAAAGGTCAAGTGCTCCAATCCTAGAGTTAAGTAAGGGCTCAAGGAATGTATTTACCTGGAATGCCATTACAATAATTACCCTCTGAAAGGCATATATTCTACATTACTATTATTATTACAGTTATAAGAAAATGTGGGATAGCGGTCCTTTTTAAGTCTTACAAAGTGAAAAACAATTTTATTCAAAAAAAACTTTTTTTTAATGTTTACTTATTTTTGAGAGACAGAGAGTGAGCAGGGGAGGGGCAGAGAGAGAGAGGGAGACACAGAACCCGAAGCAGGCTCCAGGCTCTGGGCTGCCAGCACAGAGCCTGACACGGGGTCTGAACCCACGAACTGTGAGATCATGACGTGAGCCGAAGTCAGACGTCTAACTGACTGAGCCACCCAGTGCCCCAGTGAAAAACAGTTTAAAAAAATTGCATTATTTATCCATGGCAAATGACTGGCTAGTCAGCTGTGCTAGGCACATATCCTCCAACCTAATCTAGTCTCTTCCTCACCAGTTGATACTTGAAGCATACTTGATAACATGGAAGCAACGTCTCCATTCCAACTCATACCCTCACTGCTCCTAACACCTCGTTCCCTATGGTTCCACCTCCCTAACACCAGAACACCCCCAGGATCAACTGAGGGTCCCAACTGCCAGAATTCTCATCCACAAAGTTACCTTTCCCCTAGTCTCCCTGTCTAGTCTCACATTGTACACTTTCTCAAGTTCCTTTGGGCCCATGCAAGAGTACACATCTGTAAGACACAGACTTAGCTTTAACTATTTGCCCACTATTTGACTTTGGTGAATGACTTAAATAGACCCCCAATTTAACTCATTTGTGAAAATGAGTGTAAGTACTTACCTAACAAGTTTATGGCAAAGATTAATTTATATAACACACATGAAAACACAGCGTCTGGCAGATAGTGACTGCTCAACAGTCATTGGATTTTTTTTTTTTATCTATCCCTCAAACTCCACATCCTCTGCCCCCACGTCTTACATCCCACTTTCTGGATTCTTCACAGCCTTCCAGCATTAAGAAATAAGAGGAGAGAGAATCTGAGCTTGTGCGATTGGGATGGCGTGGCTTGCGTGACCCGACATCTTGTCAGAGATTGACTGGTTTACTCGGTCAAATTTGCAAGACTGTAATGAAGTGAATGGGGGGTATGGACTTGAAATGAAAATATTTATTTTTACTCCACCTCATTCCACAAAGGATTTGATGCAGTTCAAAACCAATGTTGACATTGTAAATTTTATCTATAGGCAGTATTTTGAAGTAGGAGGGGAATAAAAAGTAAAATTGTAACATTTGATATTTAAATTTTCCTCTTGTTATTGCCACCTATGACACTATAGTCATTGTAGGTATGCATTTAAATAAAAACAAAGGGATGTTTTTTGAGGGAAGGCAACAGTGTGTGTGTGTGTATGACTGACAGAGACAGAGAGACTGAGGGAGAGATATCTTCTCCTTGGACTGTCTGGATTATGTCATAGCAAAAATATAATCAATGACCCTTTTGATCAATGGAACAGGGTGGTGACAGGTACTCTTAATTCATTGTTGTTGGTGATTATTGACAACCGGGTAATGATCATGCTGTACTGTCACTCATGCTGAGGGCATTAGCATTCTTTAAAGGTCAAAAACAAATTCTTTTAAAATGCAGAATTTCTTAGAAATCAGGGAAGACTCAGAAAATTTTTTTAACCAGGTTCACACTATAAAGTAGGGAATATGTGAGACAGTCAGGATTTCAGTTCTTTCCCTATGTCTCACATTAAAATGATATTTAATTTTTCCTGATTTAAATTCTTGGCTGTCAAATAAACTGCGTGGCGAAATTCTTCCAATGGGTGAATGAAAAAGGGATTCTGAAAGCTATTTATGTCTCTAGGAGGCCCAGGCAGAAAGTAAGCACAAACCCAAGGCAAATGTGTACCAAATCAAAGCAAAATTATACTTACTCTGTGACACTCTTACTAGCTCAGTCACACTAAAAACACCTGATGTGACAAAACTGTCCTGGAAGCCCAAATGTCCTGGGGAAACAAAAACAAAAGAAACAGTGTCATAAATAGAAGACATTTGACAAGAGAATTCTAAATATTAGTTTCATTGTGATTAAAAAAGGCAAGGTCTAATTTCATATTCTGCTCTACTTTGAGTTTACGTGGGAGGGTACAGTCACTTCGTTATATAGATGGTTTTTTGGTTTGAATCTGGGGGTCATGGAAAGCTATGACACAACTGGGTGATTTTTGAAATGGTCAAAAAAAAAAACAACAGGAAATATGAAACAAAAGAAGATTTAAAATAAATGGTTACCTTGGCTGATCTCTGAGACCTTCACAGCTGGGATGAAAACAGCCTACCTATGAATCAGCCGGGATACCTAAGTTCCATACCAGTTTTTAAACATTATTCTCTAAAGAAACATATGATCAGCATTAGCTATCCATTCATTCAAATCAAATAAGATTTAAGGATGTTCTCTTCATTTTTAGAGGCACCACAGGGTGAATCTTTAAAAAGCCATTGTAGAAAAAGCAAACCCCAACCCTTGAAACGTGAAAACAAAGACTTCTGAGCACAAACAAAAGAGTTTTTTCATGAGTGGGTGGGTTGAGTCTTTTTTCTTTTTTTTAGAAAAGATAATAAATCAATGGTTCGAAATGGCAATCTTTGAATTTGCATCTGTTTTATTTTTGCTGGATATAATTAATTCCTTTAACATATCTATTACATCTCTTATCAGCTGCTTATTTATTTTTATGGTGCATTTAGGAATATAAAACTTATAAATAGCAAGGAATCCATAATTTATGATATGTTGTTTCTTTCTCTGCCTCTCAAGTTTTCTGATTTGGAGTCTCACATAGGTAAAATCTAGCTGAGATCTGTCTATAGGGTTAGCATAATCACCTGCTTTAAAATTAGGGCCAAACGAGAAGTTGGCCAAAGGGATTTTGAAAAACTTTCCTTTCTTATTAGAAACATACCTTAAGAAATGCAACATAAGAAACACTGAATACATAACAGTCCATATATAAGATTTACTGATAAAAAATAGATTTTACCCACTACTAAGCAGAAGCAAATTTACCTGTGGTATGGTTTATACACCAATAAATTCATTAAATGTCACACACATAAACACATGCAACAAATCACTATGTTTGGAGAATTATAAAGGTATGTACAAATTATTCTTTTTCTTTTGGTTGCATTAGAATTAGAAAGATATTTTTGTTTTTGCTGAGTTTAAAATTTTTTTCAGTTAATTTTTGTATCAAACATAATCTATGATATTTCAGATAAAACAGCTCTAATTTTTAGAATGTGCAGTAGCTACATACAAATTGTGTTTTAAAGTAAATGGGCAAACTTTCACTTGAAGATGTGCTTAAGAAATTTCAACTCTCAAAACAACTCCCACCCAGGTCTTTGATTGACTTTTATTTGGTAAGCACCTGAGGTGTTGTCTCTTGGATTAGGATAATTGAGAAGTAAAAATAAGCAAATAAGTCAAAATTCTCTAAACTGGTCTTGGCAAAACAGACTATAACATCTCTTTCTATTGTGACGACACTGACATTGCATTAACCCCACGGACTCTAACAAAGGGAATCCAACCATAATGTACATTAAGTTTGACTTAAAACACATCTAACAAGGACAAGGAAATGCATAGTTGAATGGTAAACTCTGGGTTGATTTCCAACTCTTGTTTATCTCTGCCTGTGTCTCTTGCTTGCGGGCTGATTCTTGTCTCAGTTCCAACCTTTGGAATTCCTTAAGGACAACTCAACAAGAATTTCTGTACAGAGTGAATGCGAACACGTGTACTTCAATCCTGCCACCAAAAAAGCAAGCACTATATTTTGAAAACTAAGTTTAGTTGGGTGTAAGGACTTGGGAGGGAGAAACACCTGCGCTCATTCAAACTATCATCTCTTGATGGCCCCTTTTCTTTTGTAAGGTCACCTCTTAGATGTGGTGCTCCCCGGGGTTTGTGCTCAAAAGGTGTATTCCTAAGCTAGTTCCTCTATTTCCATGATACCAGTCACCAGTCTTGACTGGGATGTTTCTAAAAACTAGAATAATGTTTGTTTCATTCACCACTGTATTTAATGCCTGGGACAAAGCAGTTAGTAAGTGAGTATTTGTTCAATGAGTGGATGAATGACTCTGTCAGCCAATGACTCTCAAATCTTGGCCGTTTACCAAGATCTCTCTCAAAATGTTTATTGGATATTTAAACCCAGATAGCCTACAGGTATCCTCAAACCCAACATGTCCAAAGTCGAGCTCATTTTCTTCTCCCCCCAAAATCTGTTCTGACTCTATGGAATTTCCTCCTTTAGTGGACCATCTACCACCATCATGCTTTCTATGTTTTGGGGCCATCCCTAACTCTTGCTTCTTATAAAACCCACATCCAACTACTCCTCACTGATTCCACGCTTTACCATTTCTTGACTCCAAGTACATCTCCCATTTCCACTCCCTCCATGACTGGCCCAGACATTTCCCGATTCTCACCAGACAGATGGGGCAGCCTCCTAACTATGTTTTCTATTATCAGTCTTGGTTTCTCCTTAGTCCATTGTCCACTCTGCAGCTACAGCTGTCCCTCACAGGCAAATCTGAAGGCTCATTTATTTATTCCACAAATATTTTGGGGGCACCTACTGTGATCCAGGCATTGTGCTAGGGGTTCTACATACAGTCCCTACATTCAGGGAGTTTATAGTCTAAGATTAGAGACAGCTGAACACATAAAACAAATGAATAAATTTAAAAATTATAAATGGTACAAATGAAATGAAGAAAACAATTAGGAAACACTTTAGAAAGGGTGGTCAGACAAGGTGTCTCTTAAGAGCTGACATCTGAAAAATACTAAAGAGAAAGTCATGAAAAGATGGGGAAAGAGCTCTTCAGGCAGAAGGATTAGTAATTTGCAAAGGCCCTGGGGTAAGAAAGAATGAGATGTTAGGTAATCTGAGATAAATCCAATGCATTCAGAGCTCACTGCCCTGTCAGAAATCTTGCCAGAGCCCCACAGAGAACTCAGGGCACAGTATAAATTCCATCATATGGCATACCACTCTTGACATAGCATCTCTTTTCCTCTCTAGGTTCATTTTTTAAAAAATCTCTTCTCTCTCTCTCTTCTAGCCCTACCCCCTTGGGCCTAAGGGAATGCCTTTTCTACCATGGCCCTGGTTCACTCCTCTCCCCACACTGTTCCCTCTTCCCAGACTGTCTGTCCTTCCTACTCTTTGCCTGGCCAACCTCCCACTTGTCCTTTAGGACTCAGCTTTATTGTCGTTCTATGAAAAGCCTTCTCTGCTCACCTGCACTTCTGGCAAAGACTCCTTTTCTCTTTTCTCAATATTGACCAGGTCTGCAGAGTATGGCTCTCATCTAGGAGCTAGCCCACTGAACTGTCATTTTGTCTTTTTCTCATATTAGGCTGTGAGCCCTGTGAGAAAGAGCATCTTCTGTGTCTCCAGGCCCCCCAGGTCCCTAACACAGTGCCTGCTCGGCAGTAAGCACTCCAGAGGTGCCTCTGAGGGAAAACAACTCAATTTGGGCTTGAGGATGTTTATTTTCCTTTTTATAGAAATGTTGACAGAACTTATTTCTGTCTCTTTCTCTCTCTCATCTCTAGCAATACAGTTTGAACTAAGTTGGAGCTACTGTACATCTGAAAACTGTTAAAATGAAAAATCCAAACCATCCCTCCAGACTAAGGAGGACAAGGACGGAGGAGACCATCCATGCAGGGTGGAGCTTCCAGTCAAGAAGGTGCCATCAGGTCCTCTGCTGAGAAATGCCTGGGGGTTGTCCTATTGTGATTGTGGTCCCTATTTTGGGGGGACTGAGTTAAACTAGAGTGTTAAAGGGCAGCATGATTTAATGGACATAAGCCCCGCCCCCAAAAGAGGCTAATCCCAAGCTTCAACTAGAATCTCGTGTGATCCTGATAAAGTCGCCACAAAAATCACAGCGGGATCCTCCTTGTCCTCTCAGCAACCTGCTCCCTCAGGCTTATTTTAGTAGAATGTGTATAATTTAGAAGGCGAACTATATGTGGATGTATAATAATCAGAAAAAATAAGATAAAAAGTAGAATGACTGTACAAGCCCTGATGTGACCATCTTGTCTATAAAGGGTCCCTGGGGAAAGGTCTCTGTAAACATTCCATGGAACTTGGAGGGACTATGAAACTGGTTTTGTTCCTTCACCAATTATTTGGAAACCCGCTGGTGAACTCTAGAGGAAGACAGCAACGAGAAATGAAACCTAAGAAATGATGGAAAAAGTGACACGTCTAATGTAATTACTAAGCAAACCTGAGCAGATTAATATTTCGTTCTCACTAACACAAACCAAGTCGTAAAAATGACTTGCAGGGAAATAACACTAATCTGGGTGTTCTACTTTATTGCCAGATGAGAGAAAAATGGAAAAGAAAATAAAAAGGTCAATTCCAGTAATTCCAACCTTCAACATTCACATGAAAAGATCCTCAGTTGGAAAGCTGATTAAACATCCCTGAAAGGTCCCAAGATTTACATTTTGAATACAGCCTCTCAGAAATGAGCGCAAAACATACTTTTGTTAAATATGTCTTAGCTGAAAACCCGAATTTTGCAGTGATCTCCTCCAATCCTGAACTACTGCTCAGAAGCAACCGTATTGTAGTTTCAGAGGAGGAGCAGAATCTTTTTCATTTTATAGGAAATGGCCAAAAAAGTTCATTCACTGAAGTCTTGTTCAGTGAATTCCCAATTAGAGTACAGATTTCAATACCTTGGAGTCAGCCATACTCACAGTGGGGAGATGAGGCTTTCTAAGAGAGGCAGAAATATAAAAAGCTAAATTCTTTTATGGGTGGTTAGGAAAAGCAGTTCTCTTTGCCTCGATGATATCAGCAGTTATTAGGGAAAATGCCATAGTATGGGGACCAAATCTCATCTCATGAAGGGACTGAACATCTATCTACCTTTTAACAGGCAGGGAAGGAAACAAGTTTGATTTGCAGAGACAGGTGACCTTGCAGAACTGTTCAGAGGTCGAGGGGAAGAAACAGCTGGGGACAAACCATCCAGAGGGTTGGCCTTGAAAGGAAATTTGAATGTCCATGAAGCAGAGGATATATCTGAGGAAGAAAGTTTACACACTAGATGGTATTTCTGTTTGTCTTGTTAAGCAAAGGGCTCTCAGCTCTGAATCATCAAATCTCATCTGGCTAATTAGGATGCAAACTGCAATACACAGGTCATTTCATCAAAAAGAATGCCTCTCTATTCTATTCTCCCCTTGGTAAATAAGGTTCCATCACTAGCAAAAGATAAGCCAAGGACCGGGCTTTTCCACATTTGTGCGTCTGGGCTCCTCAAAAGGAAAAGGGTTCCCCTTGTTCTCATGCATTTATATCGCGAAAGTATTAGAGATGACAGACCCTGACTACGTCCTGAGGACACTGCTCTCACAGAAGTTACATGCTCGTCCTCTAAAGAAAAGTCTACCTTCACGACTTAATTTCTCCTTGCATAACCTCCCCACTGGCCTATGAGCCACCTATGGAAAGGGAATGTGGCTCTTACACTTTCCCCATTCCCTACAGTCGGGGCACTTCACATGTGCTCAGCCAACACTGTTGAGGAGAACTTCTACCTTACCTGTCTCACGTCATAGCCTCTTTCTACCTTACATGAGAGTTACTTGTTTATCTGCCTTAGCTCCACACTGGTACAAAAAACCCAGCAAGGCAGGGTTGTAGGTTGTGATTGTACATTGTCCACAGAGCCCAGCACAGTCACTTGGTCTAGGTGTGCAAGAAATATTCATTTACTGATCCAGATGAGCGACTCGAGGTACCCTGACTTAGTAGCCCTCTAAAGCACAGTGCAAATTATTCTTGGCTCACCTCCAGGGACACCTTACTTCTGTCCTCTTGATTTGGAGTATCTGAATGTTTATTTATTTTTGAGAGAGAGAGAGACAGTGTGTGAGCAGGGGAGGGGCAGAGAGAGGGAGACACAGAATCCGAAGCAGGCTCCAGCCTCTGAGCTGTCGGCACAGAGTCCGACGCAGGGCTTGAACTGAACAATGGTGAGATCATGACCTGAACCGAAGTCGGACGCTCAACCGACTGAGCCACCCAGGCTCCCCAAGATTTGGAATATCTTAGAAAACAGGGTTTAAAAAAATTTTTTAATGTTTTTATTTATTTTTGAGAGAGACAGAGCTACAGAGAGAGAGAGAGAGAGAGAGGCACAGAGAGAGGGAGGCAGAGGATCCGAAGCGAGCTCTGTCCTTAGAGCAGAGAGCCTGATGTGGGGCTTGAACTCACCAACCGTAAGATCATGACCTGAGCCAAAGTCAGATGCTCAACCGACAGAGCCACCCAGGTGCCCCAGAAAACAGGTGTTTAAAAGATGGGGTGTCCAGTAAGCCCAAATTCTAAACTTTGGGTCTCATTTTTGACTATACATTGATGACTTAAATTATTCTGCCATTCGTGGATAACACTTGAGATATTATTTATTTTTAGAATAATTCCTAATATTACAACAAATGCCAAAAATTCAGACATCTACTAAAAAGAATGCAGTAGTAATAAAAATATATAGATGTTCTGTTTGTGTGATTAATCTTTACAACGGTGGAGATTTCACTCAGTAGTCTGCTTACAGTAAACATGAAAAGAATGACATAGGTTGTTGGACCGGCAATGAGACCATAATACTTCTATGTCTAGAAAGTTGTGTCTGAGAATGTGTAAAACAAAGAAATAACATTTCTTTGTGTTTTGAGAATCTCAGATGAAAAGGGTTGTTATAAATGCATTTGGATATGTCATGATTGTCATTTTGGTTTATCACAACACAGTAAGGAACTGTCTCTAGTATGGGAATAACGTAGTCTTAGCTGAAAAGGAGAGTGAGACAAGATAAGGTTTTAGAAGTATGGGTCGTGGGACTTATGTACTGTTGATTCCTTTTTTTGTTGCCCCAAATTTCCCTGCCCTGCTCAGGTACTATTATCTAATTATTATTCGACAAAAACACAACACTAATCTGTGTTTTTAATTTGTTTGTTCTGCCATATCCATAAAGTCAATATTTGGTTTACCGCTTTCATTCATCAAATATGTACCGGATGTCTATTATGTGTCAAGCACAGTCCTAGGCCCTGGGGATTCAAGAAGAAACACCACAAGGTCTTTACTATTGGGGGTTGATGGGCGGGGGGATATGCTCCTAGCTAAGAAACATGTTTACACCAAGATTTCACTAATGTATTGACCCAAAATTGGGGCTTTTTAGGGGTGCCCGGGTAACTCAGATGGTTGAATGTTGAACTCTTGATTTTTGGCTCAGGTCATGATCTCAGGGATAGAGCCCCACATTGGGCTCTGTGCTGAGCATGGAGCCTGCTTGAGATTCTCTCTCTGTCTATCTTCCTTTCCCTCTGCCCCTCTCCCCAGCTTGTGCTCTCTCTCTCTCTCTCTCTCTAAAAATAAAAAAAAAATACCATATGATTTCACTCATATGCAGAATTTAAGAAACAAAAACAGATGAACATGGGGAAAGGAATGAAAAATAAAAACAGGGAGGGAGGCAGACCATAAGAGACTCTTAAATACAGAGAACAAACTGAGGGGTGCTGGAGGGGAGGCAGGTGGGGGGATAGGCTACATGGGTGCTGGGCATTAAGGAGGGCACTTTTTGGGATGAGCACTGGGTGCTATATGGAAGTGGTGAACCACTGGGTTCTACTCCTGAAACCGATACTACACTGTATGTTAAATAACTTGAATTTAAATAAATAAATGTAAGTAAATAAATAAATAACCAAATAAATAAGCGTATAACCATATAAACAAACAAACAAACAAAATGGGGTCTTTTTATAAGACCTTTCCAGGAAAGGCTATAGCAAAGACTCTTGCAATGTCCTGTGTCAAGCCTGCTGGTTGTCCATAC
The DNA here is from genome assembly GCF_022079265.1 of Lynx rufus. Taxonomy (NCBI): domain Eukaryota; kingdom Metazoa; phylum Chordata; class Mammalia; order Carnivora; family Felidae; genus Lynx; species Lynx rufus. Next base: position 172,397,991 of record NW_025814834.1, read on the forward strand.
ATATCCTTGGCTGACAGTTACAGACCGTAGTTCTCAGCCTCTTTTACAGTCAGAAGTGGCCACTACTTGGAAAGTCAATGGAAGTGATACAATCAACTCCTACCCAACCTGTCTGAAAAGAAAATTCCTGCCCTAGACACTCTTTCTTCTTCTTTTCATGAGCTAGAGCAGTGTCAACCATGAAGACAAAGACAGTGCCCATGGGAGGGCAGAGCAGTAAGGCAGAGGGAGCAAAGGAGCATGGGACCCTGAATGACAGTGTGAAGTAGAACCACTCTGCCCACTCAGCCTGCTCACGTGAAAGAGTTGACAACAAGAAAAAGAGGGGCGCCTGGGGGTGCTCAGTCGGTTGAGCGTCCGACTCTTGATTTTGGCCCAGGTCATGATCCCAGGGTTGTGGGATCAAGCCCCACATGGGGCTCTGTGCTGAGTATGGAACCAACCTGCTTAAGATTCTCTCTCTCTCCCTTTCATTCAGGGCACCTGGGTGGCTCAGACAGTTTAAGCTCTTGATTTCAGCTCAGGTCATGATCTCACGCTTCATGAGTTCGAGCCCCACATCGGGCTCTGCACTGACAGTGCGGTGCCTGCTTGGGGTCCTCTCCCTCCTTTTCTCTCTGCCCCTCCCCTGCTTGCTCTCTCTCTGTCTCAAAATAAATAAATAAACTTTAAACAAATAGATTCTCTCTCTCTCCCGCTGCCCCTCTCCCTGGCTCACGTGCTTTCTGTCTCTCAAAAAATAAAAAAAAAAATTTAAAGTAAATTTAAAAAAAAGAAAAAGAGATTTTAGTGTACTTAAACCACTGTATTTTTTTTCTCTTTGTTATAGCAGCCTACTACTTACCTTAACCAACAAATGCCAACCTTTCCCTTTAGAATCTAAAGTGTTGCAAAATTAGCAGCCCACAGGCCAATTCTGGTCTGCCGACAGATTTTGCTTGGCTAGCACAGTACTAATTTTTTTTCTTTTTTCTTTCTTTCTTTTTTTTTTTTTTTACATACGGATGTTTTTAAACTGGGCATGAGCTTACAAATGTACTACACTCCCCAATACTCTTTATTGTATTTCATTTATTTAATGATCTGTAAGGCCCCTGTAGGCACATAAATTTGTGATGCCTGTTAGGCATTTTCTCTCCACGTTAATCTGCTAGCACAGTAAGGAGAGAATGGATGGATGGTTGGTGTCTTTTGTCTGATGATTAAAAAAAAAAAGCCCATCAGTTTTTCATGATTTCTTTGAGAATTAAGTTTAGACTCCTTTGCTAGGTATTTAAAGCCCTTCAAAATCTGTCCTGTGGTACACCTTTTCAGTGTTTAAGATATATTTCCAATACTACCCAAATATATGCTCTCTATGTGGCAAGCCAAGATATCCCACCTGCTGTTCTCCAAATTTTGATATGTTCTATCCTTCACGCTGGAATTCATCTCAGTGCTTCCCAAAATGTGTGATGTGCAACAGTCTCCCCAAATCCTCCACCACAAGCAAATAAGCACAAAGATACACATATACGTAAAATGAAGATTTCCATAGTAAAATAAACTCAGGAAACACAATCATACCCACCCTTGGAGAATGACAACAAATATTCACATGTTAAAGCCTCTGAGAGTTCCTGCAATAAATAGTGTTTCTTAGTATTACTTAACTCCCTATTTCTCGACTAACTTGACAAGGATACCATTTATTTTTGGCAAATGTTGTTCTTCAGCTAGATTGTTCTCCTTTTCCCATTTTCCCCACTTGGTTTAGGTACTGATGCGCTGAGGGAAAAGTAGAATCTGAGCTCTTCAAGCAAATTCACACTTTAATTCAAGGCCAAAGGACATGCCACATCTTTACTTCCAATCATTTTAACATACCTACATTAGGAAAGTGGATCCACCCAGTGACAGGTGTTGTAAGGTAGGCTGCTTATCTGAAAATTCATTCCCAGAACGTCTCAAGATCATATTAATTTTCATCAAAGTATAGCTTTCCTTTATCTGGTATTTATGTGTTTGGCCTCCTGCTAAGCAACTTAGACATATTAGCTCCAATTCCTGCTGCAACTCTGTGTAGTTGGCAGTAGTCTGATTTTATAAAAAAAGGAAGCTTATGCTCAGAGAGGTTAAGTGACTTGCTGAAGGTCACACAGCTAGTGGCAGAATTTAGGATTAGAACACAGGTTCCTTTAGTTCTCTTTATATAATAAATGTTATTGCTTTTTAATCCATCATAAATAATACCGGAGACTTGATTATCCAGTCTAACCCAAAGGCCTTATCATATCTTTTCACCAATTCCTGCACTTAATAAGGGAAGTGTAGTATTTCATTAAATTAAATTTGACTGCTCAATGACTTCACATAAAGAGGTTTTATGAGTTTGAGTTACAGGATTAAGCACTTAATTAAAGGACGATGTCTAACAGCAAAACATCTAAATAAAAAGTGAAAAATGATTTTTACTTATTTGCATGCTTGGAAATACTGAATGCATGACAATGTGGAATGAACCAGAAGCAAAGATATTCTAAAGATCGTCTAGTAACAGAGCAATCATTATTGCATTGTAACAAAGATAAGTTTGCCTTCCCATAACTTCTCCTCTTTACCTCAATTTTATCCTCTGGAACAGGCCAGAATAAATCTAATTTCTCTTCTACTTTGCTACCCTTCAAGTATTTGAAGATAGTCCCTCAGCCTCTAATTTTCTCTCCTCAAGGCTAAATATCCTTTCTTTCATTTTCTTGTCAGGTCAACAGACTAATTTCCTCATTGTCCCTAAACATTTGGAATCATACATTTACAGGGCCTGTTATAAGCAGAAATAAATACTTTGCAAGTGGACCCAACAAATTAGTTGCATATAAGAACACAGAAAACACTTGCTTTACAGAATATTTTTTTAAGCACCATAAAAAAATTTAAAGAAAAGAAAAAAAAATTTTGCTTCATGTAAGTAAAAGTAAATTCCTAATTATAATAAGCACTATAAAATTAGTATTTTATAAATATTTTTAAATTATGTTGTTGTTTTTAATGTACTTAGAGGTACTTTTAAAAGTATTTTTTAATTAACCTGGTGTTGAACTAACAGGGGTTTTTAAGCAACTTTATTGTTTTGATGTTCTGAATCAACGTTTTCTCTAAACTTGGACAGTAATACCTGGTAATCTACAAATGGATCAAACTATTTGTAATAGCTTCAGTTTCTGTTTATGAACTCATACATATACTGGAGGAAAAATAAGGAAATTTATTCCCTGAATACATGAGAAACTGATTACCTTAACTGAAACAGACATGAAACTCGATCACCCGAAGGCTACCCCGGTTTATGGATGTAAAACAGCGAAAAAACCTTAATGTGCATTGTCCTGTTCTTCGTTTTTAGGTTTAATTCACACGGCTGTGAAACATTACAGAGAGCCCTGCTTGCTAAACCACCTGAGGACACACGCAATGACAAGGAAAGAAGATGACCAGGGGCCATGTGCTAATTTTAAGACACTCAACACTGATTTTGGTTCACCAAGCGTGGAAAGAAAATCATTGATGAGTTGAAGCGATATATTTTAAAAGAATCCTTGCAATTACTTGTCCAAGAGTACAAGAAGAAAAAGAAAATTACAAACAGGTAGATGTAGTTTTCCAAATATATAATAAAATTAGTTAATGTTTACGACCACAAAATACAAAGAGTTTTCATGTTTTTAAAAGTCACTCGTTTCATGCAATTCTTGCCCGCTTACCCGGCAATTACTTAATTACTGATGCCATAATTCACAGCGTTTATTAAATTATAGACTCTATATTATACATTTCTGCAGGTACTACAGCATGCCACAAATCGTGTGGGCCACTATACTTTGAAGTTTGCTGGCTTAGCACAAACACAAAGTATTTTAGAAGTACCAGAAAATTCTTTGTGAATATAACAGAATGAATTACACTGTTCAGGCCATGTCGTGTTAGCACAATGGAGAAACACTTTTAAGACTTTAAAGTCATGTAATACAATTCTAGGCTGGATTTTTCTTGTTAAAAAAAGTAGAATGGGAGTGATTGGAAGAGAAAAGGGCCAATATTTGACAACAGAAATCAGCATAACCTTTTAACTGCAGCAGCCATGGGTGACTGCCCTTTGACCTTGAAAGATTATGTGGGATTTCAGTGACAACAGCTGGAAGTGAGCATGTGTGAATAGAGAACACGGATCTGAGGCCTCGTACAAAAGACTGCACAATCTCTGCCCAGATCGGAGTGCTGATTAGAAATTGTTTCCTGGTCCTGGCTTAATAGAGTGTGATAATGAAAGGTTTTTTTTTTTTTTTTTTAATTCTTCCAAAAAGAAATCATCGGTAGATTTCTTCCATACCCACGTTCTCCTTCAGCCCCTCCAATCTTCTGAGCTTCCATATGTAACCAGCCCATCCTTCTTATGGATAGGGTTAAAACAACTTTGTTTTACAACCTACTTTTTCAAAGACAAAACTTCTTAAAGTGCTTGAGTTTCTCTCCTGAGTTTCAAAATAACCCTATCATGGCATTTCACATAGGGTATCATTTTTTTGTTTTTTTGTTTAAGGATGTGTCACACACACATGTACACACACACACACGACTTAAATGAGAGCTCAGTGAAAGTGGGAACTGTAGTTCTCTCATCTTTTTATTTTTTTATTATTTTTTTAACGTTTATTTACTTTTGAGACAGAGAGAGACAGAGCATGAACAGGGGAGGATCAGAGAGAGGGAGACACAGAATCTGAAACAGGCTCCAGGCTCTGAGCTGTCAGCACAGAGCCCAACGCGGGGCTCAAACTCACGGACCGTGAGATCATGACCTGAGCCAAAGTCGGCCGCTTAACCGACTGAGCCACCCAGGCGCCCCATTCTCTCACCTTTTTAATGCTACCATTTGTACAGTGTGCACCAAATGGTGGGTCTTTGCAATACTAGGACAAATGGGCAGAGAGATGAAACATTTATTCTTACCCATGTAGTCTTTTTATCCTTCTTGAGACGCATAGATAGACTCTTAAACACAGTCAATAATTTCATCTTTTCCTTCAAGCAATTTCACATATTCATTAGCAAATTTGTAGTGACGTCTATACATGTGTTTACCCAACAAGAGCATATGAAGAGGTAAGTAATTATTTCCTCTCAAAGATAAGGTAACTTAACCTAGTAGATACAGAGATTTGACTGCTCTTGAACATGGTCATTTCAATCCACAAGACTCTCAATGAGTGGCATTCATTGAGCAGAAATGCACCTAAACCGACCCAGATATAATCTCAAATTCCTCTGTAGGATCCTCATACTTGCTGACATGGTTCTGAAACCACCAGAATGATGCCACATGATTACTGAAAGGACATTGGGTTATGACTCATTTGTGTTGTTTTGGTTTTACCATACACTCTATCTTAACTTCTACTGCTCCAGATTTTGCTAACTCCTCTAGCTCTGGATTTTGCTAACTCCTCTAGTTTCTATACCAAATTAGCAACTCCTTAGCTTCAGTAGAAGGTGGCCTTTCTTTTATGCAAATAATACCTCGAGTCGGGCAAAAACCAACCTGGCTATGAGGTATGGGACAGACAGAGGCTGGTGAAACTGACTTCCAAATCAGACATGGGTTGTCTGCTTACATCCTTCTATAGCAACTCTAGATGTTATTCCAAACAAGCCATGGGACAGATTGTTTTTCAGAACAGACCGAATCCATTTGCTGTTTCAAAATTCTATAAACAGAGTATTAAGGAATTCAATTCCCACAGCAACTATATGAGCGCTGGCTTTGGCTTTATGGGAGTTTCTGCCAAGCTCAGATATTTGTAGAACTATTGGTTTAGAGTGTCCTTTGCAACTGAGAGCAGAAGGGACCAATGCTTGTGATCTCAGTTCACTTTAAGGACTGGGTCTTGCTGGTGACAGGTATACATGATAAATGTTCCAGAAGGCTGACCTAATTTCCGTTGAAGTGAGTGTTTTGCTAAGAACATTCCCTTAAAGTGTCAGCTTGCAACCAAGGATTCAGCCTGCCAGTGTCCATTCTTCTCAGCAAGTTATGACCATTGCTTATGAAAGTTTGCTCAAAATGCAGCTGATGCTGCCTCACTGAGCAAGCTTCTCCAGACTTACTTTTGAAGTTAAATAAATTATATATCTAATTTAAATAAATTATCAAACACACTCAGTTTCATTTAGTCATTTGTGATCAGAAAAACCAAACACTCTAGGCTAAGCACAAATCAAGACAAACCTGCAATGTATTTCTTTTCGCCCGTAACAGGAGTGATACGGCAACATGTTCATTTATCTTGTGCTTCAAAAAATTATATTTGCAAGGCATTATTTACATATAATAGAGCAGGAGGGATACTATTATGGAAATTAGAATCCTAAATATCCTAAACCTCAGTTTCGTCATCTGTAAAATGACACTAATAGTCATTCCTACCTCATAAGTTTGTTAGGAATAATGAGATAAAGTACTTAGAATGCTTAGCAAAGAGCCTAAAACACAGAATGTATTAAAAAAAAGAGTAGCTATTCTTATAAATAATAGCTATGTTCTTTAGATCTTAGATCTTGAATCATATAAGAAACTTTAAAAAGAAACAACAGGTAGAAATAACTATGTTCTTCTGACATGGAGTAGTAAATAACATAGCTATTCACAGAGAAGTGTGCATCTAAATAACAATGTTGATAACATAATTTGGGGTGAATTTTTGAGCAAAATAAAAGTATTTTCTAAAGCAAGTAACACAAAACTTATCATTAAAAGCAAGTCCTCTGGCATTTCTTAGGTTTTTCTAAAGTGGGATATAAGAGTACATAGTATCCATTATTTTAATAACTAGAGTTAAACTTTAGAAATCAAGTTCTATATTTATTTACAAATATGTTTACAAAAATATAGTTATTTGTAATTCTTAAAATAATTTTAAATATAAATCTATTCTTTAAATGCACAGTGACCATCTACATGGGCTAAGAATTAGCCCACATATGGAGACACTAATTTTGGCTTTACATTTTTACGGTGATAACTATAGATACTCAACGTAGAAATGAACCCTAGGTCAATTTTTTCTCAGTCGATCAAGTTTTACCTAATTTTTCAAATCACAATATATAGGAGTATTTAGAGAAAGACAAATTTTTTAAATGGCTACTTTTTTTGTTGTCTTTGGTTTTTGCTTTGTGTGTGTGTGGTGTGCCCAGTTATGCTTTATTTTTAAAGAATTTGGTGTGTCAAAAATTCTTATTGGTAACTAAATGCATGCTGCCTGTCTGAGAAAACAGGTATTTAGAAATCTAATTTTGTTTTTCAGTATTTTTCATACGAAAAGTATTTAAATTTTTTTAAAATGTGAAAATATTTTGGGTGGTATGAAAGTGCATATACAAAATAAACAATACAAACATTATATGTAGAAATACCATCTTGAAATGCACTGCTCTCTAGTCCAGGGCCTCCACGTTTTAGCTCCTCACTTCCATATAAATGGAGAGCCATCAGAAAGCATCATTAAAGAAAGGGTCTTGATTCCTTATTGCTTTAAATCAATGCTAAAAGAATTTGCCCTTTTAGGCAGAAGAATGATCGACATGTTTCACTTCACTGACTTTGATCACTGAAGCTCTTTATGACGCAGGCCATTTCCTTCATTTTAGGGAACAGGATCTTTGTTTGACCCACAGAATGGACCAAGCACATCTTCGACTCAGCTTTAGCTAAGTCAGAGCCCTGGAGTTCTCGGAATTTCTTCAGCGTTTCTCATCAGGGTTGTCAGCCTTTTGAGGGGGGACTCCTACCAATGCTCAGAACGACCTGTATAGTGTAGGACACTCAGCATCCTTGGGCCTTCACCACTGACTGCCAGCAACATCCCCTCCTTGTGACAACCAAACGTGTCCTCACACATTCTGATCACCTCTCAAGAAGGGCCATATTGTCCTTTGATGAAAAACACTGTAGTGTATAAACAGTGTCTTATGGATCTCATTAGGTATTTAATATTGCGCAATTTCGACCTCAACTGAACTGACTTATTGTCTCTATAATTAGAATGCAAACTCTTACCGGCCAGATTATTACAATTCTTTCTAAATTCCCCTGCAACGCTGGCCATGCCCTCTATCCTTCACCCTTAATGGAGTATCTAGTTCAGATATTAGAGTTAGAAGTCGATTTTTAAAAATTAATTATATTTGAACTACTCTGTTCTGTTCTGTTGGCAGGGAGGGCTCATACATATGGTCCAGAAGTACAAAATACACACTTTGGACTTTCTGGAAGAGTCTTGATTTCAAACATTGGCTCATCAGTCTGTACATGTATGTGAACACGTTGGCCAAGGCTCCCTGATCTCCTTTTGTTGCTGAGGAGATGTGTTCACTGTGAACAAACTCTCGTGAATCACATAAATAGTATTTTGTCTGTTCACGACAACATCATAGCATCTAACATCCACAGGCCCTGCAGAAATAAAATAACATGTAAAGCTTGAAAATAAATATTCATTCTGCTCTCTGCTCTCAATGAAAGGACGTAGGTGAAATAAAAGACACAGAGTCAAAACGACCTAAGCCCTTGTTGCCAAAGCCAAACCAACAACACTCTGAAAATAAACAGGAAACAAAACTAAGCAACAACAGGCTCCACATTGTCAAGCAACCAGGAATTCGAATGAATGCCTTTGTCTCAACTGCTTATTCAGGAGGAGGGCATCTCCTCCAGCTCTAATTTTTTTTTCCACTAATCATTCTGATACTTTATTGAATACCTGTCATTCTTCCAAAAGTAAGAGCCAACGGCAGCTCCCCAATGCGAGGTTGCACGGAAGTCCTTCTGCTTTGTGATCACCAAGGGGCACCCCTTTTGCTCAGTTCTTATCCTTAACACTAGGGAATCCATAAAATCTTCCTAGGTTGTAGAACAGTCACAGACCAGGTGAGAACCCTATGTGCATGGATGTGTATGTGTACTCATATACGTATGTGTGTTTAATTTAGTTTACTCTCTCAAAAATTGAGACAGAGAAAAGCACTTTCTTGTCAGATGTAAACTGTCAGGAGCACTTGAAATAAAATATTTTTTTCCACTAACATAGGCATTTCTGGCCTTCAGTGTTGCCATTAGCAACAATACCGTGAGGGACATGATTTGTGGCTAATTTGAACATGGAGCCCTTCTGGACACAGCTGGTGAAGCCAACAGCATTCTGCTCTATTATACAGTAAATCGTCTGAAAATGTCAGTAAGCTCAATGGCCAATTGTGAGGTTCCAACGACCACCAAGAGAGGTAGGGAGAAGCTAAATGTGTTTTTTAAGGTGCTTTCAGTATAAACTTAAAGTTTTCTCTACAGCCTGATTCTTTCATTTAACAAATATCTGTTGATGCCAACCTATGAGCTAAGTATACAGATGATGAACTGGGAACAAATGTCAACATATTCCCTGTCCTCAAGGGCTCACAGGCTAGCAAAAACACCCTTCAAAGAAGAACTAGGGAGAAGACCTGATTCGCTTCTACAAGACTCAATTCAAATGTCACCACCTTTTGATTTCATTTCTGTACCCTGAGAGCATCACAGACCTCTACATTGTAGCCTCAATAAATATTGATGACTGCCTGAGAGGAGAAGATGAAAGTGTAAGTCACACTATGGGGCTCAACAAAGATAACCCTATAGCTAGGGAGCCACATGCGTATGTTGGGGGCAGGGGAGACAGCAAGTACTATTGCTAGATGATAGCAATCGTGGACGACAAAAATGATTCAATCAATTTGATTCAATCAATTTGGATGATATCCTGTAAGTAATGGTTAGCCCTGAATCATAAGTTAATCTATTATTATTAGGGGAATATTTTCCATAGCTTATTATTTTATAAGCCAGACGTGGCTCCCATTCAGTTTTGTGATCTTCAGTAAGTTAACCAAACTCTCACTAATTAATCCAAAAATAAAAATAAAAACATCTATTGAATATCTATTCTGTTCCAGGCACTATGGTAGGCAGCAGGGTGTACCTCTTTGACCTTCAGGGACTTGCAGGCTAGTTGGGGAAGAAGGTCAAGTATGGGGACACTTATCATTCAACATGATACAGCCGTGTTAGTGGAAGCAGTCTCTGGCACAGAGAGGGCACTAGACTAGTCTGGGAGGGTTAGGGAAGGCTTCCTGGAAGAGTAAGGATGGCCTATACAGTCCCCAGTGACCAGCAGGATTAGCGCCATGAAGTGGAAGAAAGTGACACATTTTCTTTGTGGGTGTAAGAATAACAATAAAATGATGACAGCGAATATTTACGGAGTACTTACTGTCTGCCCGTTATTCTTCTCAGCCTTTTCATGTGCTATTTTCCTATAATCTTCTAGTGCTAGGAGGTAGGTACTATTATGTACTCATTTTACAGATGAGACCATTGAGGCACAGACAGCCTAACGAGGTGAGTCAAGATCAAAGAGTAATTGGTAGAGTTGGGATTTCAAACCAAGCAATCTAACTGAAGAGCCCATGTTCTTAACCCCGGCGCTATCTCTAATTGCATGGACAAGAATACCTACTCCAGAGGCCCAGGCACTGAGAAAGGGCTCAGGAGATTATGACATGATTGTGAGGACCAGTATTGTCATCAATGTATATATACAAATCCCTGATCTGCAGCTCTAATCTACAGATTTTTTTTCACCACCAGATGAAGGACCCACTAGATGCTACTCAAACTGAAATTCAATTTTATACTCAAAGGGAAGAGTAAAGTAAAATTGTTGTTCTCACCCAACAACTCTGTGGGTAGGTTATTTCTTCCATATCAGCAGCACTAAAACTACGATCTCTCGAAACAATGTGTATCCTTTTCGACACCACTTCTCTCCGACCTCTCTACCATACATATGGTTTTGATCCATCCTTGCCTACTACTTAATTAACTGGATTTTTGTTCCTTTGTGCAAATATAAAGCTGTACCCACTTAATAGTGGAAGCTGTGACTGAACACTTGGGGAACAGAATTATTAAACAGAATTATTGTATTTTTTATTCATCAAATGAAACTCTGTATATAATTAATCTTACTATAAAGAAATCCCAATTTGATTTTTGTTTTTGAGTCAAAATGTTGGGGAGTGGGTCAGCAGCGAATTATACAATGCCACTAAGAACCACAATTTGAAAACTCATCTGGCTTTGCCAATCAAGTCAGGTAATAAAGAACTGTAATAAAGAACAACTGTGGCAATGCTGATACCTCAGTTTTCATCTGAGGCCCCGTTCAGAGATATGGACACTGCACTTACTTAAAAAAATTCTGGTGTAGGGAAAAGATGACACCAGAATTGGAAAGGTATAAACCCACGCTGTACCCACAAGTCCATATAGCTGGCTAATCATGATCAGGTATTTATTAGCTTGCCAGAGATACAAAAAAGTAGAGGTACAGAACAGGTAACAAATGTCTCTCCACGTCTTGATGGTGGCCAACCTCTAGACAGATGTGGGCAACCTCTGTTCTGCACTGAGTTGAAACATTCATCTGAGAGGTAGGCAGCATGAAAGAGCCTAGGTCTTGCTGCCAAGCAGACGTGCACTCCAATCCCAATTCTTTTCTACTCAATGGCTGAGGACCTTGTGCAAGCTGTTGGACCACTGCGGTCCTCAAATTCTTATTCTACTGCTGGAGAGTTAAATGAGATAATGCACAAACCCCAGCACAGTACCTGGCAAAGGCTGTGGACATGCTTCCACGACCAGTGTAGCAGGTACCATTTCCTAATATTTCTGGTGCTATGTTTAGGCACCGGAGACATCCACGGTGATTCTAAAGGGCTCTTCACCATGTCCAGAGGGGCTTCAAGTATCAGAGACATTGCTAGGTGATTTTACAATTCTGCCAGGAGGGGATGATTACACACTACTCAAGCATTAACAGTTAAGACCACAAACCCAATAATTTGGAGAGAGCTCTATATGCATTTACTAAATGAATTAATGAACTACTGATGTCACAAGATATGTACACTTTGCTTCTTAAATGGAATTTAATGCACGTTAGTTCTTCCTTTACCTTAATCCTATGGTTTCTCAATTGGGAGTGATTTTGCCTTCAGGCGATACTTGGCAATGCCTGGATATGTTTTTGGTTGTCATAACTGGGGAGGGGTGCTCCCGGCATCTAGTGAGCAGAGGCCTCGGTGCTTCTAAACATCCCACAAGGCACCAGGACAGGGGCCCAGATGAAGGAGGCGTCTTGTGCAAAGGGTCAATAACGCTGTGGCTGAGAGGCGGTGACCACATTTTTACTCAACTCCAGCATAGTATACATATTTTCAGTTACTTTCAGAAAATGCAATGCGATACGGACTGAACTGCATCCATTCACTCCACTGAGCTTTACTGAGGGCCTACAATTTGCCAGGATCGTGTTAGTCCTAGGGACACAGGGATGAAGACTAGGCACTTGCCCACCAGGAGCTTACACGGTCACAGAGCAGTAGAGACCTCATGCAGCGGATGAGGATGAAGTCGTGTATTACAAAGGGCAATGCAAGCACAGAGGAAGTGGCCCCTAAGAATATGTGTGGGGGTGTCTGAAAGGCCTCCCAGAGGTGGGGGACACCTGTGTTTGTTCCTAAATGAGGTATAGGAGACTCAGGGGAAGGAAGAAAGAATAGGAGGGAGGCAGGGAGGTGGGCAGGCAGAAGAGGGGAGGAGAAAGAGGAAAGAAGGAGAAAAAAGAGGAAGGAAAGAAAGCAGATGGTCCGCATGCTGGTGGGGGCTGGAGCTAGGAGCTGGGAATGCTGATCTAACTGAAGAGTCTGGGGGGGCCTTACTTAATGGGGACACTCCTGGCATTTGGGGCAAGTTAATTCTTCACTAGGCGGGACTATCCACAGCGGTTCAAGATATTTAGCATCCCTAACTGCCCCCTACCTGACCCCCGCCCCAGGCACTAAAGAGCAGGAAGAGGCTTCCTCCCCAGGCATTTCGACAAGGAGGGAAGCCTCTTTAACTTCCAATACCCCAAAGCTTCAGAATCACTGCTCAGTCTGAGCTGGGCTGAAGCACTGCAGGGCACCCAAAGAGTGTCAGGCTTGCAGCCACGTGATCAGACAGAAGGTGAAAAGGACACTTCAAACTGGAAGGAGGTTGAGCCCCTCCACTTCCAGTGGTCTTTTCCTACCATTGTACCACGGCACAGACTTGTCGAAGTCTAATACCGCATCTATGCTGCCAGAAAATGTGGCCACCGGCCCAGCGCACTAAAGAGACCTTCCACAACACAAAGACGCACTGAATGGATAAACATTTCACCCGAGACACATCTTGAATGAACAACTCCAACCTGGTGTTACTTTGTCAATGATCTCGGCCACAGTAAAACTTTCTAGGTATCCTTATGCATTTCCCAGTACACAGATTTTACAACAGGCTTCCGCTTTACTAACAGGGAAAAGGGAAGCCATTGCTTCTACTTCGTGCAATCATTCTACAAAATAGCAAAGAAGAAGGAAACGTTCACCTAAATTTCTATACTCTTGAAGGTTTCTTTCCCTCCTTGAACGAGGGGAAACGTCTTAACCAAGTCTTTATATACGTAAACCCTCATGTGAATTTTCCGGCTTTTCTCTCTCACAGTTGAAAGAAAGAGAAAAAAAAATTGAAGAAGGGAAAGAGAATATGCCCAGAAACATGAGAAGACTGACATAAGGAAGAATCATATACAGATTTGTGGGTCAGGGAGAGTTTTTGGCGTGAGGTGGTTGGGAGGGGGTACTCACATTTTGCCAAAAATGAAAGATAATGGATATTGCTATTGAAGGAGGAGATCGAGATTCTGGGATTCACAGGGGCAAACAAAGGGATCATGGATCAGTGTCTCTTTGCATTCAACTCTGGCAAATCCCCTCTATACTGTTTAGCACTGCCTCCACATAATTAACATGATGTACAGAGCATCTGAGCTCAGATGAAAACCACAAGAAAGGAGAGGAAGATGAGAAAAACTCTACAGAGTGCTTATAAACAGATAACACACACTTGGTCTCTGTCTCTTCTGATGATTGTGCAAATGGAAAATGGTTTGAGAGTTTGGCCCCACAATATGGATTACTAAGCAACGGGATGGATTTCTTATGGCTCCTGTCCAGTGCTGGGTTTGAGGAGTTTTATATGAATATTGACTTCCAATCATTCAAAATAATTAGGTATGGGTCCTACTTGGAATCTAGCATAGAGTGTCACCGCCAGGGCTCCTGAATCAAGACAGTAAGACCAGCAATAACAATGGCAGGAACACCAACAATGATCATTTATTGAAGACTTACTAGGTACCTGACACAAAAGCATATAAAAAAAAATTGAGTCATGTTTTGACTTCTTTGTTTCCTAACCGAGAAAGCTAAGATAGAAAGTTTAAGTGATTTGCTTGAGGTCACCCATAACTAAAGGACAAAGCCAGGATGTAAACCTAAATTATTTTAAGCCTATCTTTCAATTTTTTTTTAATGTTTATTTATTTTTGAGAGAGAGAGAGCATGTGAGCATGAGCAGCGGAGGGGAAGAGAGGGAGACACTGAATCTGAAGCAGGTTCCAGGCTCTGAGCTGTCAGCACAGAGTCTGATGTGGGGCTTGAACTCATGAACCATGAGATCGTGACCTGAGCCAAAGTCGGACGCTTAACCGACTGAGCCACCCAGGTGCCCCTAAGCTTATCATTGTCCCATTGGGATACCTATCTCATTATATACCATGGTGTGGCTCTATGTGAAACTACAACTTACTAACCCCAATAGCTCACTAATATACGACAGGCTCTATTTTAGCGTGAACTTGAAAGTGTGAACTTGGATTATACACGCCTGGGAGGGAAATCTCATTTCATTCATTTAAAAAATAAATCTTTGCTCGTTCTTATGGTATGACACCCAATGCGACCTCCAGTAATTTTTATTATCAATGATGATGATGATGTCCTATGTTTTCCCCCATTCATTGAATCCTTTGACTCAAACACAAAAATGGCAAAGCACAGGAGAAACTGCATTCATTGTTTTGCTAAAGATTGTCACTACCACCTGCTTTCTATCATTACCAGTAAGAAAATGTGACTTCCTTCATCTCTGTCCCCCTCTGCAACATTCATACAGAGATAACCTGGCTGCTATTGCATTTTTCCAGCTTAAAAATTTAAAGCCAATAAATTCCAAGTACCACCAGGTTATTCTGCTAGACTTGTCCTTCATCCGGTTCAGCTACAGAAGGGGATAATGATCTGTCATAAAGGTAAATTCATTACCACAAGATAATATCATCCTACTTGTACTGCCCATTTCCCCAGCAAGGCGCGCTCTGTCTGTGATGCTGTATCTCAGTTCTCAAGGGAGCACTTCACTGCTGACATAATAATAATAATAACAACAACAACTTACATTTATAGGGAAGACAAGGCTGCCTATATTTTCTAGCTCTTGACAAAGAATAGCTCCCAGTTCTACTTCAGATGCATCAGCT
The DNA here is from genome assembly GCF_022079265.1 of Lynx rufus. Classification (NCBI taxonomy): domain Eukaryota; kingdom Metazoa; phylum Chordata; class Mammalia; order Carnivora; family Felidae; genus Lynx; species Lynx rufus. Next base: position 172,413,521 of record NW_025814834.1, read on the forward strand.
ATTACCACAAAAGGCTCGGGAAAATCTGGAGTCTTTAAAAGATGCCCGCAAATGGATCTGCTAAGGGTTCATAAAAGTTTAGCTATCACAAACAGGTGACTCAATTGCCAACTTCATTGTGCTGGGGAAACACTCCCAGTAGTATTACTCCAGAGCAAATTAATAAAAACACAAAAAGGAAACACAGTCATACCTAGATACTGGAAATGATTCTTTATGGATTAATGGCCGATTCACTTGATCACTCAACACACTTATCCAGGTGACTGATTTTCATTATGGTTAAAAAAAAAAATCACATTTTCTGGTGTTAGAATGCCATGTGGTTATTGTAGAATGCATGAATCCTTCCATGCTGATGCCATACCACCAGTGTTTTAAAAAAAAAATTTTAATGTTTATTATTTTTGAGACAGAGAGAGAGAGAGAGAGAGACAGAGAGCAAGCAGGGGAGGGGCAGAGAGAGAGGGAAACACAAAACTCGAAGCAGGCTCTAGGCTCTGACCTGTCAGCACAGAGCCTGATGTGGGGCTCAAACTCACGAACCGCGAGATCATGACCAGAGCCAAAGTCAGACCCTTAACCGACTGAGCCACCCAGGCGCCCCAACACCAGTTTTTTTTTGTAAAGACACTGCTTTAGTCTAAAATCTAATCTAGTCTCCATGAATCAACCTAATACTTCCTGAACCGTGAGTAAAGTAGTGTGCGAGATGTGGTAAATGAAGGTAAGATGAGTTAGAAAAGGATGATGCCCAGAAAGACATGCTAAGGGCAGAATGCTTCCTGAACTTTGGCATGGGATGAATTTTCTTATAGCCTAGGAGTTTAAAATATATTTTTTGAGCTTTATTTATTTATTTATTTAGAGAGAGAGAGAGACAGCATGTGCACAAGTGAGGGAGGGGCAGAGAGAGAGAGGAAGAGAGAGAGAATCCCAAACAGGCTCCACTCTGTCAGCACAGAGTTCGACACAGGGCTCGATCCCACGAACTGTGAGATCACAACCTGAGCTGAAACCAAGAGTCGATCGCTTCAATGACTGAGCCACCCAGGTGTCCCTAGCCTAGGAGCTCTGAATAGCCTGATGTGACACAATGGACTGTGCACGGACTTGCTGATCCCCTGGTACAAGTCTTCTAGGACTCCCAGGACAAAATGTGGGCACTACATGTTTGTGAGGTTGGGTGGGGCCAGTGAAGAATCTCCACAAACCAGTTGATTCACGTGCCAAGGTCACTGTATGGGTAACCTCAGTAATCAATAATGGTAAGCGGTGAAGAAGAGGTGGATGATGGGGAGAAAGCACTCTCGAGACAACAGATGAGGAAAAAAAGAAATTCTACACCAGATCCTATAGTTCCCATTCAAGAACAATTCCAGGGTGTAAGGGTGAAAGAGCCAAAAGGCAGGCAGAGAAGTGAGAGAAGCAAAAAAGCTGAGTAATGAGTTCCTGAAAACAATCAAAAGAGAGTTTCTTGCTAACAGAAAGGCAGTCTTTAAAGCCAGAGTCCAGTTTTGAATTTCCATACCCCTTTACAAACCAAGCCTCACAGTCTCCATCTGCTAAATGCAACCAACAGTGCCCTTCTGAGCATTAAATCAGAGGGTGGGCCCTGAAGGGATGGTGGTTGTTGTCCTTGTCATTTCCATCCACTGGAGGAGCAGGTCACACAGGGCTTGGCCCCAGGATGTGCAGAAGAAGGGATCCTGGTCCTCGTGTGTCTACGGGGGACTTTAAAAGCTGTCTGCGTTCTCAGATGATCTGCCCAAGAGGTCTGCATGGACTTCAGATTTCATAAGTCTACAGGTCACAGACACCGCAGCTAACTAAGTATTCTCCAAAGTCTAAGCTGCAACCTGTCTCATACCTGTCATGCTGTTTTCTGCTGCCCCTCAAAACTGTAGAGACTTGCGCAACGCCAGCCAATGGCCCTCCTGTGTGTAATGGTGGCTCCTGAAGGGACACCTTCCCTGATGCCATTTGGGGCTTGGTAATGAGTTGCCTCAGGGTCATCCCCTGCTCTGCTAAGCAGTTTCAAGACCTTGTGGTTCTTCTCACCTTACCATTCTTTCTTACCCCCCCCCTTTTTTTTTTGTTGCCTCTGGTTACCTTAACACCTCTTCTGCCCATTCTCCACTGTATCTCCACTTTCTGTCTTCTTTTCCTCCTCTCTCCCCCATAGGGTTACAGCTGCTCACTCCCCCATGCCCACCATGCATTTTAACATCTACAGCTTTTCCACTCCTTTTCCCCTTGTCCCTCATTTTACGTTACACTATGCCATTTTTGTGTATAGTGTGAATTTTGGTAAGGGACCAGGAAATGTCAGATTTGAAAAGCCGATGGATGGAAATCTACTTAAATTTCATAGTGATAAGAATGATAGCTACAACTAACATGTGATGAGTATCCTCACGCGACCCCTACAGCGAGACAAGCACTACCATTAAGCCCATTTGCAGATGAGATTGAGAGACCAGGCCCAAGTTGCACAGTTATTAATTGGAGACTGGGGACTCCAAGTTCAACTTTCTTTTCCCTCACTGCTTCCCTCATTTTGCACATCAGGAAGGAAGCAAAAGGCGGTGTCACATTTCAGTTCTCTCTTTCCTTATTTAACCCTTACAGATTTGGTGTCTCAGGGAGCCTGTGTAGGCACTACAAACAGCATTTCTTGAGACGCTGGGAATTTTCACCTCTCCAGCCCTACCAAGGATCAGCTCGTAGACAGAGTGGCAAGAAGCTGAAGGCCAACTCTGGGTTCCCTCCAATCCCCCATTCTCACTGCATCCTCACTGGTGTCCCCACTGTCTCCACAAGGATCTCTTTACAAAGTTCCGTGTTCCTAGGCAGAGCCTTGTCAGCTCTATTGAAAAAATGTCTCAACTCTCAGCTCCCCATCTTTTTGGTCCTTTTCACAAACTTGTAGATCAGCAGCTTTTTGAAGAGGAATTCACATAATATTCAAGCTAAAGATTTAACCAAAGGAATTTTAGGTTGAAGGTAACTGATGCTTAGCATGTTTTGCTTTAGAGGACAACCTCAAATAGACTTAGAATGGAGATAACAAAAGCTTAATGATGTCACCATGACCTCTTACTTGGATTACTGTGGGAGAGCCCTAATTGGTTTCCCTTCTTCTGGCCTTGACACCTACAGTCTACTCTCAGCAGCGCAGAGACCTGTCTCTCCTATACTCCCAAGCTCCCAACAACATGCATGCTATTGATAATAAAAGCCAGACTCTTACGACAGCCCCAGTGGATCTCAGCATGTGATCCCCGGACTCGCAGCATTAGCATCACCTGAAACCTTGGGGAAAAGGCAAACTTCTGAATCAGAAATTCTAGGGGAAGAGACCAGCAACGCACGTTTTAAAAAGACTTCTAAGCGAGTCTGGTGCTGTTAAGAGCTTTCGAGAACCACTGTCCTGCATGAACTGCACCTCCTCCCCAGCCCTTCTGTTCTCATCCTCACTCACTGCACCCCATCTACCCTGCTCCCCACCCCCTCTACCCCCCCCATCTGCAAATCCCACTCACACACCTCCTTCAGGGCTTTGCTCAAATGTCAACTTCTCAGTGATGTGTCTGTGGCCATCTTTTACGAAACACAAACTACCCCTGACTCCCTCTTTCTCTTCCTTTTGTTAATTTTTCTCCACGGGACTTCTCACCATCTGACACACTATATTGTGTTTTGATTCTCTGTCTCCATCAACTAGAATGCAAGCTCCTTGGGGAGCAGGGAGTTTAGGTGCTCTATTTACTGATGAACTCCGTGTAACTAGAAAGGTCTCTGGCACAAAGCAGGTGCTCAATAAATATCTGCTGAGTGTTGGAGGCAGGAATGATTATGTTCTGCTGCTTGGTAGTCATTGACTTGTATTTAACATCTCGGAGCCTCAGTTTCTTCATCAATAAAAAGAGGATTAAAAAAGATGAAAGCATGCATAGTGCTCCGTTCATTCTACTCACTCAATTAACGGTAGCAATTGTGATCACAGGAATAGAAAAACTTATTTCATTATCCTTAGAACCAAAGAAAGGGTAATGGTTTGAACTTTTAAAAGTATTTAAAGTTTGCAGAACATTTGGGGGTGGGTAGAGGAGCTGCTAAAGATACATCCCCCTTTCTAGGAGCAAGTTGGTGGGGACGCAGTTTTCCAAAAGGCAGCATTGTGATGAATTAAGAAAAAAAAATTACAAACATACAGCTTAATTAATCTTCAGAAACAAAGTATGTATTGAATAGGAAACACATTGAAAACTTAGGTTTGTTTTTAGACGTTTGTGTTTGTTGTTTTTTTTCCCCCAAAATAGTGCAATAAAATGTTTGGGAACATCTAATAAAACTAATATGCAGCTAGATTTTCCTGCCCCAAAACTAATTTGTGCTGATTACAAGATAGGTCACAAGGTCTGCATACTTTATTTTTGATGCATCCATTTTAATTGTTACTATGGATGAAGACTAAACACAAAAAATAAAACATCCTGTTGGGGAATGATCTACCCAACGCACACCACATGTTTTCTTTTCTATCGTTAGTCTGAGGGGGATTTCCACCAAAACGAAATTCTTAGAAACTAAGCTTTCACTCGTCATTGCTGCACATTCCCACTTAGTCACTGTCCTGGGACCTCCCGGGTGATCTCTGGTGAAATAAATCTGACGTTGTACACGAAAAAATAACCACAGCTAGGAATTAGATATTTGGAGAGCAAAACCCTCTTTTGGTACTATTACGCTTAACAGCACAATATCACGGTACACAGCTCAATAATTTATCATTACTGTGTTCCATACGGTTTTTACTATGAACACAGACTTCTCTAGACTTTGCATCCCAAGTGCCCAGGACCAGATGAGGATACAGGTACCAGCCTCTCTCTGCAGTGAATGGACAAGGTCAAAAGAAATGGGGAAATGGCAGTTGTCAAAACTCATACCTTCGCACCTAACATGCTGTCCCGTGTGTAAATAACCCTTTTGGTCCTTAGCAACAGTAGCACATTCACGTAATACTGCAAATGGGAAAGTATTCTCTCAGAGGAATGTTATGGATGGAACTCAAAGAAAAGGTCACCAGGCCAGCAGAGACTGAGAGCTGCCAACAAGCCCCTTAGGAAGCAGCATCGGTATTTGCTTTTAGAGGTAACCTGGCTCAGACAGAACCGACCCTTTCACTCCCCCTTGAAGAACCCGAAGTTCTTTCCACTTGGAGAAAGCGCTTTCAGACAACAATCTGATATCCATCATTTCTATTTGGAGAAGAATTAAATCAGCTTGTTCTCACTCTCTCTCAAAAAGCTCTGTATTCTAAATCTTGTTTCTCTTTAGCCAACAATAGACTTTATTCACTGCTAAAGGAATCTTCAAGCAACTGGGGAGACACTTCAGAGGGGACTTTTAAAAATAACCACAAGGGCAAATACCTGTTCTCCTCAGCAAGACTCTTCCTAAAAAGCCACAGTTTCTACCTTGTGAAGCCAACTCTGCTTGCCTACTGTGTAAAGTATATGGATCCAGTCTATAAGCAAGTATCAGTTGTTTAAAAAAAAAAAAAATCAATGGGAATTGTTTATGGCTCGGCTTTAATCGAAAGTCTAGCTGTGAGGAATATTTAAAATCACTTGAAGACCATGAGATCTACCACTTATATACAGTTTGTAAAGATCATGATGTAAATTCCTCTAGCTTTTATAAATTTCGTGATGGATTAGGAGTACGTTACCTTCACGGATCACTCAAAATTATTTTCACTGAGTTATACTTTTGCATTAGGTTATCAGCTCCTAGTTAGTGGCCCTACAAGAAGCTATCTTACCAAATCCTCTGCTGCATCAACTTCAGTAGCTTTGAATGCCCCTTAATCCCTCAGAGTCCCCCCGCTGAAGTTCTATAGGAAAATATCAGACCTATGTGCCAGAAAACTCTCTCCCTGAGGAGCTGCTATGTATCACCTTATAAGTAATAAGAATCACATAATTAATTATGTATATTTCTCTTTTGCCTTTGGCTGCCAGGAAATTCAGAACCAAACATAATTCGATGTTATTAACTATGTAGATCCATATGGTAGTCTTTGTTCAAGTTCTTCTTTGATTTTACCTTTTTATTTTAATTTATATATTTCCCATCTCTCATTTTTTAAAACCTATTTATGCTTTCCATTTTACTGTATACTTATTCTTTGTAAGCCATCTGAATCTGATCTTTACAAAATGGAGCTTTATGTATATATATTTTATTATATATGCCAAACAGATTACATACATACAACCTATACACATACACACATACTCCCCTTTTATGTAAGCCCCGTAATTAGAAAGATTACAATTTGATAATATATTTATTTTCATGGGAAAGAACTGTTACATGAAATAGAAAGAAAATTGGTTGTACTGGATTATTCACTGTAGAGGATTATTTCAACAAGTTCAATAAATCTGTGGGCTACCTACCAACATGCAGAAACAGCTGTGTCACACTTTAACAGCATTTTCTGTAATATTATTTTACCTAATACAAATGAGCATTTAGACTTCATGGAATCTAATTTCTTTTTGATTTTTTAGCTTTTTTTACTGTTTGTTTATTTTTGAGAGAGAGAGACACAGCATGAGCAGGGAGGGTCAGAGAGAGAGGGAGACACAGAATCTGAAGCAGGCTCCAGGCCCTGAACTATCAGCACAGAGCCTAATGCAGGGCTTGAACTCACGAACCATGAGATCATGACCTGAGCTGAAGTTGGATGCTTAATCAACTGAGCCACCCAGGCACCCCTTAATTTTTTTTTTTTAATGTTTGTTTATCTTTGAGAGAGAGACAGCATGAGCAGAGGAGGGGCAGAAAGAGAGGGAGACAGAGGATCTGAAGGAGGCTCCACGCTGATAGCACAGAGCTCAAGGTGGGGCTCGAACCCGTGAACCGTGGGATCATGACCTGAACTGAAGTTGGATGTTTAACCAACTGAGCCACCCAGGCACCCCTGGAATCTAATTTCTAATGGCCTTGTTCTCAAAATTTTCAGACAGGTGTCAATTTTGAGAAATTCACTATGCTTATTATTCATACTCCAGTGAAGTGGGTAGAGATCTATTTGAATCCCATGTAATCACACGTAGAAGAAGATAGGCAAGAAGATGATGCATAGGAAGGTGTTTTGTAAAATTCCAAGATATAATACAAATGTTAGCTATTGTTGCCATTGCCCATAATCATGTAAAACATGATTATCAGAGATGCACTGGGTCTGCTCATGGATACAAGTTTTCCTGTAAGTTCCTTTATTGGGTCTCTACAAAATAAGGATATATTCAAGAACCCTCAGATATTTGAACATTCTTTGGTCTCCTGGGAGTGGGACTCAATGTCTAATTTTAAAATATTTTTCCTATAAGACAGAAGTAAAAACAGAGATATTTTTAGTGAAGTTATTTGCCTGTTTGTTCCTTTCTTTCTGGTTATTAAATACAATTGAGCTATTCCCTAATAATCCAGGAAGCACAGAACTAAGACATTAACCAGCTTGTGTTCCAAACTAAAAGGAGGTTAAAAACACAGCATTGTAATACAAACACAGCTTATAAGTACAGCGTGTGTACCTACTGTTCTGCCATTTAAACTTTGAGTAGCTGTACAAACAAGTCTATCTTGAGGAAACAGACTGGGTAATTTTCCATTTGGACTGTTTGAAATTTCACCGAGAGCTTCAAACTTGCAGAAGTCTGTGCTGCCAGACATTCTCCTCAAATTTGTTATCTCTCCTTCTCCCCATTAAGATTTCCCTTTAACAAAAACGCTTTTCTTAAAGGTTGTGCTTTAAGTAAAAGAAGAAAAAAAAAGACTTTAATTCAACAGACACAGAGATTAAATTGAAAAGTAGAAGAGGTAGCGTCCCAGTTTTGGAACATGCGTTAATACTCTTCCTTGTAGCCTCAGACAGATCCAGGTCAAGCTTTCATACTCTGGTGTCTTTTCAAAGTTCAGAAAAGAATTCAAAAGATCGAAAGGGAAGGTAAAACACAAATCAATGAAAAGATCAGGGTGCAAAATTGCTGCATAGTGGCAGTAAACGCTAGCAGCAATGTGAGGGATCTTTAGAACCTCTTGATACGAGATGGGAACATGCGAGAAGGAAAACTTCAGCACTTAGTACATAACTAGAGAAGGCCATCTTCTCCGGCTTCTGTAAACTCACTGGAACGCTCAGGAACAAGTGTCAGGCAATGAAAAAGAGCTGTATTATACAATTATCTTAGACATGCACGAAAGTCCAATTTCCTAAGCTTCAGATCTCAAAATCTGCAAAATGCCTGTTCTACAAATACAAGCGAGCCTACTTCTAGGGTGCTTTTTATAGGGAAGGAAAGAAATAGGATCTTATTTCTAAATTAATGCAACCACCCTGAACAGAGAGATTTCTTCCCCAGTGTGATGTAAGTTATCAATAACTAAAATAAAGTCCAGTTCGTTTAAGATGGGAGACGATTATTTAAATATTATCAAATTATTTAATGTGATTGAAATTATTTAATACTATTGAAATGTTACTTAAAATTAGTAATTTCCATTTTTTGAGCACCAGCTATATGCTGGAGGCACTATGCAAAATACCTTTTATGCATTATCTCATGTAAGCTCCTAAAAACCATGAGGTAGGCACTATCATGACTCTGATTTACAGAAAAGTAAATCAAGGGTCAGAGAAGAATAGTTACACATCCGAGAACACAGCCACTTAAGAGCTGAGCCAGCAATGAAACCCAGTTTTCCGGGTTCCTAATCCAAGGCCGTTTCCAACACTCTGGTTGAATGACGGGGTGGGATTAAGACTTATATTCTGATGACAGTAAATCCACCAATGTGTGTGAACTGATAGCATCTCTGATTTATGTTGCAAGGAGAACCTAAAAGGAAGGCTGAAACATGAAGGCCACACTTGTGGACACCACGCCTTCTCATCACCCCTCATCGTCACCTTGCACAAGTCATACCAGACTATCTGGCTATTTTCCACCTCACCATAAACCTTTGGGCCACACAGAGCCATTGGGGGCTATTTCTACTGATGTGGAATGTGCTTCCTCCTCTACCTTCCTCACTCTTCTCTGCTGGGGTGAAATCTAACTTTCCATTCCCTGTCCCTGAAGTCAAAATTCAAGCATTCTCTTTTCTACCTTCTCAGGGAACTTTGTTTCCTTCTGGGAGCACTTAGCATCTTTACCCTATGTTATTATTAGGAACATATATGCCCCTCCCCATAGAAAAGAGTGTATTTCTTAAAGGGCTGAACCCAAAACCATCTTTGTAGCATCCGTGTACCCTAAACAGCACCCTGAACACAGCAGGCACTCAATAAATGTTTCATGCGTAGTTAAAATAGGAAACTCAGGGCCTACTACTGCAACATTTATATCAAAAAGAGGGCTACTCCCAAAGGAGGTAGCAAGTATTTTTGCCCACTCTTCTTTTTGAAAGGATTTTTCAGACAGGCTATCGCCATTCCAAGGAAGGTAATGGGGCTATTTTTCTGTTTAGGAACCAGTGGTTTAAGTAATGTAAGCTATGGATCAGTGGTTTGCAATGATGGGGCTGATCGAAAGACAATCACACTCAGCATTGCTAAGGTTAATGGCATTGCCTCTGATAGGGGAAATATAAAAGTGGAAGATAGGGAAGAAACCAATAAAAACATTTACACACACCTTTAATGGTATGCAGCGTAGAACCCACTTAAATGAATCCCAACTAATGAAAACATCTTGAAAAGAGAGTGATTTTTGTAGAGAAACCTTTTATCTACAGGTCTTATATTTATAGAGCAAACCTGTTAAATGAATACAGGGCAAAAAACGAATTAAACTGGTAATTGTTGTGATTCATTGTGGTTCACGTAACTTTCATCAGGCCAGTGAAATGAATGAACCATTTAACGAAGACGGCTCTTCTCCACCAATTTATGTCGTATGTGTCAGATTATAAATAGCCTATTCGGTAGGTACCACGAAGCACAAACAAGGTCTCGGGAATGCCTGAATCTTGCCTGTCTTGTTGCACCTCTACGTGGACATAGTCAAAGGCTTTTCTGAGACGGGGAGGTGAAAGAACTTGGTTCAACCAGAAAAGTGCAGGAAAAGGCAAATGTACCATAGCCCTCCCAATATATACTGGACAGTTTCTGCCTATGAAACTTACTATCTTTTTCTTTTTTAAAATGAGCTTTGATGTACTGACAACACAAGTGTTTGGTGAGTAGAAATGGAGGCTCAAAAGCAGAGATAAAAGTTGGAATCAAAAGGCACTCAAAACTTCTTTCTAGGGGCGCCTGGGTGGCGCAGTCGGTTAAGCGTCCGACTTCAGCCAGGTCACGATCTCGCGGTCCGTGAGTTCGAGCCCCGCGTCGGGCTCTGGGCTGATGGCTCAGAGCTTGGAGCCTGTTTCCGATTCTGTGTCTCCCTCTCTCTCTGCCCCTCCCCCATTCATGCTCTGTCTCTCTCTGTCGCAAAAATAAATAAACGTTGAAAAAAAAAATTTAAAATCTATTTAAAAAAAAAAAAAACTTCTTTCTAAGACCTTAGACATAATTTGCTAAAGATTTAAACTCTATGCTTGACAGATCTTTCAGACCAGTGGCTTAAGAAAGAAGACACTAATATTTCCTTTTAAGACGGCTAAAAACACGTAAGAATTACCAAAAACTGCTGTATTCCTATAGCCCTCACCATCTGGTGAAATGTATCTATTCGCCAAAACCACATACACGCTGGGTTCAAGCCTATTTGGTCTCTGAGGTGACTGTCCCAGAAAAAGAAAAGCTTAAATAAAAGTCAACTAAAAGTGGATCTAAATGCCACTGGAGTGAATATATTTACTGCAAACGAGAAAAAAAGGTTGGGGACTCAAAGGAGTTTAAGAATAAAGTCAAACACTAATATACTAACATAGTCTAATGATTGTTTTAATGTATTCTGGATTAAGTGAAATATTATTATTAGACACTATGGGTTTCATTTATTTATTTGGGCTACTTGAGATAATTCTGGATGCTTACATTTTTAAAAATTACCTTCGAAAATTTTAGAATTCCAGGTTAATTCAGAATAAGGGTAAAAGCAGTGAATATGGAAAAGAATACCTTTAGGTACCCTTACCACTCTGTGGGCATGGGGGTGAAATTGTGGGCCAAATGGTAAAATGCTGCCTAGAAGAGGGGAGCATCCATTTCCCATGCAATAGCTTTGTCACCATACTCACTTGAAAATGAGTCCCGTGAGGTTATCTGAGAAAAAGATGTGGAATGTATTCATTTTGTCTCCTAGCATGTGTCAGGAGACCAGGGCTGGAAATGAAGGAATTCCTGATGATTTGATATTATTGCAATAGCGCATTCTATATATGGCTCGATTTCTTAAAAAGTGCTTTCAGATATCTCGTTATGTCCTTACTGAATGCTTGGGAGTAAGAAGGGCAAGAATCAGTAGTCCCATTTCATAGATGAACAAGTTAAGGCACAGAGGAGTTAAGTACCTTTCCCAAGGTCAGGTATATTTAGTAAGTGGGGAAGTTCGGGTCTGAATGTTTTAAAAGCATTTCACAGCCCAGCAAGGGACAAAGTCAAGGCTCTGGCCTAGGTTTCTCAACCCTCTTCTACCCATGCACCTGTCAACGTTCAAATTAGAGGACCGTACTCTTCCTTTCAAAAAAACAGTTCCTCCAGTAAGCAAAGTTATCAAACTCATCACTACTTCAAATTTTACCCACTATCTGGACCCTACAAGATCATGAAAAAGGAGAATGCACAAAAGAGATACCATGTCTTGCATTTATGCTTCTCCATAAGGTATGGGCTAAGTCACTCGATAAAATAATTTGAGCTGGCCTTTCTTTTCACACCTGTACTTGCTGAGATGCTAACACAGAGCCCACTTCTGTTTATTCTTGCGTCCCTTTCTTCTGCTCAACCACTTACAGCACGAAGTTCTTTTCATGTCAAAGTCAGCTTTGCCACATAACGTGTATTTATCTCACACTTTGACCATTGACACCCAGCTGCGTCTCACACACCATTTTTTTGTTGGAGGGCTGTGCTCAGGGACGCGGATGGCCATGGGCAGAGGATGGCAGTGGTGGTGGCGAAAGGGAAATACTGTCAAACGTGCAGCCTGGATTCCTGCCAGTCCCAGCCAAGACCCAGGGAAAACCTTTCCTTTCTGACTGGCAGCAAACGTTTCATGCCTTGCTGCAAAAACCACCTTGCTGTGTCTGCTCCAGACAGCATCACAGGCACCCACCACCATCCAGCAAGCAAAACGGCAAGGTGCTTGACTGGCCATCTAAGCACTGAACCTAGGCAAAGATTGGTCGGGAAGTTCATGCTCGAAGCAGAGGCCCACTGAATATGGATGACATCATTTATGATCTTACCTGCTTCAGGCTTTTATGGAGAGTTCACACTGCATACACACTACACCAGGCAACAGAGATACTGTAAGGCATGAGAGATTCATCTCATTCTGCATTTACAACAGATAACTGTCGACACATACTACATGGGAGGCACTGTGCTAAGGAAAAAAAAGACAGTAAGTAAAAAAGGATACACAGCCCTTCCCTTCATGGCGTTTATAATCTATAATAATATTGGCCTTTGCAGACACTACTTGGAGAATCACAAAAATGGTGATATTAAAGGGGCTCCTGGGTGGCTCCGTCAGGTAAGCATCTGACTTTGGCTCAGGTCATGATCTCACGGTTCATCAGTTCGAGTCCCACTTCAGGTGAGCCCTGCTTCTCTCTCTCTCCATCTCTCTCTGTCTCCCTTTCTCTGCGCCTTGCTCACTTGTGCCCTCTCTCTCTCTCAAAACAAAATTGTGATATTAAAACAGCAATAATTCAATTCAAAATTCTAAATAAATGACTTCCAAATGAACTTCACAACTCGTTGGCAAATTAAGGGAATGATTTCAGTAGCCTTTCAAGTAACTTTCCAATTTCAGGTTATTTTGCGGGGAGAGGCAGGAAGACGAAGAAAAGCAGCGTAATATAAGTAGAGTAGAAAGAAATCAGGACAGGGGGATGGGCACCAAGCGTCTCAGTTCTACCACGAATCCATGTGTTATTTCAGGCACATCACTTTATTTTATTTTCCTTAATTTTTTTTAACGTTTATTTATTTTTGAGACAGAGAGAGGCAGAGCATGAACGGGGGAGGTTCAGAGAGAGGGAGACACGGAATCCGAAGCAGGCTCCAGGCTCCGAGCTGTTAGCACAGAGCCCGACGCGGGGCTCGAACTCACGGACTGTGAGATCACGACCTGAGCCGGAGTCGGGCGCCTAAACGACTGAGCCACCCAGGCGTCAGGCACATCACTTTAATTCTTCATCCAGAGAAGTCCTGTAACTGATGCCTGGCACAGTGTCTGGCAGACAGCAGATATTTACTAAATAAATGTTGGTTGAGTGAGTGAATATAATATGTGAAGATCTGGTGTGAATATTTCTGCAGTTCACAGTACACATGAAGAAATTAGAGATAAGAACAGTCAAGTAATAGAAATTCATGTAATGTGCTTATGCCCCAAATGAGACTGCACTAGTAAATAGTGTCAAAGCGGCCAAGGGCCAACAGGAGAATGTGGGACTGTGTCTGCCCTTTATACCTTCATACTGCATCCCTCAGGCTTGAATCTTATAACAATTTAAACTCAACAAATAGATTTTTTTCTCTGATTCCAACCCGGTAGGCTAGTACCTTGGCTAGCAAATTCACCGGTGCCACACTAAGCCTTCTTTTTCAATATTTACAGAATAAAAGGCAATTTCGGTTTTAGCCTTGAGCACATCAGATTTTGACAGCTTGGAAATGTCATCCTTAGAGCAAGGACTTTTCACATTCACAGGATTCTGGCTCTAACTATTCTCTAAATGCAAATGCAAATATCCTTGACCAGAAAACCTTGAGCATCATGTTCTAAGAATGTTAGTGAGATTACATGAAGTTCTTTTTAACTGTATTAGTTTCCATCCAACATCTACTAAATTGAATTAGAGTAAAGTGGGGAAGGCCTGGGTTCGAAAGGTGGATGCCAAAGAAGTCACATTTTAATTTCATCTCCATCTCTCCCTTACGGATGCTTTCTATCTGTCAGCCAGTCAGTCAGCAAGCTTTGTTCCAAGGGAGACCATTCAAGAATTAAACAGGATACAACTGGTGTATCAGAGACTGTTCGGAAACACGATGCCTTAGCCAAACTGAGCCTTACGTGGTGGGCTGAATGTTCTTTTTGCTTAACAAGGACCTTGTATTTTCCTTCTCACGCAGGCAGAAACTGTGAATCCCATTTATTAATCAAGAGTGCTAGAAGTCATTGAGTAGGAAAATATAGCGGTGGTACTTTTTTCACTGATAAAGCCGACTCCCAAGAACATATATCTGCAAAATTCAAGGAAATAAGAGACAGTGCAAGTCCTCTGCATTTAGAACTTAGCAAGAAGAGGCTCAGACACAGCACAGTGGCCTAAGTGGTTTTTAAGAACAGAACTGTTTAAAATCAATGTCAAGTGGTCTGTGTGTTCTAAGACATGACCCAAGTACTCTCTCCCCAACCCTGCTCCCCTACAATTTCACCAAAGTTAACTACCTACATAATTTCTATGTGTACACAGCACAGAATTAAGTATGAGGAAGGGGCTGATACGTGGGGTGCAGGACAGGGAAGAAAGCAGGGTGTGGCTGTGGAGAAGATCTGTCACTTAACCTAACCCAACAAATGCAGGAACCTAGAGCTGGAAGGGAACTTGGGCCTGAAAGCCCTCTTAGAAATATGCAAAAAATCCTGCAGTAGGCATTACATTTATCTCTTTAGAGTGTGGAATGGGGCTTTTAAGCTTATTCAAAGGGGCAAGGAGACCCTAGGTAACATCTGGGAATATACACACATTTGTGTTCTTTTATTATTTTTTAAATTATTTTTAAAGTTTATTATTTATATTTGAGAGAGAGAGAGAGAGAGAGAGAGAGAGAGAGAGAGAGAGAGAGAACGAGCACGAATGGGGGAGGAGCAGGGAGAGAGGGAGACACAGAATCTGAAGCAGGCTCCAGGCTCTGAGCTGTCAGCACAGAGCCCGACGCAGGGCTCGAACTCACGGACGGTGAGATCATGACCTGAGCCGAAGTCGGATGCTTAACCGACTGAGCCACCCAGATGCCCCTACATACATTTCAATGTTTAGATTAAATACATAATAAATCTCTTCTATGAAAACCTAAAACCTAACTATTGCTGTGTCTTACACGGATTTTATCACTTGTACTTACTTTCATCACATGCCCCAAACACTATCCAAATACCTTCAGGAGAGCACAGTCACATTTGATGGCAAACGTATGTTTAAATATCTGCCTTCCTTGCTAGAATATGTACCCAATGAGAACTACCTCTGCATTTCATTTATCTTTATAGCCCCATTGCCTAACACAAGGACTAGCACATATATTAATAAATACATGTATGATAAGGCAAGGATGAATTGAAAGGAGGGGGAATTACCTATAATTATGTATTATTTTTCCCTTAAAAGGCTTTAAAATCCTAAATTGGTGGTTGCCGGGGCGGGGGAACAGAAGAGATGCTGTTTAAGGGTGCACAGTTGTAATTAGCAGATAAATAAGTCCTAGAGACCTAACACACAGTACAGTTATTATAGAAAACAACTGCATTATAAACATTATTAGACACTAGATTTTAATCGCTCCCAGCACTGGAAGAAATGGTAATTATGTAATGAAATAGATGTGTTAGCTAATGGTATGATGGCAATCGTACTGCAATGTGAATGTATCAAATCAATATGTTGTATACAATTAAACCTACACAAGTTAATGTCAAATATACCTCAATTTTTTTGAAAAAGACTTTAGGGGCACCTGGGTGGCTCAGTCGGTTGAGCGTCCGACTTCAGCTCAGGTCATGATCTCACGGTCTGAGAGTTCGAGCCCCGTAACGGGCTCTGTGCTGACAGCTCAGAGCCTGGAGCCCTTCGGATTCTGTGTCTCCCTCTCTCTCTGCCCCTCCCCCGCTCATGCTCTCTTTTTCTCTCTCTCTCTCTGCCAAAAAATAAATAAACCTTAAAAAAAATAAAAAAATAAAAAGACTTTAAACTCCTGAGGACAAGATCTATTCGTTCACTCATTTACTCACTAATTCACTCACTCCAAATATATTTATTGAGTGCCAGACCCTGCACTTAGAAAACAACACAAACGTCAGTTTCTGCCCTCAAGGAGTATATACAGTTATAACAGTGGTTTCCTCAAAACACATGTTGGGGTACCTAAAGAAAACAATGGGAATTCTATTAATATCTATTTTGCATAATAATTAGTTACTAGTAATGCCATCTCCCTCGCTTGGTACCTAGGTCAGATGGTCACGTGTTGCCCATAATACACAAGGTATCCCTGGAAAAATGCAGAATAATTCTGCACACCTTTTTTTGTGAATATAATTTATTGTCAACTTGGCTTACATACAACACCCAGTGCTCATCCCAACAAGTGCCCTCCTCAATGTCCATCACCCATTTTCCCCTCTCCCCCACACGCCCCATCCACCCTCAGTTCGTTCTCTGTATTTAAGAGTCTCTTATGGTTTTCCTCCCTCCCTGTTTGTAACTATTTTTCCCCCTTCCCCTCCCCCATGGCCTTCTGTTAGGTTTCTCAAGATCCACATATGAGTGAAAAATATGGTATCTGTCCTTGTCTTCCTGACTTATTTCACTCAGCATAATACCTTCCAGTTCCATCCACGCTGCCGCAAATGGTATGATTTCAATCTTCCTCATTGCCAAGTAATATTCCATTGTATATATAAACCACATCTTCTTTATCCATTCATCAGTTGATGGACATGTAGGCTCTTTCCATAATTTGGCTAGTGTTGCAAGTGCTGCTATAAACATTGGGCTCCAAGTGCCCCTCTGCCTCAGCACTCCTGTATCCCTTGGGTCAATTCCCAGCGGTGCTATTGCTGAGACATAGGGTAGTTCTACTTTTAATTTTTTGAGAAGCCTCCACACTGTTTTCCAGAGCGGCTGCACCAGTTTGCATTCCCACCAACAGTGCAAGACGGTTCCCGTTTCTCCACATCCTCGCCAGCATCTGTTGTTTCCTGAGTTGTTCATTTTAGCCACTCTGACCAGTGCACACCTACTCTTAATGTTTGCACTTTCAACACACTGTGACATATTCCTGTTTCCAGGTGCCAGGATTCAGTTAAAAGAACTGGCAGATAGTCTAGTTTGAACTAGTTAACCACCATTGCTACTGCCATCATAAGTGTGTCATTACCATTGTCATTACCTAACCCCAGGTTTGTAATTTCCCTGGGGGCAGAGGGGACAGGACATACAGAAAATGCATCAGAAACCTTACAATACAAATTATTTGAGATTATTATAGTTGCTGGGTGGGTGTCAAGCCTTCCAAAACATTTCAGAGCTCCCCACTCTCCATTATCTCTGCTCGGTCTCAGACTCAGACCTGAGACTCAGACCTGAGACTCAGACCCGAGAAGATGAAGCATCACTTCCCCTGACACTCACTTGCTGTTGACCGTGTACTTGTGCCTCAACATCCCTGAACCTTATTTTTCTTGTCCTGTCTTAGATTTATTATGCCAAGATAAGAGAACATACTCAAACGGTTTAAAGTTTCTAGTACACAATATTATTCAACCACGGTTGATCTTCTTGTCTCTCCTATCGATCACAGAAAGAATCCATACAGAGAGAGATCTAAGCCCAGAACGCAAATATCCTACACAGTCATGTATGATTAGGCTACCCAAACTTCGTTTGGATCTTGTACTCCAAAAGTATGTTTTCCTGATCAATGTATGTAGAAAAGTGCTGTCTCAGGCTCCTCCTGTGAGCTGCCTTTAGCCCTGACCCTCACTATCCATTCTGCTCAGGGAGAACTGAATTTGACAATATCCACTGTAAAAATGAATGGAGGAATATAGTACAGAGACGACGGGCAGCTTGTGGGCACAACTACTGTTTACTGACTCTTACTGGCACCTGCTTTTCTCTTCTTCCCTCTCCTTCTGTAAGAGAAACTTAAAGGCTACTATTCAACCACTGGTCTCTCACTGAGACTTCTGTATCTTTTCTTCACTAAGGACACCTTATAATATTTTCCTGTCATGGAGCCTGTTTCTCAAAGTGTTTAATTTGCCATCTTTATTAAATAATGGGTAATTCATCTGTCCCCCACCTTTTATCAAGTGAATCCAAATTACAAATCTCTGTAAGATAACCAGTGTGTTCACAGAGTCAAAAGCAAAAATCTTTAGCCCACGTAGCTTTTTTGGGGAGGGGGAGATGCATAATTTCTTTTAATATTTTTCTTTTGCCCCCTTCAGCAACCAGTTGGCAACCACTGGTCAAAAGAATGTGTTAGTGTGTGCTGAGTTTTACTTATATGTATTTCATGACATCGATTTGCAAATCCACTAGAACTCAAAGGACACGCATATTCTGAACACTGCCACTTTTAGAACTGGCTGATGCTCTGACAACAAGGTACCTCATTGTCTCCCTCTCTGTCGTTAAGGATCTTTCTTATAGTCCAAAGCTGCAAGAATGCATTTAATGGAAAAGCTTTCAGTTTGGGCAGCATTTGCAATTTTAAAAGAAGATAAACCTCTCTATGGAGTTAACATGATCTGTGAATGTGGGACATGCTAGGAATCAGATATCCTAATGAACTTGGTCTTCTTCACTTGAAATGGAGAATTAACCAATTCTTTTAAATAATTCAGAAATCTAAAATCAAAGGGATGAGGGTGCAAGTTTCGACTGTACTGCACAAAAAATGGGGATTGGCAATAAACATTTTATATTTTCAATAAATACATTCCAACACCTTGTATCACTGAAATACTTTCAAATTTATTGCAAATTATAATTGTTTTATGCTATTCAACAAACATAATGGCATCTGTTATAAATACCTTATAACTCATCCCATTCTATACTTTCCATCTCCAGCAGAAAAATCAAGTGAAAATTTAGTCCATTGTTTAAAACCATCCATTTGGGGCGCCTGGGTGGCGCAGTCGGTTAAGCGTCCGACTTCAGCCAGGTCACGATCTCACGGTCCGTGAGTTCGAGCCCCGCGTCAGGCTCTGGGCTGATGGCTCGGAGCCTGGAGCCTGTTTCCGATTCTGTGTCTCCCTCTCTCTCTGCCCCTCCCCCGTTCATGCTCTGTCTCTCTCTGTCCCAAAAATAAATAAAAAACGTTGAAAAAAAAATTAATTAAAACCATCCATTAAAGGGGTGCCTGGGTGGCTCAGTCAGTTAAGCTCAGCTCATGATCTCGCAGCCCGCGGGTTTGAGCCCTGCGTAGAGCTCTGTGCTGACAGCTCAGAGCCTAGAGCCTGCTTCGGAGTCTGTGTCTCTGTCTCTCTCTGACCCTCCCCCACTCGTGCTCTGTCTCTCTGTCTCTCAAAAATAAATAAACATTAAAAAATTAAACCATCTATTAAAGAATCAAATACTCATAACACTTGAGATTGTAGGGGAAAAGAGTAAAGAATGTTAGTAAGAAAAATAAGAATGTAATTTTGCTCTCCAAATATCTAAAGCAAGAAAAAAAAATGTGTTCTGGATTGCCACCTGGCATATAGCTCACGTCCATGAGGCAATGAGGTGGATGAAAGAGAAGGCGGGCTACACTTTATTGAGTATCTACTATAGACCGTTACAAGTTCTGGGTACTTTACATGTGCATACATACATTCATACATATAATCTGCACAGAAACAGTCCTGTTAGTTCTGAGGACATAATTAAACCTGTGGGAGCCTCAGCAAGGCTGAGGCAGATACCTGGGAGGATGAGATAAGGAATAAAGGAAGAGATGACAATCCCAGATGAGAGAAAAACATGAGGAAGGAAAAGGAACTAACATTGTTTAAGCTCAAAACAAAACAGCAACCAAAACACACTTCCTGGGAAGGTGATGACATCCCACCTTACAAATGAGGAAACACAAGTCCAAGAGTTCAAAGTGCTCGCCCAAATTTACATAATCAATAAGTTATGGAACTGGAGGTTGTTACCATTCTTTCTATAATACAGCGTAATGGATACGCAAGTAGACTCTGGAGTTAGAATAAACCTAAATACACTTTCCACCTTCTTGACTGTGGGCAAACTATTTAAATTCTTTGTGTCTTAGTTTCCTCATATGTAAAATGGGCACACCAATGCTACCTCTCTCTGTAGGGTGGCTAATTACGATTAAATACGAATAACAGAACTCCTAGCATAACATTTTGCCATGGTGGCCATAAAAATGAGCCATCAGATCACTTGCTGCAAGGAGCCTAATGGTCTGATAACTCCAGCTACCACCCCTCTGTTCAAAAGTCACCCTTCCTCCAGGCTCCCAGACAATGACTAAGGGGGAGAATACCCCATTTCTATGGGACACAGAACTCTTATAACAAGTAACTTTGGTTCAAAGACTCTCCATTGGCCTATATAAAACTTTCTTAGAAGCTTACTGCTATGTGAGATTCTTCCCATTCAATCCTCCTCCCTTCCCCATCTCCTTCCACAGTTATCAGGTCAGTAGAGTGGTCTAAAAGCTGTCCCAGCTGACTTTTGCTCTCTCTCCTTATATTTCATAGGCTTTACCCCCAATAAATCCCTGCACATATAATTCCATCAGGGCACAGTCTTCTTGGAAGACCACCAGGCAGAAAGTAACAAAACACCACACAGAAAGCCCACAATGAATGTAAGCTATTATCATGATTATCACCCAAACCATTCTTTTTATCATTTCTGGCTCTAAAGCCCAGCAGAGTTTAACCGTAACTTTCCAAACTGTTTTCCCTGAATCTGTGAACGTTATTCTTTTTTTTTTTAATGGGAGGGTTCAAAGATCACACTGCGTTTTTGTAACATATTCTGATAAGTTTTGTCACACCTCCTCAATTACAAATGAAAACATATATATTTTGTTTCCCACACAGCACCCAAAAAATATGGCACCTTCTATTTTCAAGTCTATTTGAAATGCCTTTTCTCTACTTCATCTTTGAATGTGGAATTTCCCAGTGCTTTACTATTTGACTGATTTTCTACTTTCATCATCTTTCAGGAAGCAAATCATCTGCTGGTAACTAAATCTTGTAACACAGTATACTTCCTTCGTACTTGCTCTGAAGAAGTGACTCACATACTGTCCAATGGCTTACTCAATTGATATCCCACTAATTAAACTTACAAATTTACTTGCATAGATTCAATGGCTCTCAATTCTTATACTGTACCTATTGACTGTGCCTTACAAGAGGCTTATTGTTCCAAGATAACTACTGGACTAGGTACCAGCAGATGCAGGAGGAATGGAATTTAAGCAGTCAACTCATTAGAACTTTGTGGTACTCTTCCCAGGGTTCATTTTTCAGTGAGTTAAATTCCCGTGGTTTGACCCTTTGTGATCAGTGAAGTCATCACAGACTAATCAAACCTTTTCATATGTTGCTGTCACTACTGCCCAGGGGACCGTGGGGAGAATTAGGACTGGTTGCCAGATAAAATATAGGAGTTAATTTAGATAAACAGAGATTTTTTTTTTGTATAAGTATATCCCATGTAATACTACAAAATTATTCACTGTTTATATGAAGTTCAAATTTAACTTGGTGTCTTCTATTTTTATTGCTAAATCTGGTAACTATTAGGGAGAAAAATGAAGCTTCAGGATAAATGTACTTGAGACCTGGGGGCTTATGATCTAAATGGTGTCAGGAGATAAGGGATAAGTTGGAAGCCACAGATTTAGATTTCCATTAAATGAAAAAGAAATCGTTTGCATGAGTGGGTAGTATGTGAAGTCAAGTATCCCATGTAAGTAACTCAGCTTTTAGTATTACATGCATAAAGAAAAAACCTTTGGGGATACTAAAGGATGTTGCCATGGTAGATGAGAGAGTGTCTCTCTTTGGCAATGTTACAAATCAGGCCTTTGTCTACAGCTCCATACTAGACTCTATGCTTGCTCTGCCCACCACTAAACATTAAGTATCTAACCTTATCGTAGGGGCTCAAGATACAGTTCCTATATCAAGAAATAAATGGATTTGGTACGTGCATTCCTCTGTAGGGCATATCATAGCTTATCGAGGATTTGCCAAGTCCTCTCCTTGGCCTAGAAGATCCGATACAATTTGGTTTCCTGCTACCCCCATCTCCAAATGCTCTCTCCTTCATTCATGTCCCTCAAGCCACACTGACCCCTTATTGTACCCCCAGCATCCCTCAAAGCCTCCACATTTACTGTTTTCTCTTCCTAGAATCAAAGTCCCTAATGTCTGCATAGCTCTCTTCTTTGCCTTCTTTAGGTCTGAGCTCAAATGTCAACAGATTAGAAAAGCCTTCCCTGACCACACTATGTAAAATAGCACCCATATTCTCCACTGTTTATCCCCTTATTGGGCCTTATTTCCCTTCATAATATTTAATACCACTGGGCACATTACATATATACTGGTTTATCATCTGTCTCCTCCCATCAAAAGGTAAAACTTTGTCCGTTTTGCTCATGGCAGTGCCTGGTTCTTAAGATGCACTAGATAAAAGTTTGTTGAACGAATGGATGAATTAAGTCCTTCTCCCCTTACTAGACTATCAAGTCCTCAAGAACAGGATGTCTGATCCATTGTTGTATTCCCTCAATGCATCCAGTCCATAGTCCAAACAGACCCAGCAGAGTCTTAATAACTCTCTGTTGAATCATTTATGAGAAGACTGAGGCACAAAGTCTTTAAGTGACCTGGACAACTGATTTTCCTTTAGCAGATGCTCAGTGTCAGGCTTGTAATGGCCAACTCTCCTTTGCTAATCTGACCTATTCAGCAGCTGTGATTTGGCTTCTCCTTCCTTCTCTCTTGAGTTTACAAATGCTGCTTGCTGAGAAGCTCTCTGGTTGCAAAATACCTACAGAGATCTAAGAAAACACGGACTCTCCTTCATGGAGAGACTGTTGGAAGCCTATTCCTACTTTGCCACAACATCCTTTACACTTCTATCTTGGGATATTCACCATACGATGCCTGCAGATAAGGCATATGAGACTTCCTTGTTCCCTCTAGGTTCAAATCAACCAAGTACAGAAGTTAACAACAGAGATGGGGTAGAGTAATCTGCAGTAAATATTACCCCTTCCCCCACCTCCGTTTGAGATATCCCAGTAGATTTCCTTAACGACAAGCTAATGCCAAGAGAACAGAGTTGCCTGGAGCTGAGTAAATCCTAAAGAAGAGAAAAAGAACGAGGAAGCTGTAGGGAGACAAGGTGCCAAAAATCCTTGTGGCCACATGAATTTTTGTAGCAGACAACTAATCAATCTGGATTAGTGACTCCAAATCCCCAAATAAATTATTTATATTACAGTCAGTTTTCTAATATTATCCACAAATGGATAATTCCTTCCAAAAAATAATATACAGGCTTTAAGTCAACAAATTCACACTCAAGTGTCAAATCAGACCCTATTATTTGTGGCAAGGAAAAGCTCATACGTTATTCCTGACCCACACCAGTCTCCCTGATATTTCCCTGTGCTGATTTTTAACTCACGGGGAGGTATGCGAAAGTGACCATTAAAAGTACACTGTAGGTCCTTCTAAGGTCCTTCTTTGTCAAAGGGTCCTACCAGAGTTGTTCAGGCTTACATCACAGGGAAAACAGAACAACAGCAGATGGGAGCTGCAGACACACTCCAGGTGTACCTTCTACCACACTGTGATTTGATGACGGCTCCTCATTTGGTCGCTTCTCTGAGCCCAATTCAAATACTACATGAATTGTATTGCTTCCTATTTCTGGAGTCAAGATCTATGGACAGATGGACACCATCCCATATAAATTATAAATCAACACTTAAAAATGCTTTTCTACTTAAAATGTTACATCCACTAGGCACTCAAATGACTGTCTCTCCCGGGACAAGAGTTACAGGCACAAATAAATTTGAGGACCAGAAAGAAACCCCTTTACTTCTTCTTTTCTCTGTTAACTATTTGTGCGTGAGGGACTGGGGGGGGGGGAGGGCGCGTGGAGGAGGGAAGATGTCAGAACTAGACCACCCATCCAGTCCATTTTAGAATTTAGACGTCAGGGAACGTGGCTCTAAAACACTCCCTATTTTGGCTCCTAGCCAACCACTTAAAGTCTATTCAGCTAGCTAGCCTCTATATGTAGACAATAAAATACCCATAACGTGTGAGGTAAAACTACTTCTTTAGAACGACTACAAATCTCCTCTCTGTTTTTCCGTTGAAAGAGCTCCTTTACTGCACTGAGTCCTGTGGTCAACTCAGCATTCTCTCTACACTGCGGGATGCATGCGGGGGAAACCCTGCGGCCTCACCTGGTGCCTCATCTTTCAAGAGGCAAGATCCAAGAATTTCCTTTGTCTGGAGGCATTTCTAAAGAGCCTCTGAAAACAATGATGAGTCACATCTGCTAACAATATTTAAGAGAGCACAATTCACCTGGTCTCGGACTGATTTTTCAGATCAAACCAAGTTCTGGTTCTCTGGGCTCTTAAAGAAGAGAGACCAGCTCCAGCATATTGCCGAAAACCCATCAGTCAGAATTTAATTACACAGATCTGGAAACCAGGAGGCATTTAGGTTTTAATGTCTCCCTAAGTTGGGGCCTTTACATATTTTCAAATATTGATCATTACTGTTATCGCTGCTATTCTGGTGGTCACTCTACTGTGTCTGTCCCTGCAGTGTTTTCTTTTCTTTTCTTTTTTTTTTTTTTTTTGAAAGAACACTGCAGAGAATAACTGCTGCTAGGTAACTGTAAAGGAAACTCATGCAAATTATGAAATATTGATAAATTGTATTTACAAGTCAATGGTGCTAGAATGCTCCTGCTTTCCCAGTAAAGTGCAAATTATAAGGCTGCATTGCCTCCAAAACTCCTAAAATGACCCAACTAAAATGACACATGAATCAAAACAGTTCCTAAAACGAGCAGTCCATCCAGCAGTAAGCAAGAGACAATTCTTAGAGTTTGGAATTATGAATTTTATTGTGACTTTCCGCGATGCATTAATATTGTAATATGACATTGCAATATATCTACTACATATTTGAAGAGGTGTGAAAAAAGTTAAGTATTGGGCCTACAATTTTTTAAGAGAATGCCCTCATATAAAAGGATGTTTGTCCACAAGAGAAACAGAAATTCACAGTTCTCTTATCTCACCCCCCAAATTACAAAGTGGATCCTATACATAAATCTTCAGTCAGGGAGTTGGTGGCTCTGGAAGCTCTTTCCAAACTATTGAAACCTTCAAAATTCTCACAGAAATGAGTTAATGGATAACTGGTGAGATATGGCTGGAGGATAGTCCTTGCTCATCGAGAAACATTCAGCAATAATATCTAGTGTAGCGATACAAGGCAGAAATGACACAAATGAAGGTGGTGACCATGAAAGCCACACTCGACCAATTCTCCCAGGGTTATTTTCAAATTGGCAGGTAGAGCTGGAAATTTTCAAAATCTGGGGCAAGCATCGTGATTAATGGCTTTCCACTGATTGCAAAGGCCCATCTGAGGGTTTATGCCACCAACGTATGTGCGACTACCAGATAAATGAGGAAGAACCAACATGATTAAGCCTAAAGGAAATAATCCAAATACCAACTCCACTTGCCTGTTATAAATATCACATTTTAAAAACCACTAAAATGAGGTTATTAAAAGTAGTCTGTGCAGGTGATGAGAGAGAGTAAAGAGGGGAAAAAACATGAGAACACAGCTTTTCTTTCTCTGGCAAGGGAACCCCACATTTTCTTTTTTTAGTTAAGGGTGTTTTCACAGAGAGTCTCAGCGGGGAGGGTGCTCTCAGAGTGCCAATGCTGAACTATGCTATTCCCTCAGACATGGACTCAGTGTGGCCCCACAGAAGCGTGACTTGAATTAAGTAGGAGGGTTATTACGTGAGCTTTTTCCTCATTAAGGACCGACCTGATGCACCACAGAATGCAAGAGGACTGTTCACAGGTCCTGTAAATATCGAGCAGTCATCTCAAATATTCTGTCCCATAAATATTTTAAACAGTAGCCAAAGTACCTCATGGGAGTTCATGAACAAAGGTGGTTTGAGTAGATGCTCTAAGTCAAAGTCCAACAATTAAGGCTTATAACCTTCAGGTTCTCTTGAAAAGCCAGAAAGGGGGTTTCAGTAATATGTGAAAGAATTAAATGTGTAATTCCAGTCTGAGCTGAGAACTTCGTCAGAATTTCATTCCCTGTGGTAAGCAAGCATAAGTTAACATGATAGTGTTGCATATCTTTGCTCACACCTGTTCCTGTGAGTGGGGCAGAGGTGATCTGCTATGGACATTAGTATAGCTTCTGGCTTTGGCCTTCCCAGCACTATCAGCCATGTCTGTGCATGTATGTCCATGTGTCTGTGTACAACCTTCCTCCACACCCAAATTAGATTTTTGGTATCTCCAGTTGTTGGGTTTGTTTGTTTGTTTTTGATATTTGTTTCCTTAAAAACCTCTTGGTAAAATCAACAGTGAGCAGACACTCACAAAATATTTGGGGATAATGAGACCATACTCACCTAATTTATTAATTCTATTCATGAAGCAAATAAATACCAGGTACCTGCTAAGTTCAATGTTGTGCAAGATTGTTTTAAAAGGAATTTGCCATGAACCCGACCCTTAATCAGCTTAGAGTTTTTAATAAGACAGAGTCTATTTGGTTTGTGCCAAGGAAAAAAACTCGGCTAAAATTAAACCCATCTAGGTGGGGTCCCTTCTTTCCAGAATCACCTTTTCTTGCAGTGCTCATTCAGAACGTTCTAGCAACTCTGAATCACTTTTGTGGCAGTCGACTCCTCGGAGGTGAAGAAATGTGAGGATTAGTCCACATAATAAAACAGATGTGGCACTGTGGGAATTATGGACAGATTTAAGGAGATGTATGTCTGACGTTCCAGAACAGAGTAGGTACCTACAAAGGATGTCTTTAAAAGTCTTGGTTTATTTCTGACACTACCCCTCTTCCATTCCAAATCTCTGAGCTTCTGGTCTCTCCAATATGTATGCTCTATACAGATATGAGCTTTAACCAAAAGTAGTAATAGCTACTTTTCTTTGAGTCTTTACCGTGAACCCGGCATGATGCTGTTTCATGTACATATTCTTATTTTAATACAAAGTATGTTGTTTTAGTACTCTTACTTTACTGATAAGAAGACGGATATTGGGGCAATAGTTTATTCAAAGTCACCTAGCCATGATTTCATCTGAATTCGGGTGTGTCGGACTCTAGAGGGAGAGGTTTTAATCATTATATATTATACCAACTTTGAGTTTCGGAGATTCTGATATTTTATCTCTGGGCTTCAAATAATTCCTTCAAAATTCCCATCTAATACTCTAATTGGACAAAGATTTGTTTTCTTTTACAGTTGAGTCTTAAGGGAGTACAAGAAAAGAAAGCAAAAATTCCACAGGAAAAACCAGACTAGTTGGACAGGGAAGAAACAGCTGCATCCACTTTAGGTAAAGTTACATGGCCTAGTTTATGGTTTTGGATGAAACGGCATGTTACCATTTGTCTATTCATTCTCCATGGTTTACTAGGAAAATACCATTCGTTTCCCATTACCTTTCTCCTCAAGAGCTAGGATAAAAAGAATATTATTTCCCCTCGCATATATACATAAAGAAGGAGTAATGCGTTCCCGCTTTATTTGAAGATGAGAGTCTGTCCCTTGTTCACCCACCAAGATTCTCAAAGTGCTTAGAGTTTGGTTGATACATTTATGAGAGCTGCCTTTTTAAAAACAAAAATGAAACAAATGAAAACCTTTCAGGAACTTGTCATCCATAGCCTAGGTAATGAAAAAGAAATACCGCTCTTGGTCAAAGCAACACTAGAAAGTTCTCTAATGCATGTAAATACCTGGTCCTCAACTCTTCATTTATTTTCCTCTAGGGATTATGTGTCTTTAGAAAAGAGGTAAAATCACATTTCCTCCAATAACTTCATCTGAGATTGACAAAAGGCAGGTAGAGGATACTGAGTAGGCTGATTTTCCTCTAGGCTAAGCTTCAGTCGAGTTCTCTAAGACAAAGCAGCTTCGACTTTTTTCTTTGCCATGAATAGAAATTTGAAACATAGGAACTTATTACTTTCTCTTCTAGATACCAATGCTTTCTTTGAACTTAGATACGATCCTCCCGAAATAGTATTGTGGATCCTTGAAGTAGCACCAAGCAATTTGGGGTTAAAAGTGAACTTGGCTAATAGC
The DNA here is from genome assembly GCF_022079265.1 of Lynx rufus. NCBI lineage: Eukaryota > Metazoa > Chordata > Mammalia > Carnivora > Felidae > Lynx > Lynx rufus. Next base: position 172,441,910 of record NW_025814834.1, read on the forward strand.
TCTGTGCCTTTGGCCGAAAAATCCAGGCTCAATCCTGGTTGCTTTTTGGAATGGGAAGCGCACAATATCAGTATTGCAGGCAGCTCCAGAAAGGCATTGCCAGCCTCTCGTGCTCTCAATTTATATTTGCATGTGAACAGCTTGTCGGCCATTTTATGAAGACAGATGAATCGCAGGCCTGCGAGTGGGGCGGCCAGACCTACATACACCAACCACAGACCCGTACGGCCCACAAATTTTTAAAAAGTGAAATGAGAATAAAGTGCATATCTCAGGCAGATTCTATAGAAATATAATCTATGAGAAATGAAACGTTCAAGGTATCACCTACAAGTCCAGTGGAAATAAATGATGACGCTAATGTCACCTTAAAATGTCAACAAAAAATAAGATAGAGATATTTATGATACTAAAAACAAGACTTCAGGGGTCCCTCTTTTTTTTTTTATGCTTGCTATGAAAAGACAACTTTGATAAGAAAAATACCATTAAAACACCAGAATGAGAAGGGAATATAAATAGTCAGATAGTCCATATTTAAGGCTAGAATCCATCAATGATATAAGGAATTTACTACACGTGTGAAATGAAACAAATCCTATAAAATTAGTGAGAGGATATCTAATGTGGTAAAAATCCTCCACTGCACAACACTGACAGAATTCAGTCTACCTGTCTGTTCCAAAAGATCAGATGGAGATCAACAGGGAAAAATGTACAGAACAACAAAAGAGAGACCAGAGGAATGAGCTCATTCTAAGTAGATGAAAAATAAGTATGGTAAGGATGATAATGACAAGAAAAATAATGAGTAATATTGAAGAGCCAACAATTTTTAGTAAACTATATGAATATGTATGTCTCGTTTAGTTCTTCAACAGGTAGGCTATTATTATCTATTTTTACCATACTATTTTCAAGATGAGGGAAAAGTATACACCCTGAGAGGTTACATAACCTGTTCAATATTACACAAGTAAGAAACAGAAGAGGCAGAATTTGAACACAGGTCTGATGCCACAGCCCGAGCTTTTAAGCCCAATGCCATAAGCCCTTCACAGACCCCTCAAGGTCAAGCCTCCCCATTACAGCCTTTAGTATTATCACTGAGGAAGAGCACTTTGGAGTTGTAGGAGATGGTATCTGTAAAAGTACGTAGTACAGCGTTTCCTATATGATAGGCACTGCCGGTTCACTTCTCAGCTTTTATTGAAACCGATGGTTTTACTCAATCTTAAATTCCAACCTATGGCCATCTGTTTTGTACTTGGAGCACATACCACAAATTTAGTATTTTACCAGACACGATCACAATTGTATAGAATGTGTGTGCATTCTATGTTAATCAGGTTTCTGCAACAGAAAATTTATAGAATTCTGCAATTTAGGAATTTAATGCTGCCATGTACTGTTTTATTTCAGACAAGTTAAAGTGGAAAATCCTTCAAAGGCAGAGATCGTTTTCTGAAAGCACTTAGGAAAGGGCTGAGCTCTGAAAAGGCTACAAAAATATTTGTCGGTCAATGACTTATATCACCAGGGAAGAAGATCGCGGGGCACCTGCCACCTCAGAAGGAACTAAAATGAAACCAACAGACTGTGGCTCCTCACTTGTGCTGTAGAAGATTCTGATTTGGTAAAGCAACCCCACCTCTCACAGTCCGGTTCTCACGAGAACCCTGACGGTGCTTGGGAGCGGGGTGGAGGAAGGCTTGGGGCTGCTAGAATGATCCAGAGAACTCCCTGACTCCTCAGAGTTGTTCCTACTGTGAGCTGCCCATCAGGCAGACCCCAAATCCTTGTACTCGGTTGGCTCTTGGCTACTGTTGGACTCTGAAAACAGCAGCAGCTAGAGTCCCCAACTACACTTACCATTTTCTGGCTGGTCCTTAATGTCAGCGTCACTTGGCTGGCTGGGACTTTCAGATTGACTTGAATCTGAAAAACATAAAAAATACAGCCAAAAATTACAGGGTCTGTGAGGGAAAAGTGGATCAGAAGTGCCAGACTTTCTCAAAAAGTTCAGCATGTAAAGTAGGAATGAGAACGTTATAGAAATGATAAGATGAATGAAAACAAAAGGTGGGGGGGTGGGGAGAGAAAGGGAAAAGAAGGCAGCAACAGCAGCAGCAGCCCGTGCCTTCAGAGAGGACGCTCCATTCTGGGTACGCCTCCAGCGGCGTTTGGCTTGCGCCAGATCATAACTTGAAACTCCTCAGAAACCATCCTCTTACAGAGAAGCCATTTCCAAACTGCTCTTCTCCATTATTTATACACTAGAGTCTGATAAAGACTTCATCCTTCATTACACACATCTGAAGCTTGATTCAGAACATAATAAAGTGTCAAAACATATTTTGAAGCTGGTATATAAAAGCAACCCAAACAACAGTAACAAGTTCTGTTGATATTTAGCTCTGTATTCTAGCAACAGACTATGCAGACTAACACCATTAAATACAAGAGTCCTAATATTCTAGCGCATTTACTTGAAATCGCAGGATAACTCAAAGGCATCTTTCCTGAATGCTACACGTTTCCTCCTCCGCTTTATAAGTTTCATTTTCCTCTCGTACCAATGCCTCCAGGAGCTCCTAAGAGGGCTTGTTAGCAAAAACAAGTTCTTGCACACCTTCACTGAATTCCATTTATTTTTTACTTAAAAAATACAATTATTTTCCAAACTAAAAAATTAATTCAGTTAATTTCTAAATGGGATAATTTTTCAAAATAACATTTAATTTTTAAAAAAGATAAAATTCAGTTAGAGCAAAGGAATTTCATAGAATCAGAAGTAAACATACTTAGACATTTCTTGGAGAGAGGAGACAAAAATCAGGCAAAATATTTCCAGGGTAAACTTTTGTAATGTGAAACATATTCTGAGACTTGAAACAGTATATAACATGATCTAAAAACAAACAACACCCCCCCCTTTTTTAAAGAAAAACCTCTCTATCTATGGAAAATTTGGCTAATAACTTTACCTGGGCCTCACAGGGTTAGAATTGGCTGTCTAAAGTTTGACCACATTTCAGCAAGAAGTTCAGTGCAAGATCAAAAGGTCATGACACTTAACTATGATTAAACTGAAAATACCACTTCTATTTCAACAGCGTTGTAAGCATTACTGTTCTCTTTCTTGGAGATACTGCAAAAAAGAAGTACCGTTCCTAGTTATCCTAGGCCAAGAAATGCTAATTTATTACTTTAGAAAGGCTCTCTGCTTTTAAGCAAATGAGGATTTTAATTACAGGGAAGTACTATAAGGAAAATGTCTACCTTTAAGTTTCCAAATGATCTTAACCTGGTGACTAGAGCAAAAATCATATGTTGATCCAAAGGTGCAAATAAAAAAAGATGTGAAGATGTGAGTTTTTATTTAAGTCTGGCCAAGTGATTGCTTTCATCACTTTGTAACAATTGTCATGGTGAACACACACACAAAAAAGCATGACAGGTCAAAAAGGCTTCAGATATCCCACAGAATGATCACCCAAGTTAAGTATGGAGCCTGCACTGAAAATTGGGAATGCAAATTTATGTTGGACCGTATTTGAAATTTTAACTCCATAAATTACCATTACTTTTACAGCAAACAATTAAAAAATACGGCATGACTACCTTCTCTTTTTCTAAAGAAAGATCCTACAATTTTGCCATTAAAAATTACAATTAAATATTCTAAGAAGTATTTCAACATGTTTTAGGAGAAAGGCATACTTTGATTATTTTTGTCCTAGAAAATTTCAAATCATTAATATCCATAATTAAATTAAAAAAAACCTTAAATTTTGTTTTAGGGAAAGCTGAAATTCTTCTTGATCATATCCCAGAAAGGATCCATAAAATTCTGCCAAACAGAACATTTATGTTGCAGTAATACTAGCAAATCTAACTTTCCATATGACAGCTTAGCCCAACGACATTCTTCTAGGTGTATCTTTACAATGAATCACCTCATGAACAAACAGAGAAACATGTTTCATCTCAATTAATTTAAATATGCAAGAGCCAATTACTTCTCTGATACTTACCCACTATTATTAAGACAAGGAGGATAAAGAGATCAAAAAAATGTTTTTTAATAATAGAGAAGTGGACTTCTTTGTTCTCTTTTCTTTTACATTTGGTTCACCATCCTATCTTTATAGAAACATAACATGATTAGAGAAAACATGGACGGCAACAGAAGGTGGCTGTAGGTCTGTTCAAAGAAAGTTTAAAATTCCAGGCCCCAGAAAAAGGAGCAAATAAACAGCAAATGACTGAGAGGCAAGAAAAGACTGAGAGTTGGTCGGAAAGGGGCCGAAGCGCTCTTGTAAAAGCTCAGATACATACACTGGAGGAGGCATCTAGCCAAACTGAAAACGGAATTTAATTTCTCCAGTTTTATTCGAAAGCTGGAGACACTGTTATCCACCGAGGACAGCACACTAAAGCACAGCATCCTGGTAAGGGATAGGCAGAGCCAAAGATCTACAAGGAAATGTAAATGATCTAAAAATTTCTGTAATTATTTCCTACTACAGCCTGTTTCATGCCGTTTCTTTTTTGAACCAACAAGGAACAAAACTACCCAGTCCCGGGGCTATTCTATGCGGAGGATGCATGGACACTTTCCCTGGTATTGCAAAAGGTCACCGATGCTGCTAGGTATGGAGCCAACCAGATGACCAAAATTACAGATTAATTTCTACCCATGCATAATTGATATAAATGAAAGATTTCTTTTGTAAGCATTTACATTAAAACACTCTCATGAAGGTTAACAATTAATTTCTCTTTTATACTTGGTAGGGACCTGTCGGAAGCCTAGGTTAGCTTTATAGCTTATTTTTTTGGACAATTCTCACTTGGTCAGTTGATTCCCACCTCCAGAAATAATTGGAGGCCCCAGAAAACAGATACAACAGCATGGAATTGGATGCCATATCTCATAGCTTCTATCATATATCTGGCAGTGACTTTCTCTGGTTCTCTGGTTGAAAGCCAGAAGATCTGTATATTACAATGAAGAGAATATTATTTAAAGTATGTTTAAATGATGGAGTTGGAAATGCTATTGTAAGGAAGTACATTAGGGTCATCAATTTTTTTCCCATCTAGAGACTTGCTTTTTGTTTAAGGAATCTCAGACTTCAACCTAACCTTGAAAAGCAATGTTTCTTTTGGTTTTTAAAAAATTTATGAGCAGAAACTTAAACCTAAAATAGACAGGGTTTGCATATAGGAGGCTGGGTTGAGACCTCTTAATTGAACTGGTAGCCATCTATCTATGCATTTTTATGGCGCCTACAGCTATATTGCTGGAGTGCTCAGACAAAGATATTTCACTATCAATATAATCACTGGGGAAAGGAATAAAATAAATCCTAATGCCTACATATGAGTCTCTGCTTCCATAAGCTTGTGCAATGCAAGAACAGAAGCCATGTACTGGATTTGCTACTTATCCACTTATTCAGCTGCCCCAACCTCAGTTCTGCTCCCCCTCAGCATGGACTTCCAGAGAACATTCCTTTTGGAAAGGGGAAGAATGACAAAAACATGTCAGTATGGTAAAACTGGGCAGGAAAAAAGAAATACAGATCTCACTTCTGTGTCGTTTATGTTCTTTAGGCACGGAGCAGAGGTGGGATGTTGCTAAATCTTCCCTGTGCTCGACTTAGCATCCAACTTTCTCCTCTCCGCTCCTTTCACTGTACATACATCTCTTATGGTAAGCTTTATACTACGTTATACTAAGGTGATCTTAAATGATCTCCTATGAGAATTGGGGTTCCCTAAGAAAAGAGTTCCTTTCTGGGGCACCTGGGTGGCTCAGATGGTTGAATGTCTGACTTCAGCTCAGGTCATGACCTTGTGGTTCGTGAGTTCAAGCCCCACGTCGGGCTCACTGCTGTCAGCCTGTCAGTGCAGAGCCTGCTTGGGATCCCCTGTCCCCCTCTCTCTGCCCCTCCCCTGTTTGCGCTTTCCCAAAAATAAATATTAAAAAAAAAAAAAAGAAAGAAAAGAGTTCCTTTCTTATTCTTGTCTTATCCCCAGTACCTTCCAAGGGTGCCTGGCCTGCCCAAGGATTCACTAACTGCTGAAATAAAGAGATGAATTTTGAATAAGATAAACTTGTCGTTCAGCTTTCTAACACTGGGATGCTGCCAACAACTGAAAAACATACTAAATTCACACCTAAAAGGAGACTGGGACTCTCATAAAATGAGGAAGGAGGGCAGAAAAGGACTTTACTTCTGCTTGATGTTCCCCTTCGTTGGACCTGGCAAGAGAGAGACAGGCACTTGCCTCTGGTTCGGGGGTGGGAAATCTTGCCCAGTGTTTAGAAGTTGCAGACAATCACCTCCTATGATCCCCTGGCCAACACTGCACGAGAGGCTTCTCGGAATAACAAGAGGGGAGGACAGTGTCTGACACCTAGGAGGCCTCCCAGAAATGTGTACAATCTGAAACGATGGACGACACAGGACCTTTTCACACATGCAAAGAATATAAAGCTAAGAGAAATCTGCCGATTTCTAACACCCGAAGAGTATACCAACATCCCAGGGACTTCTGTGAACAGTTGATAAAGGAAGGGCAGACCTGCGGTGGTGAAGAACCCTTCCCACCCTGAAACAAACCAATGTAATTCCTATTCAGTTAACATGATATCAACAAAAGTCGATGGACCATGAGAGTAAAATTCTGTTTCCACTAGAAAAATAATTTAGCCTAAGTTTCAACCTCCTGACCTGCTTTGGCTAAAAATGAAGTTTGAAAAGCCTCTGTTAAACTTCTGTGTCCAGTTCTAAATCTCCTAAATTTAAAGGTGAAATGAAGAAGCCAGAAAGCATCGAAGAACATAAATGAGTTAGCCAAATGAAAGAAATAAAGTGAAAATTCCACCTAACAGAGTTTGGAGTTGTGATGTGTAAAGAAAAGGCAAAGACAGGAATGAGTGCTTTGCGGCAAATAAATGAAGAGTTAGGAGCATTTCAAGAAGACAAGAAAATAAGGAAAGGGGGTGATTATACTCTGAATATAATTAACAGTTACATTCCACAACTGCAGCCCTTAAAGATATTAAAAAAATTAGGTTAAGTTTTATTTCTTATGGTTCAGGAAGACAGAGTTCTTTGCAAAAGAGTCAGGCCAAAGGACACCAAGATTCATTTTTCTACATCCATGATGTTATAATAGAAAAATAATTCTCCTTCTGATTGCTACTTTGTTTAGAATCGCTCTACTGTGACCATCCGGTATCATAACATGTTATGATAGTAAAGAAATCTGGAAAGTCAAATGGCTATGATAGTCACATTTGTTTATTAGTCATATTATAGTTACAGTTATAAAAGAAATACGACTTTATAATATTTAAGACGATTGTCTTTTCTTTTTTTCCAGTCTCACCTTAAAAGACTCAGGTGTAAGGAAATATTTGAAAAACATTTATTTGAGAATGTAGAATGTCAGTGTATAGGTGCACATATGTAGATACAATTTGTAGCTTACATGTGAACACTGATGAATACAGTACCATCAGCTAAATCTAACATTATCCATCATGGTCTAGAGAAGAGCAAACAGAAATTTATAATACCATCATTCAGTCTGGGGCCTCTAAATATATTCAATTATTATTAGCTTTCCAGAGAATGGCAAAAATCCTTTAAGCTCTGTGAATAACCAAACCAAAATTTAATGTCAATTGTTGTCCACAATTGTGACCCACTTAATGAAACATTAACATACAATAACTTAGTTTTTAACACAGATAAATCATGAAGTGAATCACACCGTGAAAGTTTTCTTAGCTTTAAAAATGGAAACATTCCCCGGTCCTTTAAGTGGGAAGTCTTATCTTTATTGTATTTAAAATACAAACTTGGATCTCCATAACTTTCCCAGGAAGCTAGAAAGGAGTGTTCGTATGGATATGTGCATGTGCCTGATAACCACAGCAATCGAAGTACGCAAAGTTCTTCAGCAGAAGGGAGATGGGTAGACGTAGCAGAGGAAAAACAACTCGTTCCAAAAGAACTAGGCTAGGGTGCTCACGTGGGTCTTCTCCTCTAATCCAGACTCAGGCAGAGGGGGCAGGCTGTGTTCAGGCGGCGGCAGTGACTTGGAAGGGCTCCCCCAGACCACCCGGGGAGCTGCCAGCTGCTCAGGACATCCACCTCTTAGACATTCCCCCGGATAGCAGTTTTAGGGCATACTTATGAGTGTTACACAATCTAGGTTACTACCATTTCTTTTCCTTGAAACTTTTCTTTTTTAATGCCTTTCTGAAGGAGAATTTGTGAAATATTAAGTTTGCAGGAATTCGAGTTTTTGGCATTAGTACTGGTATTCAGAGCCCATCTGTTTGGTCGGGACTGTGTATGATGATGAGGCCGTTAGGATGAAGGGTTAGTCAACTGTCTTATCACCTACTCATAAATGTGTTATTTTTCTATGTGCACAAGGAGGTTGCGGAATGATACAGTTTTAACACGTTGAGAAAAAAATAAAATGGCGTAACTATTGTGTTATGACAGTGAGGGGGAATCATTTCTAAGCTTTAAAAATTACAAATTCAGTCACTCTGAAAGTAACGACAAAATGACTCAATCCTAAACCTTCAATCTTTGCATGAGGCTGATTTCAAGTAATGATCAGCGTTTTCAATGAAGTTATAAATGAAGTCGATGGCAAGAATAAGATTCTGAAAGATATGCAAGCACGATGCTAAATTTGTAATTTCTTACATTTTCTTCGATGAGGGTCTGTGACTAAAATAAGCTATAGTATTTAGATCATCATTTTGAGTTTTGTTTTTCCCATAACAGGAAATGTGATGGTAACCTGTTGATCAATTCAGAACTCCAAAGTTACTGTGTCAACCTGTTCACCAACCCACTCATGTGTAAACAAAGGCCTGCTTAAAAAGCCCTCGCATCCCTTTTTAGCCACTTTTGTCACAAACAAAATTGATTATAACAGTAAGTTGTTGGAGTTCTTAAACAGAAGAATATATACTTGAAGGTTACTCATATAGTCACCTACACCACTTAAAACAGAAAAGTTCCCTGTGTACTTTCATGTTATAAAAACAAACATGTCAAATGAAAATGAGGCATAATTGAGTTATAGTCTATATGCATTATTTTCCTGTATCTGACTATCTATAAAGAAATTATTACAATGACAAAATGCCCTCTGTCAAGGAAAACCAGGCTATTTAAGTTTAGGATATACACTAAATATTAGCTTTTCTTGCATTCATATTTCACTACCAAAAGGAGTACGGAATGATTGACCAAAAAAATGGCGTCTTACAAAATCTCAGCTACACAATTTAACTGCTCTGGATCTCAGTTTCTTCATCTGTAAAATGGGGACACTAACTACCATTTTGCCTAACTTAACAGGATTGCTGCAGAGATCAAATAAAAAAATACAAGAAAACCTGGTTTTAAAACTATAAGGTCCTCTCCTCCCCCAAATGTACATTTACCACGACAGTATAAATCTTCCCATCGATATGAGTTTTTGTTTCTTTTTAAAAATCAGTCCCAACCCATGCATGATGTGATTCTGGTATAAAACATCAGCACTACAGACCTGGTTTTAAAGAAAAGGTTCTTAATTCCCATATACTGGGAAAGAGATTATCTCTGCTAATGGAAATGTAAATCTCAGCTTGCCGTTGTTTATTCCAGACAGACATTTGTGTGTTAAGTCTGTTTATCAGGCAACACTTTGTCTAAGCCAGGAAGTAGTCAGTCTTTGTAACAAGATGTATGCAAATGAATTTCCCATGAGTCTCTGCAGCAAACTGTAGCAAGAAAAAAAAAATTCCTTGTTACTTTACCAGCAAGAAGCTACCTCAAAAGTAGACTAGAGACAGAACTATGAGCTAGACTATGCTGATTAGTTTAAATGAGTCCTAAACATGTGCTCACAGTCTGTTGCTCTTTATTCTAAGCAGACTTGGTGTATTACATCTGTTTATCAGACAACACTCTGTCTGGGTATTCGGGCTTTGTAACCTGTGTGAAAATGAACGGTGACTGTAATCCCATGAAATAACCTGTCTGAGGCAAAACTCCAAACCTCCCATCACTTTAAGAATCCCCACCAACAGAAGCTCCCATGAGACCTTTGAAACCTTACAAAAATTCCCTGAGCTCTAACTTTTTATCCACCTTCTATCTTAAAATAACTTTTCTACATTCATTCGCTCTCCTGAGGGCATGACAGACTCAGGACAGAATGGTCAATTTTTATCATGCAACATGGACTGATTAAAAAAAAAACACAAACTGCTAATATGCCCTACCTAATGATCAAAAAAACAGATTTTTAAAAAAGAAAATACTTTTCTAGCATAATAAAAACGAATTTATTCTTTAATCCTATTATTATTTACCCTGGGATCTTTTCTTTTCTTTTTTTTTTTTTAATCCTAATATAACCAACTTAAAAAAAAAATCTATACATGAAGCATTGAACAGTGTATTTCTTTTCTTTTTGTTTTTCTTGTTGGTTTTCTTCAGGGTTTGAAAACCTTACCAAAGGAATCGAATTGGTCTAGCTTGTCTTCCTAGACAAAATAAACACTTTAGGACTCGACTTGTTTGTATTCTCCTCAGTGGTGCTGTATGCATCAGCAGCTAAAAACAAAGAAACTTTTTAGCTGTTCAGACAAAATGCAGAAGCTTCCCAAACAAGGAGGCAAGGGAGGGGGCATGGTTGGAGGGGAGGGTGGGGGTGAAGTGTGCAGAAAGTCTGACAGTCCATTCAGTACAGGGATGATGGCTATAATGCATCCAGGGGCCCCTTACTAATTAAATATGCATTGGCACAGTTCTGATCAATGCAAGCCATGGATCAGGTGACACACCTGCAAAATCTGGAGTCCAGAGCTCCCAGGAAAAGGGAAAATAGTCTTGTCTCCTTATCTTTGTTTTCAAAGGCTCTCAATTTCTGTGCTTAGATATCTAATTTAATTCTCTCACCCCTCAGCAAACTGGATTAGGGAAGTCAATACTGCCTTTGTGCATCGACAGGAAAACACAGCTTTCCTTTTATTCAATTTAGCTATGACCTTTAGACAAAGATAATGACAACTGTCTAAAAGTAAGGTTAAGGCCTCACGAAGAAGACCCCCAGAGCTCAGGCCCCCACGGAATTTGGGATGACAAGGTGGTGGGGTGTGTTGTGATCTTTTCCTGCTTGGAAAGGCAAAAGGGAGGAAAGGGGATTAAGAGTGGGTGTGAGGGGAGGCGAGGGATGAGGTGCACATAGAAAAACTCAAGGGGAAGAGATTTAAATCCACTGACTGTACAACTGAACTCTCAATCAGATGACTGGACCCTGTCACATCCGTACCAGAAAGTACTTCTGTGAACAACAGGAGTCAGAATGGCATAGTAACAATTTGCCTAAAAAAAAAAATGCGGACACCTTTATGAGAGGGTTAAAGTTTCTGTGGTTGGGTAAATCAGGAAGTTTGGGGGGGGGTGGTCTTTTGTTTCTTTTTGGTCTTTCCCCTGAAGCATTTGAGAAAACAGGACTGTCTATCAGTGTGTGTGGAGTTCCACTACTGGTGAGAGATAGAACTAGAGATTTTGGACAAGCCTGGGATTCTGCAGTGTTAGCAATGTTCACACCACTACTCCTAATCAAAGGGGAAAATGATACTGGGACATTCTCCTGAAGAGTACTGCTTCCTTTTAGTTCCTTGTCATTGGGCCTACTATTCCATTCATTACTTCATTGCATTCATTAATCCATCTACTGCCTGCCTTTCACCTTGTCTACCAAGAGACACAAAATGAAAAATAAAATTATTGTTTACTTTTGAGAGAGAGAGAGAGAGAGAGAGAGAGAGAGAGAGAGAGAGCAGGGGCAAGTGGGGGAGGAGCAGAGAGAGAGGGAGACACAGAATCCAAAGCAGGCTCCAGGCTCTGAGCGCTCAGCACAGAGCCCGATGCGGGGCTCGAACTCACGAATGGTGAGATCATGATCTCAGCTGAAGTCTGATGCTTAACCGACTGAGCCACCCAGGTGTCCCAAGAGACACAAAATTTTCTCTGTTCTCAAGGAGCGCTCAGTCTATCTGGGTAATAATAATACAATCAAGATTCTCTGGCATCTCCTCTTGATTAAGTCCTGTCTCCTGATGAAATCAACGTACAGCAACATGTTATTGTGCACATTGTAATTGCTTTTATTCTCTTACTGTTAGCAGGAATCAGTACCACTAAAGGTAGCCTTGTAACAAAATTTACAGGATCCTGGTTACTCACTAACTATTGGTGGTAATGATTGGGATTTGTTTTTCTAGTGAGATACAGGAAGTTTCGGCAGAGTCCTTTTAAAAGAAATAGGGAGCTATTATTATATAATTATCGTTGTTGGGCATGGTATAAAATACCAAAATAGTTTTTTAAAGTAAGATTTTCCCTGTAGAAACAATTTCATAGATAGTACCGAATGCTATTCCTAATCAGGCCTGGTGTCCTCCCTTTTAATAGAAACAACAGCTCTAACAGAGGCAACTGTGGTACAAGTGAAAGACGGAAAGGTTTTAGCAAGCCTGGGTCTGAGCCCTTTCTCGGCAATCGGGCAAGTCTCGTTGCTTCTCTGCATCTTTTGAGTGCCTGAGTTTCAAGACGAGAAGAACTAAATGGCATTATTTACAATGCCTTGTGAATTATAAGAGTGATAATTCTCTAACTGCACACTGCACAGAAGCAGGTTTTCTAAAGTGTATAAACTGGTGAAAAAATCACATTGACTACCCACTTTTATTTCCTGCCTCATTATTTTATTGCCAGATAGCACAGTATCTAGAGCATACAGGTACTAATAAATGTTTATTGAAATGGAACTGAAATCAGAAGGTGAAAAAAATAGCTCTTTTAGGGCCATGAAATAAACCAGGGCTTATCTTAGGCGATGTCAACAGATGTTTTTAGATGGATTTTCTGGCTCTGGGGACCCTACAGGAGTCAGAAGGCCTGCTTTCTGGACCAGAATGAGGGGGTGTAAGGGATCCTGTAAAGATTCTTTGCAGCCCTAGAATTCTAATTTGAAATAGATCATAAGCAATTCAGTTATTGGTCTTCTGGCTGCATATAAGCCTGGGACCCCTATTTTATCTAAAGGGTCTGGGTAATCTTTTTTTTTTATTTACTGCTGATCATATTAAGTGCAATTAGAAATAACATGAGTGTACTAATCATTGTAAGTCAAAGACTGTCTCTTCTTTGTAAATGACCACAAATAGCTCGCTAAGAGTCACAAATGTTTATCTTCAATGACTTGGCCAATTCTGATCACAGAATAAGCAATGTTTTCTCTTTATATCTTTTTTTTTCTTTATATCTTAACCCACTATGTCATCCAGACCACCAGAAAATGTTGTGTGTTAGGAGGTACTGAATAAGGTATCCTTAAAGCATTTCATCTAGGTCCTAGGTCCTAGGATTTAAAACCATACCTGTTAAAAAATATATACTTCCATACACACACACACACACACACACACACACACACACACATACATACACACACACACACTATACACAGTAATCTTTAAAATAATGTGCTTTCAATTCTCACATTGATAATAACTTTTCCCTAATAACTTGGTTTCTGGGCCTATAACAAACATGCATGAATATAGGGAGTTATCATTTGTCCAACCAAAAAATAGTTCTCCAACCTCCCATAGTACCATAATAAAGCTCAAGTGATACCTGATTCTGTACAAATTCACCCAAGCCTTTTGCAAGCAGAAATAATTATACATGTTTTCTGTCTATGTCTTTATGATAGATAAAATGACTTAAATGTACTGAATCATTTCACTTTCAGGAGTTTCCATTTGGATCCTATCATGGCTTTCTCCTTGACATATGCAGTGCTAAGTTATTTAAAATTAATTGCAGTACAATATTTTAAAATTTCTTCACATGGTGCTAATCTCAAGTGCTTTGGATGTTTGAACCACACTTGGAAGCCATCAAGTTCTGTGTATCTTTCAGGGAGCAGTTGAACATGCTAAAAAGATTAGTCAGTGAACTTTAATCTATAACCAAAACTATACTGAATTATAAAATTTCAAAAATGTGTGACTTGATACAAATGATAAACTGCAAATATTCTACGTAACAAGAAAAAAAAACTAGGTAATTAAAACATATGAATCCACTTGTGTGGCTCTGACATCCGGAAAAGCTTTCAGGAATCCAACACTGATGGTGGGGTCCTACCTACTTAAACACAGTTAGGTACCAGTTGAGCTCATGTGTTCTCACTTTCATGTAAAGTTCATTTATCTGCAGTTTTATTTTCATTTTAGGACACAATCTACATTCTTTCCTGTAGTGACGCATAGTGATGCTGACATGAGGGATAAGAACTATCCATTTCAGTAACTCAGTATGGATGAATAATTTGCTTAGTAATAATCCTAAAATTAAATTGTCTTCCATACAATGCCTACTAATAGTTTGGGTCAGATTTTCCAAATGAACTCTCTTCAGGATGTGCCATTAAAATAAGAGTTTCTTGTCACCTGGATTTATTTTGATTTAAAAAATCCTGTGTTCTGGGAAGTCTTATATAGGTGCTATTTCAAGAGCTACTCCTCATCAAAAATTCTAAGTGGGTGATTGGAACTTGGCTCTGATTTCTTGTTCAAATATCATCACCACTCTAAGCAATAGCTAATAATCATTCTTAGAGGGAAGATACTTATTTCAGTCCATCAAACATTTTTTGATCACCTACTGAGTGCAAAAGCACTGTGGGCTTTTATTCAGTCCCGAGGTAGCTCATAATGTTGACTAAGAATTCCACTCATTCAACCCTATGCCATTTAGAAAAGTGTTCAGGGGCGCCTCGGTGGCTCAGTCCCTTAAGAGTTCGACTTCGGCTCAGGTCATGATCTCATGGTTCATGAGTTCGAGCCCCGCATCGGGCTCTGTGCTGACAGCTCAGAGCCTGGAACCTGCTTCAGATTCTGTGTCTCGCTCTCTCTCTGCCCCTCCCTTGCTCTTGCTCTGCCTCTGTCTCTCAAAAATAAATAAACGTTAAAAAAAAAAGTGTATGCTACTTGTTTTTTTAAAAGTGGCCACTTCCCCCATCTCTACTGGTGATAGTAACAGTATTTCCAAGTTAGAGCCCTTTCCAAAGTTTATCAGGGGAAAATGCGGGAGGTAAGTATTTCTCTATGTAAGAAATGGCTTATCTGTTTGTTTTATAGTCAATGAAAATGAAAAATCTCTGGGATGTACGGTTCTTCCCATTTTTTAGCCATGATGGAAGCCCATGTATAAGCAAAAGCTTATATGGAAGTGCAACAGCCAGTGTATACAACAAAAGTTAGCTACCTTCCCATCATGCCTCCATTTGCACATATTCTCACCTCTACACCCTTGCCCTGCTGGGCTTCGTGAGGCAACATTTAAACCCCTACAGCATTGACTTCAGTATCACCTCCACCTTTTCAGATTTACAATCTTTAAGATTAAAGATTGCAAAGAATAGAGTGGCTGGATCATCGTTTGGTTGGAGCCTATGAATGTCCTCTCTAAACTCTGTCTTGTTTTATTTTGGAGTCACTACAAAAGAAGAGAAAAACAAATAGTGAGTGGGGAAAACAAAGAAAAAGAAGAAACAGTAAAAAGAAAAAAAGGAAAGAAAAAAAGAAGCAGTAACAAAAGAAGTGGTAGCGTTCGAACAGGGGTCGGAAATAGCAATTCTTCCAACGGGATGGGAAGTTTTATTTGCAATAGATATGGGCGAAGCTATGAGTAAAAATCAGTTTATGCAGTGATGAAGGGTTAACTAACACCCCGCACAGGGTCTCTGAACTGCCAGCTTAGTACTGGGCAACGGATGCAGTAGAATCAGCAGCCCCTTCACATGGGAAGGATAGAAGAGACGGGATGAGCACTTTTCTTTGCTTTTCTTTGATTCTGGCCATCATCTCCAAAACAGCACATAATTTCCTAAGACTTTTCCATTTAGTAACTTGAAGACAATTCTCTCTTGTTAACATTTCACCCAAAATGATTTCGAAAATATCACCGAGCTGATTTCCATTTCCCACTTTTAGTTTCTACTGTAACAACTAACCTAACGATTTAATGATTTCCTTTTTCCCTCTAAGTGGAAATCCTGTAGAAAGAGGAAAACGTCTGGAGTCTCAGTCACCGAAGCCATACGCGTCTTTACCATACAAAACTGCCTCACATCTACACCACTGCAGTCACATATTCTGCCAACTGGTCTTAAAATCAGAGAGCACTCTGTTTTAATACTGCCACCGTGGTATTGTAAGGCCATGCATAGACTTCACGGGGGAAGCCTTGAAACAAACGTATCCGGAAGGAATTTCATTTTAAAAAACAGACAAAAAGAAAATTCGAAATTAACAGAGAGTAACATCTCACCAGTAGTAGATAGGGAAATGAATTATTCAAAACGATACAAACACTGATGTCATAATGAACAGAGGCAGGCCCTCAGGAACCTTAGTGAGAAAAGCTGGTATTTACCCAGTAATTGGGAGCAAAACCAAACAAGATAAAAAAGATTTCCCCATAAAGAAAATCTTACACACTGCTTTTGAGGACCCCATCAAAACTCATTTTGTGGCACCCTCAAGGCACAAACTTTTGATTTCCATAAGGAGAGAAAGTATGGACAACAAGACTCCCAGAGAAGAGACTCATGCAGAACATCAAATGTTACTCAACATTTTCAAGTAACCATGATATGTCAAACAGGCCACATGATGCAAGTACATTTAAATATAAGTTTCTATTTCTGCTTAAAAATAAAAAAGATCAGAAGTCTGAATCTGGAAAAGCAAAATCTCTTGCAGGTTTAGAAAAAGCATATACAAAACCTGGCAAAAGAAAACAGTGTTCACTGCCACCATCTGCTTTCTGGCACACGGAAGGAACTTTTACTCACAGCAACATTTTCTTACATTAGAAAATCCACTAATTAGTTTTGTTGTAATAAGAAAAATAACCTTTCCGTGGAAGGCGGATCTCCAGCTTGGGTTTTCTATTTTGGGGGGTTTTTTGTTTGTTTTTTTTTTGTTTTTTGTGAGTTTTTTGTTTTGTTTTGTTTTGTTGTTTTTGGTTATTTTGTTGTTGTTGTTGGCTTGGCCTGTACCATTTCCACGTGACATTCACCTCTGAGCTCTTTTGTACTGGAGTACTTTATTATTCCCTGTTTGGTCTAAAGAAAGTATTCACAAGTGAGAGATCAAATGTGAAAGCAACAGAGAGGAAAGGCTTTAAGGTATTTGGCTTACTATCCAAAAAAAATCAAAAACCAAAAAAAAAAAAAAACAAAACAAATTAAAACAAATAAACAAACAAAAAACCCCACCAGGTTCAGAATCTGGAAATCTGGGATCCAGAACCGATCGTTAAAAGCTTGTTAAACCTGGGTTCCCTTTACCTCATCTTTAAGGCCATGATAGTAAATGAGACATGGTTTTTTCCTAAAATTTCTAAATCCTTTAAGTCTAAATCATGTTTTCCCAAGAACCGTATGTCCCAAGAAACTACTGATTGCAGAAGAGTAAATGGGGCTTCAGATGACACTGATGAATCTGAAATAATTTATGGAACTTTGTCCTATACTGATTAAAATATTACAAATCTAGCAACCAACGAAACGCAAGCTCACCCAAAATTCCTTAATAATATACTCTAATCATTCAGTCAGCCTATCATTCCATAAGTAAAACCAAGTATGTGCTGAGTACCTACTGTGTGCCAAACACTCTTGGGAACACTGGACACAGGGCAGTGAGTGAAAGGCTCACAAAGGTCTGTACTCATCACACATACTTTATACTAACCCTACCGTCTATGGAGTTAGGACATTTATCCTCTGCAGAATTCAACAGCAAATCACCATGCTGCTCAGAACAGGAGAGTACAGACCACAAGAGAAACACAGTCCTTGGTGCTCACTTCACTGAAAGATCTGCTCAAAAGTTCCTTGAGAAAATACAATAAATGGGCACAAGCATTTGCTGAAAAAATATATGGAGAATAGGCATGATGTCTTTAAAACTAGCAACATGAAGCATAACCATGAAAGCATAGACACAGCCTTCCTGGGAAAGGTGTCTATGTTGTAAATTGTTCAAACCCGACCTCTGCCCTGATTGAACAAATTCATTGATTCAAAACTCAACTTTTTCCATTAAAAAAAATTTTTTTTTCAGCAGACTCAAATTTAGCTGAATTTAAAAACAAAACTGGGGGCGCCTGGGCGGCTCAGTCAGTTAAGTGTCCGACTTCGGCTCGGGTTATGATCTCATGGTTCAGGAGTTCGAGCCCCGTGTGGGGCTCTGTGCTGACGGCTTGAGCCTGGATCGCACTTCGGATTCTGTGTCTCCCTCTCTCTCAGCCCCTCCCCCACTCGCACTCTGTCTCACTGTCCCTCTTTCAAAAATAAAGAATAAAAAAAATTAAAAATAAAGAAACAAACAAAACTGCAACACAGGATGATCTATTGCAAACTTGAAAGTCCCTGTGCCTGAGGGATGTGTGACAGACTACTGCAAAGTTTAAACAACCCATTGGTATTACACAAACAAGCCCACACTGCTATTCCCAACTGTACAGCCATGACATGTTGATAACTAGGATAATGCCCACTGGGTTTATTAACCCTCACTTGCCATTAAAAGACATTAAAACTGTAACACTTAACCCAAGGCCTTCTATCAAATATTTGAAAAGATTTCAGTCAATTTGTACAGTTCTGACTTTGCTTTTACTCTGTTTTCACCAACACCTTATTTAGGCACAGTAACTGCATCCTTCCTTGATCCCTGTTGGTCATTTATACAGCGCCGATCCCTGTCCTGAATTTAGAAGGTAATTCGGTATAGAAGAGGATGAAGACAGAATCCTCTCCCTTCCTCTTGGCAGAATTAATCACTCCTTCCTCTGGTTCCCTACAGCCTGGTTACTAAGAACAGGGCTCAGCTCCTATATCATTTCTCCGTGTGTGTAATCCCCATCTGGCCCTCCCAACAAGCTGTAAACCCTTGAGGGCACAAGGCTCCTACTTGCCTGAAGAAAGTCTGCACATAATAAATGCTCAATAAGTGACCTTGAACAGAGGGACAGAAGAGAGGGGCCAGGCTGGGTAAGGCTTTTAAACAAGGGCTATCCCAAAGATGGCTTACAGACTTTTCTGTCTCCTAGCAGAACAAAATCCAGTTAGAAAACATGCTGGATGGGCGCCTGAGTGGCTCAGTCCATTAAGTGTCTGACTTGGGCTCAGTTACATGAAAGGTCGTGAGTTCGAGCCCCACGTCGGGCTCTGTGCTGACAGCTCAGAGTCTGAAGCCTGCTTCAGATTCTGTGTCTCCCTTTCTCTCTGCCCCTAACCCACTCACACTCTGTCTCTGTCCCTCTCAAAAATAAGTAAACATTAAAAAAAATTTTTTTTAATAAAAAGAGGGGTGCCTGGATGGCTCAGTCGGTTGGGCGTCTGACTTCAGCTCAGGTCATGATCTCGCTTTATGTGGGTTCAAGCCCTGCATCGGGTTCTGTGTTGATGCTCAGAGCCTGGAGCCTGCCTCGGATTCTGTGTCTCCCTCTCTGCCTCTCCCCTGCTTGCTCTCTCTCTCTCTCTCTCTCTCTCAAAAATAAATAAACATTAAAAAAATATTTTGTAATTTAAAAAAAAAATTTAAAAAAATAAAAAGAAAACATGCTGGATTTTTTTTCAATTAAGGCTACAATTCATGAAATGGTTACATATGAGAGGGCGATTTCCCTCTCTCTATCAGCAATGGGCAAATGTCTCACCTCGTGCTCACAATAATCTTATTAATGTAATATCTGAAACATAAGCCAACAAAAATAAGACTCTAAAAGGGAAGCAGATTACTGAAATCATGAGACAATTCTGACAATTCTTGGGCAGATATTTTGGGACCAGTCTTTAAAAACATTTCCTGTTATCTGTAGCAGAAGAAATAAAGTTAAGTTTAACTTTTTATTTAATGTAAATCCTTTTATTTCAATACTATAGACAATTTCTGTAGGATGTGATGACAGGCTTCTGCATCTCTGGCTTCATAATGACGCAAGACTCCTTGCTATATATACCCGAAAGGAAGAACACTTTACTAACTACATGAAGGAGTGACGTGGTGTGTTTGGACTGGTGTATCAGTAAAGCTGCTGGCAGTGAGAATAACAACAACAACATCAAAGGACAACAGAGGTTACATTTAGATCATTAAAGATAAGATACAGTTTTCATTGTAGCGTGCATTTCAGGAGACAGCTATCAAAATGGCGTTGAAAAAGTTGTTAGGCTAGAGACCAATTCCGATATGTAGCATGTTTCACACTCTGTTTGACTCAACAGAATTGCTTTTACCTTTCGCTTGATATAGGCTCAACCTCAGATAACTCTTAAATCCTCTTCTCAAAAACCTGGCCTAAAGTTGAGAATGCTATCTCTAAAATTAGCCAAAAGTTCTGAAAATGGCCTATGTTTAAGAATATTCACCTTTTATTAGGTGCTACTTACTAACAGACTACATTTAGAATATCCATGAAGTGACGTGCTTTTGTACAAATGATAAAACAGTATATGGCACATTTTCAAGGCAGGTAAGGACAGATGATAAAGGGTGCTGTATTAAGAGTGTAGATTAAGCATTTAGATAGCATAATGAGAGGGAAAGAAAACGTCACATAAGAAGCTAAATAAAAAATGGAAAATTTGGGGCGCCTGGGTGGCGCAGTCGGTTAAGCGTCCGACTTCAGCCAGGTCACGATCTCGCGGTCCGTGAGTTCGAGCCCCGCGTCAGGCTCTGGGCGGATGGCTCGGAGCCTGTAGCCTGTTTCCGATTCTGTGTCTCCCTCTCTCTCTGCCCCTCCCCCGTTCATGCTCTGTCTCTCTCTGTCCCAAAAATAAATAAAAACGTTGAAAAAAAAATTTTTTTAAAAAATGGAAAATTCATGACCTAGGACAATTTCCCAGCTCTGCATGTGTATCCTACTACAGAAATTGATGATTAGTTATCTAGCCTTAGGCAACACAGACAGACACATTTCTGTCACATCCCACCCCCCACCCCCACCTCTGCCCCCCAGACCTATTCTTCCCTTATCTTTCTGAGTAACGGAAGTAAAATTCTGCTAAGGATATTGGGTTTCCCTATGGCTGAATAAAGGACCTGACCTTGAAAAATATAAATAAAAAGAAGCTAATTATTAGCAAATTTGCTAAAATGGGTGCACTGTATAAACAACTGGTAGTCCCTTAATAACAACCCTTGAATGCAGCTCTAAAGTTGGAAAATTTTCATTTATTTACCAGATTTATAAAAATGGCACATCTTCTGTGCTCAAGCCTTACAAATTCTCTTCCCTGGCCAGCATGAGCACATACACGCAGTCACACACAAGCACACAAATGGTGACTGCCAACACTCTTTTCTTGACCAAAACAATAAAGCACGCAGAAAATGAAGTCCATGTCCAGAGAATTCTTATTTTCTGATCTAAATTTAACAACACTTAGGGACTAAAAGGTATGCTACATATAGGGAGGGCTAGGAATACTTCCTACTGGGCTTAAATTTGGGTCTTCCTGAGGGCAGACCAGCAGTAGCCACATCAAGGTCACGTGGGAAGCTTAAGTCTCGAATTCAACATCAACTACTGAAGAGTCTGTATTACTAAAATAAAGCAACAAAGTACCATGGCTTCCACGTCTGTGATATGGAAAATCTGTGGCAGCAAACCTATGACCCAACATGAGGGGCCACGAAAAAAGATGCACCTTTTCTACTCACCCCAGCAACTGCCAGTCAGGTTCCAAGGTGACTAAAGACCAGAACCTTCCACCAAAGCTAAAAACCTCAGTGGGGGGGGGGGGGGGGTCTGTCCTCACTGTGCAATACAACAAAACGCTTGTCTGAAAAGTAAAATACTCCTAAAGTAAAATACTTTTAATGGGACCACATTTCAAACAGTGTACCCATCACAATAAGAACTGAAATAAATATGGCATGTCTCCTTGGTCCATTTCCTTCATTATTCATGCGGTTTCATCTTTCTAAATTTGGACCTCTACCCCATTCTAGAAGGGGACGAGAATGTAATACATAATGCAAAAGTATTTAAAGCAAATCATAGGATATCTGTACTTGATACTTTTTCATGGTTTGATACCAAAAGAATCACTGCCTATGGAGGACTAGACATTTTTTAAATGCTAGAACACTGAGACTTCCTTTCATACAATTCAAAGGAACGGGCATTTTGCTGACACAGCAACACTGTGGTCTCAGAGAGACTGTGGGAAATGTCAAATTTATGGTCCTGGGGGTGATTGGTGGATGGTTTTGTGGTGTGTATGGTGTTTTGTTTTGTTTTGTGTGTGCCTTTTCTTTTCTCTTTTGAGCCTCTGACAGAAACAGAGCTCTACAAACTTTCTGGCGACCTCCCAGGAAAACAGAAGGAAGCTGTATCCTGTACTTCCCCTGGGATCTAATGAAATATACAGCCTCTGGGCTTCTTTCAATTTGGACTTTCAGATTGCTAAGCCAGTGAAAAGGGGATCCTAGCTGTCACAAACGTCACATGCTCGGGGTCACCTGCTGCTTGGGAGTTCTCATGCCAGTTGTTGACATAATAAGAACCCCTTACACTTTAATTACAATTCACAGTGTGTAAACTATGCAATCTGCTTTAAGGCAGACTGTCTTTTAAATCAACACTAAAATTCTATTACTAATATGGCAATGAAATGTAGCAGGGGAAGGGTGTGTCCAGATGAGTAACCAAATGCAGATATCTGCCATTTGAAGAAGATACGGGGCAACATTCGCCAACAGATAGGATGGTGTTGCCGCTCTTAATCCTGGAAGATGGGACTCTACCCTAACTCTGCCCCAAGACTTCCTGAGAGTGAACCACAAAAATGAAATGCAATATGCTTCATATGTAGCATTCTGACATTTGCATAACTAGCATGTGGGGGCTTAGCTATTCCATTTAGTATCTTGCCTACCCAACAGAACTGATCAACCGTTAAAGAACAAGGAATTTCTACTTCCCCCCTACCGTCCCCTCTAAACCTAGAGCAGTGCTAGAGATGTTCAACACATGCTTTCAGAGTTGTGTCGACGCTCTATCATTTACTAGATCCTTGTATTTTGTTAACTACAGACCCGGGTAAGCTATATTCTTGCAATCAAAACATGAAAGGTTATTTTAAAACAGAGCCTGTTTAAAATAATATGACAATGCAGGGAGCTGTTTAAAAAGTGCTAGCACATAATTATAGTCTACTGTTTTCTCCAAAAACAACAGTGGAAATTAGTTACAATTATATTATAGAGAACTACTATAAACATAGGTGGGCTAGCCTTTGTATGAACTGTCCCAACCCTCTGGGAATTACAGTCTCACTTTTAGTGCCACAAATGATGTAAAATGAAAGACATGAAATAAACTCATGCAAGGTTCATTTATGTTTATAAAGTCTGACTCAAACACCTCAGTTGAGCTGCCGGTGTGCCCCACTGTAAAATACCAGCGGCAGCAGCAACAACAGAATAGTCAAAGAAAATAGAAACCCAAATTTACAAAAATAGTAAACATTAAAAAAAAATAATGCTTGCATTTGTTTTAAGGAAGGATTGTATATGAATTACAAACACCATCAAGAAAGGTCAAATTAGCCAATAATTACTGATTGCTATTTTTTGCTACCAAGCAATAGTAGATGCCAAGACAAAAATCAACAACAGCAATAACAGAAGACAAAGAGTTTACCCTATTTAGATGTGGTTATTCTAACACAGTGCATCTTCCACTGTCCTTTCAAAAAGACTAGTTTCTTTGGGAAAGCTTTCACTCTTTGGCTGTTGGGTTTTGTCTTCATGAAGACATACATGGAGCAATGTTATTTTCTTTCCTATTGGAACACTGCTAGTCCTCCTCTGGCGCTCCCCAGTTAAACCATTTGACATCCAGTGGCACAACAGTCCCCGTCTGTACACACATCCATCCTCAGGAGACAGGAGAGGCTGTGAGAAACTTAATTTCACCAGCATGAAGCCACCCCTAGCCTCTGACCTCAGGCACCAATTCTGGTACCGGTAATTTGTGCCACGGTCTCCAACCAGTTGGCTCCGCTTTAAGTGCAAACTCTTTCCTGTACCTGTGCTTGGTCGAGCACTGGAGACATTAATTTGGTTTTCATCCCTCCTTCTCAAGAACAAGATTCTGACACTAAAACCGAGACTGGCACCTGGACCCCCATCAATGGCTGACAGATTTCTCTGATGCTAACTATCTGCCTGGATTAGTGTCACCTGCCCATGTAGTCTATTTATGGGATCTACCCAACTTCTGGGATACTCACTTTCTGCCAGTTAGACCTCCATGGTGTCCACTGTTCCACTAAGCTACCAGTCGATTTCTGTTAACAGACCATCTGGAATCTCTTTTGGCTGGGCTGAAGTTCTTTAGGGAACCCCCAAACTAGACCAACTTTAGACTATCAACTCCCACGTAATAATTTCAAGTCGTGGCCATTTATGAATCTAATATCCCAAGGTATAAACTCCCTCTGTCAATTCCCTCTAGTTTTCCTTGGTAGGAAAGAAATAGAACATCTCTAGGACTCTGAAAAGAATACAGAGAAGTAGAAGCACTCTTACCCAGTACTGTTGGGACTAGTAGCTGATTGGTTCTTTTAAAAAACTGGGTAAAGGGATGCTTGGGTGGCTCAGTCGCTTGAGCATCTGACTCTTGATTTTAGCTCAAGTCATATTCCCAGGGTCGTGGGATCGAGGTAAAAACAAAAGTTCTCGGATGTGTTAGTAGGTAACTACTGGCCATTAGCAATCAACATGCTACAGGCATCAGTAGGTTACAAAGAAAATAAAAAGACTTAGTGAATCTTGCAAGCTGATTAATATAAAGCTTCTACGGAGAGGGTCCACCCGAAGAAAATAAAATTCAAATGGTCATTGAGTGGATATTATGAGCAGGCAATGATGCTACATGCATGGTGCTTGATGATGGGACGCAATATTGAAAAAGACATCTTTCCCTGCATTCTCATATAGCCCTAATTTCCAATAACATAAGAAATAACCAGAAGACCGTTTCAAAGTTACTGTATTTAGAATGGTAACTGAATTGGTATTTCTATCCACTTGTTACAGAAGACAATATTTAAATTGATCCAAATGTATTTAAAAAGACAACATTAACAAACTTAATTGGACAGCTCAGCTCCTAATACAGTATTTTCAAATTACAAACTATATTTATATTTTGTTATTTTGTACAAGTACCAGAATATCATTACTGCTGTTTTGATTTAAAATTGTGGTTGGTGAAACATTTTTTAAAATCAGAGACACTGTGATAATGGAAAATGTTAATTCCCATTTTAACATCAGTTGGCTTGACAACTGAAAATAGTCACAAAGATAATATTGTAATGATTTTTAAAATATTTTATTATTTTTAGATTAATGTAACTATTACTTTTCATGTGATTACACTTTAGATCAATTTTTTAGGAACAAAAGCTTAATCTCAACTTTCTGCTTATTATTCATTAGCTTATTATTATCAGTTTATTATCAGCTTTAAGATAAATGTATTACTTGCGTCCACATATGATGACGATAGTAACAGCAAGCATTTACTAACTGCTTAAAAATGATAAAAGTGGCCAGCACTGTAAGCTAAGTGATTGACATACATGTAACTTTCCCAGCAACTTTGCAAGTATTACTTGTCATAGTTCAGGCTGAGGAAACTGGGGCCACGTGAAGAGAAAAATTGGGATCTCAAAAACAGATCAACTCCAAGCTTGGGCTTCTCACTTCAACGAGGTGTGTGTGTGTGTGTGTGTGTGTGTGTGTGTGTGTGTGTGTGTGTGTGTATGTGTGTTTAAAGTAAACCAGAGATCACAGACTTTCCTTTCCAGTGAAATTTTATTTGCACAGATGTGTGTGTGCATGATGGCATGTACATACACACACACACACATACACACACACACACACACACTTTAGTAAATTAATTTCATATGCAAAAGAAAAGTGAGCCAGGGCTAAGTTATTAAAAGAAGGCTTTGAAGCAAGGAGCGATGATGTGTGAAAGACATACCACAAAAGTTTATTTAAACAAAGAACAAGCACAGAGGGATGGAACAAAAGTGAAAATAAGGGAAATGAAAGCTCTCCATCTTTTCCATCTTTTTTCTGTTGTGTATGGATTTCTCATCCACGGAAAAGACAGGAAAAGACATCTGGAATTTATGGACTATCCAAAAGTAAAATAAGTTTTACCAACTTATAATTCAGATGAACCAAATCCACATATTTTCACTGATTTTTTTTCTAGGTGAAACATAATGATATTATCCTCCAGTAAAATCCATAATTTTAAACATAATTCCTCACTTGTAAGAAAAAAATTTCAAGGTAAGATTTTATAAAATATTTTTATAGTATCTTTTTCAGTGGTAAGTTATGAAAACAAAATTTTTGACTTGGCTTCAGAAAAGAGATAGAGAGCCTTTTCATTTTATACTCATAATGCTCTACATTTTAATATCCCAATGTACATTTCAATAGTACATTGAATCGTCTTCTTAAAATTGCAAATTTTGTCTGGTATGTATATATAACATCATAAAAGTTCAAGTTCAAATCCTGAAAAAAAAATCTATGGTGGGATGCCTGGGTGGCTCAGTCAGTAAAGCTTCTGACTTTGGCTCAGGTCATGATCTTGCGGTTCGTGAGTTCGAGCCTCGCACTGGACTCTGTGCTGACAGTTCAGAGCCTGGAGCCTGCTTCGGATTCTGTGTCTCCCTCTCTGTCTCTCTGCCCCTCCCCTGCTCGTGCTCTGTCCATCTGTCTTCTGTCTGTCTCTCTCTCAAAAATAAATAAACATTAAATAATTTTTAAAAATACATCATCTGGCATAGGCCTTTTAATTTCTAAACCTGTTTCATGTGTATGCCTATATATAGATGATAGAACTTTATAACTGAACAGTTAAATCTATATTATCAGAGGTACTTTTAAAAATAAGGTAATAAATTCTAAGTTATTCCTCAATGCAAACATTTCCAAGTATTACGCTACAGCAGACACCTTAACTTGAAGGTGAAAAATTCTCCCAATCATATAGAAATTATATTTATGACACACACTTCCCAGTGCACATGAAACTGACAAGGTACTTGTAGAAATAACCATTCCCTTTATGGCAAAACAAAAAGTGACTTTTAAATTGTTCTTAGGAGCAGAAATCACAAAAGTGGAAAAAAAGTTGCAGAAGAGAAAAATGAGGTTAGTCCGCTAAAGTTGAAAATAAATTTTGTCTGCTTGCATTTAAATAAACAATATTATAAAAGTCTTGTAGAGACTATGCTTACGAAAGGTTCTACTGCCTTTACATATAAATGGAAGCACATTTCTAGCACTTATATTATTGCAAATATTGAAAATGGCCTCCAGAAGCTTTTAGCAATGTACTCTTTGTCTTGTTTCCAAAGAAGCAATCCAATTAAAATGCTCATTTTCAGCACAAAGGGCTAGGACAAGGACCCATACACTACACCCAGCATCTTACAAACGCTATGGAAAATAGACTGAAACTTCCATATGATTTCTGTGTGCTTGTACAAACCAAGCATAATTTACAAATATTTTCCTAGAAAAGGAATTATATGGGTTTTTTTCTGCCTCTTCTAGGAAGTATCCATCCATGATGATTCCAACCTACATTATGCTTGCTTCCTTGAATTTTCTATCACTAGCATATCTTGTGTATTCAAACATGCCAACAGGAACATGGTAATGAATATTTTTCAGTTTTGATACATTTCCTCCACATCCTCCAGTCATACTTGCCAAATTAAGCATACAGAAGACACTTAATAAATGTGTTGATTGAATTTGTTCCCTTACAGTGGGGTTACTTTATTGTTCATTCTAACTGTAACATTCTGCTTCCTTCTGAAAAGAAATTATTCATTTATTTATCATGTTCTTATGTTCTTTTTTCCTCACTTAATTTCATAAATTTAATTCTTATGGCCATTTTTTTTTCAACCAAAAAACGGTTTTTGAGCATCTTATATAAGCTGTGGTTTTAAATGGGTTGCACTATAAACAACATTAATGAAATTATTAAATAAAAATGCGTTTTCTATCCTCCAGTATGTCTGTCATACAAAAGATGGATGCCTTCCTTTCAAGATATTTGAGTGGATCACCAAATGATTGCCTACTTCTCTCTCACAGCTCAGATAAATAATTAAAAGGAGATATACACAGATTGGTTGCATACTTAAGAGTTAGAATCAATTAAAACAAAATTGTATGAATGCTCTTACAATAATATATCACTTCAGGGACTATGAAATGCTACCTTTACATTTGTAAAATCACTATGGTTAGATTAGAGCCTTAATGTTATGTCTCCACGAGCATTTAGAGTGGGTAATCAACAGAGAAACATGAAAATGAGGGGAGGGGGCTTTAATTGGCAATTTTTTAGTTACTAATATCTTTATAATTAAATGTTTTAAAAGTGTCGTCTAATACCCCAGAAAGGGTCATTGAATATTTATTGAGCACACCCAAAGTCAAGTTTCTTGTTTAAGTTGGTATTGAAATTAGGATGGCAGGATGGGTATCTTCTGCAAAGACAAACTGGGTGACTGGTTTTAAATAAACGTGCAAATCCTCTTCGTTAATGGTCTCAGAGCTTTTCCAGTGCGATTTAGCAACAGGCTACAGTTCTGCTCTAACCAAAAGAACACAGAGCTCGAGGAAGATGGCATTTGTGGAGGAACAGAGGATCACAAGGGAAGGTACTCACTTTTAATTTAGCTCTGTGGGCAAACTCAAGTTTGGGGTTTCAGACAACCCGAAACCTTTGCTCTCAAGAGTGTTTTAATAGTAGGGAGCTGTCTCGTTTGTGCATCGAGAAGTTTGCATGAAGCTTTCGAGAAATCTGTCTCACCCAAACTTTTAGTTAGAAGCACTATCTTGCACTGTTGTGTACACAGATAATTGTACTCACACTGTTACACTTTTTATTTCATTTTTCATGGAATCACAGTCCGCCTGATGTTATGGTTTATCATGCATGGGTCTGCCTCTCCAGAAAGAGTGTGAGTTGGTTGAGGTCAGGCCTTTAATTTTCCTGCACCTAGTTCAGTGGCTGATACCGAAGGGCTTAGTGAACGCTGGCTGAGTAAGATTTTTCAGAACTTCCTCAGATCAGTGTTTGCTTATCACCCTACTACATCCATACAAGAAACACTTGGAACTCTTGAAAAGGAAATCTCATCCTTTATGGGTTCAGAAGTCACGACGAAAGATAACAATCTCACCAAAAACCCAAAAGTTCACAACCAGGAAACACGTAATAGAGGAGGTCCCGAGGATACTGATTCTCTCAATAAACATAAAAAAGTTCTCAGGGTCATGTTGGCAGTACATTGTCTCTGGCCCTAAGAGAAACACCCCTTTTCCAAGCTAAAATCATTGCCCAGCTGTGAAATCATGATGGCTGCCAGCAATCCAATGGTGGCAGCAAACTCAACCCAAAGGTCCAATATTTGTAAGCACCAAACAGACACTGCAGTGAGACAGCAGTGCTGACCAGATGTCAGTAGTGGCCTAAGGGCATCCTTTCACCTCCCCCCCCCCCATGATGCTGCCTTCCTCCCCCACCCATTAAGGGTGGCATCAAGAGCAATTACAGCTTACCCCCAATGGGCTGTGCCAGGCTGGCAGCTGTAACACCTGTCACAAGGTCTGCATGACATTAACAAAGACCCAGAAAGTAGCTTTAATGAGCTGCCCTTACAACAGACAGAGCCTAGTGCGGTACGGTGGATGTAGCGACTGGACAGAGGACTATTTCAGCAACTATTGACTTTCTTTAGCACCTAGTACTGGGCTAAATACATACAGTTCTTCACAGCGCCATCTTTCATCTGGAAATGAAACATGAAAATCTACAAAGCGCACACTTCACTGTCAGTTTCAACATCTTGCTCCTCTGAAAATATTTCTCCGTGCCATTTAAGTGATGAATTTATGCATTTAGGTGATGAGCTTAAGGTGTGACACCTGTGACCTGTAACACTGGGAGTTGTAAGCTCTTAAAGTAGACAGCATTTCTCTCTCATTGAGCTCTCTCCAGTGAGCAAAAGGCTGTATCTTTCAAGTAGATGGATGGGCAGATGAATATATGAAAACTACTTAATCCTTACAAAACTTATCAGGCGACGAAACAGTCAAAAAAGAAAAAACGGTTATGCGATTGAAAAGAGGGTCCTCATTTTGGTTAACTATCAACATTGACAGAAAGGGATGATTTCAGGATTCTTCAACACATAAGGACGCTGGACTATAAAAATAGTCATATAAAATGCCTAGTCAACTCAGTAAAATCATTGCTATACCAAGATCCTAAGGCTAATGAATAACTACAGAAGGACCAGTGAGCAAATTTTCATGAAAAGAGCACACAATGTCTAAGGCAGAGTAACCACTAGGTATGTGATAACTATGGTTATACTTTTGATTATGGTGATTAATAAGTAAAGTTAGGCTAGTGATTTATAAGGTGTCCTCATGGATCAGTCACCTCCTCTTCAAAAGGGATATAATGAACAACGATACAAAGATGATTGCTTCTGGGGATAGGCTTTTGTAACCAATAGTGATAGTATTTCCAGATCTTTTTTTATGAGTTGAAAGGAATCTAAGAAGTTCAATCTCCTCATTTTTCAGAAGAGGAAACCAAATTTCTATACCTGTATCTGAAGTCACACAACTAGGTGGAAGCCAAGTGACATAACGGATCAGTGATTCTCTTTTTGCACAAAGGGACCAATAATACCTACGCCTATCTACTCACACTTTCCCAACAAATGATGTAGCACAAGTCTTATTTGAAGTATCTGGCACAAAGGCTCAGTGTGAATTCAAAATAACATTACTTTTTCAAAATACTGTTGATGAAGATCTTACTATCAATACCATTACGAAAATAACCATTACTACTACAATATTTATGTCTCGCCGACTTTGTAAGAGATCCCGGGAGTATTAATACACGTAAGGACGTTCTATTCCTTTTCTGAAACGGCAGTATTCTCAGACCTTCACAGCAATATAACTGCATCTAAATACTTCGTAGCTTATGATTCATACCTTCCAAAATAAAATAGCTCACTTCCAAATTTAAATTTTGTCTTCAAATTTCAGACACACAGAGCAGCAACTAGAAAACAGTACATTTTAATTAGATGCACCAGAGTTAGTGATTTTCATTCTCTGGGGTTCACACAGCATTTACAGGACTTCATTCCATTTATGGGGTTCAGACAAGGCTCAAAGTGAACTTTGCCTGGAACTTTTCACATGGTTTGAGCATTAACCAGGGATTGAGTGGTTTATAGATCATCCAAAAGAATTTCTATCTTGGAGTCTTGCTATGAACTCTAAGTATTTAAATTCCAAGTGAGTTTACATCAAAAAGTGACTGCATGTTTTTAGTATCTGTTTCTGTTTTCTTATTTTTGCTCTTTTAAAATGAAAACTATAAGGTAGATACATGGAGAGAAGAGTCTGAATATTTGAAGTTTAAGAAAACAAAAAAGAAATTTTAAAAATGTAATGTTTTAATATTCAGCACTATTTTACTGTTTTACAGTTTACAAAGGGCTTTCACATGTATTAACTTGCCTGAATGCTAACCACTGACCTTTGTAGGATGTGATTAGATCAGTTTCATCCTAATATTATCTCAGACTCTTCACCTATGTAATTATACATTCTCTAACTGAAATATTTATAAGGAATAATAATCAATTATTAATAGGATTTATTTTGTAAACAAAGTATTAAATAAAGTCAGTTTATAGCATATTTTGTTTTCCTGAGGAACAAAAGCTTGGACCATAATATATGGAAAATATTTTGGTGCCCCACAGTGAGGACTTTGAACTTTGAAAAATATACTTTATATTTATGGAAATGTTTTGAGGGGACGTTATAATGAAGTTGTGTGTCTACCACATTTAAAGATCCAACACAATGAACGGGTACTTAAGGAAACAAAAGCCACACCTCTCAATTTAATTCTGCACACAGAGTTTATTAGATTTTAGCAGGGTGTCCTTACTCTAGTCAAGAAAAAGCCATCTGAATTTATGAAGCTGAAATCATCAAAGGTCCTATGAGGAGGTCCATTTCAATGTATGAGATGCCATTTTTGCTCACATTTTGGAGATTCCAACTGATCACAGGCATTTTTGCTCTATCGATAATATATATCTGAGGTGGAAGAACCTGGCAAGAGGACGTTGAATCCAACTTATTTCAATCTATTCAAAGTATCTCATGACCAAAAAGTATTCAAACTTCTAATATATC
The DNA here is from genome assembly GCF_022079265.1 of Lynx rufus. Classification (NCBI taxonomy): domain Eukaryota; kingdom Metazoa; phylum Chordata; class Mammalia; order Carnivora; family Felidae; genus Lynx; species Lynx rufus. The sequence goes on from NW_025814834.1 coordinate 172,474,416, forward strand.
TTAAATAATAGGCTAGCAATTCACATCTCTGAGTCCACTCACCAGTGACAATTTAAATCTAGACAGGTAGAACGAAAATCTTTTAGGACTATTCCTTGAAAACCATTAGGTGTATGTAGAAAATAGTTTCTGTGAGGCAAAATATTATGGCATTTAAACGAGGGGACTGGTACTCTTTTGTTTGAAGAAAAATGCAAGATTTGGGCCTACAGCCAGAACTCATGAATAATCTACGGTTTTTAAACAATCAATTATGAACAGCACTACAACATTGTCACATTTTCTGAATGCTACTTAGAAGTAAGTAATAACTACTCTTCTGAGAATTTCTGATCCAAACCCAGGTGACTACAGTATACTAGATTCATCATTTTATCCAGGCCCATCATTTTATATATAATTCATGACTGTATAATTAAACTCACATTGATTCAAGGTGCACCACAGCTAACCCCCTAGCCCTTTAGTCTCACTGCATACTGGCGTTTAGTGAAGGGTAGCCAGCTTCTCTCACCTATCCTGGCAGACCCAGGCCTCTGGCTGTGAAGAAAACCACAATGTGGGGAGGAAAGCCTACAAAAGAATGAAAACAGAAAGTGTCTAAGGCCTTGGCAGAAGGACACTAAATAAAATAGAGAGTGGTGACTCATTTTGGCAGTGAATCCACCTCAACCCCTTCAAAGCCTTTGGCAAGAGTCCTCAGAGGAGACCCCAGCCTTTTGCCAAGCCACAAAACACCACAATTATTATCACAGCAGTCATCAACAAAACAGATTTTGTAAACTGACTTGTTGGCACATAGATTAAAGAAGCTATAAAAAGGAATAACAGCTGTTTGGGTTGCCCTATGCAGAAAGCTACTATATAGAAAGTAAAATTTATATCTCTATACATACTCGGGTAGACACAAGCACACAAGGACACCCCATGTACTAATTATACACATATACTATGTACAAAAGGGTAAGATCCAAACACACCATTACATAAATTTAAAACATAAACAGCTCTTTTGAATTAAAATACTCACTTTGGAAGGACTAATAGATAAATTTCCCAAAAAAAAAAAAAAAAGATTTTATAATTCACCAGTTTAAAATATGGACTATGCCTAACAATGAAAAAATAAACAAATTTTTTCTTAAAATACTGAAAAAGTACGGTACTTTTTATACAAGCAAGAATGCTGACGAATTCTTTGAGAATTTTCAAAAATATCCCTTATTCCACCTCCCTAGACATTGCCTGATTGGCGTTTTATACTATAAAATTTAGAATTATCTCATGTTTCAGGTGATTTGAAACAATTCTACTTGCTTACATATTCACAGATATAATCCATCATGGACGAGGTAAAAAAATGTTTAATGATTTAATTTTTACCATTGATACAATAATATGATTCACCTAAATACGTTGCCCATGAATAACATGGAATAGAAAAGAACAGGAAAAAATGACAGGTAATAATCAGTACTACTTATATGTTCCTAACTTGAAGATGAAAAATGTACTTTGATTTACTATAAAGAGGCATAGTCTCCTGATTTTTAATTTAAAAAGAAAGGTTTTACTCAGCTTCCTTGTCACCAATTCACAGCAAGATATATAAGAATTAGCAAGAAAAATTCTTAATGAAACTACCTTACATTTGTAATATCATACATTACGAATATAATCTGTAAATATGTATTGAAGGATCCGCCGTGCAACTTTCATGTCACACATTTGGCCCAGCTAACCTCTAAATGCCTATGTAGCTCAATGTTGAAATTTCCAGAGCTAAAGCATCTTAATGGCATTGATCTTTTCCATTGAAGGATGCGGAGTTCAGATTTCAGCACTGTCAATAACATTTGTTTTCACCTATTGAATGATCAGGTCTTGGTTGGTAATTGTCTACCACATTAGAAAGGACTAGAAAGGAACTTACAAGAGTCCTAGCTACAAACACTGTTGACTAAACAGCAAGAGGAAATAAGTAAAAAAAAAAAAAAAAAAGGACTGAAAAATGACATTTCTTGGCTACCTCTTTCAAAAAGTGTATACCAAGTATCCCTCTCATCACCCAAGGGCTCCATGGTTGAACACATCCTAAACTGTAGATTTCCAAAAGTTCAAACTGTATACAGTATTTACTATTTATAATAGTATAACTGGAGGATTCCACTACTACGGACATAAAACCACCACCTTCATGACAAACAGCTTTCCTGAAAGGCTACTTAAGAATTAAATAAAATACTCTTATCAATTATAAAATACCTTTAGAAATTCAAATATTGATCAGAAGACCAAGTCCACAGCTGATGTGAAACAGAAGACCTACTTCAGGAATTCACCGAGTAAACTGCCTGCCTGGAGAAGTTAATTCACCAGTATGTTTTTTAAAGTGTCACACGGAGAAAATTTTTCACAAGGTGCAGAAATACATTCGCTATTAGATCATTCTTCAAAATACCACAAACTCTACCGTTCTTCAACTGAGTTTGGTATTAGTTATTTACACCTAATAACCAAAACACACAGTAAAAATTGCATGGGGCTTAATTAAAATCCTTTTCTCCAGGCTTTGTTTTTTGAGTTCAAACTATTTTCCCTTATTATCATTTCCCCAGCGTCTCTATCTACCTTGGAACTGAAGCACATTATGCAGCCAGCACAATGAACTAACATGCCAGCAGAAGTAGTATGCTCCACCTATCCAAGAATTTTAAAAGCATCCAAGTACACACACACTGTCTCCTGTGTGTAGCCTGGAGATCCCTATTGAGCTCATGCCAAGTGTCTGAAAAGTTGGACCCTGCATCCGGTATTTACACTAAGCTAAAATTCTAATCAGCACTAACAGCAGTATGTTTTAATTCACCCTTATGATTTTATTTCAATCTGCTAAGTAGCACAACTGCCAGAAAGCAATTGCTATAAACTTAAGTAAACAAATGCAAAACTAAAATAAATCTTAAACCTGTTGTATATAAAGTTTGTGCCACTTTAGGCAAGCAGTACAAAAAGGCACAGCCTGAAGTCTTGGTGAACGCTTTTCGATCTCATTTAGAAAGCTCTTTGAAAGTATTGCTTTTTCTAGTCTTCCCCCAGATCTCTTTCTAAAAAAGTATTTGGTGCCTATGAGATCAGGTAGAGAAAATGGCCATGTTATTGGACGGTGGTGTTTTCACCTCACGTATTCCCCTGAATAGTCTTCTGCCAAGCATGTGAAACAAGTAGTACACGGTGACTACTTGAATATCTGGATGACACTATAACCACTCGTGCCAAGGAGTTGGTGCCAAGTCTTGCATCTTCGGGGTTTCCCCCCCCTTCCTTTTTGGGTGGTATTTGGGTGGGGGAGAGAGTGGCAGTGGGGGAATGTGACCAACAAACCCTAAGAAGTTGGTCACCATTTTGAACCTGTTCAGTGTGCTCAGACCTTGGCAGCCATCTTACAGCTTGGCAACCATTTTGAGAATTTGCTTGGCAAGCTCTCAAAATTCGCTGACACTGTTTAAATAGAATGCTAGTTAAAAATAGTCCACGTTAAGCAATACAATGTGATATCAGGTAGAATAACCCTCAATAAATCTTGCCAACAAAACAATTTATAACATCTTCACTGAGGTAAATGACATCCAAATTTTCTTAACTACTTAGCGCTAAAGCAGCTTAAAAGCTGACTCTTTAACCCTTTAGCAGACAAGTTCTTAAAAATCAATATTGGAGGGGCACCAGTGAGTAGGAAAGTGGCAAGTATAAAGAATGAAAGAGATGGCCGAAAACATAGCCACAATTTACATCAAAACATTCACAAATCCATTCTAGTTCAAGATATAAAATAGATGTCATCTTACTTCGTGCCGTATAATTCTAGAAAATGATCCCACAACTTCAGAATATGTCCTACTTAATGTTTTATGAGTTCATGGAAACTATCTTAGGGAGCCATGTAGTACAGAACTCTTCCTTTGGTAAGGAAATTACCTTAAAAAAAACAGTAATCTTAATATCTTGTGTAAAAGAAAACAAAAGGAAAAACTTGTAGATAATGACATTTTTCCAAAATCAAGAGTTATAAATGTTTTCTGATAATGCTGTTATATTTAACCTCACCTCAGTTTCATTGGTTATAATTGATGAAAAACAAGTTCTGTACCTGAAAACCTTTTTTGACGGCTACAAATCTGAAATACAAATGATAATTATGCATTGGTATAACTTTGGCATCATTACCAGATTTATGTAGTTTTGTAGAAGGACAAATTACCTGAAATGATATCAGATGATAACTTTACCACCATATGGAAAATGAAAATAACAGTCTAATAATCTGAAATATCCTTTCCATACTGAAATAAATAACATTTTAATATAGAATTTAGTATCTTCCCTTCAATGTCATGAATATTTAATATCATATTAGTATGCAGTGTGTTTATGGTAAAAAGACCATATTGTTTATAGTTTGAAAAAATCTAAATGCACTAATCTTCCTATGAATCCACTATTATAGTTAAATCAGAAATATGAAGATAAAGCCTAAATAATTTTGAATCTTGTGATGATAAAAAAAAATTTTTTTAATAATTTTTTTAATGTTTATTTATTTTTGAGACAGAGAGAGACAAAGCATGAATGGGGGGAGGGTCAGAGAGAGGGAGACACAGAATCTGAAGCAGGCTCCAGGCTCCGAGCTGTCAGCACAGAGCCCGAGGCGGGGCTTGAACTCACGGACTGTGAGATCATGACCTGAGCAGAAGTCAGATGCTCAACCGACTGAGCCACCCAGGCACCCCAAAAGAAAATAATTTGAAGTCATTAAATAATATTCTCAGCCAAATATCTGTCATTTAAACTTTAATGCATTATGGGGCAAGAGGGATAGCCGGCTTGTATTCTCTTCGCAAGTAAGATATCATTCATAATAGCACCTAAAAAGGCTAAATCCATGCACTACTCCCAATGTTTATAATGTTGCAGTGCTTTTTGAACTTGAAGACTGAAGTTTTAAATTTCTACTGAAATTAAATCAGGAAATAACTTTACTTCACATTATATCGTACAAGTGAAACAATTCATTAATCCATGATCAAAACTAGAACATTACATGGAAAACATTATGCTGAAATGGGTCAGCCTTAAGTCTTGATACTATTAGATGTCTCTTTATTGAATGACAGTATCTGCAGCAGATGACGTAAACGGTGCTAGCATACTTTAGAATGCATTGATAAATTGCTCTATTGATTCCGTTCTGCTTCACTTACCATAATTATAGCACAGTAATGGAAGACATGAATGATATATTTTTACTAGAGAGGAAAGCCCAGAGTTTGCCTGTTTCTTTATGAGATTATACTAAATCCTTTCAATTAATACAGCATGATGGATATCTCACACTGTCTGAGAATGAGAAGCCTGATTCTAGTGCTTGTCCTTAAATATTATTGTCCAAATATTTGACAATTATTTCAAATAAATGAATTTAGTATTTTAAAGACCTAGCATTTGTACTTCTGTAATGCGGCTTCCACACAATTTCACAGAAACATTTCCATTCCATTTAGAAATTGATCTCTCAAAACTTGAAGACATCTTACAAACACAACTTTATTATCTTGTACTCACTGAATATACTAGAGGTTTACCTTAAAGCTTTTCAAGAAAAATTTTGACAAGAGTTATTATGCTGAAGAAGAATAAATATCAGACTGAAAGGGAAAATAGGTGGGCAACTTAAAATATTATTTTTAGAAGAGAAAATTTAATGATTTGCTAATGCAGACAGCAAGAGATTTAACAGAAAGGACTGAAATGAAAATGAAAACTTTGTAGTAGACATCATTTATAATGAGTATTTGTCGTCTATAATTATTCGACATCTGTAAAAGCTACCATATTGTTTCCAAGAAACCAGAATCTGCATTAAGACCACATATAGTTGGTGACAGTGACACTGTGCCACCTTCTTCCTGATATCACCAGTCCAGAGTATCGCTAAGAAAGGACACCAGGTTTTCCCAAATGGATACATTTAAAATTAAAAGCATCTGTCATTCCAAGTCATGCAAAGAGAATTTGAGAAATTCTGAACAGGATACAACTGGGTCTTAACAATTCAAGAAAGACCTGAATTATTTTTATTTAAAAATATTCTTTAATGAAAAGGCCTTGTTTTAGTAGCTTCGACTGTTTCAAAGAAAAATACATAAACATGGTGAATTTGTAAAAGAACAGTCAAATTGTGGGAAGAAAATCTCCCCCAACAACTAAATGGTGTAAAAATTGATCTGCACTTCCCCTTTCACATTACAAAAGCTGTCACAGGGAATAAAATGTAACCCAGGAGGGCCGTGGCAGCTAGCAAACCTTCCCTGATACATTATAATGTCTGAAGCCCAGACACCAAAGGTTTACATCAGAAAAACTCCATCACGTAGCGAACAACTCAAAACCAACTATCGACCACGCTATTGATTTTTAGTGGGGAAACCAGGAGGGGAAAAGCACCAGGAAAGATAGAATTTCCCTTTTCTTCTCTCTTCTCCAACTTAGTGGGCTGCCGACCTTAGGTCTTCCCAGTCTTGAGCCCTCTGAGTTTTGCATTGCAGGATCCAGGATGTCTGCCTGAGATAATTCAAGCTAAAGGCCTCGGATCTGCAGTAGAAGCCGATTCTTCATTGGCTTGCAATGGAAACTAACTCAGACCCAAAAGTGTTTCTTGACAGAAGGGTACAGGAGGAGACAGGGAACAACCAGAGAAATAAGACACAGGATTATCTTTTCAGCTGGTATTTGAAGGTATCTGACTTCAAAAGTTCACAAATTAAACTGGACTCAACAACCGATAGAAAGCTAAACCAATCATATTTGAAGCAACGTATATGTGTATTACAGAGAGCCGCCCACTCTCAAATTCCCAACTAATTACACAGAGAAGTCCAAGTTAATAATTTTAAAAAGCTAACTTTTCCCCTTCACATAAATTAACACAAAATGGGTTATTCGAGAAGCTGAAAGGTAACAAAGCAAAGTGCTTGCTTTAGCTCCTTGGGGTCTTAATCACATAATTTTGAATTGGTTGAGGATCATTTACTTGGATCATTATAATCATATCCTACAAGTATTCTGCCATTTAATTTGTGAAATGCACGACCACAGATCATGTACATGGAAAGAATTATTAGATGCATTCATTTTACTATTAAATTTAGAGATGGCTCTGAGCCATTTAAAAATAATAACAATAATAATAATGATTAATAACAATGCACTTCCATTCTGACTCACAGAGCTCTCAAGGGGTTTTCCAGCTGTTTGCTAATTAAGTCTCATACCCCCCTTGCTAGTAGATGAACATTGTTAGGCCAGTTTTACACCTGGGAAAGCTGGGGCACAGCAAAGTGATAATGGTAAACCAAGATCCCAGGGCATACACAAGAATGAAAATAAGAATGTGGGAAACTTACAGAATATTCCACTTTTTGAATTTATATTTGAAGACAGTGATAGGAAACATAAAACAACTTGTGTAACTCACAAAAAAGCAATCTGGTTTATCTCCTGTTGATTTTGTTGCTTAAAAAAAAAAAATCAAACAATGGGTCTTGTTTATTTGTTTGCTTTTACCTATTCTGCCCCTAAAAAGGTTGTAAATTTTTCTGAATTCCATTTCTAATTTGCTTAAGTACAATATTTTGCCCACGATAGAGACGTAAGAATTTATTTATTCGTTGATCGTTAAAATAATTAAGGCTATCACTAATAGAACCCAACAAAGATAAGGTTCTCTTATTCTGTTTGGTTTAATAAAATGACTTAGAAATTATAAAAATAAGTATATATATTTTGTAGAATTATGTGAAGGCTCTTACTTGAAACAAGGCTACGTGAGTCTGAGGTTCTTGATACCAGGAATTAGAAATGACCACACGTGATTGACTGTTTTGAGGGCGAAGGAATGCTTTGAACCCATTCATTCATTCATTCATTCATTCACCATTGGGGGCAGTGAGGAGAGGTGCGGCACATGTATCACACCATGTACCATACGGCATTCTAGGTGTTAGGAATGTAGTGGTGAACCAGAGACAAAACTCCTTGTCCTCCACAACCTTACATGACACTGCAGTGAAAAACAAAGATTCTAGGGGCGCCGGGGTGACTCAGTCGGTTAGGCATCCGACTCTTGATTTCGACTCAGGTCATGATCTTGCGGTTTCGTTGAGTTCGAGCCCTGCGTCACACTCTGCACTGGCAGCAAGGAGCCTGCTTGGGATTCTCTCTCTCCCTCTCTCTCTGCCCCTCCCCTCCTCGCACCATCTCTCTCAAAAATAAAAAATGAAAAAACAAAAACAAAGATTCATCCATGCAATAATCGGCAAACATCTTGGGCCTTGGAATGAAAACATGAAAAGGCCATTGGCAATAGCTTCATAAAGTTATAAAACTTCATAAAGTTTTTCTAAGGGTTAATTTTCTAAGGTTTCCTCACTGATGCAAAGCAAGAAAAAGAAGAGCTATTGACATAGCTCACTGAGCTGGACATAATTAGAGAAGTGGACAATATCTGCCTGTAGACTAAAAAGCACAGAGTCCTGAGATGTACCCTTCGCGCATTAATAGAGCAAATGAATCCACAGTCATTGGAAACTAATCAACAACAGGGAAAAGAAAGGAGTCACGAAAATAAAGGCATTGAATGATGAGAAACCAGAAATAGGTTATTTTTAAGAAAACTCCTCTTTCGTAACAGTTAAAAGGTATTCAAGTTAGAGCAGGGGGGCAAAGTATGGAGGGAAGGTATCTGTCAACCCGACAACTTCAGGCTTTTCTATTTCTTTGTCTAGCTAGCGTTTTTGTAGGTGATCATCATGATTTGCGGTTTGGATATGATAAAGTACCTCGTGACAACGTGCATCAAAGAAAAGATATAAATATTATATACAACACCTGCCCTAAAAGAGGCCAGCACACACGGTTACTGTTTTCCAGGATACCTTGTGCTACGTGTTCGGGGACCCTCCCTGGCAGGACACTCAAGATACACCCTCCACTTCACACCTATTCAACTGAAGAACTCTCTCACATGACGACTGTGCTTGTCAGCTGTTCCCATGTTGACACCGATCTAGAAAAAAAATGACTTCTCTCTTCCCCCTTTGCCCACCTTCCTCTTAAAGATGGATCTTTTCTGAAATGATAAGTAGATCTTGCATTGGACACACAGATGATTCAGGATGCTTTTAATGTGTTCCGAATCAGCATTAGAACACGAGAGCAGCCCCCATGTTCCGTCACGGAGCAGGGGCTACAGAGAGGGAAGGGAAGATGAGAAAACCATATGAATAAGAGAACAACCTTCCCCACTGATCTATAGCCTACACTGTCAGATACTAACTCTAAAAAAACAATGAGTCCACATGACAGCAAAACAATCCTTAATTCAGTAGGGGAACCCACCCAGTCCCTTTCCGTTCTTACAAATGAAATGACAAGGGGTCCCTGGGTGGCTCCGCTGGTTAAGTGTCCGACTTCAGCTCAGGTCATGATCTCACGGTTCGTGTGTTCGAGCCCTGCATTGGGCTCTGCTGACAGCTCAGATCCTGGAGCCTGCTTCGGATTCTGTGTCTCCCCCTCTCTCGGCCCCTCCCCTGCTCATATTCTGCCTCTCTCTCTCTCAAAAATAAATAAAAAAACATTTAAAAAAATGAAATTATAAGCTGATAAATCTACTTTTTTTCACCCTTCTTAAATTGCTTGTGATGGAGTTGGTCCATTCCCTTATTCACTCGACAGACACTGGTCCTCCTGGCTACCATATCCTTCCCACAAGTTGTAACTTCCTTTAGTGGGAATAGCTGCTTCCTTGTGAGCGGAGTCTTATAAGCGGTGTAAAGGCTTGACTCTGTTTAAGAGAGGACCCACCAGGGAGAGGGAGGGACTAAAACACGAAGCCAGGGAAACCAAAGACAGATGTCACAGCCTTCACACGCCTGGTATGGCTGTCACTATTACGGCTCTATTTCCAGGAAATAACCCAGTTGTGGTCATTTTTGAAGACAAAAAAAAAAAAAAAGTAAAAATACTGTAACACAAATGTGTTTCTTCTTGTCTTTTAATAAAAATCTCATTCTGGAAGTACGGGCAGTCAAAATACATATTCAGTCTTCTTGAATAACGTGTAAGTCATCCGATCTTTAACTATTTGAGCAGCACAGCTACAGAGGCAGGAATAGTGACAGTTGTATGGTAAGAGGAAATGCACAAACTTTTTATTTTTTATTATTATTTTTTTAACCTAAAGCCGTTAGCTACTGTCTCTATTGCTGGGGCTGCAGCTAGCGATCAGGGGCCTCTCTGAGGGATGCATTTTGCTTCTATGCCAGTATTTTGAAGGGATTCCCGAGGGCCAAGTAGCAGGATAGGTGTGTAGAGACGAGAGACGAGAGCAGACGCTGTAGCTCAAAGCAGAGCTGGCACTCAGAGAACAGACACGGCACACAGGCACCCACATAAGCAAGGATGAACCAGCATCAAGCACTCCAAACTGCAACTCTAGGGTCAGAATCTGAGGATCCACTCTTTATTTTAGGTCCCTGAGAACCAGGCCTTTCAAAGCACCAGGAGCCACAGCAGACTCTTCCTCCCCTTCTGTCCACATTGTTTAGATTGAGAAAAAGTTAAGAGTTCAAAGACTGCTTCACAGCTCTCTGTGCATCCACCTATGGATTCCAGAAGAAAATAATAAATTATGCCAAGCAACTACTGAGACCAATTTAACGGAAATAGCATTGGGGACATGCCAACCTATGGTCACTCTACTCAGGCTCAGAAAAGTCAAGTCCCAAGATTTCAACCACCTCGGTCTAACTCTAAATTCAAAGGCACATTCATTTATTTATAGAGCAAGTATTAAGCACCAACTACGGCATTACTCCTCTGACCTCTCCAGTTCCAGTAGATTCCCCTCCCCTGGACTCCTTAAACACCTGGAACATGTTGCTATCATAGGGCTTTTTAAATAGTATAGAACAACGAATCACTTTATGGAACTTTCTCCCCTCACCTATAAACTGGGGTTTCTCCAAGTCTGTATGTGAATTACCTATTGTTTAGAAGTATCGATCTTTGGGTCCCTGGCCAAAACCTCTGGGTATAAGGCTTGGGGATATAACTGCTTAGCAATTCCTTCCAAGGGATTGTGACGCACACAAAAGTTTGAGAATCATTTCTATATGCTCTTTACTAGACAGCTTCCCATCTCCAGTAGCCAACGTATAGCTTAGACATGAAAATGGCAGGCACTCAAATGATGCCTGTGGAAGGAAGGGAGGGAACGAAAAAGGACAGTAAAAACAAGCAAAATACATCCTTAGAGCTCAGGGTCAACATAAGACCACTGAATATCCTCTCTTAGAACTGATTTGGCAAGACAGAGTGTATCCAACAGTGTAATAATGATAAATTGTAAATTAACAATTTAACAATAAACTACAACTAATAGTGGCTTAAAAGGAATAAAAAAAAATTGCCAAAGGAATTTATGAGCAATAAGTGAAAGGAAGCATGCAGAAAAATGAGATCAAACTTAGGGGTAACATTAGCCATGGAGAGCTCTTCGGAGATGGGGCTTCAGGTGCTTTCTGAAAAGAGAAAGGGAGGGGCCTGGGTGGCTGAGTCGGTTGGGCATCCGACTTCAGCTCAGGTCATGATCTCACAGCTGGTGAGTTCGAGCCCCACATGGGGTTCTGTGCTGACAGCTCAGAGGCTCTCTCTCTCAAAAATAAATAAATGTAAAAAAAAAAAAAAAAAAAAAGACTGAAAAGAGGAAGGGATTTACAAAAAAAGGGAAAAGAGGAGAAAGCATTTATACTTAAAACCAGACAAACTGGACTAAAATTCATTTAAAAGAAAGACCCCTATCATGAGTATTTTTTCTAAATCTGTGTGTTAATTTTTACCACAATTAATGGAACTAATATTTACACGCCAGCAAGTTTGAAATATAGAGCCAATAAAAACTTTTACAACTCTGGAAATTTCTAAAATTGGTTCCCTTTAAATTTGTAGCATAGGCAGAATCCCGGATGATGTGGTACAGTAAAAACATTTTATTGGCATTTAGTTGAGATGGCCTGCATAACTCACTTGTGGCTTTACCACTTATCGTGTCACCCAACTCACAGCAATAAAATGCCGATGTAGTATTGCTCAACTATGCTTTACATAAATATGTACATATATAATGTATATGGCTTAATTTCCCTTTTAGTGAGAATGGGTCTAGCCCAATCATTCATAGGAATATTTGTGAAGTTAGATTACAAAATACAAGAGACACCCAAGTGCCATCCTGTAATCATTCAGATATAAATGACTCAAAATTTACTTCTATAAATGCCTAAATAAAATAGGGGAAAACAATTAGAAAAATCATGAATCAACTGTTCTGTTTCTTGATCTTTGTGGGCTTGTTTTACATTTTTCCAATTCGTTAAATTAATTTTTAGCATATTAAACTCTCTTTTGAGCCCTTCAACAGGATACTGAAAACCTAGGTCCCAGCCTCAAACCCGTCATGAACAGCTGGTTGTAATGCTAGTGAAATCACTACACTTCTTTGAAACTCAGTTTCCTTATCTATAAAATGGGGATGATGATACTTGGTTTCTCAGGATGCAATCCCCTTTTGTTTTTGTCTTGGTTTAGCTGTTATATAAGCAAGTCTTAACCTTCTTAAAGATGGATTTGGGGGCGCCTGGGTGGCGCAGTCGGTTAAGCATCCGACTTCAGCCAGGTCACGATCTCGCGGTCCGTGAGTTCGAGCCCCGCGTCGGGCTCTGGGCTGATGGCTCAGAGCCTGGAGCCTGTTTCCGATTCTGTGTCCCCCTCTCTCTCTGCCCCTCCCCCATTCATGCTCTGTCTCTCTCTGTCCCAAAAATAAATAAACGTTGGAAAAAAAAAAAAAGATGGATTTGTTTTATGCCTTTCTGAAGCGCAACAGCACCAAATTCCTTCCTAAGCATACAAAAGAATCTGAATAAATATTTTAAATGGATCCAAATTTTACATATCTACGATTCAGTGTCATTTATTACTTTAAATAAAACACTGTTATGTGATTGCAAATGTCAGCAAATAAGCTAATGACCTTAACCCAGACATCTAATAAAGAAATGATTAGCACTGACAATATAAACACAAATTATAGCCTAATTCATAAAACGTTATTATTTATTCCCGAAAAAACATTAAGCATGTCATACGTTAGCTGTGACATAAAATATGTGTGTACTTATATTTTATGTCCAGTCATTGTTTAGTTCCGAAATGTCAAAAAACTAAGAAATTTTAAGGCAGTTGTCCCAGAAAATAATTATATTGCTACAAAATTATCTCAGAAACACAGACCTTCATGAATTTCAAAGTTAAGGGATTTTTTTTAATATTTGTTTCAGCAAATAATAGAGTGTCCGGTTATGTTCCAGTCACCGTGCTAAATGTTAGAGATGCAATGAGTTTCATACTCTAATGGGGGCTACTGGCTACTTATGGCTATTGAATAGTGTGGTAATTGCAATGACAAAAGTATATCAAGACGCTCACGGAACAGAGACAGTAGTCTCTAACTTTGCAAGAAGGTGTCTCCAGTGGTTTTCCGAATGAAACGGTGCTTTCACTGAGTGTTGCAGGAGGACCTGGAGTTTTGCAGGCTGTGGAACCATCTGGATGGAGAGCATTCACAGCAGAGGAACTACAATATGCAATGGCACCACACTAATATGCAGCATTGAGGCAGTGAAAAGCACAGAGCCTTGGTAAACCACAAGCATTTCAGCAGAGAGCTGGAGAATGATGTATCCAAATGTGAAAGGTGGGGTGTGGCAGTAATGACACCAAAGAGGGAAAGAGGGACCAGACTATAAAGAACCTTGTATGGAATGCTGAGAAACACGAAATTTATACAGCAGGTGATGGGAGCCATTGAAGGGTTGTCAGTAAAGGAGTGATAATTCTTTTTTTGGAAAGATCATTCTGGTAGTAGCATAATGAATGGAAGGGATGGATAACAGAGAAAGAATGAGAGCAAAGAGAGGAGGCTACAGAGAGTGTGAGGTAGACATAATAAGGGTCTAAAACTAAAGGAATCATAGGGCAAGATGGAATTGATTTGCATGCTAGTAAGTAGGCCGAGTTGGCAGAACTTGGTGGTTGATTAGACATGAAGCACTATGAAAGGAGAGTAAGAGGTAACTTCCAGCTTGCAATATGAGAGAAATGCGTAAGGGGGAAACTCATCAGATGCCATTCCCTTCCAATCCTATAACCTTTATAATTCAGAACACTAACTTCAAGGCAGGCTTTTTCATCAAATCACTGCCAAATTATTTTAAGATTATTCCTAGATATTTTGTGCTTTTTCTTCCTGAACAAGATCTTTTTTCCACCATAGCTTCCTAAATGGAGATGGCTGAATGAGGAAAACATATTGCTTTAGGGCTTTTATGTTTTAGCCGGATATTCTATTAAATTTTCTGATTGATTCCACATGTTTTTGGTTGAACCCTTTGCTTGTCCAAGTTGATAATTCTATCATTTGCAAATGGTGATAATTTTGTCTTCTCAACAGTCCTAACTCTTATTTCTGATTCATATATTATTACACTTGCCAAAGCTTCTAGGAGAACATTAAATTATAATCTTGATAATGGTCATCTTTGTTTTGTTCCTGATTTTAGTGAGGATGACTCCAATGTTTCATAATTCAGTGTGATTCCTTCTGTTGATACGACATAATTTTATCTTGTTAAGGACACTCTTCTTTGTTACTGGTTGACAAGGAATTTTGAAAGTCTTGGAATCAGTGTTGCATTTTATCAAGTCCTTTTTGCCCACAATGATTTTTAGTAAAGTTTTTGCACTTGTATCCTAGATTTTAATAGAAAACTCAACCTTTAAGGATTTTTTGAGGAAATGAGATTAACGGCTAATAAATGAATGTTGGGGAGGAAGGAAAGACACATGGCTCCTGACTCAACCATACATTCATCTTCCACAGGGCAGGGATGGGATTTATTGCACCTACCATAGTAGGCACTCAATAAATAAATCCATAAAAGTTATCTCACTGAAACGAGGTCTGGCTTAAAATTCCATGTCTGCTGGAGAAGCTCATCTACTTTAGTGAAATCAAATAAAGGGATTTAAAAACAAAAAACAAAAACACCACCCATGGATCTTGCCTAAGACATCAATGATGTGTTGGGGGCCTCTGAGTATGGGAGAATATTCAAGAAATGGGATATAAATCTCACTGCACTGTAAATACGTAACAAATTTTTAGGCATAAATACAAAAGATGTTTCTTTTCCTTAAGAATATATGGTTGAGTAATTGGCTTGGGAAGTTGTATCAGGGAAACAGTACAGTTGACCCTTGAACAACATCAGAGTTAGAGGTGCTGACCCCCAACACAGTCAAAACTCCATGTATAACCTTTGATTCCCCCAAAACTTAACTCCTAGTAGCCTCCTGTTGGGAAGTCCTACTGATAACAGAGTCGATTTACACACATTTTGTATGTTATATGTTTCATATGCTGTATTCCTATAAGAAAGTAAGGTACAAGAAAAAAGTATTAGGAAAATCATAAGGAAAAGAAAAATTCATTTATAGTACTTTATTTATCAGAGAAAAAAATTCCGCATGCGAGTGGACATGCACAATTCACATCTGTGCTGTTCAAGGGTCAACTGTAATTTGTTTTTCCAAGAATACCTGTTAAGTGATAGGCTCTTTAATTCACTCTGATTTGTATGGAGGAATTATGAAATTTTTTACCCAATAAGGGAATGAATCTTGCCAAGTCTGCCTTTTATTTTGCTCTGACCTCATTAATGACTTATTTTAGACAATTCAGATGAAACCTATTCATTTGCCCACATTAAACATAGAGATAAATACAGTATGCTATATATCATTTGCCTATATCAAAAAGAGGGAGAGAAATTTTATATTATTTGAGAGGAATATTTACATTCTTGGTTATTAGTGGGTTCCTATAAGGTTCTTTTAAAGTTTTGATAAAGAACCTTAAAAAATACAAATAATCAACGGCCTTTTCTTTGTCCAGAATCATTGAGTTCATTGTGTTGTACACAAATGCTTTCAAAAGAAAAACTGGTGTTCCAAAATGAATGAGGAGACAATAAATGCTCAGGAGCAGAGATATGTAAGTAAGATGACTACCTATTATAGAAAGCTTAACTCATAAGCTAAAAACATGAATCAGGGAAGACACTACGAATATGGTCATTGGGATTCTTTTGCACTTAAACATTATGCTGAAAATCTTCATGTACATGTGAGAAAATAAACTGAAAGCCCACTATTTCTTTTTAGTATGATCCAGAAAAATAAGCAAAGGGATGATTATTGCAGAAATCTTAGAATTTCAGAAATGCCAAAGAGCCAAATCTTAGTTTGTGGAATATAACTGCTTTCGTCTTTAAACATCACCCCCGTCACATTTGGGTCATTATTATCTGAACCATACCATCCATTCCTTTTGAACATCTTTCTACAGGGTAAGTGTTCAATACTGAAGCCCAGCCTAAGCCAAGGATGCACAGATGGGTGGTTACAGCTGCAGTTCCTCTCACAGACTGCAAAAATCCGCTGGGACACTTCCCCCAGCTCCGTCTATCCATCTTGTGAGCTGGTGTAACTCCACCTTGCTCAGGGCTTTGTTGAGTGTGTCACAGGACTTTGGCCAAAATGTAACCATCCGAAAGGGTCTTATTAATGGAATGAAAAATGGGCTCCCAAAATACACACACACATACACACACACACACACACACACACAACACGTGCACACACACACACACACACACACACACACACACATCACATGTTTCTCCTGAAATGACAGACAATTCTAATCAAAAAGAACATTATAATAGTTTTTTTTAAACCCTCAGAAATAGTGTATTCAGACTCTCTTCAGCAGGGTGAATGAGTCAAGTTACTCAATAGGATCCATTCAGACTGATTAAATTGGAGCCAAGCCAAAACAGATCTTCAAGATCTGAGAGATAGTGGTCATTGAGCCAGGAAGAGGAAAATGGCATCAACTGAGAATGTACAGACCACAATACTGTTGGGAAATAATAAATTGGCCAGTCCAAAGGCTACCACGGAAATTTATAATAATGGAGGTTGTAGGCCGAAATCATCACAACCTCCTTTATTTAAATCATGTGATAATTAATCTGAGTCTGCTGCTTATTACACCAGAAAAGTCCACTTAAAGATTTTAATTAGAAATAGACTAAAGTTTCTACGCTGAGTTTATATTTCCCTCTTAGTTATCACACCTACCTTCCCAAAATGATTTGAGATGTTTCACCAACATATACTAAATGCACATACACATATACAAACACATGCAAATCTGAGGCTGTAAAAGAAAAAAAAATCTGAACAAAAACAACAGGGGTTAAAGAAGAGAAGTCATGAAGGCAAAAACCTAGGCTGATGTATTTACTGAGATTAAGAATTAAATCTATTTCTGAGTTTCTTGCAAGCCAAGGCAAAAAGGGACAACATATTTATATACTTCCTATGATCTGCCAGAAGAAAGAATACCACCTTTTAGGAATAAAACTTTCTCTACTGTGACTTTCGAAAAGAACAGATCAGTCTTCAAGATTCCATCGACGATTTTAAGGCTGCCTGTTCCGCAGAATTCCTGACCTAGATTGCCAAAGATTATGAAATCAGACTTGATAAATAAATTATGAAAGAGCACAACCAATTTCTAAACTAAACAGAAAGGGAAAACCAAATGAACAAATGTTTCCAAACATTTAAAACTTAGAAGCGCCCAAAATAAAAATTGAAACCAGCGGCAAATGAAGTCAACCTGTATCTCCGCAAACCAGAATCACAAAACCCTGTCACTGCAAGCTTGGGAATAAATACTGCTTGTCAGTCAAAGTGTCTGTCTATGGCATATGGGTAAAGGTTTCAGTCTGCTATCTCCAGACTCATCTTATGGCACTGGTTCAACACCAGTGAATGGTGCTCTAAACAAAAGGGGAGCTCATTCAAAGTGGGCGTTTGTGAGTTGCTGGTCAGTGTAGCTGTGCAGTGTGTCTGAGCGGAGACTATTGGCACGAGAGAAATGAAGTGCAGCTCCAGGCCTTTGGAGTTTCCTAAGCGCTGAAAAGCAGCCGGGAGGTTAAAGCTGGCTGGTCGGAATGGCATACTTGGCTGAATGCACAGCCAGGTGGCTTGGGCATATTGGCAAACAACTGGCAATGTGCCCAATACATATGGCTTAGATTGCTTTGCTCTTCCCATGAAGCCTTCTTAGACTCTTGAGCAAGCATTCGTTTTAGAACAAAATGCATGTGAGTGTTAAATAAAATCTTTTAATAATATCTGTCTGATGTAAAATCCTTTTCCCAAAAATAAAAATAAAAAGATGGGAGGGGAGTGGTTGCCAAAGGCATAAATTAAGACTTTCTTTTTTTGGGGGAAGATTCTGCAGATCCCTTCTCAACTGTCTTTGGACTCGATTATTTGGAACGTCCTGTTTCACAAGGGTTAAAATGACCCCTGCAATCGCCAGGGAGCAGGGTTAACACACAGTGTACAGAAAGCTGCCAAGAGGTCAGGTGACCATGGATTCTTAACGAATACATAAAAATACAAAATAAGTAGGGTGACTCAATGGAAATGAACACCAGATACGTTTTATCAAGGAACATTATTAAATCTTGATTGACAGATAACACTACAAGGTGTGAGTATGGTCTATCATGTAAATCCATATCTGGAGACTTGTTAAAACAGTCTCCACGCGCTAACTGTTGAGGCACATGGTACTCTCCAGGCTTTACCAAGTGGCTGCCTTAATGTCAATAGCATGAGGCAAACTTGAGGTTTAATAACCCCAGCTGGTCACTAATCTTCTGTGTTACTGCTGTAGCACCACATTAGATATTCCACAAATACTAGTTTCCTGCTGGGGTTGGATTTCCTTCTGTCAGACATGTTTGCTGGTGTCCAACATTTCATTCTAGTTTACTAGATATCCTGAAAGTATTAACAACTGATACATTAGCTAATTAGATTACATGAATTATTGTCAAGATCCTGTTTCACGTATAAAGTTTAAAATGTATGCTTATGGTCTTTTAAAATGGCAAGTCATTTATCTAATAAACTGTATTAAATCCTCTGGAATTATTATAGTCTACTTGGTGGGAAGATTATAGAGTTGGTGTGGTATACGTGGTCGGTTGTGTGTGTGTGTGTGTGTGTGTGTGTGTGTGTGTGTAAGATTTTTTAGCTTGGTAACAGCTCAAACACTGACATAAACTCTTCTCTCATACTAGTGAGGGCTTCAGACATTAATAATCTAAAATCTTTTATAGATGCAAACATATATATTATGATATAAAAAAAATCATCTGTGCTTATTCAGCAAATCCTGAAGATGAAAACAATCTAGATGAGGACAGCAAACTTCTTTTTGGTGATTAAAAAAAACAACAACCAGAATTCCCAGCTACAGTTGCTCCTTTTCTTTCCCATGTAAAAAGATACTAAGTACATAAAAATTCACATAATGGCTTTACATTGAATATTTACTGAGTTTTTGCTTAAAATCTTCAAATCAATTTCCTTTTCACAGACTTTCTTTTTTCAAAGAAATAGGAGGGATAAAAACATTTTTTAAGCAATGGGGCAAATTAAAGCACAAGTGTTCAATGGATTCCTAAGTCATGAATCTCAAAAATAATGTTTTTTAAAAGTCTGTTTCTTGGTAGGCATAACAAAAAGAGAGCTTCATTAACAAACCTTTCCAATACTCAAAATTACGGGTGAAAGGAAAGGAGGCCTTTAAAAATGGACTTTAGGATCACACGAAATGACCTTTGTAGCATCACACTGTCACCACCCTTACCCTCTCCTCTTGATCAGCAAGTAGTACCACTTAGAGCTTTATTGGAACATCCCTTTGCCAACTTGGAACGGCTCCAGGCAAATCTGTCTTCCAAGGACGCAGTTTGAAGTACTTAAAGTAAATTGCAATGGACTGGATGGATGGGTAGCAGAGGTGGGACAACTGAATCAAGTGGCCTTGCTTCTGAGATAAAGTCCCCCTCCAGGGGGCACTTGGTACACAAATGGAGACTGGAACGTATTCATTTCTAAGGGCTCCTGCTGGGCAGCAGGGTCAGCCGGAACATAATTTTTACAGCGAAAGGGACTGAAATCCTAAGTTTCTTCACTTAAATGCAGAGAAAAGGTTAAAAGCATAATTTCGCAAAGTGTGTTTTGGGGGGTTAACAAGGGTTACAAGCAAAAAGTTCTGCTGACAGATAAATTTGGGAACTGCTAGGTTAAACTAAGTTCTCCGACCTTTTAATGTATTAATGTGCACTGTGGCTTTTCAAGAGGGACAACAGTATGCATTTATATTTTTTTTTTTAATTTTTTTTTTTCAACATTTTTATTTTTTTATTTTTGGGACAGAGAGAGACAGAGCATGAACGGGGGAGGGGCAGAGAGAGAGGGAGACACAGAATCGGAAACAGGCTCCAGGCTCCGAGCCATCCGCCCAGAGCCTGACGCGGGGCTCGAACTCCCGGACCGTGAGATCGTGACCTGGCTGAAGTCGGATGCTTAACCGACTGCGCCACCCAGGCGCCCCAGTATGCATTTATATTTTAGAGGTATTTCACGCACACACGCGCACACACACACACGCACACGCACACACAGCTCCCTTTTTCCATAGAGCATACCACAAGATGCAAATATCGAAAAATGGATTTTGGTTGGTATAAATATGAGGGTTTTAATTAGGATAAATAAATTTTATTTTACTTCAATAATCTATTTAATTTTACTGAAATGTATTAAGTAAAACTGTTTAAAATTGAAAAGCCCAATTCAAGATAATAAACTAATTTAAAAATTTTTACAACTAATTGAAATTCTTTCATAATTTTTCCTAATTTGAGTACCTCATCTAACTAATCTTACTGTTTTATAATATACCTCAATAAATAAAATGCCATTCTATCAGTAGTAAAAATCACTCCACCTCCCCACTAAAGCTCTAACTCAAGCCTTTCTTCTCATATTAGGCAAGAACCATCTGGTAATTTGCAAGTGGGAAGGCCAGTTTTCAAACAGGCTGGTTTCTGAATATGGGCTTTAAATTATTTATAGCAAAATTTAAGGTTAATGTTCTTGGAAGGTTCCTCCAATAAACGTTTAGTTGATATCCTCAGAAAACCTCAGAGTAAATAAATGTTAATACAGTTTAGCATCCCCGATTCCCTTGACTTTGACCATAGAGTTGTCTGATAAAAAACATAAATTTGAATAAACAGAAATACAGTGCAAGGGGTAGGGGATAATAACCAACATTCCAAATAAAACCACTGCTTGCCATCAAATAAGAAATCCACACTCTTGGACACATAATCAGACAACAAAAAATTAAAACAAACAATACTGCAGTTATGTGGAATCTTTAAAAAAGTCACAAAGTGATTTTAGAGACTTTTTAAAAATGCTATTTGAAATGTTGATCATACATTCCAAAACCAAGTTAAATTTTATGGAGCTTCCAAGCAAACAATCTCATTTTATAGTCTCAATTCCCAAAAGCTTAAGAAAGTATAAGTTTGTGCAGGTCAAAATTTAAATTGGGGTTTCTTGCAGAAGTACAGAGAAGACTGATTATAGCTGCATTGAGTGCCTTGAGAAAAGCTACTTTCAAAAAATGATACAAGAATCTGCCTGGATCACATCACACTTTCTTGGTAAACATTTGTTTCTGTTTTATTTTTGCTTCTGGACTCTGCCTATTTCCTGCCCAAAGTCTCACCTAATGGTAACAGAGGATTTATTTCTTGGTTCCAACTCCTGATGAAAATGTCCTTTAAATAGTATAATTTTATTTAATTTAATTTAAAAAGAACTGCTGTTAAAAATTCCAGCTAAAAAGAAAAATCAAACAGTTCTAAAAATAAACAATATTTGGTTAAACAAATACACAGATTTAAAGCATATGGGCAAAAATGAATGTTAGTGTAAACATACGGCAACATTTTTTTTTCCTTGAAAAAATCCCAGAGAAGAAACCCCTCTCCCCCAAAAAAGTTATTTTGGTTTAAATTATGAAGCCATTTTTAATAAGTAATCTTTTTTATTCAAGGAAAAACATTTCTATGTCCTCAGAAATCTGTTTCATTTCAGTCTTTGTGTAAAACTGCACATGAGAAGTATATTTATAAAAGAAATACCAGACTTCAAATTATTTATGTGATTGTAGCACGTATACAAAATACACGAGAGCCCACTGGAGATATATACATATCTCACATACGTAAAGGTTGAATTCTGTCCTAAAACTTATTCTAAAAGTTTTCTTTTGTACTTGAATCAGATTTTAACGTCTCAGAAAGCTTTATTTTAATATCACACTGTCTTACCTATACTTTGGCAAAGAGGATTCTAGCTTTTTTACCAGATGTGCTACTGACTCTAAAAATCTACCATTAAAGTTGGTAAGCTTTAAAATATACTGCTCTTGGACCGGGGTTGAGTTCTCTCTTCTTCCTAAGTTAACGGAAGGCTACCAGGACTCCAATCTTAGGCTTCTGGTAACATTCACCCCAAAATAGGAAACTATAGCTGTATAAACCTGCTATTCACAGATGTTTCAAGAACAAAAACAAACAGGTTGAAAATATACTAATGAGGAGAAAAGCCAAGGTACATAGAAACCCAGCTCCAAGACTCTTAAGGGTGTATTGGAAACCTTAGGAACAAAGTGCAAATGACTTCACTTTCTCTGCAATCTGACACTCTTGGTTTTATATTTAATATTTTACATCACTGCTGTGTATGAGAGTGTTCTCTGAAGGTGTTGCTTCTGCCAACTACATCGGAAAGATGTGTCAAGAAGGAACACGTGAAACTTCTAAACTTCTCTGTAACGAAAAAGAGGCCATGCTACCAATTTCTAGTGAAAACTAAACAAGCAGATCATTTTAAAACTCCTCACAGTGACGGTGTGTGATATAACTTTCAAAAAAAGTATCTTGTTTTAGGAAAATTTTTGAATAAAAATGTTGTACTGAGTTCAGAGTGCTTTTGAAGCCCAAAGACCAACTGTTCAGTTTTCACAAACCAACAATGTCTGTTCATTTTGCCCAAATCTTTTCAGCTTAAATATTCACAATGTGCCATTATTACTGAATCATTATCTGCCTTTAGCTCTGACAACAGCATCATACGGGCTATGAAAGGCTCCTTTCTTCTCATGATTAGGCCCTAAAACATTTCCTCATCTTACAGTGCTTTTCGACTTCCCAGAATGCATTGCTCAATTACAGTGCTGAAATTAACTGTATGCCACTCTTATTTATTGAGAAAAGAATAATCAAGTACTCCAAACCATGTCATGGGTTGCCCACAATTTTATATCAAATTTCAAGTAATAAAAATATTAACCCTTTCTGGACACCAAGTTTTAAAATCTACTATTTGTTTCTTTTTCAGCTGTGTCTCACACACACACAAGAAATTCAAGATTTTGGATTTCTGATGTTTTCTATAACATATAGCTTATACAATGAATTCTAAGTGTCCATGGAAGGGCTACTCTTAAAACAAAGACCTGTCTGAATTTTTCAAAGTAAGTTTTTATCAGAGCTCTCTTCAAACTTAAATTCCTCTCTTCTTTGCTTAGAAAAGTAGGATTTCCTTCCAACTTCTAGAAAGGCACAGTGTGAAACTACAGCAAATTATCTTTCTGAAAGCAGGAAAGAGAAAGATGTAAAAGCCCCGAGATTAAAACATAGAAATATTCCAATTCCAGAGTAATTTTGTTTATACCACTAGATAGCACTTTGTCCTCAATAATAATTGTAATCTTATTAAACAGAGAATGTGAGTAATCTTTTTACACATGCTCTTCAAATAAGTGTGATTCCAATAGGTATTATTTTAGAACACAACATTATAAGTTAAATTGGCCAATCTTCAAATATTATTACATTGATTATTTTTATATTTTGGGGAAGCTATATTCAAAGTACTTAGTGAATTTAAAAACGCATTACATATCAAATACTACAGTTGCAATATAATTAAAGGATATGCACTGGGTAAATAAAAACAGCATAGAAAGCAAGGAAAAAGCTATGATTGTATTCACATTGCAAATACTTGTGTGAAAAGGGATGGGAATATTTAACACATGTGGATTTGTATTTATTTGTTTTATACCTTCAGCCAACAGAAGAATGTAAATAAAAACACTTTTTAAACCTCAAAGATACTTACTAACCCATGCATACATTAATCATTCATACTGCATGATTATTGTTCAGTATTTTCTGCAATAACAAATTGGAGGGTGTGGGGGTTATTGTGGGTTTCAGCAAACCACATTCTATTTAGGCAAAGCCAAGTATTAAAGAAAGGCCTAACTTGCCAAACCAAGATAAATACATGCCATTATTATGATTACATAAAAGCCACTGTTCTCCGCGTTACAATTTCTCTTATAATTGGCACTATTATAATTAAATGGATTCATATGTTTACAATTCTTCTTTGAATTGTTAAGTGATTTAGCAATGATAGTGTCTCTAATTTCTTTTAACTATACTGACAGACTTCACTTAATCAGTGGTCTAAATACCGCATTGCCACAATAAATTAGGTAAATACCCAGTAAGGCCTGAATTGCTATTGAGTTTAAGTATGTTATAATAAGGTAGCAAGTAACTTCTCCAAAGCCTGCTGCTGGACTAGGCCACAAACCCACAAATTGGAGGGGACAGGGTAAAGTATTCCAATGGCATTTAAGATATTCTATGAGGGATAGAAAGGCACATGGGCAAGGAAAAACACACACATGCAGTTAAAGCCCCATAGGTTTTGGAAACAGGCAGTGAGAGATTATTTTAAAAATATAAACACAATTACTGTGGATTGTGTGGTCCCTCTTCTTCCTTAAAACCCAAGAAATTCTTCACTTCTCACCAGACAGACAATGGCATAAACATGCTCCCATGTTACTGATGGAAAATGCCCTAGTCTACCTGCCAGACACTATCATAAACTTTGTTCTATTAGTGAAAATAATGTAAGATAATTGGTATTTTCCTTAAACATAAGATAGCCATAAGCTTAACAACTCTATTAGTCATACAACATATCATAACTACATGGCTAATAAATTTTTTTAAATAGCTTTAAAATAACAGGTTAATAGTTTGAAAAATAATTTTTACAAAGTGTATGAACAGAAAAAGTATACAAGGGATGAATTGACCAATGCCATCTCACTCAATTTTTTCTAAAAAAAACATCAATGGCAAGTTAATGCCGCTTTTTTATAAAGCTGATCTATAAATATAAAACTGTGATGGGGCACCTGGGTGACTCAGTTAGTTGGGCATCTGACTTCAGCTCAGGTCATGATCTCACAGTCCCTAAGTTCGAGCCCTGTGTCAGTGGGCTCTGTGCTCACAGCTCAGAGCCTGGACCCTGCTTCAGATTCTGTGTCTCCCTCTCTCTCTGCCCCTCTCCTGTTCGTGCTCTGTCTCTCTCTCTCTCTCTCTCTCTCTCTCTCAAAAATAAATAAGACATTAAGAAAAAATAAATAAATAAATAAAACTGTGACTGTACCATGTTGATATTGCCACATTAATACAATAGCAAAAATTTGCAAACAAACTCAATATCCAATTTAGCATGGATTTCACAAATAACAGCCAATCTATATTCTGAAATATAATGCAGCCGTTAAACTCGATGCTGTAGGAAAATAGACAATGAGAGGAAAAGGTCTTTGTGGCATAGTGTCACATTTTTAAGAAGGATTTTAAAACTACACGCATATGTTTGAAAGGCTAAACCCTGAAATGGCAAAATTTTAACAATGGTTTTCCCTAGGTGATCTTTATTTTCTTTTCCCCCAGGTGGTTTTATTTTCTTCTTTTTACTGGGATGTACGATGCAGATTATGATGAAGGCAGATAAGTCTGGTAGTAATAAACAGAGGTAAGTTTTCGTTGTTGTTTAAAAAGATACCATGACACAAGGCATTTGTGCTCCACACACTGAAATCCCTCCTCTCAAATTCAACCCTAATAGTAGACGCATTTTAGACACTGTTAGTAGGTTTTCTGGTGTGTGTTAGTGCTAATCACAACTTACTAAACTGTGCTAAATTTCCAAATGCAACAAGAAAGACAGGTTCACAAACACAGGACATGCAGACTGTTATTAGATTACTACCATGAAATTCTCTTCTAGAAAAATTAAAGAATAACTCTTAAAAATTGAAAACTGTCAAGAAGTAGACTGAGAGCCATAAAGCTTATGTGACTTTGTTCAAGGATACATAATTCAGTTAACATTCTTAGTTGAAAAGTGTGTGATTATTAGGCTCAGTTCATAAGAAGCAAGTGAAGTCAGTCTTATTTGGTAAAAATTAAAAATAAACAAAATATAATGAATATGCAGAATTAAGACAAAATTGGCTTCTTCACTTTTACATTCTTTGACATTCTAAATGATGAATGAGAACCTAAAGCTGTCTGGTTTGGTTTCCAAGTTTCAATAGAGACACCAAATTTCCAGCCAAAACGAAGCAAAAGTCTTCTGTATTTCCCTAAAAATTCAAAATCCTTTGAGAAATCTTCTAAAGATGGCTCTAGAAAAACACCAATTCCACTACAAACACTTTATAATGCACATTAGATGTGAAACTGTAGGGGCTCGGGGGTGGTCAGGAAACAGAATATTCTATTTGATAGTTACCACTTTCGATGCTTGGACACTGACAAAATTACTGAATTACCTTGTTCTCTCTCATCTATTCCTCTGGACAAAACACAGTTAATAATTCTAAAATGATGTCCAGATGTGTACTCTTAAAAACAATGAACTAATTCTTGGAATATAGAACAATGTCTTGCACATAATAGCTGTTCAATGCTTTTACAATGGATAAATGAATGCATGAAGTTTGAGGGCAAGTGTACAGAAACCATAAGAAATGCATAATAGATGAAAAGAATTCTACCTGGCATCTGAACTGTGCTCCCAACAAAAGTAACCAGGTAAGCAAGATGGCAAACACCACTAAAACTGACTCTGCAGAGGTGCTGTGACTATATTATTAACAATGTTTAAAATACAATAGACATAAAAAAAAATACCCACATACAAAAGAGCTATTTCAGGAGATGTCCAGTAAGGCTGACAATTCTAATCACAGCAAATACAACCTTATCTCCGACTCACAAGTCTTGATAATTTCAAGCTATGTACATATCATGATGGATCAGTTCCACAACAAACCAAGAATTTGCTAAATCCCTATATTAAAGATTTCCTCAAACTGGCCAGTGTCCAAATATTTGGCCCTACGTATCATTCCTAATTTTCCCAGCTATAAATGGGACACTTCACGACTGTGGGTTTTCTAACCCATCTGAATCTTCCACAGATTATCCCCCACCCCACTCTCCGCTCCCATAGAGGGGATGAAGGACAAATGATAATCTTTCTGGCAATGGTGGTCTTCGTGCCTGTTAAATTAAAGTAAAACCCTAAAAACTGAGGTTCAGGGCACACCATGATTCATGAAATGAATCACATCCTTTAAATGCTTTAAAAAAAAAACTTGAGTGGGGCGCCTGGGTGGCTCAGTAGGTTAAGCGGCCGACTTTGGCTCAGATCATGATCTCATGGTTCATGAGTTCGAGCCCCACTCTGTGCTGACAGTTCAGCGCCTGGAGCCTGCTTTGGATGTCGTGTCTCCCTCTCTCTCTGCCCCTTCCCCCCCCCCGCCTCTCTCTCTCTCAAATCGATAAACATTAAAAAAAATTTTTTTTAACTCAAGTATCTTTTCTACATGGTATAAAAACACTATTATTAAATCATTATAGTCACATAGTTTAGAAATTATGTGTAAAGTGAACAGCAGAATTAGCTGCCCTGACTTGGGCCTTCTACAGTGCCACGGCAAACCGTGCCGGGGCTTCCCATTCCTGAGCGTGCTAAAGAGTCTCTGTGAACTTGAGGTTCATAAAAGGCCCAGTTTCCATTAGCATAAGACATATAACAAGCTTAGCCCAGTATACAATAAATCTTCAACAGATATCAACAGCAATATTTATATTCTTGGACTGAAAAATGCAAGTAGGAGATTGTCATTAAAATCAGTATTAAACTTTTGGAGTCCCCTCTCTCTTCTGGAAAGGATGAAAGCCATGGCCTCTTTCCCTGAGAAAATCCATATACTCACAAACACAAACTACTCTGTGTGACAATTCAGGGAGTTCTCAGATACTGCGAAGTCAGTACACAAATGAAGGTGAAGAACCTCCTTTTCAATCAGAAGACTCCCAGATGAGGCTATCAACATATCTTAAAACTGTGAAACATTCAGCTGTGCAGAGGCAACGACTCCAAATGCATCACAAACAATGAGTGATGCCTTAATTATAAAATATGTATCTGCATATTTAGATATGTGTATTTCTGTTTTAATTACTTAGAAACAATAAGGTAAATACGTTTGGCAAATGCTACTGAAGTAATGAAATTTATAAACATCCCCACCAGCTTTCTCCTTAAGCTTTTGCTGAACAAGAAGGAAACCAACATTTATTAATATCTTCTGTGTGCCAGTGACTGTGTTAAACACTTTCAGACATTACCTCATTTCTTCTTGGTAACAATGCCACAATATAGATATTATCATTACCCTTTGTAGAGTTGAAGAAATTGAGGTTAACAGATAATAAGAAGCATGCCTAAAGTCCCGAAGTTCCTAAGTGGCAGAGGTCCGACTGCATGCAATGTCTGATCTTAAGCCTTTATTCTGTTACAGTTATGAGTCTATAAACCACTGAAGTCAGGTTTGCTCTAATCTAATGCTATTTCAGTAAGTCTGAGAAACCTTTCCTCTCCAAAATAAAGGTTAGTCATGTACAGGGTTATGGGGCAAATATTTCATATCCTCCTTTGACCTGTGTGTCCAAAGTTCTATTTCCCAATCTTGAGCTTTTCCCAGCAAAATCCAGCTCGGGTCCTGTGGGACCCATCCCATCCTGACTTTAGCTCTGTCATGGATTCTTAACCAAAACTTGTACTCTAGAACAGCTCTTAAAACACAGCTGAAAGAAGGCTAAAAAGGGAAAATGTATAGATCACCTGTTCTAACCATAATTTTTAGAATTACTTATAGTTCTCTTCCCAGGCATAATTGTGCACATTAATAGAGT
Source organism: Lynx rufus (assembly GCF_022079265.1). Lineage (NCBI taxonomy): Eukaryota > Metazoa > Chordata > Mammalia > Carnivora > Felidae > Lynx > Lynx rufus. The sequence goes on from NW_025814834.1 coordinate 172,503,758, forward strand.
TCATACAATAGATACAAGCTATTTTAAAGTTTAATCAACCTCCTTTCTAGAGAATATATACACAGACAATTAAACAAAATAGGACAGTAAAGATTATTGCTACACACTGATACCAGAGATAGTACATGAATAATTATACCAAACATTTGTCTCAGAAGCAACTTGCTTGAGCAATCAATCACGTCTTGTTGAATTGATCAGTTTTTTTAAAAACTAAACTGACAATTCAATGCCGCTGAAACAGTGAAACTTTTTCAAGTTTCAAGAACAACTTACATGTCCCACAGTGACATTTCATCTACTACTCGTCGCCAGAATAAGAAATAGATGCCTTTCTTTGAAACTCCTATACTCACCTTAATTTTATTTTATTTTTTACTTGGAGGCTGTGGGGGTGGTAGAAAAAAAGCAGGAACCCACAGAACTGAGTTTGGTATCCCAACGTTAAAAGCCATTGAGGTTTTATAGACGCACGTTCCCAGAAAAGATTATATGATGATAGCACTGGATTACAACCCAACCCTCCCAGCCCGTCTAGAAATGTGGGCTATGTACCACCAAGAATGGTATACAGTGATGCTCACTAAAGGCCTAAATGCTGATGGAGTGAATGGAAAATGAACCAAGAAGGCTGAATTGTGCCAAACAGCACTACTGGAGTGCAGCAGCACTGTGCCAAGTTCATAACCATCACTATTTTTTCCTTGCACTTGGTAACATCAGCAGTCTGGATTATCAGGTTCTTGGTAAATAAGCAATCAAATATATCAAGGGTCAGGGCATGTGGGTGGCTCAGTCGGGTAAGCATCCAACTCTTGATTTCAGCTCGGGTCATGATCTCACACTTGTGAGATGGAGCCTCACGTCGGGTTCCATGCTGGGCATGGAGCTTGCTTACGATTCTTTCTCTTCCTCTGTCTCTGCCCCTCCCCGCTTGCGCATGTGCACGCGCTCTCTCTCTCTCTCTCAAAAACAAAACAAAACAAACAAAAAACAAAACACGTATATCAAGGGTCTATTCAACCAAAGCAAGGTACATCACATGTGCCTAAGTCCTCACATCCTCCTGTTTAGTTTACCTGTTTGGGGTGGGAGTGACCCTGGCAGGGCAGAAGGCAGAATCTGATTCTGAGTCACGTGGAAAAGGGATGAACAAGTCATGAAACACTTCAGACCATCATGTTACTGAAATAAGATAATAAACAGCTATTTTGTAGTGACCTGATGTGTACAGGCAATACAAAAAAATAAGTCATTTATAGGTCAGATATTATCATCCTTGTTCAATCACAGCTTGATAGATGGAGAGCTGGTGTATCTCACCTGCTTGAAGAAGTTACACTTCTACAATGTAAATGGTGAGGTGGACTTTACAAGCCTTTTTGTTCAGTGGTCATGACTGGAAAGGATTTTTCTATTCATCAGCTACAGAGGAACTGAATTTTTATCAGTGGGGCTGTCTTCTGATTTTTTTTTATCTAGTTTTGATGTTTTCCCTAGTTCTAAATGTATCTAATGATGTCTCCTAAAGAAATTATGGTCTTTTGTCTTCAATAGGGGGTGATTTTAATGCTTTTCAGAACAAGAAAATTTGGAACAAGCTTATCAAAAATTTATAGCATTACATAATCAGTAGTTGAACAGACATGGCTCCGTCAGAATTTTCCAGCTGTGTTACAAATAAAGAAAATATCTGTATATGATATACAAGATTTTATATCTCAAATAATGGTATAATCATTTTTTAGAAGTTTGGCAATATTGAAGAATCTATCAAATGTACTTTTTAATTCTCTTCATTAAAAGCACATTGTAAAGCAATGCTACAAATTGTTTTCTCAGCTTTCAAAGAAATTTACTCACTGGGAAACACTAACTTTTGATACATATTATCACTGCAAGTCATGTCTTCTGCTAAAGACTTCAGACATGTCACAGCACTACCTGGTGTTAGCAAGGGGAAGAGTATGTCTCTTAATATTTGCAGTGCTTAGCAAACTTTATAATAATATAGCAGGGAAGCCTTAGGGAGCTAAGAAAGTTTACACGAGTTTAGGCCTATCTCACAAAGGTGCTGATTTTAGCAAGCAAAAAATGCAACTTTGGTGCCATTCCCTATATTGGCTATGGAAGTATTAAGTAAAATATACATTTATAAAACATCTTTAGTTCTGCTAGAATGCCAAATATGAGATAATAAAAGACAGGGAAGTCCTCAAGAAGCTAGATGACAACTTCGGGTCAGAGAGCATGTCATGTACCCAAATTCAGAAGTGACAGTTTAGGAATTTGAGAAAAATCTCAAATTCTCAGAGCCTTAATTTTATCATCTGTAAAATGGAATGTGATACTGGGGATAATAGTAAAAATAATGACAACAGCTTCTTTTCCTCAGTGAGCAGTTATAATGCTCAGATAAGGTAACGCGAGCCAGTTTGCAAGCTGCTAACTGATATGCAAATGTAACTTATTATTAGCCCAACTTCTAACTTCCATCAGTCACACACCACTCCCTGGCTCCTAATCCCTATTTCCATCATTGAGATCCTATACAAGATATTAGCATAACCCTTCTTTTCCAGGATTTTCTTTCTTTACTTGCAAGGCTGAGGGTGGGGCTCCATTTAACTCAAGTGGGTTCAATCCAAACCAGAAAAGCAACATCCAGCAGGAAACATCCAGATCAACCCTAGTAGAACACGGGGGGGTGAGCCCCACTTCTGACCACGGGGTAGAATTCTCTCTCTCAGATGCCATCCATGAATTTATATCTTTTTTTTTTTTTTTAGTGTTTATTTATTTTTGAGAGAGAGAAACAGAGCACAAGCAGGGGAGGGGCCGAGAGAGAGGGAGACACAGAATCTGAAGCAGGCTCCAGGCTCTGAGCCATCAGCGCAGAACCTGACATGGGGCTTAAACCCATGAACTGTGAGATCATGACCTGAGCCAAAATCAGATGCTTAACCGACTGAGCCATCCAGTGACCCCCCTCAAATTTATATGTTTTAATCATCTGTCCACTCAAGCTTAGGCAGAGTCATGAAACAATGTCCTCCATGCACTTATAAGAAGAAAGCCCAACCTGGCTGACGACTTGCATGTTTAGGGGATCACCTCCAAACTTCCATGCTTCCAATGAAATGCGGTGGTGCTATCTATCTTCTAAGTCAGGCAGGTCGGTAGTTTGATTCTCACTTTCCTGGCATACATCCTTCACTGCCAGAGTCATGGAACGTATAACCAAAACCCTACACACCCCTGATGCGTCAGCAGGCATTACACTGTTTGACCGGCCGGGGGTGGGGGGCACCATCCGCGTGCAGTGTGAAACAGCAAGAGCAGCCAGAGGTTGAGAAACGTGCACTCTGACCATATTTCAAGCCACCAGAATTGCAAAGTTGTTGGTAAATGCTAAAGGGAAAAGTGGATTTTACTGCCCCTTTACGAAAACCCTGACATCCTTTCCAAGAAACTATACTCGAGCAATAATAGTTAAGTATTCAGCATACAGTTATTTGGTATCAAGGGCATTTTATCCAAGGAAACCAGTAAAATAAGATCACCACAGAGCTGAGGTTCTTCTAACTCGGCTTCCACTCGGGTAGAAAACAACGCCCATGTGACAGCGAAGATTTAAATGACATATCATCAACTTGCGATGAAAGTGGAAAAAGGAAAACAAAACAAAACCCAGGCCCGTCATGAACAAGGTTATGGACACTAGCTCGTCCTTGGAGATCTGGATTTGCAGCCTGTCCCACGTGAACACCTATCTTCACAACCTTCCTCTCGTGCTGACATTGAAACATTCACACATAGTCTGTCGCAGGCATGCTGTGCCTCTAACTAGAATGGTATCTGAGTCTGGAGCATCAGGACTGATACATCAGCCGGCTCAAATATCAACTGCCCACCAGAAATTTCTAAGGGTCTGAGTCAAAGTATGTGAAATGGCCGGAGGGGCCAGAAGCATTTTCACATGCTCTAAATATCTGCATAGAGTCCGACTCAGGCCATGTTAAATTTAAAATTTCATTATCGTTATCCCTGATAAAAATAATTATGCTTATTATGTTATGCTTCCCCGATTTTTGTCTTTCTTTAACTTATTTTGCAAACACAGAAACTGATCTAATTCCCTGATACCAGAGAGCATGGCGAAGTCAGGGAAAATGCTGGACTGGGGGAAACCATCAGGGAAGTGCCATGGTGAGCCTCCTCAGAGGCCTCTGCCAGGTCACCAATGGTGAGAGGGCCACAGTGTGAAGACAGCCAGGGAAAACTACACACTTGAGGAAAAAGCTAATGCAGCTGCCAAATTGAAAATAAGTACGGTCGACTTTCAATTATCCCAAGTGGTTTAACCACACGGCTTCCTTCTTCCCACTGCCCAACCTCAGTCTGGGCTGCAACCCAGACACCAAGCAGGGTGGGGGTCTGCAAGTCTGAATGGAGTGTCTGTGTTTGAAGGTGTGGTCCCAACTCTATTGAATTGTGAATTTTCTTTCATGAACCAAGATACAAAGTTCTCTTTTAACAATAGGGACAACTGCAATATATATGAGTGAATACCTTCTTTTGAATGTTATATGAGATTAAAGTTCTATAAAGTTCTAGGCAGATGCTTAGTAGATGACAGGAGAAAACTATAAATTTTGCTCATTCATTCCTTCACTCATTTATTAACTCAAAAAGTTTTATTAGACCCATACCATGCTATCTGTTGGACACTGTCTCAGGCACTCTGGACATAAAGATAAAGATAATTCAGTTCCTACTCATGGGGCTCAGTCTACACTGGATATGAAACACACAGAATTCAAAAATAATGCTTTCTAAATCTAAAATATCCTTTTAGATTAATATTGCACTGTCCTTGAAATAAATGTAATTTATCTGGCAGCTCTATAGGACACGAAGGTTTAGTGTGTGTCTCAAAGGCAACATATAAAAAAATTTTCATTGGGGTCAAAGGTGAAGTTTTAGCAGTAGGTGGAATCTGTGTTTGATGTTCTGCCTCACCCTGTGCCCTTGAGCACAGAAACCCAGCTTGAGTGCTTGTCCCTCTTTTAAATGTATGTTTATTTATTTTGAGAGAGAGAGAATGAGAGCAGGGAAGGGGCAGAGAGAGAATTTTAAGCAGGCTCCCTGCTGTCAGCACAGAGCCTGATGCAGGGCTCAATCCCACACCCATGAGATCATGACCTGAGCCAAAATGAAGAGACGTTTAACCGACTGAGCCACACAGGTGCCCCTGCTTATCCTCTTTTAAAAACAAACTATGTTAACCATCACCCCTCTCCTTTAAATCTCTCACAACCAACCCCATTCTCCTACAACACATCCAACAACCCAATTTGCTCATTCAAATTCACACCATGAGTGTATCTGATTAATGAAGACTAAAACCTCTACCGGGTTTTCTCTTTTTAAAAAAACAGGCCTCTTTTCCAGAAATCTCTAACTGATGGACTATGTGGGAGAAAACATGTTTAGTTGAGGGGAATATTTCCTGGTATCACTTACTCTACATATTTATGACCTACATTCTAAAAGAAGTTACCGAAGCTATCAAAAACTGGAGTTTCTTCAGGGCGCCTGGGTAGCTCCATTGGTTAAGCGGCCTACTGCAGTTCATGATCTCACAGTCTGTCGGTTCGAACCCTGCATCAGGCTCTGTGCTGACAGCTCAGAGCCTGGAGCCTGCTTCTGATTCGGTGTCTCCTTCTCTCTCGGCCCCCTCCCCACTCACACCTGTCTCTCTCTTGCTTAAAAATAAGAAAAAAAATTTTTTTGAGTTTTTTCATTTGTAAAATGGGAATAATGATGATAACACTTAAAAGGTTGTTGAGCGAATTACATGAGGTAATTCTTGAAAGCATTTAGCTTGGTATCTTTTAAAAAATAAGCTGTTACTGTTTATCATCATTTAAATATTACTGCTATTAAGTAAATAGTAACTTGACAATTTCTTCTTTTTTTTAAAGCTTCATTTTTTTAAGTAATCTCTACATCCAACATGGGGCTCAAACTCACAAATGCAAGGATCAAGAGTCACACGCTCTCTATGGACTGAGCCAGCCAGGTGCCCTTTGGCAATTTATTCTAAACTGTAACCAACCACTGATTCAAAGAGCAAGACAATCATGGAACCAAAATTTTCTCAATATCATTAAAGCTTCTCAATGACTGGGAAGCACAATTTGATTGCACCATTGTAATCGTCTCCTTAAAAAATGGGTACTGCTTGTTTTTTAAGTTAACATGAGATGCATTGCAAAGCCCTAGAAAATTATAACTATGGAGGCAGCATTTATTAGAGTGTATCTTCAGGCGAGATTGGGGGGGGGGGAAGGGGTAGGTTGTGAGTGTGTGTGTGTGTGTGTGTGTGTGTGTGTGTGTGTGATGGGGGTAAGTTCCTTAGAAGAAAGTCACAAATAACCACGCACCATAATTCTGTTCAGTGTAACTTTTACATAGTTTAGTGTAAAAAAGAAAAAAGAAAAAAAAAAGCTTATCCCTTAACTGGCCAGACACATGAACAACCCAAAAAGTCTCTGAACTTATCCGTTTCAGTTCACTCAACCAGGGAAGTGGGAAGAAGGTTATACTAAGATACCAATAAGCCACAAGAGTGTACAAACTTCCTTCCTAATACAGCATACTCCTTGCAATCTATTTCCTTGCTTGAAATTTATTGCTATAAATACAGAGCATGAAAAATGTGAAATGATGCCAGTTCAGCCATCACTTTGGCCCCGATCCTTTGCTAAATTTATGCATCTCTCTAGCTTGTTTAAATGCCAAAGAGCTAGGCAAACTAGAAGAATATTATGCTCTTCCCTTCAGTAAAGAAGTCCACCTGAGCAACGCATTGCAGATGGAGATGAGAGCCAAGGGAAAATGAATAAAAACGTTCACTTTGCAGATGAGAATAACAGGTTTGAGGTGTCCAATCAGGAAGGACTGCACGAAAATTACGTCTCAATACGATCTTTGGAAACCTTGCACATTCCCCAAATGTCATATCCATTTTTCCAGTCTTTGTACGATAATGGATGGGTGTGTGTAAGTGTGTGCGCGCACGTGTGTGTGTGTGTGTGTGTGTGTGTGTGTATAACAGAATTCAGTATGATTCAGCATGAGAAAAATCAGAGATGCATGGGCCATACAAGAAAGCATCTATAAATAAAGATATAACTCAATAAAAATAGTTTTTCATGATTCAGGACTGTGATAGATGCTGCAAAAATATGTATATGCTAACAATTCTCTCACGTTTGTGTCCACCTCCCATTTGAAGTTACCGATAATAATTTAAGCTCTACTGAGAAATGTTCGGAGAGAAAAAGTTACGTTCAAAACTTGGACTTGTGGAAACTAATGATTTTTTCCTGAATGACAGGAACACCACAATACAGCAGAACTGGGTTGTTGTACTGCCCTGGTGACCTACCACAGCGGCAACTGGAAGATTTTTCTTGAGTTTCCCTACCTTCCCTTTACAATCTCATTCCACATGAGGAACCGCATTTCCCGCTGCAGAAAGGAGGGAGCCTGGGCTGAGGAAGCCAAGGGTATTCTATCTTTCCCTGTGATTCTGTCATCCTTATTATTGTGTCTGGCTACCACCAGTGTCTGTCTAACACCACCTGGCCTCAGTATGAGAAGATCTTCGAGGATCTTACGTATGTATTTATAATCACGAATATGTACGACAGTGCTGTGTACAAACAGAAAAAGATCTGGAAGGAAACACACCAAGGTGTTAATGATCATTGTTTCTAGCTTGTAGAACTGTTATGATTTCTCTTCCATTTTTCTCTATTTTCCAAATGGCCTATAATAAGCTATTATTTTTTATAATAGAAGTACTTAAAAATTAAGATATTAATTTTCAGCCTAGGTACATACTGTGCTGTGTACTTTGAAGGCTACCTGATTCTTCAAAGAGATTATATGGAAAAATGAATTTAAAAAAAATGAATAATGTACTAACACCTTTTAGGGGAGAGAAAAGTATTTAACGCTAAATGATTAATGACAGACTCTGGAAGAGCAAATCTGGACACAAATAACTGCTTTTACAGAATAAACAAGTTTCAGTTTCTCCAAAATCAAACAGGTAAATGTGACAGACAATGCAGCCCTCTTGAGGGACAGCTATTTTCCTCTGAAAAAAAATCAACTTCTTAATATCAGTAGAATGCAATATATCAGTTTCTGAAAATAAAAGAAATATTTGATTTTTTAGTTTCCAAGCTCCCTTAATTCACAGGTTCTTTGGGTCCTTCCTACTCCATCCAATGCAGCAGGAGATCCGTCGTCTTCCCAGGCAGCACTGGGAATGACCTCTCTATCTGGTCATCTAATCAAAGGATCTGTTACCATTATGAACCTCATTCACTACTTTCTCCTAAACATCTCATGAAATAAGTATCTTTCAACTGCCCACTACTAATCAGCAAGAAACCAAGGGCTCATATGTAAGCCCTTTATAAAGTTTTAAATCTTAGACGCTAGATATGTTTATTAAAAATGTTAAATCATATTCAATCATAAAACTTAATATGTATTTTATGAAAATTAACCATGGGAAGAAAAGCCAGGACAACTTTGTTAATACAAGAATAATAGCAAGCCTCCTATTACATGCTATAGACGTTATAGGCAATATTCTTCTCCTACCAACCCTATTACATACTACTATTGTTCCTATTTTACAGACATCCAATTAGACCTTGCAAAGACTAAGTAGCTCGTCTAAGGTCACAAGGCACAGCTCCAAACTCAGATCTTCCAGACTCCAAAGACCATGCTTCTCATATGTCAAACTGCTTCCCTTTGAATAAAAAAGAGGGGGAGTTTGGATCTTTTCAAAACTAAAAAACAAAGCAACCAAGAAGACAGAAAAACCACCAGAATAGTCTTTTCCTCTTCATGCTTTTAAACCACTACCTATTTCTACTTCCTCTGCTGAGCTCATTCTTAGTCTGACATGAACCCAGCTGTATTCAGGCAGAGAACATGGCAGAAAGAATGTCAAATTGGTCAGAACCTTCTTGCAGCAGGATCTTCATATGCAAGGATTTATTGGTGTATAAGAACAAGAGTTTGACCATAATGTTGTGAACAAAAAGAAAAAAGAAGAAAAGAAAAAGAAAAGGAAAGGAAAGGAAAGGAAAGAGAAAAGAAAAGAAAAGAAAAGAAAAGAAAAGAAAAGAAAAGAAAAGAAAAGAAAAGAAAAGAAAAGAAAGGGATGATCAGTTGTAAGGAAAGCTTCAGAGCAGCTAAGTGGTCTCTCTTGGCTAAATATTGAAGAAAGGAAGCACTTGACCCAATCCTGCTATACCATGGCTCTACTGAGAACTCTCACTTTTAAAGAAGTACTTCACATGTTGTAGATAGTGCCTTTCCTTATCCTTTTATGAAAAGCTGAGTAAAAAAAAGAAAGGGTTAGTACATTTACAAGGCATGCCTCCTATCCCATATGCTGAATGAAACTTTGTTCGATTCTGTTTTCCCCAGCAAAACCCCACACTAACACCAAGGTGGGATGTGCACATTTGCCCCCAAAATGATAATTCATGGAATACTATTAACATGGAAGTACACCCTAATCTCTGAAAAACTCGTGTGGGAATAAATAAAAGGCCTATGCTTAACCAAAGCAAAGGGAGGCAGAAACAGTGAATGCAATGGTTAACACCAGAGAGGGCTTCTCATTCATGAATCACTTTGCTGTTGGTGCCACAAAAGTCCCACTTCATAGGAGAGAGAGTCACAAGAATTCCATCTGGACACATCTTAACAGTGTCTCTGTGGCCAAAGATGAGTGCTCACAGTTCCCTCTTTTCCTGGGCTCCTTCTGCATGTCCAGGCTGTCAACTGAACCCTAAATGTCCTAGGAGTACCCAGGTTGCTTTTTAATGACAGTTACCAGGTTGGGAAGGGAGTCACATGCGAGTGGAATTAGTCAAATTTTCTAGGATAATATCATAAAGTCGAAAAGGGAAAGGACAGGACAGGAAAACATGTACATCACAGCTATACAGTTTTAAATTGCCTCGTGCTCTTGTTTTTAAATTTAAAAATCATGGGGAAAGAACAAATAGGGATATATGTGAAATGAGTCTATTGCTCACTACTCAGGAATAATTAATTCCCCAGTGAGTGTCTACTTATATTTGAGAAAAAATAAAATGGCCAAAGAAAAACACCCGTTGTTCCTCAAACCAATTCACTAAGTTTCACTTTGAAATCTTACAAATTGTACAAAATTTGGAAGGTCTTCTTATCCAGCTTCTCAAGCCATCTCAGCCTCAAAATCTCTGAACCACTTCATCAGAACCACTGCCTCCCAGACACGGAGTCTCCAGCTTCTCAACAAGCCACGTTAGACTCCTTCGTTTATTACAATGACCTTCTTCATACTGATCTGATTTCGGTCTGCCTCTAACTCCCCGGCATTAATCCTAGATACATACCTGCAACTATCAGAAGTCACTTATTCTTTGAGATGACAGCTCTTCAAAACAACAGGGATGTTGGTCTCAATGCAAAGGTTTGCAAACTACAATGCAATGGTGTGTGTGTGTGTGTGTGTGTGTGTGTGTGTTTCCATGGGGTGTGTTTGGGAGTATAAAGACAAGCAGAAAATAACAGTTCTGAAAGACAAATCAGAGAAGAAGAGCTCTGTGACTACCTTCACTCTTTTCAAAAGTTAGTACCTAATGAATTCATATTTATCTAGAACACACCTTGCATCTTTAAAATGCTTTCTGGTAACATCCAAAGTAGGAGAGATTCCATCTGGTCAAAGGATGCACAGCAAAGGAGGAAATATGTATCTCTGAGGTCACACTAACAAATATGATCAAAACTGGGGAAAGACAATTTTCAGATTGACTTCTAATCATGATTATGACTGGAAGAGATAACATGCCAGTCACTGGGTTCATAAAGCTCGCAGAAGCCCAACCAGTCTTCTGTCCTGTCAACACAGTGAAATTGGGCTGATCAGAAGTCTTGCTAGCTGCCAAGGTAGTATCTATGCCTTTTCTTCCTAGTAATGGCTGATATGAAACCTTGAAAACTTCTCAGCAAGAAACTATGTGTCCAGTCAGACAAGATTTCCTATGTTGATAAAAAGACTGGTTTCAAATGAATATAAAATATTGAAAAATAAAACACTTTCACCCATGAAAACTTACATATAAATGGGGGCTCCTGGGTGGCTCAGTCGGTTAAGTATCTGACTTCGGCACAGGTCATGATCTTGCGGTTTGTGAGTTGGAGCCCTGCGTCAGGCTCTGTGCTGACAGATTGGAGCCTGGAGCCGGCTTTGGATTCTGTTATTCCCTCTCTCTCTGCCCCTTCCTCCTGACTCATTCTCTCTCTCTCTCTCTCTCTCTCCCCCAATAATAAACATTAAAAACAAATTTTAAGTTACAAATAAATGAATTTTGTGTCTACAAAATCCTGCAAAATAGAGTAAAACCTTACTGTAGGACATTTGTTGAATATTGTAAAACTAAGAATTGATGTAAAATATTGAGACCTGTGTCCACAGTGACATAAACACCACAGTGAACTGCGGTTCTCAGTTCTTTTGCAAACCTCTTGGTCCCATCTCTTCTGATAACCGAGGGTGTGAGCTGTGCCAGTCTCATAACCTCCCAACCTTCAACTTTCACATTTTAATATGTTTTAATGTTTTATTTATTTATTTTGAGGGGGGTTGGTAAGGGGGAGCAGAGAGAGAGGGCGAGAGAGAATTCCAAGCAGGCTCATGAACCGTGAGAGTATGACCTGAACTGAAATCAAAAGTCACACGCTTAGCTGGCTAAGCCACCAGGTGCCTCCAACTTTCACATTTTTATTTTTTTTTTTTTAATTTTTTTTTCAACGTTTATTTATTTTTGGGACAGAGAGAGACAGAGCATGAACGGGGGAGGGGCAGAGAGAGAGGGAGACACAGAACCGGAAACAGGCTCCAGGCTCCGAGCCGTCAGCCCAGAGCCTGACGCGGGGCTCGAACTCACGGACCGCGAGATCGTGACCTGGCTGAAGTCGGACGCTTAACCGACTGCGCCACCCAGGCGCCCCTAACTTTCACATTTTTAAAATGAAGAATCCAGGGGCTAGATCACTCCAGGGACTGTAAGTTTGCATGATTCTAAACTTTCTGTATTTTGATATCATCATTACAATACCTATGAGAAAGCCTCATTTCTGAGAGCTAGCATTTCAGAAAATCTGTTAAATGAACTTTTAGAAAAATTGCAATGCTATGTATCATTTAGGCTAAGGCTTTCTAAAAGTCTTAGGCAACTTAGCATAGTATCAAGAGTACCAAAAAATAAATAAATAAAAATAGAAGGGTACAGACTCAGAGTTGAAGACTAGCCAGGCTCAAATCCAGCTCTACAACTTACATACTAGCAGCATGACCTGGAGTAAATTGATTCACCTCTTGTGTTTCAGTTTCCTCATCTGTCGAAGGGGGAAAATAATGGCATGGCTTCATAAGGTAGCCACTGAGGGCACACCTGAGTTGACAGCAAAATAAACTTATAATTGGCAATGGGCTTTAAAGCAACCATGTGTCCTAGCACTAAGAAAATTATGTTTGAGCTAGGAGAATGCAACCTCAGTGCCTACAAGAGTGGGGATGGGGAGACTAGTTGCTGAGTGAATGAATGAGCACGTTCTGAGAGAAAACAGCTCTACCTAAGTGTTTGCAGGATCCTCCTGCGCAGGCCAGAGGAATGCTCGCACAGCAACAGAACCGCAGGCTGCTGCTGTCCACAACTCACCGGCCCTGGGAGGTAAGAACAGCAGCTAAGTTTGTTCTACTAAGTGAAGCCCAGTATCCAATGTCCACACAGCTTCATTATCTTCAGTAACTGCATCAACCCGAGGGGTCCGTACGGCGGGCCAAGGCAGATACGGTACCGACAAACATCCACAACTAGAAATTCAACCAAACATCAGCGCATGTCTGCTTCTTTGTCTTTATAAGAAATGAAGATAGAGACAAATAAAAGGAAACTCCCTTCACAAGCCATCTAGGATTACACGGTAAAGGCACTTTAAAAAAAAAAAAAAGGGTGGTCCTCCTGCTGTGCCTTATCTCAGGGTCTACCCTTTAGGGGGCCTTACATGCATGTTCTAAATCCAAATGGATGTACGGGTCAGACTGACCATAGAAGTTCTGTGGCCCAGGACAACCTCCGAAGATTGAGGTGTGAATCAGCTCAAGCCTGAATAACTTGGAGTCCATCAGCTAACCAGCTTCAGCTCACTCATCGAAACCTAAGTTTAACTCTGATCCTTTGAGCCTGTGCTCACATAGATAAAAATCTGAAGACAGTAAACAAATCAGAGGTTTCTTCTAGACTAGATCCACTTTGAGGGGGGCCGGAGGGAAAGTGGAGGTCACTTTGATGAGACCTGTCTGAAGAAAGGCCCTTGTTCATAAATTGCTAGGTAGCTGGTGGGGAAAACAAAATCCTTTAGAATTTATGGAAGCGGGGATTCATAGGAACATCTGCAAAGAAACAACTTCTTTGGTCAAAAATGAGTATGCACAGGCACCAGCAAATGCACGCACCTTAAAATCTACCCTGAGACATGAGGTCAAACAGTCCCATTGGAGCCTGGCAACTGGCCATGATCCTGGAGATGTACAGATTTCCCTAAACGTATCCTCACCACTTTATGGTCTGGCTCCTACTGAAATAGATTACTCTCATTTTTCCCCTTCCAGTCCAAACAATAGTTACTGAGTATCCACCACTACAGAGCTGTCACATGCGCTAAGAAAACAGATCCAGTGTGGAAGACCAACTCTCATTCATTTAAATACAAATGCAAACCAGACTAAACTACCATATGGCAACCTAAGGCATGTGCAGTAGGTAAAAGGATAAGGAAGAAGGATAATCATGGGGCATCTGGGTGGCTCAGTCGGTTAAGTGCCTGACTTCGGCTCAGGTCACGATTTCACTGTGAGTTCGAGCCCCGCATCAGGTTCTGTACTGACAGCTCAGAGCCTGGAGACTGCTTTGGATTCTGTGTCTCCCTTTCTCTCTGTCCTTTCCCTGCTCATACTGTCTCTCTCTGCCTCTCAAAAAATAAATAAATGCTAAAACTTTTTTTTTTTTTTAAAGAAGGCTAATCATGGGAGGCTGGGCAGAAGAAGAAACATGTATTCCCTGCCTTATTCCACAAAAGGTTGGAGGCAGCTTGAAGGCTGAGCAGGATTTCTACAGGCAGAGGAAGAACTGAGCACTCCAGACACTGAACAGGCAGAGAAAAAAGGGGAGAGGGACAAGTCAGGTATAAATGATAGATCTGTTTTGTAAACAAAGGAGGGTGGTGAGCAGTCTCATGTAACTTCATGCTTTAATTTTGACATGTACACTTGAGCATTTGAAGTGTTAGCATTTACACTGTCTCCCTATTAATAATATTACTGATAAGTTCAAAGTATTTCTGAACTCATTCCAGTAGAAAATTCCCCTGCCTACAATGTCTTTTCTACCACTTGACTCCTTCATTTAGACAAGGCAGGCTTTAACATGTGGTTCATGGAGAAAAGTGAAACCATAGGCACCAATGGATCTCAGAATAAAAAACACATTTTGAAATAAAATAAAGGTTAAGCTCTCATACCAACAGACCTTGCTAGATCAGCAAAAATGTAGGTGTTACAGGAAATCGCTATATTGTGTAATCCCCATTTCACTCTCCACAAAATTGCACTATAATTCAAAATAAGTGAAGCAACAATTGGATGGATGACCAGTTTTTGTTGTTTACATAGTTTAATGCACAAATGTGCAGTTTCCATGACTTTCAGAATGACGTGATTTACATGAGGCTTTAACAATAAATAAACTTGAAGTGCTGTATATAGTTAGCATATGGTGGAATTTTTAAGCAAAACTTTTTCTTCCACTCCCTGCAAGACATTTAAAATATTCTTCCCTATTGAGGGTTTCTTTTTCCCTTTGGCCTTTAATTTACACCCTGCTAATTTTCCTGTGCAAATATAAAAATTTTGTTTTATAAATAAAATTTAAGTGTGGAAAACAAACAAAGCAAAACATATTCTTTACACATTAATGCCACAATAATCGGTAACAACTGCACATATACTGTATAGATATTTATAACTTTGCCATTCTAAAAGTTAGTCATGGATACCACAAATACTTATATTACTATGTAATAATTTATGGCATTTCCATAGACCTGGTATATGTCATCCTTCTTTAACCACCTGGCATGCCAAAATACCTAGAAAAGATTAACAGAATTACTTGCAATAAATCCCAAAAACATACCTTCTGAGGAACAGACACAAATCCTTAAACAATGAAGCATTCTATTGTCGGTTTTTTAAAAAAACCCTTCCATAGAAATCTTATATGAACGTGATTTCCTGGAGTCTTACTGAACATATTTTGACCAAGGTTAAGGTTGTGTCCTTTTTTTTTTTTTAATATTTATTTATTTTTGAGAGAGAGAGATAGAGCATGAGCAGGGGAGGGGCAGAGAGAGAGAATGGGAGACACAGAATCTGAATCAGACTCTAGGCTCTGAGCTGTCAGCACAGAGCCTGACGCGGGGCTCGAATTCACAAACTGCGAGATCATGACCTGAGCCGAAGTTGGACACTTAACCAACTGGGCCACCCATGTGCTCCAAGGTTATATCTTTTATTGCATCCTCCTTTCCCCAATTTCACATAGTGCTTTCCTTCCTTCTCACCTACTTGAATTTTTATTTAAAAGAACCTTGATAAAGTTAATAACCACAGTTACTATAGGGAGGTAACACTTTAATTCCCTCTTATCAGAACCAGAAAACATGCCTTGACGGCATGTTTTGAATCTCAATTTTGAGATTTCAAATCTCAATCTGAAGTCATCATTGGCATCTACCATTCTGGAGTATCAGGACAGATGATGAGTTTGCAACACTAAAGTCGGGTGTGACGTATCACACGTCCAAGATGGGAGTCACATGCACAGCTTGATGTGCACTGACAGACTAAAGAATGCACTGGCATCTGATTTTTAAAGAAGAAAGGAAAGGATTACCTTGCTGTGATAGCTGTTCACCAAAATCATCATTAAGGAATACCAATGTTCAAGTATTTTATGAAATACTCTTAACTCAGAAATTGCCACTGGAGCCTCTTGGCAGTTTTTGCTTTGCACTACATTTCTATTCCCACTTGCTACAAATATTTTACCTGAAATACTTTGTGTGGAAACTCATTAAAATTCTCTTGTGAAAGGAGAGTGCGACGCACAACACTACCGCCTTCTCTTTGTCTAATGGCACAGGATCTCTCTCATAAATTCATTCTAATTAAATTACGCTTCTCAAGGTGCTCCCTCTCATGCAATCCTTATGTAATTGTACCTAATATTTTCTCCACAATTGATGTTACATTAAACAGGCTTTTACTACCTGCTATCCTCCTAATGGCCCTCACTCTTTTTCTTTTTTTTTTTTTCTTTTTAAAATTTTTTTAGCTCAAAGGAGGCAGGAATTTGACATGACAAATTCTATTTTAAGAGTTTGCCTTGAGCTTTCATCAAGTTCTTTGTAATTTTCTTAATGATACATAATATACACAAAGGCTCAAACAAATATATCTCTTTGAACACTGGAGAGAGCGCTGCGTTTTAAAGCTCAATGAAAGAAAGAAAACAGGTCAGTTAATGGGTCATTAGCCAGTTTTATCTCAAGGCAGTGATGTTCTAGGTGGGAGGATGTGTGGATTAAAATAAGTATTATGAACCCTACAAAAACTATCCACAATCACTGCATTTTCCACAGATGTAGTAAAGGGTATTGATTCAGCTATCAGGACGTATTTCCTTCCATATGATACTTGGGGTTAAAAAAAAGAAAGCCAAATCTGAGAACGTGTGTGAAATCATAATACATATCTTGGCCTGTGTTGCAGATTCTCATCAGAATTTTCTATTTTTAAAGAAAACGTAGAGGGAGTAGTTGTTTTCTCCTTCACACTCTGCTGTGTTTCAGCAACCCTGTGGAATACATGGGAGTTTTACAAGAAATGAATGGTTTGTGGTTGAAAAGATTATAGATGATAGAATTTCATAACTTTGCTAAGTATGTAAATAACTTGTCTGGAGCCATAAGAGAAGCTACTTAAATGTGTCCCGCCAGTTTCTACTACTGTTACTACCGTTGTTAGAAATATTACTACTAGCATTATATACGTTAGCAACATTTCTGGGCATTTTTTGTTTGTTTGATTTATGTGTTCAGCTTTTCTTCATCACTGTGCCGTTACTGGGCGATGCATATAAATTTAATTATGTGGTTGTGACAATTCACTGTACTGAACATGTAAATATTCTAGAGCACTTGTTGAAACCTAAGTGAGTAGATAAGTCTTGTCTACCCAACATGACTGATAGCTGTTTAAGGTTTGTGATGATATTTTTTATTTTGGGTATTCCATACACCATTTCACAACAGAAGCTCCATGTACCCTTGTTGACTGGCAGATCAAATTAAGAGGGTAACTTGTTTTATTTAGTCAGACACTTTTAAAAAAGGTTTATGTTTTCATATGAGAATTTTCAATAGAATGGATTGACTAATCTTCCTGAAAAATAACTTATTTTTCTGTGTCAAGTGTTAAATGTGAAGATTAATTGGAGCTAACATTTGTGGAGTACTGTAATGTTCCAGGAGCAACATTCTGAAGCGTCATACACGAATAACTCCTACTATTATCCCTCTCATACAGATGAAGAATTTGAGACACAGAGAAGTCACCTGGCTTGCACAAGATTATAATGCTAGTAAAACGGGAGGCTGGGCAGCGCGTGGGTGGCTCAGTCGGTTAAGCATCTAACTTCGGCTCAGGTCATGATCTCACGGTTCACGAGTTCGAACCCCATGTTGGGCTCTGTGCTGACAGCTCAGGGTGTGGAGCCTGCTTCGGATTCGGTGTCTCCCTCTCTCTCTACCCCTCCCCCACTTGTGCTCGTGCGCGCGCTCTCTCTCTCTCTCTCTCTCAAAAATAAATTAAAAACGTTAAAAATAAAAAGAAAATTTCTTAACTGGGAGGCTGGGATCTGGACCAGCAATCAGGCTCCAGAGTCCATACTAATGACCATGCTGCCTCCTTAGGTAGTCAACACCCTCCTAGATAATAGAAAGAAAACCACTTGTACACCTGTTTCTGTAGATGAGTGGCTTCACCATTAATCACAAGGCAGTAAGTAAATAAATAAATAAATTTTATGGGATGGATTGGATCAGCCATATAAGCCTGAGCAGTGAGATCTTTGGCATGAATGTCCTCCTAGAGATTAATGCTGGAGTTCATCAGAGATTTAAAATAAACCACAGGCACATTTTACCATGAGACAGCATGATCCCAACCTGGTTGTGGTTGAAAATACCCCTGGCTCATCATCATTGCAAATGGTGGCTAGGAGTTGATAGGAAATAAATCATGTAATTCTAGCTCAACTTCTCAAGCATATCAGTAAAACTTACTAAGATGACACACAAATGCTTATACTTGGAGGTATATGCCTCCTACCTAGGAAACCTGGATTGGAATAAACCAGAAAAAAAACTTGCATTTTCTTTCCAGACAGGAAGCAGTATAATCTGTCTCCAAACAGATCTGGGTTCAAATCTCATTTCTGTTACATACTAAGTATGTTAACTTGGAAAAGCTTCATAAGCAAGCCATAGTACGTTCATTACGGACATGAGGACCCTAGCAGTCGCGATATAGCAGGGATGGTGTGATAATTAAACGAAGTGAGACATACGTAAGTTGATTTGCACTTCCCTTAGCATGTTGTAAATGACCAATAAATGGCAGCTATTAACAGCCGAGATCTCCAACCAGTAGTATGTTTTTCTGCTTTAAACACAGGGACCTATTTCCATAGAATTTTGCTGTTATTGTTTTCCAGTCGAATTGAATCTAATCCTTTCTTAAAATTTCAAATGTAAACACGCAAAGATAAATATACAATGTACATATAATATATAGACACAGAGAATGGAGAGCGCAAAAGAAATACATGTACTTATTAACACCACACTGTCTAATCCAAAAAGATAAATATTTATCATAATAAACAAGCTTCATTTAAAAAATTTTACACTATGTTTAAGGGATAGTAATATTCACTTTTTTTTTTCTATTGAGAAAAGCGAGGTATAGACTGAAGGGTAACCTGTACAACCTACTGGTGACACAGGGACCACATTTCTGGTCTTTAGAATTGTAGTAGAGGCCACCAGCCACATTTGCTCACACTCCTCCTTGTCCCTTAAAATAGAGACTATTCTTACTTCAAAATGGGAGGTGAACGAATGAGAGAATGCTGGTTTTTTAGTGAGGAAAGGCCGTTCCCCAACCCATGCCTCAGGATGGCAAACATAATACCTCAGAGTGATGCAGGAGGGGGGACAGGCTGGGGTGGGGAGGTCTCTGCCTTTTAAGCAAGCCAGCCAGCAAACACAAATGCATGCAATTTGAAATTTTAATTAGGGTGCCATGTGCTGGTGACATATGGCGACACACTGACAGCTGGGCGTCCAGGTTCAGGAACAGACCTGGGTTCTGAAGTCACAGTTGGCAGCAGCAAAGTTCTCCGCTTGTGCGCTAGGTGCTAGCATGCCTGGAAAGTGCTCTGCCAACATCACCCCCCTAGTCAGCACTGCCTTCCACCGCTTGTAGACGCTGCCTGCCAGGGACCTCTGCTGCAATTCAGAGTGAAGAGCAAATAGAAAGAAATAAAAAGATTAACTCCCCCCCCGCCCCCACCCCCAATGCCTCGTTCACAGTTTTAAGCCAGAAAATGTCCCCAACAGCAGAGCCATTGATTTTTGGTGTGTGTGACTTCTCAGTCTCAGAGACCCTGGGACGTTCACACTAAATCATCCTTGCAGGAAGCACTCTGTGTCTGGGATAGGACACATCAGGGCATGGCGATTAAGAAGTGCGTTACCTGCTCCAAAGTCCAAAGCATTAAGCCCTTACATAAAACTAAATATGATTTAAAAGTCACATTTACATAGATTAGAAGATGAATCATGTTAGCAAAGTATCAAGATGGAATAAAAACATTTTAAGACAACTTGTTAAGCATTAAAGGTCAAGTTGGCTAACTTTTTTCTTCTACCAGAATTTTTTTTTTCCATGATGAATTAAATGTTGGTCAGTTTGACCTTTGAAGCTGAACAAGTTGTCTGAAATTGTCTTAAAATGGGTTAATGAATTGCCTTGTGGCTGCTTCTTCCGCTTTTCCTTGCCCACTGTGCTTATGTAGTCCGTTTGAAGTGGGAACAGTCGAAGTCTGCTGTTTCTAGGCAAGTCGAGGACTCGCTGGAAGCAGAGTAACGAGACGGTTTCCTAGCTGAACCATGCAATGTTAAGGGGATCATTCTTTAGGTCCTTCTCTACCTACAGACTCCTTCTGGGCTATAAATCTTTGTAAAGACCCAGAGTAAGTAAATGTACATGCCAAATTGTACCATCTACAACTCTGTGGGATCTGAGTTTCTAGCCAATAAGCAATGAAATTCTTCTGGGATATTATAAACATGAGGGCCAAATCCTTATCTCTTCCTTGCATTCCAAATACTGCTATCGAATCAGCCAAATGAATTTAAGGTAGAACTATCATTGAAGTGGAAATTCAAAATTCATCAATTTGATTAAAAGCCAGTAATTTACTGCTTCCTCCTATTCAATTAAACACACACACACACACACACACACACACACACACACAGACTCCTTTCAAGTTTTTAAACAGTGTGACATAGAGGAAATTTCACTTTATATTTTACTATTGGTATTGCGATTATTATGCAGAGCAATTGATTTACATCACATTTTATTCTTCTTCAACTTAATTTTTGGAAAGCAACAAAACAAGCTGAAGATTAACATCAGCCGTTTCAGGCTTCAGACAACACTGCTGCAAGCTGGAAAATACAGATACTAGAATTTACACCCTCTAGTTGTAAGCCCATTAACTAGTTTGGACAGCAAATATGCATTCTGCATACAGCTACCCTTAAAAAAATAAAGCCTGCTGATAAAACAAACAAAAAAATACTATAGCCTTCTACATATTAGCATGAGCTCTCTGAAATAAAACACCACTGTTCAGTCATATTGCCCGTAAGATTTGCTCTGAGGCAAATATATATTCTCAATTCTAGATCTTTACCGAATCTATCTCAAACTAGATTTAACTGGTTCGAATGAAGATTCCTATAACTTGAGGAAGGGCTCCACAGCCATGACCAAGGAGTTTACTAAGTAGTTAGTGCTGGATACTGCCTTGGAAACACAATTTTTTGTCCTACTAAAATCTTCTATAAAATTGATCCAAATTTCTTGTCTAAATCAACGGTTAGGACCTGATTCCCAACCCTAGGTTTTCAATAGCACACTGTAGCTGTAATTTTCTCAAAAGATACCACTAAATTTCATTTAAAACCCACCTCAGCACCTACCTACACACAAAAAGAATAAACACACCCCCAAAGCAAACTCAGTTCTAGTTTTCTTTATAAAATTAAAAACTTAGAAAAATGTGAACTGTAGAGTTTAAAATACACATTCCAATCAAAATTAGTAGACACCGAATCCACATGTAGATAGATAAAGCAAAATCAATCCAAAAAGATCAAGTTTGTGTTACAGAAAAAAATTCATTTACTCTGTAAGAAAAACCAGGCTCGTTAAAGTACTGTTAAATATAGTATTTTACTCTGCTTTATTTATACATTAATTTTTTTCTGCGAATATAACTAGGTTAATAAAACCTAAAACTGAATTTCTAGTCTCTGAAATATGATAAAGTAACATTTGAAACAGGTATTTTCTGGGGTGCCTGGGTGACTCAGTAAGTTAAGCGTCCAACTCTTGATTTCAGCCCAGGTCATGGTCTCACAGTTCCTGTGTTGGGGTCTGTGCTGAGGGCACAGAGCCTGCTTGGGATTCTCTCTCTCTCTCTCTCTCTCTCTCTCTCTGCCCCTTCCCAGTGCTCTCTCTCTCAAAATTAATAAAAATCAACTTAGAAAACATATTTCTTATGGTTTAAAAAAATCTACTGCTAATTAAGTGTAAATTTTCACTGCATCTCACAGAATGCCAAATTACAGAACATTTACAAAAGTATCACCTTTAAATAGGTTAAAACTGTCAGAGGATAAAATAATTCACAAATGTGATACAAAAGTAAAATGTTTAATGTTTAAAACAGTTCAAATACAGATAATGTGGAGAAGGCCATAAATTGTATTTTTAAATTTCTTAACTTTTGGCGAGAAAATACAACCCAAAATAAGAAAAAGACAAATGTACAGAGGCAAGTATGCAAGAAAGGGGGTAAATGATGGATTAGACCTTGAAATGCAAAGGATCCAAGGAAATGAAAGTTTAGGTGAAAGCCCTTCGGGCTCCCTTTCACATATGAATCGCATATATTGGTAATTTTCTTATGTGGCTAAGAGAATAGTAAGTAACAAGTGGAAGATATTCATGATTGCATAAGACTCTGGGATCAGAGTGGTTTTGACAAAGGAATCTGAGTTGACCAAAATTAACATTTGATAAAAAAGACAAGGGAAAGCTATAAATGCATACCTAGAAGCCCAGGGATGTCCCTACTGCAGACTAAATATGAACGAATGGCAAATCTTTCACTATAGGTTCCTAGCTACCATTATCTTCAATGTGACAGAGCAGCATATGTGACAAGCAGTGGTGATAGAAGGAAGCAGAGGTCTACAGAATTGATTTGTCAGAGAGCTACAGAGAAAGAGCCAGGATTTTGAAAAGAGGAAATCGGTAGGAACTTGTTATGGATTCTATGCTGCACCTGCTTTGGTATCTTTGAAACTGAAAGGAGCTCTATGTGGTCAGAGTGTCTGGATTTCATCCAGATACACTCATTAGACAGTTTGGGGAACCCCTAGAAAGTAAGAGCTATAAGCAACTTGTCAATAAGAGGCCAGGGATAGGGCATTTTTAATTACACAGAGAAGTGATCAGCATGGGGTAGGAGAGAGGCCACTGAACTCAGACCTGCTTCACCAGCTCTGCTACTAACTACACAGAACCTGAGCACAGTTCTGCTTCACTTTACCAAATAATGGTGGAGCCGAGGCCACCATCACTATGACCTAAGCTCTGCCTTGACTACCTTATTTGGGGTTTTGGGAAATTAAAATAAGCTTGCGTAGAAATTATCAAGTGTTCTTCTTTTAAAATACAGAAACTATTGTTAGGACCGGAAGTTGATGTGAATGAGGGAGGGAGGAGTGTTTCAGCTGCAAAATGGTGGAGACAGTTGAGAGACGATGTGATGCTTGCACTACTAACGTCTTCAGAGACAGAAGGCACTCTCTGTTCACCCAGAAACAAATCTGACAGCCGTCTGAGACATGGTGTCTTTTGGAGGACACATATTTTAAAATCCTAGAACATAACAAAAGGTACTGTCGTACACCGGTGACTTTGGGCCAAGTGTGCTAAGCACTTAACTGATTTCACTAAGCCTCCCAGCACTCTTACGGGGTACGTGCTGTTAACGCCATTTTAACAGATGGGGGGAAACGACACTGAAAATGTTTAAGGCAAAGTCATCTAGCTAATATGGATTTGAACCCAGGTCTCTGACTGACACTAAATTATCTTGTTAATCAAATTATCAAATGAATTAATTATCAAATCAAATCAATCTTGTTAATCTTAACTACCGCATTATACTAATGCTGTTCCTCTCTGCACAAGCACTTCCCCTGTTTTAATTAAATTCATCAGGCCAATCAGTTAATTGGGTCAAAAGTTAAGTTGATTTTGGATGTATACAGACAAAGTCCTGAATAAAAATGGAAGTATAAAGAGACCTACTCTTAAGAATCTGTACTAGAATCATCAGTCCTAGTGCAGTAGGATGCTTGCCTTTTGGTATTTCTATGAAAGACATTAAAGGGCAAATTTTTAAAGGGAAAGGTGGGCAGATGATGAAATAAGTACTTTAACCATCAGAACTTGTTTCTGAGATATATGGTTTATAGCCTGTCCAGTAAAATGTATCACGTTTGTATATCCTCTTTGGTAGAAGCAAAATACAAATGACTTTGGAGGATAATCCTTCATCATCTCTTTTCTACCACATAAACAGAGAAACATTCACAGAATAACAATGAAAAGCTCCTACTGCACTTTTTTTTTTCAATAGAGAAAGAATGACTAATTTTGATTTAAATTTTTTTTTTAATGTTTATTTATTTTTGAGAGAGACACGGAGTGTGAGCAGGGGAGGGGCAGAGACAGAGGGAGACACAGAATCCGAAGCAGGCTCCAGGCTCTGAGCTGTCAGCACAGAGCCTGACGCGGGGCCCGAACTCCTGAGCTGTGAGATCGTGACCTGAACTGAAGTCGGGCACTTAACCGACTGAGCCACCCAGGCGCCCCGACTAATTCTGACTTGATATTAGAAGCCGTTTATTTGCTATACCTAATTCAGAAACCACTCTATCCTTCTTTGGATGGGGAAAAGAGGGGGTCATGGAGAAGACAGAAGAACACCAGACATAGTAAGTTCAGTTACCACACTATGCAACTCTAAGAGACTTAGCAAAAGTTGGAAATGAGAAAGACTCTTCTCATAGCACTCAGGGATCAAAGGAGAAATACTGGAAGTCACAGAAAAGCTTCTTTTCTTAAGCTTTTCTGCTCCATTTTATACTCAACTATTCTGAGTAGCAGAGATTAAAATTTTCATAAACACATGAACATTTTACAAATTGGTCCAAACCAAACACATGGTCACCTGCCAACTTTGCTACGTTTTGCAACCACACTCAATGATAATAGCCATGTTTTTTTCCCTCGTATCAGAGGATTCTGACAGTGCCTGCCAGTTGTGAACTCTATATTAGGCTAATCTGGAGAATACTTAATAGAAGATTTCAAGAATCTCAGTATCAAAGTTTTCAAGAGTGCGAAACAAATGTTCAAATTCTGAAATCCAGGTTAGGGCCAGGTATGTGGTCAAAAGCCAGGATCCCTGATGAAAGTGGTCAACACCTCCTTGGAATACCAAATGAGACACATTACCATGGATGATTTATGGAATTTCCTCTTTAGATCAGAAATACTTCCAAAACCACCTCCCACTTGGTGCTTTAGCACTTCCAGTAAATGAAGTCAAAAGTGAAAATATACACAAATCCCTCCTTATTTTGACATTTCAAACCTCAATAAAGGCTCGGTTCCACATGGTGGCTTAAAATTAGACAAACTTTAGTAGAATAAAGAAAGAAAAGGAAGTTTTTTGTTGGGTTATTTTTAATACACTTCAAGGCTTGTTCAGTCCTTTTTTGTAAATTTTAAGGCACAGTTTAGAAATAGGAGACAGGTCCCTGCAGGGGCAAACGAAATTCCAAACTCACAAGCTCAAAGTATTATTATTTAGCATCTAAAAGAAAATTAATGGCTTCCTAATGATTTACTGGTATTTGTAACCCAAGGCAGGTCTTGGGTTTGATCAGTGCAATCACCTCCACTTTTTGTGATGAAGGAGGAGGGAGGGAGAGAGAGAGAAGAAGAGAGAGGTGGGAGGAGGGAGGGAGGAGAGATGGGGAAAAGAGGGGAAAGGGAGAAAAACTGATTGACTCATTGACTGATTGATTGATTTGAAAGTCATCAAGAAGGGATTAGAATCCAGAAAGAAGCACATCACAACACCCTCACAAAGTTTTCTCAAACAGAGCTACTGTCTACATACCAGAAGCTGATGGAATCAAAAACCTTCAGCACTCTCTCTCGCTAATTGAATTGGTACATGTAATGGGAGGAAGCTGTTTCTCAGAACCGAAATGAGTGGTGCTGGGAAAAGGAGGCCAACAAGGCAGGCTGGGGACAAACAGAATTGGTAGAACAGGCACCCAGATTCTCCAGAAAGCAAATCCTGTTTAGCCCTTATCCATCCAGGTCACGGTGAAGCCTGTATCATAGCAACTTGTGCCTTTAAATACTACTATTCATTTGGTCATTAGTTTCTCTTGGTTCCTTTCATTTGGCCGTATTTTTGATAGCCAAATCCTTAAATGAAAGCAGAGGCTATGAGAATGTTGTCAAATTTCAATAATGCTCAAGGGGGGGAAAAATCGCCAATCTCCTAATGGTTTGGTCTAACATTCTTTCTGGAGTTACCCAGTAACAGATTAATGTAGCTAAGCATTGTAACATTGAGTACTGAGAAAACATGCCTGAAATTTACAAGTAGGCCCCACTCGCTAGTTTAAAAAAAAAAAAAAAAAAAAAAAAACCCACTTCCCGCATTTTCACTGCCATGTTTCTTTATTTATTTATCTTTAATTTATTGTGGTGTCAAAACCCATGTCTGGTCTTAGAAGAATTTTGGCACAAAGTTGGCTTTTTATAGTACCAGACCATTAAAACTACAAAACCTCAATTAAAAAAGTGCCAGAAGAGTTTGGTGCTCAGTACCAAAAATGATATAAAGCCTGCAGATGGGGAAGGAAAGAAAAGGAGCTACTCTTGCAAGAAATCCAAGTCTAAGTCATGTAACTAAAATCCCTGGTGCTACAGCAACCAAATATAGTCTATGTTTTAAGTATATTATCCAATTCATATTCCTAGGTCCTGATTTTTTCACATATTCGAATCCCAAACTTTATAACTCTCTAAAGGGCAGAAAATTTGGAGTTTGTTTGTTTGTTTTGTTTTATTTGTTTGTTTTGGTGAATGCCCCAAATCCAACCCAATCAGTTACCTCATAGGATGCATAAATGATAAAATTTGCAACAAATCCTGATAGAAGATTAGCTACCATTCTGCCCCTCTTGTTCCCAGCAACTTCGTGTTTGGAGCTGCTCTGCAAGCCTATTAGATCTGGTCCATAAAGCCAACAGAAATTTGAACAGGAATCACTGCGATGATCCCATGCCCTGATAAAGCCCAACCCTTATTAAAAAAAAAAAAATCAATGATTAAATGCAAATCATTCTTGTGATGTAAGCATAAAAATGAGGTAAGGTATATGTGTCTGTTTTACAAGCACAAGAACTTGGATCTTTAAATTGCAGTGCTGACTGGAGTCCTACTCAGGAAAGCAATCTAGCCTCCAGGAATGATTCCACATTCCAGTCCATGCCTAGCTCAATACCAGTAGCACAAGAATAATAAATAGCACGGGAGGAATAATAGTACCTCGCTCAGGGGGTATTGTGAGGATTAAATAAGATAACTGACACGGAGATTTAGAAGACTGCCTGCTTGCCACACAGTAGCACTGGATAAATGTTAGTAGTATTATTAAAATTCAATAGCATTATAATCAGAAACAGCGATATGGGACATTTTCCCTTACCCTACAACTAAATATGAATGAGACGTCCCCCAATCCCAGACACGATCCAAACCCAATCAGTCCATCAGCAAGTGGTTAATGAGTCCTATGAGCCAACATCCCAGCACTCCTGTTAGCCAGCACTCCTCACAGGTAAGAAGACAAGAAGTTGTTTTTAATATAAGCAAATCACTCTGTATAACAAAACACTGCTGGTGAACTTCCTGATTTAGATACACAGTCCTTATTTGAAAACTGGGGAAGCGACGTGTGGCATATCTTTGAACCACATTTCAGAACCTTCTCTCTGTACCTATACTCTAGTTCTGAAGTCATGTGCCACCTAAACAGAGGGCAGAAAGAAAAGCAGAAGCCCAGGAGCTGTTGCCCAAAGATCAGGCCCCACGCCCCTCTAATGTTCAGGACTCCTGGCCTCATCTGCCTTAGTTTCCAAATCTGCCTCCTCCCCATCTTGTGCACACTTTGCCTTGCTTTCTCCTGGCCACAGAAGACTACTCACCTTTTCTACCATCTCATCCTCCTACACCAGCGGACTCTAGGACCTCAAACTGATCACAGATGATCCGTCTGGCTCCTTACCAGCTCGATTGCCTGACCAGCCATGATGCCCCCAAGTCTGTGAAAGGCACCAAATTGGCTATTTTTGCCTGGGTTATGTGTCATCTTCATGATGAGCCTATTATGAGACTGTCATGGAGGTATTACTATCCTTATCTTATAGACGAGGAAACATTTACTGTACCTACGTTAAACAACTTGCTCCTGGACAGAATCAGACACACAGGACTTTGAATAGAAGGCTGTGACCTCACGTGATTTATTTAACTTGGAAAAAATACACACTAGGTATGTCCTGGCAGCAAAAATTATAGTAAAATGGTGACTAAAACTGGCCCAAGTGTTTAGGTACAGTGAGTGACTTATTACTAACTTAGAAGAACAGATTTCTACCCATTGTAAATGCCCCCGAAGATTACAAAATGCACCTAAATAGCACTAACAACAATAACAACAGCACAGAGCTAAATAATTTGCCTAAAATCAAACAGTTGCCAAGTGATCAGCCCAGGATTGGAACCTGCATTATTAAATCATCCTGTTTAAGACTCCAAAGTAAGTGCACTATACATGTGGGGAAAACAAATTTTTCAAGCTAAAATTAAAAAAGAAAGGGAAGAAAAGAAATCTCTAGTATCTTGTTCTTGGTTCCCCGTTTATATCTTGCTTTGCAGTACACCACACAATGGGCACTTTTGTTCAGCTCAGCAGGGCTATTTATATGTTGTAACTCTCAGTGCCTTTGGGGACTGTGTTCTTCCTTCTCTGAAATCTAAAGATGGGCGTTTAAGAAAACTTCCAGGATGAGCTAACTCTGTTTCAACTAGCCACGCCAGTGTTTAACTCTGTTAAACAACTAGCCACACCAGGCCCACCACGTCCGGAAACACAGACCCCACCTCCACCTCCACCGGGAAACCAAAGTAAGAGAGGTCACTTAGCCTCCTCCTTGCAAGACTGCCCTGTCCCAGTCACAGAGAGAGAGGGCACGGTCCCCTCTCGCGGAAACCCACTTCGACAAAAGGGAAATAGAAATTGGGCTGTGATGAGCCTTGCCCTGGTTTTTAGCAGGCACAGAACACTAGCTTTCTGAAACAGGGGCATCTATCCAGTTCGAAAGGTCTTGAAGGAAAAGAAACGTGAGATGCGTCTGTAAAAACGTGCACCAGAGAAACGAGAAACAGAGGCAAGTTGTGGGCAATCAATACTTCCCTACTCCTGCAGATAAGCAAAGTCATGGAGGATAGGCCAGTCTGCAGTACCAAGTGTGTGAGGGGAAGGAACAGATCTTTCTGAGACTGTTCTCTGACACTGCTGAGGGAGTGGGTGGCAATATTGAGTCTAAACCGAGCGCGTCTCCATACCACCACCACAGCTCCTTACACTTCCCCAGGAAAACAAACTGCCTCACAGATGCATCGATTTCTGAGTTGAAATATAAAACGGGAAGAGTAATTTTTAAATACTAAGGCAGCTATGGCAGTTGGAGAGGCAGCTGAGGGACGATGCTAGCAACCTGGGTAGCATGCCATTTCAACTGCCGGGATCTTGCTCTCTTTGGAGGCGGATATCCCAGTGTGGAGGTGAACATGAGGAGAGAGGCTCTGGACGGTCACAGGGGATCACGGATCTCATTTCAATGTGGCTAAATAATAATAATAACAATAATAATAATAATAATAATACTTACAGCAAACATTTGTTAAATGTGTACCATATGCCAAGCAATATGCTAAGCACTTCACCTGAATTATCTCATTGAAGCTCATAATCACTATACAAGGTAGGTGGACATTTTACCAAATAAGGCAACAGGGCTAACAGAGTGAGACCTGCTCTTGAAGGAATCCTTTGGGGGCTTCCATACATTGAGAAACCAAAAGTGGAGCGCCCCTAGAATGCCCCAGTGCCTACGTAGGGGTGGTACTTAAGTTCTAACAACAAAAATGCATGCGATCCCAGGACTGACATTTAATAGCTGTGTGACCTTGAGCAGGCCACTTGACCTCTCTTGGGCTCAGTTTCCTTCTTTGTAAAATGGGGAAGATGATCTGATAATAGCACTACTTCACAGGGGTGCTGAGAGAACTAAATGAGATAATATATGTACAATGCGAAGAGTTTTGTGTATCAGTAAAAGAATTACGTAGGTATAAGCTGCTATTACTTTATTACTGTCTCTAAGAAACATATTCTACCTAAAGGGCTACTTAATCTGGCTCAAATGCTACTTCCCCTAAAGCACCTTTCTTGTCTACCGAAAGGTAGTTGCCTCCCCTTCTGTGTTTAATACTCTGTTGAGATATTGTTAGAGCTATTGGCACAATGGATTATAAGGGTTTCACCTACAGTAGGTAATTTACATATACCTCTTCCCTGCAGACTGAACTATTTAATGGAGAGGACTGTTTCTTAGTACAGTTGCACTCCAACTGCCAATACTGAGCCCACTGCACTGTTACTAATTAGCAGCAGCAACAATCGCAATAAACACTTTTGTCATAAGAGTTTTGCATATGACATCACATTTAATCTTTACAATAATCCTATAATATAGGAATTATTTGGAATCCTACTTGATACCCAAGGAAACTGAAATGTAGGGGCTGACTCACCTTACTTCAGCTCACATAGCTCATCAATGGCGGGGCCAAGATTCAGTACAGGCCACCTGAAGATCCACAAGTTTTGAACTCTCTGAACAAATATGATCTACTGACTCTCAGTGGATAAGTGAAAGCATTAGTCTAACAAGGCATTTTATAATAAAAGTTCTGTGAATATAGGTAATAAAATATGGGATGCTTCAGTGAAATTAAGGCATATGAAGTACAGATTTTGGAGTGCTCTAACTTGCCCAACATTTCATTCCCAATGTGCTTAGGTACAAAACAAAAAGTAGAAAACAGAGTGGTAAATATGATTCCTGTCATTGTAGGACTAAAAACAGGTATCAAATGAGTAATCAAATAAGTCAACAAGAATGTTTCAGATTACTAAAAGTTCTATAAAAAAATATAAATATGAAGGACAATTTTAGATAGAATGCTCCTCCACAAATTTATCATTTGAACTGAGGGCTGAAGGGTGACAATAAGCTAGCCACAGAAAGAGCAAGAGGAAGTGCATTCTAAGCAGTCAACAAGTAGCAAAGAGTTTGGCAGGTTCCAAAAATTAAACGGACATCAGTAAGGCATCCAAGGAGTCAGTAGGATACAGTGAAGTTGGAAAGGGAGACCATACAGCATCTTTAGGCCATGGAAACAAGTTGGATTTTATTCTAAATCCATAGGAAACCGTGAAAGGTTTTTAGGCAGAGGAATGATAAAAACTAATTCTTTAAAGACCAGTCTGGCTACTGTGTGAAGAAGCAAGAATAGAGTAAGGGGGAATACTCAGGATCACTGACATAGTCTCAGCAAGGATGATGGCGACTTGGACTAGAGATAGTCTTTTTTTTCTTTCGATTGACAAGTTTCCATACAAAAACAGGAGATGTGTTCTATACTTACTCTAGTTATTTACCCAAATTCAACTTCTAGTGTCTTCAGAGTGCAGAGAGATCTCACCTTTCTTCTCTATTGCCTTCATTGTACATACGTAGAAACTGAGGTACAGAGAGCTTACTGGACTCGCTAACTTCATGCAAGTAATTTATAGCAGACTTCACTCACTTAAAGTCAGACATCAGGGGGCAAAGGCATAATAAAACATGTAAGTTTACAAAATGTTCTGTTGTTCCTTAGAAGCCTGCCAAGATTCCATATTTGAAATCTGCAGCTCTCCTTCCTTTCCAGTCTTTTTACACTGTTTAAACCTCACATTAACTCTCATTATGAATATTACGTAGTCCAGCATTCAGCTCAGACATTCAGCTCAGACACGTAGATGGAGCCCACAGGGTTAAAAGAATGTAAGTAGAGTCAAGTCAGAGAATTGTGGGTTATGCCTGGGAGAAGTTCATAAAAGTAATTTTAAACTCTTCTGTTTTCTTTCAGTTCCGTCCTTCGTGTTTATGTGTAAATTATACCTTACTCTCTAGGTTGCATTTTGCCATTTTTCTCTCGTTTCCCCAAGAAAGCTCCCCAAAGTGACAATGCTTTAAAAAAAAGGGGAGGGGGGCCGGTATGAAGTTCCTCTGAGTTCCTGCTCTCTTCAAGCACGGCTCCTATCACACAATAATGTGTTATTTTGTTGAATTTTGGCATCCATCTAGCTTGTTTGGTCTGAAGCCAAAAAATTAGAGTGTGTCGGTCCACCAGTTTCTCAGCAGAGAAGCTCTCTTCTCACCCAGCGAGTGTGCTGTACCCTTGGCCTCTGGCCAAGAAGGGAAATCCATTTTACATAAAGAATGCACAAAGCTCAAGTGCTCAGAGACTTTTTACCTACTAAAATAACTTTATGGACAAATGCCAGTCTGCTAGACACATTCTGCAGGAACATTTGGCATGCAAAACAAGGTAAAGTGCTCTGTGGAGGTAGCAAGTTTTTTAGAAACAAGGAAATGGCTGTGCGTGCCCTCGTGGCACGTCACGTGGCTTGGCACGGCCGGCGTGATTGGCTGCGGCCGAGTAAATACAGCCGCCATGTAAGGAGCGGAACGTCGCCCTTCGCTGGCTTCTTAAAATGGCGGCCTGAGCCCGCACCAGGAGAAGCAAGCTGAGACCCACTCTCAATTTCCCCCCTGAAGTTTTTTGTTTTTGTTTTTGTTTTTAAATAAACCTTACGGATTTGAGTAGAAACAGATTTCTCACAACTTGCTTCCCCGGCTCAATTTCACAGTTCGGCATACACTCAGGCTCTGTCAAAAGCTTGACAATGTTCCAGGGAAAATATTAACTGTAAACTTTCCAAGAGGAATTAAAGGAACAGGCAGAAATGTCAGGAAGCCCTCCTTTTTGAAAGCATGTCCCAAGTTTGCCGCCTGTATGCGTGTTGCAAAGAAGCACATGCAGCCCGAGCTCAAATGACCTCCAGGATGGTCCCACTTCACCATGTCACACAGTGGAAAGGGGAAGGGAAAAAAAAAAGAAAAAAAAAAAAAAAGGACACATCCTCTTTGGCGAAAAGGCACGGAGGTCTCTCCCTCTCCCTCTCAGGCCTGACCAGTTGAACACTGCACACTCTGATGTATAAATATTTGCCTCTGGCTAAAGTTCAAGCAGCCCAGTGTGGCTGCCAGACACAACAGAAAACCAACATCCAAGGGAAAGTGTTTACTGCAGTGGTGGCCAAAGGAGCAACTGCCAGCAAAAGATCGCATCTGATTGGCTGGGCCTGCCTGTGGTGTTATCATAAAGCACCTGGCCTCTGGCCACTGGCCACTGGAGTGTTCCCACCCTTTCAGTAATGGTTATGTCCTTTAATGCACAGCCTTGCCACAGTTAATACAAGACCAAGAGACATGCTGATGGTTTCACATGTGTTCCTCCACAGCAAGGGGCCTGAATGAGCCAAACCACCCATATATCTGCTACCACTACTGCAAAACAAGGGTTTGCTCCTTGCAACTACCCTGGTGGGGCCGGTGACCTTTTTACACACTCCCGCCTCACAAAACCACGGGCATTTCTCAGGTCCAGGACCGCCTGCACACCTCCAGTTCTCATCCCTAGTATTCTACAATTAGATTCCTCCGTCAGCATCACTGGATGAATTTAAGCATCTTCGAAATTCCTGCAAGAAAATAAATTAGGAGCGACCCCTGATAGATAGCTACAATAGGTATTTTAAATAAAGCCACATATCCTTCAAATGCTCTCTCCAAAAAACAAAATATACACCGCGCTATTTTACTGGCTCTATAGTTCTGAAATAGGTAGAAATAAGAGAAGCTGCCCATCAAAAGATTAAGATCTTCAATAAGGATAAAGGAACTGAATGAGAAACAGATCTCGAAGAGGATCTTTTCAGAGAAGTTATGAATTCATAGTTTATGCTAAGCATGTAGCCAGCAGGGCAAAGTCTTTTCATGGTGTTCAGTATTCAGGGCAGTTCGAATACAATCAACATAAGTCACAAAATTTTTAAATCATTGTCATCCATATAACATTTCTATCTTCATAAACAATAATGAATGAACCAAACTTTTCCTTAATGTTGCAAATGAAATGTTTCTGTTTAGTTGAGCTGAAAAGTTATATGGAAAATGGGACAGAAAAATCAAGGAGTATGAAGGTAAGAACTTCTTTTAAGTAAAATTTTTGATGTAATGGAACAATAATTTAGGTAAAGCAAGCCAAGCTGTTATGATTTCATCTGTTTTGAATAAAATACACATTTGCTTAATTGAAACATTTGCTGTTTGTTGAAAATAAAGAAGATTTTACATCCGCACACAATTTAGAGTTCTAACTTTGAAAATTCAAGGTCCTGAATCTTGGTTGATCTTAGGCTTAAAGAAATTTCTGCACCTGAATTTGTTGCAAAACAAAAATAATTTGTTGCAAAACCAAATAATTCCATATTCGATTGTCTGTAAAACTTTAACGATTATATTGGTCCTGTGTAATCTAACTCTTAACCAAATGTGTCACTAAGGTTGATCTGTGTTTGACCTCAGAAGCCCAGGACTTATAGTATCAAGTTTGGCTTCCAAGAGATCCCAACGAATCATGGGCAAGCGAATCACAGAGGAATGTTCTGTTCCCAGCTGTGAACAAGACAGAATTAACTCTGAGACGCTTCTTCCTGCTGCCCCGGGTGGACAGAAAGGTCAAGATGGTTAGCTCCTACAGTCTCAGTACCAACCGTCAAAACAACACGCATGTTAAAAATAGATTGTCTGTAGGCAACTAAAATATAAATGTAGAAAAAATTTTATATAAAGGTAGTTTTAATATATTTAAATTTCGGCTTCAAGTACCTTAAAGACTGTAACATGAAACTAAGGAGAAAAAGGATAGAACAGTAATTTTCCCAAGTGTATTAACTTCACAAACTTTGAGTCTTAAAATTAAAAAAAAAACAATCATTCTGACCCATGGATGACACTTTTCTTAGGAAATTCCTTGGATTCACAAGTAATTCATTGGGAATTAAAGCACAAGAGGCAAATTTACCACTTTTATCTGTTTGTATTTTGATAACTACATTTTTCTCAGCTCAATTTCTATGGAAATAAAAATTCTGTTTACTGTCAGAGGAATTTCTTTATCTATCAGTGGGGAATAGAGTTGAAATACTGAGTTGTTGTTGTTTTTTTAATACGATGAAATGATCAAGGCATTCTAAGGTGCTATGATACATTGGTTCTATCATAACCACATAGAAAACCAGGGGCAACTGCTGTTTTATATATAAGTAGATACTTAAGACTTATCAACAAACGGCATGTTTAATAGTCTCTGGCATTTGCATGATAAAATGTTAAAACATTAATAAAACTAAACTGGTGATAAAAGTAATTCTATCTTACAGACTTTCACACTGAACAAAAATGTACTTTCTAAATAAAAACGTTACAAATGTAAATATTCCTTTTAAAGCTGCTGAATGCATCACTTTACTAGGAAAGGCTTAGTTATGTTATTTGCAATTCCCTCATTGCACAACAATGTACATTACTGTCTGTAAGCTCTAATTTGGCATGGCGCATCATTAATGACCTGAATGGTGGCTGTTTCACACATACATATTTAATTACAACAGCTGAACAAATTACATATTTATGCTTTATAAAGGGGATTGCCAGTCTAATTCATTTGCTATGCATGCAGGTACAGGACTCCATCTGCAACAGCATCTGCACAACAAGAGCTAACAATTATCCATTGTACAGCGAGTAAGCATATCTGGGGAAACCTGTAAGGGAGGCAGTCATATTAACCATTTCATTGCCTCAGGCCCTGTAATTTTTCTAGGGGGTCAAAATCTTTTAAGACAAAAATTGTACCCCTTATATTGGCCACAGTCATTTAAGAGAATCGGCCAACCCTCTCATCCATTCTGATTTCCAATGGGCTTAAGATGAGAGGGGTAAATAATCTAAATCCTACAGGGAAGCTGTGCTTCGAGTGGCTTCTTCTAGCGAGCAGACATTTTCTTAGGACACTTTCACCTCCAGAACTCAAGCACAGGTCCCTTAACGGCCCAACAACAGCCTTTGCCACCGCGTCAGTGGGGCTTATCTTCAACCAAGACAGAGGTTTTGTCTTTGCCACCACACCCTCCATCACACCATAGACCTGGGTGTTTATACAGGATGGGCCTGAAGAACTTTCTTAAGAGAAACCACACTCTGAGCCCCTTCTGAGAGCCCTAAGACCTCTGCTGGGCCATTCTTATCATCAATATACTTTCCAGCTAAGCCACAACTAAAAGCTACTATTCCCTCTTTTGGTAATAAAGTCCTATTCACCAGTGTTGCAACCTCATCTTAAATGGCTTCAGGACTTTCGTATGTTTAATTTAATATATCCAATGAGTAATATAAATATTCTGGACCATCACTTCTACTTCAAAACCCAAAGAGGAAGAATTAAGAGTCAGCCAATCAATAGTGAGGTTTCCCATTATCATTTAAGGCTCTTGCTAGGCAATAAAGAGGCTCCATGGTGATGGCCCCTAAAAGCTCCTTACGGCGTCTTTGCCTCTTTAGGCCGCAAAATCAAAGCATGAGTCAGAGGTGTGGGTTTTTTAATGTTCCCTCTTGAGTGATGGAGTTCAAGCCAGGGTCTGACTGGGTGAGTGGGGTGAAGGAACGGCGGTGCTGGGCACGGCGCTGGATGTGAGGATGCACAGTCAGGGCCTTCTGCCCTCCTCCTTGGAGTCTGACTCCTGAGGAGCCAGGGGGTACTGAAGGGTGGACCCCAACATGTGCTCCCAGCTATCCATGCAGTTCTTGGCTATGTTAGGGCCAAATGCACACGTGGAGAGAGTCCTGATTCACTTGACATCAGCCACCTGTGGATGAGTCAGCCTTTGGTCAGAAACCAAAGTGAGAATGAGAGATGAAAGTCTCACTGACATCTTAAAGGCTGATGGACCTTTAGAAGAACCAGTGCTTTGGTTTGTGAATTCGAACCCCATAGCGGGCTCTGTGCTGACAGTGCAGTGTGCTTGGGGTTCTCTCTCCCGCTCTCTCCCTCCCCTGTGCTCACCCTCTCTCTCGCATGCGCGCTCTCTCTCTCAGAATAAACACTGAAAAACAAAACAAAACAAAACACCTCAGTACTTTCTCAAATCCAAATCTTTCACCAGAAAAAAAAAAAGAAAAGTGCCCTCCATAGGAAACTACCAGAAATACAATCTCACTATGGTGCAGAAGTGGGGTTACCAATTCTCAGTTGGCCAGAAACCATACTGAGAAGGAGGGGCCTAGATAGGCTCTGAACTCACCCATGACTTGTAAAGTATCAGAATATTAGAAGACAGGCTTCCTGAGGTGTTGAGAGGGCACTCTTCAAGGAGCTTCACATAAAGCAAACAGTT
Source organism: Lynx rufus (assembly GCF_022079265.1). NCBI lineage: Eukaryota > Metazoa > Chordata > Mammalia > Carnivora > Felidae > Lynx > Lynx rufus. The sequence goes on from NW_025814834.1 coordinate 172,541,200, forward strand.
GCCCTCAAAATCTACTAGCACCCAGTACTCCATCAGACGCCTCAATCAGGAGCTCCAGTGGGAACAGTGCAAAGGCTGCATAATTTACAAAGGCTTTTATGAACCCTGTAAGGCAGCTGTGTCCACTTTATAGATGAGAAAAGTGAGGCTCAGAGAAATGAAGTAACTCACCCAACACACAGCTAACGAATGGCAGAACTGGGACCAAGCCCAAGACTACCCGACTACTCCAATTCCTCTTTTCTGCCCCTAAGTCTGATTTTAGCTTCACTGTGCCCCCCTCCACCCCCACCCCACCCTTGCTGCCTAGCTTTACTTATATAAGGTTGTCAACCCCCTAGTCAGGGTCACCAGTCTGGATGCATCTTTATCAGCACTAATATTGGCTTCAAAAACAAAGGTAACAGGAACTACTGGTGCCCTTCCCACACGCTGCCCCCCACCCTGGAGGTCACTCGCGGCTGGATGGACATGCTTTCCAGCCTCAAACACAAACACCTGAGTCTCTCTCTCTCTGCCTTGGGGCTTTCTCTGTCCACAGGGCAGGCTGGAAGTGCAGGATAATTAACGTACCCAAGAGCGACCCTGAACCAGTGAAAGATACAAGTTGGCCCTTAGTGAAACAAGTGTGAGTTATGTTCTGTAGTCTCTAAGGGAGTGTGGGGGTGGGCAGAAGGATGGAACCCCAATTGCTAACGGCAATAATCTGCTCATTGAGACCTCTTTTATTGGACTTACCTCCTCCCCATACTTCCTGGGATCATCTCCCAAATAAACTATTTGCACCCAAACCTTCATCTCAGGGTCTGCTAGCAAGAAAACTCGAACTATAAAAACAAACATCAGCACTATTAGCGATGTAAGCTTGGCTCCCACATCCACTATTAACTGTAACCAAATACTAGTATTCTGCCTTGATTAATTTGTTACCAGAATGTTACGTACAAACATCCTTCAAACAGTGAGTGATTCTAATAACGCTGTAGCCTTGCCAAAAGATGGTCACAGAGGCAAATGTTGCAGGCACTTGGTTTTGACTCCTGATGCTGCCCTTTGTTTATATATTCTTCAGCACATTATTTAACCTTAGTGGTGATCAGCTCCTGTGTGAGCAATGAAGATAATGGTTTCTACACCATGGTCGGATTGTTAAGAAAAAAATAGGGCAGTTGTAAAAACACCCAGCATATAGCCTAGGTTCATAACAGTTCATCATTACCATTGTTACAGAACTAACGATGAAGCCAATATGATGTGGACAAATGTTAAAGAGGAAAAAATTCTCTAACAGTAGGATAAGAGGTAAGAAACTTTTTCCCCTACTGTTTTGTCTATCCTCTAAGCCACCTTTAATTAACCAAGAGTAATTCAAATGTTTTAGCAAGCTAACTCCTTTGCTGGTGTTGCGTGATATCACCCTAAAAGTTATGGGTGATACTCAGCACCGCTCTCTGTAAGTCAATGCCACAGGCACCTCGGCTGACCTTGGCAACTTTCAAAGCACAAAGCCATACTCTAATGCACTCCAGCCTTGATCTCGGGCGATCTAGGGGAAGTGGGCAGAGGGAATAACTAGGGACCCACGTAAGATAAATGAGCTCTTGTAAGGTGCTACATACCAATTCATGCGCTCGAAGGAAGAGATGAATGGTGCCTTGAAAGAGCTGATTTACTGTCTAAAGAGAAAGTCTCCTATAGATCTTCATTAAGAATGCTAACTTCCCAAGGTTGATTTGCAAGAGTGGCTACTGTGTGGGACAAAAGACAAAAAAAAATAAAGTTTGCAAATGTCAAGGTCTTACAGAACCAATAATAGAGATGGTTTATTAAAGCTCGTCTTTATTCAGGATACCTTAAATTTGAGGAGGAGGCTTATGGACAGGGGAGTCTGACTAGCTTAAAATCAAGGAGGATTTGTATAGAAAGCACAGTCTTCCAAAACATACCCTCGGGGGATAGAAAACATTTTTAATATAAACACTATACTAAAATATAATAGAACTTTCTTTAATGATTCAGAACGTACCTGAGTATCGTGGTATAGGGCTAATTTCTCAATACTGCAGAGTTTTCCTGTCTTTAGAATCGTGATAACAATAATGAATTGTTAAGAATTAAATGAAATAATGTACATGACATCACTAGGTAAATGGTACTGTATAAATGTGTTTTAAGTCAGGGTTATTACTATGACTGTCATCATGAATTTACTAAATACTGTTTAAATTCTACATAGAAGGTATGGGAAACTGGAATAACTTAACCCCATGACATACATTTGAACTTATTTTTCAACTAACTCCTGATAAGCATCTTCTGAATTTTCTCATAAATACAGAAAACTAAATGCAGGAAGGAGAGAGATACAGATAATGCTGCTTTTCTCATTTTGGTATTCCCAATAATTGTCAGAGTTTCCTATAAAGGATTTAGAAGGCTTATTTTGCCATGGAAACATAATAATACAAATATCTCTTGAATAGGTGGATTTTTAAAATCAATTTATTATACTATGATCCCACTTTTATTTAAAAGTGCATAGAAAGAAAGAATGGAAGAAAAAACGAAAAAAGGGGACAGAATTAGAGTTACTTTTAATATTCCTCTATGTTTTTTCTAGATTTTCTATACTAGAGATAATATTACCTGCTTACAATAAGAAATACATTATTTTTAATATCAACACATTTATATGAAAAAACTTTATTATTTTTATTTTTTAATTTTTTTAAGTTTATTTATTTTGAGAGAGAAAGAGAGAGAGAGAGAGCATGAGGGAGGTAGGGACAGAGAGGGAGGGAGAGAGAATTCTAAGCAGGCTCCTGGCTGAAGAACCGTGAGATCATGACCTGAGCTGAAATCAAGAGTCGGATGCCTGACTGAGCCACCCAGGTGCCCCTGGAAGAAAAACTTTAAATAGAAGTAAGCAATTAGGAAGGATTTCATTTCTATCCTATAAAATATCTACTGAGATGAAAGAAGGAACTTGGTAGAACTGCATTAATAAGGAGATTTAAAGGCATTTACCATTCACTAACTCATGCCTGCCCCCCTCATCCTGCAAAGTTTATGACCCAACTTAAAACAATAACGTTTACAATAAAGACAATGGCAACATTTAAAAAGGGGGGAGGGGCGCTTCAGATTCTGTGTCTCCGTCTCTCTCTCTGCCCCTCCCCTGCTCATGCTCTTTCTCTCTCTGTCTCAAAAATAAATTTAAAAACATTAAATATATACATACATACATACATACATACATACACACATAGGGGGGAAAATTAGTATCTGGGAAAGAAGAAGTATGGCCCATCCGGTGGTCCTTTACCACCCTCCATGTAGCTTTGGCTCTTGGTTGACAGAGCCATTCACCAAAGGTGCAAGAAGGACACAAGGGCTTTCACAAATGGACTCTTGCCTCCCTCTCTGCTTTTCTTTACACACGTTATCCTTGCTACCTCCACCCCGTAACAGCCCTTTGTGCCTCTGGATTCCCACTCATCCTCTACAACTGAGCTAGAGGAAACCCCTTTCAGAGACAGCCCTGAGAACCGCATGTAAGTCTCTCACAAAGAAAGCTGTATTATTCACTTTTCTGTCTCTTCGTTGGACAGTGAGCTCCTTGATGACAGGAGCACACGAGCACTGCGTGTGGCACACAGAAGGTGTGACAACGACCCAGTAAGAGGCTGTGATTACGTGACGTTACACAACAACACAGAAAGGCTTACTTTAAAAGTCAAGAGTGAATAATGTTTTGGCGACTGGTCTGTTAACACCCAACACCAAGTCTTTGAGATGTATTTTTTGAAACCCTTGACACTGTCATCAGGGAGAGAGCCACATTTTCAAGAACACCAATATTTAAAACACATTCTAGCTACAGAGGGTGCTCTTCACTGCATGCCAGCGTGCCCCTCAAAAGAACAAATCATCAGTGCCCTAGCAAAGAAGTTCATCCCCAAATCCGAACTTTTACAGTTCAAGGTATAACTTCGGCCCCATCAGGTGTGGCTCGAACGAACCTTCTCAAAGACAAGATCTGTATCTTCCCTTCTTATTCCCTGGGCACCTATCACAGTGCCTGGGACATCAGAGGTTACCAGACAGAACCAACCCAATCTGCCCTCCCACTTCACCATGCGGGGGTCAAAGGCAGAAACATACCCTCTCCTTCTCAGTTTTCAATGCAAATGACAGGTGCCTGGCTACTAACTAGTCCTGGACCACATGGTAGTGCCCATCCACTCACTTCCTCTTCCTCATCTCCCCACCCCACAGCCAGACAAAACCGGAGATGACAAATTCTTCTAAAAGCTGTGGGGTACTACATCTCTATCCTGGTACTGGAATTCCCCAACCCATTCCATTAAAAGTCCATTTCATTTTTAGACCACATGGAAAATAAAAGAAACCATCTGCCTCATGAAGTATGTGTGGGCACACACGTCACTTTTGGAGAAGGTAACACTGCCTGGGGAAAGCCTCCCAACAGCTTTGCAAACTCCCCTGGCCTGCTGAGAGTGCACATGTTCCAAGACTGAGGAGGGTGGAGAACAGGCCCAGGGCACAGCTTCGATTAGTGCATTTAGCCCTGGACCCCTCCATTTGCGTGACGCCTTCACCTCCTAGGTTGCCTTTTCCTTTAAGACACCTCACATCTGGGAGGAAAAAAAGATGGGAGACAAAATGAAAGCTGAAAGATAATAAAACAAACAGTGCTTAAAGTGGAAAAAAACGGCCAGATCCCAAAGCCATCCCTCTCTCCATCTACTTCTCTCATCAGCTCTGCCCCTATCATCAATCTCTATTCACTTTTCCCTAATACGGAGTAATATTTATTGAGAGCACATTGAGTGCCAGTCACCACGCATCCATTACCTCACTCAGTCCCCTCAGGTATCACCCTCATCCCTACTTGCCGGGGCAGTAACAGGATGAGGGAAGTAAAGTCACTTGTCCAAGGTCACACAGCTGCAACGTGGCTGAGCCGGGCTACCTGGCTCTAACTCTGATGTTCCTTCCATGGTGCACCCTCACCTCTCACAGGAAACACTTAGGAACATCTTCACCAGTCCTGTCTGGAAAGGTGAGAGAAAGAAAACACAGGAGAATCACAAAGAGTAAAGGATTGATTGAAGGCAAATAAAGCAATCCCTTACTCTTCCCTTGAGGGTAGACCTGAGGGCTCTATAAATGGAAAATGATTGCTTCTCCACCTCACACGTCAAGTGTACACAGGGATACCACCATTCACATAGGAATGTGCATCTTCCCAAGGAACACTCATAGAAATTACTTCTCTGTCACCTTCACCACAGAAATGCAGGATGGCACGGCTGTGGCAGATGAGAGACTGTCGCCTTTGGAGAAATCAAAAGAGAATTCTCCGGCATGGAGAAGGGAAGTGACTTGCCCGCAATCACACAGGGAGTGGCCCAGGGAGAGAAGCCAAGTCCCTTGACCCCCTTGGTCTTTTCTCATTTTACTTATTAGCCAGTACAACTCTCTCAGATCTGTCTCTCCCAGCAGACTTCCATGTTCCTCAGCAAGAGCTGCCAATTTTTCTTTCCTAGATGAGCAATGAACCTTCCAAGGGTATCAAAACAAACAGTGGAAAGAGCACTGGCCTCTGAGCCAGAAGAAAATCTAGGGGGCTCAAGTCCCAGGCATTTTACTGGTTGTGAAACCCTGGGCAGGATTCACAAGCACTTAGGTTTCAGACTCCTCATCTGTAATTTGGAGGTAACAATACCTGCCCTCTCTACCCCATAGAGTTGTCAGAAAAATCAAATGAGGGAATGGATGTGAAGAGTCCCTTATAAAACTGCAAATACTGTACAAATATAAAGGATTATTATTTTTGGATTCAATAGACTTTCTCAATTGAAAGAAGCCCTGTGTAGCTGGATGGTCAAGTTATGTTATAAATAACCAAGAAAAATGTTCTGGTTCCTGAAACAATTTTACCAGCCTGCTCGCTCCCACGAAAGGACACTGGTTGTAAAATGAATTAAATCAGCACTCTTTGCTATCTTCGGGACATAAATTGTTACTAGCTGAGGATAGGTAGGGGAATGGCTATTTTCAAAGGCATACAGACCTCTGCCTATAAAAAGCTGACCTTCCCTAGTCTAGAACACAGAGCATGAGGGCAAGATGGAAAAACAAAGGGGCTGCCTGCTGGTTTTACAACAAGAATTATCCAACATGGACTGCCTTATCTCCAACAATGGTTAAAAGAGCTCCTATGCTAAACTCAGCTTCTTGTTAAATATTTCAAGGATGCTAATGGAACCAAAAGATCAACTCCGTTATGCATCAACAGGCTGGCTTTATCCTAAAACCAATTATAAATAAACTTCTAAATACAGCCTGCTTTAAATATGCATTTTAAAAAAAAACATACCCAATCTTCATGCCATCCGTCACCAGCACATATCTGACTCATCTAAAACCCACTGTCTTCAGGGACCCAGTCCTGTACCTCTGTGACCATTTGCCTTCAGAATCATAGCTAGTGCAGCATTATTTCTAATAACTTCTAAAGGTTCCTTTCTCTTTAGGAAGCAGAAATTCACTGCCAAACACACTGCTTCCATTCACAAGATTATTTATGGCACTGATAATTGAATTCCGGTCACATGACTAAGGAAGACTGGGTTCAGAGGGAAAAGAACCTAACCATAATTTCTAGAGAGATCCATAAATTACTGCTTTTCTCCCCTGGAGGCTGAAGTCCTTGGAACTCTATGGATTCTTCCCCAGCATTTACGCTAAGTATGGAATCCTCATAGAAATTCTTCTCTCTGCACTCAGTGGCAAAGCTCCTAAGGTAAATCCTTTCAAATTACCCTTTTGCATCAAACCCTGAGAAACCCTAAGGGGGTGGGGGGTGGGCAAAGGACATCCCCCCTTTTTTCAAGGATCACATGTTGCTGTCTCCAGTAGAGCACAGCCTTCCTAAGGGGGATGGCAGCTTAGAATTAAGGATATATTAACCTACTCCAGTATTCTCTTTCCCCAACAAAAGCACACATCACATCCACACCCTAATAAGCACAAGACTGTAGGCATGGTGGCCAGAGAGAGGTGGATTCTCTTATGCTTTCTCAGATTAGATCAGCAGGGCACTTCCTTCATTTCTTTAAGGAAGACCTACAAAAAATCCTTCCTAAATAAGCAACTCCTCCTCCCTCCCAAATCCGATATTTAATGTTCTAACAAAGATGGGGCTTTAATGATTCAATGCAGCCTGAATTACAGATAACATTTACCTCTTATTATCCTTTAGCTCAACCAGAGAAGACATGTCACTATAGTTACTTTCAAAATATTTGCAAATTATGCTTAAAATAAAAATACAATGAATAATGCCAGTCTAGAAAGAACATCAAACATTTTTTTTCCTCTAAGAAATGCCCTCTTAAATATATCACATTTCCATTTGCTTGGCTTCTTATTTCAAGTAGATGGGTTAAACAGCATCATCCTATTGTAATACTTTCAGCCTGGAATAAATTTAGCATTTTAGAATTTTTTCCACAGTCCCTTTTATTTAACATCTCAGAGAACATAATAAACAGTATTTGATAAAAGATTGGGAATAAAAGAAATTGAGAGAGTAAATAAATCTTCCAAGGTTACAGAGCCAATCTGGTATCCATTCAAAGGCTCAGACTAAGTATGAACTCAGGCAGCCATGTGTGCGTGCACACACGCACGTGCATACCACACACACACACACACACACACCATGGAGCAAAAGCAAATACTGTGTTAGTTGCTTAGGCATTATTTTCTATAAACTTTCTGTCCTTTTCTATTTAGGAAATAATTCTCTCTCTCTTTTTTTTAAGTGAAACTGAAAGAGTCCAGTAGCTAATTTAAAATAAACAAACAAACAAACAAAGTCTGCTTCTTCAGAAGCTTATCAAGACCAAACACCTTTGCGGGTGCACCATCACTGATGTTGGCACAGTGTGGTGATAAGTGTCCAGCCGTTGAAAAGGCAGTGACACTAATTTTTGCTCAGCTCAGAACATCTTACGAAGTTCCAAAGTAAAGAAACAATACTTCCCACTACACTCAGTGAAGAACACCACTTTGCAGGGAAGTTCCAATGTTACTGATAGTTATCTTATTGTCATTTAGATGGCAGAAGCAGGTTGGGGGATGGAGGGAGCATATTCCCAGGCAAGAGTTCCGGTTAGGTTACAGTCCTAAACATGCAGAAATCCTACACTGGCTGGAGTACAGGGAAAATGCCAAATGCTACAGTCAGGCTGTAAGCTACCGTCACAGACCATTTACTAGCAAGCTGGATTTCTGGGGCTAGCCTAATAATGTAGGTCTTAGTCATAATTTGCCCAAGATCCCTACAGCTCCAGGGAAGTCATCTTTAGTTTGACTATCTACCTACATTTACAGGTGTTACTCCTCCCCCCCCTCCCCTCCCCTCCCCCCCCCCATGCAGGAAAGAGTAAATTCTGCCACATTGCTATGGATAGGAGCAACTGTGAACCTGTCCAAATGCTACCTACATGTTTGGTCCTTCAGGGAGACAAGTGTTAACTTACTCATTCACTTACCCTCTTCTGCATCACGGATGCCTTTGGAAACTTGACGAAAGCTACGGCTGATGATATCCAGAAGCTGTAGTTGGACAGTTGTCTCTGCATAAGGATTCCGGGGTAGCCCTGTGGGGCCAGATGAAGAGGCCAACACAGTGCCTACTGGTACTCAATAAAATTCTGACTGTCTGGCCTATGCTAGCTGTTGCCATGCCTTCCAAGATAAATAGCAAACATCTAAGAGTACATGGCAGGAGCAGTGGGAAAGTCTTCCTTTATATACCACAAAAAGATCACAGTATAATTGGAGATGGCATAAATAACATTACTTTAATTCAAATCCCAAAGAGGAAAGCTAATCTCTCCTGTTAAAATTCAATCTGGAAACAAAAACAAAAACAAAAACAAAAAACTGGTTTACCCAATGATTTGACTAGATGAACATTTACTGAGTAGCTACTATGTGCAAGAAGCCAAGATTTGCAGGGGTTATGAAAGAATCACAAAGCTTTTTCTACCCATTGGAAATTCAGAGCCAAGTTGGGAAGAGAAAAGACCAAGAGGTTATGACCTCACAGGACACGTTTTTTAAACCTTCTGTTTTCTCCCATAAGTAATATCTAATAACTACCTGTTGACCCCTGAACACTACTACATACACAAACACCTAAAACACAAGGCAGAAAAGGAGCCACAAAGTCGGTAAGGTGACCGCATTGCAAAGCACAGACCCCTTTCCAAAAGGGAGAGTTGGGGGAGGAGTAGAGACTTCGGGAAGAGATGGCATTTGCTATGCAGACTAAGGTAGAAGAAGTGAGGGTGGAAAAAAGGGCATGGCTGGAGGGACTGAGAGACCACAGTGTGAAAAGTGTCCCAGAAACAAACAGCGAGTGATCAAGTTGACTAGAACACAGAATAGATTAAGGGACAGGGCCGGGGGAAATACATATTTAGAATCTCTATTCTGTGCTTGTTACACAGTTGGAAAAACCAGGCTTCAGACTGTCTATGTTGCTTTTTAAGCTTGCAGCAGCAGGGGGAAAAACTTGTAATATTTATCTGGAAGCTTTCAAGATCCACGAAAATTACTTCCCCCCCCCCTCCTTTCAGGAGGAATCAACTGAATTTTGTAAATAAAAGATCCCCTTAAACAGAGTCAGGGCTAAGTTTAACAAGTTGCTATTTTAACCATTTAGGCTTGCCACGAACAGAGGGCCCGATATGAGGAGCAAAGGATTCACAGGTTTGTTCTTTGTTTTATGTAGCCACATCTTGTCTCCAACAAAATTACGATAAGACAGACTTTGTTTTCTAAACAAGCTTGGGGCCTTCCATAAGCAAAGGAAGCAAGTCTTGCCGCAAAAAAAGCAAAATGCTGATAATTGGAGAAAAGGAGAATATTTAACAGCCATTCATAATTAAGCTTTAAAAACCTTGGGATCAAAGCTATGAGTTTATAGGAAACACCAAGACTATGACAGCCAGGGCTTAATTTTTCAACCCCTAGGAAATAGACACATACCCTCCACCCCAGAAGCTTGAAACCATCCTAGGATAACACAAATATAATGTCGTTTTAAATATATCTAACAGGAGAAGTTTTCGCTGAATATCTTCAAGAATCATAGCCACAGAAAAATGCTAGTGTCCATTTATCTGCACATGTCTCCAGTTTGGGAAGCTAAAACTATTCCTTAAAGGGATCTCAAAAAAGATTTTTTTTTTAAGCCTCACCCAGCTGTATATTTAGCTTGAGTTTATGTTATAAATAATGCTCTTTTATTTTTATATAATCTCTCCTCAACATAAAAATAAAAGTGCAATTTACTTCGGTATTTTTTGTGTCAAAAACTATTATCTTTTTATCTCTATTTCTCGATATATACCTATAATACACATGCACACACAGAGATAGAGCACTTGTACAGAAGTAGATGTACCTGAAATCACTTGCTACAGAAAAATAATGTACATACAGCTCAATTCTTCAACTTCAACAAAAGCACTAATTGTTACAGGTCTTGTAGGTGGTATTTGCACAATTGGTTAAGACCTTACATGTATCAGTAGGAGTTCATTCCACAAGCTTGTATGACTGCTGATGCCTCAATATTTAACATAAACGTATTTGTCAAACTTGGCTTACGTGTGTATGCATAAGGTAACACAGGAATCTTTTCGTAAAAAGCCCTGATAATGTTCCTCTCTCTAATCAAAACCCAGACCCATTAACACTTCCACAGTCCTTTGTCTGATCCATCATGTAAATGAAAGGTATCAATTGGCATGAAATCTTCATACCTTATTAACTTTACATCAAAATCTGTGTATGTGGAGAGCATCCAATTTTGGAATTTAAATAACCTTCAAGATTTGAGCTAGGGGGGTTTCCAGACACACCCAGAAATCTACTGGAAATAAGGATAAGCTGTGACATGCTTTTGAAAGATCGGAGGTAGAGGAAAGAAAATTAAAAGAGAACTAAAAGGACCATAACACCTAAAACCTGAAAATGTTTTAATGAGAAATAACACCATTCCTGGCTTATGGAAATGACAGGATTAATCACTGCAGATTTGTCCCTTCTAGTGAGATCCTTCTTCAAATTATTTCAAATGAACACATGAAGGATTGATTTTTAAACCCATGTAAAATTCTTAGAGACAATGCAGACTGACTTAATTATAATCAATAGAATCTACAGACATTGATGCAACCCAGCAGAAACGCTGCCTACCAAAAAGCATGGTATAAAAATCACTCCATGGATCCCTTTGTACGCAACAGTGATATGACCTTAATAAATATTTCATTACTTACAGCGAATAACCAAGCATCAAGATGGCAAATTTTAATAGCTAGGAAACAATACCATAATGATTCTACTAAGAAAATGCCTCATTTAGATCAAAGTAAACTTATTCTAACTTCCAGCCGTCATTCCCAAAATACACTGCAAATCAGTTTGTAATCCTAAATAAGAGTACACTTACCCATCTCTTCCACATACAGATGGATGAATTGCTTAAAGAGGTTTTACAGGAGACTTTTCTCACTATAGCAACATTTAAAAAGTCATATGGGAAAAGATGTAAGTTCAAGTACATTTTCTTTCCATCTTCACACAAGGAAGTACTGAACAAATACTCTTCGATTAATTGACTTTAGGGGATAGCCAACGGTCAGGTCCCAGGACAGCCTATACATTGGCTTTCAGGTTTCTTTTGTTGAGTTGTAATTAGTAGCTAAGAGCTCATATCCTACAAATAGTTTGGATGGTTTCTTTGTTAAGTACATTATCGAACATTTACCCACACTTAAGTCCATCTGCTATTTTGCGTCTCACTCGCCCAATGTGGGTGGATCTTCCGATGTAGGGGAAAGAGACTGCATATGGAACACAGACAGAGCTGGGTTCAAAGGTCATCTCCAAAATGGACAGTCATACTTCAGGTAAGTGACTCAAGTACTCAGAGCTTTGATATCCTCCTCAGGGCAATGGGGGTCACAATACCCAATTTATAAAATTGCTTTGAGGATTAAGGGACAAGTTTAATGCATCTGGTATAATCTCTCACATTACGGGTACATACTAAATGGACACACGCTATATTTTCCCATACAAATAACTCCCCTGTTCTTTTCCTTGTCTCTGGAATAGTCCCTCTTTACAAGTCCACTCTAAAGTAGACTGTGATTTAGCATCTGGACAATATTTTATGTTTAACACTAAATAGATTATTTAGGGCAGTGGGATGGTTTACCTATCTATTTACCTCCTTAAATAATTCATAGATTGTCTTGGCATAGTTTCCCCAATAAAAAACACTTTTGCCTCTTACCTTCTAGCTTATGGTTACTGAAATATTTAATTATCCTAGCATTATGAGAGATTTCACTAACTTACTGGGCCTGACAAAGTGATTATATGTTGGAATTATATGAATGTTGTAAAGGTCTCCATGCTTCTGGGTACTCAGTAGGTGGCCCATTCACTCTACAATACCTTCCTAGATCAAGGAGGAACACCTTCAGACAATCTAGAGTTGTTGTTTTGGTTTGGTTTGGGGTATTTTTTTTTTCACTTAAAAAAAATTAACATCTAGATCATGAAAACCCAAATTTATAACCTTGAGAAGAAATGATCAGGATCAAATTGGCAGAAATATTTTCTCTCAATTTATGTACTTATGGTGGTTTCCCGAATTTGTCAAGGGCATTAGACAGTAGCTAGCTCAGCGATAAGCTGCAAAAAGGCATAAGCAAAAATATTACTGATGAGTCGATTGGCTGGAATCAAACAGATACGGTTTTCCTTTAGTGCATGCTTCCCTATGATTAAGAGTTCTTCGAAGTTCCATAATTCTTGAGTTTAATCAACTAAAAAAGACACCTGGTTTGGAGCAGTTCAACTATATGCGTACATATAAAACATGCTTTGAATCAGCCTGAAATGGCTGCTTTTTTGTAAAGCATTTTGGAAGAGTGTCCCAGTGTTTGAGTTAAATATACAGATAAATAAAAAGAAAATATTTCCTTCCAACAAAAGTTATTAAGATCTGGGGCGCCTGGGTGGCTCAGCCAGTTAAGCGGCTGACTTTGGCTCAGGTCATTATCTCATGGTTGGTGAGTTCAAGCCCCGAGTCAGGCTCTGTGCAGACAGGTCAGAGCCTGGAGCCTGCTTCAGATTCTGTGTCTCCCTCTCTCTCTCTCTGCCCCTCCCCGCTCATGCTCTGTCTCTCTCAAAAATGGATAAAACATTTTAAAAAGTTATTACAATCAGAGGTGAATGACTTATAAAGCAGATTTATTGTAGAATAAAAATAATTTTTTCAAAAATGTAGTTTATCCATAAATTTTTAAAAAAGGAAAATATGAGTTAACTTAGATATTTTATTATAATGCAGTAATACAGAAATAACATTGAATGGTATGTTCTTAACTTTTCCACCAAAATTCTACATATAAACTTCTCCGAGAATTATATAAGTTCATTTACTATTCCCAACAGTTTACTCATCATTAGCAAAGACCTATCCCATATAATGCAGTAGCATTTTGTTAAAAAATAGGGGCACCTGGGTGGCTCAGTTGGTTAAGCGACCGACTTCGGCTCGGGTCATAATCTCGCACTTTTGTGAGCTTCAGCCCCGCGTCGGGCTCTGTGCTGACAGCTCAGAGTCTGGAGCCTACTTCAGATTCTGTGTTTCCCCCTCTCTCTACCCCTCCCCTGCTCACGCTCTGTGTCTCTCTGTCTCTCAATAATAAATAAACGTTAAAAAGATTTTAAAAATAAGAAAAATAAAAATAAACACCGGCCTTCCCCTAAACGATACTTTTCCTTTATAATGGTAAAATCTGGAGATTTTGATACATGTTGGAGGTCGCGGGGTCTCCAGGCCCTGCATCTGGGTTTCCTGTTGAGTTAGTTTCTGTGTCAGGCCCTGTTCCCTGGCAAATACCGCAGCTATTTACAACCCCCCCCCCCCACCCCTCACCACAATAGGGACTAGAAAGCTGCATAGTCATTTCCCTGAATTTCCTTACAGCAAGTGATCCAGTTTTAACCAGTGAATCATACAGAGATGCCACCTGTTAAGTTCCTAGAAAAGTTTTTCCTTCTCTGATAAATGGAACAAATTAGGCTAGCATGACCCAACACTCCCATCCTCCTGCCTTAAACATACATATGGCAACTGTAATATGACAAGAATTACAAAATATAAGTCAACAAATAAGCATGTCAGGACAAAAAAAATGGAAGGTGCCTGAATTCTTACTGGTTTGAGTGAGCAAATAAACCACTACCAGCTACTACCTCTGGACTTACCTTACCACAATGTAAGAAAAATCTATCTTCATGTCAACCACTGGTTTTTGTTTCTTGCAACCAACAGCATTCTCTCAAGACTCAGCTGCCATTATTTAAAATATTCTTTAATTCATATCAAAATCTGGATTTCCAGATTCTTGAAGGCGGGGGGTGGGGGGGAGAAGGAGGAGGAGGAGGAGGAGGAGAAGGAGAAGGAGGAGGAGGAGGAGGAGGAGGAGGAGGAGGAGGAGAAGGGGAAAAGGAACTGAGACGTTGGGCCAAGGTTTTCACAAAACACCCAACACCAACTGGCTAGAGCTAAGGGGCTTTTCAAGAGGACTTGCTGGCTTTCAATGGGACTTGGGCTCCTCTGTCCATAGACTACTTCTTTAGTCACCTCTGTAGCTGCTTCAAGCATGTGAATGTGAGACCCTACACACAGCGTACAAAAATATATACTATGTACTATGAAAACAAAGTACTATTATAACCAACAAAAGATTTGCATCTTTGCTACCTACAATCCAGATATCTGGCATAGACAGTCACAGTCAAACTCATGAAAATGTATTTTCTTTTTCTGACTCCTAACTTTTTCAGTAGACGTACCGTTTGGGGTTCTCATAGGACACTTACACAGAGAGGAGAAAGATACCGTGTCACCAGAGGGCTATATATTACCAGTTATGGCTAAAGACCATACAATAGTGATAACGATGGTAATAATATCTACTATTTACTGAGATTTTTATGAGAGTGTAGGCAGTGTGCTAAGTGCTTTACAAATACTATGCCACTTAATCCTGAAAGGAAATATATTAGGTAAGTATCATTACCTTTATTTTAAAAATAAAGAAAGTGAGTTGTCAGAGAAAGTAACTGTTCCGAAATCACAGCTAACAAGCAGTAGAAGGAAAATTTGAATCTCAGTCTTTCTGAGTCTAAGACACATACTATTTAACCACAGGTTATACTGCTTTACAACGAAGTCCAAGAATATCGGGCTTTTTTGAGAAATATTCAGTAATATTTCTAAGACCTACATCTCACTCTTATGAAACTACATTCTAACATGAACATTATGTCAATATTTGATTTTTAATACCCACTAGTAGAAGTCTTGATTCCGGTATAGGATTTTTTTTCAAGAGGCACTTCCTTCTTAAGTATAACTGACCTGGTACAGTAAATTCTCAAGATTCAAAAGTGACTCATTTCCAAAGCTCCACACATTAGCAGCTGGTATTATTCAATCTGAGATTTAAATTTATAATGTACTCTTGATAATGTACTCCCAATACATTTTTCACTTCTCTATCTCTTGAATGACACAAGATAAAAGATCTTTAAGGTATAAATATTTTATACAAACTTTCACTCTGTTTTTCCTCAGCCATTTTCCATTTGCAAACACTAGACATCATGCAAAAAAAAAAAAAAAAAAAGGTTGAAAGAGTTTTATGGATTATGCTGGGGGGGCTGAGAACTGCTTATCCACTCTGCTGTGGCAGCAGACATCACAGCTACCGGCCTAACGGCCCTTGCTGGCTAATCAGAACGTTCCACCCTAAATGGGGTCTGATTCAAAGTACTATTTTTTCATGGGGCAGAGAGTGGGCTGGAAGGGAACAAATTCCCAGCATCATCTATAGAGATAAACTAAGTTTGTGCAGGGCACTGGTGGTGCCAATGGAACCCTGGTACCGAGGCACCTCATTCCACTGGAAAGGTCAGGACACAGCCATTCCTCCCAGGCATGATCAGAGGAACAGAATCTTACCAGAAATCAAAAGACCTGCACAAGGCATGTGGCTTCTGGCAATCAGTTATTAAGTCCAAGGCTCTCTTTTCACATTTGTAAAATGAAGAGGTTGACCCATTGAAGGTTTTCAAACTATCTACACAGATCCCCTAGGGCCTTGCTACTCACGCTGCGGTCACTGTCTGTGTAACAGCTCAGGGGTTTATTAAAAATGCAGAGTCTCAGGCCCCATCCCAGACTTACAGAATCATAATTTCCTTATAAGGGGTTTCCTAGGTGATTTCTTGCCCTAGGGATCAGTTCCAACCAAGGTTACTTTAGGAAGGCAGGCTAGATGGGCCAAGCTGACAGGGATCCAGGACTCCCACAGTTTTTCACGGTATGTATGTATGTATGTATGTACACATACGTGTGTGTGTATGGGTGTGTGTGTATATATACACACATATATATGTATATGTATATATATATGTATATATATACATATATATATACAGTTTTCCCATGAATTTAGTTTTGAAGACCTCTAAAGAAAATCTAAAACTACTGGATAAAAGGATCTATAAGGTCCTTCATAACTAGAACTGTCTATGATTTTACAAATTTGCAAAAGTACTCACATTTATCAGTATAAGGGCTATTTGTTTTCTACATTAACTCACTGTGGAGAGAAATATTCTATAATTTGCAACTAATATCCTTATATTCAGAAAATAATTTGATCTTTTCCTAAAGATATCAAGAACATGAGTTACATGAGGGCCTTTGGGTGGCTCAGTTGGTTAAGCGTCTGACTTGGGCTCAGATCATGGTCTCACAGTTCATGAGTTTGAGCCCCACGGTTCATGAGTTTGAGCCCCATGTCGGGCTCTGTGCTGACAGCTCAGAGCCTGGAGCCTGCCTCAGATTCTGTCTCTTCCTCTCTCTCTGCCCCTTCCCAACTTGTGCTCTGTCTCTGTCTCAAAAATAAATAATTGTTAAAAAAAATTTAAAAAAAAGAACATGAGTTATACGGAAGTGTTCTATTACTGTTAATACCCAAAAAAGTTACTTAGGAATATTAGTATATAGGATATTTGTAGTGCACATATATAAAAATACATATGTGTAAATAAATACATGTATATTCATATATATACATGTATACCTGTATATATTTATACATGCATACACGTATACACATATGTATACTATGCATTTAATTCTTTATATGCATACATATACACATATATATGTACTATCTATATTTATTTTTATATTGTACACACATATACATGTACACATATGTGTATATCTAGAGAGAGAGGATCTCAAGCTATTAACCCTCTCGACCTCGTATCTGTTCTACTTTTGACAGTGTCTCCCTCACTGTTCAAGCTGCCAGCTAACACCTCTTGTTTGTTTCCACTTTCGAGGCTCAAGCACCTGTCTGTTATGACTTTACTTGCTAGTCTGGAATAAAATGTCAGACTCGGACAGGAGTTAGGTTCACTGATGAACATAAGATCAAGAGCTTTAGTGCTTGAACCTGATAAAATCTACTTTGGACAACTGGAGGCTGGCTGTGCTTTTTTCCTGGTTATCAGATGTATTCCCAAATATCAAAACAGAAAAGCAAAACCACAGGAATGTGAGGTCTGTCTGTAAATGACTGTAAGAAAAAGATGCATTTTATTTCCTTGGTTCTCCTCATCTCCTGCCTATGCAAATGGACTGTGATAATCTTTGTGAAAGTGCCTGAAAAAAATGTCAGTTGGTGCTGCACTGTGCTGACCACCATCAGGAGAATCGGAGGATAAGGAGGAGAATGAGAGAGAACTCCTCAGCCTGCATGTTCTTCTCTGGCTTAACCCGCTGTCATGGGCCACTAAAGCAGTCAGTCCCAAGGCTGGGCTAAGCTAGGAAGGTGTGGGCCAGTGCAGTTATGATCTGTTCTGACTTCCAGGCAGGCCAGGCTTAAAACCCAGATGTTCATTCCTCCTTTCCACACGTGCAGCGGGCACCCTTGGAGAATACTCAAGTCCCAATTCGTCTCTGCCTATGAGACAGGACACTCTAGATCACACAGAAAGGCATTCCCACGACTGAACCTATCCAGAGAAATGCTTCAATATCACATTTCAAAGTTGTCGGACACTTCAGAGTGGTTCTCAAAATTTAGCATGTATCAGAATCACCAAAAGTACTTGTTAAACAACAGGTTGCTGGGCCCCATCCCCAGAATTTACAATTCGCTAGGTCTAGGAAGGGACTAGACATCCGCTCGTCCACCAAGTTTCCAAGTGATGCCAAGGCCACTAGACTTGGAGCCACACTTCAAGACCCATTAATCCAGGTCAAGCCCTTATTTTAAAGAGGACCAGGAGGGTGGAGTGATCTGGCCAAAGGCATAGAGCGGATGACGGAAGTGAGGACTCCAGTCTCTCTCCCCTATTGCACAGTTCAGGACGCTTCCTAGCACAGGAGGAGGCTCACACTGATTCCATGAAAGGTATGCCAAGAATGTCTTTATCTATAAGCAAAGATCCTTGGTGTCTTATACTTAGGTAGCCTTTTAAAATTTCATCTACATTATCTCATCTGAGTCTCATAACAGCCTAATGAGACAGGCAAAGATTAACGTCCCTATTTGAGAGATTAGGAAACTGAGATGCAGAGCTGTTAAATAGTCTCTCCAAAGCCACCAAGTTCAGTCGGTATGCGCTGTAACAGATTGCTGCTATGCAGGGTACGGTCTGGAGCCCTACAACTTGGACATCCACATGGCGGGAAGCCTGTTAGCGATGCAGAATCTCAGGCTGCACCACGCACCTACTGAGTCAGACTCTGCCGTTCAAAGGTATCCTCAGTTGATTCATATGCATAGTGAAGTCTGAAAAGCATTGGTACAGAGAGGCCTGGAAACCAGGTCAACTAATTCGAAAATCGATGCTTTCTCTCCCCTCTTTCTGTTCTGAATGTACTGCTCAGTGTCATAGTTTGACTTGTTTTGGAACATAACCTAATTAAGACGTTAACTCCTATCAGGAGACTCTTACCAGATAAGAAGTTAACTCTCACCAGGTAAAGGACACTTAGTGTGTTGTACTTTAAGAAAAAAAAAAAAAAAAAAAAAACTAAACCAGGTTAAATTACCTTGATTACCAGTCTTGGTAATTCCTCTGTAGTCATTTTCTTGACTGATGTATAGACCCCTATGAAATGAATCCTCTGAGAAGAAGATGGGGGCAGGGGAGATACGAGACAGTGATCAATGGATTCAATTAGTTACAGTAGAATTCTACTAAGATGAAAAAAGATCAAGACACAACGCATCTACTCCGGGGTGGCTTAACTACTTTACCCAGAAAGTACACCATTTCTTTCTGACCTTCTTCAACTATTAAGTTCAGAAAAGCCCAAAACGGCTGCTCCTGGGGAAATAACCACAATGAATGCAAGGTTCCTTACAACTGGAAGTATTTAAATACTGTTTTAGTAACCTAGGCAAGATGACAACTGCATTTCTTCACATACAGGAAGTGTTCTACAGACCAATTTCTCTAATGACAGCAAATAAACCCCTCTCGCGACATACAGTCAACCAAGAAGTAACTCAGTGGTTACCGTAAGACCACAGTTTTGAAACATGTATGCAGGTTTTTCCTTCAACTTTTCAAATCAATTCTTTCGATTGACATTCTTTGTTGAACAGAAACCAGAATGCTGATACAGTGCACCTGTGAAAAGCTGCTGACTTCAGCATGGCAAAATGTAAATTCAAATGATTTTTTAAAAATATATCAATCCTAGGCATTCAAAGAGTACATACAAATACAAACACACAAGGGTTTTGGTTTTTTTTTGGGGGGGGGGGTTGTTTGTTGGTTGGTAATTTCAAAGTTGCTCTGTGCAAACACATAATTAGTTAATCAGGGTAGTAAGAATCCAATCATTAAAATTAAGGGTCAGGGCACACCAATAACTATTTATAACAGCTGAGGAGGTCAGCATATGAAACAACACCTCTGCGATGCAAAACTATTATTTTAGAAAGATGCGAATCTATTAAAAGGAAGGTTTCTTCTCTAGTTTAAAAATAATGTGATGAATTAATAAAGTTGATCAAGTGATTAACAGAATCCACAATCTTAATCTTATTATTTGCAAAGATGAAAAGGCTTTTCTGCCAAGAGCCAACTGTCTCCATTTGCTTCAGAACAATAAAATCTGATTGACTGTGATCTGCCTACTCTCTCTGAGATAATTTGGCATGGGCATACCTTTAATTCTCCTTGTATTTCTTTATCAAGATACACAAAGCTGTTAGTGGTTTATCCCTCTGAAACCTGGGGATTCGTGTAAATAACTTCTAACGGTGGGATCGCACATAACAATTTACAGAGCACTGTGGCATAATGCAATTCAAAGTTGCTCTTGATTTAAAATGTTTAAAGTCCAACCACAGTGTCAGTCTGCCCAGAGAAATCTCTTATAAAAGTTTTCACACTCTGTTGGGTTAAGAGACAGTGGGTATTAATCCTATGGCTTCTACGCCAAACTTCCTTTTTGTGGTCAGCAGAGAAGCTATGTGGTTGGTCTGAAGGAGTCCAAAGTCTTTTTTCTGTGTTAAAACAAGGGAAAGTGGGCCGGTTACAGAGTAAAAGAAAAACCACAGCCAGCTCACTCTGCTGTAGCGTTTCCCTTAAATGTGGCCTAGAGCTATTCTGCTTTCCAAAAAAAGGTTTAATTTAAACCATACACAGTGCTGCAGGCTGCCACGTTTCCAAACTCAACATTCCTTTCTAATCTGTGCACTTCAGAACCAACATTCTGTTTCCATTGGTACTCAGATGAGCTTTAATAAATAAAATATCACTGCCCATCCATTACTTAATTTGAAAATAATATGCCCTTCTCTCCCCCCACCCCCACTGACATTATTCTAAGTGCTTGTATTCAAGTGTGTTGAACTGTTGTAAACATCACCCCTGAAAAATCGGTGCCGCTCTCTTTCGGGGAGCGAGGGGAAGGAAAACGGGGACTGCAGCGTGAGGGGACTGAGTGTTAGCAAGTGGTCCGGAGCTCAAGAAAACTGCTGCTCTGTGAGAAGGTTGAGTCTGCCAAAAATAACTTATTATCTTTACGTTAAGAAAGAAAAACCTTGTTTATTCCTCAGATGGGACACCAGACTCTGTGCCATTATTCAACATGTCACTAGGAAAGACCACAGTCACAGCAGCTCACAGCTACAAAACAGCCACATGACCGATACGGGTCTCTCTCTGGTCATCGGCGTGGCTGGTGCCGATCACCACCCTGGCCAGAGCGAGCAGAGTGAATACTCCACAGCTGGGGCCCTTTCAGTTTTCGCCTCCGTGTATTCACTCGGATGTTCATTAAGAACTCCAACCCCAGCGGGAAGGCCGGCACACGGTTTTCTATGTGAGTCACCATGCTCTATTATACATGACACTTGTCAATTAAAGAGGAAACCCTTTTAAAGCAAACTGATGTTAAGCTGGTACTTTCTTCAACATCTGATTTACCGCTGCTGTTATCGTCCAAAGGGAAGTTTGTTTTAGAACAATGATAGCAGTAGTAATCCTCCTATTTCAGTAGTGAGGGATTTAAACACATTCAGGGCGCTGGGGACCAGTCAAAAGGTTTCTTTCAACAGAACTATGTATTTTCAGTAGGAAAAGGAAGGTCTTACTGATGGGATAACTGCCAAGATTGGACAATTTTTCAGCCTAACAGTTTAGAGAATATCATTTTAAACTACCTGGTATAATACAAATGTGGCACCATAGATCAATGCAATGAATTCTCTATAGTCAGTAAAATGCTCTCCCAAATAATGGCATCCATTAATAATGATTACTGCCCCCGTGCCTTTGCCACAAAAGTAATGCCCAATGCTACATCTCCATAGTCTCTAATAAATACCCACAAGTCCCACGATAAGAACATAATCACAACATGGCAAATAAGCGCAGATTCCGGTGAGGGGGCAAATTAAAAAGCCATTACGTTTAAAACTTATTTTACCTTGTAAAATACACTTTCCTTATCTGTAAAATGGGGCTTAGAGGACATGATCTCATAAGTCCCTTCCAGCTCTATGAGTCCATGAGGGTTTCAAGTTTTCTCCCCGGTTTTAATTCTTAATGCACCCACTTTAGGATTCCTACAGCACGCCAATAATAATTAATGCTAATAAGGAGCCGTGAAACTTTGGCAATGAAACTTTAATTTGGATTGATCTGGAGGGAAAAGAAAATGTAGGAAAGAAGATTTCAACCTTAGATTTTTAGACTCAAACGTTACTTGTTTCCTGAAAAAACTGAAAGCAGCACATCTGGACTGTTGAAACATACAATTTCCTGGAAAGGTAGGTAAGTGACCCAGCATGGATGGACACTCTTAAGAAAGCCTATCTTAAGTATACCTTTAAACTCTTAAAAAGAAAACCCCAAAGCTCAGGAATCTATTTCAACTATGTCCCGGCTAATAATGATAATTAATATGCATTGTTTATTCTATGACCAACATGATGCAAATACTTTGTGTGAATTATTCCCCTTTACTCCTTACAACATGCTATAATTATCCTCAGATTATAAATGAGCAAACTGAAGTTTATGGAGAGCTAAGTAATCTCTTCAAGGTGAGAACTGGTAAGGAACCAAGACAGAACTAAACCCAAATTAGTAGAACCCCAGAGCCTAAACTCTTAGCCACAAAGAAGGCGCTGCCTCTTGTTAAATTGTATCTGTGTGATACTCTGGGTCAATCAGTTTGCTATCTTCAAAAACCCTTTACTTCTGTGTGGTATTGACCACCTTAACTACCTAAGGTCAGGCCTCAGATTGGTTTACACGCAAGATTACGTCTATGCTACAGATCTTTAATTTGCTCTATTTAATTAAAATGTGTGCTGTTAATTTCTCAATCCACAATAGTCACCAACAGCCTGAGTTGAGATGGAAAGGTTCTCTTTAGCTTGGGAGTCAAAGTATCAAATTGTCTTCCACTCTTTTTTTTAACAACCTTCCAAAATGCCCTTGACTGAAGGGAACAAATGTAACAAGGGCCTGCAGGTAACTCATATTAGGAAGCTCTTTTCCTTTCATCAGATGCAAAAGCCAACTTGTATAGAGACTGCCCTCTCTAAGCTGACCAGGAAGGCCACATTTTGAAACAGTGGCACTGCGTATTTGGACAAACAACTTACTTGAGGCTTTGAGGACAAGAGTAGCCCAGCAACTCATAAAAGAATAAACTAAGCGCTCACCTAGAGTCTTTGGAACTTCACATGTCTAAAAAGGCAGGAAGATCTAAGAGCTATTTTTAGTAGATCAAAAGCTCACACAGAAACTATAGGCTTACTCAAGAAACAACTGCACAACCTTGCTAAAGCATCAACCAACTCATTACACAAAAACTATTTCATGCCCTTACTGCTGATGGCTTGTTTGTATCTGTGAGCGCAGTTACAGATGTCTGTTTGCTTTAAAAATAGGAAAAGAAATTAATTATTAACCAATGCAGTTTGTCTACAAGACAAAACTTTTCAAAGCATGGAGTCAAAAATATTGGTTGAGGTTCTTGGTGAGAGAAAGAATTGGAAGTGAGAGAAGTCAGATTGCATTGAAAGGCATCCCAGGCCAACCTGAATCTCAGATTTAGATCCTTACAGTAGCGACAAAACACAAGGTCCCATTATAAAGGTATCACTACGAGGAATCATAAACACTTATAGACCATGCAGACAGATGACTGAAGCGGCTGCTAATACCCTATACCGGGGAATGGCAGGAATTATGGCCAACTAGAAGGCCCAGATTCCATCCCATAAGGTGTTCAGATTAAAATGTTTGAAAGCACTGTGCTGGCAGCATTCAACTCACAGAACACCAATTTACCAGGCCTGAACTTATTTCAACCATCAGGAAACTTGTTTTCCAAGAAGTAAAGTGACTTGACTAAATGCACCGCCTGGTTTACTCCCAGCTATGAACAACTCTAGGACTGGAAAGGATGTTTCCTGCTTCCCATTCTTGGGTGCATTTACTGAACAAACCCAGCGCTGACATGGGGCTATCCTCTCTGAAAAACACAGGGCTCGAAAGACAAATGATTTAAGTTGCCTACTCTCACTCTCCTTAGAGGAGGAGACACAGACCAGGAAACAAACATCACAATACAGCATGAACACTACAATGATTCTCTGTTCTCACAACTGCAATGAAAGGGCAGAGGAGGGTGACCAGAAGCCACTCTAGGCGATGCAGTCCTCAGATTTTAGCAACCAAGCCTGTGTGACAGGCTTTCTGGACTTAATAATTATATATATTTTTTAAGAAATATATTCTACAAAAAGGAAAAAAAAAAGGTCTAACATGACACTCTTGGAAAGTCTTAGCCCAAGAAAACTTTAATGGCCCAGTTATAAATCTTCCAAAATGAGAATCTGTAATAGAAATACTGACAGACCTTAATTATGGCAGCACTATGGGGCTTTGTATAATAAAGCCCACATATTTTCAGCTTAGATCATTATTTATAGGATGCCTTGCAAAGGATTTTATTTGCAAGTGCCTGCCTGAATCAATGAGGTGAAGTTTTACACAAGGAAAGGAAGTGCAAAGTACACTGTGTGAAAAAGCAGGGATTTACCTCCTGGGGTTCAGGAGGCCCAGGGACCAGGGGCTTCAGGCAGTGAATGATGATTTTGACTCCTCCAGTTTGTATAAAAGGTTGAAGTTCAGTCTGGCGCAGTGCAGCATTCCACGAGACCTGCTGCCTCTTTGAGCAGGCGATTAATCTCATGATCGATAGACCATATGATTAGGCACTAATAGCTGATAGGAGGAGAGAATAAACAACCATAAATTTGCTTTGTACCGAGTAATCCAAGTGTAAGCGGGGTCATTTAATGGCCACATTGGGTCATGTTACCTAAGGGGCCATATGGAATAAAAATGGACCATACATACATTTTTTAAGATCTTCCGTTATTAGCTCAGGGTTATGGGACCAGGGTGGGGCTATGGGAGCAACACCTACTAGTTTAGTATTCTTCGGTGACAAGATGCAAGGATTTCCATGTACTGATCGTGGAGGGCTGACTGCAGAGAGAATAATGGAAAAGTCCCATTGTTGAAATAATTCCTCTATAAGCACCATCGTCAATCACCCTCAGTATAACATGAGTGGCCCTGGGTGGTCTGTCTCATCAGTGCGTGAAACACTGTATTCTGTGCCTACAGGATGAACTAAAGGGAAGCAGGGCTCAGAATCCAGGACAGGATCTTGTGTGTCTCTCAATCAAAGCAGTTGCTGGACTGTTTAATTCCTCCTTTGCATGCAGATCACTGCTCCGGGTTCCCGGGCTGGTTCTCAGGGTGTCATGAACTTCCAGTATTGGGAATGGTTACGCGACATAAAAGCTGGGATCCAGAAGGTCATAAATCTCATTCTTTCTTTTCTCCTTTTCCCTGGCTTCTTCCCTAAGACGCTGACCTCCTCCATCAGCCCCTTGAAAGAAAGAAATCAATCACCCCCAGACTAAAATGAAAACCTGAGCCTTCCGTAGGCATTGGATGGCTCTCCCTTGTTTGTGACAAAATTCAAGAAAATCTAAAAAATGTCAATTCCCTCTTCCTTGCGTCCTTCTCTCCACCACACCCTTAGCCCTGCGAAGCAAAGATCCCTTAAGCTCTTGCTATCAATGACCATGAAAAAGAAAAGGAAGACACTTTGTTAGCCTAAAAGGAATGTGCCAGAGAAAAGTAATTGTTGGATAAAAAAGAACATCAACTGGTCCTGTGCTTCATTCTCAGCCCCTGGCAAACTACACAAATCTCTTTTCTTTGAAAACTATCTGGGAAACAAACCCCTCCAAATCACCCTCCCCACTTATGAATTGTCCCTCCCAGCCCCCATTCTCTTCATATCCCCCCTCCCTCCCTGCTCCTACTAATATGGCCTTTGTTAATTTCCAAGCCTTTAGGGACAACTGTTCACCACCGTTCCTTCTAGTCTAATTGTTCAATACTGCTGATAGCTCTTGAGCTGACAGAAGAGTTTTCGATCGGCTCTTTGAGAAGAAAGCGGGAGCGTCAGACACCCTGGGGTTTGTTGGGGGAATGTTTGTTGTTGTTGTTCCCAGGAAGCTGGGAAATTCATTCCCCATTCAAATACAAGTATTATCAATGCCCCCAAAGAAGTTTCATGTGAGAAGGAGTTGTTACAGCTGAACCACAGGAGAATTTTTAAATTTACCCTGAAAATCCCTTCTAGGTTTACATTTATTCAAAGAGTTTCCACTCACAGAATATCTGAGCTGGAAGACTTTTGGGCCAGGTACATTGAACATAAAAGGATGCCCCCAAATGTCAAATCACAAGGGATACTCCAAGATCTGGCCATTTCTCTGCTGACACTTTTTGGAACAATAAAACCAGCCCAGCTAGGGCCACCCATCCTAACTCCCAGTCAGGAAGAAGGACTTGCCTTGGGAAGAAAACCAACCAGAGGGCCAGATAATCTTCTGCTCCAATGTGCTCCCAGCAGGGGGATGTACAGCACAGTGATGGAAGGGGACTTGGCAGAGAATGTGGAGCTGAGCAGAGCCTTGACCCCTGGGAACATGGGTCAGTGCTCTTACCTCTACACCACCCTGACTCCTAACGTGTATTTTTTTAAGTTCTTCCTTAGTAACTAGGATCAATTTCTAGCCAACTCTGAAACAGCCAGAACAGGGAAGACACTCAGTTCCCTTCTTAAAACGATGTGAATTCTTCCCAGAGGGGGTAAAAGAAAAAAGAAAAAAACCAAGGGTCCTTCAAAGGAGTCTGTTTAGATCTAATTCAGCTGTCCTTCCCTGATCTTGGTAGCTACCTGTAACCATGTCCTTGTTGAAACCCTCCAGGGCCTATATCTAATATGGTTTACAGTAGTAATATTCATCATCATAATACTTACCATTTACTGAGCATCAGATATAAACTAGGACACTTACAAAAGCGTTTCTAATTACCGAACAGTCCTGAGTTAATATTGCTCCCTCATTTTACAAATGGAAAAAAAAAACAGAGATGAAGGAACGCAGAGAGGGTGAATAACCTGCCCACAGTCACACAGCCTGGCAGCAGAGACAAGATTTAAGTCACACCTATCTTGTCACAAAGACTGATTTGTTTTCCAACAGATTATGCTGTTTTACACACTGTCTTAAGAATTTAAGGGTGAGATTACCCTATAGTTCTCAGGAGTTACTTGGTACTGGTACCAATAGCTGGCCTTTCTGGTTAATGTTTTTCCAAGCATGAAAGCAATACAGTCTTATACCATTCCCATGGATACCAGAGTCTCATATCACTAAAGCAATCAGAAACAAGATGAGTCAGTCTTAGCAAAAGCACTAAGTATAGACTGAAGCTAGGGCTATGTGGGCAAAAAGGAGTGTGGAGTGAAAGAGACTATCTAAAAAATTTTTAATCCTATTATAAAGCAAAAAAATAAAAACCTTTCATCCTCAGGAAATGTTGGCCGAGCACCTACTATGCACCAACCTTTCCTAAATTGAATTAGAAAGGAAATGGTTCAATTTCCCAACTTCTATTTGCCTTTGGACCCTTTGGTATCAGGCACACCAAAAGTAACACATCAGTGGTTCTCCTTCATCATCCCATTTTACCCTGAGGCTGATGCTCTGTAAACGCGAGAGAATTGGCTGCCTCACTGGACTACTTCTGCTCCTGGTACTATAGAGCCATGTTTTGCCCATTGCTAGACACAAAGTACTGGGTCGCCTGGGTGGCTCAGTAGGTTGAGCATCCGACTCTTGATTTCAGTTCAGGTCATGATCTCACAGACATGGGATCGAGCACCGCACCAGGTTCCACGCTGAGCGTGGAGCCTGCTTGGGATTCCCTCTGTCTGCCCCTCCCCCACTCATGCTCACACTCTCTCTCAAAACATGTAAACATTTAATGAATGGATAACCAGATGACTCAAGCATCTGACAATTATCCACATTCTCCTGAAAAGAAGGTTCAGATAGATACACAGATTTCAACATGTCCACTAGTCAGAAGCGTGCTGCTGTTATTCAAAGGTTCAGAGAGAGATGAAAAACCAACCAGGCCTTCAATCAGATACTAGCAATGATGCCTCCTGAAAGTCTTCTGGAAGGCACCAAATCATAAAGAACCAACAGGAATCAGCCAGACAAAGGGATGGAGGTGTGGGGGGAGAAGGGGCTTGAAGGAGAGAAGACGGAAAGTAAACAGGTCCAAAGGGAAGAAGAATGTAGAACACTGAACAAGCTACAAATAGTATATTATGGCTAGAAGGTGGAAGGCAAGATGGCTTGAGGGGTAGGCAGGGGCCAGTATTCTTAAGAGACCTTGTAATAGCAATCTTTCATTCATTCTTCTATTCATTTCACAAATGCTAATGAGCACCTACCATGTACCAGGCATGATGCTAGACCTCAGAGGTACTGAGATGGGTTAACCATGTCTCGGATACTTGTTGCCACCACTCAACGATGAGCTGTACGTTACATGGCTGGTTCATGTTCAACATACAAAACGTGAACTGGAACATAAGAAAATGCCCCTTGCTTTTCCTAATCCACCTACTAAATTAAACTATTCACACCTGCAGGGGAAGGACTCACTTGCATTGGTTTACAATGAACATTAGCGAACCCCCTAGGATAACATTGGACTTTTGCCCACTCATCAATATTAATTGCAACATATATAGATGCACCCTGTGTTCTCCCATTTCTCCAATTTCAGCCCTCACACCAAGGTAGGCTCTTAATCCAACTGAAGTTTCAGGGCACACACTTCGGTGCAGCTGGGACCATAAAAATTCACATGGTATCATTAAGCACCACTAGGTGAAAAAAAACAAATGAAAATTACATGCTTTCCAACAACATAAAGCCCAAAGTCTACTTACAAAGAAGAAAAAAATCAGCCTGAACATTATAAAAGAGGCAAAATGAATTTCTAACAGTAACCACGCAGGACTCACAGATTTCTCCATGTAATAAGATTCTACTTTTAAAAACTGTAATAAAGTAAAATATCTCAATGACCAGAGGTCTGATTCCATTAGAGTAACCCTAAAAGTTATCAGGCCACAGAATGTTCTTTGGTAATGAAAATTTATTTTAGTATTCAGTCATTCACCCTGATTTATATCATTATTTCCAAATATTAGGAATCTACCTAATTGTAGATTTATGATGATACTGAGGGAAGAAGCGTGCACAGCTTCAGGATTATATTCACTTGAAAAGAATTGTCCATAAGAGTCACTAACTCACCACCCAGTCAGGTGTCCAAATGACGTGAAAAGCCACATGGTGCCAGTCCTTTCTGAACCCACCTGGCCACACTCCACTCCCAACTTCTAAAATACCTTATCAAGTGAAATTAAGTGAGACTCATCTCACACAGTTTCTCAAAAATGTGTGAGAGAAAAGAATCCTTCCATTGCTACAGAAACTTATACCAAATATCTTCTAGTGCCTAGCAGAAGCAGTCCCTTCCTGTAAAGAGCACACTATTTAGGGGAAGAGGAGGGGATGTGGGGGCCAGGGGGGTGACGAGTAAATCCACAAAATCACAACAGCAAAGGTGCTGTCTTGTAGTCACTTGCGCAGAGAGGGCCAGAGAGTCTCACATGAAGAACACCTCACAAGCCCAAGATAACCCAGGAAGGCTTCCTGGGGGCAGGGCTTTTGAGCTCAGTCTTGTAGAAGAAACAGGAATCATTAAGGAGATTTTCTGGTAGTTATGCATGTGTAAGTGACTCTGCTAAGTTAGCAATACTTGCATTTTAGACTGTGCTCTGTTGGGGTGGGTCTTCTAGAATGGAAGAAACTACTTTAAAAAAAATCCTGCCTATCAGCCAATGAGCCTAAGGACACTAGAATCTCTGGCAGGGTAGACTTAGCTGAATAATGAGGTCCACCTACCCAAGATGTCTATGTCCTAATCCCAGATCTGTGAATATGGCAAAAGGGACTCTGCAGATGTTATCAAGTTAAGGACCGGAAAGTGGAGAGATTATCCTGCATTATCCAGGTAGGCCCAATGATGTGATCTCAAGGTTACTTATAAGAGAGAGGCAGGAGGATCAAAGACCTGGGAGAAGGACGCAGAGACTGGAGTGATACGGCTATGCACCAAGGAGTGCCAAACCAGCCTCTGGAAGCTGAATGAGCCATCAGGGTTCTTCCCTGGAGTTTCCAGAAGCAACCAGCCCTACTGACACCAGCCTGGTTTTTAGACTTCCTACCTTCAGAGCTGAAGAAAATAAATTTGAGTCACTTTGAGGCAAGTGAGTGAGGGGCAGAGAGAGAGAGGGAGAGAGAGAAGCAAGGCTCACCCTAAGTGGGGCTCGAGCTCACCTGAAATGGGGCTTGTGATCACCTGAAACGGGGCTTGTGATCACCCCATGCAGGACTTGAGCTCAAGAACTGTGAGATCATGACCTGAGCCGGAGTCCGATGCTTAACCGACTGAGCCATCCAGGTGCCCCTAAACTTGTGTCCTTTTAAACCACTAAGCTTGTGGTAACATGTTATAGCAGCAATAGGAAACTAAAACAGAGTTTGCAGTAACATGAAGAAGAGCTAAGTTAAATCAGCACTAACGTCACCTCACAAATCCAGGGCACGAGGATGTGCCAGAGCAGAGAAACAGTGATAGTTGTCACTGCTGAAGGAGTTAAACTTTACACATAAAACCTAAAACAGGTGCTTGCTTCTATGACCGGAAGGGAGTGATCATGTAGCAGTGAGGGAGTTCATATCTGAGCACCTCTATCACGTGCCCTCCACCCCAGACCCAGCTTCTGGGTAGGGTGCCCCATGCCACAGACATCCAAACACACTCCCACCGGTGAAAAGAAAGTAACCAAGCACCTGGAGAGCAGGTATTTTTGTCCCATTCGTTCGCCAGCACTTGGAACGATGCTTGGCACACGATAGTTGCTAATAATATTTAGTGAACTAATGAAAGTCTAAAAATAAAAAAAAATAATAATCTGTTTGTGAATAACAACCAAATCTCTGGTGGATACTCTTTCTTCTGAAGGGTTATCTGACTGGCAGACCCCGCAGATTTTGAGAGAACAGCCTCCTCATAATTGTACTTCTGGTGTTAGCCATACAACGTGACATGTAATAAAAATGGCAAAACAAAACTTCGGAAAGTCAGTGAAACCAGGTTATATGGCAATATGTTAGATTCGTGTTCTTACTGTACTTGAGGGAAGCATTAATTTCCTTGAGAGTTTTTCTCCTTGGCTTAGTGCTGAAATGGCATAAAAGAGGCAGAGGTTTGATTCTCTTAGATTTACTATTAATGCCACCAGCATTTCAAGAATAAAATACGTACAAGCAGATATGGAAGAGCCTTAATTAAATAAGATTTTACAGGCATTTGAAATATCCCAAAGTTAACAGCCAGAGGGAAGGCAACCTCACTTAGACAGATGAGGATTTAAGTACCAGCAGTGGCCACACTGAGGCAGGTCAACACACATTTCCAAAGGGAACGTGTGCGTCAGGTATGTTCTAATGCTGGGTCTCATTATTCTGGTAACTTCTGCTAAAGATGGACAAAGGGTAGGAATTAAACAGCTGCAGGTCTTAGGCTAATGGCTAACACAAAGGAAAATAAATATCCATCCATTTTCTAAAGAACATTCCCTGAGCACCTACCCTGTGCCAAGCCCAGGGCTACATCCGAGAGAGAGAAAAACAATTATCCTGAGTTACTGAGCATTTTTTTTGTTAAAAATTTTTTTTTTCAACGTTTATTTATTTTTGGGACAGAGAGAGACAGAGCATGAACGGGGGAGGGGCAGAGAGAGAGGGAGACACAGAATCGGAAACAGGCTCCAGGCTCCGAGCCGTCAGCCCAGAGCCTGACGCGGGGCTCGAACTCCCGGACCGCGAGATCATGACCTGGCTGAAGTCGGACGCTTAACCGACTGCGCCACCCAGGCGCCCCGAGCATTTTTTTTTTGGTACCGAGCAGCTGCACCAAGCATGAGGTATGGTCCCTTTACTAATACCTGCATTTGCACAAGAAAACCAAAGTTCACAGAGTTATCATAATTCTCCCGAGTTCGTGTGGCTAGTGCTCGGCAGAGTGGGAATCTGAATCCAT
This sequence comes from Lynx rufus, assembly GCF_022079265.1. Taxonomy (NCBI): domain Eukaryota; kingdom Metazoa; phylum Chordata; class Mammalia; order Carnivora; family Felidae; genus Lynx; species Lynx rufus. The sequence continues at coordinate 172,573,534 of NW_025814834.1, forward strand.
GTATGTAGGAGTATAGGGTCCGTATTCTCACGTGTAAGTGCCCTAGTGCCTCTGCCCAGCAAGCGCCCATCATTGAATGCCATCATGAAGTCAGACCTTGACAGACAGACACACACACACACACACACACACACACACACACACACAGGATAAATTTGGCAACAAAATTTTCTACAGAGCTACCTGCTTCAAGAACACAAAAATGTTGTTCTAAGCCCTCTAGAACAGTGATTTTCAAACTGTAGCATACATCAGCATCACCTAGAGGGCTTGTTTAAAAACAGATTGCTGAACTTCAGTCCCCAAATTTCTGGACTGGGGACCAAGGATTTGCATTTCTGACAAGTCTCCATGTGAGGCTGATACTGCTGATCTGAGGACCACAGTTTGAGAGCCACTAATGTATAAATCTGTAATGCAATCTCTCTAAAGGGCAAGATTCTTTTTTGTTTGCCGTCTCTAGAAGAATACTTGGCACATAATAGGTTTTCAGAAAATATTTACTGAATGAATGGATCTGCGGTGTATTTGAAAAACAGATAACCAACTGTATTAAAGTTGTGTGCAAATTAAGTGTAAGGAGGTTCTGGCTGGGACCTGGGAGATTACCTACCTCATGATTAAGGGCCTGAGACTTTCGTGAATGTTGTGACATATCCTTTGCCCGTTCAGAGGCATAGTATTCAATGTATGGGTACTGCTATCACAGCCTTTCTCCATCATGGTAATGTGGCATATTGGAAAGAATATGGAATCAGTGTTAATTCTATACTCACTAAGCACAGAATCTCCAAGGCTAATGCTATACAGCTGAATATCCCAGGGCAAGCTCCTAACCCTGGAAAGCCTAGTTTTCGCTTTTATAAAATGGGCTCTTGGGAAGATTAAAAACAACAAATATCAAGTGTTCAGATACGGGTGGAGCACACAGTAAGAATTCTTCAACAGGAGTTACGATTACCTTAATGGCAAATAAACCTCCGTCAGGGTCATCATAGGAATCTTGATCTTCAGTAAATGGTTGTTCACTCAACAATATTTCGCAAATATTTACCGAGCATGCCAGTCACTCTGTGGGGCATGTTTGATTCTCAGATGCCACATGGAGTAATGGGTTAAGGAAAAAAAAAAAAAAGATCCCTTCCCTAGATTTCTTGCCACCCAAAGGGCTTGTTCTAAAAACCCTGGGAGGAAAGGCCCACAAGAGCTCTCTGCAAGAGCGCGGAGGCAAGAATCAACAAGAGTTCTGTAAAGAGGTGAAGCCAGGTGTTTCTCCTCTCTGAGGAGGCATGAAGAGGGTTGAGTCAACAATCCTACTTGCTCTTGGGGCAAACAGTCACCACACAGGCGGTTCTGCTGGCAGGCGGGAACGGGTCAGAAGAGAAGCTACACTGTCCGGTGGCTACAGCTGGAAGGTTCTATCCCAGGCTTTCTCTTAAGCTCTTGGCCCAGGGGCAGACACTTTGTCTCGGCCAGGAGAGTCTCCGTCCGCGCCTTCCCATCTCCTTAACCTGAAACACGAAGGGCGACACAAAATGCCCCTCCCTAGAGTGCAAGCCAGTGTGTATTGCCATATGTTTGCATCAAGTTCTACTGTTAAGAAAACCAAAATGACAAGTATGGGAACCGGATAGCAGAAAGCAACCTTTACGATTTTGTATTCCTGTGTTCATTCATAATGTAAAAGACTTAGAAAGGTACCCATTTGGACTCTTGAGAACAGGAAAATCCCAAAACCATAGTTTACTATTTTCAAAGGAGTTTCAATATGGGCAGAAATCAAGAATACTGTTCTTCAGGCTAAGTTTATATCCTGAAATATGCTTCTTGTAAGAAATAATTTAAAAATGTGGAATCTAAAATTAAGCAAAAATAACATACAGTATGTTCAGCTTTGAAATTTGCCGGGACTCAGCCAAGTTTACCATAAACAGAAGGCAGAACTGTCTATTTTTAACTTTACAGCCCTTGGGTGATTAAAATTTTGAGCCATAATAAACAACTTTTTTCATCTTTGCAACATAATTTCTCATTTGAAATTGCAGTCTTTTTAGTTGTTTAGGAGATATGGATTGAGCACTTCGTGTTTTTAAATTCTTTCTTAAACGGAAATTTCTTGCAGAGACTAAATGCATTCATTAGCATGCCAAAAGCACAGATTTAAAAAAAAAAAAAAAAAAAAAAAAAAGGGAAAGGAAAAGAACCTCACCAAGGCCCAGAACTAAATTGCCTTGTCTTCTTCTGTTTCAACTGTTGAGCAATTAGCACCTTTGGCCAGTTGCATTTTAGGAGAACACAGTAAAAGATCCCACCATTCTGCCTATGTAAGTGGAATCACCACAAACACCTCACCATCACCCAGCAGATTATTTGGCAATTTGGCATGTTTGCAGACCTATTATGTCAGCAGAAAGTGTATCTTCCCACCAGGAAAGACAGTTGCATATGCAATAAACCAATAGCCTTTGACACACCAGTTAATTACATCAGTTAACTACTATCTCCTGTGCATGATCATAGTGTTAATGAAACTATTTTGGTGTGGAAATGAAACAGGTCAAGACAAGCAGATCAGGAAACAGAAGGGATTTAGGGTCATAGAGGATGATAATGTGCTGAGTCACACAGAACTTAACCTCGGCCCCCAAGAAGGATATTAAATTATTCCCTCTGCTGTGAGTAACGCTAGTATTCTTTTTCTTTGGCATCACTTAGTGCTAAATAGCTCAAAACTCTTTAGAAATTATCAAGTTTAACAGTTTGCCTCCCTATCAAAAGCTATTAGCAACTGAGTTGTTAGAGAGCAACAGAAGCCCAGTCCAGAGGTGCTGACTTTAAATGCAACATCTTTTTTTTCCCTGCGTGAAAGGGATGAGTGAAAGATAATGCCTGATTTCTGGTTTGGATGACAGGGTGAAGAATGGAGACAGCCACTCATTTTGCAACACAGGAAGATGAGCAGATTGTTGGGAAAAATGGGTCAGGCAGTGCAAGATGTTAACTCAGGTTTTTGTCTCAGGTGTTTCATGTCAGGTGTGGGTTTGAGGCTCCAGAGGAAAACCTAACTCCTACAAGAGAACAAGAGAATGTCCCAGCAGACACTTAAATATTTAAGCTCATTCTTAAGGTCATTCTAAGGAATCTCTGCTCCAGACTTTAGAGCCATGTTTTTCTCAACTGCCCCTCCTATGATATGATTTCCTGATCCATTAGCACCCAGGTCTCCATTTTGCTGGCATTCCTTTTAGCATGTGTACCAAAACTGGGCAAAAACATTCCAGCTGTGGTCAGACCACAGCCCAACATGGCCTTCGCCTTTTAAAAGGCAATGTCACACTGCTGGCCTCGATTAATCTTGAGGTCAACTTACACTCTTCGGTTGTTTTCACATGAACTTCTGTCAAATTAGGTTTCCTCCACCCTGCCTTTGTATAATGAAATTTCTATTCTAAAAGTAGGATGCCCCATTCCTAGCCTGTCTGTGTTTAAGAGTGAACGGATCTTCATCCCGTTTTCATTTCATTCTTACCGATTCATCCCCCAACTCTACCAGAACACCCAGAGGTACAGTCTTTGGGAATGAACTTTCCCATGCTACACTCCAAGAGTAAAGATGCCTGAAAATGTTCTACACCTCTTACCACTGGATCCTCCATACCCCAGGCTACTTTATAAATAACGTTTTCCCCTCCAGAACACATGTAAAGCCATTGAGGGGTGGGAGCCCTACACGGAGAACAAGATCATCTTCCCCTGGCCTTGGAACAATGCAGATGAACTGTAAATTATTTCTTTCTTATTCTAGGGTACAACATGTGTATGTTCACAATATAAATGTAGATACCATGCACTGCCTCATGCTTCCCACCCCCCCCCCTTTCCAAAAAGAACAGCCAGATATTTACCAACATCCTGGAGGCCAGTAAACAATTTAGGTCTTTTCTGTAGGCAGTAGTAAGGAATGTTGATTGCATTTCCTTAGCTATCAGTATGTAACAGGCTGTGTAGGCTTCAGGGCAGAGGTACAGAAAAAAGTGTAAAGGAGAGAGCTATGTCTTAAAAAAAAAAAAAAAAGTACACTGGCCAATTTCCAGCACTTATCTCTGCTTTGCAGCCCCTCCGCCTGGCGGTCTCAGGGTCATGTAAGGATTCGGATAAGTGAGCAGTCTCAACGCTTCCAGCTCCCTGGATATTCCCATCATCGTTTACTGGGCATCCCTCAAGTTTGGTGGAACCTAATGTCTGGATTTCCACCAGGTCATGGAGCGGTAGGGAAAGCTACTCTTTTACTGAGTTCTTTTAACATCCTGAAAATTTCAACCCATTCACCCATACCAAAATTTCTTTGTAAAAATCCCTAAGAGGTATAAAAAGCAATTTCATACCTCTGTGGAAGATGGTAACAGTAGGAAATATGCTTGACCTGATGCTTATCAACGTCAGAAATTAGCATGAACTTCTTAATAGTTAAACCGGTTACATACTCTTTTTAAAGAAGAATGGGAATACAACCGTTTGCGGTGATATAGATGTAGCTGTGCCTGAAGGCAGGACCAAAGACAAGATCCCTTCCCAGTAACTGTCTGCGTTCATTTACGGTGCCACCAGGGCAGGCATCAGCGACTCAGAATTAAGCCCGAGAAACAGTGTTAGGAAATCTCAAGTTAGGGAATGCTGACTCGTATCAGCAACTAACTTCCCAGACCAGCTTTCAGGAAAGGCATCCTAACTTCTTTCCTTACTCTCTGGTCCGTAAAAACAAGATACCCAGGAATCTCTTAGGGAAAAGAAAAAGGTCTCTGTGAATGGCAGCATCCAGGATTACAAGAGTCAACAGCAGGCCTCCTTGCTCTGCAAAACCAACCAGCCCCACATAGCCCTCTCAGAAAATGCTCAACCTGACCAGTATCCAAAGATACTTGGTCTCAGTAACGTAACAAGAGGGGCTACACGGGTCAGGTTCCAGATTGTCCTCTGCAAATTGTTTTCTTTCATTTGATCCTCAGAGTAACTGAGTTAAGAATTATTTCGATTGTACAGATTAGGAAACCGAGACTCCATAAGTTTAAAATGACTAATTCTTTCATTAGAAAGTGAGAGCTCGGGATTCATCCACAAATCAGTCTGACCAGAAAGGTTTTCTCCCTTTCTAAGGGAGCAGGTGTAAGGCTGTTATTTTGAAAATAATTTTTGTTTTAGTAAAAACAGATGAAAAAATGCTCTTGTCTTCAGCTCTCTGAGGGGCAAAGTTGCCATAATCATGTTTCTTTCCTTTGTTTTTCTTGCCATAATCTTCACTCCATCTAATTTAGCCTCTTTCAACTGGAAAAAGAGAAAATAAGCTAACAGTAAGAATAAAGAACACTTAATTTTTACATGCTAATTAATGCATAAGCAACATCTATCACAACTGGAGAAGATTTCAGGGCTTCCATATTTCTTCCTCTAAACAAACAGGAGGGTCATAATCAACGCTGACAAATTACTAGTGACACATAGGCTACCAAAACACCTATGTCTGAGGTAGACGTCTCTGAATGCAGGCTCTTGGCCCTGGCTGCACACCAGGAATCACCAGGAGAGCTTTCGAAAACACTAATACTTAATCCCATCCCAGGTGATGTTAAAAGGCCAGCAAATGCTGAGAACCACAGCCCAAAAGCAACGGAACTGAGGGTTAACCAGGACACAAAATAAGTTCCTTTAGAATTCTTCCGGGGCGCCTGGGTGGCTCAGCCTGTTGAGCATCTGGCTTTGGCTCAGGTCATGATCTCACAGTTTGTGAGTTTGAGCCCCGTGTCGGGCTCTGGGCTGACAGCTCAGAGCCTGGAGCCTGCTTAGGTCTCTGTGTCTCCTTCTCTCTCTGCTCCTCCCCCCCGCTCATGCTCTCTCCCTCTCCTTCAAAAATAAATAAAAACATTAAAAAAAAAAAGAATTCAGCCAAGGAAGAAAAGGGAGAGAGAACTGTGTATCCAGTAACTTATATGGCAAATCTGATTTTTAAAGCAATACAAACATCTGCTCTAGCCTGCCACCCAACTGCCCCAAAGAGCAAGCATTCGGGAACCAAGCCAACCTTGAGTTCCAATTTTGGCTCTCCCATGGTAACATGCGACCAGTGTTTCTGAAGCTCTTTATCCTTGTCTGTAAAACTAGGTAACTCCTACCTTGCAGAGTTGTCTTCAAATAGGTATATAAGGTGCTTAGCACACAGTGCTTAATAAATGTTTCAACCTTCTGAAATGTCTCTCCACTTGGCAGCTGTAGGCACCAAACAGTTCATCAGGTATGTTTGAGTCATCATTCTGTCCAAAAACTACAAGCTTCTGTCCTCTAGCATTTTCCCTTAAGATGATCTTGATCCACAAGATTATGTGTAGAATATTTACATTCAGAACCTAATTCTCACATATTTATAGGATAGTTCACTTAAAACCACTCTTGACTAAGTGGAAATTTCTCTTAAATATAGAACACCTACTTTTGAGCACCTATTATGCACCAGGTATTGTGCCAACCCTTCTGTATACACACAATCCAATTTAATTTCATTGAATTCTTATAAAGCCTGTTCAGGAAAAGAATTATCTCATTTTATAGATGATGAAACTGGGTTTCACAGAGTGAAGTAAACTTGTACATACACACACGTGTACACATACGCACACATACACACGCACACAGAGCTAATGAGGGAACTTGTAAGAATTTGGACCCAGGTGTGTCAAAACTCCAAAGTCAGACCATAACTGCCTCTCCACTGTACAAAACAGTTCATATATAAAGTGCATACAAATAATTTATATACAAAGTATTCATAAAATACCTTGTGCATGTGCCTCCATGCCAAACTTCAAAGTATTTTTGTTATATTTTTTCACATAGAACAGCATCATAAAATTAATTTTTAAATCAATGTGGAAATTCATCTAGCTTCTGTGTTTAGCAATTGGTGTTAATTTACCTCTCATAAGTGTTAGAAAGGCACTACAGCACCTCCCACCCTGGCTCTTTCATACTATTCAAGCTTTTTATTAGCCCTAATGTTGATTGCCTTCCCAGGGCATCTACTGGTTTTCGTATAATTTGTCTAATTAAATTTAAAGAAGAGATGTTTCAGGGAGCACCATTTCATCATTTCCTCTTATACTCCATTCTTTGGGCTTTAATGAGCACCTAAACCCCATCTTAACTCAGCCTTAGTTTCAGCACAGATGAACTGTGCTTGTTAAGACAGTCTTCAGTTGTCAGGAAAAATAGCTTTATTAAGGTCATGGAATGCGGAGAGTTTGATTAAAGCTAATCAAGGAAGAAAGCCAGGCTGCAGCACTGTGAATCAAGTCTCAGTACAACATGTTTAACATAACTTAACCTAGCCTATCTGGTAAAAGCAGACATAAATAAGATCAGGTTTCCAAAAAGAATGCATGAACAAATGCAGGCATATTACACGGTGTAATATATCTTCTGCATTGAACTTGAACAACTCTTTGAATAAGCAGTATATATTTTAAACCACATGGATACAAGTGACAGTGGAGGGTTGTCAATAGCCCCTTATCATTTAAAAGTGGGGGACAGGAGAATTACTTATGTTCTTTCAGATGTAAAATGTGTGATCTGTGGATGTGTCTGTCCAGTGATGGCACATAGATACCTATGTCTCATTATTCTGTTAAGTTAGGCTTCCAGCTCAGTAAATCTGAGTGACACCTACTAGCAAAATGCAATGCTAAGGCATTCAACACTAACAATATTTTGGAAAGCTCTTCTAAGTGGGGTGATTAGTATTGTTTTAGTTTTAAGAAAATTAACAGTTGTGTATGGGGAAGGGATAGTTGGAATCTGGAAATCTAAAGACCTAGGGCTGTAGTCTAGACTCTAAAGTAACTGGTTGCCATGACCTTCCAAAAGATTCCTGGCCTGGGCTATCTGGGCCTCAGTTCTCCTAAGATCCAAATGAATGTACTTACACTAAATGGTCTCCTAAAGTCTTAAAAAGTTCTATGATGCAATGGAAGTCTACCTCCAAATGTAACTTCTATGATGCTATTAAAGCTTACTTTGAACTTCAAGCCATTTCTTCCTAATTTAAGACAATATGTTAATATGAAGGGCCATCCAAATTTGTTACTCGATATTTAAATTTAAGAATAAGAATCCTGGGTGGCCTGGGTGGCTCAGTCGGTTGGGCATCCGACTTCAACTCAGGTCACGATCTCACATGTTCGTGAGTTCGAGTCCTGCATTGGGCTCTGTGCTGACAGCTCAGAGCCTGGAGCCTGCTTAAGATTCTGCGTCTCCCTCTCTCTCTGCCCCTCACCTGCTTGTGCTCTGTCTCTCTCTCTCTCAAAAGTAAATAAACAAAAATAAATAAACAAACAAACATTAAAAATTAAAAAAGAAAAAGAATAAGAATCCTAATTCAAAAAATAACTGTGGAGAATGAATGAGTATAAAGCCTTGAACAACTGTCCTAAAGATCATGATCTCTGACCATGATCTCTTTTCTCCTTGTTACTATCTTTCTACTTGTTACTTTCTATCCTTTTCCCTTCCAGATATGCAGCTTCAGGACATATTATTATTAACGAACGCACACATTTTTTTAAAAAATCTTTACAGATAATCCCATGACACTGATTTTAGGTCGACTCTAGGTTAAATTCATGATTATTCATCTATAGTATTAATGACTAATAAATACTTTAATTTGCTCATCAAAGAATCTTGAAGTGGTCATATCTAGGAGACCCCAGGTCATACCTAACATCTTGTATGGCTGAAACAGGTAAGACAGTCCATGAGATACACGCACTGGAGAGTGTGGAGTTCCACACAGTGAAATGGTCATGAGAACCAGCAGACCTCGCCTTCTACAACAGCCTGACTCACCACCTTTTTCTGATTTACTAGAGGTAATGGAATACAGAGGCTTAGGAAGAGCAGAGGAGAGCTATGCATAATGGGATTTAAATAATCTGATTTTCCTAAGAAAAGAAATTGAGAAGCAAAGAGATAAAGGATTTTCTGTACATACACACACATATGCACACTCATTTAAAGCACCCTGCAGTTTCCAAAGAGCTTTTATACCCCTTAGGTATCATTTAATCATTATTTTAAAAACAAAACAAAACATGAAGGCAAGGGTTCCAGTTTTTAAGCCACAGAGGAGCAAAGAAATTAAATGACTTAGGCAGCTCCTCATACTTTGTTAACGGCAGTGCTGGAAGTACCCTCCAGGTCTTCCGAATTCCAATCTAATGCCATCCTGCTATATGGTGCTGCCTATTTATTTATTTTCATGTTTGTTTAACTCAACAAATATTTATTGAGTGGCGGTCACACGTCAGGCACTGTTCTAGGTACCAGGAAAACAACAGGAAGCAAGCTCAATAAGCTCTTTTCCCTCCTAAAACATTCTAGTGTGCACATGCGTGTATTTACAATACATATCGTTTAATATATATGGCTTCTCATACACTTTTCTGTACCAGCCACTTTATGAGACTCATTAAAAATTAAGATCACATATAAATATTTATTATTTTTTAAGAACTGCACTCATTAGGTCAACACAGAACAAATAAACCCCAGCTACTCCTGCCTCCCTTCCTTCTTCGTTCCTCCACACAACTAGCCTTTTAAAACAATCTAAGCAAATAGCAAAGTAACATCTATTCGAGTTACACATTTGTTCACATGCTGAGAAGGAAAAAAAATGACTATAAAAGTCTTTAGAAAAAGGAGAGGTTCAAAATTATGGAGAGAGCTTTTTTTAAGGATCATTTTAAGCACACATACAGGATCTTAAAGAATGCACATGGACATCTTGTTTGGAAAAAGTTTGTTCTTTTTTCTTTCTTCTTTTTAATCTACACAAAGCACAGTCTTAAAAAGCCTGGGGGGTGGGGGGGTGGGGGGGTGTCTGCTCCCCATCTCTAGTTCTGTTGCTGAATGAAAGATCGACAGGAAATTAACACAGTGGTAGGGAGTTTCTGGCCAAGAGTGAACTCTGAAACAAAAGACCCACTATTGTGTAAGAAAATCTGACATCTATACCCTCAGCCATGTTTAAAACTTTAGTAATCCTTTAGTGTGATCTATGATTTGTTGTAAGTTTTTAACATATATATCTGGCGTGTTGTATTACTCATCTTCCAACTCCTCCTGAAAAAAAAGAAAGATTTTTACTTTCTTTGTTCCCTCCGTCCCTCCTTGTTTGTCTTTTTAGCCAGCAGCAGAGCAAATGAATTCAACTAACTTCCTTCCTTTACCATCCATGTCAAAAGCACACTACCTTCAAGGTTTACAGGCTTTCCATTGCTACCAAGTTACCTGAGATTATAACAGTAACGTTTTATTTTGAGCTGATGTTACAGAAAATGCTCATTTCTTGATACATCTGTCAACCTGACACTGTGTGTTATTTCCCCATTTCTAATACCACAGAAAGAGTACTCAGGCATGATGGTGGGAATCAGTAATCTAAGAAATTAAAATCAAACCACGTGCTGCTCAGGTAGATCCACTGAGCATGATCCATTTATGTGATGAAGTTAAAAGGTGAGATTCTTTTAGTAATGGTAGTGGATTGTCCTTGTTTTACATTCAATGCCAATCTCTCAGAGAACTTTTTAGATGGATTTTCTTGATTCGTTTTGTCAAAAATGTATTAGCAAACCTGGCCATATCTTCACTGTATTCCTTTTTTTTTTTTAATGTTTATTTATTTTTGAGAGAGAGAGCAAGCGCCAATGGGGGACGGGAAGCAAGAGAGGGAGACACACAATCCGAAGCAGGCTCCGAGCTGTCAGCACAGCACCCGATGCGGGGCTCGAACTCACGGACCGTGAGATCATGACCTGAACCGAAGTCAGACACTTAAGCAACTGAGCCACCCACGTGCCCCTTCACTGTATTCATTAAAAGCAAACTGGGCTTACATCATTTCTATCAATTACAATCAATGTTAGCTTACCCATATTTAATTGTAGAGAAATGTATAAAACTGTGACCTACCAACACAAAATCATGCTCCTCTGCTATTTAAATAGGTGCTGGTAAAGCTAGAAGTAGGAACAAGTCACCAAAGTATCAGCTGTAGAAGTTTTCTGGGCACATTCCAAAAGTCTACATCTGCTTGGCAACAACTCAGAAAAGAGATACGGTTACTCTTTTTACAGTAACATAGCTTTCCCAGGCTTCAATGTATAAAAAACAGCTTGCTCTGTATCAGAAGAAAATCCAACCAGATTTGCAAAAATCACATACTCACTATTCTACCCCATCAACTTAAACTTTACTGCCATACATAGAACCAAAATCATCAATGACATGGTTATCATATATTGTCCTGTTCGTGTGGTCTAAGAGTCCAAGTGGGATTTTTTTTTTCCTTTTCTTTTTGCAACATAAACACTTAAGCATTTAGTGATAAAATATTAAAAGCGTGAGGCTCCAGATCCAGTGAGTACAAGTTGCTGATATAGCACCAGGCACCAAAGAAAGGTGTCAAGTATGTTAAAATATGGCTCTAGCTTAGACATTATGGGCCCTATTCTTTCCCTAATATGCTTGCCTTGTTCCTACTGTCCACAGCTAAATGCGCACATCAGCACTAAAACGCATCCCCTTAAAATCTAGAGAGGAAATTCAACACATCTATGTCAATGAACAAAGTAATTGTCACATTTGTTCACCACAAACAACAGATCTAGACACTGTTTTTAATTATAACATTAATTGATCTTTTGTCACCACTAATTAGAGCAATAACATCACATTTAGTTACTTTACTAGCAGGAGTCAACTTTGAGTTGCTGGATAATGCATCAGTCGGGAAGAGGGTGAAGCAGGCAGAAAAAAAAAGAATTTAGGGGAAAAAAAAGTCTTATTATTTTTAAAGAAGAAATGTTTATCACATTGGGTGCGTTTTTATATTTTAATCTTATGTCTTGTGAAAACTTCATTTGGTCTCTTTGCAAATAGAGTTCATACTATCATAGAAAATGTTCCCTCATCGTTGGGAAATTACAGACAAGGAAGAATAGGTTGACGATCAGAAAAACTACCTTTGTGCCTTGAAAAAGACAAGTCACATGAACCTGTCATAGCCCTAGTCTGTGAGAAATGTAAGGGACTTTAATGGGTGTTTTAGTAGAACCACTTAAAATTAAGTGATGAATTGGAATGGGAAAAGTTATTCCAATAAAAGCAAACAAATTAACTAACCTGACCTTGGTCCACATAAAAGATTCATTTTCTTAATGGAAACAAACTCTTTGAGTCTAGCTCAGGTTTAACCACTGAAGTGTATGTGGAACCTAAATTAAGCTATAGAAATGTATGCCTCCAGAAACTCAGGTGTACATGCACAAGTAGGTAAGAGTTCTTATAGCTGTGGGATATGCCGCTGGCATGGTCTAGTATGACCCACTTCTACAATGATTACCACATGAGTCAGAAACCTGTTAAGACCCAATTAACAAAAATGTTATGCATCACTGATGCATGTTTTGTCCAGAGCTTAATTCCACTGTTTTCCTAAGTAAATTCTGTCTTTTCTATTCATTAACTTTCTCTTCCCTTGGGTACAAGTAGCAGCTTCTCCCATTTTGTTTAAAAAGGTTACAGAAGATCTGAAAGTTACAGGGCAACGGGCACGTCTTTGTGTCCATTACTCAAAAAGAGTAAGACAACACTGTCTTCATCACACACTTGGCATCTCTGATGTCGTAGAAACCAGGAATTTTTATTTCACCAGCAGTCTGAAAGACAGCATCAACGTAGCCCAAGCAAACTGGAACGGGATTGGTCTTTCCTCTTCTTCCTACCTCAACGACCAAAACTGTTTTAATAAAAAGTAGAAGTCATTACCAAAGAAGTCATTCTGGGAGCATAAGAAAAGCTTAAAGTCTAAGCTAGTGAGACAAGACAATCGTGTTTGAAGCAATCAAAGACACTGACTTTGACTTTTTGAGGAGAAGAGTCAAGGAAAGTTCATCATAACGATGCGAGAACCATTGCACTGGGTCAATTCCCTTGTCCATTAAGCCAGGATTCTAACTTGAACGGGGGCTCCTCTAAGAGATAGTTTGAAGGAAGTTATGGCTGCACTCTGAATTTTTCTCAAAATTCCTAGCTTTATTAGAAATCTTTAACATATTCAATATTTTGAAACTCCCCTTGGAAAATAGCCCTAATGGAAATACAGCAAAGAACTAGTCACTTCAGATAAGAAAATATGACTGCTTTTCTTTCCATAGATATATTTCACTTGCAAAGAAACTGTCCTTTAAAATCAAGTTGTGTGATGGGGCACTTGGGTGGTTCAGTCAGTTAAGCATTTGACTCTTGATATCAGCTCAGGTCATGGTCCCAGGCTTGTGGGATTGAGCCCCACAGTGAGCTCCACATCAGACTCCATGCTGAGCATGGAACCTGTTTAAGATTCTCTCTCTGCCTCTGGCCTTCTCTGCCTTTTGCACGTTCTCCCTCTAAAAAAAAAAATTAACTAAATTTAAATTTAAAAAATAGAAATCAAATTGTGTGGATTTATGCTTGATCTGTAAAACAATGGCAGATATGCATACAATAAACTAATCCTGGGGCAACTGGGCTACTTCATATGGTCTAAAAATGACCTTTACTTAATCTTATACTTTTAACATTTGGAAGATTTAAAAAAAAAAAAAAAAAAAGCATGAGGTAGGCACCACCATTTGTTGGAAAACGTACTATTACACTGAATGTGTGACCTTTGGAAGGTCACTTCACTATCAGAACCTGAGTTTCCTTATCTGTAAGGTATAGGACACTGTATCAACTAACTTCCCTCAGGTTTCAATTCCTAAAATGCTCTTTTTATGTATGTAAAATCATCAGTTTCCATTTCATGCAGGCCAGTGTCCCTCTTCAATAACAACACACGAAGGAGTATGTTAATAAACACTTTTCCTCAGGCTACATGTTTTTTATTTCATACATAATAAAACTCATCATTATTAACTGGGCTCTTCACATCTCATTATGGTCCATTATTCTTCCTCTTCATTATTTATTAAATTAGTTAGGTGTTCAGTACAATTGTATTATTACACCATTCACCCAAAATAACGGCACATGAAATAAGGCTAACTAAAATAAACAGCCCAATCCTAGAACATGGGCAGTTTCATCTGAACCATTCCATTCAATTCATAAACTTCAAGGGTCTGGTATTTGCCAGTGGCTTAGAGCGAGAGGGTCAAGGACTTGCAAAGGCCCCTGCTCTTGAGGAGCTCCCAGTCCACTGAGAAAGCCAACTCCTATTCTACTATCGGTAAGTGCTGGGTGTATACAGGAGATGCATCAGTATTCCACACATTTTCAAAGGTCCCTGAAGAGTAAAAGGTAAGGTTTTGGTGAATAACACTTGGGCTTATAATTTTAAACAGAGAATAATGGAGGAAGTTTTCTACTTTGAATAGTTACTAATTTTTCACGGTAAGAAGTTCCCTTAAAAATGTGGCAATTGGGGCGCCTGGGTGGCTCAGTCGGTTGAGCGTCTGACTTCGGCTCAGGTCATGATCTCACAGTCCGTGGGTTCGAGCCCTGCATCGGGCTCTGTGCTGACCGCTCAGAGCCTGGAGCCTGTTTCAGATACTGTGTCTCCCTCTCTCTCTGACCTTCCCCCGTTCATGCTCTGTCTCTCTCTGTCTTGAAAATAAACGTTAAAAAAAAAATTAAAAAAAAAAAATGTGGCAGTCTCCATCAACTCTCTTCCCAGAAAAATTCGCAGGTAGTCTAAATTCTGCATTCAATTTCAGGAACTAATACACAGACCATGAGTTAACCTAGCCTTTTTGTCCCGTTCACTATTAATTAATGGCTTATGCATGGCTTGAATGATGGCATAGTAACAACTGTTGATGAATCAGACAGGGTGAGATGAAACTAAGATATCTTCTAATGCTCATGATCTTTGAGTCTAGACCTCTAAAGATTCAAAAAGAGTTCCATATGTTGGAAGGTGAACTAGAATCAACAAAAGGACATTTGTGTGTGTGTGTGTGTGTGTGTGTGTGTGTCTGTTGTCAAAAAAACCAACTAAGTACGAGATGGCAGAAACCATATGGGCAGCAGTCGTTGTTAACATACCTTCATGACAAAAGAGAACTCCATCAACTCTGTGTCGTTCCTGAGGTGGAATCGGGACCAAGGAGAGATGTTAATGAGAGACAGATTTCAGCAAAATAAAAGAAAGCATTTCAAACAACGTATATTACTAAGACAGAAGAGAGTGCCTCATGAGGAAGGAGCTCTCCTCCAACCTGAGTGTAGTACAAGAAGATGGAACGAGGCTCTAATTTCAGTTTTGCCTTAATCTAGACACAGGAGCTGAGGCAAGCTTCCCTACTCGTAAATAACTTAGTTCCCTCACCTGTAATCTGGAGGTTATAAACCCACATGTAAGTCAAATGAGACGGTGAGAAAGTGTGCACCCCAGTATCTTGCAGATATTAGGTATTCAACAGAAGTTCCTGCCAACCTTCGTCCCTACTCCCCCAGTCCCTCAGTTTTTTCTGGAAGTATTTAAGTAAAGGCTGTTGGGGATAACACCTAGGAGGTTCCTACAGAGGAAGGCGGTTAGACATGATGGCCTTTAATATCCTTTTAAGTCTAGGGTTTGGTTAGCAAAACTATTCTTAGGTGATAGCTCTTCTACGTTATGCATACAAAGTCGGAATGATTTACTTCCATCCACCTCCCTTCCTTAAGCAGCCACCTAAAAATCAGAATGAATGCTCTTATTTTTCTTCTTAGGTATTATATGCTTGCTAGTTCATTCCACTTTATTTCAAAGAATTTTCCATAAGCTCTTAAATGTTTCCATATGACACCATATTCGGCAGGTAACCTGAGTTCATACCATTCCCTAAACACGAGTCCCTATAAAACGTTCCAGAATCTCTTTGTGTGCTCTGAATAGAATTTGTTAGGCTGCCAAATCATTCGGTCTTCTCTAGATAGCCTTGTCGTTCCTAACTTGGTTATCGAATTCTTTTATCAGCATATTTTAATCAAAGCCTTTCAAAACAGTCTGAGGGTTAGGAAATACCATAAGGTCTAAATGAAAAAGGCAAGAGGGCAAAATATAACTACCGACGGGGACAAAAGCAAAGGGCTACTCTGACTTTGCTTTAGGATACAACAGCGGAAGCTACTGTCATCTTAGGAGGAAAAAAATGCCAGCTCAAATGTCACATGTGAATAAATTATTGGCCGTTCGTAAACAACAACAAAAAGAAGGTATTCTGGTCTTATTCCCAGCCCATGAGTTTACACAAGAGCCTGAGTTAAAATAATTTTAAAAGGGGGGAAATCTCTCTTTTGTCAAGAAATCATCATCCACCACTCAAGCGTTTTAAAAATAAAATGAAAACTTAAAAAAGGAATTAAAGTCCCAGGCTCCATGCCTCCTAAGGCAGCAGAGATTCACTCCTCTTGTGGTGAGAAGCAGGGATGGTGGGCGCAATCCAGAGTCACAGCTGCTTTGGAAGCCGCCGGGCTCTCCTGTCATTTCAGAAGCCTTGCTGCACGCAGACACATTTGAACATGGCCACCTGGATTCCCTCCTCTCATGGCGGGAGGCCAGGTTACAGTGGTTCCATCCACTGCTGCTCCCGAGAAGGAAGAAGGAAGGCCTCTACACAGTGTTTGCCACCCTAGATGCGGGCTGATTTTTCAAACAGGGCAATAATTATAAAGAGAAATACTGGCGGCCTCCTCCCATCCAGCCCCAGTTTTATAACTAAAGGAAATCATTGTTTCTTTCATTATTATTTTCTTTCGAGCATGACAATAAACACTCTTCAGCGAATAACTCATCAGTGGAAAGCTATTCAAAGAATTTTACATTGATAACACTGCAAATGTGGAACTGGAAAGAACTTTGTTGATAATTTGTTCTGAACCTCTCACTATTCGCATACCTGGAATGTCTGCTCCTCTGCTGGTCAAAATAGAAAATCCTTATAAGAGATTTGTAATACAAATCTTCCTGTCTATTCCAGACAGAATGTTTCCTTCCTTTGTGAGCCAGTGTCTCCTATATAACACTCACTACATTATTCAGTTGTAATGTCTGTCTCCATTGCAAGACCTTAAGCCTCTTGAGAGTAGGGCTCAGTCTTATTCAGCCATGGATTCATAATGCCTAGCAGAATGGTTGGGTCCGAGAAAATTCTCATGGCGCCTCAAGAAGTGGTTGCTGAATTAACTTGGACCAAAGGACACTGAAGATCAAGAAGCTAAAATGACTGGCCAAAGATCACATGGCTAGAACAAGAATCCAATCCCCAGCAGTGTTCTCAATTCTTCCACATGGACTCGCCCATGCTAAACGAGAAGATATTAATGGCTATAATTTTATTGTCCCTCAAAACCCAATTATTCTTCCTTCAGCAACTTTTCCTCCAATAAGGTTCTCAGATTCAAGAAAAAGGATTCTGTTTTGCCTCGTATTAAACAATTTGATAAAAAGCTAGTAAACAGAGAGGTTTTACACATGCAAATCTGCCCTTGCACCCAATTTCAATTCTCTTATTCTCCTGATCTATATTCCTGCTCTCCAGATGGACCATCAGCTTTATACCAATGCCAGCAACAGCTTGTGTATTGTTTGTTTAAAACAAAGATGATGGATTAAATATCATATGCAATGTGAGGAAAGAGGTTAAGGCTAATATTCCTGTTCTGAAATATATCATAAACCCAGTCCATGTAGCTTTTTTCCCCCAGTGGATTCGTATAAATAAAGATTTAATTTTATTTTTCAGACTCATAGGAGGAAGCATGCATTCATCTAGAATATGGAGCCTTTCCATCGCTCCAGATTTATTCTCATTCTAAGGCATCATTACCCTCCAAATTATACAGACTTATGTCATTTCATTGAAACACTCATTCACCCATCACATGCCCAGATCCAACAGTAACACTTTTGTTTTAAAATTATGCCAAAATGAGCAAACTTGAAATTCTTTCACCTATATTTGAGTACTCTGCAAAATGTCTTTAATCATCTCAAATAAATTCCAACCAAAAAAACCTACAATTTCAATGTGAAATACATAAACCAAAGAAATCACAGCAGAGGTCTCTTTTTGTACCCTATGCGTTATTATATGAAGCTGCCTAAAAAGTACTTGCCAGTAGGGTGGACTATGTATCAAAACCAGCCCTACTGTGTAGGTTTCCTGCCATGATTATGGATTCTGCTTGGCATATTTATATGTCATCTCCATTAGGAAAATGATGGGGGCGGGGGATGGGGGGGGAAGGACACTTCTAGCTTTTAGAAGGCAAGATGGAAGAACAGTGCAAAATGCAAAGATAATTCTATTAAGGGATTCTGATGATAGGATATCATTTAAGTAGATTATCATCAACAAAAGAATACTGATTAGGGTCTAGAAGTCCCATGTGGAGTATCTCTAGAAGAAGAAACTAAAGGTTGAACTCTCTCTCCGTTTCCTTATGGCTACAAGGATGTGCGTATAGAGTAGAAACATGGAGCCCATCTGGAAGGGTTGCAAACATACAGTCTAATCCTTGACACAATCCAGGTATCAGCTTCTTGACCACAAGTTCTATTACTCTGCCATTTCTATCAACTAGTCAGGTTGAAACTTTATTTAAGGCTGGAATTTGGCCCTCCCCAGTTGCACCATGAAGAGAAAATATTTAAAGAAAGGTGTTTTGCAACTCCTATGTTTGGAATGAGTGATAAAATCTGTAGTGCTACCAATGCTTTCTAGATGCCAGTTCAATGATATCCATTTTATACGTCAGGACAAAACAGCAGCAAGACTGTATGTCTAAAGAGATACTCCACAACCCTGTATAAACTCTGGGATACATGTGAGTTAGTCTAAAACTTTAAAAAATGACCCTTATGGCAACTTGACTGTGAAAAGCATGACTAATCCAGTCTTACTGCACTATAACTTTTTCTCCATTGCCATTTTCTCTTGTATGTTTGCACGTGTGAGAGCATTAACAGACAAACAGGAATATACAAGCATCCAGACAAATAAAAAGATACTATAATACAGAATATGTTCCCACTGGTAATATAAAAAAAAGAGCCACAAATATATCATGGGTAAATAAGCAGACACATTAGTAAATTTAACTTTCAAATATGGAAAAATGCCATTCACAATCACAGAATATTTTGTTTTTCTAGGATCTTGAAGCTAAAATTTCGGTTAAATGAAACCTAAGGTCCCTTACAGCTATAACATTCTATGATTCTTTGAGTGTATTTTTATTTATTTGTTCCCTTGAATTTTTTTCTTGTCAGGGAAGGTGGCTCTAGCCTCCCTTTAGAATATCTTTCCACCTACACATCTTCCTACTGCAATAACACAAGTTAAGCTGAACGCACAGTTATGTAACTTTAAGATCAAAAGAAAATGGAAAAGAGAGTTCTACCCCATACCCCCATGATATCACCACCAAGGCCCAGCTAATGAACACTTAGTTTTACCAATATACTAAAGGCTGCATCGAAATACTTCCCAATAGGTTGGGAGAAAAATTCTCCTGGATTCTTTGGATTTATTGTGGGGGGAGGGAGGGCAGCGGGAATCACACCAGTGGAAGTTACCTGAATGATGGCATCTGCTGTTAAAATTTCCTTCACAATCCTCTTTAAGGACAGCAGAAAGGGTCTTTCATTTGTACACATCTACTTACCGAGTGCAAATTCTTTGCCTCATAAAGTGAACTTTATTTGTGCTTAATGTATATTCACCATTTCCTGCTAATGAGGTAAAAACTGATTCCAGATGAGAAGAAAAATGTCTTAGTTTTCACTGAAAATTAATTCCAGGACAAAAACTTTTAAGAAAGTTAAAAAAAAAAAAAAACAGCTATAACTCTGTAAATCAATTTCTGGTATCTTGCGCATGTATTTTACTCCCTAGAATTTTTTTTTTTTTTTTTGGAAGAGAGTCAGTTTATGATAACACAGTATACTTTTACATTCTGAGCATAAGGTTGCTAATTTCCATCCAGAATCCGAAGAGAGCCTATGTTTTCTTGCCCAAAAGAGAACACTTTTTTTAAAAGAGCAATACAATAGGGGCATAGACTATCACCTGAAAACACGAGCGTTCAAAAACCCCTGGAGAAAACAGAGTTAAAGATGATCATCTAATCAACCTTAACTCACACTACAATATTAGCTTATTGCATCATCGGCAGAACACAAGTCACACGCTGTACTCAGTCCACTCCATTGAGTAACAGACAATGCAATGCTTTAAATTTGATTTCCTAATGTCCAGGAGGTCAACCTAAGACCTCACAATTTGTTAATATATTTACTGTAAATGTATTTGAGATTTAAAAAAAAACAAAAAACAAAAAACAGGAGCTGGCATTATGGCTAATAGATGGCACGAATTAGCCATCATAAAATGCAAAGCATTGCCATGTTCAAGTTAAATCTGATTTGGGCAGTTACAAACCGTAAAAGCATCTTCTGTCCTGAACTTCTTTTGAACTATTTTGACTATTATTTCCCAATATTTTCATTTTTCCTTAAATTTAGAACCAGCTACAGTATTTAAAGGGTAGTCTGTGTGAGCATTTCGTAACGAACATAATTGTCAAATCACTATGTCAAATCACTATATCAGAAGGTACTATAGTATTGTATGTCAACTATACTTCAATTTAAAAATAAATAAGTAAATAAAATAAAAATGTCTGTGGTTCAAAAAAGGGGGAGGAGGAATTGTGGGAGAGCCACTTTTCCGCTTGAAATGGGCTTGAACTGCAGGTTGTTAACTTCAAAAACTGGAACCAGAGAGGGCCTAGTATGTGTTACCCTGATCACTTTTAAAGACATTTTCAATAATATCCTTTGAGATGGGACCAGAAATGACTTTATCACTTTCCCAAATACTTCACTTAAAAGTGTATCACTCTTTTGATAGCAGCTCTGTGTTACTGAAAACATCAGTGTCATGGAGGACGTAAAATGAGTGGACATAAGAATAAGACCATTAAAAACGACCAGAGTTTGCCTGGAATGCCCAACCCTGTGTAGCAACAAACGTTGATTTTGATTCTAACAATATTTCCAAACAATCCTTAAATCTGGCAGACAGAAAGAATACTAATCACCTAGATAAATGTGTTTCTTCTACATTCTGGAGAAGCGCCATAAGAATATATCAAGTTTAGTAAGCTTATGTGAGTAGAGCACTGTCCCACTTGGCATTACTCATTGAATTTCATATTATTTTATTAGGATTTGGTACAAACACTATGTAAAACTCTACAATTAAGTTAATTCAATCTTGTCATCTCACATAATTACAAATATTCCAGAGCCCAGACCAAACCTACAGCCATGTGTACACCACATAAATTTAGGTCCAAGAAATCTAGTTTGACCTATATAAACCAAAAAATATAAATGGGTAAAGGAAATTCCTTTTCCTTGCCCTTGATCCAAATAGGCTATCTATACAGATCAGGTTCCCCCTGAGATGTGCATTTACCCACAAAGGGAATCAACTACCAAACTTCTAAATATGCAAACTTTCTCCTTCCACTATTTGTTTGTAAAACAATATCAAAGTTAAAAAAAAAACAAACAATAATATCAAAGTTGATAAGGTCACAGATAAGATGGGCTGAGGCAAAAATGTTAAAATTGAAGAGCATTAAGCATAAGTATCTATTCACCAGATATAAATCTGCTATTTGATTAATAATTTTTCATTAACAATTTACCTACTCTCACACATTTCTTCCCCAAAAATGAAGCAAGCAAACATTTTGAGGCATATATATTTCCACAATAAAGATTTTCACTTATAATAAATGAGTCAAACTTTCAAACCTAAGGACTGAATTTTTTTTTTTAACTTTCCTGAGTTTTAGTCTGAACAGATGCAAAAATTTAGCAAGAAATATCACTAGAGTTATTTCAGCCATACAAATTATTTAATGAGTACCCATGCAATCTATGCCAAATAAAAATGAATAACACAGTGTAATGCCAACTTCTCTGATTAATGCATCCTTAGCTTACATTTCCATACAGTTTCTCTTAATTAAGAACAAACAGAAATTTCCTCTCAACTGAACACTTTAGGTTCAAATTTACTTTCTAGAGCTATTTCTAAAAGTGTACATCATTTTGTTTTGCTGAGTAACTGAATCACCTCATGTGATAAAGCATTAATTATGTGGACCTGGTAACGAGGAGCACTTACTGGGCTCAAGAACAGAGGCTGAGGAGCTTACTAGTGAGATGGACTTTGGGAGTTGGGTAAGCAAGATTTTGTGTTACTAGGGAGGAAAATACCTAAATAGCAAAAATCATCACCAAATTACATGCATAAATATTTGAAATTTCATGGGAAAAGATCATCCAGTAAAAAGGGCTTAGGTACATTATGTCTTTCAACTCAAGATCACAATTTATCTGAAAATGAGCCTGAATAATTTTCTGCTTATATTATAGGAAGAAAATACCAATAGTATCTTTCATATGCTATACACTTTCTCAGAGAGTCCTGAAATTTCCTCTAGATCAAAGTGTTTGGATGCCTATAGAAATTATTTCTTCCACTAGTCTTTGGCGTTCACGCTCTGGTGCCTGAATCACGTGATAGTCTACCAGCATAGTCTGGAGTCAAACGCTACCTTCACCCCCACTGACTTGCTATGTGATCTTGTGGTAAGATCTTGTGTTTCCTCCCTGGAGGAACTCAGTTATCTCTCTTTAGACCAGTCTCTCCAACACACCACCAACCACAACGGCCTTCCTTTCTTCAGTCCCTGCGAGACAGACAGACAGAAAGACACACACACACACACACACACACACACACACACCCATCTCCCACCAAATTCTTTGCACTTGATCTTGGCCCACGAGAAAAAGCCTAAAGACTGGATTCTACTTATATCACAAGATGAAAGGCAATTTGAGATAGGGACTGTGTCAAACGCATTAAACTTAGAACCTTATACACAGTAGGTATTTAATAAATATATTTGAGAGATTTAACACCTAACTGATAAACTGCAGTCTGTCAGGACAATGAATTATTAAAGCAACTATTATTAGTGAAGAATATGATGATCTCTTAAAACATTAAAGTTATGTCCACCAAATAATATTAAGTAAAAGGAAAACACAAAACTATGTAGTGCTGAATCATTACATACCCCAAACCATGCCTACACATGAATCCATATTGCTTTTCTATGTTCTTAACATTATTACAGACTTGACCACAAAGAATTAGGGTAGAGAAAGACTAGTTACTAAATATAAGACCTTAAACTTTCAGGAGGAAAAAAAAAATAGTATTAGGGAGACCAAGTGAATCCCGTATCATAACCCAGTGATTCATTACAAACATTCTTTTCTCTAGGGCTCGTTCTTCCATCACTATGGAGGGAATTATATCCATAACCTCCATTAACATTAATGGAAGGTAGCCACATTATTTCAGCAGAACTCCACTAGTGAATCAGGCCTGTAAGAAAAAAGCTTTCATTTATTAAGTTTATAAAGAATTCCTGATATAACACAAATAGCAGTGCCTCTGTTAATTTCCATGATGAGTGCACTCATGCTGGAGAGAGTGAAACAGAACAATTAAACTAATTCTGCTATATCCACAGAAAATATGGTTCATAAAGCTATATGCTTCTAACGCCTTCTAAACCCCTCCACTCTCAACTATAGACTATCCTCTGATACTCGACTGTAATTCCAAAAGGAAATGGTAGTTTTCAAGTATTTCTCATCATTAAAAAAAAAAAAAAAAAAAAAAAAGCATGCTTTAAAATGGAATGTTCTAACAAAATACACTCACACATGCAGGGAATAAGAAATTTACAAGCCGACACAAGGTCATTATTTAATTTTTAATTAGGTTTCACCTAACAATGGAAAACTAAGTCTTCCTCCATCCATTTAACAAAATGCTCATTTAGAATACTCCATGGCTTAGAAAGCTTCTGAACAGATGTCTAAAATGAGAATTCAAGACTCAGGAAAATATGTAACTCACTTTACTCTGTTCTCAAGTGATCTGATAAACAAACAGCCTCACCCACTGCAGTCATGGTTGATAATTTATTTCTAGAGTCTGATGACTATATGGCAATTCACTTTGCTGATGAAACATTCTTTATTTGGGTGGGATGCGCACAGATACCAACTTAACGAATGTCATTCCCACAAGATAATAGACCATAGAGAAGACGCATGCCAGGCAGCACTGCATTGAAAAACCACTTTTCACCTATCAGAAGATGCCTTAACAACTGACAGTGTTTATCATATTCAAAAAACTTCATTCCTGCTAGGCAAAGATCCAGAGCCAACTTTGTTTCTTCATTAAGGTCGTCGAAACTTTCTAATATCCATGTTTTCTGCATATTTGCAGTTACTAAGAATCCTCACCTTTGCAATTATTTATAGCAGCACTGGGAGGGACAGATATGTACTGTGAAGTTATTTTAATTAACTCAGGGTCTCATTTTCACCATATACAAGACTCTGCTCAAATCCATAAGACAATTCTATCGATAACTGAAGAATTCTTCTCCGACTTTATTCTGGGATCTCTAATTTGGGCCTCACATTTATACCACTGAACTCTGTTATAACTGGGCAGTCCCAGAATGAGAAAAAAACAGCATCAGACCCAAACTCTCTTGGGGGAAAAAGAAGGGGATTCCTCACACTAAAGGAAGGACTAAAGATACAGCAGATACTCCACAGATCACCCTTGGAGGGAAGGAGGAACAATCCAGCTGCAAGTGAAGAAAGGAAAGGAGCAGGGAGAACAATGATCTTCACCATCTTTTTATAGGTTTGAAAGTTTCATGCTTTAGTGAAGGGAATGTGAACATTTATTTATTTTTTAACGTTTATTTATTTTTGAGAGAGAGAGAGAGAGAAACAGAGTGTGAGCAGGGGAGGGGCAGAGAGAGAGGGAGATCCAGAATCCAAAGCAGGCTCCAGGCTCTGAGCTGTCAGCACAGAGCCCGACGCGGGGTTCGAACTCACAGAGCGTGAGATCATAACCTGAGCCGAAGTCGGATCCTTATCCACGTGAGCCACCCAGGTGCCCCAGGAATGTGAAATTTTCAAAATGCTCTTGAACCAAACTTTAAATATGCCAAGGGATACTATGCCAAAGGTACCAAATGTGGACCTTCTCTCTCTCAGGGGCAAAGGCAACTGGACAAACCCTTTCAACTCTGTCCATGAAGAAGCTGGTGGGTTCCTTACAGGTAGCCTAGCTCAATGGTTGGCACAAGGTAAGCGACGGGTGTTTGCTGAACAAATAAGGGCAGACGTGAAGACATCATATACACTGCATGCTCTGTGCTTCATCTGAGCCATGTGCCATTTCCAGAACACATGCCATAAACCCCCATCTGCATGCTCGGTCCCTGCATTTTCCTGCCAACCTCCAAGACCCTGCTTTGATGTCATCTCCTTCACAGAAGTATTTCTCTTTCTCCACAACTCAGAATCAATACTGTCCTCTCTTGAGTCATGTGGGTCCCTTGAATTCTACTATAAAACATACCAGCGGCACCTGGGTGGCTCAGTCAGTTAAGCGTCCGACTTCAGCTCAGGTCATGATCTCGCAGTTTGTGGTTTGAGCCCCGCGTCGGGCTCTGTGCTGACGACGGCTCAGAGCCTGGAGCCTCTTCAGATTCTGAGTCTTTCTCTCTCTCTCTGTCCCTCCCCCACTCACACTCTGTCTCTCTCTGTCTCTCAAAAATAAATAAACATTTAAAAATTTAAAAAAAAAGAAAAAAGCATACCACTTCACATGTTTTGCCTCTTCTCCTACCAACCAATGAGCATCTGGAAGGGAAGGACAGCTTCTTGATTTTATGTTTCTCCATCAACATGACATGTTACCATATTTCCAGTAGAGGATTAGTATGTATTCCTTGAATATTGAAAATAAGCACTTCTATCTATGCCAATCTACCTTCCTGTCTGAATACAACACCCAATTTTCTCCTGAATATGTTAAAATACCCAAAATGTGGTGTCTGTGGCCAGATCTGTCCTAGTCTCCTGAAGGGACTCTCAGATTACATACTATGAATAAAGTAAATATAGAAAAGTGACAAGAAGAATGATAAAAGTCACCATGTACACACCATGTCCAACCTTATCAAATATAAGCCTTTAAAAGATAAGAAGAAAGGTCCAGAACGTTCTCCTGAGTAACTCTGACATGCCCTCACCTTCCAATAAAGATCAAATATTGGCAATGAAGTAATCTGGCCATACTCAAAAGAAACACGAATGTGTTCTTTTAAAAGTCAACTTTTAAAAAAATACATGGGAAAATAATCTGGAAATCAATTTCCTCTGAAAGGTGAAAGGAAATAATGTTCTCTTTTTTTGTACACACACCTTCCTAAATCACAGAATTAATCACTATTAAAAATTAAAAGAAATAAAATTTATTTTATGGAAATATATCTTTTAAAAGGTTTTAAACACCACTTAGAATCAGAAATCACTAACTATTTTTCAAAAGCACACTTTCATTTCATGTATTTAGCTTATTACATTGCTCAGGGCATAGGAAATGAAAATCACTATTATTTTTAATCTTGTGCCAACACACCTACAAGACCTACCACTCACTGCCCCTGACTCTACTCTGTCGTCTTTTACAAGGCTCCCTGCATTTCAGCCTCACGACTACTCTTGCCAAAATACTTCCTGAAACACGTT
Organism: Lynx rufus; assembly: GCF_022079265.1. Lineage (NCBI taxonomy): Eukaryota > Metazoa > Chordata > Mammalia > Carnivora > Felidae > Lynx > Lynx rufus. The sequence goes on from NW_025814834.1 coordinate 172,600,343, forward strand.
ATGCTCCTGTTCAAAAACCCTACCTGACTTTCTACTGTCTAAATCTTTCAACTGGCACTCAATGTCCTGCCCTACAGGAACCCGTCTCCTAACCGAATGTCTCAGCTGACCCCACCTGGGGCAAAACTGCATACTCCTGCTTCCACAGCTTCCCTCATGCCTCGGCCCTGCTCTCCAGGTCTTCTACTAGTCTCTAGCAGCACCCCTCCTCACCCACTAAAAATCCAAACAACCCTTCAATCCGTAACTCAAATTTCATTTTATCCAAAAGCTTTCTAGACTGTCCCAATACTTCACAAATTCTCTCCTGAATTTCCACAAAACGTGTTCTCACCCGTACTTATTTTTATATGCCCAAGAAAAATGTATGCTTCATACAAGCAAGGCGACACTGTGTAAGAGTACATACTTCACCAAACCTAGCATAATGGCTCACATGCAGTTGACAATACGTATTTGTAAATTAACTATTTCTAAGACAGTAATTTGTAAACTTTACATTGTAAGATCAAATTAAAGAACAGATTTAAAGACTATCACAATTAAATTAAGATACGCTCTATATCACAAACAAATAAAATGCTTTCCAGACAGACAATCTTCAAGTAAAACTTTCATTCTAATCATATTCCTAACCTTGTCACAATTTCAGGGCTAATACGACATTGGAAATACTAACCAAGCAGGATAATTTAAATTCCTCAACCCCAAATGACTACAAAAATTAACAATAAAAAATCCTAAACTCTGCTGGTGACATTTTATTTCCATAGATGCACAATGTCGTTAAAGCAAACTCACTAGTAACAATAATTGCATATGAAATGAGTAAATGTCAGACCTACAAAGGAGAGCAGAGTCTGGTGGGGCAGTATGAAAACTTCATTAGTCCACTGTATGCAAACATGTCCCTAATTTTAAATGGGTCTTAGAGAAGAAGACGGTGTACTGTACTAAGTCACCCTCGAGGCGGCTAACTGCATTTGGGTGGCCACTAAAAAGAAAGTTTTCTGACCTGAGATGTGAGCTATCACACATGTAGAAGACATGGGTAAAAACTACCTTTAACGTGTCCTCACTCACAACAACAAAAAGGAAAATACAAGACGTTGAAAACAGCTGGACGCTCTGAACGAGACCAGCCTACACTAAAAAATTTTAACTGAACATGGATTCAGACAGGAACACTTTACCAATTCCTACACATGGCGCGCGCGCACACACACACACACACACACACGTGTACGCACACATATGCTTCACCATGCATCTAATGAGTCACGTTACTCTCTACCACAGGTAAATGGTACTGTACCTTGATTTTAATCTCTACTTATTAGTGATTTAGAAAGCAAAGTGTAGCTTTTTCATTTTAAAAGTGTATTAAATATGGAAGATTCTAAAAAGGACAGAGAAATATAATCTTAAGCAAATAGAAAGCATTTATTTTTTTAAATGGCACGGCTCAACATACTAAAGACATACTCAAGCTGCCAATTTTTAGAGCATGGGTTTTTTTTTTTTTTTTTAAATCTTTCTATTTTGGACAAATAGGATTAGGCTTCTTAGACAATTCTTTGTTGTTTTGACTTCAACAATTTATGCAAATGAGATGTTAATTAGTGTGATTGTAACTTAAATTATGCTTGTGTAAACCTCTCCATTGGTAGAAAAGTGTGGGAATCTACACAACTGGTATTTAAAGGAGCTGTACTAACCCCCTTCTGAAAGCCCAGTATAGCAAGATCACTTTCATGTCTTTACAATTTGTTTTTATGAGGTGATAACATTTTTACAAATACCATCATTTTTGGTTTTTTATATTGTAAGTGACAGTCTGACATTTTACAACTGGCTTATTGAAAACAAGAATTGAGCACTCTAGCAGTAACGGACATTAACTGCTGAATAGAGATTCAGATGCTAATGAGGTGAGAGGGGCTCCAGAAAGTTTTGATAAATGCTACACACACTCTAACTAGCTGTGAATGTGGGTTGACAAAGAACATCTACACCAGGGTTCAATAAAATGTAACCCTTTAAATTAATCATACTGGCAGTATTTAATAGAATGCACAACAATCTCCTTTTCTGTTGGCTCTAAAGCTGGAGAAATGCAAAGTCTTCACAAATGAATGCCCCCACATTTCCCACTCCACATTGCTACTTTCATTTGAACGTCTACAGCTGTTTCAAAAGTACTTACTGTAAATAGCAAAGTAGAAGCATAATTCAGAGCCTGACTCTTTCACAACATTTTTCTGTCTAGATTTTTCCTCATTTTTCTGTCTAGATTTAAACAAAAACTAAATAAGAAAAAAAAAAAAAAGTCTGAGGTTTGAGTGCCCGGGTACAGAACCCAGAACATAGTAGTTTCTCAATAAACGACAGTTATTGTTATAGGAAAGTTCTGGCAACGTATAAAAAGAAAAACCATCTGCTCACACAGGAAAAAATAAGAAAATTCAGGAAGTAAGGCCTTCTGTCTTCCGATTCATAAACTTAAAGTAGGCCTTTGTTCTTTGGGAGCTGTTGGGCAACCTATTTTATAGCTTGGGTGAGGAATTCTCTTTATACAGAAATAATAATGTCCTATTAAGTGGAACTATAATGAGCCTTATTATCACAAATGTCAGGGAACCTCGATTTACTTTATTTAATTTTTGATGTGCACATGAATAAAACTCTTCTATTGATTGCAAACTTGTAGATTTCAACAGACTACAGCTCAAGAGATCAACCTTGTATTTCTTGAGCAAATGCAGAGCATTAACATGTTATTTCTTCTTAAAGTGACAATCCCTAATATCCTTTTTGGTTTTTGCCAATTTTAATCTTGGCAGGAAGTGGAAATCTGTGCACTCAGCAACACTGCAATCTTGCTGGCTGTCAAAATTATGTGTCAGCCAATGCCTGAGTGGTATTCCTGTCATTTCACCATGGTAAGAAACTTATCAGTCTGACATATAAAGCCTCTAAAAGCAGCGATTTATGCCAAAATGTAGATGTACATACCCACCACCTAAATTTCATTTTTATAATTCCCACAATTATTATAACTTCCCCCAAATATATATTCAGATTGTAGCTCGACTTCAAGGATGCTTTTAAAAATTCAAGGAATAATTATGACTTTTAAAAAGCTTTCGATTAAAAAACAACTAAATTTTAAAACACATGTGTGTCTCCATGACACGTGTGTGTACAGTTTGAAAATATGCTTGCCTACAGGTATGGCATACTTTTTTAAAGAATCATTTTCTCCCAAACTCTCCATGTGAACTACACATCTCCAAGACAAAAAGCTAATTGTTTCTCAATAAACTGCATAAAAATGATACCTTTACCCTTCAGCGAGCACTGGTTACTCTCTGACTTTTCAAGAGTAAAACCTCTCACTTAAAAAAAAAAAAAAAAGTGAGCAAGTAGAGAAATGTGTGCTATGGTTTAGAAATGGCCATTTAGCCAAATTGCATACTTGTGCTGTGTCAGCGTCCTGGCAGAGTCAACTCATTCCACCGGTCTAATGGATGGCAATTGAATTTAATTAACAAAACTCCTTTGACTTAGTTTCATACTGTGCGGAATGTAATGGAATCTCCTCTCTCTCTTTCTCTCTCTCTTTCTCTCTCTCTCTCTCTCTGGCATTCAACTAAAAATGTCCTTAACTGCTGTCCACTTTAAGAATATTAAAGGCTATACATTATACTTAGAAGATATAATACAGTCATCTCCTTCCCCATGACTTAAATTTAGTTACTGAATTATGCAACATAAAATAATTAAAAAGATACTTTGATAGTGATACACAGTATAGATTCAATTACCACAATGTATCCATTAAAGGTACTTTTATAGTATGAATAAAATGCAAATCCTCTTTATGGATCAATACCAGAACATAATTCTATTCTTCCTCCTAAAAAAAGGAAGTTAACCATTATAAATCATCTTCACATGAAAATGGTAAAAAGGTGTTCCTTTAAAAGTGTTCTGTTAATCTCAATATAGTAAGAATGTTACTTTCTCTGTTACACCCATTTTAAAACTGTATGCCTAAATTCCAGCAATATTTGATAATCAATAAACAGAAAACTTATTTACCAATCTTCTTCATACTTATCTAAATGCCTGACACTAAATTCACAGAGGCATTTCTATTAATTAAATAATCCTTTCTAAATAAAATCAAGAACACACGAAAAGAAAAAAAAAAAAAAAAGATGCTCCTAAGGGATTCCAAGTAAATACTACGCTCCCTAACTTTTGCCTGGCTGGGCACTCTGAGACAAGTTCCTATGATTGATTATTGTGGTATCGCGGAATCTTTGACTTTGAACCATAACCTTTTTTTCGAACAATGACAGTTGGGACCTACCATTTGCCATCTGTAGAGATGGAGGGGGGAAAGGACTTCACGTACATTAATCAACCAATTAAGAACGGACTTAAACAAAACACTAAAGCATAATAAACCCCTGACTGCTTAATAGCTTTCTACTTTTAATAGTTGTCTTCCTGCAGGCTGCTCACAGGATTAGGAGGAATCTGTTCAAGTCTTAACAAAAATTGCATGAGCAAAGGGAAAAAAAGTGAGCCATTCAAACCAGGCATTTTAAATTGTGAAAAATGCTACTGAAGGATTGATTCCACAGTTCAAATCAAAATTTAAGAGGCTGATGTACACACCACCTTATCAAGGAATCTCAAGTCAATACAAACTATGGTACTTGTCTCCACTGAAGTATCCAAAATGCTTAGTACATACAAATGATCCTCTTAGTTTGAAATTTTAGGTGACTACATTTTTAAAAACACCACTCACTCAATAATTTATAGTATATCACTTGGCATAAGGTAATTTTCCAGGAGAGTTTGAGGCTTTGGTTATTGGTAACACGGAGAAAACATAGTCATAGAAATTGGAGAAAAGTTAACAAAACAAGGTAAGGTCTTACGTTTTCTCTGATGAAAATGTGATCAGCAAATGTAGTGTTAAACAGTAAGGCATTAATTCAGCCTTGTTCACGAATAAACAATAAATAGGAAACCAAGGGGAAAAAGTCAAGGATGCCTACCTTCACAGGTTAATTCAATACTGAATTGAAGGTACTAGCCAATGAAGTGAGAAGCGCAAGGAAATAAAAGCATAAGATTGGAAGAGCAGAAATGAAGATGCTACTGCTTGCATTTGATATGATTAGCTGCACAGTAATCAAAAAAAAAAAAAAATTTACAAACCACTGGCTGAAAATATGTAACAATAGCTGGATATAATAAGATCATTATACAAGAATTGACTGTATTTCTATACCGGAAACACACAGTTAAAAATATACTTTCAAAAACACGATTTATAAAAGCAGTTTCCAAAAAGATGTTGAAGACCTGGGTGAAAAATAATTCAACTTTTCGAAAGATAAAATCTAAATAAATGGAGAGGCATACCATGTTCATAGACATAGTAAGATTTGATAATAATAAGATGTCAATTTCCTTTCAATTCAAGGGTAGATTCAATACATTTCTAAGCAAAATCCACGCAGGATTTTTCATGAAACTTGACAAAATGATTCTATTACCTCACATGTATTAGAATTGCTATTATTAAAAAGGGAAGAAATAACAAGTGCTGGTGAGAATGTAGATAAAAAGGGAACTCTTGTACATTGCTGTGGGAACGTAAACTGGTGCAGCCACCATAAAAACAATATGGAGGCTTCTCAAAAACCTAAAAATAGAGCTACCATATGATCCGGCGATTACACTTTGGGGTATTTATCCCAAGAAAATGAAAACACTAATTCAAAAAGATATACACACTTCCGTGTTCACTGCAACATTACGTACCATTGGCAAGATACAGAAACAACCTAAATGCCCATCCACAGGTGAATAAACAAATGTAGTATTATTTAGTCATAAAAAGAAATCTTGTCATTTATGACAATATGAAGGGACCTTGAGGGCATTATTCTATATAAGGTAAGTCAGACAGAGAAAGACAAATACCATGTGACATTTTATATATGCAATCTAAAAGAAATAAAATAAACCAAGCTCACAGGTATAGAGAACAGATTGATGACTGTCAGAGATGGGGGCTGGGAGATGGGGGAAATGGTTGAAGGTGGCCAAAAGATAAAAAGAAAGTTAAAAAAAAAAAAAAAAAAGAGGGGCACCCGGGTGGCTCAGTTGGTTCAGTGTCCGACTTCTTTGGCTCAGGTCATGATCTCAAGGTTCATGGGTTCAAGCCCCACACTGGGCTGGGCTCTGTGCTGACAGCTCAGAGCCTGGAGCCTGCTTCGGATTCTGTGTCTCCCTCTCTCTCTGCTCCTCCCCTGCTTGCGCTCTAATCTCTCAAAAATGAATAAAGGTTAAAAAAATTTTATATCAAAGCTAATTATAAGGGCTTAGCAACTGAACCAGCATGTTGTTAATACAGGATAGACAAATTAATCACTAGAACAGAGAACCCAAAAACAGAACCACAGAAATATGAAAACTTAACAAATGACAGAGGTGCCATTGAAGATCATTTGGGGAATAGAGAAACTATTCAATAAGTGATAAAGTGGAAACTGTTATTCACATAGAAAAACAAATGAAACTGGATCCCTACCTCACATGACACACAAAAATAAATTCCAAACAGAATACAGATGTAAATGTCAGATGAACATTTAAGGATGTATAAAAAATACCATCTATTTCCAAACTCAGAGTAAAGAATGGTATTTTAAACAGGACACAAAGCACCAACTGTAAAACAGAAGATTAATAAACCTTTACTATATTAAAATCAAGAATTTGTGTACATCGAAGATATCTTAAAGAAAATGAAAAAATAAGCCACAAGTTATGAAAAGATATTTGCAAACACATAACACAAAAAAAGTAGAATCCAGGCTATATATAGAATTCCTAACAAACCAACAAGAAAAAGACAAGCAACAAAATAGGAAAAAAAATGAGTAAAAGACATGAGCATTGATTTCACAGAAAAAATAGTGGCTTACAGATATACAAAAAGATGTTTCATCTCATTATTAATAAAATTAGAAATGCAAATTAAGGCTGCAATAGAATATCATTTTATAGTTACCAGACTGGCAAAAAGTAAAAAATCTGGCATTGGTGAGTGTTGGAGAAAACAGAATCTTTTGTACAGTGCTACCGCTAGTGAGAGTGTAAACAGATACAAATAGTTAATAAAATAACAGTATCTTCTTTTGAAATGTAACACTTACACACTCTGTGATTCAACAATTCCACTATTAGGTACATACCCAAAAGAAAACCTTATACATATGCTCCGCTAAACATGTTACCTACCATACATAACACTTGTTAGTTGCAAGAAACTAGAAATATCCCATCAATCCACCACTAAATGGCATATTACACAAGAAAGAAGAATAAATTACAGTACACTTAGCAACATTAGAAACATAATGTTGCATGAAAATGCAATTTCCAGGATCATGTACATATGTATGTGTATATATATGCATACATGTATGTATACATAATTTTTATAAAACTTAATAAGACTTAACAAGATATTTGATACACACATATGTGGTGAAAACATTTTTTTTTCATAGGAGGGGAACAGTAAACACAATACTCAGGATAATGGATGATATTTTCAGGGAACATAGAAGTAAATGCAAGGTATTGGTAATATTCTCCTTCTTGAGTGCAGTTGTAGATTCACAGGTCTTCGTTATAATATCTTACATATATTCTTACATTGAAAAACAAAGTGAAAATAATGAAATCAAACCAGTAATGTTTATTAAAATAAAGGATTTTTCACAATATCTTAGTCTTTCAGCAACAGTCCTGAAAAGTTTTAAAAGAAATACAACTGAATACCTATGTTGACTTATTTTAATAACACTGTCCCTTTTTTCTCTAAGAAAATGTATGAATAATCAAATTGAGGGGTGGGAATCTTCATTCTTTTTTACTTGAATGATATAAATAATTTGTATTTTGAATCCAATCTCAGCTCCCCATGCCAACAGGGAGGATGCTGTGATAAAGGAAGAAACTCCAGTATTGACAAATTCAAACAGCAGATAATCCACATTTCTGCTTGACTTAAAATGCATCAGTCAGCCTTTTAACATTGCATTTTATGTCCTGATTATACTTGGTTTCAAAGAACTTCTATTCTTGGGAAGGGACTAAGAAAGGACGATCCACGTTTATTGTAGATGGTTGGGCAGTAATACATACACACACACACACACACACACACACACACACACACACACACATCATATACTGTATGTCATATATCACACACACACACACATCTCTCTGTGTGTGTGAAGAAATCAACAAGGTGGTATTGTTGTGGTTTGGCAGAGAGGGGATGATAGAGGAATACAAAGCTGCCTTCCAATGAGAATGTCTTATTATAAATAACTCAGTTAAAGAACTGAGTTTCTATGAATTGTCTCCAAGAGAAAATTTTTGAAAACCTGACTGAACAGGAGTGGCATGCAGTCCACAAGGATGAATTTAACTGAAAGGAGGCCGTCCCTGTTTCACTAGGAGCCTGGTCAGAATTCCAGCACATGTGTTTTACAGGTAGACAGATTACGCTGTTCTTTAAAAAGACATTCTACTTCAAAATGCCTTCCCAGGTATGCTGAAATAAGAAAATGAAATAGCAATGTCTTTCCATCCATACTTTGCCAGAATAAAGGTGATCACCAGATGCAAAAATATAATCAGAGAATTAAGTAATAATTAAATAAGTTAGAATTTCACTGATAAGCATTATAGCCGCTGATATAAAGTTACTGTCTACTAGTCAAGATCCCTCCACTATATGCCATCTAAGTACACACTCCTCACCCTGAGAGGTGCTCAGCTAGCAACACCAAACAAGAGAAGATGAATACAAGAAAGGCCACGAATTCATCGTGATAGCTTCAACTACAGAATAAAACTGGAAAATAACCAATTTTTTTCCAGATGCTATAATTTCACTAATTAAACATCTCCTTTAGAAATCAATAATCCTCTAAGAGAGAGAGAAATTAGAATGCTTTCTAATTCAAGTTCTTAAACATAATTTTTCCTACAATTTTAAGAAAGGAAAAATAGATATTTACTTCTTCAATACAGTCTGGGGCTAGTGCTTTTGTCATTCAAAGATAATTTCTGAATTATTGTATGACAATCTACAGTATCACAACAGATATTTTTCCTTCTCAAGATTCTTATTACATAGCTATGCACTGACCTTGACCTGAATCTTATACTTCAGAAACAAGAATGGAATTGCAAGGAGACACATATTAAAATGCAAGTTTTTTCATTAGCCTAACAGTTATAAAATGTTCCAATCCTACGAAGTACACTGGTCAAATCCCACACTTTCTACCACTTTGCAAAGTACAGGCGGGCACACTATCCTCTCTGCAGCTCTGAGGTCCAATTAGGATGTAACTGAAAAAAAAAAATTACATTCTAGTTTTCATTCCCCACTAGAATATTTTTAGTGACTGTTCACCTAAAGAAGATGTCCAGATTTTGGTCCCCTTTAATAGTCTATGAAAGCACAAAAGAATGTGCTTCATTTTCAGTTTTCAAGAAAATTGATTTTCATATGATTTTAAAAGTTCTTGTTTCTCATTATTTTTAAGGTTTCAGAGGAAAAAAAATGGAAGACAGTAATGTATATTCTGTCAAAATGCTTCCATTATCCTTTGCTGAAACCAGTAGGAGGTTTTAGATATGAAGACGGGGCCAGACGGAAACACTTTACGGGAAAATCTGCAGTGGAACGGTGTTGATAATGAACATGCCTAGAGAAATAAAATCATGAATGCTGTATGTGTTGGGGGGGAAGAAACTCTTATCTTCAGTTGGGTTCTGTTTCCCTTAGAGAGGCTTATGTTACCCTACAATCAATAGGTCTCCAATTAAACAAAGAAGATTTACATATGCTGGTGCATTTTGGAGCTAATGAAATTGGTCTAACAGTTTTAATGAGGGCACAGCACTGGCTAGCAGGGGGAACTTAGAGGAGTCACCACATACAATGGGGCCCAACGCCTTCATTCTGATCTTTAACTCTTCTACTACTACTGCCTCTGGCCTCTCGAACCATGCCAAAAGGTACCCTGCTTCGTTAAGGACAGACAAGCCTGGAAATTCTCACTTGAGGTAAGGGTATGATCCACAAACACTTTCCCTGCAGAGCAAGACAGTGCGGGGTTCCAAAAACAAACAAAAATGGGTGCCATCCTGAGCAGAGTGCTCCATTTTAATTTTTTTTTCTTAACGTTTATTTATTTTTGAGACAGAGAGAGACAGAGCATGAACGGGGGAGGGGCAGAGAGAGAGGGAGACACAGAATCGGAAGCAGGCTCCAGGCTCTGAGCCATCAGCCCAGAGCCTGACGCGGGGCTTGAACTCCCGGACCGTGAGATCGTGACCTGAGCCGAAGTCAGACGCTCAGCTGACTGAGCCACCCAGGCGCCCCGGGAGTGCTCCATTTTTAATCAAGATCATGCTTTTTAAAAATTCAAGCATGAAGCTGATATCCTTTACGCTCCCTCCCAGCAGGGCACTGAGCACACAGTAGGTACTTGATAAATGCCTGCTGGTGGATAAAGGGGACTCCCTCACAAAGAAGTTGGAGCGGTGGCTTTACAACTTGATCACTTTCCTAGGTACACAGTTCAGATAAAAGTCAAGACCAGGATCTTAGATGGGAAAACAAACAGCCTGAATGTTTTTTTATAAATAGTCTAGCATCACAAAACCTTTATTTTCAGAATTAATGATTATTCACATGTCAGTACCTCCTTTGGGTTAACATGAAACTTTGGATTTTGGTGAGGAAACAAAAATCAGTTAACATGATAAAGTGAGAAGGGAAAATCATTCTGACCAAACAACAACAACAAAATTAAGCATAAATTCAGTATTCCTGAGGGAACAAAAGCTATATTATATGTCACCTCATTTTTCAATCCATATTATAAACATCTCACAACTTTTTGCTTTGTTCAAGCCTGATTTTCCACTTTGGTCACTAGCTCAACAAACGTACTGAACACACACCAGGTGGTGAGCCCTACATACCCGTATGGGGGAGGGTACGCAAAAATAAATACAACTCAGTCTCTGCTCATAAAGAAATCACAGCCCAATTTGGAAGACAGATCATTTTATTACGACGCATGAAGTTCTAACGGTGAGCACTACCACAGTGCTAACAGGACACCGTGGAAATGTCAGGAAGGGGCCCTCAGCCAGTGCTGGGGTCAGAAGGTGGCCTAAGCAATGTTAACCAATTAAAGGTGAGTGAGGATGTGCTCAGAAGGAATGAGATATATATATATATATACACACACACACACACACATATATATATATATATATGTTGTATATATTATATACAATATATGGGTGCCTGAGTGGCTCAGTCGGTTGAGGGTCTGAGTCTTGATTTTGGCTCAGGTCATGATCCCAAGGTTGTAGGACTGAGTCCTGCATCAGGCTCTGTAGTAAGTATGCAGCCTGCCTGGGATTCACACTCTCTCTCTCCCTCTGCCCCTCTCCCCTGCTTGTGCTCTAAAATAAAATTTAAAAAAACAGAAAATATATTAAAAAAATATATATATATACACACACACACACACATATATATATATATATATATGCACATTTACAATGATATAAGGTGTGACCACAGCCTTCAGCAAGAAGGCAGCCTGTCCCTGTATACTCCATGCACCAAAATTCTCATTTATCACCTCGCATGTGCACTCTCCAATTTCAAGGTTAGTTGTATTCACTGTTAACTCAATCTAGAAAGGGAATATACTCACTTTAATTATCCCACATTTGTCTAAATACACCTTACCCTCATTTAAATATGGCAGCTACTCTCTTGATTACAAATAGGAACATTCGATAATGCACAGCATCGTGAAAGTGGCCTTGTCAGAAGCATGAGTCATTCCACACACTAAGTTCCTTACATCCTGAAACCCCCTCTCAGAGGTCAGCTCCTACCTCTAAAAGTTCAAGGATCCAAGGCTGACACATTAGAGTTTATTGAAACATCACCCTGGTGGGAATCTGCAATTGGGGATTCAGTCCAAATTTAAAGACAAACAATTCCTTTTCCAGATGTTGGACCCAGACAATGAGAATACTCTGAAACAACTTCCTCCTAAATAACAGATTTAAAAACAGAAAAGGGTATTATATTGCAAAGTCACAATTCTAATCTGAATATATAGGATTTAAAATATACTACATTAATGAAGTCTGCTTAGGGTTAATGTGTTCAGCTTTACTCATATCACGTGAAAGAAACCAGAATAAGGCCAGAACTATAAAAATGCTATTCAAGATTACAAGGAAAGAAGGTATAGGGGAAGTGAAAGGGGGAGATTCTGAAGATGAGTTAGCAAAAACAGAGATTTTCAAACTTGTTAAACTTCCATTATCTGGAGATAAAACACTCTTAGAATAAAGGGAACATCAGCTGTTGCTAAAAGCATCAGGTAAATTCTAAAGTCTGTATCCAGGTGGCTTATTTAATCTGAAGACAACATGGTTCTCCCTGGAGGAAATGAACTGCTAACATCCCATGAACTCTATCAAGTTTGCCTCACTTCTCTTACCGCCTGTAAAACAAAGAAATCTGTCTTCAGTTTCATGATGTCCCACATGGTACTGTGACTAATCCCCAACCATTTTTATTTACAGTGTTCAGAGTGAGTTTCTATGACAATCCCATGCCATTCTCAATGTTACACACAGATTTTCTGCCTTTTGAAAATAATTACAGAACAAATCATTTGTTCTGCACTCTATATAAAGAAAAGCACACTTATTATTGGCTGGGCAAACAGATTTCACTCTCAGATTAAACAATAAGCAGATAGAACAGAGAACCAAAAAAAAAAAAAAAAGGAAAAAAAACACAAAAAAACTCCAATATCCACTGTTTGGGACCACCAGATTTTTGGGTCGTTATTTGTGTTTCATTTATCAGACATGCGATAGTTCTCCTTCCTATCACCATCTGTACACACTTTCCCAGAAGACCCTCACAGCTGTCCCATTAACACACTAACACACACTCGCACATATAGGACCTCTTCTGTGCTTTCTGTCTGAATGCAATCCATATCTGTTTTCTTTTCACAGGAGAAAGAAAGGCAAAGCAGCTTGAGACCTCGGACAACTTAAAATCCACTTCAGTGTAAAAGTCTCAAGATTGCTAACTTTCTTCAGAGATAGAGGAAAACAGAGAATTTAAGTGGCTATAATACTGAGACTTGGCTGTGTTTTAGGAACTACCACCAACTGCCAAATGAATTCACCATGGCTTGCTCTCCAAGGCCTTCCCTTCCTTTCTGTTTGTCACTCCCTCATTCTCCTGCTGTTTAGCTTTCCTATAACTCTGTTTTATCCTTCGGCATTACAAGAAGGATGGCCTCTAAAGAAGAAATAGAACTTTTTTGTGCACCAACATGCCACAGTGAACTATTAAGTAATAAAAAACACCTGTGCCCGGTCCTGTATCTGCTTGGGTTTTCTTTCCACTTCCACAGATAGTTTTGACATAAGAAAACTGAAAATTTAACAACGTAGTAGAAGTATCATCAAATGAGAGAATTCCTCAACATGTACCAATGGTACAGCAAGAAGGCAACAGCAACAGTTGGTTCTGCAAATGTTTAAAACTTCCATGGGGCGCCTGGGTGGCTCAGTCGGTTAAGTGTCCGACTTCAGCTCAGGTCGTGATCTCACAGTTTGTGAGTTCAAGCCCTGCGCTGGGCTCGGAGCCTGGAGCCTGCTTTGGATTCTGTGCCTCACTCTCTCTGCCCATCCTCCCACTCATGCTCCGTGTCTCTCTGTCTTGAAAATAAACATTAAAAAATTTAAACAAGGGGTGCCTGGGTGGCTCAGTCGGTTAAGCGTCCGACTTCAGCTCGGGTCATGATCTCGCGGTTCGTGGGTTCGAGCCCTGCGTCGGGCTCTGTGCTGACAGCTCAGAGCCTGGAGCCTGTTTCAGATTCTGTGTCTCCCTCTCTCTCTCTGCCCCTCCCCAACTCGTGCTCTCTCTCCCTCTGTCTCTAAAATAAATAAACATTAAAAAAAAAATTTTTTTAATAAAAAAAAAAAAAGCTTCCTATGGGCTATTAGTTTGTAAGGATCCTACTTCAAAAACATCAAAAGCTTTGAAATCTTAGTTTCTGGATCAATTTCACCCGAGATGGCATCAGCTCGTCTCATAGTATTTTCTTCAGTTTTGTATCCTTGGCATCTAGCACGGTGCCTAACAGGTAGCAAGCGCTCAAAATATGTTTCCTGAATCAAGTTGCCAGTGACGTGGTAGAATCTGTCAACGAAGGCAACTGAGGTAGATTTTCTATGCCAACACCAACCAAAGAGCCTGTGGTAACAACAGGCTACCGTGGTCCTCCAATTCACACGAGAATGTTCTATCTTCGGAGTTCCTGGGATGCATGCACTTGGTGTCTTCACCTTGTAAAATGAAGACTGCTTCCTTCAAGGTTTGAAACACTGAAATCTATTAACACACCAGAAAAAGCTCTACTCGCTCACTATTTTTTCAGCTTCAGGGAAAACCATGGCTTTCAGCACTGTTACATACTTCCAGTGAAAACTCTTACCCCATCCATAAATTCAGGGGTGGAGCTCAGAGAGCCTGATATCTTGGGGAACACCCTGGAGATAAAAAGCCGTAACAGTAACTAACCATCATACCATGGAGATGTTACTCAGCCTCTCTGCGTCTTCATCTGCAGAAAGGTAATTATAACAAAAAGCTCCCCTACCTAAATTTAAGGTTTATGTGAAAAGCTAATAAAATAATATATATGAAAAGCCAATTTAAATATTATAGAGGTTAACCACACAAGTCTGGGTTCTGATGGATCTGGCTTTAATCCTGGTTTCACCACTTACTCTTGGCAAAACCGTGAGTGAGTTACTAACACTCTCTGAGCCTCTGTTTCCCCGAATAATGGGAGTAACCCACAACAGAAGTCAACTACCATCTCTGCTCACCCCCGCCACCCAACATGAACAATTCTCCCAAACTTGGAGAGGTCCAAAAGGAAAACAAAATAGAAACAAAGAAACCCACATAAAACCAGAGAAGCCCGTATCCACAATTTAGAAAAACCAACAAAGCCAACCCTAAGAAAAGGCACCCAGATATGTAAATTCCTGGAGATGCCCAAAATATTTAGAGTCTATCACAGAACGCTCTGCATACAGAGCAAAAGGCACTGTCCTGTCTTCACTTTTAAACAAGGCGATTGGTAATAAAGGCCCAGAAATGTGCATCTCTAAGTGGGAATCTGTGCTCCTCCCCAATCTATCTGTTTCCATCCACTTCTGCTGTCTCATGACACGTCTTCACGGATTCAGCATTGCCCCCACCCCAGAACCTCTGAGGCTCAACTGTAAATAAAGTAAAAAAGCTGTGCATAATCAGTCTTTATACAGCAAAATTGAAAATGTCTCCCTTTGAAGAATTACAAAGCTTTCTGTCTGAAACCTCTGACCTTTCTAGAGAAATCAGAGTCACTGTAGTTTAAGAATGTAGGTGGTAAAAGTACAAAGGATTACATTTATCCATTTTGCATGTTTGCCGTCTTTTCTGAGATGAGGAGCAAATATCTTTAGAACAATTAGTGCTTCAACCCTAACATTTCAGGCTGTCATATCCTCATTCTCCAAAGAACTGTGTACATCCTGGCCCCGATGAGATGGCACTTTTCTGTTAATTACTTCTCCCACTTTATTTTACGGAAAATCTAAAAGCACACGAATTCCAGAACCTTCCTTGAAAATAAGACTTTTGTCCATACAGTGGATACACCAAGAAAATAATTTTAAAAATCATTTGATTGTTATTTAAAACCTCTGTAATTCTTGACTGGGTAGGGAGGAGGAGGGACTTCCAAAAGTACATCTAACAGAAAAAAAAAAAAAAAGAAAGAATTCTTAATAAAAGTCCTTGTCACATACTAAGAGCCCATACAATAAAAGTACTGCAATGACTATCCTTCCCTGACAGGAACATACAACAATAGTTATGCTGTTGAACAGCATCAAGTTACAAAGACTTCATTCTCAGAAGTTACTTGAAACTCCTCTCCAAAAAGAGAACCTCCACCATTTAAAAGAAGGGGAGGAAAAGCCAACTAAATGAATCAGAGACGTTAGTAACCTACTAATTTTTTATACAATATGCGTCCGTGCGAAAATCTTGCTATGGTCACACAAAGATACCGAGTGGCTTTTGCCAAATTCTTATCCAGAACCCTTGCTTGACCTTAAACGTTTGTAACCCACTCATCTTTAACTCCCAATTACTTAATGCTAAAATTATGTTCTCAGCTCTATGTTGGTTTCCATCAACATCTTTAAGATCTAATACTATTTACAAATTGTGTTCAGCATAAAAGATATTTATGATTTTCACTGCTAATCTGCCATGGTGTCTGAGCCCATACAGCTCTGTTGAATAGGATGCTTACAAAGGTTTACATGCAGATACATAGTATCTTAATTACTCATTCTATAGTGAGCTCTTTAAGCATCTCCATTCCTCACTCATTTGGAATGTTTAAAAATGCCACGGAGAAGGGCTTGATGTCATCTAAACACTGAAATCCATCTGTCTATGGCCCTCTTTTGACTTTACTCCTTCTGCAGCCAAATTTTTCACAAAAGTTGATGAGAATTTGTCAACCTAAGGACTTGTAATGTCAGCTCCTTTGAAAGGCAATGGAATATTTGAAAGTGACAATGATGGGATCCTGCATGTAGAATATTCACTGCATGTAGGAGTTTAAAATTAAATAATCCCTTTAAGATTAAAATACGCAGAATTCGAGATGCTTCCAATAGGGGAAGAGGCAGGCACATAACAGCAGAGACAGTTCTGAGTTCCCCATAGTAAATAATGTCCCTAATTTTGAAAATTAAATAATTGATATAGTAGCACAAGTTCCTATTATCCACTGACAAATAAATAGCTTTCCATACCAAGAATTACCACTCAGATCAAGCTATAAAACTCACCACAGATACATCTTCCCCAACAGCATGAACATGTTGCACTATCCAATCATGGGCTGGCAAAATTACAAAAGGAAATAAAATCACCCAAACCATAGCAACAAAGACAACAGCCTGACAATGGCAGATGCTAAACAGACATACATACAAATTTTGAAATTGTATTCGTTTTTAAAGATACGTCTTATTGTTACTTTTGTTTCACCTCACATTTTTAACCTACGAAAATAGCCATTGAAATATTTATCTGAATATATATGCTCTGAAAACTATTTGGTCTGGAAACTCAGAGGTTATCGGGACCACCATAAACACTCATCAGAGACATCAAAAGGGATGCAGTGTGGGACAATGGGGTGTGAATCCTATTTTTTTATTCCAATCCTCTTGTTTCCAATTTATACTTTTACTCATACACTTCAGTTTTCTCTTTCTGGCATAACTGACAGTGACTCTGAACAACCCTAACTTTTAATTTATTAGCATTTCTAAAAAAGCAACTTCAAAAGCAAGCTACATTTCTATTTTATTCAATATAAATTCGGCTCAGCAGCTTATTTTTTAAATAAACCCTAGAAGAATTAATAGACATATAATGAATGTAGTATAAATTATAATTACTGGTCTTTTTTTCTATTTACAATTAGAAAATTCATGTTGAATGGGGCTTTGAATTTTTACACTGAGGTCATTAAGAATTAATCTTGCTTAAGTTTAAAGATATGAAAATAAGGGTATTAAATATATCCATCAATTAATCAGTTATTTAAGGGCATTAAGATGAGCCTTGTTCTTTTCATTTTTTCTTTCTCTTTAATATTAAAAAACAATTTTAACAAATAAAACTCAATTTTTGCTTTTTTTTAAATAATGATACACGAGGCCGTAATCAAAGGATCTGTTTAGAGTAATGTAAATTTAAATTTTTTTATCTAATCATGAAGAGAAGTTAGAAATATACATTTTGTGCACATAAGAAAATATGTACAAATTTTACCTCGTAAAATATTACGTGCAATTCTGATTTTTAAACTAATGCTTGCTTTAATTCTCAGTGGCTTCCCAAAACACCTAGAACCAATTCATCTATCTTAGGAAAAGGGGGGGAGGGGATCTTAAACCTGTTATAGTGCTTGTATTCACTGAACTTCAACATTCTAAAAACAAGAAAGAACAAGTCACTCCAGACTTTGGACCCCAACACTGACAAAAGCATAAGAACATTTTCTCCCTCTCTTAGCCAAGTATGGACTCATTCTGTGCCTCAGAACTGGACTCCACAGTTAAAACGTCTCCATGGGAAGGGTCTGGATTTTGACTTTTTTCTTTCCCTCTGATTCAAGGTAGGTGTGGGATACCATTTAAATGACACCCAACCCCCACACGACAGGATAAGAGAGAGGGATACAGAGTGGATCTTAACTGTAAGTGGAAGAGAAGTGGGTTTGGAATCAGAAGGCCTCGGTTTTAATCTTACTATACACATGTCACTTGGATACTCTGAGACTTTAGTTTCGCCTGCACAAATGAAGAACACATATTTATTTACAATATTGCCATGATTTTTTTTAAGAAAAGAATAAGAGGGGCGCCTGGGTGGCGCAGTCGGTTAAGCGTCCGACTTCAGCCAGGTCAGGATCTCGCGGTCCTTGAGTTCGAGCCCCGCGTCGGGCTCTGGGCTGACGGCTCGGAGCCTGGAGCCTGTTTCCGATTCTGTGTCTCCCTCTCTCTCTGCCCCTCCCCCATTCATGCTCTGTCTCTCTCTGTCCCAAAAATAAATAAACGTTGAAAAAAAAAAAAAAGAAAAGAAAAGAATAAGAAAGGAAGAGAGAGAGAGAGAGAGAGAGAGAAAGAAAACTACCATGTATGGCAAAACTCAGGATAATGCTTGCTGCAAAACAGACAACTCAATAAAAGTTCACCTTCCTGCCTTCCTTTCTTCCCCCATGTCCTTTACTTTCAATTGATCTAGGTCCAAAATATTTACCACTAGGAAAGCATGTGAAAGACATGAAGAGAAGTAAGTTTAAAGGTCTCAAAGAACACTAAAGCTATTCTACTTCAATCTCTAGCTATTATCATTGCCCTGATCATTTCTAGGTTTGGGATTAGCAATATATTATGCTTCAAGGAAGACCAACACAGGCCAAGATACGTATCAAGAAAAAGAGAACTTTTTTCTCTTAATTTTGTCTTATTTAGTTGCTTTTGCAAACAGAACGGCAAAAATATCCTCTCCACGTGGTTGTCACAATTTGTCAACTGCGGACTTCTTTCTCTGCCTCACAAGCCATGTTTATTTAACTAGAATATTCATAGGAGGGCTAGTGCTGTTATCAGAGAAAATATACTTTTACACTGCGAAATGATCGTAAGGACACATGAAGCGTTGTTTGCTAATATTCTGGGAAAGACCTAGGGTAAAAGTTGTTTCTGTCTTGGCAGCAGCTAGACAATTCTGCTAAGTTCAGAGGGACTCTAAAGTTTAGATCAATAATCTGTATCTTACAGTTGCCTAAACAACAACCAAAATTTTGATAACACTGTAAGTTATCACTTTAGAAAGCAAGATGGTAATAATCATAAACATCTCAACAGTCCCTTTCCCAAGTTTATGCATGTCACAGTGTCCCTTACGGGACCCTTCAAAAGATAAAAAGAATTTTCGCAAAAGTTTTCTTTTCTAAAATTTTGAATAGGAACTCCGAAAGCCCCAAACACTCTCTGAGTCTGAAACAAATGGTGCCAAAACACGCACGCAGGGGGACGGATTATAAAATTCTCCACTTGATACCTAGGTGCTTGGGATCCTTTTACAGTCACTACTTAAACCAAAACACTTTGAGAGCATCTCCATTTGCGATTAAATTCACAGTTTTGTGTTTCTTAACAAAGCATGCCAGTTCATTCATTCTCTTCCTCCTCCACCTGACTTCTTCCTTCCCCTTACCCCACACCGCCCACCTCGCAAGGATATAGAGCTTATAATATATTTAAAAACAAGATTTAACCTCTAAATAAAGATGGGGAAATTATTGCTGAGATGGTAATAAACTGGTGTTTAACATTCTCAGTGCATTCAATCTGTATTTCATGTTTTTGCTTCTATTCTAACCTCAGAATTGCTTTCAATAATCTATATTAACATTTGCAAGCAATTAGAATTGTTGCTGCTTCTGTGCAAGTTTTTAAAAACTGACAGGCCATTCTGCATCCTGTGGAAGCAGCTTGAGGCCTTAACCAAGTGAAACACCCAGTCCTACTGTGTACAGCAGTGACCACAACAAAGGCTGTGGTTTCTCCCACACTAGCCCTAAATAGGTTTAAATTAATGCTATTCATCACTGGGTGGAAAAGAAGACAAGGCAAATCTAAGCCAGCAGCATTGGGAAATTTCTTACCAACATTCAAACCTCTTAGCCATAAATGAGCTGACCTCCGTTCATAAGTTTACTCCGAACAACCTTTCCTCCCTATTCCTACACCCTCTCTGCCTTTGAATTTCCATCTTTTTCACTACATTCTAGACAAAGGATATTGTTACTACCCTCAAGTTACACAAACATTGAAGGACATAAAAGCCATATTTATCTCAAGTTTGTTGACTGTTGGTGCTATTTCCTTTAAAGAATTAAAAGACAAAAAAATAAATGAAACTTTCTAAAACGGTGCATATACCAATAATTCGGAATGGATCAGTCAGCCACAAAATCTACCTTGAGTTTAGCTTAAGATTACGGTTAGAGTTTGAGACAGAGTGGTACTTACTCTTTTAATTTGAAACGTCACTGTGTATTAGTCTTACTCCCTCTTTTTCTGAATACAGCTTATTATTTTAAATCCCAGAAACTAGCTGCACACCCTTCTACTAAGGAGTTTACTGAGGTACTGAAAAAG
The DNA here is from genome assembly GCF_022079265.1 of Lynx rufus. Lineage (NCBI taxonomy): Eukaryota > Metazoa > Chordata > Mammalia > Carnivora > Felidae > Lynx > Lynx rufus. Next base: position 172,621,352 of record NW_025814834.1, read on the forward strand.
CGTAATTACATAATGCGTCGTCCTAAACTTGAACATAAATACACACATACGCATGTATGCCTGCTAACAAAATATACTGAACATATTTTAGATATGCAATACTGATGCAAACTAATGCACTAAGTCACTTAAAAATTAAGCAATTACCGTAACTAATTCAGCATAAAATTATAAACTATAACAATCTAACATTAGTCACTTAAAAATGTTTACAATCCTTATTCTATATGCTCTGCTAACCTTACACATATAGTTACAGTGTATTTAAAGTAACAGCTTTTTAAAAAAAGAAATCATTTGCAGTGCTCTAAAGAGCACTCTGTGTGCAGCCTGAATGTGCACACACATGCACACGAAGCACACACACGCTCATACACAGACACTCCCAATCTTACACCTGCTCTGAAGCAGTAGGAAGTGAATTCTCAATCTGTCAACATGACCATCTGGTCTATCTGCATATCACGGCTTTCTCTATTACTATATGAAGGAATGGCAATCATGAAGCCAAAATAAAACTAAAATGCACCTGAATGGGACTATCTCTCCCTTTGTTGAAATGGAATAATACGTGGCACATCAGAATAAAACTGGCCGAATGTAAATAATTTAAAGGGAGCATTCACAACAGCATGATTAAATGAACAATATGGTGCAAGTAATGTGGTCATCAGTAATACTGGCCGTACAGGTTTACAGAACAGGTACCAGACTTCCGACACACCGCAAACAGCTCTTTCAGTGAGTGACAGGACCGTTACTATTCCTGGTCCAAGCAAAACTAAGCAAAGGGAGCAGCAGGGCCAGCATGGAAGCAACCAGTAGCTGCTGTACTAAAACAGTACTGTGAAAAATTGGTCACCTTCTACCTTAAAACTAACACTACTCGTGTTAGGACACTGGGACAAATTCAATTCGCTCTGTCACTGGCTAATCAACAATTACAGTAACTACCTGACAAATTCCAGTCATTTATTAGTCTTTCAAAGCAAATTTTAAGGCCACTAAAAATACTTCCAGTCTTAGGAAATTCCTCATCTGCAAAAAGTGAAGATGCTTATTGCAATTTAGCTTTGGGCCTTATGCCGCTCGAAAATTAGCAAAGGCCTTACTCAGTTGATTTAAATATAATTCTATTTATTTAATTTTACTTTTTAAATGTCTCCACACGGCTGCCTCAGAGCTTTCATTCCACCTCACAGCAGGTAATAGCTATCAAAAATAAATTGTGACACTATCATTCTATAGTTTAGATACAGCAACTTACCTCTATCTAAGAGAGGAGTCCTTAAAAAGTCGAACCTCCCAACAAAATTTAACGAACTCAACTGAGAATCTTTCTAGAATCTGATTACATTACCAGAAGTTATACAGACGCAGTTAAAAAAAAAAAAAAAAAAAAAACTCTCCAGAAAGTTCTCGGTTGAGTGCCTACTAATGAACAAAGGTTAACTTTATCTAAAAGGTCAAATGCCTGGTGGCTAAGGTTATGACCTTAACAACTTAAATTGTGACCTTGCCACGTGCCGGGTATATTGTAGATTCTGATTCAGATCATCTGGTAAAGACTGGTCATAAATTAGCTTTACTGTTACACGCCCACAAAGAAAGCCATTTGCCACAATTCCATAATATCTCCAAGTTGTCATACGATACATACGGAAGGACAACTCAAATAAAGACCAAATTAAGGGCATAAAATGGTTTTACTCTTTTATACTTTTAACGAGATGAAATTCTCAGGCTTATGGAATCACTCCAATTTCATTACCCTTGTTACTGTTTATCAGCCACAAAATTCAGACAGTTCTAACACCACTGGATTTAGAGGGGAAAAAAAATGGAAGGTGGTTTGTGTATTGTATTTTAGCATCTCAATCAGTCTTAGGAGAAATCACCTCCACTTTTAAAGAATGATTGATTGTGCACTAGCTTCCAGTATTTATACGTGTGTTCTAAGATTTCAACTTCCTACCAATGAAAAGGCTGAGGCTTGAAGCAATAATTATTGTACAAGTTTTTAAAAGGGAAAAAAAATCTTATTTTGGGAGCTATGTAGTGGGGGAAATGGCATTTTGGAAGAAAAAAAATCCAACATTTTAAGAGAGAGTGGGAAAAAAAATTTACTAAAGGTGAAAAGGCCACAATGGTTTTGGCATGTTTCTTGAAGCACGTTTCAGAGTCTCTGCCTCCTGCCAATACTGGCAAGTTCTCAAAACTTTTAAGGAGGTAAAAACATTGTTTAGTGTTTACAAATCTTCAGTATTATAACAGATGCTTGTCAAATCAGTTGTATGTAAGTTGACCGATCTACCTCGTATTTGTATTGGCAACTAGCTTCCCGTCCACAAATAACAGGTCTCTAAATCTCTTAAATCAAATTTGAACTATTGTCAGACAAAAGGCCCTTAATATTTTCTTCTGCAGCCGTCCTGTTGCGTGCACAGAGAAGCAGCCATTACTGCGCTCCGTGAAAGCCAATGGCCTAACACTTGGCTGCCATTCAGGCCTAACAGGGGATTCTGGGATACGTCAGGAAAACCAAACCGAGAGGTAGTCTGATCCACGTTGCTGTCAATAAATCTTTCATAAGCAGTAGGGATGCTAACTCTCCTAAGCAACCTTCTACCTGTCACGTTACCCACATAATCCTTCAGGTATTGAGACAACCAGCCACCGTGTGAGCTCAAGGATTTGCAGCAACGGCACAGGAGCAAACGGTCAACAACGAAGGAGAACACATGTAATGGCAATCACTGGAGAGCCTGCGGCTCTTTCAATCTAAGGGAAACGTTTGTATCTCACACTGAGAACGATTCTTCTCACTCCGACAGAGGTCACCGGTACTTCACCTCGACGTACCTGGTAAGGAAGCGCAAGCCACGGTGTGTGTCACCTGTTGGTACCCTCGTTTCTCTATGCTGGCCAATTAAAGCACTGGCGACAATTTATAAATGATGGACTTTTCTAAATATCAAAAAGATTAACCCCAAGATCTTAAAGGGTGCTCCCTGAAAGCACCTGTAGCACCCATCCTTTTTTTTTTTTTTCCGCACCTTGCCTTTCCCTGTCAGAATCTCCACTTATGTACGCAAATAAATTTCTTAAAAATTTAACTCTGCTTTTTCAATGCAGAAAACAAAGTAACAATAGGGTGAAAGGGGGATTAAGAAAAGGATACTTGTTCCTGTCTAGAGGTCATTGGAGAGGTGCTGCCTTTTCATTTTCACTACCCAGAACTGGCTAAAGCAACAGGCGCTTCTTACAATTAAGTACACATTCTCCCAAACCCAAATATTTGAAACACTTACAGATCACATCCTCTAAAATACTCATCTATCCCCTGCCAACAGAATGCAAATGATAATGTGACATGCTTGCAAAGTTAATTTCTCCAGTTTCTTATGTAAGGACAGATGGGTAACAAAAGTTCTCTTTCTAAAACATATATTGAGGAAAATAATAGAGAATAGGCTATCAGCTGACTTTAAAAAATAGCTCGCATTTTTAGAATTAAAAACATTCTGCAAAACAGTACAGTGTTGATCTTACAGGTAACACCTCTCTTCTTTGTGGGGAGAAAAAAATGAATATATGAACCCCAAAAGAGCCTACTGGTAGGATTCCACAACCTTCTTTCTTTCATCTGGCTCAAGTAACTGCCATGAAGGTAAAATCCAACAAGACCGATATGTACATATAAAAAGTCAACAAGTTACACAAGACCTGAGCTTTCACATAACACAATGAACCTTTTGTCTAAAACGAGGCAAAAGAAACAAAGTAAAAATGCATTCTTTTAGTCAGCCCTCAGTAGTTTTATCCTGAATGCTACTCTAGAATGGTATAACATACACAGGTAAAACATGCCTCGAAAACAGCCTTGAAACAATAAAGAATTTTATCACCAATCAAAGCAACTCACTCCATCAATGATCAATATCAATTTCTCAGCGCATTCATGCACTACCCAGGTTGGTTACTTTTAAGATTAACCTTACCATCAATTGCGTAAAGAGTTAGTTTGTTTTTCCTTCAGCTATCTTAGACAACAATGCGAATTCCTAAGTACAAAGCTACTAAGTTTACATATTAATGTGATTCTTTTTCCTTCATAAATGATCAGCAATTTGACAGTAATCTTACCACATCTTCTTAATAAGCATGGGGTCCAAGAGGCCCCAGTAGGTTAAACACTCCCAGAAGATAAGCAACTAAAAATACTGCCTCACCACCAAACTCAGTGCTTTTCAACTAGATCACCTGCCATTCAAAATACCCCCTTTATGAGAAAGGTGTTATGAGGCTTCTCTCGCCCATCATCAAAAAACGTGGTTTAAACATATCACAGAACTACCAACACCTCTGATAACACTACTCGCCAAGAGAACTGAACTTGGGGAGAATCCTCTCAAAGCTACGCTTTTCCACCTGAGTGAAGATGTCCCCTCAGACACCGGGGCTTCTGGTGACTTTGGTTCACCTTTGCAACCACACCTGTCTCTACGTATGTGGCCTGCCACTTGGAGGAGGCCTGAATGGCCCGGCATATACAGAGGTCAGCAGAAAAGAAACACACGAGAAAGCAGAACAACGTCTCACCATTGCACTTACCTGCTGCATGCACAAAGTATGCCAAATATAAATCGAGTTCCTTAACAGAAACCCCTATGTGATGGGGCTGCACACAGAGCCCTGGATTCGAGCACTGTGGGGACTTTACAAGGCGCTCACCATCAGTACTTTCGAGCGGAATACCTTTAAATAAAATCACCATAACGAGGTCCAACCTCCAGACTTTATCTGCCTGGCGAAGGCAGTCAATTCTTCGCATCTTGCCTTTCTGGTCTGGGTTGGAAAGAACACAACATGGAGGCTTTTTCCCTGTAACTGTAAGAACAAAATCCTCTCGGTACTCGGGGCGGATATCTTTCCGTAACTTGGCCAGAAGTCGAGATGCCCACTTCTGCTTGACCTCTGGTTTTTCACTTAGCAACTCATCCTTCACGGCTCTCTCTTCTTCTTTTGACATACGCTTTTCATGTTTTTTGAAGTATTTTCGTTTTCGGGCCTGCAGGTTGAACCATGTGTAGGCGAAGGCTCGGACGTGGGGCAGAAGTGCTTCAATGAAAGGATGAAACTCATCCTAGAGAGATGAACAAAAACAAAAATATAACTACAATGGAGACAAAAGGAAACAACTTTTCTTCAGATAGTCATTTAAAAAAAAAACAACAAAAAACAACAACAAAAAAAACATGATTTCACTTGAAAGTCGACTCAAGCATTACCTTACCAAAATTATATAGAGGATGCCTATAGGGAGTCTGAGGGGGAAAAAAGAAAACTATCAGTATCATTTCTCACAATCTCGGCAAAAAAAAATTGCTAAAAATCTTAAAATGTTTTGATATGTTCACCAAAGTGCACCAGGTTCTATTGCCAGGCTTAGGTCCCAAATCCTTTAGATAGTAAGTGAAGTTTATTGAAATGCTTATAACGATATATAATCTTAACCCTATTTCAAGAAAGGCATATCTAATTTTGCTCCAGCCTTGACCTCACTACTTGTAGTACAGCCAGGGCTCGGCCGCCAGATTGGCAAATCCTAAACATTTAGATGCCAGTCAATGTTTATGGAAGTCTAGGAGCAAAAAATCATCTCCACGATCAATGAAAACAAAGACTTTCCCTCTAAAAATATTGCCTGTAGACTCTAATCTGTTTCTCAGTCATTTTGGTAACATCTTAATTCCTTCTTAAGTATTACAGTTGCGTATGATTTTTTTTAGTCAAAAACTTAGAAAAATTTGGCGTCTACAAAAGAAGAGATGAATTTGATATTCTTCAGGCTGAAATAAAAGATCTATTTCCAAGACATACTTGCTGATACTGTGGGAATGAAACAAAAAGGAAGAAAAGGGGGGAGAAAAACAAAGAAAAGCGTACATGCCAAATAGTAAATAGAATGCGTCATTGTGACAACAGGGTTGCAACTAAATACAGTTAATTTCGTGAAATGCCTTCAGGAATAATCGTCCCTAAAAAAAGAGAACCGTTATTTAATTTTTGAAAATAATATTTCAGGCTTTTTCTCACAAGGAAATAGAGAAGCTGGTACATTTAATGTTTACGAGACTCCAGGAAAACCCTCCACGGTTGCCTCTTAAAATGTAAGTAATTTGAAAATAAAATTCAATTTAAGATGTTCACATTTTTCTTACTGTCCTATGAAAATGTTTGATTCTCTTACTTGTTGTTTTCTTAGGAAATATAAATACAAAATTAAAGAAAAATTAAACAGTAACCTCCACAAAGCTTTCTGAGTACATCTAACTTTTGATTAACCAACCCACACTGATCTTACATAACTTCTCTCCACCGCACAAACCCCCAAAAGATAAATTATTTACTTTCAAATGAATGAGGATAAGAAAACCAAAGAGATATTTGATGACTTTTTAAAGAAGGGTGTAGAACAGACAAATATTATAAAATGCATTCTTTTTCAGTTTGTAATATCCATCTAAATATATACTTTGGAGGCACAAGTAACTGTAATGTCCAAAATATTATTACTATAAATTATTAATTTTTTAAATGTTCAAATGTAAATGGAGAGGTTAAAATTGGAAAAATATTTTTCCAATTTTCCAAGACTGTTAAAACATTCTAAATTATAATCAATCATGTAAACACTAGACGACTATTTTTAAAGCAAGTACATAATAATGTAATACATAATAAATCATTTCACTAATTGACATTTATCTTTTTCTTCTATGAACCAATTCTAGGCTCTGCATTTCAAGTTTAGCTTTGAAAACTGCTTTTATTCAATAAAAATCCAAAAGAGAAGTCAGCTTTTATAACATATGTGCATTCTTTAAGTGGAGAGGAAACACAGAGAAATACAAGAATTATATTATCCTTTATCCATAAACATTTTTTAATTTCTGATGTCTGAGAATCTTTCTCACTGCCATACTTTAAAAGGCAGAAATGGGATGGGGGAGCATTTTTCAGGTCACGGTTTATAAGGTATACACCAAACCGCAAAGCATTTAAACATTACTAAATTCTGAGCTCATCCTTGAAATGCTCTAAAATACATAAAACTGGGGTTTGGAACAGTCCTTCACATTGGCTGATTTCCTTACATACACAGGACATGCTAGGGACCAAGGCTCTGTGGTATCATGCAAAGAACTCCTGGAGTCTGCCCTAACTACAAAGTGAGCTTTCACCAAAGGGAGGATTTCATTTTAAAATCTCAGCCCCATTTTATAAAGCAAAGCATAACTACACTCCAAACAATCCACATTTATGTTAAAATGTTATCTCACTCAAAAGGTTTATTAATGACAATAAACATTTTTTAAAAAAGCATTCTGATATGGCATTTAAATGTTGGAAGAGACTCCTACTAGTAAAGCTTCTCACAGAACTGTGAGCTGCGTTCATTCGTGTTCAAAAGGATTTTGCTTACCTGCCAACCAAATGCCTATCTATCTCATCATAAAAACACTTAAACAAGGCCAACTATGTCAACTAATCATTAAGAATAATCTAAGTCCCCAATTTTGCATCAAAAGTATTTATGACTTATTACTCCCCAAAGGTTTCAAGAATGTGCCAATAAAAGTCCACAATATTTTGTATAACTTTACTCCCACGTACCATTAAAGTGCTAGTTATCTTTCTCACCTCACGATCAGAAATATTCTAGATCATCGAAAGTAAAGAATATCATTAACTTGTAGGTAATGTTGAGGCACAGCATAAATTAATTTTGAAAAAAAAGTATGCCCTTATAAATCATGTTGCTGCACATACTGCCATACGCTATGTAATATTCCAAAATAGTCAAGAGAAAATAAAGAATATTGTACATAGGTACTCAGTGAGAAAGTTAGAGGCCACCAATGAAAACAAACCTGAAAACCTGTTTCAAAAGCGGTATGACTTTGAATCAGCATCTTAAACGTTGATCTGTTTGTAAGTAAGCCAAGTTTAAGAACCACTGAGCGCTGATATTTCTGGAACTACTTTTTAAAGGTTCACCTATAAATTTCTACTGGGTTATATCATTCTATGGTCAGGTAAAGGATGGTTATGATATGCTTGTATGGTTTAAAATAAGATGTCTGACATTTTCTTGATAAAGTTTTAAAAATTGCACACACATACATGGAGTTCATTCTTTCATTTAGAGTACTTTTATCACTGTGCTGACTGGACTTTCTTTAATGACCAATAAACTACCTAAGTTTGTCTTTCTAAAACTGGCTCTAGAGCTTTGTAGGTGTTCCAGCAAGTTGAATAAAACTGTAAATCAATTTTTTAAAGAAGACCTCAAAATCTATGGCTCTCATTCACTATTTAGTGTACCTTTGCTTCACATACTGTTACACTAAGTGTTTCCTTCAGCGGTGTTTCCAGAAGAAGGCCTAGTGAATGTATAAATCACACTGCCAAATATGTTTAAAAAACAAAGCAAAACAAAACAAAACTTTCTTAATGTGATAATAGCTCATGAGCCAAGAGAATCCAGCTTTGTCAAATACCTGACTCTGCCCTGGGCCTGCACAGAGACACAGGTATTCTCACATATGCACCAACCCCAAATATAAATGTATCTTTCGAGAGCTCACTTGAGAAGAGGCTCATGGGTCTGCTCAGGTCATTCCCCACTCTTGCAGCACCCTGGTATTGTCTACACATTCTCTGGGTGGCAAACTTTGGCCAGCAAGAACTTGAGGCTTCGTACTCAGCGTTTTCACTGAAGTCATAACTCACTCAAATTCTCTGACACTTTGCATCTTATCCATATGCAATTGTGAACCTTGCCAGAAGTGGTTGGAAAAGTTTCCTTCCTAATTCCACCAGTTCCCAAAATAGGAACTTTGGAAGTTTGCTAGGGAAAAATAAAAAAACTTTTACAATAACTACAAGCAACTGCTACCCATTACTAAGGCTAGGCCTAAATCCCAAACAGACCATTTCAACATAAAAGATGCATTTTTAAGAGTCTTCCGAGATCAAATGGCCGGTATGATTACTGTTCGATATTGGAATAAGAAAGGATGTCATACGAAAAATAAATCCAGAATCTAGAAAGGAAAAGAAAAAAATTATTGGCACTTTTTTAGCCTTTCATCAAGTATTCCGGTTAAACCGTTATCTCCTGCTAAATGAAAGCAGTAAGTGGTAGCAGGTTTTTTAAGGGAGTGGTAAATAAACATTTTATATGAAGCATACAACTTCACGTAGGTGATTAATGGTCAGATTGCAATGTACCAAAACAGTATGAAAGCTCACACTTTTTTTCCAAAAAAAAAAAAAAATGTTTTTAGCGCAAAATCACTTTGACTTCATGCCTTTTACTCAAAGAAAATAAATAATATATTCAAAAGGGTCCAGATTTGGAGCCGTGAAGTAGCAATATTTTGCCTAGGGGTGGTGCAGACAAGAGAGGGATGAAAAGGGAGGGCATGGGAAGGAGGGGCGGGGGGCGAGAGAGACCCACGCTCCGAGTAGAGTCAGCAGAGTCGGAGGGGAAAAGTTGCCCCCGTCCTGCGCGCGGAGCTGCCCGAGTCGCGCGGTGGCGGGAGGCGGCGGGAGGGGAGGGGGGGGGGGGTTGGGGGAGCCGCGTCCGGCCCGGGTTGCTGCTCGGGCTCGCGGCCCAGAGCCCAACTCCGCCCGGCGCTCCCCGGCCCGCGCGGCCCCGCGGCCTCCGCCGCTCGCCGCCCTGCGCAGCGTGGGCTCGTCCCGGCACCGAAACTTTCACTCGGGAAAGCGAGCGGGCGCCGAGCTGCGAGGACGCAGGCTCCACCCGGCCGGCGCTGGGGGACGCGCGTCCACGCAGCCCCGCTCCGCCGAGCTCAGGGGCCGGCTCGCCGCCGCCCGCCCGCCCGCCCGCGTCCGAGGGGCGCTGTCCCGGCCGGGGCCCGGGACGCCGGCCCGCGTCCCTCCCGCGGCCGGACCCCAAAGGCTGACAAACAATAAACAAAAGTAAGAGTTTGGGGAGGCTGCCGCGGCGCGGGCTCCGCGCGCGGGCCGTGGGCGCAGAGGCGCGAGTTCTCCCGCACCCGGGGGTTTCGGTTGCCCCGAGCGTGCGGGGCGTGCGGTGGGCTCCGTCGGCGGCCCCCTCCCCGGGCGCCGCGGAACTACAGAAACCGGCCTGCCGGCTGCAGAAACGCTGAGTCCAGATTTCAGCGTGTCATGGGCTGCAACCCCGCCGAAACACGTGCGGGGCGTCCGAAAACACCGCCGTTCCGCAGTCAATCGCCCCGATATTAATTAACGCATTAATAAGAGGGCGCCATTAGCCATGTGCCCACACAAATGGCCGTGCAAGAGGAATGCACCCGCATGGAAACAAAGTTACTTTCTTAAAGCTGTATTTCTCCCCCCCCTCCACGAGCACACGCGCACATACACACAGAAACACGCGCAGACACGGGCACACACCAACACACATTCCCCGGGCCCGGCCGGCGCGACGGTCCCCGGCACCCCGTGCCCAGCCCCAGGTCTGCCCCCGCAACCCCGGCCCCCCGCCCCCCATCCCGCCGCATCCAAACAGCTGCTTACCTGGGTGAGACAGAGCGGAGAATACATAACTGCCGGGCGGTGGGGTGTGCGTGTGCGTCTGGGTGTGCGGTTTGGAGGTGTGCGTGAGTGCGGGTGAGAAAGGAGAAAGAGGGAGAGAGGAAGAGAGAGAGAGAGAAGGGGGGAGAAAAAAAATCAAGCCTGCTTCTTGCGTTCACATTTCCAACTCGGCTCAACTGCAGCCAGCCAGCCAGCGCGATTGCCGCTCCATGAGCTGAACTTTAACCCCGCCTAGAGTTTCCCTACACTCCACTATACATGTCTACTGTACGCGGGCGTTAAAGGCATAGCGCACCCTTTCCCGCTCCCGCGCCCGCCCGGCCGGGTGCCCGCGAGCTGCCCGCGCGCCCGCCTCCGCCTCCGCTCTGCACCGCACCGCACAGCCGCCGCCCGCTCGCGCCGCCGCCGGTGGGGGGGGGGGGGGAGGGCGTGGGGGAGGGGGCGGCTGCGGCGCCGCGCGGCCAGCCGGGTCCCGAGCCTCCGCGGCCGCTCGCGCTCGCTCGCTCGCTCCCTCTCTCGCTCCCTCGCTCGCAGGCTCTCTCGCTCCCTCTGCCCCCCCCCGCCCCCGCTTCCCCGCTCAGCGCATTACTGGGTAACGCAGTGAGGAGCAGTTACAGTCTGTACTCCCGGGCAGCTATAGGCTGCCACAGGATGTGCTTAAGCAAACAAAACTACTTTTCCTCATCCCCATCCCCCAAGCCCCGCCGCAGACCTTCGCGGACCTCGGTGGAGGACTTGGACAACTTTGCCAGGTTGCCCTGCGCTCCCGGTTCACTGTGTGGGCACGTAGAGAACCGAGGAGAAGGCCGGGGTGGGGGGGGCAAATTTGCATGTATGCAAATTTTTTAAAAAATCAGACCTCCTAGGTAACTTTTTTTTTTTTCCCCTCTGAAATGCGGTACGGCTCAAAGCATTGTAATCTCTCCAACGAAGCTTTCTGTGGGAATAGATCGTCGGCAGAGGTAATTATGCACAAAATCCTGCAAACTTTGTGCAGCTTCAGTCCTGTGGCATTCAGAAGCGGGGGTGGTGGGGAATAATTTCACACAGAAGAGTCACCGGATTTGGGGGGTGGGGGGGGCTGTCTGGAGAAAAAGAGGCGGAGATTAATGAGCGTTCTCCCTCCCAGGACTGTGAAACTGGTGGGTCTGAACACAGACGCCATAGAAAAAGTTCTATCACGTTCAGAAACAACAGTGGTTTAGCTGTGACATCTTTTTCTCTTTAGGAGAAAAAAAAAAAAAAAAAAAGGAAAGGGATGTCCCCTAAGGGAAGGGAGATATTCTGGTCCACAAACGCGTGCCCAGAACTGGACACAGGCTATCATTACCGTTCCTGTTCCTGGGACACCTCTGGAAGGGTGCCTTTTAAGAATCCCCTCTTTTTCCCTCCCCCAGGTAATCGTTCTTAAAATGGAAAAGAGCTTCCTGCAATTATTCTAGGTTTGCTAAAGTATTGTTTTGGCAGAAAAGGGGGGTGGTTTTTAGGGTTTGGCAAGTTGCCAATAAGCCTGCTTTTCCAGTTTTTTTAACCTCATATTTTCTCTCCAGGCTTTCCTCCCTCATGGAAAAAAAAAGAAAAAAGAAAAAAAAAATACCTCTTCCTCCTGCCCCCCATCCCATCTCTTCCTCCTCCTCTTCCTAACTCTACTTTGCAGCCTGCTGCATTTGCGAATCCTTCTCAAAATTCCAAAAGGAAAGATCAGGTTGAAAGACACTGGCACACAGACAGAGGAATCTGCACCTTGGTAGAGGTTAAATAGCGAGAGAGCCTCGGAAAAGAGGACAGTCCTGTAGGAACCCCCACTCTGCAGGTGGGGATGAAGTGATGTGCTAAGGCCAGGCTCATTCAGACTACACCACCCACCTCCACGCCCCCCCCCTTTTTTTTAAAGTTAGGGGCAAGAAACATGCTACTGGAGAAAACAAAATATAATCCTCTAAAATATTCTGCATCTGTCTAAAATTATTTTATACTTGTTCTCCGATTACTTTATTGCTAAAATAATTTCTGAATGCTTCAGATCATTTTCACACACCCTGCTCCTAAATATCCTTGAAAATCTGTCAAATTATTTATTAAGGGGTGAGGGAAAATAATGACTTAAATCTTTAATGAGAGAGTCCCATTTTCCCCAATTAAACAACTGCTTTTCCTTGGTTCCTCTTGGATTTCAGGAGAAGAGAAATGTCCTAAAAGCTAAGCCGAGTTACAGAGACAACCTTCCTGGCCACGGAAACCTTTGCTGGGATCTATAACTTCAACTCGCTCCAAGTTTCCTCGATAGAAGTTTCTGGCTGACGGTCCCAACATGTAACTGAGGCACAGTGAGAAGTTATTGTTCCGTGTGTACTCTTGGGAAGCTCTCTTCCAGAGCAGATTAAAATCTTTCTTTTGGTGTATTAAAAGATATACTTCACATCTGCCTCTTTCCAAAACCAGAAAGATTCTTAGTTTTAACTGAATCTCAAGAAAAAGAAAAGGATTTTTTTTAAAAAAGGACTGGCACATCGCCCTGGTTTTTAAAAATAGGGAAAAGTAATTTAATGCTGATATTTCTAGTTTAAAAACTTCTTTTGTTGCAGCAGTGAATGTGCCCGCGATTTCCAGCTTTCTGCGGTTAGCAATATTATCTTAAGTAACTTTTGGCGCCCTTCGTAAGACTTTTGGATATGGGACGATTGTTTGCGCCCTCTAGGCAAGGGCTGGATCCAAGTTCAGCACCAAAGCCCTTCACATCCGCTCCTGCTTTCTCTCCTATCTCCGCCAGCTCCCGCTCCCTCCCCCGCGGGATGGGGGGGGAGGGGAGGCGGGGAAACACTACAAAGCACAGTTCCAACTACAGCCTTTGGAAACAAGACTGAGAAAAATACAGTAGAAGAGTTACAGTTACAGAAAGGCTTCTGGTAACTTTCTCTCCAACAGGCATAAATTTAAACACACACACAAAGAAACAGATGTTCCTCAAAGGGCAGTCTGGGGGTAAAAAACATTTCCAACTCTCTCCCCTCTTCCCAAGTTGCAAAAGTAAATCCTTGTCCAGAGTTCACAAAGATACTACGACACTTGAGAGAGAGCAGGGATGGAGGGGGGAGAGAAGAAAGAAAGGATAGTAGAGAAAACAGTGTAGGAAACAGGTGAAGTACAAAAACTAGTTTACTGCAATCATATAAATGACCCATTGTTAGGAAGGATAAACCCCTTATTGGAAATAACCGCTCCAATCATTTATTTTGCAAGTGCTAGGAGGCTGCCTTGAAATGGGATTGTCTTTGCGCAAAGGAGGCTCCTGTCATGCTCTCTGCTATCCATATTCTTCCTGGCACAGAGCCCAGCCTTGCATTTACTGTGTTTTATTTGCAGAAATGTTACCTTGCCAGCTTTAGTGAAATCCTCTTAGATATATAAATTACGTCAATAAGGTTTCACTTATATGTACATCTCAAATACCTCTCATTTCGGAGGTTACTTGATAGGAAGATCTTATTAATATGATTTAGATTTTAATGCCCAAAGCAGTGAAGATAAAATTGGGGTACATAAGTGACACTGCCATTAACTCTGTAGTTCTTATCAAGACCAACTTTATCACTAGCATTTTCCAATATTTTTCTTCTCTAGTTTTTCGACCCGCTGGTCACTTGCGTGCAGATTTTTCTTAGATGCGTATAATACTAAATTGGATAATGTCAGTGAACTGAGCATCCAAGTGGATTTTAACGTCAGGTTTCCAAACCAGATTTGATTAGAAGGCCTAAAGCCTTGGGAAATAGCTCGATGGGAATTTAATCCAAAGATGGGAAAGAGCCCATACTATTTTCCATTCATTTCCCAACAGAATTAGGTGTCTACAATGCTCAGTGGGAAGGAAGAGATGGATGTATTTTAGTCAGAGGCTGCCAGTTACTGCCTCCAAGACAAGCTGCAAGTTACTGCAGTTGGTTTCCACTGGATTGGTATCAAAGACTTGTCCAAGAGGCCAGACTCCAACGAAGAGTTAGCAAGTCAGCAATCTTCCACACACACCCTCCACAGGGGTTGTTGTGGTAACAAGAACAAATGTGAACTTGGCTAGTTCTAATAGCCTATTTGCCACTGACCATATATTTAAATAGCAGAATTCAAGAAAAGTGGAGAAAGAAACAGTCCTTTTCCCCCTCTTCCTTTCAAATGTATAAAACAGCTGTCAGTCCACCTGTGACACATCCTCTCCCCCCCTTAAAACTGTTGTTTCCAGTTCAAGAAGAGAGGCTTGCCTCTTCCTTCAAAGTATTTGAAAAGCCAAAGCTTCTCAGATAACCAGACGGAGAAGTGTTGTAATGCTGAGTATTCAGTACACTACTTCCCAAAGCTCAATACAGTCCTGTAGTTCAAGTTTCTAAGCTACACATTTTTTAAAAGCTGAACCTCCCCCTTCACAACAGTTAACAACTTCCCTGAATTTAAAAATAATTATTAATGCAAAGTTAGTATTTCTCTGGCAGAATTTTTCTAACTTTTTCCCAAAAGGCAATTAAGAAAGCATTACAATTCATGCAAAAATCCCCCAATCCGTTTTTTTTTTCCCCTTTAAACTCAAAAACTCTTTCCTATTGTGCTTGCTAAATCCGGAAGACCTTGTAGCTTTGACAGCTTGAACCACACCATCCCCTTCAGAGCCGCAGAGAACTTCAGATCTTTTTCTGCCCCGCCCCCTCTGGCTACTGAGAACCATTCATTGTACACCCAAGCTTCCTCATGATTGGCTGAAGCTTTTGTCAATCTCCCATGTTGTCCCATTGATTAGAGGATCGAATCGTCAATTATTCGCCGGGTCCAGACATTTCTTTTCGAGTTAGGTTGACTGCTGAGGCCAGACGTCTTTTTACAGAACAGAGCACGTAACAGGATTTTTTTCCCCCTTTCTGGAACCGAGCAAGCGCTAGGAGGAAAAAAATCTGTCAAGCTCAGCATTTTTTTCAAATCTCGGGAAAAAAAAAAAAAAGAAGGAACCCCGATCTGTGATGTACATAGCACAAAAAAAAAAAAAGCCATCCACAAAGCTACATCTTTAAAACAAAACCATCACAATAGACATTCACCCAGCAATCACTTAAAAGCATACGCAAGCTAGAGAAATTTTAAAGTCTTAGCCATTAAACAAAATCATCCTACCATTATTGTTGTTTATAAAACACACATCGTATAAACGCAAAATAGAAAGTTTAAGATGTGCCACGTACCATTGCAATGTAAAAAGAGTACGTGAGAAACTTTAAAATGTTCAGACGAATTGCTTCATTTGTTGTCCCCCTTTTTTTTGCATTAAAAAAAAATCTAAATAAACTTGGAACCGTTGAAAACCCGGAAGAGATTTTTTTTAAAGCTGTGGGCCAATTGCAGGCTTCTTGGAGATTTTTTTTTTTTTTTAACTCCAAATCAGAAGGCTTTTGCAATTGCAATGCGCGCTCTCTGCCTCTCTCACTGTCTCTCTCTCCTCTTTTGATAGCGATCCAACCCGGGCTGGCTGGTTCTCAGATTCTCTCTGGTTTTGCCTTGTGTGCTTTGGATTGTACGAGACTTTGCAGAAGTTGCAATCGATTCGCAGTCCCTCTCTCCTCTCCCTACCCCCTTGTTTATTTCCGCAATCGCTGCAATTTGCATAGTAACCACGCACGAGGCGCCGGCAGCCGCCAGCGGAGGGGGCCGGGAGGGGGCAGGGAAAAGGCCTTGCCCCCTTCTCCCCTCCTCCCGTCTCTCTCCCCGCCAGTCTCCTCCTCCCCCACGGTGCGTGGCCAATAGGAGCCCCGGCATTCAGCGCAAGCTCCGGTCGGGACACCGTTCGGAAGAAAAGCTCCTGTGTTACTAGGCCCTGCTCGCAGGATCGTGTTTTTGGCGCTGTGGAAGTTCCCCTGATTGCGGACCTCGCAGCCGGTACTAGGGATCTACGAGGATACAATACAATTGCCTGCGGTTGTGCGGGTTTTGCACGTTTTAATCAAGCCTGCACACCTGCTTTCTCGGTTTCTTTTTCCGTAGCCTCTCGTGAGTTATTAGGCTAGTTCATGATGGTTAGTGAGAGATTTAACCTTTATTTGCACTGGTGTAGACCAAGAGTTAAAGATCCTCTTTGGTGCATTAAATCACGAGAGTGCAAAATGTCACAGAGAACTTGCAGTGAAATAAAGCTTCTACTCTAGGTTCCTAAAGGAAAAGACTGGCTCTGTTCTCTGCAGATGACTGAACATAAAATTGCTAGGGGGGCTCCCTTAAGAATAAATTTGTTCATTTAAAGGAGGAGATGCAGTGAAATTCTAGTTGAATTGCCAAGCATCCACTTCGTCAATATCCTTACAAAACCTGGATTCCACAAAGTTGGACGCCCCCCTCCGCCTCCTGTCGCCCCGAGAGAAGGGCTCTGTTTAGACATTTGAAATGGGGGGAAGGGGAAGGAGGCTGTTAAAGTAGTTATGGAACATTCAGTCCTTCATCTCACTGATTCATCTTATTTCATTAACCCAGACTCTTTAAGACCATTTCAATGTCAATCTTTCATGCGTTTGTTTCAAACAACAGACTAGCCACTGGTGCAGTGCTGATGCCCGGAAGACAACTCTAAAGGAAGGGAGTGTCCCTTTAAATGGAAAGCATCACCACCAGGCTACTGCGTTTGTTTGCTTTGCGTCAGTTAAGTAGCTTTGGACGTTTTGCTGAATAACTGAGTTACAGGAAAATGTGTGCTTAGCTCACTTGATAAAAATGATCCAATGAGAAGTCCAGAGGAATAGGAAGCCACCTGGCAGTTGTCTGATTTTCTTAACTGTCATTGGTGAAGGTACCTATTAATTAATAACAGGACCTTGCACAGCTAAATTAGAGGTTAGAGAAACCTCCTATTTCGTTTTGAGCCACATGTTTGGCTTCAGGCTTGCACTGTACTACTAGCTAACTGATGCAGCATTACTGAGAGGTATGGTTGTGTGGTCACTGCTGGTGTGAGACAAGCTTTGCTGTGCTGGCCTGCCCCTTATAGTTTCTGATACTCTCTTGCTCCAGAAAGTCTGTGGCATTTAATCCTGGCCCCTTCTGCTCAGCGTCGTTTTCAACTTGGCATACTACTTTCACTCTAGAAATACATTTGATGGGATGCAGTGGCTTCAAAAAACAATTAACCAAAAACCTCCTAGGCCTAGTACAGCTGGTGCTAGGCTGTGTAACCTTGAGATAGTTATATAACACCTATAAAATAGAACATCAATCCATCGTGAGAATGGGGGATTGTTTTTTCAGGAGCTAAGAGCCTTTCGAATGCACAAGAGGGATCAGTTTGTACTGCATTGCTCTGGAGATGCCATGGTCTGAATAACCTTCAAGGCTAAGCAGCCAGGCCTTGTCAGTAGGTGGTAACTGAGTTTTGTGTGCATGTCTGTAGTTCATTAACTCCGCTTAATGTGGTAGGTTAGTACTGTTTCCAAAGTGACCTTTTATATCTCCATCTAGTCAACAACAACATAGTATAGCTTTAGAGTTGAACTTAGGTATTAATGTGAGTCTTATGTGACTCCAGACAAATTATTTAACCTCTGTAAGCTTTTTATTCCTCATCTGGAAAACAGGAGCTATTCAGATAACATATATAAATTACCTAGTACATTATGTGTGCTGAAAATATTGTATCTATAGTGATACCACTATTACTGTTTAATATGTACCATATTCTAGGCACATTGAATGTGCTAAGAGCTGGAGATACAGAGAATAAGACATTGTCCCTGCCCTCAAGAAGCTTTCAGTCCAAAGGGAAAGACAAAATAATAAATAATAATATAATGCGGTAAGTGCTGTGTCCAACTTAGATATACATAAAGGGCAATAGAAATACAGATGATAGAATGGTTTTGCTCGGATAAGTAGATAGGAAGAGTCACAGGAGGCTAAAAAAGAGGAAATGACGTTTGTGTTGGGCATTTGTCAAGTAGACAAGGGAGAAGCAGGACATTCTTGTCCAAGAAAGCACAGTGTATACACAGGGCCAGAGAATGAGGATGTATTTAACTGTGGCTTGTTGGTCTAGCTTATATCACAGTAACTAGAGACGAAATTGGAAAATCAGGCTGAGGCAAGATGGAGGACCTTGTAAGCTGTTTAAACTTTCACTTGAAGGACTTGGGAAACATCAAAGGTATTTAACCAAATGATATACAAAGTAAATTTTGCAGATTAGAAAGATCATTCCAGCAATGGAGGCAAAGAGACCAATTAGAAAGAAGTGAGAGAAGGTGAAGTTCTGAACTATGCACAGCAGGAATGAATGAGCAAGAAAGAGAAAGGGAGGGAAGAGAAGAGAGTGGGAAAGAGGAGAGAAAGCAAAGAAGACCCACAACTCACATTAGTTTTTAGGGACTTTGATCAATAGGGACAACTTGGGAGTGCATTTTTTCCAGGCTCTCCCAAGTCCAAATACCCATAAGATATATAATAAGAGCTATTAGTGAAAGAGGCTCTCCTTACTCCACACGATGCCACTTCTGTATCCTTAAACCTACCAATGTCAAATCATTTTGAAATAATACCAGCAACAGTAACAATCGCTCACATGGATTCAGTGTTTATATTGGCTCTTCTCACCTTGTGAATTTGCATTCCAGTAACATCAGCCCCACCATGCCACTGAAAATCAGCTGCACATTGAATAGTGTGACTTTGGATTGCCAACCCTATTGAGAGCCTCATGCTTCCATGTAGACTGGCTTTATGCCTTGAAAATAGTAGGCTCTTCCAGGAATTCTGCTTTTTTGACCCAAATAAAAACTTAATCCTCTTTCAGTGCATTGATAGGAAGACTACAACATCAGAGTCTTACAGATTTAGCAACATGATTCAAAATTGCAGTTTTTTTCTAATAATGTATTTTTTAACGTGTGAACTAAGTTGAATGTTGGACCATACGGATGTATTTCACATTTTCTTTTTTTTTTTAATTTTTTAATGTTTATTTCTTTTGAGAGAGAGAGAGAGAGGCGGTGGGGGGTGGGGGGTGGGGGGCAGAGAGAGAGGGAGACCCAGAATCCGAAGCAGGTTCCAGGCTCCGAGCTGTCAGCACAGAGCCTGACTCAGGTCTCAAACCCACGAACCATGAGATGGTGACCTGAGCCAAAATAGGACGCTTATCTGACGGAGCCACCCAGGCACCCCTATTTCACATTTTCTTGATTGGGTAAATCTTAGATCATCCAAAGCACTTTTTAGGCTAGGTAATCAACATGGGCATTTAGAGGACCAACATGGCAATATAAATGATAGATACTAGAAGAAAATACAAATCTAGGAATTGATGAGACTCCCTAATAAGCAGATTTTGGCAACTGTTTCCCCCCACATCTGTCCCTCTCTATTTTTGGATACATAAATGAGCAGTTTGGAGCCTATATTTCCTAGCCTTCCTTGCAGATAGGCATGATACATGATTAAGATCTGAATAGAATGGAGAAGAATTATTGAGTCAACCTTTCATGTCACTTGCTTAAAAGAAATTTATCCTAAACTTGTGGCCTTTCCAAAGGCTGCAGTGAGGTCATGTTAGGGACTCAGCTTCAATTAAAAAGACCAGGGACAACACCTTGGGAGACAAGAAAGCAGCAAGATGGAGGGAACATGGGTCCCTAAGTGACCTTATGGAGCAGAACTTCTTCTCTAGTCTAGATCATATTTAAGCCACTGTGTTTTGAGATCCCTGATTTGGCAGCCCAGCCTCTACTATCATCATCATTGTCATCATCATCATCATCAAGGTTGTAAATCAGTTACATGGTACCTTTGGATTGTTCTCTGTATAAAAGCATATGGCTTTCCCCAGCTTAATACAAAATACATTTGTTTTTTGGTTTTTTTTTTTAATTTTTAAAACATCAATTCATTTAAACTAAACAAAAAAAAAAAGTTCATCCATTTCTCCTATTGATTTTATTATCAGCCCCCGATTCCAGACTTTCCCCCTGCCTAGTCTCCCTCTACTACCCTTTCATCCAGACTAAATGAGTCACTTTTCTATTTTCATCACTTTCCGAATACACCATGCATGTTCATCCCTCTCTTCCCTTGTTTGTGTGATATTTTCTGCCCAGAAGTCCCTAATGTCTTCTCCCTGTTCCGTCATTTTTTTTCAATAACCAGTTTAATGCTACTTCCCAACCGCCGCCCCCCAGCAGAATTGGCCACTCCCTCCTGTGTTCTCTAACATCTTATGCTCATCTCTAGGACAGTTATGTTCACAGTGTACGTCAGTTATTTATTTGTGTGTTTGTCTGCTAGACTATGAGCTCCTTGAAGGGGCACTACCTTTATTCATCTTTGTGTCCCTACAAGCCAAGTGCTATAATCCTCAGTGGATGTGTGGTAAATTAATGTATGAATGAAAAGATGAACAAATGGTTACCCTTTCCAGTCTTGCACTCTGATATAATACAGGCTCAGGAGTGTGACTGATGCAAGGCAGGGCATTATCACTAGGGGGAAATTTTAAGTATAAATAGCAGGACACTGAGTTTGCTTTTTATAGACCTTCCACACATGTTACCACTGTTAACCTTCCTTCTGGATAGGTAGGTTGGGCACTGTCTTTCTCACCACACAAATGAGGAAACTAAGGCACAGGAAACTGTAGGGAGCCACTCAACATCATTCACTTAGGTTGAATAGAATTCAACTCATTTAGCATTCTTCCCCAGAGGTCTAGCTATGATGTTTGGCTTAGGAAAGATTTCAGGCTTCAATTTTTTTTTTTTTTTGGAGTAACATTTTAATGTTTAGCTGGCTGTAATCATAATTAAAGGTAAACAAATGAACCCATCCTTTGTTTTTTAAACGGCTTTATTGAGGTACAATTGATATACAAAGAACCACACATATTTAATATATACAATTTGATGAACTTGGACAGAGACAAACACCCATGGTATCATACGCACAATCAAGATAATAGACATATCCAACACCTCCAAGAGATTCCTTGTGTCCCCCCAACCCCGGACCATTTTGGGGGGTAAGAACACTTAACATAAAGTATACCTTCTCAACACTGCATTGTTAACTACAGGCACTATGCTTGCACAGCAGATCTCTAGAACTTACTCATTTGGCACAGCCGAAACTTTATACCCATTGAATAATAGCTCCCTGTTTCCCCTACCCCACAGATCTGTCCTATCTTGGACACACAACACAGTACGCTGCAGAGGTTCTTGAAGACCACAGGTGATGTCACGCAAGTGAGCTGGTAGGATAGTCAGAGAGAGGAAGCCTGTATCTCGACCAAAGCCAAGGCTGCAAAGTATGAGTTTACAATTCACAGAAGGAGAGCTGAAAGGGAGCTCAGAAGGCTCCAACCACCACATTTTACAGCTGATAAAACCGAAACTAGCAGAGTGAAGTAGCTAGCTCATGGCCACACAGCTGGTAAAGAATTAATCCCCAGTCCAGGGCCAGTGTCATTACATCATGCACAGGATATTTTGCAGGAATGGAAAAGGAGCGAACAACTATCTGTGGTATCAGAGTGGGAAAGAGGCCTGGGCAAGTGAAGAAACAGTGAATCTGATAGGAGACAGAAAATGGTTAATCATCTAAACCAAAGGGATGGCTATAAAATCGAGGCTGGTACCTGAAAGATTTACCCAAACATGTTCAGACAATTCAAGGATAATTTTCAGGAAAAATAAGGGAGGGTGGAGATGAGAGCAACAATCTAGAACTGTAACTTGGTGTTAAAATTTGTGAGCTGAACTGGTTCACTATTCTGTGCTGTTTGTGACCTTGGGCAGTTCAACCTCTCCCTCTGGCTTCCTTCTCAGTAAAATGTAAATATCGGCAGCCTCACTTCTTGGGGTTTTGATAGGATTCAATGAAATCATGAGTGTGAAACTTATAAATTTAGGTTTCTATTCCATGAAGGCCTACACCACCAACAATTGTTTATAATACAGCACAGAATACATAATATAGATAGTCGCATTTATCCAAAAGGTTTTGGAATAGAGATTGTGTGTGTGTGTGTGTGTGTGTGTGTGTGTTTATCTATATCTATCTGTATCTATGCACACATACATATATAAACATGCACACAAAGTCTCCATTCCAAACCTTTGAATAGAGGTAGGATAAATCTGATTACCTACCTACCTATATATATGAGAGAGACAGAGACACCATTAAAATGGAAATAAGGTGACATCAAGGCCAAGATTAGCAATCAAAATACATTCAATGAGATTCTATGTACTTTTTTAGGGTTGACTTGCAATTTTCCTTTGAGTTTCTTAGTAATCAACTTAAAAAAGAAAAGGTAAAAACTTATGAAATATATGATATTCATAGGATCATAAAATTCAAATCCAAGAAGGGTTGTTCAAAAGCAACACAGACATTCTGAGGTCTGAGAAAATGGGCCCCGTGACCTCCTGCCACCCGCATCACCATCATTGCATACAGACAGACAGACCAGGGTTGTCCTGAAGAGGACTGTCTTCAATATGACACATTGAACCAGGTACTCAATCCCTGGATGAAATTCCAGCCAGCCTAAGGACAGAGGGAGTAGGAGGATGCCGGCTTCTAAAATTACAATTTTAGGAACTCCTTGGCTATAGCTTAGTGCCCTGCGCTAGTGGTGCTAGTGCTCAGTATCTGGTAAATTAGAATGTGCCGTCAGTGTCTATTGTCCCAGAAAATCAGCAACAAAGAAAGGAAAGAGCCAGTCGAGGTCGACTCCTCTGACCCTGAGGTTTTTCACACTTACTCTAATATTCCTAAGATTACATCCCACCCCCCACCCACCCCCCGAAAATAGTATGGAAAGGAATAGCATGGGAACTGGCAAACCCAGCTGGCATGGACGCTGAGTCCAGACTCTCTTTTCCAGCCCATGTCTTTAGCTCTTCAGCCTCTCTTGACCTCTCTCTTTCATAAGGTGACTCAAAATGGGATCAGGAAAGGGAACTCCAGTAAAGGAAGTTATAGAATTGGGGTTATTGTTGTTTCGGACACACAAGCAAAAACAACTAGGTAGCTTGTCTCAAAGCCCAATCAGTAGGCTAAGAATTAGGCTTACATGTCAGCCAACAACATCACAAAAGAAAAAATAATGTCAAAAGCCTGTGTGGGTCAGGATAGGGAGATAAGTTACTATACTGGTAGATCCCTTTTAGGAAATGACAATCTTTTTTTTTTTTAAGCTTTTTTTCCCCATTTTTTAAAGTTTATTTTTGAGACATACAGATAGAGAGAGAGAGAGAGAGAGAGAGAGAGAGAGAGAGAGAGAGAATCCGAAGCAGGCTCCAGGCTGTGAGCTGTCAGCACAGAACCTAATGCAGGGCTTAAACTCACCAACCCTGAGATCATGACCTGAGCTGAAGTCAGAGGCTTAACCGGTTGACTCACCCAGGAGGCCCCCCCTTTAATTGTGATTAAAAAGTACATAGCGTTTACATTATAAGCATTTTTAAATGTACAGTTCAGTGCCTTTAAGTATATTCATATTGTTGTGCAGCCGTCATCACTATCCATCTCTAGAACATTTTCATCATCCCAAACTGAAACTCTGCATCTATTAAACAGTAACTTCCCGTTCCTTTCTCTCCCCAGGCCCCTAGAAACCATTATTTTACTTTCTGTCTCTATGAATTTGACTACTCTAGTTACTTTATACAAGTGAAATCATTCCGTGTTTGTCCTTTTGTAAGTAGCTTATTTCATTTAGTATAATGTCTCTAAGGTTCATGCCTGTTGTAGCATGTGCAAGAATTTGCTTCTATTTTAGGTGGAGAAGCATTCCCTGGTATGTAGATGCCACATTTTGTTTATCCATTCATCCACTGATGGACACTTAGGCTGCTTCCACCTTTTGGCTATTGTGAATAATGCTTCTATGAACATGGTATATAAATATCTATTTGGATCCCTGCTTTCAATGTTTTTGGGTATATCCATCAGAAGTGGAATTGCTTAATCATAGAGTAACTCTATTTTTAACTTTGGTGGTGGGGGGGAACAGCAACCTTAGTTTATCTTTGGGAAAAAAAATGAACAAATTCTTTAATGACTTGCTTCATTTATGGAGTTGATTTCATGAGCATCAGGAATCTTGGATTCTTATTAACTGTGTGCTCTTTGAAAGTCACTTGAGTTATCAGAAACACTCTCAATTTCCTTGTCTGAAAAAAATGATATCTTTGAAATAGTTGATATCCAAGGTCTTTGAAATTCTAAAGATCTACAATTCTGCATATTTCCTTGGTGTATGTATGGGTTCATCCATTTATGTCTTCATTCATTCACTTTGGAAATGCTGTTTGAATGCCAGAGCAGGTTCTTCCCCCCTCAAAGATAAACATGAGTGATGGGGAGAGGAGTAGGAATGGGAGGAAGAAGGCTGGCCTGATGGTTGAAAGAAGAAATAGAATGTACTGCAAGCCAGTAGGAGAACAGTACTAAGATGAAGGGATAAACATGGGTTAGGGACATTCTGGGCTAGTGACCAACTTTCAGATTTTACACTTTATCCTAACATTCATGGGGAGCCATTGTAGGGCTTAAAGAAGGTGGTAACAAGGTCAGTTTTGTTTTAAAAAATTACTCTGACAACAGTGTGGAGAATGGACTGTATAGGTCCAAAACAAGTTATTTATCTTTACTCCATTATCTCATCTTTTCCCTTTTATTTTGAAAGCGGGGAAATTAGTCAAGGTGTCCCAGGACCCATTGTTTCATCTTGGAGAATAATACTGTATTATCCTTCTCTCTACAATAAAAAAATATTTGGTCGCCATTTTCCCTGAACTGTGAAAACTACTCGCCATGGTTGTAATATATTAGTATCTCCAGGTCATTAGTTTGCCAATTAATATTTTAGGACCATGACATTACAGCAATTTTAAAAAGTTTTGATCAGAGATTATTATCCCTTTATGTAAACATTAGAAGACTCAATATCACATATTAATATATTTTATGAAAAAACTTAAAATTCGTATTGGATTAAGTAAATTTTTCCTTAATTGGGATGTCAATATAAAGCAAATGCTTTATATAGAATTCTTTATGTAAGTAATGTAGTATTATAAAATCTTAAAAGTCCTCAGTGATACTGTTTTCCTTTTGTATATACCTCTTATTTTCTGTGCTATGAAAGTTAGGTATACTACACCAGCAGATTGTATACCTATGAAAACAATGTATGATCCCTGAAGGACATTATTTTTAATGGGTGAAGAAAATAATTTGGTTTCTATCTTAGATCACATGAGTGCAGAAATGAGTTGTTTGGGAAAATACTCCAAGTTTTAATATGCAAGGGTAATTAATGCCTTGATTTACTGCAGGTATTAAGATTGATTCAACTACTAATGCCCTCTTCAGTAAAATAATGTTAGAAAGACTGGCATTTATCTTAAATAATTTTTGGCAGTTTGGCATAGTTTTTACTTTGTGTTTACCAAAGAAAGAAAACCAAAATGAGAGCGAGGAGAACCAATGATAAAGAGTGGTTTAGTTTGTCGAGGATGCTTGAAACAGCCAGTTTGTTACAAGCAGGGCCAGGCTGAGAACTGCAAGATTAAAGTTTGAAAGGTACCTGGTATATTTTTGGTATATTAAAAAAATAAGTGCTTTTTCAAGAAAGAAGCCAAAGAATGGTACATGTTTCTGGTTTTAACATTATTCCTATGAGTTTGCTAGTCCTCCCAAGAGCTATAAAGTTGACAATAAATCAAACTTATTTTAATTTGTCATGAGATAGCAGAGAGAAACAAAATTTTTCCAATTGGTCCTCTGCCAAAGTGTTTCTACCAGTCCAATTCACTTCCGAAATTTATACTTACTATTTAAAATTAAGAAAAAATTGAACTATCAAATAAATTCAAGTCTGGAAAACATTTACTGCGTGCCACTGTAGCCAGGCACTATATCAGGTTCTGGAGGTGCAGGAAAAGTAAGTGGTGATCTGGCCTTCAAAGAGGCAAGTGACTCTTTAGGCAAGGCTGGGTTACCTTATATGCCAGAGGTCAGAGCAGAATAGACTTCCCCAGGTGAGTAAACGCATATGACGTGTTATACCAAATATCGAGGCACATCCTACCTCACTGCTCACCTTCCAGTACCTTATAATTAGTAGGACTATCTTTTGAAGAGTATTTGAACATCAGATTGCAATAAATCCTATATCCTTATGTGACAATATAATATTTGAGTAAATTCTGAAAATATAAAATGCATGATACTTGCTTCAAAGTGTGTTTAAAAAACACAGCCATTAGTGTTTGATTTAGTTTCTCGAAGTCAAAATTTGAAAAGACAATTGAATTTTATGTGACAGAAAATTGAAAGAAAGACTCATTGCAGTATCACTATCAGGTGCTATTTAAAATGCTTTAATTTTTTTTTTAAAAATTGAAAAAAAATTGACAAGGCAAGAGTTTTTCTCAGTAGATAGCAATGACACAGACATCCCTATTTCCCAGCTAAATGTCCCTAATTGGAAAGGCATGAAGAGCGTATAAAACTTGTCCCTTTTCTTTTTCTTTTGCAAACGTGAATGTAACTAATGCCTCAAATCCAGTTTTACAAGTGTCTATATTGTTTTGACATTGTTACTTGATCACTCCAGTTGTTTCAGTCAGCTCAAGTCTTGTGCTTTAATTTTTTTTTTAATGTATAATGTTACTATTTGTCTTAAAGAGTATGCTAGGTGCAGTAATGATAGACTTCTATGGACTGTAGATAAAATAACTGGATTAACTTTGTAGTACCCTCCCCCCAAAAAACCCTCTCCATTTTTCACAGGTTATGGTATGAAAGTTTAACGTAATAATCCTCAATTGAAATTAAAAAAAACACTTCACTGATAGAGTAATTCCAGTATGAGGAAATCTGAAGTTTTTTACTACCATATTTTATGTTACTTTAAAATAAAAGCACGATCCGCTAAGAAATCACCATAATTAATGTTTATAATATTCAGATATGTATGAGTATCATCAAGTGAAATGCCTGCTCACTTTAGTTCTGAAGCACCAGCACAGGAACAATTTTTACTAAAATTTCCTATAATAAGAAAGCTTAGTTTGCAATTTTTCCCCTGGAGGGGGGGTGGGGGTGGGGAGGAGAACTTTGATACCACAAAAGTTTTAAAAGCAGACTCTCTTGCCTGAATAGGGTCTCTCTAAGGGACAAACCATAGTTATGTAGAAAATACTACAAAAAATATTCATTCAGATAAAGATTGGGGGAGAGCATTTCCAAGTTTAGAGCCCTGCCTAATAGCCAACAGAGTCTTTTTTGTTAGTTTTACTAGGTTCACATGGGAATTCATACATTTTGGTGTATCACTTTTATAGTTATAAATCAGATTTATGCCCAACTGCGAGGCCCTGGAATCTGGGTCTTTAAGGAAAACAGACAGTGGAGGTGTTGCTGCCATCAAAAGTGTGGCTTTCCTCCGAGTTGGTAGGCCGCTGCTCTGTGGGGCTTAGACGTTAACATGCTTTCGTTTGTCTAATGACTGAATTAAACTACTCGTCTATCTCCAAGTCCTTATAATGTGGAAATTGTGCACTGTGTACACATCGTGGGCTGTGAAACACCAGCCCAAACACACGACCAAGTTGGTGTGTTTTAAATGTCGGAGCACATGGGGTGGTTGGTTTTGAATTCATTTGCGCCTCATTTTTACTACTTGAGACACGCTCATTAAAAAGCTGTGTTTCAACTATGTTATATGTTCACATTTAACTGAGCTGGATTTTTCACGGCCCTGCTGCATTTGGCTTTTTAATTTGCCTTGAACAGGAGTATTCCCTTGTATCATAGACAATCCAGGCAGCCTTTACCAGGTAAAGTCAAGTCATTGGCTTGGCCTCTCCTTTCTCAATCTCTCCAAGGAAAATGGGCCTCTTTTCCAGCACACCCCTGGTACCCACAGGTTGGGATTGCAGAGATAGGAATTGCAGAACCCCCACCCGGAGGGCTGAATCACCCTCACTTTCTGCAGGGGCAAGCTACTCATTTGCAATCCTCTCTGCACTTAAACCCCTTAAAGTTACAAACAAACTTTGGGAAAGTTACATCACCATAAACAAAGACACAGTTCCTTAAATTATTATTATGCAACACTGTGTCATTACTCACGCATGGACATTGCAATTATCTTCCCACTTTGGCAAATACCACTACAGCGTTGTAGGCTGCTTCAGAAGTAGAAATCTAGGCTAAATATCTCAGTGCCACCTTTACACACGGAAAAGGTTTCCCACCCTCTCGAAAAACACTCAGGTTTTATCCTGCAAACAAAGTGAGACGCCAAAGCTGTCTCCTAAGTCTTCGGAATCCCCTATTTTAAATGCAAATTATCAGTCTGGTCTGACCCACAAGCCCAGCGATAGAGAACTATACAAAAATGAATTCGTGGAAGTGAAGTTCTGAATGTGGTTTTGTAAAACTCGCAGGCATCAATACACATCTGGTAATCAATTTGTTAATTACTGTATCCCTCAAAAAAAAAAAAAAAACCAACAAGTTGTCTGTGATCGCTGGGTTGTGTCTCCCCCAGGTAATCTACAGATCTGGTAAGGAGACTGTCCCCACTGCCAACCCGCGCTGCTGTTCAACCGCTGCATCGCTTGGTGTTTAAACAGAAGACAAATCAAACATATTCTGGACACATTTTTATTAACAACTTGAATCCAGATAAAAAGGATCAGGTTGTAAAAAGGAAAAAAAAAATTGGTAACTAGTTGTCCAAGAAAAAAGCGAGACTGAGGACAAATGACCCGCACAAGAGCCTAGGACCATTTTTTTTCCCTTGCTGTCGCAGAGCTGACAGGAGGCGGATGGGGTTGAGGAAGGGAGGGGGGAGGATCAGAGGGGGGGAAAAAGAGGATTTAAAGCATCATCTCCCAATCTGCAAAGGTCTGGTCTCCCCAGTGCTCAGGAAGCGGTGGTAGCCATTTTCATTTTCTTTCTTTTTTTTTTAAAAGAGCGTAAAAGGAAAATAAAACAGAAAAGGTATATATCCCCCTTCCTGCACCAACAGCTCGGCTCCTCCCTCCAGAGAAAAAAAGTATTAAAAAAAATCTCAGGTACAAAACCCAATCCACAGGCATCCAGTGAGGCTTCTGCAGTCAACTCGATTCGATTTGGCGAGTTGCACTGAAGGAGACGTGATCTTGAAAAATCAATCCGTGCTCGCGCCCCCGCGCCGCCGCCGCAGCCGCCGCAGTGGCCACAAAATTAGCGGCTCCGAGGACATTTTTGCCGCAGTGCACGTCCGCCGTAACCACCGAGCGCTCGGGTGAATAATGGAAGTACAGTGTGGAGACAATCAAGTTGATTTATCACGCAAAATAATTCACTGCTCCAGTCCAGCTCGTGGTCTGTCACTTTAAATCACAAACGCGCGGATACACAGAGCCGTAGGCCCCACACATGCATGGCACACGTGTGTGTGCGCGCGTGTGTGTGTGCGCGCGCGCAGAGCCGAGGGGAAGGATTCCGGGCTGCTTCGAGCGAGCGAGCGAGCGAGCGTACGCGGGGAGGGAAAGAGCAAAAGGGCCTGTCACCCCGACCCCCTACCCCCACCTTTTGCAGCGTGGACAAGTGGCTTGTAATGCAGCTTGGAGCAAAATAAAGTCTGAACAAAACTAGACTGTGAGACTAGCACGTCCCAGAGTGAAAGTGAGTGACGTTAACGCAGACTCTGTAAAGAGTCGGATCACTTGCAGGCAAAACTAAAATCCTCTTTTTTTTTTTTTAATATATAAAAGAAAGCAAAGAAAATCATTAACTAGGTTCAGATCTAAAATACTGCTTTTAAAATGCACGCACATGTCGAAGACTCAGCGACTGTAATTTCTTGGGTAAACATCTGGTGAAGACATTCCAGGAACACATCTGAAAGGAAGAAAGGCGTAAGACAGCCCCTTCTTTATATATCTCGGGTCAAAAAAGGGTTGTTAAAACTTTTTTTTTCTTTTTTAGAGTGTGCTCTCGATCTAAATACCTTTATGAGCTCTAAGGGTCAGTTTGGTTTGGGAGAATGGGACCGAGCTGGGAGTGACGAGTCCTGGGTTCCAAGACACAATGGTGTGTGATGTTCGGGCAGGTCTCTTTTCCTATGGCCCCATTTTTTGCCCCCTTTTCTTGCTGATAAAATCTCAGGCGGTAAATGATATGCTTTCTGTGTGTGTGTGTGTGTGTGTGTGTGTGTGTGTTTCACAGACGCTCCATGATTCTAAGATGCAGTGATGATGGGGTGGAAGAGGTTTTGATGTAGAGACAAAAAGAGGTCACATTCTTCAGGTGGCATCTGTGGACACTGGAGGTAATGAAAGTGATGAGTCCAGTTTGCCTGAGTCCTTAACAATAAAGATTGTGTCTATATTAAGAGCTACTATTGTCCCAGCTCTGAAGTATATATAGCATATAATGAGTGCTCTTTGAGAATGACAGTGTAATCTTGTAATTATATTGGGGAGGGAGGGTCAGCCAAAAGGATTTTGAGACTGGAACAATATTCAATATTCTTGTTTATTTGTAGCCTGTATATGAAATGCATTAAATCCCTTGGGTAATTCAGAGAATATTAACTTTTTAGTGGGTAAGAGTTCTTCTGTGCCAGATCGGCTGTCTAGATTGACCGGATTAATAGGATTAATTACTCCCTATCTACTTTTTCAGAAAACAGCTCCAAGCAGGGTCACAGGCATGGGCCACTGTTTGACACCCCCCTCCCCCTTATCTCTGAGGTGAGCGGTCAAGAGTGTGAGTGCTAGAGCCATACCACTAGCTAGTTTCGACATGCACTAGCTGAGTAATCATAGACAAATTATTTGCTTTAGTTGTGCCTCAGTTTCCCACATTTATATAAGGGGGATTATAATGACAACTAATTCATAGGGCTGTCGTCAGGATTAAATGAGTTATCATATTAAAGTGCTTGGAACAGAGCATGGCACATGTAACAAACAGCTCAATAAATGTTACAGGTTATTATTACTCCAATGTAAACACAAGGAAAGCAAGGTCAGATATAATAGAGGAATCTTTGAGCTGCTCCTGGATTTCAACTAAGGCCTCTAAGCACTTTATTTTATCTGGCTTTTATGTCAGCTTAAAGCAAGGAGCTCAGCAGTCTTTATTATTATTAAGAATAGGCCAGAACATTCCCTACTAAAACTCCGTTCCCATGCATACAGTAGTTATGAAACTGAAGAATTCTCCACTTGACCAGCTCAATGTAAATATGTAATATTGGCTCTATATGTTGAGTGTGTACTTATTGATGTGTGTTTTGACTATCCAGGTGGGAAGAAGCCAAGTTTTTTTGTTTTTTGTTTTTTTTTTTTCTTTTCCTTCCCCCTTTGGAGAGAAGTTTCCAAGGCATCAGTTCCTGACTGTTTCTGTTGTGGTATTCTTTGGTACACAACTTGTTACCTTAGGCCTAGCTGCTGTCATTGAATTATGAAGTCAAAACAACCCCAAATCTCTGGCGTGCTCCCTTTGTATCATTATTAGTTTAAAGGGGAAAAGCGGCATCCTGAATTTCTCTCCTCTCTTAATGACTCCCAGAGTCCAGACTTGAACAAGGCTTTAGGAAGGGTCACAGGCAAGGAATGCTTAAGGGAGCAATTCCACTAGTGTTTGCAATTTGGGATTGGAGGCGAGCTGCAGTTAAGCTTTATAGAGGAAGTGGAGATTAGGTGTTTTTCCAGAACAAGATAGGCGCTGGCAGGCCTAGTTAGTTCCCTGCTTGTTGGAAAGTCGTGTCCCCCTTCTTTCCTCCAATGGCACCTGAAGCCCAGGTGCACTAACTGTTCTACCAGGGGCCGGCGAAGAGACCAGGCTGGCAGGCCTGGGACGTCCGGAGTGGCATCCGACACCAAGTTTAGAGGGCGGCAGGCGCATGGGTTTTAAGTTCAACTTTGGACAGAAAGCATCAGCGACTGTTGCTGAGAGCGGCGAGAGAAAAGTTGATTCGTTCTAAGCGCTAGCGTGAGCGCTCCAGATACACTTGGTCAGTTAGATGAACACAATATCCTAAATAAATAAATCAATAAAAGACGGTGCGCTGCCTTCTACTCCACCTGCTTGCCCTCTTCCTTCCCTTTGTGGACGCGGAATGAGACTTTAGCTGGTGAAGACTCCCCCCTCCCCATTATTATCACAGGCGCACACCATTCTAAAGAGACTCTGTAAGGTGCCAGAGAGGAAGCCCAAGGTACCTATATTTCCAAAAATTTCGGGAGCCAAAGATGAGAAACCTGGCGAGTTTCTTTCCTCCCTGCCCGCAGCAACTTAGCATCCAGAAGCTGTGGGCGTCTGGCCGCGCAGAGCTTTCCAAGACGTCCGGCGTCCGGGGGACGACTTCACTGATCACGGTCCCTAGTGGACCGCGGACTTTGCCAGTTTCAGAGGTACTGGGGAAACTGAGAGCAAATAAATTAAATCTACCCTCCATCACCACCAGCCAGGACGACGGGGATCCCCCACTCCAGGCCTGGAGGGGGGTTGGGGCGACGGCAGGTGGACCGAATAAGCAGGAGGTGGGGAGCAGCCCGGCAAGGTCATGACCGTGAGGCCGACAGAGGAGGCCGCGGTGCGCAGCGGCCGGGCGCCGCCCTCTGGCCCCGGAGCTGACCCCTCGGCGCGCCCCCTTCTCGGCAGCCCGCCTGGCGCATCCCTAGGGGAAGGAGGGAGCGACGCGTTGGAACCGACCCTTACTTTCGCGGTGGAAGCTGAAATCCGCGGGGCTCCCGATGGCTGTCCCGTAAAGATGTTCGGATGCTCAGCACAACTGAACTTTAGAAGGGGCTCTTTGCACTGGTCCCCCTTTTTAATGGCAACCTGTGAGAAACTTTTGTGCCCTCCCCTCCGTGTCTTCTTGCCCCGGGAACTTGGCCCAGACGACCTAGTTCTCCACATTAATTCGTGGTCCCACCTACTCAGCAGCCCCTTCTCTCAGACAGACTTCTAGGGTGTCTTGTAATGAAGGGAACAAGTTCAATGCTTTTTTCCTTTGGGGGGAGCATTGTGTGATTTAAAAATCTCCTAGGTGTTACAAAACAAGCCAGACCAAACAACAAAACCAAAAACAAAATGCGCTGCTTTCACGTGAGTGTAGAGTGGAGTCAATCCAAACCTTCCTTAGGCCAGTCTGAGTCTTTGGTCAGATAGTCGAGTTCCTGAATCTTTCAGGAAAACAGAGAGCCCTTTTCACACACTTCTGGAGGGGACTTAATAAGACTGCAATATATTACCACGTTTAAAAGGTTTTTGCAGAGGCAAGATTTCCTAAAAGCGACTTGCCAGCGATGCATGGAAAAGCAAATCCGCTTATAGAGAGGAGCCGCTGAAGAGGAAGGGGGGAGAAGGAGCCCCAATTAAAAACCGCAGTTTCCAACTTTTGAACCACAGCACTGATAATTGTGGGGCTGTGGGGGCTGCTGGAATGTACTGACTGCCTCTGGAGCAGACAGGTTGTAGACCTCCAAGGCTGTTTTCAGTGTTGGCTGGAAGTCCCCAGACTTCTTTTCCGGTAGCCTTTCCCCTCAATGGCCGAAGTTAAGTCCCCCCTTTTGTGTTTTGTGGGTGTGCGCTCGGACCCTGTTGTGTGTGTGTGTGTGTGTGTGTGTGTGTATGAAAAGCCTTGCTCCTCACACACTTGAAGTGCATAAGTTTTTGTTCTTTAGCTGGCAGACTGTGGACCCAGGATGGGGATGTGGGTGCCAATGCGGGTGAAATCCTGTGTTTGTGCCAGTTTGTTGTCTGACCCCTCACCCTACTGCTGAGGAATGGGCCTAACACAGCCTTCATCTCCAGAAACTTTTGCTGGAGTTTCTCTCTAAGACAAATCATTTAATTATTTTGATCTGAAGGTTTTGGTATTTTGTATAATGAACTCAAGAGAAAAATCGCGGAGTGTGTAAGTTTTGTGATTTCTCTGAGCTTATAAAGGTTCTGGATCCCATAACTCTGAAGGGAAAATTACTGAGTCTTTTGCTCAGAAAGTATAACCTTCTGGGTTCATGAGGGTACGGATAAGGAAGGACTGCTTTCCATAAACTTTAACACATCCCAAACCAGTGCACCAAGTCTCAACTACCCCGCCTTTGGGAACACACATGCATCCCCCAGGTATTTCTGGTCGTCTGGTGGTTACCAGGCTATTTTGCAGCATGTTCTCAAACTATCTCTTTGAGTGGCCATTCTAACTTTTACAAAGTTTCTTACTGTTTACCATGATAAGTTGCACTTGCCCTGTGTGCAGCACAAGCTTGCCTTTGAGCCCTTGACATGCTTCCAACCCTGTACTGGGAGTGTTTTAAAGGTTACATTTTAGTCTTAAGGGATAAAAATGTTGCTTTCATCCTGTATACCCAGAGTGCTGGGGGTAGAGTGGCCAAGTTTGTAGGAAACCCGATCTCTTAGCTTTGCTAACATCAGGAGGATAGTTTCAACACACCAGTCCTTGCCTGCTAAAATGTCAGAGCAGAGTACTCGGGGGCGCACTGCATACGGGTCACCTGTTTCTGTCCACCGGCGGGTCCCGCCTCCAGCGCCGGGGATGCTGGACGTTAGGGATGTTACACACACCTGCAGATTTTAAAGCAGCCCAGGAGAGCGGGAGTACCCCTTTTTCCGTCAGGGCTGCTTAATGTAGCAAGTGCTAGACCTTCACAAAAGGGAAAACATTTTAAGTCTGTCCTTTCTTAGGAAGCGCTTAGAGACCAGGCCCACCAATATTCCGGATAAAGTTAACGCTACAGAAATGTGTGGTGCATTAGGAGGCCGACTGGGGACTCAATGAACACCAGACTCTTACAGTTAATCTCGCCTCCCTCTTTTTGTTTCCATGGCTCTATTTTTCCTTCGGTCTTTTTTCCTTCCCTAAAGGGTTTCCTAACCCCCCTCCCCCTTTTTAAATGAAGTAGACACTAAATTTGAGAGTTAATGTTGCAACCAAACTCTTCGGAATCCACCGCTCAGTTCGCTACATCTTTGCTGCCTGCAATGACAACCACTATTGTTCTTAAAATTCACCAAACTAACTCTTTCAAGTTCTTTGAGAAAGTGTAGTAAGTCTTAATCGGAAAACACCACCACCGCCCAGTTCTCATGTATTTTATTTCCTCAGATCAAGGAAGAGGACCCCAAGCGAAAGAATAAACTTTATGCAGATTATTTTTTAGCGATTCTTCTTACTAAATCGCGCAGCTCCACGCGATCCCCCTTGTACCTCTTCCCCCGCTGTCCTCACTAACCCACTCAGCAATTGTCCCCAGACGACTCTGCGGGTAGTGAAACCCTCCGAGAGGAGCCTCCACGTACTTGCTCCCTCGCTAAAGCGCTCAGTTTCAAAAGTTCTGAGAATATCTTCTTCAGAAACTACAAATGGAGCGAATCATTTACCTAAGTCATTCAAGAGCCTCTATAGGAAGGACTTTACAGGATGATGATCCTTATAATGCGGTACTAATGAAAATCCCCTTAGTCCCTCTCTCTTGGCCTCACGAGGGACGGCGTCCGCTCCCTGTCTGCGGTAGAGAGGCCCCGGCCAGCGGCGGTCCGGCGGCCCCTCCTCAAGTGCCCCCAGATGGCACAGCCAGCGCGCAGAGCGACAGCAGCGGCTCCAGACGCCGCCGGGGCCACTATCCCATCCGCCGTCCCTGGCCACCCCCTTCCCGCCTCCCCCCTCCCAGCGCGGGCCACTCCTAGGCTTTCCTTCTCGCCCTCCCCAGTGGTTTTATGGAGGAGGGGGGTGGGATGTAAAATGGGAACGTTCCCTCCATCGTGATGCCCAATTGCTCAGCTGTCTCCCACCGGAGTGGATTGTAATTAAAATCCGGGAATTCAATTTTGCTGCGAAATCTTAGTTTCCTAGGGAGGGGCTGGAGGGAAGGAAGACCCTGCGGAGATCGCGGGCCAGAGCAGCCCCCCACCCCGCCGCCCTGCCTTCCCGTAGGGAAGATGAAAGCGAAGGGTCCCTGGAGGGACTAACAGGCTCCCCCGCCCGCCCCCCCCCCCCATGGGGCCAGGGCTTTAGGGAAGAGGAGGCCGAGGCCGGGCGGCGAGTGCAGGGCGGGGGCTTCAGGTCCCGCGGGCCACCGAACCCCCCTTCCCAGGCTGGGGAGCTCTTGGCCCTGCAGGTGCACCCCCGCCCCCTTTTAGGCCCCTCCTTGGAAACCGCCTTCCGGCCCAAGTTCTGTTCTCGGAGGCTTTGAACGAGGCCTTTCAGAAGTTTTTTAAAGCTGCCCCGCCCCGCCCAGCACTCACGGGGTCACACTCTCCCCCATCCCTCCACCCCCGCTCCAGCTGCCGGCAAAAGGGGGTGCGGGGAGGGAGCGGAGGGGGCAGGCTCAAGGCCCGGGGATCCAAGCACAAAAACCAGGGGCGGCTGGCTCGGCCTAGAGCGCTTGGAGATCGGCGCCTGAACCCTACCTCGGAGGAAGCTCAGGCTAACTGCTCGCCCGGCGCGCCAGCCCCGAGTGGGGGAGGGCGGAGAGGTGGAAGACAGACCGGGCAGGGGGGCACGGCCACATTGCCAAGGTTCCTTTGCAGAGCTCGCCAAGAGACTATTTTAATTGGCCTTTAGGGGAGGCAGCTGGTGACCCGTGTCCACGTTCTCCAAGTTCCCCTGAGCGAATCAGGGCGCCACCTACAGGCGAGCTCCAGGTAGCAGGAGGGAGAAGGGAGCGCCGGCCAAGTGCTGCGGCCCCTCCAAGCAGGGCCTGGTTGGTGCAGAGCCGCCTCTGAGCTCCAGCGTCCGAGTTCTGCCCTCTAGTTACGGGTCTGTGGGCAGCAGCAAGCGTCCCGAGGGCCCTGGGGAGCGGGGAATTGGGGGGGGGGGGTAGATACAGGAATTGGGTTATTATACCAAAGAAGTTTCTCCTCCAGGCTAGTCTCAGGGAGTGAGTGCAGCGTGTTTCTTTGAGAAGAGTAGCTGTGTGGCCTTGGACAAGCGTCCTAATCTTTCTGAGTCTCGGTTTCCTCATCCTTTAAAAGGGGAGCAGTGGTACAGTTTATCCCTCGCTTTTGGAAGTGTGAGCCAGCCACTTCACTTTCACCAAAGACCCACCTTGGTACCTGTTTTCGAAAGCAGAAAGAAATGGAAGAGGACTCTTGCAAAAATAGCCATCAGCGTTTGTGTTATGGCCAGCCCTCAGCCACGCAGCGAGTCCCCTGAGCAGTTAGAGTGGCGCCCCCAAGCTCCTGCCCCGGGAACTACAGTCAGCATCTCAGCATCCAACCCGTAAACCTTCGAATTCTCTGTGAGCCTCTGTGCTTATTTTGTGAGTCCTTTTAACAAGATGTGTGGTAAGGTATCAGAACAGTCTAGGAGAGCTTATTTTTTTGGGTTTGGGAGCACTAAATTTTTTTTCACATAGAATATAATAATAATTGTCTCTGTTTTACACCATTTCGGTCTACAAAAGTTTTCATAGAAACGCTCTACCTTCAGAAGGGGGGTGGAGGACCTGTGTCTGCCGGGGTCCTTGTGAAAATGAAATGAGATAACGTAGGTGACTTGTAGGGAGTTTTCAACTATTTCTAATATGAAAAACGGTTTTTTATCCTAAGAAATCGAACATACAAGACTTTGGCTAGCTGCGTGCTGTTTCTCGAAGATTAGGGCCTTAGAAGAAGATAAAGGGAACCGAAGAGGCTTGAGCGTCTGATTAGGATAGAAGGATGGGTTAGTGGAGGTTTTAACAACTACTCTCTAGCTAATCCCCTTCCCACAGACAAATAATAAACTATTTGTGGATCACTTACTATTACCACATACTAGTACCTCATTTAATTAAAAATTTTGCTACCACCTTCAAAGGTATGCCTTACCCCATTTTAAAGATGAAGAAATAAAGACATCAGGTTGCAAGGTATAATTGGTTCACCTTTTTTTTTTCTCTACTTAAAAAAATTCCCATTCCAAGGTCCTCTGGCTGGCTCAGTCAATAGAGTATGTGACTCTTGATCTCAGGGTCATGAGATCAAGACCCACGTTGGGCATAGAGAGTACTTAAAAAAAAATTCCTGTCCCAGATATTTCAGAATCTACCCTTAACATCAGTTCGTTAAGCACATCCTATGTGCTTGGTGACTATATTAAATAATTGTACATGTGAGGTCTCCTGTAATTCTCATAATACCTCTGTGAAGTAAGAGTTCAAGTTCTCTCATCACAGAAGAGGAAATATTGGTTCAGAGACTTCAGGGGAATCCGTTAACATCCCACAGCCAAGAGGTGCAGCCAGGTCATGGAGAGCCCAGATCTTCTGACTCCACATCTAGATGCCTTCTGATGCACCATGACTTAGGATGGTCCCAACTAGTGTTAGCACACTTTAAAAAGTTATCTAGAAAGGTCTGGCAGGAGAAGGGGACACCTTGGTGTTTTTCCTGTGTTGGAGGTATAGTAAATAGTAAACGATGGTGCTAATAGCCTTAGTAATGGTGGAGTGTGACAATGTTTCCCAAGGAAATACTGATGGTGGAAGAAGGGGGCAGGGGTGCAAAGGGAGAAGCCAAAGAATGAGCTGACTTACACTTTTATAAATATGAATAACATTAAAGAAAGAAATATGACCGAATCAATCAAATATCACTATAACAAATACCATTACACGGAGAAGGTTGGTACAGCGTGGCTATTGCCCAATCCTGGTATTTGACCTTGGCAGATAGTGCTTTGGTGATTCGGTTATAAAAATTATTTAGTAAGTATCTTTGTACATTAAATATTTCTGCTGGTTCGTGTCCATGTAATAGCAACATTTTATGATGAAAGGACTGGACTGTTCAGGGAGGAGAGTTACACTCCTTTCATTGCTTTTGTTTTTCCATTGTGTAGCAATTACTCATTGGTTCCGTTTCTTCTTACCTACCTAAGTACCAAATCAAACCACCATTCCTCCCCAGGACAACTGCCTTTCACATCTGAAAATAACTAAACATACACAAGGCCTGAGAGTTAAATGATAAAATGCTTTGGCTTGGGGCATTGTGTGTAAAGTCGTGCATTCCACTTTCTTCTTTGTCCTACTGGGCCCTGCCATGATGCTTCTGCTTGCCAATGCATTACCAAGACCTCAGACTTCAACTGCGTTTCACCTTCAGCTTCTATACATTGTTTCTAATGATATAACAGATTTTCATTTTGAAACAAATGCCACAGGAGATTCTTTAGCAGGAAAACCCAACTGGGTAACTAACACCATAAAGGTATCAAATTTAAGGTCAGATGGCTTTGGATTGTCGGTTTTGGGGAACCAGTTGGTAATTAGTTAAGAAGGAAAACATGCTGAAACCAATACATATTTGTGGAATGTATTTGACATGTTCCAAATGTTCTAGATGCTAACAGAGACATAACAGAGTTTATATTCTAAGCTTTAGAGTAGAAGCTTCTCCTCTCTTCCATTCCCTGGAGCCATGCCTTAGTGCTGTTGTAATAGTGATGTATATCCTAGCTCAAATGTCAAGCTGAAATATTTCCTTCTGAAATTACTATCTTCAGACTAGAATTTTAATGTTACTCATTTCGTCATCTTTAGGTATGGTTATATAAATGAATGAATGGAGAAAGGACTTCAGGAAAGGTGGGAGCTATAACTATGGCCTCACCTCACATAGTCACCCATATATACATTTATAAGAGACAGCTTTGCACTTGAGACACTATTTTATTCTCTAATGTGGAACTGTGCTTCTATGTCATGGAAACACCTATCAGTCATTGTAAGTGTGTGTATGGGTGTATATCTATATCTTGGAGATATTAGCTACTTCTTTTTGGTATCCTTCTCCAACAGTGAGCAATCCAGGGCTCTTTTTAGTAATGAAAGGGCGGATTCAATCTATAAGCCAGTTTGAAATTCATTAGTGTTGACCTTCCCCAGTCCCAGTCTTAGAACTTTTGGCTGTGGGTATCTCCCCAAGTCAATTGCAGGTCAGCTCTGAGAACGAATATACTTAATAAAATGGAATGGCTTTTTACAACAGACAGGTGTAGGGGTTTGTTTGAGATGCTGAACTGCTGTTCCTGATCATGGGGAATTGAATTTTCTGCCAAAGCCGTTGGTGAGAGTCTAATAAACTGATGTTACATATTATTGGCATTAGATGGCCCAGTCTGATGAGATAGTTGCTCAGAAAGTCAATTACTAGAATCCTGTAGTAAAAAGCAGTATTTCCAAAGAATTTTAATGCTACAAAAGATAGTAGTATAGCGTGGACTCCTGAGTGCCTGGAGACAACAGAGCTGACTGAATTTAAACAAGAGGGGCACAGCCACATGTTTATTTGAAGAACCCTTAAAGATGCCCTGAAGGAGCTTAAAGATCATGGGAGCAATTCTGCAATATTTGAAAGAGAAGAAGGGGTTACATTAACACGGAATGTTTTCAGGCTGAAGACATTGTCGTATTTGACCCATATAATCTTCACTAACGTTGCAGCACAATGCTCCCATTTCACAGATGGGAACAGAGACCCATAATTATGTATGGTAAGAGGTATAGATGAGACTTAGACCTAGTCCAGTCTGTCCCCAAAACACATGTTTTCCTGCTTTATTCACTCAATGTCCAGCCCCTCAGCCTTCTCAATCTGGCCTCAGTTCACTTGTCCAACTTTATCTTCCAATAGGAATGATTGGCTCTTTTCCTGTATGTTTGAGTTTGAGTCTTAATTATTGAGTCTGAGCCTACACAGAACAACCTCTAATCTCCAAGTCACTTGCAGGGACACCCAGGTACAGAAATTCTGAGACTCCAAGAGTCAAGTCTAGTTGTACTCACCCTTTATTGGTACATCCAGCCTGGCGGCACCATTTGAATATTTAATCAAACCAATTTATTCCTTTTCTGAAGTTTGCCCTCTCTAACCAGCTTGCAAATCCCTATTTTCATTCTCAACAGCTGCCGGTGCCTGGGTCAGTGCTTTACACGTTGTTGTCTATCTAGAAATATTGGCTGGTTGCTTGTAAGGCATCCAACCTGCCCTTACTTCTTGCTCTCTCCTGTCCCCCCCCCCCCCCACAAAGGCTGGTGCAGAAATGACAAAAGGGGCAGGTTCAGCCAGCTACTCCTCCCTCCGTCCCCAGGCTGTCCCCCTCAGGCCCCAAATAAAAGGTTTAAGGAGGCTAGCTTCTTGCCTCAGCTCTAACAAACCCACACTTCCCTGTGGTCAGAAGGTTCTTTCCCTCCACAACCGCTGGGGCTGAACCTAGGCTCTCTTACTGGTACACCGACTGGGAAAGAGGAAACACGTGCGTGCTGTGGGTGTGTGTTGCCGGGGTGGGGGGGGGCAGGAGACGGTAGCAATGGGGGGGGCACAACGTGGGGTGGTGGCGGCGGGGAGAGAACGTTTTTCAGGGAACCCGAGAGCCACACTACTTGCGACTGCGACCCCCAACTGTCCCAAGGGAAACAGCGGGCCTAGCTCTTTTGTCAGCGAGGCATTTCGATGGCAGCGCGGCCGGCTCCGCTCAGGTGGCCTCGAGGGGTTCGCAAGCCTTCTCCGGGGGGGGGGGTGGGGCTCGGCCCTGGATGATTCCAACAAAGTCTCGACGGCAGGCACCAGGCAAGGAGAGGCTGAGAACCGCCTCCACTCCTCTCCCGCCATCGCAGCCCCCCTACTCGCGGGAGCTCCCCAGCGGCCCGCGGAGGGGCAGGTGCGGGGCTGAGCCGGGCCGCCCGCATCCGCTGCCGTCCAGATGCGGGGTTTGTCTCTTTCCCGCCTCCGGAGACCAGGGTCCCCTCTCGCCCTCCGCGCTGGCCCCGCGGAAGGCACGGCCGGGGGAGCCCAGCACCCCGGCCTGGGCAGCGCGCTCGCCCGGGGACGCTGCCGGGGTGCCCGGGGAGAGGACCGATTCCTATCTCCACCCCAGCCTCCTTCAGCTGCGCGGTGCGCGCACAGGACGTCGGCGGAGTTGCAAGACACTTTCTCGAGTTGGGCTTTCCGTTTGTGAACGGGGTGAAAAGTTTATCCGGCCCCTAAGCGCGCCTCCTGTTACCCGGCGGCCGCTAGCGGACACCAGAGGGCGCCCTTTTAATGCGCTTCGGTCGGGGACCCGCGCTCTGGGAGAGCGGCCGCAGGAGGCTGCGCCGGGACGCCGTTTCCCCGGGGGGAGCTGCCATCTCGGGGACACAACGCAGCGCCCTCTTCCCCGTCGCGTTCCCTCCGTGGTGGATAGGGTGTGTGTATGTGTGTGTGTGTGTGTGTGTGTGTGTGTGTGTGTGTGTTTGGGGAAGTGCTGACCCCGCATGGCTCAGAAGGCCCTGCGGCGAGGCCCCCTTTCCCTCTTCGCGAGAGGCGGGCTACTGCAGGGGTTCACTCCCTGGCTCCTGTCACCGAATGTGAATGAAGGGTGCCTGCGACCTTCCTTGTGAGGAGCAGGAGGGGTTCCCCAACTGAAGCCGTGCCCCCCTCTAACTGCTAAGGAACAAGTCTGCAGGCGTTGTTCAATT
This sequence comes from Lynx rufus, assembly GCF_022079265.1. Taxonomy (NCBI): domain Eukaryota; kingdom Metazoa; phylum Chordata; class Mammalia; order Carnivora; family Felidae; genus Lynx; species Lynx rufus. Next base: position 172,664,461 of record NW_025814834.1, read on the forward strand.
GCAAACGACTAATTAATTTTCCAGCACTTGTGCAGAATACTTTAAAATGGAAAAATGAAGGTCTTCAATGAAAATGAAGCTTGATAGTGTGCACCTGCCACTAATGTACGGTGCACGGTAACTTCCCCTCATTAGAGAGATGACTTGGGTTGAGAACAAGTCATATAGTGAAAATCACTTCAACACGTGCCTGTTCATATGCATAAACTCCTGTGTACCAGATGGCAAAATATAATGACATCTTAAACAGCTAATTGCATAAACCTTGTAATGCAGATAATTGCTGTACCAAAGTAGGAGTTAATAATTTCCCACTGTATTGCCTGGCTTCAGAGTAATCCTTAAGGAAAGTTGTGACAATTCTAACACACTAAAGTTCACCAAGCGGTAATTAAAACTAGCACTTAAATCATTTGACTTTCAAACCCTTAATTATGATGCGAAAGAACTGCTTTGTGGAAATCCAGAATTTATGGATAGTTACATGATAACATTTAATGCCTATATTTCATCAAGTTTTCTTTCATGGGCCTCATGTGGCATAATATTATAGGGAGTCCATGAGGGTATAGTCTATTTCCCAAAATTATTTCAATAGTGGGAGCTTTGCATTTGGGGGCGTATTAACCTCTGCTCCCAGTTGGGTCTGTTGATTACTTTCAATTTACGTTTATTTATAGAGCCCCTACTATAATAACTAATTCTAAGCCTCACCCTGTGCCTTGCATTGTTCTAAGCACTTATAAGTATTATCTCATTTAATCCTCGAAACAGCCAACTGAAACATGTATTGACATCCCCACTGTCCAGATGAAAAAACCCAGGCACAGAGATGCTCCGCAATTTGCTCAAAGTTAGCTGGAAGCCACGGAGCCAAAGTCAAGGCAGTCTGGCCCCAGAGCCCACGCTATTTACCATACTGCTCTCCTGTCCCCTGGGCTAAGCCAGGACCTTAGTAGTACAATATTTCTTACTCATTTATTTTCTGATCATATTTAGTAATAATGCTAAAATAACATTGTTAGAGTTATAAAAGACGGTTGGCAGGCAGGTATATCGTTGTTGATTTTAACTTACTAGGTTACATCATGACATATTTCAGAAACAGATATCTGCTGTTTTCCATAGGACAGTTCTTCAACAGTACATAAGCCAAGAAAAGTAACTCACTTTTGAAACTCAGTTTTGATTATACCAACATCTAGTGTAAAAAGCAGGCGTAGCTTAGTGTTTCTACTTCTCTGTCTTCACAAAGACTAAGATTAGGTTTCAACACCTTAATGAGGATATACAAGAATGAACATAGAAAAAAATCTTCTTTATAGAATAGTGACATATAGTATTTTTTCTCCTTGTTAATATTGCAGTTTTCCTTTCCTCAGTGTGAGCAGGCATATGTAGCATAGGATGAGAGATACCAGTTATTTCCCTAGTATGGGGGCCATAGCATTTGAACTCCCACCAGTAGATTCCTTTCTGTGACTTAAGCACTCTCTCCTCTGGGCTGCTGCTAAGATCCTTAATTCAGTGGGAAGCATATTGGTCTAGAGGCCAGAAGGCTGTAGTCTCATTCTAGTTTAGTTGTGAGGCTGCAGTATGACCTTGGGCGAGTCACTTCAGCTTCCTGAAATTGTCTCTTTGCCGTATAAATAAAGGGCTTGGCTTGGGATTACCTCACATCCCTCCCAAGTGGATCATTCTAGAATGTTATGCAACTACAGCCCACCATTACTTGAGTGGGAACAAGATTTTTAGGTTGATTTTCCTTACAAAAGAAAATGAAAGTCCTGGATTTGGGGGGAATGAATGGACAAGTGTCTCTGGGGGGAAGAAGAGTCTAATGAGCATTTTCCCAGGGGCAGTGCTCAGGCTATTATCAGGTGAAATAAGACATAGTCCTGGACATCATGAGTTCTTTTTTTAAAAAATATTTTTATGTTTATTTATTGATTTTGAAAGAGAGAGAGGGAGAGCAAGTGCATGCTAACGTGAGTGGGGGAAAGGCAGAGAGAGCGAGAGAGAGAGAGGGAGAGACAGAATCCCAAGCAGGCTTCACGTTGAGCATGGAGTCCAGTGCGGGGCTTGACATGGGGCTCAATCTCATGACTGTGAGATCATGACCTGAACTGAACTCAAGAGTCGGTTGCTTAACTGACAGAGCCACCCAAGCGCCCCTCATGAGTTCTTAATGCAGCGGGTGATACTGACAAGTAAGCAGAGGAGTACCATGAAGAGTGATGGAGATTAACTATAGAGACAGGAGTGACTCCTATGCCAGGCTGCAGGACTCATGGGAAATTTCCTGGTGGAGGTGATTGACTCCTGAGCTGAATTTTGAAGGATAAGTTGAGTTGACAGTGAATAGTAGCAGGGCATTCCATGCAAAGGACACTATATCCATGGTATAGGGAAGAAGAGAGAAAGCGTGGGTCTATCTGGGAACTGAAAGGAGGTCATTATTTCTGTCTGTTAAAGTGTGAGTTTGGGGAGGAGAAGGTCTAGGCAGGAGAGGTAGGTCAGATCTCAAAAGGCTCTCTTAAGGAGTTTGGACTTTGTTAGTACAGGGTAGTTCAAACCGAAGTTTGTCTATTTTAGGATGTTGCTTAGGTATTATACTAATTTACAAGTTACCAAAAAGAAGTTTTTTACTCATTTATTTTGTCTGCTTTTTTTTAAAAAAAATTTGTTTAATGTTTTTATTTATTTTTGAGACAGAGAGAGACAGAGCATGAGCTGAGGAGGGGCAGAGAGAGAGAGAGGGAGACACAGAATCGGAAGCAGGCTCTAGGCTCTGAGCTGTCAGCACAGAGCCCGACGCAGGGCTTGAACTCATGAACTGTGAGATCATGACCTGAGCTGAAGTCGAACACTTAATTGACTGAGCCACCCAGGCGCCCCCCCATACTCTTTATTAAAAAGCAGACAGGGGCTCCTGGGTGGCTCAGTCAGTTAAACAACCGACTTCAGCTCAGGTCATGATCTCACAGTTCGTGAGTTCGAGCCCCATGACGGGCTCTGTGCTGACAGCTCAGAGCCTGGAGCCTGCTTCCGATTCTGTGTCTCCCTCTCTCTCTCTCCCCCTCCCCCGCTCATACTCTATCTCTGTCTCTCTCTCAAAAATAAATAAACATTAAGAAAAAAATAAAAATAGAGAGTATGTGAATATACACCAGAAGGAGGAGCCCTACTTTGGCCACTGGAGGGCTGGAAGTCAGTTTTTCCTCCTTGGTGATCCTCAGTAAACCAGCTTTCATACAGTCCTACCCCCGTGGAAAGGGTTGGCCTCCAATGCTAAGCCTCTAAATCCCTCCAATCCCCAAGCTGGTGGTTTATTTTACATACCAACAAAGAAATCAAAGTCACAATGATAGCAAAAGACAGGACAGGGAACAGTTAGAATCCTTTTTAAATTGCTTTAAAATGGCAAATCTCACCTATGTTTATAAGGAAATCATTTCTCAGAAGCTCTGATCTGATTTTAGGAGTTGAACATTATTGCTCTCAAGCACTGTTGTTGGAAGTATACATTGATAATGCTTTTCCGGAGGTCAACTTGACAGTATATATAATGCTTTGTATCTTTTGAACCTGTAGGAATTTGTCCTAAGGAAATAATCATGAACTGTTCAAATATTTGACAGAATAAGGTCTGTGATAGTGGTTTTATAGTGATGAATGTTAGAAAAATTTTGATATACACTTTTAGAGAATTATTCAGATGAATTATGGTATATACATACTAGAATACCATAAAGCTATCAAGATGTTGTGATATAGTAAATGAATAAATTCTATTATAAAATAAGTATAGTGTGATCTTATTTTTGTTAAAAATGTATATATGCATAGGAAGAAGAAGGAAATATATTTCACAATGGTAAACTTGTAAATGGCTTTTATTTTCTTCCTTTTTATGTTTCTATTTTCTAAATTTTTGACAGTGGGAATGTAAACTTTTGTAATAAGAAAGCATAACAAGAAAATATGTAATTTATGATGTATGTAAATGTTATGTATATATTTATGTAATATAAATTATGATTACTTATATCCTTCCAGTTTTTATCAAAACAAATGGGACAGACTTGTACATCTATCAAGTAATGATGGACAAGGTAATTTGGACTGATCATCTTGCTGAAGACAATGAAAAGAGCTGATGAAAATACAAAAATATCTGCTTTAAGCCATTACAGAAGTGACAAGGTAGTGAAGAATGACCTGGGTAGGGTCTAGAGGTGAGGGAAGCCCAAGAAGTAAGCTCAGCATTTGGGCTTACTCTTCCACAAGGGGACTTTGCCAATTCAAGAGAGGGTAGCTGAGGGGTGGGATCAGGCAGGGAGAGATTGGCAATTGGGAGTATGAGTGAACCAGAAACAGAGAGGTCCAGCAGGGATGGAGACTAGTTCTGAATCATCCTTAAGTTGGATCGAAGTGATTATGGCTTGAAGGCAGAGACAAATGTAAATCTTCTGTGGGCGAGCTAATGTCATCCTAGGCCACAAATTAATTCTATAAACAAATGCTCAATTACAGTAAGTATTATGCAATAAAAGAAAATAAGTAGGCATGTGAGGAGACAAGATGGCAAGAATGGAAACTCACAAAACCACTCGGCAACAGAAACAGGCCCACGGAGATTCCAGATATAGGAATTACGAGACACAAACTTTAAAATTGTTATGGCCAATGTATTTGTAAGAGACATACCTAAGCATAAAATATGGAAAAGTCAGGACACCTGGGTGGCTCAGTCAGTTAAGCGCCCGATTTCGGCTCGGGTCATGATCTCGCAGTCTGTGAGTTTGAGCCCTGCATCGGGCTCTGTGCTGACAGTGCAGAGCCTGAAGCCTGCTTTGGATTCTATGTCTCACCCTCTCTCTGTCTCCCCCGTTCACGCTCTGTCTCTCTCTCTCTCTCAAAAATAAACATTAAAAAATTAAAAAAAAAAAGAAAGCAATTTAAGCTAAATATTAGTGAGAAATATGTGTCTAGACTCGTGGGATACAGCGAAAGCCATGCTGAGAGGAAAATCTGCAGCTTTAAAAGCATATATTAGAAAAGAAGAGAGGCTGAAAATCAATAAGCTGAGTAGCTATTGAAGTAGTGTAGAGATAAAGCTGAAACTTAAACTCTAATAAAATAAAAAGTAGGAAATAATAAAGACAAGAGCAGACAAATGATATAGAAAACAAACATAGAGTAGAAAGGATCCACAAGTCCGAAAGTTATTTGAAAGGCTAATAAAGTTGATAAATCCCTTATGAAGCGAATTGAGGAAAAAATGGAATGCAGAAAACCATGTCACAAATGAAAAAGAGGGTATGATTACAGATACTACACACACTAAAAAATTTCATGAAAGGATAGTATGAATAACTATGCTAATGCATTTGAGAGTCTGGATGAAATAGACCAATTCCCTAAAAACACAACTTACCAAAATGAATTAAAGTAGAAAGTGTGAATTGTTCGATAATTATTAGAGAAATTGAATCCATACTTAAAAAACCTTTTTGCAAAGAAAATTCTAGAATAAGATGGCTTTCCTAGCAAATTTCACCTATCATTTGAAGAAGAAATATTGCCAATCTCCCAAAAAACCCTTCCAGAGAATAGAAAAAGGGGAGTATTACTCTATTTGATTTATAGAGTCAGCATTACCTTAATACCAAAACTTGATGAGGACAGTTTAATAAAATAAAATTATATGCCAATCTCTGTTATAAACATACATGTAAAAACTCAAACCAAAATATTAGCAAAGAAATTTCAGCAATATATAAAAGGATAATAAATCATTACCACTTTGGGTTTATTCCAGGAATTCAAGGTTGGTTTGCTACTTCAAACTCAACAAATACACTGCATTTGCTGAATAAAAGAGAAAAATTATGTGATCATCTAAATACATGCAGAAAAAGTATCTGATAAAATTCAACATCCATTTATGATAAAAAAAAAACCCGAGCAAGCTAGAAATACAAAGAAATTTCCTTAATCAAGAAAAGAGTAGCTACCAAAACCTAACAGCAAACAATATACTTAATGATAAAATATTAAAACCTTTGAGACTGGACACAACATAAGGATGTCTACTATCACTAATAGTCTAGTCCATTCACTATTGCACTGATCGCAGTTAGTTATTTTATACAATAATATTGTATAAAAAATGCTTTGATAAAAGGAGGGACAGACTATGGATGTAACTGGATAATCCCATTTTATAAATATGTTATTTCTCTCCAAAAAATGCTGATGCATAGGGGCACATGTACCACAATGTTTATAGCAGTGTTTTCAACAATAGCCAAGTTATGGAAAGAGCCTCAATGTCTACCAACTGATGAATGGATAAAGAAGATGTGGTTTATATACACAATGGAATACTACTTGGCAATGAGAAAGAATGAAATCCTGCCATCTGCAGCAACGTGGATGGAACTGGAGAGTGTTATGCTAAGTGAAATAAGTCAGGCAGAGAAAGACAGATACTTTCACTGTTTGCTTTCATTCTTTCGTGGATCCTGAGAAACTTAACAGAAGACCATGGGGGAGGGGAAGAGAAAAAAAAAAAAAAAGAGAGGGAGAGAGCCAAAGCATAAGAGACTCTTAAAAACTGAGAACAAACTGAGGGTTGATGGGGGGTGGGGGAGAGGGGAAAGTGGGTGATGGGCATTGAGGAGGGCACCTGTTGGGATGAGCACTGGGTGTTGTATGGAAGCCAATTTGACAATAAATTATATTAAAAAAAATAAAATCCCAAGCGAATTTTTTTAAAATGGAACTTTTGGGGCGCCTGGGTGGCGCAGTCGGTTAAGCGTCCGACTTCAGCCAGGTCACGATCTTGCGGTCTGTGAGTTCGAGCCCCGCGTCGGGCTCTGGGCTGATGGCTCAGAGCCTGGAGCATGTTTCCGATTCTGTGCCTCCCTCTCTCTCTGCCCCTCCCCCGTTCATGCTCTGTCTCTCTCTGTCCCAAAAAATAAATAAACGTTGAAAAAAAAATAAAAAAAAAATAAAATAAAATGGAACTTTTGAAAAGATTATTCTAAATGCATATTTTAATGCAAATGGCCGACAACAACCAAGACATTTGATGAAGAGGAATAATGGGAGGATTTGCTCCACTGGATGGGAGGACTACAGAAATCACTATGGCATTGCCACCTGGATACAAAGATAAATTAGGAATCCCAGGAACCCATATATATATGGCCACTGGATTCGAAACAAAGACACTACTTCAGAGGAGTCTTTTTCAATGCTGGATCAGTGGCTATGCTTTCGGAAAGAATGAAATGACTCCCTGCTTCACAGTAGATCCCCAAACAACAAACAAATGAGTAAATTCCAGGTAGCCCTAAAAGTGAAAGATAAAACAATGAAGCCTCTAGAAAATAATATAGCATATCTTTACAACCTTAGGACGAGGAAATGTCTCTTAGAGTGGACAAAATAAAGCACAAGCTTTAAAAAGAAATACTGATATAAAGGATCACATAAAATTAAGAATTTCTTTTCCTCTGAGTACACCACTAGGGGAGTGGAAAGGAAGCCACCAACAGGAGGTGCTTATAACAGATATAACTCATAAAGGCTCATGTCTAGAATAGATAAAATTAACTCCTGTAATTTGAAAAGGAAGACGACGAATCTGGCACATGGGCCTGAACTGGCATTTCACAAAAGAAGATATTCAAATGGTCAAAAATTACATAAAAGAAGCCTAGTAGTCATTAGGAGATAAAAATTCAGACCATAATAAAATCTCACACACATAGGAGAGGGGCTAAAATGACTAGACCACAAAACGAGCCGTTGGTCAGAATGTGAAGCACCTGACATTGTCATACATTGCTGGTGGAAGTGACATTAAGCAACCACTATGGAAATCAGTTTGGCGTTGAACATGAGAGTACCTTATGACCTTATGAACAATTACTCCCTAGGCATAGATCCAACAGAAAAGCGTACTCCTAGAAATGTGTATAAGAAAATTCACAGCCACATTATGTAAACTAGTTAAAAATTGGTAACAATCTAAATGTCTGTCACTTGTGGATTGGACAAATAAAATTGTCATATATTCACACTTTTACTTCAACATTGAAAAATGAATGAGCTGTAGCTACCTGCAGCAAAATCGATTAAGCTCACAAACATAATATTGATCAAAATAAGCCAAACACAAAAGAATGTATAGTATATGATTCAATTTATATAAAATCCCAAAAAGAAAAAGAAACAAAACCAAATCAAACTTTGGTGCTTGGGGATACAGCTTAGGTGATAAGACTGTAATGTAAAGGAGAGCAAGGAAATGATATCCTTAAATATCAGGCTAATGGTGGGCGGGGGGGGCGCAAAAAAGAGCAGTTTGTAAGAAACTGATCACGTTCTATTGCTCGACGTGGGTGGACAAATTGTTGAAGTCTGTATGTATATCTTCCATATTTTTGTTTAGTAATATGTTTTAATATATGTGTTTTATTTTATAATAAGAAAGTGAAAGGATGGAGTCATATGCACACAGTTTATAAGGTAAAGGATGATGATGCGCATTTAGATTGTGCCAAAAATCTTTAAGAAATCCACATTGAAGGCAATAGCTCTCGGGGAAGGTGTATGTAGGCCCTCATGCCTTCCAATTGCCACATCCTTCATGCGTGGTCGATAGGCATCACCAGTAGATTGTGCCTCATTTTCCCACAGAGCTGAGCCAGCCATTCTCAATCAACCTGACTTTCCAATCTATTTTCCATCTGTTGTCTACATATCCTGACTTGCTAGATAAAGTATAATAATCAGACCAGTTTGTGTATGAGCTTGGCATACCCTTGGAAGTACATATTGACATGTATAAAGAAATTGTGCATAAAATTAGCACCATCTCACACCTCAGGAAACTAAACAGAGGACTCCAAAGACATATTCTGTTCTTGGGATATAGGACTAAACATATAAATAATAAGTATGACTTAGTTCTTTTGAGAAAATTGGAGCACATTTTATTTGTTTATTGAAAGATAAAATGGGCACACTGCTGTCACTTGGCACCAAGAGGGAGCATCACAAATATGATCCCTGCCCTTGTGGAGCTTCCCTCCCAGTCTTCCGGCCTCCTCGCCATGTGCGCCATTTTTCCTGGTTGTCACTCTCCCCTCTATCACCCACTGCTACTGTTGTTTATTGCCATTGCCCCTGTTCAATTCATCGAGAATCTGTACACTGCCATCTTGATGCTTAGAACTGTGCGAGATGGTATGAGGGCACAGGGTGGGGACGCAAGCCATAGTTTCAGTCTTCAATGCTTTTTCATGAACTGAGGGCCAAAAGATACATGTATGTGTTAATGAGGTAAAAATACGGGTATGTGGTTAAGGGCAACCTGCCCCTGGGATGGAGAACAGCTGCTGTAGGATTTTCAAGGCAGCAAGGATTAGAGAAAGTTGAGGTGGGTGGGGAAGACTTCATAGATAAGAGTCACAAGAAATACATTTAATGTGATTAAAATAAAATCCAGCCTTCTAACATGCCCTCGGGGCTTTGTGACCCTAGCTCATGATGACTCCTCCACCTTCAACTCCTCGTGTGGCCAATTCACTCTTGACCTTCCACTTCAAGCCAAGTGCACCTCCTTAGGAAGCCTTTCCTGACTCTCCTCAGAGAATCCCCATGGTGATTAGTTTACTTATTTTCCTCAATTCTATAACCTTAGCATATAGGCTCAGTGACTTTTACTTAATAAGTAATCAATAAATGCTTGTTGACTATTGAGACAATGAATTATAGAAGGTAAGGAAGTATATGAAAAGGTGCCTCAGAAGTGGTGATAATGACACAGTGCATCTGCCTAAATATGGCAGCCTGGAGAACATCGGGAGAAGGATGGGACAACACTCTTTTCAATAGCGCATCTGGGGGTTAATTCTAGTGACTAAATTTGCATCCTCATGCTCAGTCCAGTATTATATTCCTTTTGCGAAAAATCCCTCCTAAAGGGCACCTGGCAGGTTCAGTCAGTAGAATATGAGACTCTTGATCTCCTGGCCATCAATTCAACCCCATGAGTGGCACAGAGTTTACTAAAAGTAAAAAATCCCTCCTGTCATGCTACCTGTATTTGGCTTTGTGTAGTTCAACATTTCTATCAATTATTTGCATAAGGAATGGATGTTTCATTTAATAAAATCTACAGATGACAGAAAGCTGGGAGGAATAGCTAACACTGCAGATGATAGAATCAAGATTTAAAATAATCTTGACAAGCTCCAACATTGGTCTGAAACCACAAGATGGAATCCCACAGGGATATATGTAAAGTTTCGTATTTAGATTAAAAAAAAAAATCAATGGCATAAGTATACAAGCCCAGGTTTCTATCAGCAGACTGGAAAACTATTTAGGAGTTTTAGTTGATCCTTAAAAGCGGTTCTAGGCATCAACAAGGGACCCTCCCTCTGCCCAAATCTAAAGACTTAAGTTACAGGAGCAGTACCTAATGGATGGGATTAGATACGTGCGAAAGGACTTTCAAGAGGAGAAAGTGGAAAAGCAAATGGAATTTGGTTGTGGCATAGTTGATGGTGTTGTATCTAAAAAGAGAAGGTGTCTGTGGGAAGGGGAATTTGTTGGTCAGGGTGAAACATAGGAAACAAAGAACCAGTGCAGACTGACTGGTATGGTGTCAGAGGACAATAGCCTTTCCCTATGGTGTAGTCAGTGGATAAGTACACAGCCCTGGGGTCAGCCAGCTGCCTGGGCTTAAAACCAAGTTTGCCAAGTGCTAACTATGACAATTTGGGCAAGTTACCAATGCTGTGGCAATTCTCATTTATAAAATGGGGAGAATCATGATCTCTACTTACAGAGTAGGGGGTATTAAATGAGATGGTGTGGGTCAGGGTTCAATACCCATTAGTCTTTATTACCATTATCTTTATAATGGTCTTTTAAGTTTCTATATCATTCTTTTGTGAGATTCTGCAGATGATTCTTTTCACAAAAGTCTGCTTCATTTTGGTGAGCTGAAAAAATAATCAAATTCCTGAATGGTTGACCTTGGAACTGTAGTCACAGTTATTTTTATTATTTTAAAATAATATTCATATCATGTAACTATGCTAAACAGACCATAGTGGCATATTTCATTCATTTATAAAAAACCTGGCCTCTAAAAATGGCATGGACAAACCAAAGTCCATCCAGGTTGCCACGGCCTAAGAATGGCTAAAGAGCCAGAATGTTGAAGGGAGCAGTGCAGTTGTCTTTAATGCTTGAAGGATTGAAGGCTGAAAGGAAGGCCTCCATTTTGGATGGAGCTTCCATCCATGAATGCACACATTGCAAACCCCCAAAGGACGGCTGGGGCAGAACAGCTCTTTGGCTCTGTATTTCTGTAAGTTTGGGTAAAAGCAAAGAACTTTACCAGCCATTATAGCTTTAGCGTCCTCATGAAAACCTTGGGAAAATGAATGGGATCTAGGATTTGGTCTTTGGCCTCGAAATCCAGTATTTTCAAAAAGTGTATTTTGGGGCGCCTGGGTGGCGCAGTCGGTTAAGCGTCCGACTTCAGCCAGGTCACGATCTCACGGTCCGTGAGTTCGAGCCCCTCGTCGGGCTCTGGGCGGATGGCTCGGAGCCTGGAGCCTGTTTCCGATTCTGTGTCTCCCTCTCTCTCTGCCCCTCCCCCGTTCATGCTGTGTGTCTCTCTCTGTCCCAAAAAAAATAAATAAACGTTGAAAAAAAAAAAAAGTGTATTTTGAAGTCACTTGCATCAGAAGTACCCTTCACAGGTGTTTATTAACACTCCAGATACCCAAACCACATTCATAGAGACTCTGATTTGGTATATCTGGAGTGGGGCCCAGGAAACCTCATTGGTCCAGTCCAAAGTGCTTTCTTCTACCAAACTTTCTACTATAATACCAATTTTAAGACTTTTTTCTTTTAAGGAGTGCCTGGGTGGCTCAGTCGGTTAAGCTTCTGACTTCGACTCAGGTCAGGATCTCAAGGTTTGTGAGTTCGAACCTTGCCTCAGGCTCTGTGCTGACAGCTCAGAGCCTGGAGTCCGTTTCAGATTCTGTGTCCCTCTCTCTGCCCCTCCCCTGCTTGTGCTCTCTCTCTCTCTCAAAAATAAATAAACATTAAAAAAAAAAAGACTTTATTATTCTTTTGATGGATGTTTATCATTCCAACTATGCACCAGACCTGTTTCAGGGGTCTAGTGAATAAGACTATATGGGTCTCTTCTAATGGGGCTGATCCTTAGTAGGATGACACAGTTGCTAAATAAGCAAGCCAATAAAAATCAAGAACCATATCAGTCAGAAGAGCCATGTCAATAGCTAACTAGGATGTAGGGGCACCTGGTTGGTTCAGTTGGTTGAGTGTCCAACTCTTGATTTCTGCTCAGGTCATGATCTCACGGTTCATAGGATCCAGTCGAGCACCGGGCTCCACACTGACAGTGCAGAGCCTGCTTGGGATTCTCTCTCTCTCTGCCCCTCCCCTGCTGGGGTGTGCGTGCGTGCGTGCGTGCGTGCGCGGGCTCACTCTCTCTGAAAATAAATAAACTTTAAAAAAAAGAACAAAAGAGGGCGCTGTTGCCGAGAGTTATTGGTGACTCCCCTGGATTGGGGTGCCTCTTCCGGAAGGTGATGTTGGGCTGAGAGCTGCATGAGACCGCCCGCAGAAGGTCAGGGGCAGCACGGTCCAGCCAAATGGCTGCCTAATTCCAAGGCCCTAAGCGGACAGAGCACCTGTTGTGTTTGAGGGATAGAAACAAGCACGTGGCTGGAGCCTCCTAATGGGGGGAAAGTCAGGTCAAACAGGTTGACAGCACCCACATCCTGCCCAGCTTTGATTTTATAAGTACGAGACGGGAAGCCATTTAAGAGTTTAAACCAGGGAGGAAATAATCTGATTTACATCTTAAAAAGGTCCCTCCTGCTGTTGTGCAGATTCTATAAGTGTGTGACACACAGCTATTAAATATAGCATCACTACCACTGGAGAGAACTTGTTCTTTATGGGTTTCACTGTTAACACTTACACAGCACTTTATAGTTTACAAAGCATTTTTATATACCTTATTTCTTTGGATCTTCTAAAAATTCCTAGGAGACTCAGCTTCCTATAATCATCATGTTGCTGATGGACAAACTGAGGCTCATAAAGGAGGAGATTCTTCTTAGGCTGCACGTCTTCCTCTTTTTTTTTTTTTAACTTTTTAAAATTTATTTTTGAGACAGAGAGAGAGAGCCAGAGTACAAGTGGGGGAGGGGCAGAGAGAGAGGGAGACACAGAATCCGAAGCAGGCTCCAGGCTCTGAGCTGTCAGCACAGAGCCCGAGGCGGGGCTCGAACTCGTGAACTGCGAGGTCATGACCTGAGCTGAAGTGGGATGCATCACCGACTGAGCCACCCAGGCGCCCCTAGCCGCGTGTCTTCTAAGGCAGTCATTCGAAAAGGGGGGATTTTACATAAAGATCTGGACTGTTTGCTTTAAAAAAAAAAAAAGATGTGTCTTCACCTCATGGGGACAGTGAGCTGCTGAGGGGTGGCCTGTGGGATGACAGCTTCCCCCTCCCTTCCTGTTGAGCCAGATTGGCTTCAATTCTTTCCTTATCTGCTGACCCAGGCTGTATCTGAATTCTAGACTCCTGCTCTCCTGTGTCCTTAGCCTGTTCCTTTGGCACCTCTCTAAAAGCCGTTTTCCTCTTCCCCTATCAAATCTATTTCCATAAAGGAAGGGGCGCTGGTGCAGCCTCATTATCCCCAGTAGGGACTGTGAGCTTGTTCTCTTGCAGGTTTAGTCCAGGACAAGCTGTGCAAACACGGAGGCTGTTTTGATGTATGTGTGTTAGCTTACAAATTTATGCAAAAGTTGCTTTCACTCTATAATACGGCTACTTGAGATACTGATTCTCCAGGGGCAGGGGGACATCCATATTTGTCCTATACTTTCACATGACTTCATACTCTAGATGTCTGGGAAGCCTCCTAAAATTATATATAGAATTTTGTGTTTGTGTGTAGTTGTCTAAGGAGAGGGTTTATAGCTTTATTCAGGCTTTTGAAGCCATCTTCATCTAAAAAATGGATTTATTCATGCCGGGCTTATGGAGGATTGGTTAAATGAGATGATATATGTGAAGTGCTTCGCTCAGTTGGCGCACAGGAGACATTCACTAAACGGCAGGAATTACTGTCGTCATTGCTGATGTTCGCCTGCTATGGACTGAATTGTGTCCACATGTTGAAACTCTAACCCCTCTATTTGGAGCCTGGGCGTTTAGAAGTAATTCAGGTTAAATGAAGTCATAAGGGTGGGATCCTCGTTGGATAGGACTGGTGGCCTTAGAAGAAGAGGAAGAGATAGCAATCTCCGTCTTCATGCATAGGCACGAAGGAAAAGCTGTGTGAGCACACAGGCAGAAAGTGGCCATCTGCAAGGCAGAAAGAGAACTCTTACCAGGGCTCAGCCTTACTGACACCCTCATCTCAGACTTCCCACCTCCGGAACTTCGAGAAAACAAATTTCTGTTGTTTAAGCCACCTAGGCTATGGCATATTGTTATGGCAGTTTGAGCTAAGACAATGCCCAACCCCTTTCTTTTCTGAGCCGGTCCCTTCTAGAGCAGGGAAAAAGGGGACCCTCTACTCCATCCCTGGGGGTGCGGTTGGTTTGGAATTAGTTTTGCTAGTGTATGGTCTAGATTCATTGCGCCTTCCTGCGTGTTCACCAAGATGTTGTCTTTTTTTTTTTTTTTTTTTTTTAAATGACTGGTAGGCTGACCTGTGCATTCATCTGAGCTTCTGGCCATCTCTCATTGAGTGTTCCATTTCCCCTGTTGACTACAGCATTATCCTTATCATCAGCTTTCTGAGGAAGTAAGGTGATTTAATGATTAAAGATGTAATTTCAGAGCCACTCTGCCTGGTTCTGAATCCCAGCTCAGCCGCTCACTCTCGGTGTGACCTTGGGCAAGTTACTTAACCTCTCTGTGCGTTAGTTTCCTTGTTCGTAAAATGGTGTTAATAATAGTGACTATGTGAAAGGGCCACTGTCAGGATTAAATGAGTTAATGCATGGAGAGTGCTTGGAACAGTGCTTGGCACATATTAAACCCTGTAAACACTAGCTGTTATTATAATTACTCAACTTGGGCTTTCACCCAACTTTGGTTGGCCCCTTCCCCTGATGGTCTTGGACTTGTTTCCTATTACAGCAGCTACTTTCTGGATTCCTACTCCAACTGGATGTATCAGGTGCTTGATGTTGACTATTACCTTGCCTAGAACATCCGGCCACTGTAACCCACTCACTCGATTTGAACTCTTTGTGTACTGACTTGAATGTTGAATTGCTCTTCCTTCTAATGTAATGCCTGCCCTAACTCAGACAAGAGGATGCAGATGTGAAATTAATGCCGATAACTTGAGGCCTTTCTCTGCCCCTAAGTAATAGGGGCACTTCTAAGTAAATGCGGGCACTATTTACTGCATCTCTATATAAGGGCTCTTCTGCGAAGACGACTTATATAGTATTCGGATTGGAGGATGTAGGAAGGAACAGAATTCGGTGGTTCTTAAATGTGATGGCTAAGGATCAAAACCACTTGAGAAACTTATTACTGAGATGTATTCTTAGGTTCCATGACCAGTGCTCTTATTTTAGTAGGTCTGAGGTGGGGTCTAGAAAATTGTATTTAAAAAATTATTTTGTTTCTTTATTTTCGAGAGTGAGAGAGAGACAGAGTGAGAGTGGAGGCGGGTCAGAGAGACAGAGACAGAGACACAGAATCCAAAGCAGGCTCTAGGCTCTGAGCTATAAGCACAGAGCTGGATGTGGGGCTTGAACCCACGAACCACGAAATCATGACCTGAGCCGAAGTTGGACGCTCGACTGACTGAGCCACCCAGGAACCCCTGGAAAATTGTATTTTTAATAAGCCCCTCATGTAATTCTAATGCAGCTGTTTAGCTGACTAGTGTTTGAGAATCACCTGGCTGGATGTTCTTTCAAGGTCCCTTTTAGCCTTTGGCTGAATAGATTCCAGAATAGATACAAGGACTGGGGAATATAAGGAAATAACTGAGAACAAAGTTCTACTTCCTTAAAGCATCTCCCAGGTCAACACCTGGCTGGTAAAAACACAACCAGGCAAATGTATGTTAGGTTTTGTCTAGATTTTAATCTAAACAGGGAGCTAGATGTTTCTCGTTTATGGCAACCAAAGAATTTACAGTGATCATGTCAGAAAATGGAATCACATTGTAAGTTATCGTAGCGCAATTTACAAATAGCCATTCTCCAAAAGCTTTTAGCCATGCATTTTGGGAAGAGTTTCTGGAATGGTGGTCCCATTTAATTTACTATAAATTACCTTCTGGGCAAAATGGATAGCTGACAGTTATGGCAACATTTATTTGCAAGAATGAACAATCTGTGTAGCTAAGATCTTCCATGTATTAACTAGAATTTCAGAGTAGTTGGAACAAGAAACATCCTTTTACGGAAGACTTAAATCTTAGAAACGACCGCCTAGGAGATAAAATGCCATCCTCATGTATTCAGCGAAGACAGCCTGGGATTTGTTGAGAAAGCTAGCTGGTGTCAAGGAAGCTACAGGCACTGCACGTTAAAAGGCATCTCCCCTTTGACGAGTGTTTAATTTGGCCTTGTAAAGTGTATGAAGTGCAGGCTTTTAATTTGTTTGACAGAAGCAAGCCCAAAGCACCTCCTGTAATACTGTGCCACTGGGTTTCACGAGTCTTACCACATGTTAGGCATAGTCTGGGAGTCTGTATTAAATGAGCTTCAAGTCAAAACACTAGTATGACAAAGGTCTGTTTTAATTAAAAGACAAAAACCCCTCTCCTCTGAGCCAGATGGAGGGACATAAAAGAGTGTACCATCCACCATCTTGTCCGAAGGAACACTTTGCTGTCTCCTATAAGAGGACAAAGATGCTCTGGGGCAGACAGGTAGGAATCTATCAGTGGGTCCTAGGATGCTTAGTGTTGCTGGCCACCTGTGACATTCTCTTTCCTCCGACAATGCTGGCCATCTGCCACAATATCAATTATCTCTAGCTGAGACAGTAATAATCTAGGATACCACTTTACAAATATTATGTTTTAACAAACCAGAATTAGGAAACTCTACGAAATTCACACACTTCGACATCCCATGCATTAATATCCCGCTGCTCATAAATCAACCACAGTCATCAAGCTTTTCTGCCTCAAGCACGTGAGGTAACCATATTTTAACAATATATGAAATATTCCCCTAACCTGAGTATTCTGCTGCTCCCTGTCCTCTGCTGACGCTTGGCCATTTTTCCCACAAGAAGACAATAGCTCTGCATTCTTAGAGAAGTGTAGCAAAGTTGGCTAGCTCTAATGTGAAATGCATGTATGGTTTCTTTTTGGGGGATCGTAGTTTCTGAATTTCCATTTCCTCATGACATGGCCCAATCTTCCCTTTTCACCTCCTCTTCTGTCACTTTCCCCCTTCTTCCGTTCCCTACGTTCTTGAGTTTCTTCAAAACTTGATATATTCTCCTGCCCCAGGACCTCTCTATTGAGAAATTCGCCCCTCCCCCTTATTTCTGGTCCCTATACCCCTGAGCCCCTTCCACTATTTCCTTTGTTTGTTCGTTCATTCATTCAACAAGTATTTACTGAGTGTTTTGTAAGTGCCAAACACTTGACTTAATGAAACTAATTACAGAAACCTTATGGATCTTACATTCGAGTTTTGGGGAGGGGGGTTACTCAGATTAAAATAGACATAATAAATAAGTAAATTGTATGTTAGAAGATAATAATTAACATGGAAGAATAGAAAGGAGTAGGGTGTATGGAAAGTGCTTGCAATTTTAAATAAGGTGGAAGAGAACTCCTTACTGATATGGTGAAATTTAAATCAATCCTCAATTGGGTGTGGAGAAACCACAACCCTCCTGCACTGTTGGTGGCAATGCAAACTGGTGCAGCCGCTCTGGAAAACAGTGTGGAGGTTCCTCAAAAAATTAAAAATAGATCTACCCTATGACCCAGCAATAGCACTGCTAGGAATTTACCCAAGGGATAGAGGAGTGCTGATGCAGAGGGGCACTTGTACCCCAAGGTTTACAGCAGCACTTTCAACAATAGCCAAATTATGGAAAGAGTCTAAATGTCCATCAACTGATGAATGGGTAAAGAAACTGTGGTTTATATACACAATGGAATACTACTTGGCAATGAGAAAGAATGAAATCTGGCCTTTTGTAGCAACGTGGATGGAACTGGAGAGTGTTATGCTAAGTGAAATAAGTCAGGCAGAGAAAGACAGATACCATATGTTTTCACTCATATGTGGATCCTGAGAAACTTAATAGAAACCCATGGGGGAGGGGAAGGAAAAAAAAAAAAAAAGAGGTTAGAGTGGGAGAGAGCCAAAGCATAAGAGACTGTTAAAAACTGAGAACAAACTGAGGGTTGATGGGGGGTGGGAGGGAGGGGAGGGTGGGTGATGGGCATTGAGGAGGGCACCTGCTGGGATGAACACTGGGTGTTGTATGGAAACCAATCTGACAATAAATTTCATATTAAAAAAAATAAATCAATCCTTAATTATTCTTAGAATTTAGTTGAAATTAACTTCATTAGGGATATCTTCCAGATCAATCAGTGAGATTTCAAGTGTGTATCTAGGTCATCCTCTGTTATACGCTCTCATAATTCCTGATAACTCTCAGCACCGTTTGTAATTACATACTCATGTGATTATTTACTAACGAATGTCCAGTCCACTACATTGTACACTCCATGAAAGCAAGGATGAGAGCCTTTTTGATTACTTCTCTATCTCAAAAGCTAGCTCAAGACAAGTGCTCAATACAAATTTGTTACAATGAATGAAAGAGCCTGAGCAGTACGGATAAAAATGCACATTCAGCCTAGGGTATGGGAATCAACTGAGATAGTGAATAGCGAATAAATGATATGAGTGATAATGAAGGAGTGCTTCTTTATAAATTTTAAAGTTCGGTAAACATGGGGGCGTCATTATTTCTGTGGATGAAAGATCCTCTTGTATCAGTGTGGTTCTGTGTTCATTGATATCGTATGACCTCGAATCCCCTTTACAGCGGCAGTGTGGTTTCGTGGATAAGAGCATGGGTGCTGAAGCCAGACTCCCTGCATTGATTCTTAGCTGTGCCACTTACCTTGTGACCTCATCGTGCCTCTACCTCCTCACCAATGAAATGGGATGACAATGATACCAACCTCACAGGGATGTCGCAGGATTAAAAGAATTAATATCCCTAAGGTGCTTAGAGGAAGACCTGGCATATATTAAGTACTCAATAAACATTATCATGATTATGGTTGGTATTATTAACTGCCATGCATTCTACTACAATTCAGGGATTTATCTGTTGACGGAAATCTTTCTTGGTTTCTTCTTAGAGACAGACTACTAATTCCTAGTTCGGTGATGTTTTCTTTAACATAAATCAAAGAGTAAGGATGACTCCCAGGCCCCATCTTACAGGTTTTAGCAACTGTTCTGGTTCCCCAATGACTTGTTTTATCTTTGTGGTGCTTTTCCAATTGGCTTGGCAGATGGAGGTTAAGCTGGAGCTATTGATGGCCGAGAAAACTGGGTCCAAATCTTGATTCTGTCACTTACTGGTGGAAAGATCACTGGCAAGATATTAAACCCTTTGAGGTTCACACGCTCATCTATAAAACTGGACTCATAATTATTCCCTTGTGGGGTTGCTGTGAGGCCTGAGTGAGATAATGTCCATGAAGGGCCAGCTCAGAAAGCAGTTACACAAATATCAGTTCTGCCTCTCTTGTCCTTTGCTCAGAAATAAACGCACATTTTAGGTTGTTTGTTTTTTTATGTAAGCTCTATGCCCAGCATGAGGCTTGAATTCACACCCCGAGATCCAGAGGCACGTGCTTTACTGACTGAGCCACCCAGGTGCCCCACTAATGTACATTTTAAAAGGAGCCTTCTGGAGACACAATGACACTGTGGTCTGTGATGGAAGGCTCTGACAAGCATTCAAAATCAGGAAGCCAAAGTCAACACATGTGGAACTCACTGCTCATGAGTGTAAAATGATTCATGTTACTGGCAGAGATCAGTGCAAGCCCAGTGTTCATTTGTTATCCTACAAGGAGGAGGAAATAGCTATTTAAAAAACATTATTTTTTAAATGTCAGAATGTGTCAATTTACATAGAACTAACAAGAAATGCCATATGAAATATACTTTGTGGACTGCAGAAAATTTTATGAAACAACTTCTTAGTATGATCAACAAATATTAGTTAGGAATATTTATAATGTAACAGTCATAGGAACTCAGGGGAATCTTTCTGAATGTTCAAAGTTACTGTTGGATGATTGTAATCATATGTTACTCCAGGTTGTGTGTGTGGTTGCGACAAAAGTGAAAATAAGCCCAAAGTGTTCCCTTCGCATGCACAAAGATTCCTTTTTTTTTTTTTTTCCCCTCTCCTGGACTTTTTGCTAGCCTTAACTGATGATTTTCACCAATTGTTCAATTGCAAAATATGCTTTTTGATATGTCACAGTTAAACTCTTCAAATGATGTCCCACTTCAAAAGACCTGGTTTAGTTTCCAAATCTTTTTCCCCATGTTGGGGATTTTTGATCAACAAATGTTTATTGAGGCACCACTGTGTAAGTGGCAGGCTCCCAGAATAGCTTTTCCAATGGCCTTGGCATTCCAGATGTTGGATCAATTGGAAATCTACGAATTTGAAGTTAAAGCAGAATTAAAATTATGTGTGAACATGAACTGAACGCTTAGAAGGCAACATGCTGTTCGCCACTGGCAGCAGCAGAATTGGGGGATTTATTTTCCACTTATTGGCTTAGAATGTGAAATCTAGATGTGAGGAGGCCTAGCATACCTGTCCTTAGGGGATCGTCATGCCAAAGCTTCTCATTCTAATTCATCTGACATTCTTGCTCGCTTGGTGAGTGCTTACGCCATTCACCGTCGTTCTAGTCAGGGCCTTTGATAGCACTTCATGGTCTATAAAATAAAATTTGGCATTCAAGGCTCTTCACAGTATGGAGTCTGCTTACCTCTCCAGCCCTATTTCCTTTTACTCCTCTGCTAGCTCGCAATAGTCCAGCTGAAACTAACTTTCTACTCTCCCTCTACATGTCCTAAGTACCTATTCTTGGCCAAGCACTGCTTCATTAACTTAAAGGAATATTTTATCTCCTCAATTTTCCTGGGAGGTAGTTATCGTTATCCCCACTGTATAGATGAAGACACTGAGGCTCAGAGACATCAGATGATTTGTTCAAGTTCACGGGCAGTCATGCAGATGTAATGTTGTGTGCACCCGGGTCTCTAATTTCAAAACCACAGGGGAAAGAACTCTTTCCATCACACTATAATGCTTTCCTCCTCAAAATGCCTAACACTGACTCATTCTGCGCCCTTATCTCATGTGGTGGCAGAATAATAGTCCCCCAAAGAGGTCCGTGTCACAATCCCTGCCACCTGTAAATATGTTGCCCTCCATGGCATAGGGGAATTCAGGTTGCAAATCAGCTGACTTTAAGACAGGGAGAGGATTCTGGATTAACCAGGTGATCCAATGGAATCATGAGGGTCCTTAAAAGTGGAAGGGGGCAGTACTGCAGAGAACACTGAGAGAAGGAGATTGGGAGATTGGTCAGAGACAAGCAGCATTGCTGACTTGGAAGATGGAGAGAAGGGCCAGGAACCAAGGGCTATAGGTTGCCTCTAGACACCAGAAAACACAAGGAAATGGATTCTCTTCTAGAGCTTCTGTTCTAGGGAACACAGCCCTACAAACGCCTTGATTTTTAGCCCAGGGAGAAAGCATGGTGGACTTCTAACCTACAGAACTGTTAAGATAATAAATTTATGTTATTTTAACCCACCCAAGTTTTGGTAATTTGTTAGAGGAGCAGTAGGAGACAAGTCCACTCCAAGAAGTCTTCCTTTTCTGCATACTTCAGGTGCTGGGTGTCATGCTCAAGGCTGAAACCCACCGTCCCCACCAATCCTCCTCACTATTAAAGACTGCCCTTGGGAAGGATATGAAGCTGACCTTGTGAATTGTACCATTCTAGACAGGGCTGATGGAAACTGTCCAAGCCAAGCTCCTCATCTTCGAGAAGTGCAATGACTTGTCCAAGGTCACACACACAGCAGTGCGGCAGTGTTAGGGCAAGACTCAAATCTACAACCCCTGCCTTCCACTTTTTGCAGCTTACAAAGGAACCCTAATTCAAAAACATCAGCATTATTTTTGGGGGGGGGGGATCAGTGCTCTGAGATTTAGCTATTGTCCATATCAGAATTTCCAGATCTAGCAAGCAGATTGGATCCTTGCAAATCACACTAGTCTATGAAAAAACCCGTGACTATTGGAATTCGCCTACCCACCACCACCCTGTTCACTCATTCGTTCAACAAATAGTATACAATTTTCCAGATACTGTGCTAAGTCCCGAGAATTGAAAATGAGTAAAAACATAGTCTGCACCCATCATAAACTCATGGTTCAGTGGGACAGGGGGAAGGTCAGGGGTGGGGTGAACAGGTAAATAGGAACTACAATGCCTTGTGATAAGTGATAAGATAAGGCGATAAGCAGTGATACGATAAGGCGAAGAAGGCTAGGCACACTAGAAAAAGGGGCTTCAGTCAAGTTTGAGGCTTCTGGTGAAGGCAATACTTTGGCCTTGGCTGGGTTTTGAAGCAGGAATAGGAGTTGCAGAGAAGCAAAGCGCATTTTAGCCTGGAGGGATGGTAGGATTGGATGGGTCATGTTAGATAAGCAAATCATAGAGGTCTCCTATTCTCTACCAAAGTCCCAAAGTCAGTTCAAAGAGTTGTCTGATAATCCATTAGATTCCAGAATGTTTAGCTTCACTTGTTTTTTTTTTTTGTTTTTTTTTGTTTTTTTTTGTTTGTTTGTTTGTTTCAACTTCTCTTGTGAATGAGGGCCCAGCCTTGGATGGTCAGTGTGCAGCATGCAGGAGGGGAAGGATGTTTTACACAGGGGTATGGATTCTGACTCCACTCCTTCCCAGCTGTGTTGACACAGGGCATCCCTTTGTGCCTTAGTTTTCTTGTCTCCAAAATGGGAAAGCAAATTCCTTCTTTGCATGGGGGATGTGAAGACTAGAGGCAATGCGCCTGCTAGCACTTGCCATGGAGTGTTATGTAAATGGCAGCAGCCGTTATTATGAGGCCTGAGGATAGAGCTCAGATGCTCTCCCCTCTGTCTCTGTCCAATGTTTTGGGAAGCATTGTGTTGCTCTGCATTTCTTTCTAGTCTGCAGGTAATTCTGAGTCCAGGGGGTTCTCACAGCTGGTCTATAGCAGGTTGGGGGAGGAGGTCCTAGAGTGGTCTGGCTTTAGCTAGAATAACAGAGTCTACCATTAACCTTACAGGTGGTAGGGTCATCTTTCTACAGTGGAAGGCTGGCTGTACCTACACTCCGCAGAAGGCCTTACCTTCCTGGTGCCCGGTTCCCTCTCTAGCATGACCTGGTACTCCTCCACCTCGGACACCCAGTGCTTCAGCTGCTCTTTACTTCCTGTGGTGGATGGATCTGCTCTGGTGGTTATATTGCCTGGAATGTCCTTGCCCTACCTTGTCCGGCACATTCCCATCACCTTTAAAACTCAGCTTACACATCACTCTGTGAAACCTTCCCTCACTTCTCCATGAATCAGCCCTGTTCTCCTCTGGGCTACCATAGTGTCTTGTACATATGTCTTAATTCATTGTGCACATTACACTAAATTAACTATTTATTCGTCTACCTCCCCTGTCAGACTGGGTGCTCCTTGAGAAAAATGTGGTGAATTATTCATCTCTGTATTTCTAGCACATAGTAGAGACTCAACACCTGTTTGTCGAATGACCGATTGACTGAATGAAAGGCAGAAAGGTTTTCAGAATTTTCCAGAAGCTAACTCTTATAAAAAGGCAGATTGGGAGTCCTAGAAGTAATTACCCTTTCACATTCTGTAACGGATTGGTGCTAGCTGGGGAATGACAGTATGTCCAAAAGGTAATGAATTAAAACCTTGCTTTGGCATGTTCCCTTTCAGAAATGAGAGCAGTCTTCAGGTGACTTAGAAAACAGGATTTAGTAAAAGTGTAAGAAAATATATACAATTAGACTCAATCAATAATGTTGTCCCTGACTAATGTCTACATTTAAGGGAGCTTAATTAAATTATGAAAAAGGCCTTTCTGATTCAACTGTCATTCTGGCTTATCATATATGTATACAAACTGTTCATAGGGCTTTCTTTCAAGATTTCGAGACTCTCAACCAACTCAAAGATACAGAGAACTATCAATACACTGCTCAAGAGGGGAGAGGCTGGTAGGTGAGTTTGAGAAAGCAGGGAAGCCAACACAATTTGTCTAGGTACGTCGACAGAAACAGAAAGTCTGCAGAATGCTTCTTCTCTCTCCTCATTCATTCATTCAGAAAATATTAATTCAGCACCTACCATATGCCAGGGACTGCACTAGGTGCTAGCACTTGACTGCAGTGGAAAAGAAAGACATCAAACACAAATATATATATATATATTTGTTACATATTATGCTCCTCCCTGACCCCCACCCAAGCCCAGAATGCCCTTTCTTATTTTGTTTATGTAAATTCAACATCCTCGCAATAAACAAGAAGTACGGAGTAATATAAAATATGTGTTAAGTCTACGATGTGCCAGACGTGGTGCCAGGTACTAGGGACACAGAAATACCTTCAAAGAGCTTCTGGCTTTACAGGGAGAAACAGACACGTGAGCAATAAAACTAATAATGTAGTAAGAAAAGCGTAGTGATAGAGCCAAGGGTAGATGCTGCCGGAAGAACACAGAGCGATGGAATTTCCTTTCTCTCTCCCCTCCCACAGGCAAAAAGGCTGGGGAGGGGACTGGTGGGTGTTGAATAATATCATCGACAAGTTTTCTTAAGGAGAGCCAGCTTTGGATGGAATCTGTACTTCTGCCTACCTTCTGTCCTGCACAAGCAGAGGAAGGGTGAGGCCGGCAGACAGGATCATCCCTCCTGGGAGGATGGGGGAGAAATAAAAACTGCCATAGCCAGGAGCTCCCAGACAGGGCAGAGGGGCTGCCCAGAGCCGGTGGTCCTGAAAGCTGCATTCAGGGGCTAAGCCCTACAAGAGTGGCCAAGAGTCCACCGGCACTGGCTCTATCATGCGTGGCCTTTCCAAGGTGCCCCGGGGCAGAAGGGACTGATGTCAAAGGCAGCGGCCGAACCAGTACCAGCCAGGGGATGCTCAGCTAAAATCTCACACTTGAAATATATTGAAGTTCACTGATTGTATTTAAAGCATTCTGAACATTTCTGAAATAAAGGGCCCCTTATATAAAATAAGTACTGAAATATACCCGTAGTATCATTTTGCTTTGAGGCTGTAATCGTTAGCCAGAGTTCACAACGAGCAGTCCCAGGATGAATTTGGATTGCGGGTGCATTTTGCTGCTCAGGCATGTTTTAAAATTTTAGAATAAAAACGCCTTTATGGGTGGGGCGGGCTTTCTCTGCTCGCCCGCAGTTCCGAATACGCCCTGTTGCCTGCTGCTGTATATATATGTTACCTGTCTGGTCCCAGAGGGCAGCTGAGGTTGTGACCTCTCAGCTAGGTTGACCTCTTCATTCTGCAGGCTAGGAAGCTAAGACTTGGAGGGAAGTGTGACTGGAATACATCAGAGCTAGGACTAGAATCTTGGGTCCCCTACCTCACCGGGCTCTTCCTCTGACAGGGGCTGCCTCTCAGAGAAGCCCTTTGGGAATATGGTGTGGCCAGGCTGTAGGAAGCAGCCATCACAAGCTGCCCTCTGCAAGAGAAAAATCTTCTCTTTAGTACCACCGATAAGTGCAGGCAGCGGGGTTTAGGAGGCGGGCACCTATGTCAAAGTCTCTGTAATCTATACCACTGTTTGGCCTTGCAACCTGAGATAAGTGACACACTACTTTGCATGGGGCGGGCACATGCCCTCTCTCCCTTTAGGGTGCCCGTGCAGGTGAGAGATAGCGGGGTGGCCATGGAATGCAACTCCGGGTAGGGTTTGGCTGGGAACACATCACTATGAAAACCCTCTGAGCCAGGGTCACTTTAGAATGCCTATTTGCAAACTCAGATGTGGATGGGTGGGGAAGATTATGCATTAGGGCTTATCTCTCCCTCTCAGCTGGGTTTCTGTTATTACCAGGCGTGGAGGGGGCTGGCAAAGGCCCTGACCTACTCACTTGGCAGGTTTGATCTGCATGTGTGTATCTTTACCACTCTCAAGGAGGCGCTTGAGGGTGGGGGTGGGGTGGGGGAGGTGGGGTGAATTTGATCAGAAGCCAGATAGGAAAAAGAAATCAAATCCATGAATCCAAACACAAATTTGCAAAATATAGAATGACTGGCTAGCTTTAAGTGTTTGGGCAAGCCAGGCCAACCAGTTTAGGAAGAATATGCTTCTGGGAGAAAGGCTGATAATCAGCCTTTTCCCCAATGCCAAAGCATGCCGTCGCCCTTGGGGATTTTAAATTCAACTGATAAACAGTTCTCTCAATTGGCCCATTCACTGCCACTACCCATGGGTGGCATAAGGTTGTGAGTCCCTAAAATTGGGTACAAAAATCTGAAGATTTCCCACAGATGACGCGGGCAGCCTGAAGGGTGACAGGGAATCAGCCCATCTGCTGTCACTTTTCCCCAAGGGCACACTGTCACCTACTTTGCAGAGGCCTTGTAAGTCATTGCTGGATCTTTCCCTTAGCCCTATCACCTGCATTTAGGGACATCTGGAGGGGATCCCTCCACCCCTGTAAAAAGGTCTTGAGTTCAGCACTCTCACCATTGGGCTGACTGATGGCCTCTGAGGGCAGCCTCTTTTATAAGAGCCCTGGTTGTGGAATCTGGAGACCTGGATTCTATTCTAGCGGCACCTCACTTTCTCTACAGAGAGGTCTCAAAATGTTCACTTTAGCAGATTAACACTGGACTTTATAACTTCAGAAAAAGGTAAAGAACTCTTATCCTAGACTATGACATTCTTACGGGAAGAAATGATGACTTACGTATATATCTTTGTTTCGTAGGACCTATGCAGTGTTCAACACATGGTTGGTACGTGGCAAGAATTCTAAATAAAATTATACAGTGTCAGTTATAGGCTATAACGTCATTACATCGTGATAATAGGAAAAACGAGGTGTGTGCTTCACCCACAAAGAGCTTAAAATTTCATAAGGGAAAAGATGCAAATGAGGATTTCCATACAGGGAGAAGAAGGGAAGATCTTCTGTTGAATGGAAGAGCATGAGCAAAGGTATGCAGACAGACAACTTCTCCTGCCCCCGCCCCACTTCACGGACATCACTGGCTCACTTGTAGAGAAACAGCACGCATCTTGCACTTGAGTTTCCTGTCTCCCAGCAGAACTAGGTTGGGCCAGTTCATAGGTGACGTGTCTCATATACCTGGGCTCAGGCCCATTTGCTCAGCCACTTGACCTGCTCCTGGTGATCACATTCACTTTGAGAAAAAGTTTTTCAGATGTCTTTTAGAGTTCATTTTTAAAAGATGGTCCACCTGGTACCTGCTCCTCGGCGCTGGATGGAGGCCAGAGGGTGACAGCAGCATGAACTCGCTGTGGATAACAAGTCCTCTGTTATGACTGGGAGCGCTAGCAATGCTATAAATAACTCTATCAATATTGTGATAATGGCACTTTAAAGAGGTCTATTTTACAAGTGCTGAATGTAAGAGAGACCACAGCTGCGCTCATTAATTCTGAAGTGTGCCTCCCTCTATGTACGACTTGCAGGTGTAACAATAGGAGTGTTGACTCAGTGGAAGTCTAGATAATGTTTAGATTAAGAAAAAGGTTAGAGTAACGTTGTTAGTTTTTCCATTGTGTTTGGCATAATGAAAACAAATTATACGAGCTTAATTGGAAGTGGGGGGGGGAAAGGGCAAAACATAACTTTGGTACAGATTTCAGATGTTCACAAATAGCTCCTCCCCCTCAAGAGCAAGGATCGTAATTGACAGCAGTAGATCTTTTGATAATTAATTGCAGTAAATTATCACTTGGCACAAAGAAGGCATAATTGTAATTAATTTGCAACCTTCCCAGCATAACACTGAATTAGAAATGGCACCGCCGTCATTTTTCCAACGGAGGAAATTGAGGGTAAGAGAACAGTGTACCCTCTTCCTTTGATGTGCATTCAGAGTTTTGAGGCCAGCCCTGGTTGTGATTTTTCTGGTATGATCGTGACATCTCTGTGACTCTCTTGGGTTAGGAGTGTTTAATTTAGGTTGTGACTGTTGGCTGTGGGCTGTGATAGTTAGCAGGAGGGATCCCCTGCTGACTTCTGCCATGGCCTCTCATCACGTAAGCCTCCAGTCAGTCACTTAACCTCAGCGTATTTCTGTATCCATCCCATTCGCCAGGGTGCTGAAAGACCTAATTAATTCAGATAATAGGCATTGTTTCGGTGCAAAATATTATATTTGTAATTGAATGAATTAAGAAAGATTTTCCTTCAAAGTAGTTTCCCTCTTTTTCCAGTGCATCTTACTTTTGGGGGTGATGCAAGATCATTGTTAAGAATCTTTGCCATGGTGCAATTTTATAGTGATTGCCACAGATCAAGGTTCAATCTAATTGCTCAACAATTAATTAGAAACAGAAATGAGGAATACAAACTAGTTTCACCGGATTCTAGAGAACTGTTTCTATTTCATCAGAATGCCTGGGAGAACAAATCATTAAGCCATAAAAGAGTACATCTGGGTTAGAATTAAAGTCAAGTGGATTCATTAAACCAAATGATGGCCCAGAGATTACTGCCTTGGTATGCCACACTGTTGACTAAGGCTGCAAGGGGTCATGGAACTTTCCTTCTTTTGCTACAAGATGTCCATTTGAGAGAATGAGGAGAATCATACTTCTGACAATAAGGGCAAGGAATCACTTTGCCTAGTGGCTGGTCATGAAAAAAAAAGATATAGATCATGGCCCTATTTCAGGCAGAACTGTATAACAAAAATAAGCTTTATTAAATTATTGTGGACACTCTTCAAAGTTCTTCTTAGCCCCATTGTTATAAACGTTGAAATAAGGTGAATTTATAGCTAGAGTCCTTCACCATTGCTGCCCTGCCAATGAACTCAGGTTTGACCTATATGTAACACCTTCTCTGGGGGTTAACAAATCATTCAATCTTCATGGAACTTTACTTTCTCAAAAAGCAATGCCTTAAGTAACCCCTGCTACCCTGTACCCTGCCAATAACTTCCTCCAGTTGGGTTGAATTAGTCATGATAGTTTTACTGTGTGAGCTAATATTCACAAGTGTCGGAGTTCAAACCACCCAACATATTTCACAGGAGACTTCAAATTGAACTCAAACCTTAGTCCTAGCTGCCAAAGGTCCTAACGTTTATTTTACTGAACTCCCTATAGGGAGACCTAAAGCGCCTAACGAGGACACAGAGACACCACCTACGGTGTTTTGTGCCCATGAACCTGGGCTGCGGGAATCTTCGCTGGGGACAGAACTCCAATTTTCTGATCTAAAACTGAGGCATGGTTTCCACGGAGCAAATGGAGGGAGAAATTTTCTGACAGGCTCTTATTTGAAAAAGGAAGTAGACTTAATCTGTATATCCTCAGAGGAGAAGAACTAAGGTTCATGAACGGATGGTTCCGAGAGGTGGGTTTTGGGTTCAGGAAGAAGCATGTTAACATCTGCGGTTGTCTGAGAGGCGAAAAGACCCCTGTCCCCAGGAGGAGCTGTAGTAGAGAGTGGAGATCAGTGGGCACAGAGCATAAAAGAGATTGAGGCATGGGGCTTGAGAGAGGAAGATGAAGGCTTCAGACTACATGCTCTTAAAAGCCTCTTCTAGGGGCGACTGGTGGCTCAGTCAGTTAAGTGTCTGACTTCCGCTCAGGTGATGATCTCATGGTTTGTGAGTTCGAGCCCCACATCAGGCTCCCTGCTGTCAGCACAGAGCCCACTTCAGGTCCTGTCTCCCTCTCTCTCTGCCCCTCCCTCATGCATGCTCTCTCTCTCTCTCTCTCTCTCTCTCTCTCAAAAACATATTAACAGTAAAAAAAAAAAAAAAAAAAAAAGACTTGTATTAGAAACTTAGTATGGGTGTTGGGTTTCATGACATATGAAGGACAACAATGAAGCCCAGTCATCTACCCTTGGCTGTGGAAGGTGGGGGGGCAGGTGGCTCTTAGTGGGTGAAGCTCTACCTTGATGCCGAGGGCCTTCTGAATTCGTCTCCAGTCCTTTGGGAAGAATCATTAACAGACGAATGGTTAAACTGAAGGTCACTCATTTATTCTTTTAGTCATTTATTCATGCAATGAACATTTCTGCCGCATCCGCTGTGCCAAGCCCTCGTGTCCTGCCGCTCTGGAATTATTCAGGGATCACCCCTGCTCTGGCACTTTCCTTGCTCAGCCCAGACCAGGGTGCCCTAATTCTTTGGTATTTTGCTTTCTCATTCTCACTAGTGTCCAAATGAAGGAAAATACACTAGCTGTTGAGGAAAAAAAAAATGAGAAGCCAACTTTCTGAATCCTATGTAAAGTTTAGCTTGGTCATGAGATTGGGGTCTGGCTTCCACCTGCCTCCCTCACCAAACTCATATCATGACTCTCTCCGCTGTTCTTTCCCTCCAGCTTCACTGACCTTCTTCCCCCCCCCCCACACTTGTGTAAATACTCCAGCTTTGTCCTGTGGTGGGGTGTCTACTCCTGCTGTGCCCTTGGCCTTCCCTGCACCCCTGGATCCTTTACTTCTCCATTATAACTTCCTCCGGGAAGTCTTCCCTGCCCCACCAATCCAGAGCAGCCCCTCCCACCACCGGGACATCCTCCAGGCATCCCACAGTTTTCTTTAATAACACCTAATAATAGTTTGAAAACATTTGAATTCAGTAAAAAAAATTGAAACATGATTTCATTGTTTACAGAACTCCTGAAACATCATTTGAACCACAGTTTGAGATTCAGTGGTATAAAAGATTGGATTAATATCCATAGCACCTCTGGGAAGATGTCAACAAATTTGTTAACAAATAATAATACAGTAGAATAATAATAAGATCTTAAACTATGTAACTGTCATGGCTTACATGTATTTTTTTTTTTTTTTAGAAATGTTTATTTTTGAGGGGGGGGGCAGAGAGAGAGAGAGAGAGTATGTGTGAGCAGGGGTAGGGGCAGAGAGAGAGGGAGAGAGAGAGAATCCCAAACAGGCTTCATGCTGTCGGCACAGAGCCCACGTGGGGCTCAATCTCACGAATCGTGAGATCAGGACCTGAGCCGAAACCAAGAGTCCGATGCTTACCTGACTGAGCCACCAGGGTAAGCCACCAGTTTGCATGCATTTTAACGCATATTCCTCTTCTGTTCCTCAAAATGAACAAGTACAGAGGCACTTCTATGTCTCCCATTTCACAGGTAAGTTGTCAGAGGCTGCACAGCTTGTGAGTGGGGAAAGGGCTGAGAAATCAGACCTCGTTCCGTTCACAATGGCAGTCTCCTCCTTCAGTGTGTTTTACATTTAAGTCAAGGTACCCACATCCAAGCACTTAGATGGGCACTGTGTTTTTTTTTTTTTTTTTTTTTATCCCTTCTTTCATTCAAAGTTGCCCAGACTCCAGTCTCCTGGGGTGTAACCAGGCCCAGTTGGGGCAAAGGAGAACTGGGATTCGCCCTGTGGCTGGTCTATTTTCGAGTAAGCATATTTCCATAGTCTGCTGGAACTGGAAGGGGATTATGTTGTCCAGTGATACTTTGAGCTGTGCTGTGTGGAGCTTTACAGCCAGCACTGCCCCACGGCCCAGCTCCGGGGGCGGGGGGCAACTGGCACGTGGCAATCTATGGGAACGGTGCCCTGTGCGTCTGTGGGTGACTTAGGGACTGCCATGGCCACCTTTGCTTTCTTCCAGCCAAATCCACTTTGATCGTTCTGTATACTGAGCTTCCGAATAAGATTTTACTTGAGGGAACCGTTCTGCTCCTTAAGAAAGAAAGCACTTGGAACCTCATTACTAAATAATATACCAGCTGAGGCTTGGGTAGCCGAATGCCCTATTCATGGTCACACAGCCAGAGAGGGGCAGAATGGAGGCCTGATACCAAACCTCTGGGTTCAAGGCTAGCACGGCGGCCTCTGCCCTGGGCTGCCTGTCTAGAGATGTGGCAGATTAGAGGGACGTCGTCTTGCGAATGAACCTGGGTTGCCTATTGGAAGAAACCTCATGATGCAGAGGGGTAAAGGTTGCAAAGCTTCAAACTAGCCACATGCTGGGGCCCTGACTGCCTCAGGCACGCTCAGTCCTTAGATCGGCTCTGAAAATATGCATCTCCCCTCCCCTTATCCCAGCCACCTGCTACCCCTCTCCACCTCCACCCTGACGTCTCCTCCTCAGGGAAGGCTTTTCTGTTCAACTTTGAGAACACTGGAGAGCAACACTAAGGTCCTTTCTCTGTTTCCCGAAATCGCTGGGTGTGCCAATTCCCCCTTATCCTGTGGATGGACCTGACTTAGACCTCACACTCAGCCGCGGCCTGCATTTGTAGCTAGGACTTTTCAATAGCTCTGAGGATCTTTTTCAAAGGATGAGAGTGTTTGTTATTGCCATTGTTCTTGATCACAAGTCATAGCAAAAAGGTGAAATATTCTGAAAGCCTGTTTTCTGCTTTTTGCTTTGAAGTGAGACAATCCTGCCCTGATCTCATGACTTCACTAATCACAAATGGCCCTGTCAGCACTTGGTGGTGGTGGGTGGGGGGGAGGGTTGGGCTGAAGAAGGATTCCTGGTAGTATTCAAACCCAGGCAAGCACAAATATACTAAATAGAAAGAAAGACCATTACTCTGAATGCGTCTAGTTTGCAGTCAGAGTCAGCAAATGTTACCAGCTTGAATTAATGACTATTACTTTGTCCTAACTCACCAAGTCCACTGACAGGTGCCGGCAAAATCTGTGTTTCTACAGTGTTATATGCTATGGCTAGCAGATAAATAAATTGGACATCAGATGGTGTCTTTCCACCCACTAAAATGGAAATAGACAGACTCAAGCACCCGTTTCATGGAGTTGGTGAGTACGAAACCCTCCCCAAGATGCCGGGGCCTTGCTGGAGCCTTCTGTTCTTGTGGTCAACTCTGGCTTTGAGCTTTAATTTAATTACCTCTGTCTATGGATTTTCTCACTACCTGGCTTATGTGTCTGCTTCCCCAGC
Organism: Lynx rufus; assembly: GCF_022079265.1. Taxonomy (NCBI): domain Eukaryota; kingdom Metazoa; phylum Chordata; class Mammalia; order Carnivora; family Felidae; genus Lynx; species Lynx rufus. The sequence goes on from NW_025814834.1 coordinate 172,697,820, forward strand.
ATACCAACTGAGATGTGAACTCAGCAATTTCTCCTGACTTCTGCCAGGAAAGCCACCCACACACAGTAAGGCTTTTGGGGATATAGGAAGCTTTCCTGGAAGTGGGGAAATGGGAGGAATCTTCGTTGCAGCAACACAGATAACTTAAAATTTTCCTGTGAAGGGTTTTTGCTTTTGAAATCCCTTTAGTCATTTTGAGAAATTGGCCTCCAACCCCCTGCCAGGTGCCAAGCTTCCACACCCCCACCCCTCCCCTGTCCCTCTATCCACTCCCTCATCTCTAGCAAACAAAATAAAACAAACATCCCATTTCCTTGTGCAGTGAGACTGAGTTCTCTTCAGCCTTTGCCCCAAGACTGAGCCCTAAATTCATCAAGGTCCTGAGCAGGATGAAAGACCTTTGGTGAAACAAAGTCTCCTCCCCTCACTGCCCCCCCCCCCCCACACACACTTGGAAATAAAATACATAAAAGCAAACAAAAGTTGCCCTTGGTTCCATGGAAAATCAGTGTGGGGTAGCAGACATGAGAAAAGGCCTTTGGTGGCACAGGGTACCCCAATTTCCAGGAAAAAGGCCTAGGCTTTCAGGCATGGTGAGGAGGGACAAACGGTGTGGGGTCACAGCAAGGCCTTTGCAGGCAAAGTGGCTTCCCTTGTGCTGATTCAGCATTCCAGGCTGCTGTCACCATTTGCTCCTTGGAAAGGGGACTGCAGAAAAACGTGCCCTGCTTAGAAATGAAAAACTCACCAAGCCTTGCCCGACGCTGAGGATGGCTGCTGAGGGGCAGGGCAGGGACCTCCAGAGGATGTCCTCTGTCCCTGCCCAGAGCCCGTGGCCTGGGCCAACCATGATTATCATCACTAACATGAATGGGTGTGGTTCTGTACTATGTTCCTGAGCAAGAACTACCTCTTCACACTCCCCTCAAGACACGGGAATTCGAACGATGGTCGGCAGTGTATGTGAAAATAGCAAAAACACGTGTGCGAAGCAGCTAGAGCCAGTGGGACACGTGCAGGTTGAGTCAGGAGACACCGTTCTAATCCTGGTTCTGCCTTGTACTTGATGCGTCACCTTGACTAAGTCGTGCCTCACCCTCTGGCCTCGATTCTCTTACCGTGAAATGAGGGTTCCTGGTTTTCAAAGCGTGTTCCTCAGGGGTTCCGTGAGGCTCTGCACGAAAGCAGAGAGCTGAGGGCAGAAAGAGGCTCCAACACGAGCAGGTCTGGCTTTTTCTGGTTTGTGGCTAGTGGTGCAAAGATTTTCTCTGCATGGAGGATTTGGCCATAAGAGAAGCCGGCAAACTATCGCTCTAAAGGATGGCTGTCTACAGCCTCTTCTAGTGCTGACATTACTTGATTCTAGATGGAGGCAAGAAAGAAGAATGGATGCTGGGAAAGACGCAAGCCTAAGAAAAAGAAGTTCCTGCTACAAATAAATCCCCGGCCAATCTCTCTTCATCTCTGAAAGTTTAAAGATTTAAAATCTACTTTTTTTTTTTTTTGTTTAAACTGCAGTTCTCAGCAAATAAAGACTACTTTAAATTATTCAGGTTTGTTACACCCACAAATCACCCATACAGTACATTCTAAATAAAAAACTAATAACTCTCTTTGCAAGAAGTGTCCCTTCCAGAGGCCACGTATAAGGCATTAACCTGCACTGGGAGAAAATAATACCAGTGATTTCCAAATTACACTCATTTTAGGAAATAACTTAAATAAATGAATTGGGCCCAATGCAGCCTGCTTATTTCCTCTGCATTTCAATGCAGAGGTAATATTTTTCTGCCAGCAAGTATTGGAAACAAAATCACTTACAGCCACACTTAAAGAACGTTTTAGAATCTTCCATGCAATTAGTTTAGTTTCATTTCCAAAGCCTTTGCTTTTTACAGTGCTCAGAAGAGTGGGGAGGGGTTGAGGTAAGGAGGGTAGGAAAAGGAGGGTCCCCTGGGCTATGAGATAAGCTCCAAATGTAGAGACCTTAGCAGACACCTGAGGCCCCCCCATACCACATGCTTCTGTCTCTGCTTGTAACATTCCTCTCAGGTGCTCACCCTGCTTCTAGAGGACCCTCTCCAGGCATGGCCCCCAGTCTATCCTCTTTTATGACGGATCTAGTTGTTGGGAAATGTCTGGTGGAGTCAACATTCAGTGTTTGTGAATTAATGAAACTGCTCTACCCTCTGGTTGTTTCCCATTGTCCCGGGAAGCCTTCTGAGGAAGTGCACAGAACAACATTCCTCCCAGGGGAACCCACAAGCATCCTTTCTTGAGAGATGGCAGAGGCATGCTGAGTGGAGGGGGTGAGAAGCCAGGGACACGTTCTTTCTCCCTTTTGCCTTGGGTGGTGCTGAGTGGCAGGGTGAATTCAGTGTACAGCCCAGATTGAAAAACCCGGAGTCAGAAGAAACATCCAAGGCTGAGTAAGGTTGTGGCAGTGCGGTGGGTGCTGGGGAGAGTAGATGTGGGTGTCAGTTACAGCACGGAAGCTGGGAGCTGAGTTCTAGACTGAGCTGGGGACCTACTTGATTCAGGGTGTGAGCCTCCATGCCTTCATTTGTAAAATGAAGATGACAATGCTCACTTTACAGGATAGTAGTGAGGATTCAGTCCAGGAACTGTGTTTTATAACCTAGTTATAAAACTAGGTTATAACCTAGTGTTTTACCCCAGGCCATGTGATGTCCCTGCCTGTAAAGAGTTCAAGGTCTGGGGGCGCCTGGGTGGCTCAGTCAGTTAAGTGTCCAACTTCGGCTCAAGTCATGGTCTCACGATGCATGGGTTCCAGCCCCACGTCCGGCTCTGTGCTGACAGCTCAGAGCCTGGAGCCTGCTTCGGATTCTGTGTCTCCCTCTCTCTCTGCACCTCCCCCACTCATGCTCTGTCTGTCTGTCTCTCTCTCTCTCGCTCTCTCAAAAATAAATAAACATTAAAAAATTTATAAAAAAAATAAATAAAGGGTTCAAGATCTGAAGAGGAGACAGGTAAACAACGGCAGGAATGTCATGTGGAAAGTCCTGCTCGGTAAAGGACAAGGCACCAGGGAATGCTGCGGCAGAGCCTTAACCCAGCCAGGGGGTGTGGGTGGATCAGAGCGGACCTCCTGGCCGACAGAAAGATGAAGTGAGGGTTGTGATCTGCGTTGGGAGAACACGAAGCCAAAGCGATAAGCAGTGCCAAGATCGTGAGAACCCTCGTTACGTTATGCTAAGAACAGAGGTTGCATTCTGGGTGCTGGGAAACCACAGAAAGGTTTGGTGTAGCAATTCAGTTTGCTGATATATTGGGAAGCACCTGGCACATCGCAGCGTCTCAATCAATGCTCATTTCAAAATTTGGAGCTGAGATTACTTTTTTTGTTTGCAGGAGAGTCCCCGCACCTCTTTGCTGAATGCATATGAAGACACTCGTGGTAAGAGAGCTTTAACGCTGTAAAAAAAAGCACTGGACCAGGAGTGAGGAGACAGAAGTTAGCCCAGGTGGCCGTATTCACAGTCTGTGTGATCTCGGGAAATTCACACAATGTCTTTGAGACTCAGTTTCATGATCTGCAAACTGGGATTCGCATCACCCACCCTACCTTCACAGAGAGTGCTGTGAAGGGTCACTCAATATCAGGGGTTCCTGTTGTATTGTTTGTGGCTCCCCAAAGGGGGCTGGGGATCTAGGATCAGAGGACAAGAGAGAAGCGTTCGGGCAGGGTTGTGAGAACAGAGATTTGAGAGGGGGTTAACACGTATCTTCCTTTACTTTGTTAACCTGCACCTCCCAAGTGAGTAAAATGTATGCTGTGTGCATCTCAAGACGGCTGAGCGGAGTGGCTGAGGACAGAAATAGCCCTGCTGATTTATGAGCAGGAGGCAGATTTGCTTTAATATCGCAACACAAGGAAGTCAGGTCTCTTAAATAATATGGCTCGCAGATTTACAGCTGTGTTGCATGTTCGCTTCAGTGCTGTCTCTGGCCATGGACGGTGCTTTACTCTGGAAAGGCTGAAGTCAGCAACTTTCAAGACGCTGGCAAATAGATCCAGTGGCAGGAGCCAGTCCACTGGGTCAGCTGTTTTCAGTGGGGCCCCGCTCCCTCCCACCACTTTGTTACATGTTGTTAGGACTCGTTGTCCTACGTGCCCAGCAGGCTTGGGGCTGGTTCCGGTCTCGTGAAGCCAGAAGTATAGCACAGAGAAAGGGCTGGTGCTTCCAGGGTGCTATTTGGGAGGTAGCAGGAAGCTCCAATATTATGTCCAATATTGCCCCCGTCCTTTGGTTTAGGCCACCAAGGTAAGGATTGTTGTCCCTTGGGCCTTTTGAACAAATGCAAGTATTTCAGGAAGCAGGGACGCAATGAGCCCCTGGTTCCTTAAAAATAATGATGTATTTATTCCACAAGTATTTAGCTAGTGCTATTTATAGCCCAGCCACTGTTCTCAGTGCTATGTAATTATTGACTATTGTTCCTAACCGCCCTCTGAGGTAACTCTGTTATTATCTCCATCACACAGATGAGGAAACTGAGGTAAACACCTGAGATGAGTAACGTGAACAAGGTCCCAGGGCCAGTGAGAGGTGGAGACAAAATTTGAATCTGACAGGCTGGCTCCATTGTCTTTGTTCATAACCATCGTGCCGTAAATAATGGCACGACACCGATTACAATAGCTGTGAACGTTCACTGGGTCCCATACACCAGTCATTGTACTGAGTGCTTGTTACACATGTCATTTCATCCTCACGGGACCCTGTGGGGGTATGTACTATTCTTATCATCCCCTCTTCGTGGAGGAGAAAGCTGAGGATGCAACTTGCCAAAGACCCCATTGGTCGCAAGTGGCAGTGTTGGGATTTACACTCGAGCAATTGGACTCAGGAGCTCGTGTGCTAAATGTCAATGTGGTGACTGAATTTCTTTCCTTGCACTTTTTGGAAAGGAAGTGATAAAAAGAGGGAGAAAGCCGTTAGGGCAAGAATGGGAATAAAACTGCACCTATTTGAGTTTCTGCCAAGGGATGGCCCCATCAATCCCGCCACTAATAAGTCCATTCCAGGTTTGGTGGGTGAGGGCTGGCCAAAACTCCATGGAAACTAACTGCACAGTGTAATGAGGGACCAGGCTCCTTGCACAGCTTTGTTCTCGGCCTCAGGGGCAATTTGACACTCTTTCCATATACTCTCTCCTCTCCTGGCTCCATCAGTAATCAGAAATCATCCTTGTCTTGGGGTCTTCTGGCCTGCGTTTGAGACCAGTCCCATCTCTCCTTCTCTAGTTGTGGTACCTGGGTTCCTGACTTCTTCCTTCTACTTAACCATCCACCCTGATGATGTGTGCATGGTCCACTTCTTGCAAGACCAGCCCCTGCTCTGCTTTCTCCAGCCTCGTGAATGCTGGAGGTTTGGCTCAGACCTCCAGGCCTGTGAGTGTGGCTTGCCCTATACCTGCTATCAAACCCGCCCCGTGTTGATGAAACACCTCCGTTCATCCCGTCATTCATTCGGTGCCTGTGAACGGAGCTGAGAGAACACCTATCAGTGCCGGGAACTGTTTTAGATGCGAGGGGCACAGAAATGCACAAGATCAGTCCCTGCCAACACAGAGCTCCCAGTCTGGTGAGGATAAGCAAATCAGTCATTACAGCACAACGGATGAAGCAGTGCACTAGTTGTGAGCATGCAGAGTGTTTTTTTCCAGAAAAAAAATTTTTTTAAGTTTTATTTATTTATTTTGAGAGAGATAGAGATAGCACAAGCCAGGGAAGGGCAGAGAGAGAGGGAGAGAGGGAGAATCCCAAGCAGGCTTTGCACTGTCAGCGTAGAGCCCAATGTGAGGCTCGAACCCATGAAGCTGTGAGATCATGACCTGAGCCAAAACCGAGAGTTGGACACTTAACTGACTGAACCAGCCAGGTGCCCTGAGAGGAAGAGTATTTAAAACCACATGGTGTGTGTGTGTGTGTGTGTGTGTGTGTGTGTGTGTGTGTATGAGCACGTGTATGTGAACTGGGGGTGAGGGAGGCATGGGGAGATGCATGGTGGTCTGGCTTTGACACAAGCTGATTTTTAAATGTTGGGGGAGGGATAAAGAAGGAGAGGGATCAGTGTTTTGCACAGAGGAAATAGCAAATGTGAAGGTTCTTAAGTATGGAACAGGCTGGCCAGTTTGGGTAGCTCTCAGGAGACTGGTATGGGTGTGGGACACAGGAGGGGACCTAGGAACACTTAGGGGCCAGAACAGGCAGGTACGGGCAAGAGCAGAATGGGCCTTGGGCACCGAGCCAATGGATATTAGCTCATCTCTCTCAATAGAGAGCCAGTAGGAGATCGGTATGCTCATTGTCACCTCTCCATGTCACCCGCTACCTGTGCATGGCTTGCTCAACTCTCCTGCTCTCTCCAGATGCACCATATTCTTGTTCTCCATCCACTTCAGACAAACTGGGTCCCACCCACTAGACTGGACTTCCTGAGGGTGAATGCCCTGTCCATTTGTAGCCCTGGTGAACTCTGCTTCTGTGGCCCCCTACTTCTGGGCCATCTGAGGAACAGCAGAAGACCAAGGGGGCAGGTCCAGAGATGGGGGGAAGAAGAGCTGAGGTACACGGTAAGACAGGTAACAGGGGCACACGGTGACGGCATCGTGGGCCCCTGTAAGGACGGGGCCTGGTGCTTTCGTTGAGATGGACAGCCATCAGAGGGTTTAAGCTCAGATGACATAATCTGATTAACATCTTAATAGGATCATGCCAGCTGCAGTGTGGAGGAAATACTGTAGAGCGGCAGGAATGAAAGCCAGGAGACAAGCTAGGGGGCTGTTGCTCGATTCTGATGAGAGGGGCCGGCAGCTTGGGTGAGGGTGAATGGAAATGGCCCAATTCTGGGCATCTTTAGGAGGCACAGGAAGTAGAATCTCCTGCTGTACCGGGTGTGGGTGGTGAGAAAAGAGAGGAGCCGAGGTGGCTGCCACGTTCATGGCGCGTACGAGTGGAATGGCGGGCTTGCAGTTACCAGACGTGGGCTAGACACCTAGCTTTACAGCCTGTCTTTTGGGGGCCCCGGCATGAGTGTGGTCGGACAAGGAGACCACGGGAGAGGCCCAGGCGTTACAGGGATGCTGAGGGAGCAGCACCATGGCCTGTGGCTCGCACTGCGGGGTCTAAGGTTTGGAATATCGTGACAGGAAGCCTTCGTTTTGGGAAAATACGAGTAACTTACTTGCTTTGGTCTATTTTCTATATTTAGCTATTTCCAGGCACCTGCACGCTGCATCTGCCGCCCCATTATATCTCTGAGAAGGTGCTGTCTTCTCCTGCCTTTTGCTAAGTGACAGGATTTACTGTGGCCTCTCGCGTTAGGCTTAAATCAGGCTTGGGGATGTGGACATTTTGCTAAGCAGGAACTCTGGTGCAGGGACCCAGTAATGAATGGGTCTTTCCACAAGCCTGGAGCAGTTAATAACCTCCAGGTTGTCCCCAAGCGATTTCCATGGGAGTGGACCAAAAATTGCCTATCAGTCCAAATGAAGTATGCCACAATTTCCCCTACTTTCTAGTTACTTTTTAATTTCAGCACCACCTGCTCCTAATTCTCCCAGGGCTGACTCTGCCAGCATCGTCATTATGGGTTTTGTCTGTCCGTGATGTGTAACACATCATGTCACGGGCCTCTTCCTGCTCAGTGGCTAAAACAATACTTGCCAGTGTATCAGCCTCTCTGGCCCGAGAGGCGTAAAATGTGCTGCCCTCCTTATATCCAGATGCGCCTCTGAACCCATTGGCAAAGGCGTACCAACATCATCGCATTGTCTGTGCGCTAATTATTCTTGGCGTCAAGGTCAACTTGACCCAGGCATGGTATGTGGGAAAGGCAGTGGTTTTAGTGTCGGAAGGAACCGGGCTCAAATGCTAGATTAATGGCTTACCCCGCGGGTGACTTTAGGTAGTTTAATTCTGGTAATTATGTCACTTTGGGTTTTCCCAAGAGTGACATGGGTGTGGTGCCCGTCTCATGGGATTGCCATAGGCAATACGGCAGTGTATGGGAAGCAGGAGAAATGGCTTGGCATATTTGGGCTCCTGGTACATGTTAGTTTCCCTCCACTGCCTTCTCTGTGCGGTCTCATGACTTTCCTCATCTGTAAAATGGGGATACACTGGATTTCGCTAGAGGTTACAAGCGCTGGCTGTGGTGCCAGGGCACTTGGGTCTGAGTCTCTTACTAGTTGTGTGACATTAAGAAATAACTTAATCTTGGGGAAGGGAAGGGGAAAAAATAGTTTCAAACAGAGATGGAGGGAGGCAAACCATAAGAGACTCTTAAATACAGAGAACAAACTGAGGGTTGATGGGGGGTTGGGGGAGAGGGGAAAATGGGTGATGGGCATTGAGGAGGGCACCTGTTGGGATGAGCACTGGGTGTTGTATGTAAGCGATGAATCATGGGAATCTACCCCCCAAACCAAGAGCACACTGTAAACACTGTATGTTAGGCAACTTGACAATAAATTATGTTAAAAACAGAAATTACTTAATCTCCTTATACTTAGCTCTTCATTTGAAAAACAGAGAAAAATTTTAGCTAGCCTTCGCCAAGATTCCCTTACCATCAAGGAGATATTTAGCTTGTGGTGAATAAGCTCCCATATTAACTTTGCAAAGTCAACTTTGATACTTGATTCCACTTGAGTCTCATAATACTTGGGAGGTAGAAGAAAGGTCCTTTTTTTTTTTTTTTTTTTTAAACTATCATTTAACATATGGGAAGCTGAAACACAGAGCAAAGAGGTAAATCACTCAAGGGCATTGACTAAGTTAGTGGCAAAGCCCAAGTCAGGCCATGTCTCCTTAAGCCCTATTCCCCATTCTCCTCACTGTATGATACTGACTCTCATCGCCAGCAGGGTAGAGCACATGGGCCAAGTCCTTGGAATGCTGTTAAGTCTGGTGGCCCATGTAACTCTTGAATCTATGACTCCAATCTCATTTGGAATGGTAGAAACACCATGCATTTATTGTGCAGGTACTTGAAGAACTCCACATTCTTTTTATCCTTGACAATGATGTATAAAAAAGACTTTGCAAACAGGGACACAGTTAACAACCCTAATCTATTTTTTTGAGAATTAATTCACATACCATAAAACGAAACCTTTTAAAACATGTGATTCAGCGGTGTTGAGAATATTCACAAGGTTGTACGACTCTGATCATTATCTAATTCCAGAACATTTTCGTCATCACCCGAAGGAACCCTGTAAACCCTAGAGGTCGCTTACTCCCTATTTCGACCCCCTGGTAATCACCCATCTACCTCTGCCTCTGTGGGTTTTTCTGTTCTGGATTTTTCATATACATGGAATCATACAAGATGTGGTCTCTTGTGACTGGTTTCCTTCATTCAGCATAGTGTTTTCAAGGTTCACCGTGTTGCAGGAGGCATCAGTATTTTGCTTCCTTTTTATGGCTAAATAGGATTTTGTTGTATAGATAAACCACCTTTTGTTTATCCATTCAGGAGCTGGGGGACATTTGGGTTGTTTCCACTTTGGGGCTATTATGAATAATACTGCAATAACATTCGTGCCTATATTTTTATATGAATATATATTTCCTTTACTCTTTTTTCTGTTTTTGTTTTTGAATATATGTTTTAAATTCTCTCAGATTATATACTTAGAAGTGGAATTGCTGGGTTATACGGTAACTCTATTTTAAATTTTTGAGGAATGGCCAAACTGTTTTCCAAAGCAGCCATGCCATTTTACATTCCTGTCTGCAGTGTTTGAGGGCTCCAATTTCTCCACATCTTCCCCGATACTTGTTATTGTCTATAAGGTATTCATTTTATAAGGACATATTTTCATTCTGAGAACTTTCCATCTTGAATACCATTAAAAAGATCACACTGCTTAGTCAAATAGATAAGAGAGAATCTTCAAAGCTCATGGGTACAAGAGAGAAAAGTATGTTTGCTTCCTTGGATTTTAAGAACAGCGGTAGGGGCGCCTGGGTGGCTTAGTAGGTTAAGCGTCCAACTTCAGCTCAGGTCATGATCTCACAGTTAGCGAGTTCGAGTCCTGAGTCGGGTTCTGACAGCTTAGAGCCTGGAGCCTGCTTCAGATTCTGTGTTGCCCTCTCTCTCTGCCCCTCTCCACCCCCCCCTTTCTCTCTTTCTGTCTCTCAAACAAATAAACATTAAAAAATTTTTTTAAAACGGCTTTAATGGAATAGAACACTTAATTATTGGGTTGTACTATGTATTACCACTTGGCATTATTTTAATATTTCTCCTTTGTACCTTCCTGTTTTAAGAAATCATTTTCAAGAATGTGCATCTTGGAATAGAATTATCAACAATAGCCCAATTATGGAAAGAGCCCAAATATCCATTGTCGGATGAATAGATAAAGAAGATGTGGTATAATTACACAAAGGAATACTACTCAGTCATCAAAAAGACTGAGATCTTACCATTCACAATGACTTAAATGGCACTAGAGTATATTATGCTAAATAAAATAAGTCAGAGAAAGCAAAATACCGTATGATTTCACTCACATGTGGAATTTAAGAAATAAAGCAGATGAACACAGGGGAAGGGGAAAATAAAAAGAGAAGGAGGCAAAGTGGAAGAGATTCTTAACTGCAGAGAACAAACCGAGGGTTGCTGGAGGGGAGGTGGTTGGGGACATGGACGAAATGGGTGATGAGCATTAAGGAGGGCACTTGTGATGAGCGCCGAGTGTTATATGTGAGTGATGAATCACTAAATTCTACTCCTGAAACCAACATTACACAATATGTTACCTAACTAGAATTTAAATACAAAGTTAAAACAAAACAAAGAATGTGCATCTTGGAATAGACCAAGCTACACGCCCCTTAGGTCTGTTAGACTGCCTGTTGTAGTAGCCATGTATCTCTATGGTGTGGCATTATTCTATGGGATTGCGGTATGTTAGCACAATCTTTACAAGTTTGTGAGATAGTTACTAGTGAAATCTTCATTACACAGATGAGGATGTTGAAGTACAGAAGCATGAAGTAACTTGCCCAAGGGCACACAGCAAGTAAGTGGTAGAGGAGAGACTCAGACTCTAAAGTCCATATACTTAATCCCTGTCCACTGTGGTACTAATTTTTACAAACTTTGTGGTCTTGACTTATTCTGGGCTGATACACTCTCATATTCAAGGTCTTTGGGTAGAGTAGAGTACCAGGACCATAATATTACTGTACGTTTGAGTTATCCTGTGAACTGAAACAATAAACGTAAAGAAAATGCCAGGGAGCCTGGGTGGTTTAGTCTGTTAAGCGTCCGACTTCAGCTCAGGTCATGACCTCACGGTTCCAGAATTCGAGCCCCTCGTCGGACTCTGTGCCGACAGCTCAGAGCCTAGGGCCTGCTTTGGATTCTGTGTCTCTCTCCTTCTGCCCGTCCCCCACTTTGCACTCTGTCTCTCTCTCTCTCAAAAATAAAAGTAAACATTAAAAAAATTTAAAAAAATGCCAAGTTAAGACTTTAAGCCCTCTTACAAGAATTCCTTGATTCCCTCATTCAGAATTATCTCTCATTTCTTATTTCTACTTTGTATGACAGTTCAGGCCAACAAATATTTTTGCTCCAGACATAGTAATAGGCGTGAGGATGCAGAGATAAGTAAGACAACGTTCCTTCTAGCACTTATAATAGTTTGGCATGTATTATTTACACATTTCTCTGTCTCTTCCCTACTCCTTCTGTCTTCTCCTTTCTGCTGGTGAGTCATACTGAAAATAAAATCTAAATTTTAGGCTGAGCCTTTATAACCTTTCTGTTACATGTCTATGATGAAATTTCCCCTTATCTCTCTGAGAAAGCACGGGATCCTCATTTCTTGTCCTTCTTCCTGAAGACGACTTACCTATTTGGAGAGATCGAGGGAAGGAAGGGAGCAGGTAGGTCTCACTCAGCACCTTTCTCTCCACCAAATGTGACACCTCGCCCTCCAGACCCTGGGCCTCTGCTCGTTTCTGTCTGAGGAAATGGCATCACCTTCTACCCAGCAGCTCAGATCCTGGACCTAAGAGTGTCCTCGATTCTTCTCTCTTCCTCATCACCCACTTGGAATCAGACACGCGTTTGTGGCCTCCTTCTCCAAAAATCACTCCACATCTGTCCACCTCCCTGTACCCTCTCTGTCCCCGGAGTCCAAGTCTCCCATGCCACCATGTCTCACCTAGACCCCTGCCATCGTCACCTCCCTCCTACCTCCTCCTTGTCTCCTGCAGGCCATTCACCACACAGAAGCCAGGATATTTTTAAAACTACTTTTAAAATGTACTCCTTTGCTCAAAAGCAGGCGATGGCTTTTCATTGCAGGAAATAAAATCCCAACTCCTGATAAGGCATTAGGCTGTTTGTAATCGTGCTCTTGGCAACACCACCCCCTCTTTTCCTTCTATTCTTCTGCTCACCCTCTCCAGCCCTACTGGGTGGCTTACTCTTCCTCAAATTCTTCTTGAACGTTGCCAGGGAGTTTTGTGTTAAAGTCTCTGCATTTGCTGTTGTTGCTGCTAAAATGTTTTTCAACTATTCCTTTTCTCTCAAATTTTGGCATTTATTCCCTTTCTACCTGGGCCTCTTGTAGGAATGCCATTTCCCGAGTGTGACTTTCCCTTGACCTTACCTATCTGTCCACTTTTGTCCCCTGTCATTGTCTATTCCCTTCTCGCCCTGTTTAGTTTACACTCCTAGCACTTTAAAAAGTGTCCACGTCTGTCTCTTCCGTTAGAATGCCTGATCCAGGAGTTTTGTTCATGGCCTTGGTGCCGAGAACAAAGTCTGGTACAAAGTAGGTGCTCAATAAATTTTCCTTGGGTAAAAGGAAAACAGCACCATTCTCAGAGCCCTGCCCATTTTCTTTTTCAGAAGTCCTGTTCTCAGGATGTACACAGCTTTTGCTCCGACACACGGGAAGCTTTCAGGTTGCTGTTAGTTATCTCTGTCCTGCCCAGGTCATTTGCCAGGGAGAAAATAGGCATCCATCAGGTCTCAACTTCAGTGTGAACTCTTGAGTGGATGCCTTCCCCGAGTACCCTATCCAAAGTAGATCACTTTCGCCGAAGATGTTCTCATTCTCAGCATCCTTTGGTTTCTTTCTTCACAGGGCTTATACTTGCTCAGTTATTTGTTTATTGACTTCATACCATAGCCTCTCTTACTGTTGCAAAACTTACTTGTGCCAAGAACCATGCCATCTCTCCATCTCTCGCTGGAGATCTGACGTGGTCTCCACCCTCAAATAGCCTTCGCTTTAATAGAGGGGCAGAGAAAGCAAGACAGACAGATGTCACTGCAGCAGAATTCTGAAGTGTGAAATACCAGACAGGGAACATTTGTTGTGGATGTTCATGCCAGCTAAGCTAAATTCACTTACAACTGTAAGAAAGTGTAAGACACAGCTCAGCCAAGGACTCACTACATAATCAGCTTCCTCGTCTATAGGATAAAGATCACAATAATGCCGACTTATTGGGGATGAGGATACAGTGGAACTGTATGTGGAAAAACACTATAAAGGGCTGAGACTTGGTAAGATATGTGTTAACTTAACAATGCTTGTTGTTGGAAACAAAAATGCCAGTTCCTTCTAGCAGAATTTGATTCCTTCCCTCTCTGTTGTTGGTGCTGCCAGCTTAGTATGTATCTGCAGCGGATTCTTGTGGGTGCAAACCACGTTGGTGGGAAGACACAGTGGTGCAAAATTCCTCTCCTTCCCCGCCGAGACACGCTTGCCCTGCAGCTGTCCCTGACTTCTCGGAAAGCCGGCCAAGATAACGTCCCTTGTCACAACCAGATGTGCAAGACCTGCTCCAAGCTCTGGCCAAATTGGGAAGAGCCAACAGAACAACAAAACCGAAACCGAATATGGTGCATGCTACCCTGGAAGGCACACAGGTGGGCACACGGACTGACAAAAAAAGTACGCATTTCATTTGGGGCTTGATACAAGTAGTTCCAGAAAAAGCAGTTTGGGACTATTATTAGTCAATTCAGTATCTAAGCAGTGTCATAAATGAGGGATCTAGTCACATGGAAATCTATCCAGTCCCATGGAAATCAAGTTTTCATTTCAGTTTGGCAAACATTGAGTGCTTATTTCATGTCAGGCTCACTTCTAGGAACTGGGGTAAAGAAAACAGATAAAAATCTTTGTCCTGATGCAGCTTACATTGTAGTGGGGGAGGCGGTTAACATATACAATAAAAAGGTTATAACATATGTAATAAATAGGTTATAATGGATATAATAAATAGGTTATAATAGATATAATAAATAGGTTATATGTAATTTTAAAGAGTCAGGGATAGGGCAGCTCGAGTAAAGAGTATAAGATGGGCAAGTAGCCATGCATATATACCTAAGCAAAGGGCATTCTGTACCAAGGGAAGGGTCAGAGCAAGACCGGAGTGGGAGCATGCCCAATGGGTGTGGGGAGTAGCAAGGAGACGGATGTGGCTGGAGGAACACTAGGGTGGAGAGCGGTGGGAGGTGAGGTCAGGGAAGAAATGGGCATCTGACCATGCAAGGTTGTAGAGAATCTTGAGACTTTGGCTTTTACTCCTGTGAAATGGGAGGGTTTGGATCAGAAGAGTAACATGGCATATTTAAAGATCCATGACTAGACGCTGGATAGAGAGTGGGCTATGGAAGGGGGCGTTCATAGAGAGAATGATTATTGAACTATTCCAATAATCTGGGTAAAAAAGACGATGCTGGATTGGACCCAGAAGTAGACTCGCTTTGGATATATGAGGAATACACAGCCAACAGTGTCTTCTGCAAATTATTGTGGATTAATTAAACAGTTACCGTGCTTAAGAATACTGTCTTTTTTGAGCTTTAAAAAAAGTTTTGGTGTGTTATCTCGTGTGATCTTTAAAAAAATTTTTTTAAATGTTCTATTTATTTTTGTGAGAGGAGAGAGCGATAGAGAGAGAGAGAGAGAGAGAGAGCAAATAAGGGAGTGGCAGAGAGAGAGAGAGAGACAGAATCCGAAGCAGGCTCTAGGCTCTGAGCTGTCAGCGCGGAGTCCGATGCAGGGCTCAAACCCACAAACTATGAGATCATGACCCAAGCTGAAGTCAGATGTTCAACCAACTGAGCCACCCAGCCTCCCCTCATGTGATCCTTATGACAATCTCGTGATGCAGGGCTGGGTGCGGGGGAGGGCTGGCAGCCTCATTCCCAGCACCGGCTGTGAAATGGTTGTCCTGGGGCCACATAGCGTGGTCAGTGGCTGAACTGGGACTCTCTCAGCCTCTCAGTCCCAGGCTCCTTTCTTGTCTCCTTTCTGCTGGCTGCCTTTGCATCTGAGCTCTTACTTAGGTCTTACCCTCTAGTTTTCGAGCTCCCACTGGACCATCATCATCTTTAATGGCCTCACTCATATCCATCCAAACCTCAACAAGGACAAACGGGAGTCAACAAAGACTTTCTGGCTCCCAGGCTGGACCCCACCCCCACCCCTCTTGGCCTTTCACGTCCCCCACAGGTCTCTCCCCCTCTGACACTGCTCGTCTGGACTGAATTCAATTATTTCTCGTACTCTCATTACAGTCTGACCAAGATTTATGAGTTGATAATTGTCTGAAAGTAAGACCACAAAGTATCATTTGTGTTTGAGGCTAACCTTCCCGGTGACCTTTAGGATTAAAGGCAAAATGAAAAGTGTGATTTCTGCAGAACCAAAGAGGGTAATGTGATCCAACCCGGCTAATGATCCAAAGCCTCAGATTTCCCTGGTGGAGGACACATTAAAGCTGGCACAAAGGGGGACAACTAATCCTGCAGGTTCATTTCACAAATTAATTTTTTGAAGGCGTCACAACCTCCCTCTCTCACTTTTGGGTGCATTCTGAGTGACGTTTTCCAAACAGGATGATGACAACAGCTCACACCTCTAAGGCCTTTATTGGATTATTTTTACAGGCTATTGAAAAACACTTTTTTGAGCAGCCCTAATTGAAAACAGACCTCTCCCCTCGCCCGAGTTAGCAAACGGAGCATCACGGAAAAAAAAAAAAAAAAAAAGAATTCATGGAAACTTTCCCAGGTTGGTGGGTGAGACCTGATTGCTCACTTCCCCGAAGCACCGTGTGCGAAATAATGGCTCTTCCTCACGTGCCCCAACTATTCAAAGACACGGCTGCAAAGAAAACACTTCTTGAGCCTCAGTTTATAGCTTCCAGCCAGCCTGAAGCATTTGGGAGGCATTTGTGGTTCTCTGTCGGGAATGTGCAATACTGTGTCATTCTGAGTTAGAAGGCCACTTCCGAAGGGAAGAGGGGCAGTTGGCTTCTGTCCCATGTAGTGAATCATAAAATGGGAAGGCCTAATAAATATGAAGCTGTGATAATGCCTTCCGTCTGCTCTAGCAGGCTTGATGTTCAGTTCAACAAGTATTTATTGTACCAGGCACTGTGTTGGATCTTGTGAAAAAATTTCTGCAAGACCTCAAGGAACTCACAGGCTAGACTCTCCTCTCAAGGCGAGCAAGGACCGAGGGCTCTGCTTGGGCTGGGGTTGGGAACAGATTGGGGTGATTTGCAGGTACTGGCCTTGGATCAAGGGGAAACAAAGTCATTGTGCTTGGAGGAAGGAGACTCAGGAAGAAGTATGGACTGCTCGTAGTGTCAAATCCAGGGGGTTGGGCGTGGGGTTAAAAGAGTGAAGACTGGAGCTTCATGAAGGCAGGGACTATCTGTGTATTTTCCATCATTGTACTCATCTGGTTCACCAAAAGGTAGGATCAACCATTGCTTAATTTCACAGTCCTCTCCCCCCTGCTCCCCGCTCCCGCCATAGGAACGTGTGGTGATATCTCTGAACACATATATTGTTTTGGACCAACTATTGGAACACACTGTCAAAAACATGTATTTATTCCACTTTGGTGTGTTCCTTCAATGTATTGTTTGCTTTCTGTACAGCATTTCAAACCAGTGTAACACAAACATGCACCTGTATTGCTTAGCAGATACCACGGTAGACTCTGAAGTTCGGCTGTCTGTTCCATCTGTAAAATGGGGCTACCAGCAGGGGCAGAAAGCATGTAAAGCACCTAAAACAGTACCTTTTCTAAAGGCTCAATAATGGTTATTAAGTGCTCATGAATGATTCTCAAGATTATTCACTAATAAACATAAGCAATGCTGATCTCTCAGATATCTGTGACACCTTCCAAAAACCTCCTCACTTTCCCCCCACCTGTTTGTTCTCTTTGTTCTCTTTCCGACCATGACTTGGCCTCCAATCCACTCTGCTCTTGTGGTCTGCTGTTAGCACTTTGTCTCATTTATGTGTCTGGCTTCCCGTTCCCCTTAAATATTGGCTTGGCCCGTACCCCCACCTCTTGCTGATCCACATGGCTTCAAGTAAGCGCTCAGCTCACATCTGGCCTCTTGAATCCCCACCCCGCAGCTGGTGCCCTGGTCAACCCTCCGTCTGGGTGAAGTCCATCCAGAAGCGCGCTAAAGTGGGTTGAAACCACTGGGGAAAGTCAATTGTTAAAAATTACAGGAATTTTGCGGGTTGGTTGTTAAACATAGCCACCACTACAACTTAAATGATATCAATTTGCAATCAAATAAATGATAGGGATGACAGAGTTAATAAGTACTCCAAATTGCCTCCAGATTATTTTATTATGTTTTACTCTGATCTGTACTTGGGATTACACATGGAGTACCATGTAGTGGTTTATTCTTGCACATCTTTTTCCAGCCCTCTGTTCTGTGATATATGTTGCTAGCTTGAAATTGGTCTCACAGGGATTATTTATACCATGGCAATTGGCATGAGCTACGTATTAGAACTTCTTCTCCCTCAGAGAGCTGGTTGTTAAACATGGCCTTGCACACCATGGGGCCCAGCTCTCCCAGTGTGGCCTATTGAGGCTGCTCAGACTTCTGCCATAGCAGCTATGACACTGTTTGCAATTCCTGGTATATCAGTTGTATCCTTTACTGCTCTATGACCAGGTGGAGGGTAGGGACCAGCATCTAGTCATCTTTGGAGCACAGTCTCCCTTTCCCTAGGCTGCCCTTATCCCAGCCTATTTGTAGAATGAAAACTTGAATGTGGGCTTATGAAAGGGTGGTTTCTGGTAACATCTGCCAACCTTTCCCATCCCTTCTCCTTGATCTCACAATGTAACAAATGGAGAAAGGGAAAATGGCATCGGTGACTGTGACTTCATTCATTCTTGTAACTGGAAGGAGTTGTTTTTCAGTTGGGGTTGAGTTCTTGAGGATACTTCATGGCTAATGTACTGCACCAACACACCTTAAACCAGGCTGTTTCTATCAGCAGTGATTATGTTTTCAAAATGGGTTAGTGCATGTCTGTGTGTGTGTGTGTGTGTGTGCGGTATAGAGAGGAAGAAGATTCACATTGTTGAGCTATAGGAGGGAGAAGGTAAGAATGTGGCTGTTTAATCATTATTTATTTTTATTAAATAAATTTTTTAATGTTTATTTATTTTTGAGAGAGAGAGGGAGAGAGAGAGAGAGACAGGGTGTGAGTGGGGGAGGGGCAGAGAGCAAGGGAGACACAGAATCTGAAGCAGGCTCCAGGCTCCGAGCTGCCAGCACAGAGTGGAACTTGAACCCACAAACTGTGAGATCGTGACCTGAGCTGAAGTTGGATGCTGAACCGACTGAGCCACTCAGGTGCCCCTAAACATTATTTAAAGATGCTAAACATGTTCCAAAGTTAGGAGAGTTTTTGGTGATCAGACTAATACAAATGTTTCCATTCAAGGCTTTTGCCTTGAATTTGATGCCTGCATTGGAATGTCTAAATAGTGAATACCAGCTCCTTGTAACTGGGAATTCTTGAGGGGTCTAGGAAATAATATACAGCCCTGGGCCTGGTACATTCATAAATTTCATATAATGATAACTAGTTAACACTTTCCAAAGAGTCCTAAGAAACAGCCCGTATGAACCTTCACATTTAAAACTCAGCTTCACACATTTTATAATTAAATAGCCTTCCAAGTGACTTATAACTTGAGGTTTTTCTTTCTTCCTAATAGACAGCCTTGGCACCTTTTAGGGTTTGGCTGTTAACCTGGGTGGTTGCCTTTTGGGAATAATCCTGAGTTCTGGAGAATAAAAAGCCATTGCTTGTGCTTATGCAAAAGGATCACAAGGGAGACCCAGGTGGCCTCACTCCCCAGTAACCTGAAACATGTTGTTAGGTAAGTCTGTTAGGAATGTCACTTGCTCAGGTTTCTGACTCTGGACACAGTAAGACACTGTCAGAGATGAAACTGCTCTTTGGTTGAAAAGTTGTCTTCTAACATACAGTTTGGGACAACTGAGATCTGTAGGGCAATCGATCTGATTTTGCTTTAAAGATTGCTTCAAACAACATGTTGCTGGCTTTCTTTCTAAAATAGTCATTTTGGCAGGGCTCCTGGGTGGCTCAGTTGGTTAAGCGTCTGACTTTGGCTCAGGTCATGACCTCGCGGTTTGTGGGTTCGAGCCCCACATCAGGCTCTGTGCTGACTGCTCAGAGCCTGGAGCCTGTTTCCGATTCTGTGTCTCCCTCTCTCTCTGACCCTCCCCCGTTCATGCTCTGTTTCTCTCTGTCTCAAAAATAAATAAAAGTTAAAAATTTTTTTTAAATAGTCATTTTGGACCACCTAGGTGGCCCAGTAGGTTCAGTGTCTGACTTGTGACCTCAACTCAGGTCTTGATCTCAGAGCCATGAATTCAAGCCCCACATTGGACTCTGCTGGGTGTGGAGCCTACTTAAAAAATTAAATCAAATCAAATCATATCAAATTAAATCAAATCAAATAGTTATTTCAGTCTTGTAGCTCAAAGACTATGGACACAATTCCTATGTCTGACGTCTCCTCACTAAATCAGAGCCAGGCATTAAAGTACCTTAGTGAAAGTTAATGCACACTTACTGTTATTTCTACTCAGAATAATCATAATGATAGCTAACATTTCTTGGACTATTGCTATAAGCTAGGCATACTCTAGGAATTGGATGTGTCCAAACTCATTCAGTCCTATATGAGCTGGGTGTTATTATCATCATCTCCATTTCTCACCAGGAAGAAAATCGAGGCTTAGAGATGTGAAGTAGCTTGCCCATGGTCACACAGAGACCTAGTAGCTGAGGCTGACATTGAACCCAGAGCAGGGTAGGATGGAGAGGGTGGGGGAGTAGATCCGGGAGGGGAAAGGGAAGATAATCTGGCACAAGATATAACTGTGTATCTACTTCCTGTAGTATACAAGGTATACGACACAAAGGGCAGGTGCTGCTTCTGAAAACTGTTGTTTCAGTTCTATGTGCATATATTTGTAAGTGCTGGGTTACCATGTAAAATCTATTTTTTACAGTAGATGACAGCAGAAAAAAATGTTTGAAGAACATTTTTAAAGACAACAGGGACTCACAGGTGTTCAAGCAGGGAACTGACCAGATGACTCGATCAGATCGGTCACTTAGGGTGATCCGCCTGGCTACTTTATGCAAGGTGGACCAAGGCCAGCCAGGTGAGTTAAGTGTCTGCAAGCGTCCAAGCACCGACTAATTTCCTCCTAATTGTGGGAAGGGTGTCCACTGTGCGTCTTAAAAATCTGGTTCATTCTGTTCTCTTGAGAGGCAGGATGACATGGCAGTCTGAGCATGAACTCTGGTTCGTTGGTCGTGAGCAAGGTCTCTGAATTTTGTCTGCCTGCTTCTTCACCTAGATAATGAGGGTGATAATAGTACTGGCCCTGTGGGTTTGTTGTGAGGGTTAACTGAGTCTGGACATTTAAGCTGCTAGACCAGGGCTCAATACACATTGGCTAATATAACTTTGAGATCGACATAAATATGGCAATATTACAGTTACAGATTCATCTAGTCATTGTCTATTCAAAACCTGTTGACCGAATAGCCATTGTGGGCCTGGAACTTTACCAGGCCTGGAGATAAAGGTCGGTAGGGGAGACGAAGGGTGATGCTATAGAAATAATAAAAATAAACTAATTATGAAGACCAATGATATAGGGGTGCCTGGGTGGCTCAGTTGGTTAGGCGTCCAACTCTTGATTTTGGCTCAGGTCACGATCTCACCGTTTGTGAGATGGAGTCCCTGTGTCGGGCTCTGCACTAACAGGGCAGAATTTGCTTGGGATTCTCTATCTCTGCCCTTCCCCACTGTGTGCACACACACACACTCTCTCTCCAAATAAATAAATAAACATTAAAAAAAAGACCAATGAGGGGTGCCTGGGAGGCTCAGTCAGTTAAGCATCCTACTTTGGCGCAGGTCATGATCTCACGGTTTGGGGGTTCAAGCCTCATATCCGGCTGTCTGCTGTCAGCACAGAGCCTGCTTCAGATCCTCTGTCCCCCTCTCTCTGCCCTTCCCCTCCTCGCACACACTTGTTTTCTCTTTCCCTCTCTCTTAAAAATAAAATAAACATTAAAAAAAAAAAAAGACCGGGGCGCCTGGGTGGCTCAGTCGGTTAAGCGTCCGACTTCAGCTCAGGTCACGATCTCACGGTCCGTGAGTTCCAGCCCCGCGTCGGGCTCTGGGCTGATGATGGCCCAGAGCCTGGAGCCTGCTTCCGATTCTGTGTCTCCCTCTCTCTCTAACCCTCCCCCGTTCATGCTCTGCCTCTCTCTGTCTCAAAAATAAATAAACGTTAAAAAAAAAAAAAAAAGACCAATGATATATATTTAGGGCAATGTCCCCACTGGACTTCTAACTCCATGAGGACTTCGATTTTCTTGTTTGTTGTTTTTATTCATTGCTGTTTTTTGTTTTTAGCAATTAGAGCAGTTCCTGACACATGGTAAATATTTATTGTTAGATAAATATGCCAGCCACTCTTCTAGATTTACATGCAACAAAGCACCTCTTTTCACAACAACCCTATGAGGTACAAACTCTTCATATCCCTATTCTAGCAATGAGATCGGTGAACCCCAGAATCACTCAGTAAGACGTAAAGCTGGAATCTGAACCACAAGCAGCCTGATGCCCACTATCCTTGCTTTTAACCACTTTGCTACACAAAAGAGATAGTGCATTAAACACCTGCAGATATTCCCATGGCATCCAATATGGGGCACGACTGGTGCACAGAGAAGGTCCACTATGTGTCACCATGTTTGGATCTGAGCTGCGATGATGGGGGAGGCTCCTGATGTGATTTCACTCTGGATTGTCTGCCTTCTAGGAACCATCCAGACAGAAGGTTCCCAGGGCCATCTTTTTGTGTACACCTCCTTTCCAAAGCACTGCCATCAATAAAATAATTCATTCACTGTGTGCCAGCATTGTGCTAGGAGGTGTGGGGATGAAAGAATGAGATTGAGTTTGTGCTTTCAAATTCCAAAGACTTCATCTGAGAACGATCTCTGCACATGGAAAGATCACTAAAGACACAGGTACTGGTGATGAGCTGTAGGAGCTCTGAGGTGGGGGCTACTGCCTTCCAAGTGGTAGTAAGGCCTGAGATGGAGCTTGGGTTAAAAATAACACAGGAGGCCCAAAATGGAGTCAGTTACGCTAAGGCCCACATCACCAAACCAAAAACTTAATTACAGTTTCAGCTCTCTTAGAAATGGAACCTTAGATCAGTCAGCCAGGAATCACCTGATTAGCACTAGTTAGGTCATCTGCCTGATAACCCCCCCCCCCCCCCCCGCCAGCCAGTAAGGAAAGTAGCCTTGTTACAACCGATCTGCTTTTTTGCCGATAGTTCCTTGATCCTGCTCCCTTCTGCACATAAAATTCTTTCATGTGTATAGCTCTACATCTCCTCTCTGTCTGCTGGATGGGATGCTGCCTGCTTCATGAGTCATTGAATGAAGCCAACAAGATCTTTAAAATTTACTCAGTTGAATTTTGTTTTTTAACACTTGGAATTACAAATCTCCCAAAGTGCCGTGAGATGGATGAAAACCCCCTCTCCACAACTCAATATGGCTGCTGCCCACTTTTCTCCTCGGCCATTGGTGTCTACTACTCAAAGGGCACCCTATCAGTTCTGGACAGCTTGGTTTCTCACAAACTGTTCTTACTAGCTGGAATCTACCTTCTTTTGGTAGATTTTGGTGAAGACTAAGAATTGGAAGAGTGGTTGGGGAACCTCTGGGGTGGGGGGGGGGAGGCTGCTTGATGAGCAGACAGCATGCAGTACCTGGCAGTGAACGTTTCTTGACTGAGGAGCGGGTTTCCCGGATGGTATTAGATGTGAGCTAACGTCTCTACTAAGCTGTGTGCCTTTGAAAGAGAGCTATTACGGATGTTTTCCCTTCTGATGACACACACTAATTTCTCCACCAAAATAACAAGTCCTGAAGGCTGACATCTGCTGGAAATTGTATCCTCTGGGACCATTTTCTGTGTATAAGTTCATTTGGAGTTTTCCCTGTGCTGTGGAGAGGGCCAGCTGACTCCGCCTCTCCTGATTCCTTGTGATTCCCTGAACAAAGCCCAGAGTTATGTTTGCTCTTTCACAAGTTTGTGAAGCTCCTGGTGCCTCTGGCCTCAGGTCTGTGCTCCCCTGGGTGTAGGACTCACTGAGCTGTCTTCTCCCCTCGTGAACCCTGGGAAGCCCCGGCGGAGCCCAGAACAAGCTGCTGAGTGGCTTGTTTTGGTTCGTGGGGCCGACCCACCAGTCATCGGGCCCCATGATTGATGCAGGGCCTGTGCGCTGGGTTATGTGAACTCAGGCTGTTTTCAAGGGAAAATTTTGGTCATAAGGCAAAGCCTAGCCAGATTTGAGATAAGTGTGAAAAACACATTGCAAAAGGAAACAGACTCGAAGTTTCCTGACAAGGGAAACATTTAACCCTATGTTTAAGGAGTGTGAGAGGCACTCACGCAGAAACCATGCATCTCTGTGTGGGCACATGTCCCTGCCGGAAAGCATGACCGAGTGTGTGACAGCACGTGTGTGTGTGTGTGTGTGAGAGAGGGTGTGAGTGTGTGGTGTGGCTGTGTACATGTTTGGGGGTGGGGTGGGGAGAGAGACCGGGAGAGAGAGAGGGAGAGAGAGAGAGAGAAACGAACGTGCCTCAGGGAAGGCAGGGATATTAATCATGCTAAAAGCAATCTGGCCCCACGGGAATTTATAAGGATCCAGCTAAAATCAATGGGAAGTTTTATGAGACAATTTTCTTCTCGCCGGCTCTGGGGATTGTTTGAACTCTCATTGAGCTTCGGACGGCGCTGGCTCAGAGCTCCCCCCGGTTCTCACACCTGTGCATGAGACAATGCACATTTTCCATGTTAGCAGCTCTGAGCTGACTCATCTCAAAGGGCTGCCGCGGAGGGGGCCCTGGCCTCCCGACCGCCTGGCTCTCCAGCTCAGAACTGCAGCATCTGCTGGAGGTCAGGAGATATGTGGGGAGGAGAGGGGTGGCCGGTGCCCTTTGTGGGGTCCAGGTAATGGGGGAGGCAGCCAGAAGCACACAGGCTTACGGTACTCAAGGATATTAGCGGTTCCCCATTGGTTTCGGAATGCAGTCCAGATACCTTGGTCTGGCTGGTGTCCATTTCCCTCCCCGCCCGCCCCCCCCCAAAGCATCCTTCCCTCCCGTCAAAGCCGTGCTATGTGCCCCATCCAGACCCGGCCGGGCATTCATTATTCTGTGCTCTTGCTGTGCTTCCCTCAGCTTGGAAGGCCAGCCTCTCCCCATTTCTCAGCCTGATTTGGGGCTTCTAATTTAAACAGGATTCATTATGAGCTATTTCACATTTCTATCCAGAGAACAGAAATTGTTTACCAGAAACTCATATGCCCATCACCCAGCTTGAAGAGATGTCGACATTTGGCTAAGGCCCTTATCCTTCCCCTCCCCAGAGGTAAGCTCCATGGTGAAGTCGGATGTAATCATTCCCAGTGTGCTTTTACTATATCTAAATGCATCCACAAATCATCCATAACATTGCTTATGTGATTTTATATTTTGCATAATTGTATTAATCTGCCCATGTCCTTTGGGGAGCCATTTAGCAATACCTAGTAATTTTATTCACAATTGTCCCTGATAGGGAAGGATCTCACATGTGACCAAAGCATGTACAGGGATAGTCAATCTAACAGTGCACAAGTGGTAACGGCTTAATTGTCCCCTAGTTGGCAAATATACTATGGTTTAAAAAAATAAAATAGTATATCATAGTTACAATAAATAAAATCTATGTGCGTTATAAACATAATGTTAGGTTTAAAAACGGGCAAGTTGCAAAATTCTCTCCTTGTTTTTCATGGCTAGGTCAAACATGTAATCCTTCTCTTTAATGAAGCATTCTCTGAAAAATCCCATTGAAATGAAATGAATTATTCTTTTTTTTTCCCCATAGAACTTTATTTATAACTTTCTTTTGTTTGCTTAAGGATTACTTGTTGCCCTCCATTCTCCATTATAGGTTACACTGTGAACTTCTTAAATGCGGAAATCGGATTTTAGCCGTCTTTGTATTCCCAATGTCCTTGCCTGACAGCTTGTTTACAGCTGGCGCTCAGTAAATGAATTTCTAGATACTTCCACATATTTCATGACTTTCTCTGTCATGAGATCTTTATTATCTGATGAGGAAACTGACTGTAGTACATTCAGTGACTTGTCCTTGGCCACCAAGGGCAGTGACGGACAAGATTCCAGGTGCCTCTCTTACACCATCTCTCTGGTGCTAAACTGCCTTGTGTTAGACTTCAAGAGAGTGGGATGACTTAAATTTTATGTCACTTGCCTAATGTATTTGGGAGAGATGGTGGAAAACTTTCTTGGAATCAGAGAGCAATATACAAAGACCCCTAGAGATAGGGTGAGAAAACAGCCCAGAGAAGGAGAGCAATTTCATTTCAACTCAGCATAATTGAATACATAGGATTGCATCTCTATGTTTGTTTATTTACTTACAAATAGGAAATTTATTTATTTTATTTATTTGTTTGTTTATTTATTTGCAAATAGGAAATTATTTTTTAAAGTAATATCTACACCCAATGTGGGGCTTGAACTCACGACCCTGAGATCAAGAGTCTCTTGGAGACCCAATCAAGAGTTGCATGTTCTATTGACTGAGCCAGCCAGAAGCCCCTGAATAAATAGAATTGAATATTTATAATGTGCCAAGCAATTGTGTGAGCTCACCCAGGTAGAGCAAATGGAGAACTCGCTGGGGAAGTGCCTCGCAGAGCGTGGACACAGAGTAGATTTCAATAAAGGTCAATGCTGTTTCCTTCTTTAAGGGCAGAGTCAGAACTAGACCCCAGATCTCCCGATTCTAAGGTCAGCATCCTTTCAATCCTATCAGGGTCATGGAGAGGTGAGACCAGGAAAATGAATCTGTAGGGAGATCATGCTCTTTCTGGTAAAAAAGTGATACCATGCTTTTTCAACAGCTCTTTCTCTCTGTCATCCAGCCCCTGTCTCATTTTATGCTCACATGGCCATTACTCTCTATTAGCATACTAATAAATGTTTATGAGATTATACTGTATAAACTATAAACTTTTACATATTATTAATTAACCTCATACATTGGATTGGGAGCTCCTGAACATTTACTGACTTGTAAAACAGGAGAGCGGCATAGAGAGAGCCATGTCTACAAAACTGGTCTTATCGGCTCTACCTGGAGACAGGCGTGCATTTCATTTGTGCGTCTCTGAAGTAAAAGCCACAGACAGCATTGTATTTTTAAGTGGCAGATCTGGGCTTACCTCTTGGGTAAATTGCCTAACCTCTCAAAGGTCTAGTTTTTTTTTGTTTGCAAAATGGACATAATAATAGTACCCAGGGGTTGCTTGACACATGGCAGGGACCCAATAAGCATAAACAGAAATTGGACCAATGCAGAACCAATGAGTGGACATGGCAGGGAGTCAGAATTCAATTTGTTAATGACAGAAAGATCAATGCCAGGGATTTTCAAGAGTGGAAGGCCTGTACTCTGATGTGGTGAGTAGTGCGTTCTCACTGGAGAAGCTGGACGAGGGGAAATCTGCATGGGTTGGGAGGGTACACTACATAAGGAATCTATTCCTACCATCTGAGTATTCCATGATTCTGTGATTTTTCAAGGCAAGAGACAGGGCCAAAGGGGGAGTGGTGACTCAGGAGTTGTAGATTCTATGTTTAATTTAGTTGCTGACTAGTTTTACAGTTTAGTCTAGACTCGGGACACATAAATGCTATCTCCGTTCTCTTATCTGTAAAATCACTACACAAATTCAGTGTGGCAATTAAAAAAGAGTATAATTAAGAAAGCACTTTTAATAACATAAGGTTGATCTTTAACAATTAAGTCAGTTCCGCCATATTTGATATGGACGGTTGAACCTCCTTGTGTTCAATCTGCAAAGGCATCGTAAGAAAGGTCCAGACCTGGGATTCAGAGCCAGTCCAAACTCTGTCACTAATAAGTCCTGTGACTTTGGTTGAGTATTTCTGCCCCTTGCGTCTCAAGTAACTGATGATGTCTCATAAAATGAGACTAACAAATCTGCTATGTCAACATCATTGGAGTGTCTGGAGAATCAGATAAGAAAATGAATGCGGTTTAGTGCTTTGTAAACAGAAAAGGGCCATGGGAGTGCAGAGTACACTTAGAACACCTTGCCCTATTTCAAATCCGTTATGTTCTCATTTTCTACTCCACCAAGTTATGAGACCTTTATGCACAGAGCTGTCTTTCAGATCTTTATATATGCCAGTGCCTAGCTAAGTGAATTCATTGATTCAATACACATTTATGAAACACCTACTATGGGCCAGGCTTAGTGGTTAAGTATTAGCATTGGAGATGGAAAAGATACGGCGTCTCCCCTCGAGAAGCTTGCTTTCTGATAGAGGAATGAACTATGCACGTATTCAGGAATAAAGTTAAAGGAAACAGATTCTGAGAGGTAGCCTTCAAGGAGGCATTCTGTTGGTCTACATTGCCACCTGCAAGGCAGGAAAAGCTTCATCCCCTCTTTGCTCTCTTGTGGCCAAAGAAATGATGGCAGCCACCTTCTAAGTTGTTGACAGTCATCTTTCTTGATGGCCAGACAATTGTTAGTTTTGTGTGTTTCACTGCCCTTGGACACGTTCTGATGGAATACCTAAGGGCAACTCCCTCTTGGGGTCCACTCACCAGGTGGCTGTGCACAAAAGATTCATGGAATGATTTAAACCTTACAGAAATGGGTGAGCCCCCAGGGTCTAGAAGGTACTTTCCAACGAGGAAGAGGATGCCTCTTATAAATACAATTACTATTGATTATGGTCAGATTCTTTTATCTGATTCCTGCCCATTAGGCCCTCTCTTGTTGCTAGAAGCTCTCTCTTGCCCTCTGCCTCGCATTACCTCTGGAAGTGCCTCTTAAATGGGTCCTATGGAATCCTGGTGATCCCTGAATAGCTTGTAGGTGTTATGAGAGCATTCGGAAGACTACTTGAAAGCTTGACAATAAATAACCATTTTACGATTATGACATAAGTGGAAAGAAGGGCCACATCTCTTGAGTGCTCCGTCTCAGAATGGTGGCAACCAAGCCAGGTTGGTTACTCTCTACACAGCTGCTTAGCAACCAGAGGCTTTGAGTGGCTCCCAACTTCGAAGTATGTTGTAAGGGACACCTGGAGTTTGCACCCAGTATATATTCCCTTTGCCTTGCTTAATGACTCCACTTTTGCTTTAAGAGAACTGTCCCTCACATTCTCATCCTGTGCTTTTGGGGGCCCCTGTGTGCATCTGAAGTTGCTAGTGGTTTAGAAGGAGACTGCAGTGTGAGCCTAAGGGTGGAGCCTGTGTAAGAGGAACCAGGCCAAGATTCAGACCCTGGGGACATCATCATCCGAGTCAAGCTGTGTCTGAAGCCAGATCGGCTCACATTCTTTTCCTAGCTTGAGCCCGTTTAGGTTGGCTTTTCTGTCATTTGCATCCAAAATATTCCTAATACAGTGCAGTGTGTGATGATCTATGGCCTTTTTCAACATAACTTGTTGAAACAACATATATTAAATTATTTTACTTAATTTTCATGCAAGGTTAGAAGACAAGCTTTATGATCTTGTTTTATCAATAGGGAAACTGAGTCTCAGATAGAACTAGTGACTCACCTGAAGGAACAAGCTAGTCAGTGATTGGGATGGGCCAAGGAGACAGGGCCGGCTTCTGATCACAGTGATGGCAAAGACATATTCCACCCCCCAAACCTGATACTGATGGCAATATAAAAGGAATGTGAAGGAAACTACAAGTAAGGCTGATCACACAATATGTTATTTGCTGGGATGTTTTGTCCAAAAATACATGATTCTGTCCAAAATTAAAAGACCATCAACCATTTTTTCCTATGGCCATTGCTTTGGTCCACCAGGCCTCCCCCCTTTCTCACCAAGCTTACTCCAGCACTTTTCCAGGTAGTCTTTCTGCCTCCAGTCTCACCCCCCCTCCTGTCTATCCTCCACCCTATGATGGGTCCTTTTTCCAAATGCAAACCAGATCATGGCGTTGCTTGCTTAGAGCCCTCCAGGAGCTCTCATAGCTCTCAAGATAAAATACAAACACAGTTTTGCACACAAGACGCTTCGTAGTTTGACTCCTGTGTCTCTTTTCGCTTTGCCTTCCTCATTCCTGTAGCTGTGATG
This sequence comes from Lynx rufus, assembly GCF_022079265.1. Taxonomy (NCBI): domain Eukaryota; kingdom Metazoa; phylum Chordata; class Mammalia; order Carnivora; family Felidae; genus Lynx; species Lynx rufus. The sequence goes on from NW_025814834.1 coordinate 172,727,477, forward strand.
AGGGACCAATGGTTCTGCAAATGCTGATTCACTGCTCTGCTTTTGTGTCTGCCATTCTCTCTGCGTGGACATTGCATCTTTTTTTGCCTGGCAAACAAACCCCTTTTTTCTTTCTTGTTTTTTTTTTTTTTTTTTTTTTTTTTATGTTCATTTATTTGGGGCAGAGAGAGAGGGAGAGAGACAGAGTGGGAGTGGGGGAGGGGCAGAGAGGGAGACAGAATCTGAAGCAGGCTCTAGGCTCTGAGCTGTTAGAACAGATCCCGAATGACTTTTTTTTTTTAATGTTTATTTTTGAGAGAGAGAGAGAGAGAGAGAGAGAGAGAATGTATGTGAGTGGACAAGGGGTAGAGAGAGAAGGAGACACAGAATCCAAAGCGGGCTCCAGGCTCTGAGCTATCAGCACGGAGCCCGACGTGGGGCTCCAACCCATGAACCCAAACCGTGAGATCATGACCTGAACTGAAGTCAAACGCTTAACTGACTGAGCCACCCAGGCGCCCCAAACAAACCCCCGCTTATCCTTAAAATCACCTTCACCCTCCAGATGTTGTTCCATTGGGGGAGCCTTCTGTGACCCATCAGACTGATTTGAACGTTTCTTCTCTGTGCCCTCATTGTGCTCTGGACGTATCTCTCTCATCTCCTGTCTTATGCTGTACGATAACTGCATATCACCTGCCATTGTCTCCCTTAGACTGTGGGAAGCAATTGGGCCACATTCAATTTACATCACAGGGCCTAGCACACTGCCTGGCACATGACAATCTGTAAAGGTTTCTTGTGTGGATATCAAGAAGGCAAGAAAGAACGAACTAAGGGAGGAAATGTGGAAGAAGAGATCAGTTCCTTTCTCTTGTTTGACACCTTTCTTTAAAATATCACGCACTATTGGTATACATTCTCTTTTATTAAATTCAGATAACATGTTCTTCATGGCTTTAACATCTGAATCAATTGCTTTGTTTTTGTTGTATGAGTTTTTTTTTTTAAAGAAAAATTTCATGGAGTTTCAGATGAAATAGTCAATGTTTATTTTTCTGTGATCTCAAAACACTTAGGCCGCATTGCAGGATGAGGTGGGGCAGGGGGTGGTGAGGGTTTTGTGTAGGGTAAGAGAGAAAGTAGGCATTAGGAAGCTGAGAGCAGGGGCTCTCCTGGTCCCATTGCTGGCTGAAGACTTTGGCAGAATGGAAGTGATTTATGCTAGGGATCTCAGAGCCACTAACTTCAGTCTCCATGGACAGAAACGTTTCCTTCCCAAACATTTCAAGTTTGGGGTCTTGTGCTTACTGAGTCTGACAGTTGGTAAAGAATCTTGTCTCCATGGACCTTGTCTTAAGTTTACCCCTGGAAACTTCCAAGGGGAATGGCATTTGCTCCTCAGGCTTATGCATCTCCTTCTAATTATGTTGCTTACCTGCTGTTTCCTGTGAGTATTAAGTGTGCAACGTGCTGTGCAGGAATTTTCCATGCCAGGTCTCTTATTCTATGAGAATGAGCCTTTTCATTTATTTACTCCCACTATTCATAGAAAGTTTAGCTTACATCTCTGATTTGAGTAATTTATGCCTCGTAAGAGACCCTTCATACTGGTCCCAAAATGTCAAAGGAACTTTTGACAGATTGATTTCTAATTGGGATATCTGAGCTAACCACCCTTCCATCCATCCATCCTTCCATCCATCCATCTTTCCATCCTTCCATAACCATTTTCTGAAATCCTATGTTGTTCCATGTACTACCATAGGAGCAGTAGGAGAAATACCTAAACCAGAGTAGGGATGGGTGGGAGGTAGGGTCAGGGAAGTCTTCCTGGAGGAGTAGTCATCTAAGATGAATGAGAGTTAGCTAGTCAGCTAGGTTGGTGGATGGGGCAACATGGGTGAGCTGCTCAAGGACATGGGTGAGCGTGATGAGTTTCAGGAACTGTCAGCAGGAAGAATAAGCTCTTTTCTTGTGTTCCAGTGCTATACGGGATCTCCTGGAATGAGCTTTGCTGTACGAATCCTACAGCAAAGGCCTAGTGCTTATTTTCCAAGTATTACATGGAACATTTAATGAATAAGTTAGATGTGGATGGCAGAGGCAAAGGAGAAGCATGAAGCGGGGGGGTATAAATTTTATTCATTGTCTACTACGTTCCAGCAGTGTCACATTCAAATCCTCTGTGATGTCCCATGTACTGCTGTAAAAACAAACCCTATGAGGGGCGCCTGGGTGGCGCAGTTGGTTAAGCGTCCGACTTCAGCCAGGTCACGATCTCACGGTCCGTGAGTTCGAGCCCCGCGTCAGGCTCTGGGCTGATGGCTCAGAGCCTGGAGCCTGTTTCTGATTCTGTGTCTCCCTCTCTCTGCCCCTCCCCCCGTTCATGCTCTGTCTCTCTCTGTCTCAAAAATAAATAAACGTTAAAAAAAAAATTAAAAAAAAAATTAAAAAAACAAAACAAAACAAAACAAAAAAACAAACCCTATGAGAGATGAAAGATAAAGGGATGAAGCCTTGGAGAAGAAAAGAAGATACATATTGCCAGCTTTGGGGACTGAAAACATCCAGAATCTTTCCACTCTACCATTCTGTCTATCGCCAGGGAAGATCTTCCCTTTGACTAATGGCTCTGGGGACACGGATCTCACTTCTTTTCCCCTACAGCATCAGAAGCAGAGCCTAAGCATGCAGGCTGTGGATATAGGGAGAACCTTCTGAAAGGAGGACCCCTAGAAAGGGAGACTGGATAGAAACAGGATGTTGGGGAGTCACGTCACTTTGGTGCTTTGTGGCAACTGACCATCTTCCAAGATCCACCTTAAATCCTCCCTCCTCCTATAAGCTTTCCCCGAGGACTCCAGACACACCCCCTTTTCTGCCTCATGACTTATTGTCTCTATATTATATTTAGCAACTAATCACATCCGGCCTTGTCACGGCTTGCCTACCATTGCCTAAACTGGATACTTCACTCTGGCCTCATAATTCATCTTTGTGTGTGTATGTTTTTTCTCCCAATTAGATTATGAGCACGTTGAGGGCAGAGATTTTGGATGAACATATTTAAAATCCTTCCTTACTCTCCAGTATTTAGAGCAGGGTTGGAGAGCAAAGACTCAACAAATATTTCTTTAGGTTCATATAAAAGGCCACCGCAAGGATTTCTGAAATGAAGATATGTTAGAAATCTATTCAGTTTGAGGGCCAGGTGTTTCATATTTATTACCTATGGTAGAATTCAAAAATTGCCACAATAGGGGTACCTGGGAGGCTCAGTCTATGAAGCAACTGGCTTCGGCTCAGATCATGATCTCGTGGTTTGTGAGCTTGAGCCCCATGTCAGGCTCTGTGCTGATAGCTCAGGTCTGGAGCCTGCCTCAAATGCTGTTTCTCCCTCTCTTTCTGTCCCTTCCATGATCTCATTCTCTCTCTCTCAAAAATAAATAAAAGCATTAAAAAAATTTCAACGATAATCTTAAGCAACTTTCCTCAACAGGCAGGGTCTGTTTCCCCGCTCCTTGAATCTGGACTGGCCTTATGATTTGTTTTGACCAGTTTAATGTGGTGTAAATGCTATTTGAGTTCTGAGCTTCAAGAGCCCAGCTGAGCCCAGCCCAGATAGCACACCCACAGACTTGTGAGCTGAACAAGTGGTTGTTATTGTAAATCAGTAAATTTGCGGGTGGTTTGTTAGGCAGCAAAAGCTGACCGATATGTAATCTCCTTTACTTGTCACAATAAACCCATGAGGTACGTGTTATCGTCCCTACTTTACAGATAGGAAAGCAAGGGCTCCAGTCACTCAGTTGCCCATGGGCCAGAGATCTCTGTGATGAGAAAACCTGTGCTTTGTTGCTTCTACATTGTGCCGTTTCCTTTCTCTAATGTATGAGGGTTTTTACCTCGGGCTGTGACTCTAACTGCGGAGTATTCCTGAGAAGGGTTTTTAGGACCCTAGTAGTAACAGGGAATGTTCTCTGCTGAAGATGAGCTGGAAGAATATCATTAAGAATGATTGTAATTAGAGCCTTTCAGGGCTGCAATGAGTTAGCAAAAGTTACCCGGGTGGGGAACACATTACGAGGTGCATCTCTGGGCAGGAACTGGCCTATCTGATGGGAGGGGGCAAAGGAGAGTTGATTGGAGGAAGTCAGGAAAGGTTCAGACTACGGAGTGTTGCCTACAGCGGGTTGAAGGAGAAGGAAGGCAGAACCTCAGGGCACTTGTGTTCAGGCTGAGACAAGTGACTGGGGAGTCTCTAAAGCGGGAAATGATAGCAACAATGATGACTCATTTCACGGAGCATCTCTTCTATGCCAGAGCAGGTGCAAGACCTCTCATCCTTGTGAACGGTCCTAGGTGAGGTGAAAGCGATTAAAGAGGCCACATAGCTCGTAAGTGGTTGAACTGGCATTGAAACCTACGTGTGGCTCGGCAACTAAAATAAATGCCTCCTTCATAACATTGTCTGGTCCGTGACATCGTGTTCTCCCTAACTTCCAACAAACTGAATGGGGACCTACTTGTCGATGCTGGAAGAATGCTTTGAATGTTTTGGAGCACAGCCACACGTGGCAGAAAACCCATGACTTGCCCCATATTGGACACAGGACTGGTTCCTCCAGTCCGATAAGATCAAAGGCCCCTCTGCGACATGCTTTTATGATAACATTATCTGGCCTAGCAAGATTTCTCCAAATAGCTCTTCTGGAGGCAACTGTCTCTTCTGTTTTTGCCCTAAGGTGAGAATGACCCTCAAGCAGAGGCCTTCAGAGGCCCTCAGGAGGTGGTTTCCTCCAAACTAAACTAATTATGCCCTTTTCCTTTATCTAATAGTTTACGTACCGTGTACACACACATCTTGTTGAATCGACCAGCACAACAATTCTGTGGGACTCACAAGGCAGTGTGTTTGATTCCCATTTGGTAAAGTGAGAAAACAGAGACTCTGAAGAAGTTACCTCATGTGCTCCAGCCCACAGAGGTGGGTTCTGGTTGAGCTGGGACTGAACTTGGTCTCTGGCTTCTAGTCTCATGTTCTTGAGCTGGTCAGTTAAATCAACCAAGTCAACTCAAGAGCCCTTACTGTGTGTGAGGCGCAGGAGTATGGGGATGTTTGGGCTGGGTTCGTGTGCACGGTAACAGTGCACACCTCCACAGCTCTGGCTGGGCGCCAGACTTCGCTCTACGTGCCTCAGTGGGAATGGTCAGGCCAGGCGTCCTTGAAGAGGCGAAATGTCAACCGGATAGCGTCACAGAATTGGGGGTTGAAGGGACTTCAGCCTTCAGACAATCTGATGGCTTTCTCTCACAGAAAAAAAATAGGTGACCTCTATGTTTATCTAGTTAGTTGGGGACACAGCTTTGACTAGAGCCCAGGTCTCCTCACTTCCAGATCTGGTCATTTGACTATAGAACCTCCACGCAATGCCTGTCTGAATCGTTCTAGGCTAGCTCATTAGAGACGGTCATTCCTCAGTCCATGCTAGTGCTGCCTTTCTCACACCAAGTCAGTCTGAGTTCATGTACTTGCCCTTTCTCTGTCATTCTCTGGGGAGGGATGAAACTGAGCAATGAATGTAACAATGATGAAAAATCCTTCTACAGAAAGAGGGGACATGATAATCCATAAACAGTCTCTGGATAAAAATAACTAGTGTTTATTGAGCACCTATTATGTCAGGTGCTTACTAAACGTTCCCATTGATCTCCACAGTAACCTTATGAATTCAGTTCTTTTCCTTTGTCTTCCTTCACACAGACAGAAACACTAAATGCTTAGTTTTGTGGTAACTTAGGTTCAGTAGCTTTCTCCAGGTCTCATGGCAAAAAATGATTGAATCAGGACCTAAAGACAGTCTTAGTCCCCAAAGCCCATGTTCTAACCCTGGGACAGAAATGTGGCTGCATCCTGTCTGATGATAAGTAGTACCTGCCTGGACCACTAGTGAGGAAAATTGAGAGGCAAGGTCTTGAATCTGTTGGCAAGAATTCTGTGGCCTGTTAGCAATGTCTGCCATGGGTGAGAGAGTGGGGGTTGGCAGTAATACAAGGGCCCTGCTAACCCCAGCCTGTATTACTTCTCTGGAGACCGAGAGTCCAGATTGAGGCTGTCAGCGAGAGGACTCGGTTCTGTTAGAGAGGGGTAATAGCATCTTGGCTTGCTTTATTCTTCCACCCATGCATCTATCCCCCATCCCCCAATCATCTATCCCTGCGTCTCCCCAAGTCAACAAATCTGTTGAAAGTGTCTGGGTCTAAGGCACAGTGCTTGACTAGGGAGATATATACGTCTCCTGGTCCCACAGAGTGTAGTGGGGCCTCCTCGAAGGATACTGTTAACACAGTGTCAGAAAGGAGAGGGATGATGAGATGGTTTATGCAGAGACAGGGTATTTGGGGAGACCATGCAAAGAGAATCAGCGGTTTGCTCCTTCACTCCTGCCTCCGTGGCTGCAGATGAGTACCCAGCTGGCCACTGGCACAGTCTGCCTCTTTGTGTGAAAACCAGTGGAATCACATATGTGCTGCTCCCAGATGCGTCCTCGGCACCAGCATTTTCCAAGCGGGAGGTTCTGTCATGGTATTGCCTGCCAAATCTTGTCCAGAGGACTGAGGCCACTTGGCCAGCTGAACCAGGCTCTGCGCCTGTGCAGAGGACTGTCTCACTACAGAGAAGATCAGGCTGGGGATGGCAGGGAAGGGCAAGAGCCTGTGTGTGTGTGTGTGTGTGTGTGTGTGTGTGTGTTTAAGCTGGATGGAAGCCCTTTCCCATTGCACTCTGTACTTAAGACACTTCACTGGGTAGGAGACAAAGAGGCTTTGTGTTCTCTTCACAGTGCTCTGTGCTGACTGTGGTATACATCCAGGAAAAACCCAGCCCAAAGCCATGACATGGCCCCAAGTTCAAACCCAAAATGCAATTTGCAGTGGTTAGAAATGACAAAGGATGGGGGGCAAGACCCAGAGGAAAATCCCTGAAACCCAACGGACCTTAAACAGAGTGGAGGGCAATGATTTGATTTTTCAGGTGAGATCTCTAAGAAAATGTTATTGGATTCTTCATATCTGTGCCTATAGAAAAGTCGGCAGTCTGCATTTTGCCTGGCAAAGATTAGGTCTACTTTAAATTTTCTTTGAGGATTATTGGTGTTTTTATATTTAGAGTATGTGTCAGGGAGAGGGACAGGGAAGTCGCTTGTGAGATGTTTTTCTTTCCTTTTTAAGCCTCACCTGCTCTTAAGAGAAACTTGCACTTTGTCGGCCGCAGAATAATGCCTGGCATTCAGGCAAGTGTTTTAGATATAATTGAATTGCCGAGGTGCGTTAAACATTGCAGGGTTTTAAGCTGAGAAATAATTTAATGATGTGGCCTTTAGGATTGTTAATTAGCACTGTCTGTAGGAACATGTAACAATAACACCACCTACCGTAAAAGCGAATGTTCTACACTCCAGAACACTCATTTCTTTAGGGTTTCCCGCAGAGAAGCAGTCATTAACTCTTTTTTTGACAAACCCTTTTAGACATGCTCTTTAGGACCACGAACTCATCCCGATCCCTTCTCTACATTTATCCACGAGGCAGGCTGGCAAACAGGGAAGCATGGACGACTGTGAGCTCAGCCTTCCACAGTGGCACTGAGTGGTGAGGAGGTGATGGTCTTTTCCGAGACTGTCACTCCAGAGCCCAGAGAGAGATGTGGGGCGAGGATGTGGGGAAGTTGGAACACTTGTGCACTGTTGGTGGGAATGCAAAGTGGTGCCGTTGCTATGGAAAACAGTATGGAGGCTCCTCAACAAATTAAAAATAGAACTATCATATGATTCAGCAATCCTATTTCTGGGTATTTATCCAAAAAAATTGAAACCAGGATCTCAAGGACATATTTACACTCCCATGCTCATTGCAACAGTATTCACGATAGCCAAGATGTGAAAACAACCTAAGGGTCTGTCCATCGACGGATGAATGGATGAAGCAAACGTGATATATACATGCAATGGGATATTATTCAGCCTTAAAAAAGAAGGAGATTCTCCAGGATGTGATAACATAAAGGAAACTTGAGGACAGTAAGTTAAGTGGAAAAAAAAAACAGTCACAGAAAGACAGATGCTGCATGATTCTGCTTACGTGAGGTCTTTAAAATAGGCAAATTCACGGAGTCAAAGAGTGCCTTTGCCAGGGGTTGGGGGAGGAAGAGAGGCTTACTAATCAGAGGGCATCAAGTTCAGTTAAGTGGAAAAGTTCTAGAGATCTGCTGTATGACATCGCACCCATAGTCAATAATACTGTATTTTACACTTAAACATTTGTTAGGAGGGTAGATCTCATATTAAGTGTTCTCACCATGATTAAAAAAAAAAAGTCATAGGATCAGGTCATTGGAGGCGAGGTCGCTGGCTCACTCCCTGCCTGGCCTGCTGCAGGAAATGGTCAGCAGCTGACTTCTTCACCAGAGTTTAGGTGGGTCGGTCTGAGGCGTGAGTGTGGAGGGGGCCCCCTCATGCAGTATGTCACTACTGTCTTTGGCTTATTGAATGTGGAGGCTGATGATAATGTAGGAATGAGGCTTTCCCATGCTTTTCTCCATTAACATGGCAACAGCCAAGTGCCCTTTCAATCATCCGTCCTTCTCTTAAGGCATAAGTGTCTTTTTTTTTTTTTTTTCCCCTGAAGACACTTTTCTTTTTCAGTGAGACAAAGCAGCAGCATTCAGGTCTTTGAACACTAGACCATGTCTTATCCTCTATTCGGCCAAACATTCCCATGGCCAAGGTCTAGGCCCGGACAGCTCCAGTGCGAATTCCACCTTGGACCTCAGGCCCCCACATCTCACTCTCTGACCTCCCCTCCTCCCAGCTCTCTTACACCTTCTCTCTCCTGGCCTCATCTGGCCTCCAGGCCAGAGGTGGCGAATACCTGCTATGGGGACTGCCATCCCTTCTGGGCCATGGTGAACGTTCCTGATTGATCATGCACTCTTCCCTATTGAGCACAGAGGTAACTTTGGAATCCTTCTCCGCACAAGATTCTATCAGTTGGAGCTGACAGCTGAGATGAAAGCCATTTACCATTCCTACTCCAATGACTTGACCATTTTCTTTCAGCCCATCAGGCTAGACCCTGTGGTTGATCATTTGAGATGGTCACAATACCCCTGTTCCCTTGCACACACACATGTCCAGCAAGGTGTTCCCTCCACTCTTATGCCCTGACTACTGCGTGCTGTTTGAGTATCTTGCATTACTATGTGGAATGGATGTCACATTGGTGGTCTCTACTTCAGAATTGCCTTTGGCTTGTTCTTTAATAGTATCTTCTTACATTCTCAAAGCAGCTTTCCAGAGCATAACCTGCCCTTTCAGTCAGGAGACTGATCACTAGATCACTAGCTAGATCACTCTAGCTCCGCCCCTCAGCTGTTAACCTCCCTTCCCACTTCATGGGGAAAAGTGGTAGTGGCTCCCTTGGCCTCCTCTCTCGCCTTCTTCCTCTGCCTCCCGCACGCAACCTGAACCCCCTCCTCATCTCCCACTTGAGAGCCTTTTTAATAACTGCCTGGAGGACTGCGTCCTCCCTTTTCTTTCTCCTGAGATGTTCACTTTTCTTTCACACTCAGCCACAGCTCACCTACTCGCTAAAACCTTCCTTGGCTAACTGTCCCTCACAAGTCGACTAGGAAGTTCCCTCCTCTGTTTTTCTGCTGCATCTTCTCTCTACCTGAATTGAGGTATTTACCCCTGTTCGTTGGCACATCTCTCCTTTCCAGTCCGACTTTCATTCCAGTCCGGCACAATGTCTGCAATGTGGCAAGGATTCAAGCCATACTTGTTGACTAAGCAAATGAATGAATTGGGAAATTGAGGCAGAGAATAGCTTTTGCCCATCTCTCAGAGCTGGCCATCGCCTCAGCCTTCCTGTTAAAATTCTTTGTCTGAACTTCTCTTTTTCAGTGCTGTTTATCATTTTGTAGCATTGGTTTTAGTTATCTACAGACACATCTTATCATCCTGTCCATCCCGGGGGGGCCCTTGAGGCAGCTATCTGGATCTAAATCAACTATGTATCTCTCCAAATGTATACATAGTATATCACTCTTGTTGCATTAATGTTTGTTGAATGCAGGAGTTGTCGTTATATTGCTTTGTTCAGAATAAGAGATCAATACAAGTGTGTTGAATTAATAGAATTTAACTCTTTGTCACGAAAATGTCAAAATACCTAAAAAAGACCAGAAACTAAACTGGGCTATAAAGTCCATGAGGGCAGGGATTGTGTGCCTGTCTTGTTTTCATATTATTCTTAGCAGAATGATGGACAAGAGATTTGGTACTAAATACTTGTTGATTAAATAACGAATATCTTTTCTCCGACCCTTAGGAAGAAAGCAACCCCAAGTGGCTGAGAGTAATTCTATTGTCATTTTTTATGAAGTTCCCCAGAACAGACAGCATGTTCTCTCCAAATACAATTAACCAACCGAAAGTCAGGAGGGGCTGTTGTCATAAGCACCTTACTCTTTTCCCTTGTTCAATGAACAAAAATCCTTTTGATTTGGGCTATATATATATATATATATATAGAATCCTGAAGCTCTGACATGGTGTTTGGGTTTCCAGAATCACTCACTCAGACTGACAGACTGTTATCTTTCCTGCTTAAACACTTTCCTTAATAGATGGAGTCTGGTGTCCTTACACACAAATGCATTCCCACATGGGAGAGTGGCCATATTTCAGCTGCAGTGATGGAGTGGGCAGTACTCTGTCAGATCAATTATGGACAAGGCCCATCTTCAACAGAGTTCCCTCAGTTTTTTTTTTTTTTTCTCCTGACAGTTCACCTTGTGTCCAACCTTCTGTCTCCTGGAGGCAGACCTGGAGACAATCGCATGTCACCTGCTGCCTTCCCTCCTGAGAACATGACACAAAGGAACACTTCCCTGTCAAATTCTTCGTTATCCTTCAGATGACTTTCCCTGATTTCTAGAATGGGCACTTACACCTGTCGGGGGTAGATAGACCTTCCTCATATTTCCACTATCACACTGTGAGGAATACCATCACTCCTTAGTTGAGTGAGTTCAAATATATAAGGTGGGGGTGCTGGGTGGCTCAGTGGGTTGAGCATCCAACTTCAGCTCAGATCACGATCTCACGGTTCGTGGGTTCCGGCCCCGCATCGGGCTCTGTACTGACAGCTCAGAGCCTGGAGCCTGCTTCCGATTCTGTGTCTCCCTCTTTCTCTGCCCCCCCCCCCACTCGTGCTCTCTCTCTCTCTCTCTCTCTCAAAAATAAACATTAAAAAAAAAACCATATGAGATGGCATGTCATGGTGACCTTAGGTTTCTCTTTCTTCTGAAGTAACTGGCGCTCTGACCACGGTGAACAAGACAAGCCGTCACTGGGCCTGGTTTAGGGAAGCAGGGGTTCTCTGTCAGTGGTTTTTCTCTTCTGTCTGGGCCATGGTGAGTGGTGGTCAGGGGAGTTGTTTGGCTTCCTGGCAGGCATTGTTTTTTTGTGAAACTTCATAAAACCTTCTCCCGGGGTGAGCCGAGGAGATGACGTCATCACATTCTGTTCTTTGGTCAAGTTTTCATAGTCGAGCTTGGCAGAAGCCAGTCCAAACATAATGAGAGCGGGCTGGCGGGGGGCACCATCCGGGGGGTCAGAAAAGTAGGCGCTCTTGTCCGTTTATAAAAGTGCAAGGCGGCAAAAGCGAGGTCAGCTCTCCCTCAAAATATTTTCGGGACGTGTCCACTTCTTCACGTCTCCTGCTTGCACTGAACCCAAGCCAACTCTGCTGCTCCAGCTGGACTCCTGCAGTGGCCTCCCCACTGGTCTCATGACCCATCCAAACAGCAGCCCAAAGTCTGTTTTTCTTTTTTTTATTTTATTTTTTTTTATTTTTAAAAAAAAAATTTTTTTTCAACGTTTATTTATTTTTGGGACAGAGAGAGACACAGCATGAACGGGGGAGGGGCAGAGAGAGAGGGAGACACAGAATCGGAAACAGGCTCCAGGCTCTGAGCCATCAGCCCAGAGCCCGACGCGGGGCTCGAACTCACGGACCGCGAGATCGTGACCTGGCTGAAGTCGGACGCTTAACCGACTGCGCCACCCAGGCGCCCCTCAAAGTCTGTTTTTCAATGCACATCATTTTAAATGCTCAAAACCCTTTCCTACCTTTCCCTCTTACTTAAAGTCCAATTCCCCACGATGGCCTGCCAGGCCCAGGAGACCTGCTCTCCCTCCTTTCAGATCTCATCTAGAGCCACTCCTCCCTCCCTCAGTGTATTCTGATCACAGTGGACTCCTCCCCTTCTGTGGGTGCACCAGGCTCCTTCCTGCCTTGTGTTTCTGCACTCGCCACTTTGCCTGCCTAGTATCTTCTCAGCTACACTTTTGCATGGTTATAGCCTTCTTGTCATTGAAGCCTCAGCTCACAGCAAGCTTCTCAGGTGACACCTCTCTGACCACCCGCTAGAAGGTCGATCCATCCACCGTGCCCTGTTTTATTTTCTTTATTGCACTCATGTCTACCAGGACTTCTCTGGTTTACCTTATTTGTCTCTCATGTATAGTAAGCTGCCCCCAGAAGAATGTTTTTCCCATGATCATCACTGTGTCCTTTGGGTTCAGAAAGATGCTTGAAACGAAGTAGGAGCTCAAGAAAAATTTGTGGAATTTTGACATTCCCTGAGTCTTTTTCTATGTCTACTTAGATTGCCCAGTTATACCTTTCATTGGTCCCTTTCTTTAAGAAACATCTAGGATATAGTTGATTACAGTTCTGGAATCTGATGATGTTGTGCTCAAGGTCTCACTTTGGCCACATGCTACCTGAGTAACTCTCTCCAAGCCTCAGTTAACTCATCCCTAAAATGGGGATAATAATCGCAGGGCAACCTCCCAAGCCAGTTGTGCAGAGCAAGTGGTATTTTATTGTATCTGAAATATAGTAATTGCTCCATTGAAATTAAAGTGTGGTCAGTTTATGAAGGGTAGAGTGGATTCAACGCAAAGCCTTGAAAGGAAAAATAGATGCCCACCGAGTCTTGTTTCCAAAAAAAAATTTTTAAGCAGGGAAGCCTTGCTGCCAGAGGGACCTGGGTTCTAATCCCGCCCCAACACATAAGAGTCACTTCATTATAGTTTCCTCTCTTGTACTGTGGAGAAAACAGTTCGTTTCTTGGGGGGTTGAGAGATAATGCCTACAACATGTCAAGCTGGTGCCTGGTTTTGGGCTTCATGAGCAACAGCCACTTTGCCTGTCTCCCATTTTCCTGGGTGGCTGGGTTTGCAGAGGGGAGAGGAAGAGAAGCAAAACAGACAATCTGGCAATCTGTGGAGAGTCTTTTCTAGCAGTTCTGATAAGCATGGGCCCAGGGGCTGTCTCATTTGACTTCCTCTTACTCACTTTCCTGTCTGGCTGGCAGTCACCAGGCTGGAAGCCATGCCGGGGCCCCTCACTGGTGGGTCAGTGTGTTTTATTTCCCCTTAGCCCTCTCTAATGAAAAGCACTCGCATCCAGTAAATCTTTCCTTTGCTCTTATTAAAGCACTTGATGTTGGTTATTGAGGTCTGTTCCGAGCTAGGTGAGAATCAATAAGGTGATCCACTAATCACTTCAGCAATCAACGAGCTATTTTCTCAGTTTGCACTCTGGCCAGTGCCCACAGAGCCCTCGTCACCCACGGAGCAGCATGGAGACTTCCCCCTTCATTTCCTCTCTCCCTGATGACCTCAGGGAGTCCCCAGGCCTCTGAGACAGCTCTGCTCTCTGCGTGCTCTCTGCTTGGCTGTGTTTGGCAGGATAATGACCACCTCTGTGCTTCTGGAAAATACTCCTTGACATTAAGGGCTGCGGACAGTCAATACCTGATTACAGAGTGGCCCCGTTTCGCCACTGTGTCTTTGCTCCGTGCAACTGCTTAGAATGAGGGTTACCCTATTCTGCAGAACAACACGCCTTTCTCCCATCTCAAGATTCCAAACCCACCTATGCTGGGAAGCCTTCAAGCCCCCAGGAAGACTCAGTTCCCCGGCCCTCGTAATGTTTTGAACACAGGTCTACTCCAAAGCACGTTGTACCATATCTAGCTTCTGCTCTGTTTTCTAGCAGGTCTGTGGTCTTCTTAAGGGCAGAAAGTGTGTCTTAGTCATCTCTGCATCAGACCCACCCTAATGCCCGGCACATGGTAAGAGCACAGTTGTGTTTGTTGGAAGGAAGGAAGGAAGGAAGGAAGAGCGGAAGGAAAGAAGGAAAGAATTGATTACTTCATAAAGTCTTAGAAATGAGAACAGTTTCAACTCTTGGCATTGCCAATGCCTGCAGGGTGACCTTAGGCAAGATATATAATCTGGTTCAGCCTCAATTTCCTCATCTGTCAATGAAGTGGATAATCCCTCAAATTCCTCCGAGCTGAAACATTTTGTAATCTTATGCCTCTAAGCCTAGGTTTCAATGCTTTCGTACCCAAAGCCACTTTTTGTAACAAGCATTTTGAAATCCCCTTTGGCCAACACGAAATGAAACACTCCCATAGTATGACCTATCTCCAACCAATGTTCTAACTGTACTATGAAAGCAAAATAATTTATGATAAGACAGTATATGTTCCTTTAGGTAACGGCATGGTTGGGACCTCACTAGAAGACGAAACTGAGGGGTCAGATGCTTGTACACACTTCCATGAGAATCACGGGACGATGGCTGCCATTGTTAATGAAACCGTGTTTAATGATGAAGGCTTAAAGCAGTGTGCAGTGTTTCCAGAACTGACAGAGTAGTCACAGTGGAAAATTCAGGATGTGTAAAACAAATAATAAGCTCAGATAATTATAAACAGGCTTTTCACCATGTGAATATCAAGTGAGATGTTCAAAATTTCTCTTCCTTACAGTGCAGGCCTGTCCCCGACCTTGAGCGTCTCTGGAGTCTTTGGCCTGCTGCTTACCAGCAAGGCCTCCGCTCATTCTGCCAGCCAAGAACCTCCCCACCTACCAATATCCAAAATGCTGTCTACAGGATGGTACCATTCCCACCCTAAGCTTTGAAACATGACGTGAAAGGTTGGCTTTACAGATGGGGGATCTGCGTAGTCACTCAGGGCCAACCTGTTCTTAGAAGGGCTCTGCACTTGCTTTAATACTCTGTTGTCACCGCCTTAAAAATCCCTGAGTTTTGAGCAAGGGGTCCTGCGTTTTCGATTTGCCCCCCCGCCCTGCAAATTATACAGCCAGCCCTGGCTGTGTATCTTGCTAAGACCCTTGCATTCCTAAGTATTTGAAAGATGCTTAGTGTTCGAATGACTGTCTTCTTTTGGCACCAGTGTTTTCTTTTAATCAGATAGATCATCTCTATTTTTATTGGTTGACCCGTGATCAATTCTGTCACACATTAAACCAATACGTATTGAACTTCTTCTACATTCAAGGGAGGCTCTGGAGTCAGCAGACCTGAATTCTAATCCTGAAAGACCCTTGAGCTCTCTTTCTTTAAGCGGGTATCATTAATAACAACTGTCCTTGCTTGCTGCACAGAATACCCGTGAAGGCGAAAAGATACAGTGCACTTGGAAGTAAATCGGCACTCTGATGCGCATGTCGGTTGGTAATTCTGCTCTTGTACTACTCTTCACCTCTGGACTGGAATTCCCTCCTTTTTTCCCCAGTTAGAGGTCATGGAACGTGACACTCTTGACAGGGCACCCAATCCTGCCTTTCCTATGAAAAGCAGGAAATGATAGAATAATTGGATTCAGCAAAGTCTATCCATTTGAATTTCAGTAATTTGGAATTCATGCTAATGTGTTAAAGAATTTCACCAAAAAGAAAAAAAAAAAAGATTTGTTAAATTCAGTTAATCTGAGGATTGTGGATGTTTTGGGCTAAAACGGGCCTCAAAAAACTATCCAGTGCTTCGATCTGCTATAGCACCCGTATCGACTATTCAGAGAGCCAGCTTTGGAGAACTCTCATGATGTGTGCTGCGGACACATGTGCATCCCGTGCTAAGAACATTGAAAAAAGCAATTTCCCAGGCTTCACACGCTAATTACAAATTAGTCTCATCTACTCATTAAAGCAGGGCAGGCAGCATGCCTTCCACTTGGCAACACTTATTTAATCTACTTGTATTTTGTAGTAACAAAACTGCACAGAGAAGACATAATTTATAATCCATACTTTTCACTAATTCAGCTCACCCTAAGCAATTAATTTTTTATTCGTAAGGTATTACCATATTAAGCAGAAATAAAAAATAGAAAGACTAACTTTAAAAAGTGTTATGTTTAGAATCCACTGGGATACGGTTAATTGGTTCAGGATGGGTCGGCAGCACCCATTGGTGCTTCAGAGAAAGGTAAAAGCTGGTTTTGTTCTAATTGGTGGGAATTATGGACTGAGTCACGGTACGGGCCAGGCACCGTGTCACATCCAGGACGATCCCAGCCCTGCCATTTCCGGGAAGAGAAAAGGCCATTGCATTTGGAGACTGGAGTTCTTCGCTTTGAGGTGCCTTTATGGAAATAGAATTGACCCTAGCCAAATTTTTGTGTGGATTACCTGCTGTATATAGTAAGTAGCTGACGGTTTGGAAATTAATACTTTTTGATAGCATGAAGAAAAATGCAGATTTTATTTAGACAGGTTTAAAGACATTTTTTCACATGTTTACTTATTTCAGAGAGAGAGAGAGAGAGACAGACAGAATCCAAAGCAGGCTCCAGGCTCTGAGCTGTCAGCACAGAGCCCGACGCGGGGCTCGAACTCATGAACTGTGAGATCACGACCTGAGCTGAAGTCAGACACTCAACAGACTGAGCCACCCAGGCACCGCTATTTAGATAGATTTTATATGCAAACCTATTTATGTGCACATGGATGAGAGTGTGTGTGTGTGTATGTGTGTGTGTGTGTGACATGAAGCATGAGGAGGTCAAACAGTCATGCCCTTTGATAATACTGCCAGGGTGGGCTATTACATAGCGTTGGAAGCACTCAAGCACTTTGCAAGCCGAATGTCACTGCTCAAAGTGGGTGTGAAATCCTCCTCCTGCTGCCGAAGCTCACAGGATATAAAGCGATACAGCCGCCTAAAAACAGGGGGGCAGATGATTCAGGTTAGAGAGACAGGGAGCTGCAGCAAAACACTGAAGACATTTTAAGAGGGTGTTGGGGGGAATCAAAGTTTTCCCTGGAAATAAACTATTTAACCCTTACGACCTAGTATTTAAAGGCTGTGTTCGAAGGAAATGTGTGGCAAAGACTAAGGCTTGTTTGTCCGTAACGGGTCTGAAGCAAGAAATGGGCATTTCTCCTTGAAGAGTGTGGGACAAGGGCGTGGGGACCCAGGGACAGGGTTGTTCTGGGGCCTCATTAGTTGCAACAGTCCTTCAAATCCTGCCAACCGCCTGCCTTCAGCTCACTGTGGAGCTTGTGAAAAATGCTAATTCCACAGCCACACTTCAGGTTTGCTGAATCAGGAATATGTGTTTTTAACAAGCTTCCTTGGTGGTTCTTAATTCACCCTGAAGGCTGAGAATCAGGTCTTCTGGGAGGAACTGGATAAGTATTGGTTTAACGTCTCTCTCTCCTCTCCAGAATACGCGTCCCGTGAGGATGAAGGCCCATGTCTTGTTCTCGCATCTAGTTTAGTCCATCAACCATGAATGAATGAATAAATGAAGGAAGGAAGGAAGGAAAGAAACTACAAACCGATACCACAAACCCATAGTGTATCACTTATAGTTCTTTTTCATTTTGGTAGTAGAGCCAACAGATTCTAGTTCTTATTTCAGAATGGGATCGGACAATTTGTAATACAATTCATTATCTATATGTGTATCTATCTATAGATATCTTGCCTTCAAAAACCGTAAAGCATCGTTGTGTATGGGTATCTCGAGTAGGTGCATTTTTCCTGATGATCACAGTGAAGATTTTGGCACTCGGCGTGGAGAGTGCCAGGTGTGTGGAGCGTCCCTCCCAGGATTCTTTCTTAATTAAATTTGTTTCCGTCTCTGCTGTATTTTTTAAAAATGTTTTTATTTTTGAGAGACAGAGAGAGACAGAGCATGAGCAGGGGAGGGGCAGAGAGAGAGAGAGAGGGAGACCCAGAATCCGAAGCAGGTTCCAGGCTCTGAGCTGGCAGCACAGAGCCCGATGCGGGGCTTGAACCCATGAACCACGAGATCATGACCTGAGCCGAAGTCAAGATGCTTGAACCGACTGAGCCACCCAAGTGCCCCACTGTCTCTGCTGCATTTTACACACCTCTGGGAGGTGTCAGAGAGGTGAAGCAAGGGAACATGTATGAACTTCCAGTTAAAGCCCTGAGGAAAGAGTTCAAAGACAAAACACATCACACGCTGGTGGTTTGAACATCTTTCAACTGCCTCCCTGTTGCATAACCTAAGGATACAGTGAGACTGCAACTCTACCTCAAGCCCGTCTTCCCCAGACAGAGGTTGTTTCACAAAACCCACTCAGGCCTTTCTTCTCAAGTTCTTCGTACACTTTTCACCAGAAAAAAGAAATCATTCATATCTAACAAAGGGTCTTGGATTCTTTAGAGAGTTTCCATTATAAGTTTTTGGCACTGCTACTTCCCTGGGCTCAGGTTACTCTTCTGATCGCCCTTCTTTCATCTGCTGAAAATGGATTATTTCCTTATTAGCCTGAAACCGTTACTGTTCACCGGGAGCAGCCTATGCATGAACAATGTAAAGTCTGGAATATTGCTGGGGATCCACAGTTGCTCAGAAAATTACCTTTAAAAAAAAAAAAAAAAACAAGGTTTCCTGAGAGTGGGTTGGCAGTGTGTATTCTGGAAAGGGTTATTATCAGCAGGAAACTTTCCAGACCTCTCTGTCTTGAGAAAGCTGAGCCTTGCTGACACGTGTTGAGAAACCACAGCAAAGCATTTTCTGAGGAGCCCTGGGGTTCTGAGGATATCCCTCATGGTCCTGCCCCATTGGGGTGCTTGGGCCTCGGGGACATGTTGAAGAGACCCGCGGGTAGGTCTCCAAGTCCTTGATACTCTGCTTTAGTCAGAGTCCTTTTCCTTTGAATTATTTGACCATTGAAATTCTGCTTCTTAGTTCATTTGAAAAAAAAAAAAAGAACCCCATTCCTTGATATTTTAGAAATCACTTTTACAGAATAGCTCAAATTTGAAACATTTCCTAAGGTTCTTAACCAGGGTCTGTGGGCATTACTCAGGGATTTATGAATTTGGGTGGGAAAAAATTACACTTTTATGTTTACTAATCTATGATTGAAGTTTATAATTTTTAGTAATTATGATTACAGGTGAGTCACAGTCATATCAGCAAAACCCATGACTATGTCCCTAATATAAATCACAATTGTTTTCATATTGCATTGCGGTTGTTGAAAGTACCTGGAAACATTATTCACATATACTATTATTTTGAAATTCTAGTAGTCATTAGTTTCTCCGATAGAACTTCGTTTTTGATGCATTAATAAAGAAGCACTTAGAGGCACCCGTGTGGCTCAGTCAGTTTAAAAGTCTGACTTCAACTCAGGTCATGATCTCACGGTTTGTGAGTTTGAGCCCCCTGTCAGGTTCTTTGCTGACAGTTCGGAACCTGGAGTCTGCTTCGGATTCTGTGCGTGTCTCTTTCTCTGCCCCTCCCCTGCTCGTGCTCTGTCTCTCTCTCCTTTTCTCTCTCAAAGATAAAGAAACATTAAAAACATAAAAAAAGAAGCACTTATATTATCAAAGCACAGTGTTTTACATATTCTGATAACTAGAATTCAGTATTATTAGTGTATTTGGTAGTTCAATGCATTTTCTTTTATGCATTAAAAAGAAATTATTTTATTTTAGAGAGAGACAGAGTGCACATGAGTGGAGGAGAGGGGCAGAGAGAGAGAGAGAGAGAGAGAGTGAGAGAATCCCAAGCTAAGCTCAGAGGCTGATGCAGGGCTGGTTCCCATGTCCCTGGGATCATGACCTGAGCCGAAATCTAGAGTCAGACACTCAACTGGCTGACCCACCCAGGTGCCCCTAAAAAGAAATTATTCTGACAAAAGTTTCATGGGCTTCCCCAGACTATTAAATGGGTCTACAGCACAAAAAAGGTTAAGAAATCCTGAAATCAAGTCGGTGTCTGCGTTCTGTTGTTTCAGTAGCTAATGGGTTATATAATAAGGTGAAAAGGGTCCTAGACTTGAAATCACAGGACCCAGGTTTGAGTCCCACCTCTGCCACTTGTCAGCAAGAGAGCAAATTGTGAGCTCCTTGTCATTACAGAGAAATAATAGCTCCCTTGTGGGGTTATTGGGAGGGTTAAATAAATGGTGTGGGCTCCCCCAGTCTATGGTCTCCCCATCTCACTTCTTTTATCACAAATATGCATGCGTTTCCCTTCTGGAAAAAAAAATCCTGATGTTGCCACCTCACCCCTGCCTACGGGATTTTGTCCAGCTTCTCGGCACAGCGTAAGGGGGCCCTACCCCACCTCGCCTCTGCTCCCCACTAAACCATGTTGGCCACAAAGAACGTTTTCCACTTCTTTGCCACATCCTGCATTTCCTTCCTTTGGACCTTTGACCATGCGTTGCTTGTGCCTGTAATGCCTGGTCCATCTAGAAAGCCTCTACTCAAGTCATGATGCATCTCTGCAGCCTTTTCTGCTTCTCAAGGCCAACTCCTCCCCTCCACCATGCTCCCAAGGACTTGCTCTGGTCCCCTGTGATAACATTCACACGTGTCATATTAATTCGTTTGTTCCATGTTTGGTTCTGTCATTCTCCATTATATCATGACTTTTTCCAAGCTTGGGATATGGAGTTGTATAAGGGAGGAAATTTGCACGCCTTGAAAAAATGTGTTTATATTATAATTGCATCAGTTTGATTTTAACTGTGATCATTCTTGTATTCTGAAATGCCAGAGACCACGGAGGACTTGCGGTTTTTATGTGAATCCAAAGGTGGCGTTTATAAAAAGTTGAGAACATTTATCTGTTGAGGGAAATGGAGTAAAAAAAGTCAAGAATGGCAATACATGTGGCAAGTTCCGGGGAGGCACACAGGAGGGGGCTTAGCCAGGGATGAGACCATCTTCCTTGAGAAGTTCCAGTTTATTTCCCCCTCCTGAAATGAACTTGCAGGACCACCTTTACCTCTCTCCTTCCCTTTCAGCTCCATAGAGTTCTCTAGAAGGAGCATGCAAGGCCAGTGCAAAAACAAGGAAAGGACAGAGGCTTCTCTCCTGCCCTGCTTTTGGTTTCAGATTCTTGCAGAGGTGGTATTCTGGCTAGAGAAGTCAGTGGCTGGCGGTGGGGCTATTTCGTCCATCCACACAGATGCAGGTTCTGAAATCCTCACAGCTCAGGGCAGAGGGACCATGGGGTAGACCTGCTGGGGTGTGTACAAGAGGTGATCCTGGGGGCAGAAGGTGGGAGAGACGGCCCGCATCTGGTGAAGCAGATATGCACACCCCCCTTGAACCTCGTGACAGAAGTGTGAGTTAGATATTCTTTGCATCTCACAGATGAAGGAACTGAAGCTCAACACACACACACACACACACACACACACACACACATGCACGCACACGCACACATGATTTGCTCAAATTTCAGTGGTGGTGCTGGGGTTTGAACCCATAATACGAGTTCATGTGACTCCACAATCCAGGTTCTTTGTCCTCGGCAAACTGTACAAATAGCACGCATCCCAGCCTCACATCCTGATTCACCCTGTGGTCCTCGCTGGTCCAGGTGACCTTGGTTTCCCACAAAAAGGCGAGAAAGGGATGTTCACTCATCTTTAGCGTTACGTTTCGGGCAAATTAAAAACAAGAGAATGTATCTATAGTACATGAATAGCTTTTTGGCTCATAAAATGCCGTCCCATAATCATCTTCTTGGACACCACACCTCCCCCTCCCGGCCCCCAGTTTACAAACGAAGAAGTTGAGGCACAAAGTGGTTAAGTGACTTGCCCAAGGGGGAGATTTGTTCAGTCATAAAGATGGGCCTGAACTTTCTCTACTTTGCATTCTGACTTGAAGGGCAGAGAACATATGCTCAAGGGGGAGGTCTCACTAACTTTCATGTCAGATCGTCCTCTTGCTAATTTAATCCTGTCATTCCTAGTTACATCCCTTTGGAAAACCACCACCGATCCTTTCTCTTTTGATATTTTCATGCTAAAAATATTCCCCGCACAGCCACCTCACTCTTTCACAAACAAGCAACTCGGCACCCTCCCCACAAACGTACACAGCCCATCCCACCCGCACCCGGGCCCCGGGTCGCTGTAGCTTCCCTTCCAATTGGAATTTATTCAGAGCCTCCCACTATAGGAGGGAGCAAGGAGGGAGGCAGTTATCTTTGTGGATGTGGGCGCTCCTCGATTCTTTGTCCGCGTGGCTGTGTCCCAATTAGAGCCAAGGGCTCCCCAAAGGGGGAGGCTTATTTAAGTTTGGTAAATGCTGCCCTCCAAAAACCACTCGACATAAATGTTTCATGGCTAGCCTCTGCGAGGCCAGGGCTGGAACATTCAGCTGTGAGGGTGTTTATATTTGCGGAGTTCTCCTGAACATTTGCTGCGGGTTTCAAACAGCTGCTATGCTAAAGCTCTGGGGATAGGAGGATCATGAATATTCAGGTGAAGCCACCAGAATGAACAGCCGTTAATAGAATAAATGCCTAAACAGTTGTGTAAGGCTTATTAAGACCTATTGGGGCTGAGATAATAAATTCCCACTCTGACATGTTGCAACTACTCTCGCTTAAACACTTTGGACCACCTCTTCTGAACTGAAGGGAAAAATGATGTTAGTGCTCTGCGCGAACACAAAGAAACACCTGGAAGCCTTGGCAAGGGGATGAGATTTGGCAGAGATCTTTCTGTGTACCGGCGCATCCTCAGGAAGATGATGTGCTGTTCATTGTTCGTGTTGTCAAGGTTATCTCAGTCGATGACCGGCTGGAACGGGCACAGCTCTCGCACTGGAGAAAATCCGTCCCCACGCCATCACACGGCCCAGACATCAGCAGAGCGGCCACACGAACCTCTGCGGCACCGAACCTGGCCATCGGCGTCCACACCCGCAGCGCCCGCGGCCTGGGACCTCTCCCTCCGTCGGCCTCGCGCGTGGCGGCACTGGAGGGACCGGATATACATTAACATGAGGCTCTTTCCCCTTCTGCTCCAAAAATCCATAGTGGGAACATGATGCAAAGATTGCAAATGTAAAAGTGACCTTTCCAAGTGGCAACACCTGCTGTGTTAAAAAGTCCATTGCAGCCTGGGTTTGAAATGTGCATGCTGTAAACATGGGGAGTGTGGGAGATAGCAGAGAGGAGCTGTTTTCTCCTTTGGACGCTGGCTGTCACGTTGTGTTAGACTGAGTCAAACTGCTCAGTTCTGGCACCCGGAGTCACAAGGCATTAACCGAGGGGAACCAGAAGAACTCACTCAGGTTAGCACCTAGAGGCAGACTCAGTAATATTTGATCAGAAACCTGGTGTCAATTCACATAAAGGGCATTTGACTTCAAATAAAGGCGACTAACTCAATCAAGGAAGCTTGTACATGCAAGGCCACATTTGTTTCTCCGAAGCTGTCAGGGAGAGCTCATACACACTGGTCGTGTTCACTTACTTCCTCCATCTCTGAAGGCCCCATGGGGTCCTGTGGAAGACCCTGAATCATCAGAATTGTTTGGAAAACACACCCCAAAGAGATGCACATTTCCCAGCGCGGCTTTGTAAGAGCAGTAGATTGGAGGGCGATGCAGATCTGAGGTTACGTCAAGGCCTGAGTGACCCAAGGCAGGTTACTTGACTTCTCTGAGGCACTGATGCCTCATCTGTGACTCAGGCATTATCCTACCTATTTATGAGCTTATCTGAGGATTGAAAACATGTAATTCACCTGGTGAAGATACTGGCTCATGGTAATTCCTCAATTAGTATTGTTTATTCTTTTGTTCCACAATCATTCATGAGTTTGTTAACTTTGCCTCCTCCCCATGACTTGGAAAGGGTTAGGGCTAGGAAATCCTCTTGCAAAAGCAGAGGTTAGCTTCTTTATCATGCAGTTTCAGATGTCTCCACGCCTCTAACATACTGGATAAATCAGTACTCCAGGCAAATGGAAGGGGGAAAAATTATGTGCTTCTTTCTTTCAGCCCTCTGTACTCTACTTTCCAGTGATTGTGGGTGAACTGGTCATCAATGTCAAAACAAACTCTGTTTTGGAAGCTTTTGTGTCATGGTCAAAGTTACAGAAGAAGCAGAGATAAGTATCATAAATTAATTAGTCAAAGCAACTTAAAAAAATTTTTTAATGTTTAATTATTTTTGAGAGAGAGAGAGAGAGAGAGAGAGCATGAGCAGGGAAGGGCAGAGAGAGAGGGACACACAGAACTGAAAGTGGCTCCAGGCTCTGAGCTGTCAGCATAGAGCCTGATGTGGGGCTTGAACTCACAAACTGTGAGATCATGACCTGAGCTGAAGTCAGACGCTTAACCGACTGAGCCACCCAGGTGCCCCTAAACCATCTTTGAACTGAAAGGGCATTTCTTTTTCAAGAATGGCCAAAAGGGTAGGGGGAACGGGCAAGAGACCAGGTAGCAGAGGTGCCTCATAAAGCCTGAGGGCTAGAACTGGACATCAGTCTGTATTTTGAAGAAAGAGGTATCGTTTTTGTTCCACTTATCAAGTAAGTCAGGAGGGGATCCGATAGTTATCGTTTTTCCAGAAGTGGAGTAGAAAGTGACCCTGAAAATCTGTCCGAAAGGCAGAACTCCTGTAGAAGAGGGGGTAGAAAACCTTTCCTTCCATGCATTCTTGATGCAGTGAAGACAGTCATTTGCCTGCAAGGACGCCTCCTGGCAGGAGTTTGGATGGGGTTGGTAGATGTGTTTAGGAAGCTGCCGGCAGAGCCTGCTTGTCTGGCCAACAGCCGGGGCCTGGCTGATCTGAGACCAGATCATCGCACCATTTCTCTTCCTCCTGCTTTTCCCTCCCCTATCATGGGCTAACAGTCATCTCATCACCTCCCTGCCTGCCCTACTTGGCGCCCCTCAGGATTGATCATCACTCCCTGGGTTCTGATTTGAAAAGTTCCACTCCAGGACAGAGATCTCTGAGAATTCTGTTTTGTTATTTCTATCACACAACAGGCGTGCTCGCTGGGCAAACCCGTGATGAGCAGGAGACCCTCCAGGGCCCTGGGCTATGGATTTGACATGTTAACGATTCCTGCCCCTCTTGCCCCAGATCTCCTTGTCACATGAAGCTACTCTACCATTTCTCTTTCCCTCTGAACCTGAACAAATAGTAAACAACACATGCTTTTCATTCTAATTCTGGAAAAGAAGAGCTGTTTCCAGTGAAAGTCCGTGCCAAGTGGAGTCCCTCTTTTTCCAAGAGGTTTTGGGAGGGAGCGATTTTATATTCATCCAACAAACAGGGGGAAACATGCAAAATGGGGGTTGCTTCATAGATAGCCAGTGCAGGATGGGACTGAGAGATGGTTGACCTCAGCCTGCCAGTGCAGGTGAGGAAATCTGGGGCCCAGAGGTTAATGACTGCCCCGACATTTGAGAAGTTGCAAGAGAGCTGGGGCTGCCCTTGGAACTAATCATAAGGATAAAGTACATTTACCGAGGACTTTGTTTTAGGTGCAGGCGTTCTCTCCTTACTCCAGAACAGTCCTCTCCTACTCAGGTGAGGAAGGTAGGGCTTGGGGCAGAGAGGTAGCTCACCCAAGGTCACACAGATGGGAACTGGCAGACTGAGGACTCATACTTGGGTCAGCATCTGAGGCTGATGCTTCGACATCCTGGAGCCCTTCCCATGGCTCCTGCCTGGAGGGACGGTGGTCCCTGAGGCCAGAGGAGAACTGAGGCTTCCATGCTCTCAAGCGGCACCAATTAGATCCAACTGCCCACGTGAAGTTGTCCGAGCAGAGCCAGCGAGAATCAAGGCAGTGGGCTTGCAGATCTGTGCTGAACTTCAGCCAGTGAGCCTAAGCCACTTGTTGCACCTCTTGCCATCTTTGAGTCAAAACCCCTTATTTGGCCGTTGTGGTTAGAGGTGATTTTAAATACGTTCCAGATGTGACCAGAGGCTGGTGAGCCGGTCTCCGGGCATGAAGGAGCTGGGCCATGTGTGCACTAGCACCCAGGGCTGGCTCAGGAAGCGGGTCTATCAGCTGAAAAGGTAATAAGCTTCCTTTCGCCTCTGGCCAGAGGAAACGTGGGGTAGGAGGGGGAGGGCTACAGCTGGCTTGAGCTGGATGAGGGGGGGAGGGGCGGGAGGAGAGGGCCGATCCCAAAGGCAAGCAGCCCACTATTTCTGTTTTTGTTCAGTGTGCAGGGGATGCATGATTTTTGGAGTCAGACTCGGGTCTGCACTTTAGCAGCTGTAGCCGGGAAGTCGCTTAATTCCTCTAAGCCTCAGTATACTTGTCTATAAAATGGGGATCAATACCTGCCTTTGTAGGGCTGCTTTGAGAATTAGTGGGGAAAGCATGCAAAGAATCACAGACAGAAAATGTTGGCTATTATATATTAAAACAATTTTTTTTGAAATGTTTTTTTACTTTTGAGAGAGAGACAGAGACAGAGCATGAGCGGAGAGGGGCAGAGACAGAGGGAGACACGGAATCCGAAGCAGGCTCCAGGCTCTGAGCTGTCAGCCACAGAGCCGGACACAGGGCTCGAACTCATGAACTGCGAGATCATGACCTGAGCTGAAGTCAGACGCTTAACCAACTGAGCCACCTAGGTGCCCTGGCTGTTATATTTTTTACTTGGGGGCAGGAACAGTAATTAAATCAGTAGTTTTTAGAATTTTTCTCCAACTCTCTCTCCCTGTTCAAAAGTTCCTGATTTTATTTTAAGTTTATTTATTTATTTTGAGAGAGAGAGAGAGAGAGAGAGAGAGAGAGAAACAGAGCATGCTAGCAGAGGAGGGGCAGAGATAGAAAGGGAGGGGGGAGAGAGAGAGAGAGAGAGAGAGAGAGAGAGAGAGAGAGAGAATCCCAAGCAGGCTCCACACTGTCAGCACAGAACCTGATGTGGGGCTTGATCCCGCAAACTGTGAGATTATGACCTGAGCTGAAATCAAGAGCAAGAGACATAACTGTCTGAACCACCGAGGCGCCCCAAAAGTTCCTGAATTTTTACAGAGAGTGGAAATATTCTAAAGAGAGAGGAACATTTCTTGGTTTCCTGAATGGGGTTGGTGGATGGGGATGCCAGCTGCTCTACACAAAGAAGAGATACAGGGTGTGGTGGGAGTGGCCAATGGAGGGGAGGAGTCTAGAGAAGGTGCAGGGAGGAGCTGGAGGCAGCAGCAATTGCAGGGAAAGACACTTTGGGGAACAGAGAGATTTCTGAGGACGAGTTAGAGGAGGTTCTACTTTTTGATACGAAACGTAAACCTCTCACTTCATCTCCATTAAGAAGCCTTTGGTAAAAACCTATATTACTGTGCAGCGGCTTTGGAGTATGGTTTGTGATACTCATTGATGACAACCTTCAGGATAAGTGGCTCAAAGTAGCTCAGTTCCATTCAAATTACTTTCCAGGCTCTGGACAGGGTGGGGCAGAGTTACTTTCTATTCTCTGCGAATTGGTCCATGCGATGAAACGAAGCAGACTCACGGGAGCGGTAATCAGTTGGCATGCTGGACTGAGTTGCTTTGAGAGAGGATGAAATTGGCGATGGTATGGATGGGCGAAAACGATGAAGTTCGCTCTCAGATCTGAAGACTTTGAAGCATTTCAAGAACAAGGCAGCAATTTTTAGGTGTCTTTCTTAATAGTAATGTAGGGTTGCAGAATGTCAAGGAGGAAGAGCTCATGGGGCCATTTGAGTCCTGTAGTACATGACAGATGGACGTCCCAGTGACAATAATCAGGGGACTCTGTTCTCTGGGTGTCTTGGAAGGAAGTCTGCACAGGGTGGGGAGAGGATAGAGGGAACCCAAGCCGGCTTTGCCAACTCTCCTTGTGACTGCCATCCAGTCTTAAAGGTTCTCAGGTCCCTCTGGGACCTTACGGTCAACTACAGGGCCCTTGAGATCTACTAGGTTATCATGACAGTACATTGCACGCTAAAATACCACGCAAATATACAGTACGATACAAATATGACAAAGCTCTAGACTTCACCTTGGCTTTGATGCTTCCAACTTTGGTGACCTTGGGCACTCATGTGACCTCTCTGAGCCTCAGCTTCTCTGAAGGAAAGCAGCGGCAGCAAAATTGACTCTGCTGGGTTGTTTTGAGGGTCCAAGAAGTAACATTGGCAAGTGTTTCATAAAGAGTACAGCGCTATCAATGTAAAGGCCTGTTGTAACTGATTTTACTGCTTATGGATTTTAGTATTGATCTCATGTAGATTAAAGAACAAAATGGAGCCTTTATATTAAACACCACATAGGGCATAGAGCTTTTTAATGCCCTGCAACACTCATTTCCAGTAAGAGGAAGAATGTAAGCCTTTCTGAAATGAAACACTCTTCCAAAACCATTTTATTTGAACTTAATTTTACTATGTGGCTAGCGTGGGCAGAGTTCTGTGGGTAATAAATGACTCACCCCTCAAGCTTTTCCAACAACAGTGAAAAGTTACAGCTCTTTGATTTCCCCAATAAAGAGTTATTAGCAGTAATAATCCCAGAGAATATTAGGTTTAGGTGCTGTGGTCCCTGTTCTCAGGGAGGCCCCGGCTTGAATACAGGAAATACTTCATGATAGCTCAGCAGCTAACGAGAACGGATGCAGAGCCCTGGGGCTCCAGGCTGCGATGGTGGCTGCCTCATGGAGTCAATCCACTAGCCTCTGACTCGCTCATCTCAACTTGGGTGCGACAGCCCTGAACTTACACGGCCTGCTGGATGGACAGAGGGCCCTGCAAGTCTCCACACACTACATGTCCCAAACCAAACAAAGCATCTCCTCCTCAGACCCATTCCTCCTGGTTGATTACCTGTCTTGTTAGTGACACCACCATCTCGCTGGTCCCAGAGAGTCAAGATGTTAGCATCTCAACTGGGATCATCCTCTCACTTCCCAAGGCCCATCAGGATTGGACTATGGCCAGCCAGGCACATCATCTTGTTGACGTTGGCATTTGTCGTGCCTTTCCCATTATTGTACCCGTTGTCCCATTTCAGGCCCTTATTCTCAGGTAGACGATGGAAGTCTTGCTTATCTTTAACTAATCCTATCTGGATCTGGTTGTTCTGCCCTCCGGTGGTGTGTCCTTCCATACGATTTACTCTCCACTCATCTGCCATTCTGATCTGAAAACACAGATCTGAACATCCCACTACCCTGCTCATAAGTCTTCTATGGCTCCCGCCTGCCTATACAATGATGTTTAAATTCCTGGGCCTGGTATTCTAGACCCTCCACTATCTGGTCTTTTTGATCATTCCCTGAACCTCGTTCCTCAGCTGCATTCAACTACTTGCTGTTTGTTAGACACACTTTGCTTTCGTGCTTCTGTTCCTTTGTTCATGCAGTTTTCTCCACATGTCAGATCTCTGCCCATCCTCCCAGGAGATCCAAAAGTGGCACCTCTCCCAGGAGGAGTCCCTTAGCTGGAAGCAAATGCCTTTTTAACCTGTATGTCTACAGAACTTTGCATCTTGGGTCAGCTCTTATGTACTCACTATACCATGAAATCTAAGTGTCACAGGCAGGGAGCAGCACAAATGATACTTTCTCAGGGAGCTCACCTCTGAACTCTCCCTTTAAAGTATATTACCCCCTATTAGTCTTTTTCATAGCATCTCATTCTTTTCATGTACCACATTTGTAACTTTGTATTTGTGTGTATGCTTATTGCTTAATATCTGCCTAACTTATTGCACTGCAAACTCCTTCTGGGCGTGGACCATGCCAATTTGTTTCTGTTTATCACCAGTGTTTACCAAAAGTGCTTGGCTCATAGCATGTGTTAAGTAAACAACAGTTAAGTAAGTAAACAAATGAATGAAATGTCTGCAACCCTACCTAGATTGTTAACTTCTTTTTTTATGTTTTTTTTTTTTTTTAATTTTTTTTTTTTAACGTTTATTTATTTTTGAGACAGAGAGAGACAGAGCATGAACGGGGGAGGGGCAGAGAGAGAGGGAGACACAGAATCGGAAACAGGCTCCAGGCTCTGATCTGTCAGCACAGAGCCCGACGCGGGGCTCGAACTCACGGACCGCGAGATCGTGACCTGAGCCGAAGTCGGCCGCTTAACCGACTGAGCCACCCAGGCGCCCCTTTTATGTTTATTTTTAAGAGAGAGAGAGAGAGAGAGCGCAAGTGAGGGAGGTGCAGAGAGAGAAGGAGACAGAGGATCCAAAGCAGGCTCCACACTGACAGCAGAAACTCCAATGAGGGGCTCAAACCCATGAATCATGAGATCATGACCTGAGCTGGAGTCAGAAGCTCAACTGGCTGAGCCACCCAGGTGTCCCTAGACTGTTCTTGGGGATATCTTTGCATGTCACCATTCCATCTATCAGAGTCCTGCTGGCAGGCGCCCAAAAATAATTGAATTAGATTTTAATGTCAGGTCTTTATTTCTTTCTGTTGATTGAGGAAACTACTGTGGCTGACTTGTTGGCCTTCAGATTTGTCCATGAAAGAAGAGTGATGGGAAAGTATGCAATTAGATAGACTTTGTTTGCGTGCTAGCAGATTTCCACATAGGAGGTCCCCAACATGCTTTCTGGTTAAAAAAAAAAAAAAAAAAAAAGCCTTCTCCTGGTAAAGCAGATTCACAAAGTGGATGTTAGCAGCCAAGAGGTAATTAACAAATTTCTGACATGAGTCTGTTCATACTGCTACTATCAGGGGTAATCATGTTGGTTTAAGGAAGACCTTTTGCCTTGATTCAAGGAAGACATTTTGCCTTGATTCTAAGAGCTCACACATGAAAATGTCATTAGACATGGATTCTGGCAAACTTAACGTGTGCAGAAATTCATGTATGTGTTCCTATTGTGGAAGAACTATAACTTTAATGTGGGCAGGGCATAATTTGTTTGTGAATTAATTGATTAGACAAATTGTCCAACCATTCATCTCTTTGTTCTTTATTTTGTTCTTCCATTTTTCACTCACTCATTTGTTGGCTCACTTGACAAGTATCTGAGAGGTAACTGTGGGCTTAGTAGACTGAACACTGTAAGCAAAAACACGACAAGTACCAGGACCATCCCTTGGTGAGAGGTTAATGTGCCTACAGGGATCACAATAGGCTTTGTGGAGAAGTACCTATGGAAAAAAAGAGATCCTTCCCTTTGATGAATAAAGTGAGAAATGAGATTTTCATTCAGTAATTTTATGTTGCTTCTCTTTCTCGGATCCACTTGGTCATTAACCGTATCGTATGTGTATGTGTGTGTGTGTATAAGCTGTGTATGTGGGTATGTATATGTTTATCTGTCTATCTATCTATCAATCATCTATCGTGAACTAGCCAGGCCTAAATTCTGGTTGTGAAAGAGAAATGGAGGAAATTAAAATTTCCTAACATGGGTTGCTCAACTTTCTCTCCCCAAAGAGTATCTAGGGTTTTGAGTAAAACCCACTGGCTTAACTCATTATCTCTGTCGTCTTTCATCTTTTGCCTTTAATTTTCAACGTTTTATTTACTAGATACGTGTGATTAATATACCAGGAAGCAATAAAAAAATAACCAGCTGTGGCATTATTCCCCATGCATATGATCCCCTCAGATACACAAGAATCTACCAATACCCAGGTGAGGAAAGAGTTGGCACATGTTCAAGTCTCAAAAGTTGCAAGCAGGGTCTCCTGGCACCTTTGGCTCAGATCATGGAGGTAGTGAACAGACCCTTAAAGTGATCCCAGGTATTCCTGAAATATTTCAGGCCCATCAAATAGTGTATAAAATGATGACACGAACACCCATGTGTCCACCATCAGCATAAGAATAAAACAACATAACTCTAACGGAAGGCCTCTGTTTACCCCTTCTTTAACTGCATTCCTCCTACCCTCATCACACCCCTCTCGACACCACCCCTTAAGGTAATCACTCTTCTGGATTTGCGGTGATTACCACAGCCTGCCATCATTTTCTAAAGGCCACAGGGTGTAATTTGGTATGTATGAACTTTAGATTCAGTTACTCAGCAAGGAGAATTTCCACTTCTTTTAGATATTCTTCCTTGGATTACCACCAAGTGCCTTTTTTTATTAGTTGATCTGACCCTCTGAAGATAATTTAAACTTGACTGGGGTATATAAGTAGGTGGCTTCAACTTGAGCATGTTGTTCCACAGGGACCATGGTCCAGCTCCCCATTAATTCAGTTCACTTATTGTGAATAGCAATAAAGATTGGGAGGAAAGAGGGTGATTTAAAGTTGAAAACTGGGTTATTAATCTTGGGGAAAGGCTAATGATGAGAAATTTGGGGAGTGTAATTGCCATCTAACTATTTTAGGGACTCATTCTCCTCCATACTCCTGACACCTAATTGGTCATCAAGTGTTCCCAATTCTACTTCTTAAATATCTCTCAATTCTGTGCCTCCCTCTTCAACACACACACACACACACATAGTGCTTTTGTGTGTTGGGGCTCTTATCACTCTAGCCTGTTCTGGTGAAATAATTTCTTCACTCATTTCATGATTCTGCTCTCTCCCTTCTAATTCCTTTCCTTTCAGTGAATCCAGAGAGGTATTTCTAAAACATAAATCAGAGTAGTTTACCCCATTTTTGGGGACACACTTCAAGGGTGCCCCATGGCCTTCGGGATAGAAATCTAGTCTGCATAGTCTGGGTCTCTGCCTACCTTTGTGCTTCATTCCGCCATCTGTTCCACCTCCCCTATTGCTTCAGTCATGTAGAGTTCTGTTTAGTGTTCTCCTCTTATGTAGATGTGCCTGGGCCTGCTATCAACTCCTACTTGTCCTCCAAGGCTTAGGTCTACTGTCATTTCGTCTGGGAACCTTTCCTTGTTTGTCCCTTTCTAAGTTCTCATAAAACCCCAGACTCTTCCATCTTTATGCTCAATAAACTGCCTTATAAGGTCTTACTTGTCTGTCCCTCACTTTGGACTGTAGGCTTCTTGGGAGGGGGAGGGACGAGTGTCTACTTCTGAACCATAGCATCCGTGCCATGCCTGGTCCAATCCAAGTTTGTGAAATGGATGCATACATGTAGGCATGAAACTAGAGAAGGGGAACTGAAGATCATTCCCCACTCCAGTGTAAGCTTCTAGAAGGGTGGGGGTTTTGACTGTTTCATTCTTTGCTGTAGCCTCTGTACCAACAACCATGCATGGGACATAACTGGCACTCAATAAACAGCTGATGAGAAGGTGAACTCAGATAAGACTTTTTCTGTGTGACTCCAAAGGGTGGAAGTTTGACAGTGGGAGAAATTCCAGGGAGATTATCTGAGAGACATTCTAGCCCTATAATTAACCAGCAGGAGGCTCAGTCCTTTGCAAGCCTTAACCAGAAGTCAGGTTTGGCAGCATGGTTGGAACTTCCTTTTCACTGGGTAAATAGTTTTCTTTTTTTTTTTTAACGTTTATTTATTTTTGAGACAGAGAGAGACAGAGCATCAATAGGGGAGGGTCAGAGAGAGAGGAAGACACAGGATCTGAAACAGGCTCCAGGCTCTGAGCCGTCAGCACAGAGCCTGACATGGGGCTTGAACTCACGAACCGCGAGATCATGACCTGAGCCGAAGTCGGACGCTTAACCGACTGAGCCACCCAGGCGCCCCATCACTGGGTAAATAGTTTTCAAAACAGTTTGTAGACCACCTGGGAAACCCCTGCAGAAGTCATCCAAGGTGCATATTAATATTGCAGGTCACTGGCTAAGTCAGAATTTCTGGGGTGGCTCCACAAATCCGCATTTCCCCCTGCTTTCCACTTTCTGTGGACACCAGGAAGGTTCAACAATGGCATGAGCTACTCTAGAAGGCTAGTGAAGCTACTCTTTGGGAGATCAAGAAAAGTTTTGGTGACTGATGTTGGGTAACACTAGGTATGTGTCTGACTCTCCCACGACACCCTCCTAAATAGTTCTTGAAATAGCACAGTGTGGGCACTCCAGACGATTTGTTGCAAAATATGAATGGGTTCACAGACTTGTTTAAAAAAAATTAAATAAGTGCCTGTGAGTGATGTTGTGTTCATTCTTTATAAACTTAGGAAGGATGGAACAATTTACATGAACCGACAGGTAGATGTGGTTATTTTTTTGGACTTAAAATTCTTTTTATATTCACAAATAACACAACAGATATAAAGTTATTAAATTTCTCTCTAACATCTTTTAAAGTTATTTTTTTTTTGCTATTACATTTGCATTACAAATTTCCAGTAAGAAGGAATCTCTTAAAGTTCACTCGAAGTTGACCTGGAAAGGGAAAATGGTGCTTGAAATTGAGGAACCACAGTTATAATGACCTTAATCAATTTACAAAACACTTACCAGGAAAGAAGAAGTAAAGATACATAAATGTGGTGCACACAACATAAACAACTTATTTTATTTGGCAGAAGATACCTTTAGGGAGAGTAATGGAGGGGCTTATTCCTCTTTGTCATGTTTTATCTTTAGCACTTACAAAGCGTTGGCATTTTCAAGGCACTATTCTGATCACCTTGATGCCTTCCTGCCTGGGATCTTCCTTTCAAATCAATAGAAATATCAGCAGCAGAAAGAATAAAGAAATCCTTGTCAGACTGGGAATGCCTTTTTAAAATAAACTGGGAGGAATTCCTGACTCTCATATTTGCAATTTTCAGCAGGTGACCATGGATATGCTTTTGACCTAGTGAACAGATAACCATTTTTACCCTTCTGACTTTAATGCATTTTAATATCTGCATTTTCTATTGATTTGGATGTGTAAAGGAGATGATTAAAATGCTGTCATCCAGCTAATGGTTAT
This sequence comes from Lynx rufus, assembly GCF_022079265.1. Taxonomy (NCBI): domain Eukaryota; kingdom Metazoa; phylum Chordata; class Mammalia; order Carnivora; family Felidae; genus Lynx; species Lynx rufus. The sequence continues at coordinate 172,762,425 of NW_025814834.1, forward strand.
TTGCTCTTCAAGGATACAGCCTGAGGCATTGCTGAATATGACCTCCCAGTACCCCATCTTTTTCGCTTAATGGGGGGGAGACCCTCTGTATAGTAGGTTGAATAGTGACCCCCTCTGACAAGTATATATCTATTCATAACATGCATATGTGATCTTATTTGGAAAATGGGTCTTTGCAGTTGTAATGAAGTTAAGGATCTCAAAATTAGATCGTCTTGGATTATCCAGGTAGGCATAAATCCAAGTGTCTGTGGAGGAAGAGGAGAAGACAGATATAGGGGAGATGGTAATGTGAATATTGGAGCACAGATTGGAGTGATATATCTACTAGCCAAGGAAGATCAGGGCTACTGGCAGCCACCAGAAGCTAGAAGAGAGGCATAGGACTGTTTCTCCCTCAGAGTCCCCAGACTTGCAGACATCTTGCTTTTCAGACTTCTGGCCTCCAAAACTATGAGAGAATACATTTCTGTTGTTTTAAGCCACCCAGTTGGAGATACTTTGTTATAGCCATCCCAGGAAACTGATACATTATGCTTTGGACTCAGTATCTCCAGCTTATTGCCACCCCAGTCTGCTGCTATAAGGCTTATCCCGAAGTGTGAGACCTCCTGTTATAGTGTTCTGAGGGATCTTATCCCAAGGTCTGTGCTGGGCAACTAGACTTTGAGAATAATCACGACCATGTTGGGGTGGAGAAAACTGAAAAATAGTCGAAATTTGTTGTTCACTTATTATTTGTCAGGTGTTGTGCTAGGAGATTTACAATGCATTCATTATCTTTTTCAATGTTCACAGAGGATCTCTGAAGTCGGTTCCAGTATTTTCTTCCATTTGGTAAATGAGAAAACAGAGGCTCAGAGGATTTACCTAGAACAGTTCAATTATAGTGCTGAGACAAGGGCTGAGCTTTGAACCTGGGTCAGCCTCTCTCCAACGTCTTCTCTCCAGATTTCAGGAAAAACAGAGAATGCTTTCATGGCCAGGTCATGCCAAATAGAGCTCTGATATTCATGAAGGCATTTCTGGAGATGTGTGTGACTTCTTAGGTTTTAGAAATCACTCTACTCCAGTAGGGGATAATGGACTGACTCACTCAGGATTAGTGACTTAAATTTGATTTTCATTTAATTCCCAAACAATGTTATAAAAAATTGTTATGAACACTGTTACAAGTCATGGAATATTGAAGGTTTCTCATGAGTAAAAGAAACCACCAATATTAAATTTCAGATCTATTTGGTTCCTGAATCACCTTACATTGAAAAATGTATCCTTACACCATAAAAAAAAAAATGTTAGTGAATGACCCTCTAATCTCTGTGTAGGAAGGATTTTTTAAGCTTAAAATTAATGGAAGGAATCACAAAGGAAAATTTAGATAGCCTGACTACATAAGAATTAACTAACAACTATATGTCCAAAAATATTTTAAACAATATTAAAGGGCAAGCAAACATCTGGAAAAATACTTGTGGCAAATGTAAAGAAAAGCTTAACAGCCTTAATGTATAAAGATGTCAAACATATTGAGAAGAGAAACAATATTATTCTCCAGTAGATAAATGAAGCAAGGGAATAGTGTGATGAATTATGGTATGTCATATGATAAGACATTAAGTAGCCATCTAAATGATGTTTAGAAAGGGTATTCAGCAGCAGGGAGATTCTCATTATAAAATGCTAAATCCACAAAGCAAGCTATAAAATATGTTCAGTATAATAAGGAAAGGTAGCATTGATTTAGGGCTCCTCATGCACCAAGAACTACATAGAGTGCTTTCCATGCCTTATCTCCTCCCTTCATCCCCCAAACAACATGATGAGGTATGTACTATTACCATTTCCATTTTATATTTGAGAACAGTAAGGCTCAGAGAGGTTGAGTAACTTGCTTAGCATCATCCAACAAATTCACAACACAACTAGGATTTCAATCCAGGTCTGTCTGTCTCCCAGTTGTAACTCTTGCTGTTTCTCACGGTTTACTATACCATGACTATGCTATGGATCACTTGGTGGTGGGATCATGCCTTTGTACTTCTCTTAGTACCTTGAAAACAATTAATTTTGCTACATTGTGTGAGGGAGAGCTACTTATTGATTAAGAGACTAGTTCTTACCATTAGGCAGATCTGGGTGGCCCTGGACAATGGAACAGCCCTCAGCTTCAGTTTCTCCACCACAGTAAGTCATGATAGGGATTAAGTCAATTTGTGTGCTTGGGGGCTTAGCATGATGCCAAGTACATAGAATGCATTCAGAAAATGTCAGGTTGATACTGAATTGAATGGTGTCACACCTCTGTGTAATAAGAGAAAAAAATTTATTACCTTAACAGTTGGTATGAACATTTCTCTTAGGGAGGAAACTGTCTTTGTTCGGGAAAATAACCTTGATGATTTACTAAGAGTGTTTCAGATCAAAGGGTACTGAGTATTGTTGTAAGCCCAACACCTCCCTTCCCCCAAAAAAGGGGAATGGTTCAAACAGTTGCATCTAGAAAATTAGATTTCTTTTCTTCTCCTGAGAGGGAAGAGAAGAGTACAAAGGGGCAGAGAATCATGAAGGTTGAGGCTGAGCTGGTGGGAAGGAAAGGAGTGAATTACAAAAAGTTAAGGGAAGTCCCATTTAAATCCTTGGCTGGTGAGATGGTTTAACTTTTTACATTTAATGCTTAACATGACATTGTGTTGTTGCAACATGAATCCCTCCCATTTCTTCCATGAGTCCAGCAATTTCTCCCAAATACCTACTCACAAAACTCACAAAAGCTTTGCATGAAGTTTTAAATAAGTAGAGAGGACCTCTTTCATGACCTAGTGGACACAGGCCTAGGTAGAAATAGCACTCCCGAAACGGAGCCTGGATGACCATAGAATACGAACTCCTCTGAGAATCCTTAAAAATCTTCGGACAGAGTAAGCTGGGATTCATGTCGATACGGCTGACTCTTGGACAACACAGGAGTTTGGGGTGCTAACCCCCACGCAGTCAAAAATCCACCTGTAACTTTCGACTCACCCAAAACTTAACTACTAACAGCTTACTGTGGACTGGAAGTTTTACCAATAACAGAAATAGTCAATTAGCACATATATTGGATGTTATATGTATTATATACTGTATTCTCGCAATAAAGTAAGCTAGAGAAAAAAATGTGATTAAGAAAATCATAAGAGAAAATATGTTTGCAGTGCTGAACTGCATATATTTGTATATAATTGGGCCCACACAGTTCAAATCCACGTTGCTTCAGGGTCAACTGTATGTGGAGATGGGGGGACCCCCATTTGATATTTTGTTTACTCTGGTTGCCTTACTTCCTTTGCACGTGACACGTGCTCAGCAGACATTTGTTAAATAACCAAGGAGAACAACAAAAAACATATCTCTGTGGCTCAGACTCTAATTATGTAAGAATTAACAGGAGGGAGAGACCCATGAGTTAGGGGAAAGTGGGGAAGACTTTGTTCAGAAGCTGTCACTTCTGATGCCTTGGAGAGCTGACCCAATAGTGAGCTTTGCTGTTGTCACGGGTTGATAGAGGCACCTGAATGGAGAGTATTGGTACAGCCAGCCCGTTCTGTGCCCCCTAGGATTTGGGGTTTGTTCTTACGGGCACCTCAGGAGGCTGCTTGGATATCAGTGGAGTGTGGTCAGAAAAGGATCATGCCATTGCCATCACAGAGGAAAAGGGATCAGTGAGCTCATTTGGGAGGAGAGCGGACAACTCCCAGATCCAGGTGTGAGTGGTCTGGGCATGACCCAAGAGGAGGGGGATCGCTGAGAGCCTGAATGTGCAGACAGGGTGGGATTTAGCCTCAGAATGGTCAACTTGCCCGTTGCCCAGGAAAGGGCACCTTGGCTGCCTCTCAGTTGGAAGATATTATCTCCAGATGGAGTCCTCTGCCTGCTGGCAAAGTCACCAGCATTATTTGGTAATATTTTGATGTGCTATTTATGTGGAAAGGGGTTTTATTGACATATCTTTCACATCGTGCACAAACAGTTCTAGCTTTTCCTTCTGAAAGGGACTGCAGCAATGAAGATGGCAAATCTTGGAAAGGCATTAGGGGGCAAAGAATGGGCCGGGCCTGGGCTCATGCCCAACACCATGTGTCCTGGCTGGAGTGTCCAGGCTGAGGCCTGATTTGCATTCAGGCTGCATCCCTGGTTGGTGAAACTGAACTCGCTTGTCGTCCTGATGAATCTGGCAAAAGCTCCAGACGAGGGGTGACAATGAATGAGAAAACACTGCAGAGGGACGGGAGGGGAGGGCTTGGGGGAATTACCCAGGGGTTTTATGTCATACATGTGCCTGTTCATCATCTCCATTTGGGAAACAACAACTTCAGAAAAGCAAGCAAAGAAGTTCACGTTACGTTAGTGACCCCTGAAAAAACTTGCACATCTCTGCTGGGAAATGTGTGCCTTCCCTCCGTGTAGCAGTTATTTCAGGCATTTAGCTTCCCCACACAGTGGCAACTCATTTACCCATTCTCTCTCTCCCTCTCTCCCTCTCTCTCTCTTTCTCTCTCTTTCTCATGAAATCGCTTTAGTCAGCACAAATTTGGAGGCAGAACCAAAGCCAGTAATAGCATATCTCATGCTGCTATCAATTTTCCGCCAGAAGAACATTTTGGGACACAAAGTCCTTTGTCTATTTCCAGAAGCTCGATTCAATGACATTACATGAATGACTACAACACTATAGCGTGCTCTGCACCGTTTCAAATTGTAACCTAAAAAAAAAAAAACAGGAAGAACTTGGATCGTGGCCAGCGCGTAATGATTTCAGTTCTTAAGAAAATCCAGCAACCATGACACCACATTCAATATTTTCTTGCTGTGGAAATTTAAGAATCGACTCTAATCAAATAGCAGCCCCACCACCCCATCCTCCATTTTGCTATGGTTCCTGTTACCAGCAGGCCTCCCACGTCTGTTTTGGCTTAAAAAAATAAATACGTTTACAATATGTTTTTAAAAAAATTGGGCTGAATCAGACAATTGTATATTCTGGAAAGTGAATGCAAAATGTAAAACAGGCTAATCATGATTCCAAATTTCAGGGCCCTAATTGATCCCATCCCAAAGGTAACATTCTATCTTAATTGACATGCTGAGATGGTTACAATTATGTAAAATAAAACTGGGCCTGTTGGAAACTCCATGTTTTCTTATTGAACGGGGATGGCCAGCTTTTAGAATAGTTGATTGCAAAAGGATGCAACCACTTTGCTCATATTTCCTATTTTGGTCTGGCCCTTGTACATGTGCCGTGGGGTCCCCCTCCCTTTCAAAAAAGTGTGGACGTCAAGGGGAATCCGACGCCACCATATTTTCCTTGGGGTTGGGGGAGGCACTGTGGAAAGGATCAGCATTTTCAACGTCCATTTTATAAGTCAGTCAAAAAGAGAGAAAGAGAGGGAAAGGATGAAATCGAGCATTTTCATAGCTGTTGGCAGAGTGCTTTTCCTGGGCCATTGTGACCACACGCACGAGCCTGTGCTCAGCATCGATGGGAAACAGATGGTAGTGAACGGGTGCAGAGCGTGCGAAGATCACACGAAGCCGGGCCCATGGGAGGGACCACAGCCCTTCCAGGACTTGGTAGAGTCTGAATAACAAAGCCCATAAGGAGCCCTCACCCTCTCTTGGACCCCTGCAGCCCTTCTGCCTCTCTGCTGAGAGCACCCCAGACTGGAGGCTAGGTCTCCCTGGGGATGCTGGATGTTGAGGAGGCAGGAAGGCAGGAGGCCTGTTTATGCAATCAGGAGAGGCAGAGGCCGCCTTGGAACACCTGTGCCTCTTGGCATCTTGCCTCCCTGGATGGGTGAACCAAGCGAGCCTCGAGCTGGTGATTAGTACTAATCACCCTCCTGCCCAGCAACGCCAGCCATGGGGGTGCCTTCCTATCGAATCTCCCCTCTACCCCTCTCTACCTCCCAGGAGTGTCAGTCTGTCCTTGTCCCCACTGGCCCCGATTTCGTTCAGGGCCTCATCAAGTCTCTCCTGGGTTGTTGCAGTGGGTTTCCTCGCTGGTCTCTGTCCCCAGTCTTGTTGTCTGTGACTTGCATAGAAGCTGGAGTAATATACAAAGCTGACTGTGTGACTTCCCTGTCTAAACCCTCCATGTCTCCCCAGGAGACTCAGAATGGAACACAACTGTTGTTACTTATGTTCATAATCATTTGCCAGGCACTGTGTGCAGGGCCTTCGTGACTTTATATTGGCTAAATGAAAGTGTCTTCCTTGAGCACCTAGGCAGACTCCCCTGCACACAGGGCATTACACAAGTGTGCCCACAGAGTTCATCCTTAGCAAACTACCAGTGCTCTAGTCAATTTTTATCTGGGTCCATCTAGATAAATAACGCAGTGAAAGAAGAACTCTTTGAGCCAACAGTACAGTCTGGACATACTCAACTCCCCAGGAAGGACTTTGGATAATAATAGTGTGATAAACAAAAAAGGTTATATTTTGCTGTTACTTTTTGCAGACCCGCAAGACCTCAGGGCTGCATGGTCTTAAATCACCTTGTTCAACAGACTACCTTTACAGAGGAGGAAATGGAACCCTGACGGGGCTTTGTGACTCCCTAGGTGGTGAGGACTTAGTTCCGGGCAGGGCTGAGATGAGAACCAGGGCTCCTAGCCCAAGGATCTTGTACCGTGTTGGGCAGGAGCTCCAGGTGATTTGGGAAATAAGCAAAATGCCTCCATGGCACCTCCTTTAATTCCATTTCAATTTTATAACCCCCACTTCTATTCCTATTTTTATGTTATTTGTGCTCAAGTCCCCTGTGGAGAGCCCTGTTCAGGAGAAGCAGCCTGGGACAAAGGAAGGAGACTCAACCCTGGAGTCAGAAAGACCTGGGCTCAACTCCAAGCTCTACCATTTTGCTCTATGAACTTTAGCGATGGACTTAGCTCTCTGAGCCTCAGTGTCCTCACAGCTACCTCACAGAACTGTCATGAGGATCTGATGAGAAAACACGTGAAAAGCTCCTGCCATGCTATAGAAGCTTAATACATACCCAGTGCCTTTTCCTTCCCACTCCTCTTGAATCCCATCAAAAGTCACCCATCCTGAGTTTCTGGGCCATACTCTCTGCCATTTATTTATGCCATTGCATTTTTTTTCCCCTTTTTGCACATATCCCAAGATGAATTATGCATTTCCATAGGATCTTTCTGGGATAATTTATAATAGCTTTGATTACTATGTATCATACCATATAGTATAAGATACATATATTTATCTTATATGTTTCTTTTATATAAAAAATTAAAATAAATCTTTTTGTCAAAGAGATAAATATCATACTGGGGCAAATAGATGAAGTAGGAAGAATTGGCTTTTGGAATCAGACATGCCTTTCAGTCCTCGTGCCCTAAATCACCAATGACACGTCTTTGGGAAAGCTGCTTAACCTTAGAAAGTCTTAGCTGTCTCTTCTGTAAAATGAGGTTGATAATTTCACCTCCCCAAGCCTGATGTGTGGATGGAATGGAGTGAGTGCTTCCTGCCTGGTCCAGAGGAGGTGCTTCTGGGGAAAATGCTAGTCCCTCACTACCACCTGGTACAGTCTGGGGCCATCAACTGTAATCCCAACAATTATTTGTTGAATTATACTGAACTTCTAAAGCCTAAAGGGTTGAGTTTAATGTGGGTTGTGGTAGAGTAGAGGCAAGTTCACCAACAAACATGGCCTGGATTCTGTCATGTGCTAAGAAGTAGAAATTCTGGATGTATTCAGTGACTCACTGTGATCCCTTAATGCCTGAACAGGTTGGTTATCAGCAGAATATACACATTTCACAATACGCAACAAGATGACGTGATCTAGGCCGACAGCTACAAGCGTGTTTCCCAAGGTTTCTTAAGATGGAGAAGAAGAAATTTTTCATTTGAGTGGAGCCGGTAGGATATCCTGTCCAGGAGGAACTAGGGGGCGAGGTGGGTCTTGAGGGGAAGGTAACCAGCCAGAGCTTGGAGGAGGCCATGTTGATGGGAGGGCAGAAAGGATGGGCTCACTTGTAGCCTCCTGAAACACACCTTACAGTGTATCTGGAGGCGAAATTCTCAGTGAGGTAAGGGCTGGTGGCATGTAGCTGCCGGGAAATGTCCATCATTGATGTTCACTGGTGCGTTTATTCCTAATCTCCAATGTCTTGGATGTTGCTTTTCTATTCTACCATGTTGGGGGTAGTGTTACCAGAGGAGGGGGTTGCTGAAAAGCAGTGGAACAGGAAAGCTATTGGTGGGGGGGGGGGACACACCAGTCCCAACACTTGCTTTGTTGTCAGTAATTCTTCCATTCGTATTTTAAGTTCATTATATGCCAAGTATTGTCTTTGGCCAGTGGCACAGCAAGGGCAAATGGTATCCACAGCCAAGGTAATGTATCTGTGCTCTCTCTCCTTCCACCCATTCAGTCCATGTTGTTCTAGAGCTTTCAAGAGTAGCCTCTTTGTGGTGGCCCCACACACTGGTTCCAGAGACACGTGTCCCCCGTTGGCTTCCATCCCGTATGTTTGTATGTGTCACTGTGGCTCTCACAGTGATAAACTAGACATAGCCATGCCCTCGAGTTTGCTGTCTAGTGTATAAGTCAGCTGAGAATGTGCAGAGAAAGTCACAAATCATAATCGAGTTTCCTCAGTGCTGTGACAAATATACCCGTGAAGTGATTTGAGGTGAAGAGAAAAGGGGAATTGAAACCTGGCTGTGGTGTCAGGGAGACTTCTTGGAAGATGTGACATCTGGGATGGGGCCTGGAGGATAAGGCCGAGAGAGTGATGTGAAGACATACTGTGTGCCAGGCACTGTTGTAGAAATCAAGATTACAGCAGGGATGAGCAAAAGAGAGTTCCTTCTCCCAAGAAGCTTTCATTCTAGTAGGGAGATAATGATGGGCAGAGTGGACAGGTACAAAGAACAGGAGGTTTTAGGGAACAATATATGATTCAGTGTAGCTAGAACCTTCAGTCTAAGGGGTAGGGAGAAGCAAGGAGAGGGTGGCTTGGAGAAAGGCAGGACCAAGGATAAATTTTGCCCTGACGACAGTAGGCAGCTACTGAAGAGTTTTAAGCAAGAGAGTGACATTTCCCTTTTAGAAAAATAACTAGTTACAGATATGAAAAGTCATTCCAGCTATTGGAATGAAATGAATTGGAAGGAGGAAAACTGTGAGACTTTGGGAAAATTATTTAACCTCTCTGAGCCTATCTGCATCTGTAAAATGGGTATATTGCCCATATAATAGGATTGCTGTGACCTTAAAATAAGGGAAAATAAATCAAATGGCTCTAGCATTACCTGGCCCTATATACTCTTCATGTTTCAAGATAATTGTTTTTTTTTTTAATTTAAAATGTTTATTTATTTTAGAGAGAGAGAGAGAGAGAGAGAGAGAGAGACCACATGTGGGGGAGGGGCAGAGACAGAATCTGATAGCACAGAGCCTGACGAGGGGCTCAAACTCAGGAACAGTGAGATCATGACCTGAGCTGAAGTCGGACACTTAAGCAACTGAGCCACCCAGGAGCCCCTCAAGGTAATTGGTTTTTAAGAAACCCAAGTGCCAAGTGTATTTCAGGGAACAACTGTGGGAGAAGAGCCGAGGTGGGGCTGGACTGGGCTGGGTTACAGACTGAAGTCAGGGGCATAGACATTCAGCCCCTGATTCAGAATAGAGCTAATAATAATGGTTGCTGTGTGTCTAAGGATTCTTGCAGGAGCAGAAGTGCGGTGGTGGAGTGGAGGGGGAAAGATTACGACTTTGAGACAAATACGATCCTTGTCACAGAGTGAAAAGCCTTTGCTCGGACACACACCTTCCTGGGTGCGTTTGATTATAAGAAGCCAGGAAGAGCTTTGGGGGACGTCCAGATGGGTATGAAATAGACAAGAACGTGCAGACAGAGAAGAAACATAGGAGAGGAACCTAGGGAGACAGTGGAAGAAACCAGTAATGGGAGGCCAGAGATTCTGAGGGGAAGATAAGCAAGTGAGAAACCCTCCCTGCAGGGATGGCTGAGAGATTTTAAGAACAGGAATGCTTAATTGCCTGATAGTGTTGTTCTATTGTGTCATGGCCCATCCCTGTTCTCCTATATTCTTAGTAAACTGTTCCATTCCTGTTCTCCCATATTCCAGTAAACTGTTTGGGAGGGAGTGTTGTCTGGGGTAAATCAAAGAAAAAGGTGGCATTGTGTATTTAAGTCAGCATAGAGCAGAAGAGGGCAGACGCAGGAGGGGAGACCCCGGTGCTTTCTAGATGTAGCAGGAACAGAAACCCTGCATAGCAAGAGATCAAGAACATAGAAACCCTAGAATCCACCGCTGTCTTGGGGAGACTGTTAGGTTTGATGAGGAATGGCATGGAGGTAGGTCTCAGCAATATTAGAATCTCAAAGGAGAGAGAGATCCTAGAGGACACTTGAGTTGCATATGGAATTTGTCCCAACTGTCCCACAAAGCACAAAGACTTTGAGAAACTGTGTGGCCTTTTGGGGGAAACACCAAGCAAGGGCCCGAGTCAGAATCTTACCCACTTTCTGCACATTTCAAAAAGGTTACCTATTCATCCACCACCTACTCATCTAGCCACCCACCCATCATCCATCCATCTGTCCATCCGTCTGTCTGTCCCCCACACATCCAACGTTCCAGCATTTCTGTCTCTTCCTCTCATTGCTCTGTGGTGCCCAGACTGGTAAAGTAAAAAAGAACAAAACCAAAAACAATACCCCCCTCAACCTCCAAAACTCCCCAAAACAAAACAGAAAATCCTCTTCTATCCTTTAGACTTTTTCATGGCAAAATGTCAAACTTTAGTCTCCTTTGGCCCCTTTCCTTGCTTTACTGAAGAATTTCCTGAACAGTTACCTGCACTGCCAACAAGATCATTCTGAACCAATGTGGTCAGCTTCGAGCCTTCACAGTTTGCTCTAGATATAGGGATTTGGGACTTTACAATTTAATTGTAATCTATTTTCCCCCATTTTTGGAAGCTATTGAATAATATAAACTACCTTTCAAATCCTCTTAGCTTGCCCTGGATCTTTTGTATTTTCCCTTTAACTATTCTGATTGGTATAGACACTGGGAGATTTTGTCTTCAGGCATTAAAAGGAAATGAACAGGGGCACTTGGGTGGCTGAGTCAGTTAAGCATCTGACTTCGGCTCAGGTCATGAGCTAACATTTTGTGGGTTCAAGCCCCACATTGGGCTCTCCACTGTTAGCTCAGAGCCCGCTTCAGATCCTCTGTCCCTCTCTCTCTCTGCTCCCACCCCCCTCAAAAATAAATAAATATTAAAAAAAAAGGAAATGAACAGGGTGTTTTTTCCTTGGAAGAATCCCACTTATATTTATTATCTATCTTCATTTTATCCAAAAACAATTTGGATAGATGGTTTTTATATTATTAGGAAGTCGCCAAAGTTCCCAACCTGACTTTGGGCTTGTTGTGGTGAATAGCTCTTTGGAGCCCAACTCCATACGCCCAATTCTGGGATGTAAGCTCTAGGGCAACAAGTGACCTTGAAAGTAGGTTGAAGACACTTTTCCGGAATGGGGTTCTGAAGGCAGAAATCTATAGCGTGGAGGAGTCCGAGGCTCTATCCTAAAGACAGAGGCAAACCTGTGAGCAAGGCCACGTGAAAAGAAGCATCTGGAGCCTTAATGATCGGCTTGGCTTCCTGTCCCTGTAGTCCACTAGTCCTCCAGGTGCAACCACTTAACCTACACCTGTGGGCTCAGCCATGCCCCAGAACCTGAATACTGTTCTCTCCCCATTTAAGGGGAGTCTAAGGAACTCTAGCTGTTAGTTCAATCAACCCAATGACTAGTTCCAAACGACTGAGATTTGCATTCGAGTTCCCCTGTTTTTCCTAGGGCTTACCCCATCCTGACCTCCTGGTACAATGTCTGAAGTTCAGTTTCCTAGGAACCAGTTCTCTAATCCCTCCTTGCCTCCCCGATACAGACCACACACCTGCCTGGATATTGCCAATGCTGTTGAGACACTACTTAAACCAGGATGTCACTCACAGCTGAAGTTTCCAAATGTCAGTTGCTACCCTGCCTATGTTTTTCCTCTTTCAAGCATCTTCTCCATTTGTCCCTTCAACTGGGGTTTGCCTGACCTCTGGATGAGGGTCCATTTTCATTTCTTTATTTGGAAGCTTCTATGAATTAGTCACTGTACTAAATCCTGTGAATACAGAGATGAATAAATCACAGCTCCTGTCCTCTGGGAGTTCCCAGCCTGACAGAGTAGACAGACATGGAAACAAATAATCCTACTCCATGGATGAAGTATATGTGGAAAGCCAGGAAAGAAAACAGGAAGAGTGTCCTACTCCTGGAGGGTTCAGAGACAGCTCCACAGCAGAGGAAATTTGAGCCTTAAAAAATGGGTAGGAGCCAGCTGCTCAGGTAATTTAGATGGAAGGAACTATTAAAAGCACATGTGTGTTTGGGGACGTGGGATGGGTGGCAGCTGAGACTAGTGAACCGGGCAGACCAGTGATGACCTTGTATAAGATAATAACAATGACTCTGGGGGTGGTAAGCGTAGAGAAGGATGTTGTTAATAACACCATATCCAATGTTCTTTTTTATTGTAGTAACATAATATTAATATGAATAGCATATATAGTAACAATAACCGCCAAATGAATTTTCTAGTATGTTCCTGAAAGTTTCCAACATCCAAGGTCAGATATTTGCAAATTGCCAGGTTAAAATAACATCAGGGTATTTCTCAGAACGTTTGATGTGTTAATGTGCTTTGTGACTGGGATGTGGCCAGGAGCACTTCCCAAATTTATTTGACCACCACCTTCCCTCTCCTCTCGCATGGCAAGGGACTGTAGTTTTGAGCAACACACTTTGTGGACAGACCTGGGATGTTCTTCATGTTCTGCCCAGTTTAGAGCATTTAGGAACGGCCAGTCCTGGGCTATAAGAAGACACCAACTGCAGGAGTCTCCTAACTGTCGTGTTGCTCATTGCACACCCTGCTTTGTTTTATCATTCACAGGCTTGCCTGAGATGTTACTGCTAATCTCTTAGACACCGCACAAGGCCAAGGCTGCCAACGATTCAGTTTCTGAAAGGGAAACATGGAGGAAAGAATCAGAGTGGAAAGGGGTGAAGTATGGTAGGGGGGAAGTACTACCAGTGGGGAGAGTAAAATGGGGAAGAAGCTTTAGAATGAGTAAAAAAACACCACTGCAAATGGGATATGGATCCCATTCCCAAGTTATGTTCTTGGTTTAGAGACTTTAGATCTGGGTTTAAAACATGTGGGTAAAAATTACCAGTAAGTCTGTGTTTCCCCAGCGCTGGAAAGGCAAGACCCTACCTTACAAATTTTGTGACTCCATAATGGCACCTGGTGTAAGGTAGGTGCTCAGTCCGTGTGTTAAATTAAATTTAGGTTTTCTCTCTGGGGTTCAGCCCTCTGCTAGTAGGCTTGCTGGTTTCTGTTGACATTAAAAATAACATTCCTTTGAAAACAGTGATGATCTTTGGGAGGAAGGATTGTGACTGCTTCACATTTTGTTTTTTCTTTTGATCTGCAATAAACATTTTTTCTTGTTATAAGAAAGGCATTACTTTTATAATTAAGATACAACAATAATTTTTTTGAAACGTGCATCCCTAGTTCTCCCTCCATGCAATTTTTTTTTAACGTTTATTTATTTTTAAGATAGAGAGAGACAGAGCATGAATGGGGGAGGGGCAGAGAGAGGGAGACACAGAATCCGAAACAGGCTCCAGGCTCCGAGCTGTCAGCACACAGCCCGATGTGGGGCTCGAACTCATGGACCGCGAGATCGTGACCTGAGCCGAAGTCGGCCGCTCAACCGACTGACCCATCCAGGCGCCCCTCCATGCAATTTTTATAGGTACAAAGAATGGACACTTGAGGGGATAAGCTTTCATGGTGACTCAAATCAATCGACCCCAATATGGCAGGGAAGGATGGAGAGGAAGTTTAAGTCTTCGAATCTAACATTTTCAAATATTGAGGCCAGATAGTATGTGGTATGTAGTAAATGTCCATTAAGTATCTGTTGCCTGAACAAATATCAGGGAAGCCGGTGAAGCTTATTACTCCATTCATTCATTTCCCCTTCTGGAGATCGTTCCAGTTGGAGAATTCCTCTTGTGGCCTAGGGGCGAGGGATGGGTAAGTCAGGAACAGTGTCCAGACAGGTTGAATGACCTGTTCAGGTTGCTCTGTAGGTTGGAGGCCAGTCAGCAGAGCCTGGGTTAAATCCAGAGACCTGGGCTCGCCCAGGGTCCAGGGTCTGCAGGGTCCTCAGCCAGTCAGGGTTGAGCACGGCCCCGGACTGATTGCACACATGTTGCTCTCCATGAGCGGTGGTGGTGTTTGGAGCAAAAGGGTGCCTCGAACAGATCTTAGCTACATGGAACAAAAGTAAGTTTGGGAAAAAAAAAAAAAAACAACCCACCAACTCCCTCACATACTAGCACCCTTCCTGCCGGCCCTGTTGTGATTTTGCACTGAGGGTGCATTTTAATTGATGAAATGTGCTACACAGCCCAACCAAATTGAAAAGTAACAACCTTCACTTACCATTTGGAGATGTGACGGAAGTGCCAGAAGTTAAACTCTGAGGACTAAATGAAATAACAGAAGCTCCCTATACTCTCTTGAAGAAGCTCATTAGTTTTTGCTTTCTCACATTCTGTTTGCTGTGGCCTGCAGCCAAAAATGGCGATAACGGTGGAGATAGTAAGTGAGAGTTAAAAATATGGGCAGAGTGGCTGGGCTATGTGCAGGACCCAGGGCAGCTGGGGGAAGGGCTCAGGTAGGGGGCAGCTGGGAGGGAGGGGGGAGGGGAAGGAGGAGGGGGAAGGAGGGCAGAAACAGGCTGAGAGAGAGAGAGAGGACAAAGAGACCTGGGAGATTGTGCGCTGAGCATATATTTATACCAACTGGAGTAGGTCCCGAGGTCGAGGTCATGCAGTGGGGAAGGGCAGGGCAGGGTCAATCACGTCTTGTTGTTTCGTCTGCACACCGTACCCACAGCAACAAGTAGACACAAGGGAAATCAGGCTTCACGTGAATTTTGAGGGCAGCCGTGAGAATGATGAGTGGGAGAGAGGATGTCTCAAATGTGGCTGGCCTGGCCACGGCAGGCCCCCTAGTCTATGATTACAGTTATAAGGAGCAAGCCCTCCCACCCTAGCCCCTCACTTATCAGGTAAATAAGGGGGCCCCTGGGGCTCTCCCGTTTATCACTTAATCCCTGCACTTGCAGGCCTCGCACCAGACCCGGGCAGAGTGGGAGCTTGCCAGAGAAGGGCTGCTTGACATAATGCACCGTGGTGCCACGTCCTCCCTTCCTGCTGCTTCTTGACGTCATACAGCTCGGTATGTGCCACACATCTGCCACGAGCACAGGCTCTGGTGAATGGGCACCACCCCTTTCCCCAAAAGAGCTTCTATGGCACTGGAAGAGAAGGACCAGAACGCGGGTGCCACCGCCCCAA
The DNA here is from genome assembly GCF_022079265.1 of Lynx rufus. Lineage (NCBI taxonomy): Eukaryota > Metazoa > Chordata > Mammalia > Carnivora > Felidae > Lynx > Lynx rufus. The sequence goes on from NW_025814834.1 coordinate 172,777,970, forward strand.
GCAGAGCATGGGGTCCCAGCTAACGGCGACTTGGGCCCAGCTTGCTACATGTACGAGTCTCTGACAAATGCCACAGTGTGCAAGCCGACTTGGGTCTGAAAGGAAATGTCAGAGAGCAAAAAAAAGAAAAGGAAAAGAAAGGAGAGAGAAGCTAGCATTTACTCTTGTGCCAGGCACTGTCACATATGTTATTTCATTGAATGTACGGAGATACCCTGGCAGGTGGTTATTTTTATCCTTTTTTTTTCTTCCCCCTTGACAAGGAAAAGGAAGATCAGAGAGGTTAAGGAACCAGTCCAAGGTACCTCAGCTAGTCAGTGACAGAGTCACTAGCCTGGGTCTATCTGTCTTTACTGCCCCAGATTCCTCCCGAGGCCTCGTGAAAGTCGCTGTCCACCGAGGAGACAAGGGGCCGCCATGAACATTGAGACAGCCCCAGATCACAGCCAGGCTCCGGCTGCCTCCCACCCCTCCATAGATGTATTTTTTCAACAATGAGGTTTTCTCTGCAAGTTAGTGATTTTATGGCTCTCAGCAAAAATCTGTGACACCAGATGTTAAATGCAGCAGGAGAAAGTTATTTTCATCATTGGTGAAATCTTGCACAGTGCACTGAGTCTGGTCACATATCTGACTTCAGGCAACATGTGATCTGATTTCTGTTCACAGAAAGAGGCTCGGCAAGGGCTGACAGAGACGTGAATGGCTGTTTGGGCCTCTGGGTATTGGGAGAGGGGGCAGCTCAGTCTGTGACTTCTCTTGTGACTTGACTAATAAACAACACCTGGCTTATCTGTGGGACCAGACCTCTCGGCCAGAAACCCTGCCATCACTTGCTGGGGCCTTGACAACAGCACTTTTGGAACTTGTCCACACTGAGGCCATCATTCCCTCAAGTCCTAGCTGGTTGTGTCATATCGACCCCTTCTCTATTTCACTTCTGTCCTCTCTGTTCACTTCTAGCATGGTGTTCATCATTTAGATTCTTGGGTCAGTGTCCATGGAGCCAGCAACTATTGGATCGAACCACATGAAATTGCCTTTTTTTTTTTTTTTTTTGGTGGTTAAACAACAGCCAAATATTGGCAATTGTAGTCAGAGTGGTTTCTTCATTGTAAATTGAGGTGTTGGTATCTGGATCACAGGGTTGTTGAAAGATTTAATTAGATAATGTTTATAAAGACACCAACGACATTGCTTGGAACATAGTCAGCGCTCAATAAACGGAAGCCAGGCTTAGAATATGATTACTATTGTCCCAGGCTCCTTACTCCATCTGCCTACAAGTGGAGTCTTGCCCCAAAGTCCTGCTTCATGTCACTGGTCATGTGTGCCACTCCCCACAGCTTGAGTCTCCCTGAAACGCCAGTCCAGCTGAGAGGTTCCCACCACCAAAGACTATCTCCAGCCCTGAATGTCTGCCTGCCTGCCATTGCCCGGTTTCATGTGGTGCCTTCATCGCCTGATGGCCCCAGTGTAGCCAGCTTCTGGGCAGAGTCCATCCCCTCAGCTTCTGTGTTCACTGAGTTACGCAGATCTTAGGTTGGTTTCCCTCTGTGTCCAGAAGAAATGGGACAGCAGGGTCTTCTGGGGGGACCACAGACTGCTCAGCCTGGGCAGTTCTGTAAATTTAGAATTTGGGTGGTCAGGACAGATTCCTACTAGCTTGGCTTCTGGGAGGGCAGCGCACGATCAGGGCCAATTTATTCATTTTCAGTGAGAGACAGAGCAGCCAAAAGGAAATGCTGGGGTCAGTACATGGTCTCCAGGTGGAAAATCTTTAGGGGAAGTTTATGGGATATTTGTTGAAGAGTGAATCCGACAAAAGGAGGCCAAGCATCTTGAGGGATGATGAGGCCTGACGGGTCCTCTGCCCCAGCCGAGCACTCTCTCTGGTGGCCAGCTGGAGTCAGTGATTAGTGCACTGACTTTCTTCTCTTAAGCGGGGCTGGGTAGAAACAACCAGTTCTTCCCTTTAGCGGTGCTAATTATTTTCCTATTCCACTATGACCTCTCCCCTTTGGTAAATACCACCATCGTCCATCACATATGGCAACACCATTTGATCCCATTAACCATCCACTAGCTTCCTGAAATGCAGTTAATCTCGGTTTTGCCTTCCTGAGATGATCCAAGTCATATTCAGTTTAATTCAATTCCATACAATATTTACTGTGTACCTGCCATGTGCCAGGCCTGCCTAAGATTTTCCAGGTTATATTAAATTCAGTCTCTTCAACTCAGTTTAATTTGACCAGTACTTAGTGAGCTAGGCCCTGTCCTAGATCCCAAGGCTGCAATGGTAGACAGTATAAATATATATAGTCTTTATCCTGTAATCTAGTTAGGGGAACTACGCAGGGAAATTAGCAATCACAAAACAGTGTAGAAGGGTTACGATAGGGAAATATGAAGTGCCACTGGGCAGTCATAGGAAAGGCATCTAATCTACAGTTCTAGAGGGCTCCCTGGAAGAAGTGACATCTGGTCTGGGCCTTAAAGATCGATAGGAGTAGGGGGAAGGTGGCCATATGCATTTGTGTGTGTGTTTGTGCATGTGTGTGTGCGTGTGTGCACGCACGTGCACATGCATGTATGGGTGTGGAAGGGGGGCCCAGTGGAGACAGGATTAGGAGGGTACCAGGGGCGAGGCTAGGAAAGGGTTGAGAACTGCAAGGTCTCCTAGCCCAGTTAAGTGGTGAGGACTTTGTCGTCCTAACAAGGGGAAGCTATTGAAAAGTTTTAAGCAGGTTGTGAAGTAATCCTATTTGTGGTTTAGGATGATCACTCTGACTGTAGGGAAGGCTTTGGGGGATTTCCAATATCCTTTACTAATACTTTTATAGATACATGTCTCAATTTCTGCTTACATATGATTAAATTTCCCCGTGGATTATGGATTATCCCGTTTATTTCATTCATTATTTCCAAGTTTCTGATGGACTGGGGGGGGTGGAGAACACTCTTTGTCACCCAGTGAACAGAATATGTCTCTATCCCCTCTTTTTTCCTGCCTAGGTGTTGCTAGAAATGAACCATCATGACTCACCCCTGAGCCTAGTAATAACAGACTGGAATAATGCCGCGCAGAAAAAGTATTTTCATGAGTATTAAAACACTTTTTTGGAGAGAGCAAATGGCCGTAAGATGACTTTAAAAGTAAGAATTCCTAACTCTGCATTTGGTTGTTTAGGTTCCTAAATGATCTGGGTGTTACGAAGGACTCTGATGTGCGAGTGAGGGAGACATCATTGATCACTTCATTAATGGAAAAGGCTCTGGGGAAGGACAGAGATAATCCTGTTAGGGAAATCAGCAGGTTCTAATTGACTTAGAAGTAGTGGGGGCAGGGGGCTCCATTTCTTCTCCTTCACTTGCCATCATCAGATGGAGAGGAAACAGCTCTGCAGCTCTCGCCTGAGACTAGATTTTCCTTCACCAAGGGGAGGAAGAGGGACCTGATGCTGGCCTGTTGGGCACCATGACCTGCCTATTTTGGCTTCCACAGTGAGGTGTGGGTGAGGAGCAAAATGGAACTTCGTGATACCTACAGAGTTACTCTGCACTTCGGTTTGGGTTTAACACATGGAGGGAGGCTTTGCCTAAATTTCCCATCTTTTGCCACTTATCAGCTATTGAAAAGTGCACGTGTTCAGAGGCGCCTGGCTGACTCAGTTGGTTAAGCATCCCACTCTTGATTTTGGCTCAGGCAATGATCTCATGGTTCGTGAGTTCGAGCCCTGTGCTGAGCTCTGAGCTTGGGATTCTTTCTCTTTCTCCCTCTCTGCCTCTCCCCTGCTCGCTCTCTCTCTCTCTCTCTCTCTCTCAAAATAAATAAATACACTAAAAAAAAAAAGTGCACATGTTTGTGTGCATGAATGTGGATAACAAAGGATGCAGCTCCTAAAGGGGCAAGTTCCTGACAGCTGTGGAAAACAAGTCAACTTGACTTTGTTTCCTCAAACTTCTTGGCTGTGGGGGCCTCGGTCTGAGCGCTTCTCTTTCTTTCACCGATTGCTTCCATGGGATTGCCTCCCTCCCTCTCTTCTTCCCTTCTCTGTGCCTTCCTTCCCCTTCCCCTTCCCCTTCCCCTCCCCCTCTCCCTTCCCCTTTCTCCTCTCCTCTCCTCTCCTCTCCTCTCCTCTCCTCTCCTTTCTTTTTCCTTTCAGGAAAGGTTAGTAACTTGCAACTGAAACCTATTCCATAAGCATTTCTAGACTACCAAAAGGAGCTAAAAAATAAGTAAGAGACTGTAGCTTCAAAGGCAAGCCATAAATAGTGAGTCCATAATGTGGAAATTCTCAGGGTTATAAGAGAGCTGGAGAAAGTGCTTACATTCAATGAGCAACTACTAGCTACTTGCTGTACATTATTTCTTTTAATCCTTACGAAAACCTCCTGAGGTAGACATTCTAATCCTCATGGTATTCATGAGAAGGTGATGTTCAGGGGATGTAAATAACTTGTTTAATGTCACAAAGTTCAGCTATGGCCACAGGTCCATGTGACTCCCAAACTCATGCTTATTTTACGCGTGTTTCAAAGTATGGAGAGAATATATCCAGATTTTTTTTGGAGGAAAGGGACTGTGGGTAAAGGCTTCATAAAGGAATAATACAGCAGGTGGACACTGAAAAGAGGGAACCTATTTTAACATTTGAACATTGGGATTTTGTAGTGAGATATGCTTTTTAGTCAGAGAGAGGAGAAGCATACAAGGAAACTTTTCACATGCATATTAAGTGAGAGAGTTTCAAGTAGAGACTTCTCTCCAAACTGGGTTTCTGGACCACAGCAAGATATGTTGGGGGAAAATAAACTGGCTTTGAAGCCTGGGTTCAAGCCCTGGCTCCACCATTCTTTGACTTTCTTGTGTGATCTTTGGCCAAAATAACGACTCCGAGGCTCAGTTTCTGCATCTATAAAATGGGAATAGTGATAGCTACAGTAATACCCATGAAGATTAAAGAAGCAGACATTTATATTGTGCCTGGCACATGGCAGCTCCCCAGTCGATATTAGCAATTCTTAAGATAAAAAGCTACCTGTTGGGGTCCAAGCCACTGGGGTCAGTCAGGAGAAAGAAGTGAGGGAATTTTCAGATTCACCCTGGGTGTAGGCGATGGCTCTCAGAAGCAAACACTGCTCCCTCTAATGACACATCCCTTGGCCGTGTCTGGGAGCGGAACTATTTCCACCTTTTACTGTGTAGTTAGTACAGGCTTTTACAGGCTTCGGTTTCCTAGGAAGGCAATTTTTGAAGTGTTTATTATTTCTGGTTCTTATTCAGATGCTTGCTCGCTCTTCTTTGCACCGTGGGATGGTGCAGAAACGAGAGGCCAGGGACAGCCCCATGACGGGGAATGTTAGAACACGCTGGTCCACTGAGGCCAATTTGGTACGTGTAGCAGAAGGCCTGTGATGTTCACGAGCCAAGAAGTCTGAGGAAATGGGTCTGCGGACACAGGAAGACGCAGTCTCAGAAGAATCCCATACCGGCGCCTGGAGCACACAGTCTAGGGCCACAGAGTGGATGGAGCAGAAGGTGAGACAAGCCCTGTACAAGCTACAGACACAAAACATTACCGTGCAGACAAATTTCTTTACCCTGACGACACCAAAACTTACAGGAGAACAGGCCGTCGTACGGAGAACGTGCCTCCCCAAACCCTCTCACTTAAGCTGTGGCTTGCGTATGTGATCTGCCTCCTCCACACTCTCCTGTCCGGCCTCTTCTCCTACCCTTCCCCCTTTCATCTGCTCGGCTCCAGCCACATCCCTCTCTCTGCTTTCCTAGAACATTCCAGTCCTGCCCCTGCCCTAGGGCCTTTGCTCTGGCCTTCCCTTCTGCCTAGAATGTTCTTTCCTGATTGCTTTGCTTAATAGGGCTCCCTCATGCCCTGGCCCTCGCCTGCTTCATTTTTCCAGAGCACTTATTCGTCCAAGTTACAATGTTCGTCACATAACTCAGTTATCATTCTAAGTTAGAACGTTATTCTAGCATTGTTGTGGGTTGAATTGTATCCTCTTTCCCGAAATTCGTATGTTGAAGTCCTGACCCCCCAGGACCTCAGAATATGACTTCATGTGGAGGTAGGGTCTTTACAGAGGTCGTCCAGGCAAAGTGAGATGGGACAGGTGTCCTTACAAAAAGGGAAAATGTAAGAAGTAAACATAGAGACATACACAGAGGGAAGATGATATGAAGACACACAGAGAGAAGATGGCCATGTGGAAGTCAAGGACAGAGGCTCGGAACAGACCCCTCCCTCAGAGCCCTCCCTCAGAGCCCTCAGAAGGAACCAGGCCTGCTGACTTCCAGCCTCTGGGTGAGACACTGCATTTCTGTTGTCTAAACCACCCGATTTGTGGTGCTTTGTTATGGCAGCCCTGGGGAACGAATACACAGTCTCTGTAATTTCCTCTCTCAAAATTAAACTTATTCTAGATCTCTCCCTGTGAGAACACAAGCTCTACAAGGCAGAGCTTGCTTTCTGTTCGGGTCGCAGATATAACCCCAGTACCAGAACAATGCCTGCCATATAGGTGCTGTTCAATAAATATCGGTGGAGTAAATCCATCAGAAGACAGGGCATTCATACGTTTACTCTCCGAGTGCCCACATTAGGCATGAGACTGGGAAGAGCAGCTGTCCGCCATGATTTGCTTGGTTCTTCTATGTGGGGGTGAGGACCCTGTACTCTGGGCGCTATCTTCACTTCCAGCAGGTTTCAGAAACCTGAACCATTCTTCAGAAGACCTTCAAGGATGAGGAGGGAGCAGGGCCTCATCGGTGCCCAGAGAGAGTAGCTCCAGATGCAGCATTTAGCACACAGCCCAGGATCCAGTTACACTCGACCGCCCTGCTACGAGCACTAATAGGGCCCGACGGCCTAATAGGCTGTCCTGTGGTGAGGCTGTGTTGGGAAGAGGTTACCAATAACAAGATTATTCTCTTGACGGTTAGCTTGGCAGGGGTCAGCAGCGCTGGAAGTAGGGCGGGTCAAGGTGTGCTGGGCAGAGGCTCGTGTGCAAACTCTGGGCTCTCAAGCCAGTTTCAAAAGGAGAAACCCCTTCCCTGTTGGCTGGCTGCAGCGGCAAACAGTTTTCTGGAGACACAAAAGGTCCTCTTTCTTTTCTTTGGCTCTTCTTTCACACTGGCCCAAGTGAACTAAAGGTATTAGCATAGCAGAACAGCTTTTACTGAGCACCTACTTATGTGGCAGGAGCTGTTCCACCACGAGGAGATGAAGAGGTTAAAGACACACTACAGAGGTATCATGAGGATGGAATTAAGTGAAATTAAATGAAATGCTAAGGAATGGATGGAAAGTGCCCAGTACAAGGTCTGGCTTCGAGTGAGCATTGAAGGATGCTGGGTTCCTTTCTTTGGCTTTTGGCGAAGGTAGTGACCTGGGGTGGAAGGCAGCATATATTACAAAAAGGCAAGTTGATTTCTAGTGTCTCCTGGTGGCAAAGGCTCTTATGTGTTACAAGTTTCAGAGGAAGCCGATGTCATGAGGCTGGACTGATCATGGCGACGAGAGTGGACCAGAGGCTGAGAGATATTTGGATAAGGGGAGATGTATGGAGGTGTCTGGGTTGAGATTGAAGCTCGTGTATTTTGTAGGGACAAAGGCACAGCTGTGGGTGGAAGTGTATGCATTTGGGAGGTCCCCAAGGTAAGGCCTGGGACCAGGGAGATAGGGGCCAGGCTCTGTGCTAAGAGCTTTGTGTGTATATTATTTCTTTAAAAATCATGTGCCTCTAGGAACTACGTTCAATGATCATCTCCATTTTCTAGCTGAGAAGATGGAGGCCCAGAGGGGGAAGTAACCTCTGGTTGCACAGGCTGTAGGGGGCAGAGTCTTGGTGCATTTGACTCTAAAGCTCATACCTTTTCCCACAAACCAAAATGTCTCCATTCTTTCTATTGTCAGCTTCTACCTCCTTTCCACCCCGTGTCCTCTCAGGGTATGGGAGTACAGTCCCTTTGTTTGGCAATGGGATTCCTTCTGGGGAATGCAGAGTACTTTTCCAAGTGTCACGTCACGTCCCTTAACACTGTCCTTGTGACAGATGGTTGCACCTTCAGTAAGACTAAGCGAATGTCCTTGAGAATGTATAAGTCTCTTAGGGCTGCTGTAACTAACAAGTGCCACAAGCTAGGTGGCTTAAAGCAATAGAAACGTATTGTCTCATGGCTCTGGAAGATAGAAGTCCAAAATCAAGGTGTTGGCAGAGGCATGCTCACTCTGCAACCTGTAGGTGAGGAACCTTCTTTGACTCTTCCTAGCTCCTGCTGCTATCCTTGGCAGTCCTGGCTTGCAACCACTCTCATCTCGGCCTCTGTCTTCACAAGTTGTGTCTCCCTGTGTCTCTTCTTATAAGGACTCTGGTCGTATCGAATTAAAGTCCGCCCCAGTGACCTCATTGTAACTTGATTCAACGTTTGCAAAGGCCCTATTTCTGTATAAAGTCACATTCACCGGTATTGGGGATTGGGGCTTCGACAGATCTTTTTAGGGAACACAATTCAACCCATAACAGAGCACCTTAGTCAAGATCCCACTACTGGCTGGGACCTCAAATAGGATTAAATTTTGAATTCCTTGCTTTCTTCTAAATTCTCTGTGTTCTTTCTTACCTCCTTGCTTTGTTTATCTAACTCACTGTTGGGATTGTTCTCTTCCTTCCTTTGTGCTGGAAAGTTCCTCCTTCTTTAAGTCCAGCAACCTCTGTAAATCGTCCTCCTTGACCTCAGTGACCTCAGCCCTACTGGCAGCTTCTTTCTCTAAACCCCATAACAATTAGGTTGACTATTTTACAGTTTACTAATTCCTACCTGTCACTTGGTCTTATTTGCCTAAGTTATAAGTTTCTGATTCTCAAATACAGGCTAATCGTGACCATTTCTCCAGGGGTTAGTGTTGAGTGAGGCCACCGCAACTCACCGCAACAAAGCCTTGCTGGGAGAGTACTATTCATTTGTTTCAGATTCTAACTGTCCATTAGGGTTCCTTGGATTAATAGGACCACCCGGCCTACACAGAGGGCTGCGCAATGATCGGGCAAGGCTGATGCTTACAGGAAGCCAAGCTGTGCCAGGCCCTAATTCGGTACTCTTTCTCTTTCTTCAAGACTAGAATCATCTGGATAATTGTCATAACTTTCCACCTGACTTAGCCTGTGCCCACCAAGCCAAAATCACCAGAGGTCTGACTAATCTACGGACTGGTAGACTGGAAGCTAAACTGATTACAGACCAGAGCAGAGTGGAAAATCTAAGGGCCCCTTTGTTCCAGATGTCCTCAGTGCAGCTCCGCCCCTGGGGGATCACGTTGCAGGCTCTGCTCCTGGGGAGCAGAATGCTTCTCTTTCCTCCCCAAAGGCTGGCAGGAGCCCTGGAACAGTGTCTCTGCCCTGACAGCTTTTACGTTACTGACAGTACATCCTCTGTGGGGCCCTGGTGTTTCCTCCTTCTTCTTAAGCACCTCTCTTGAGACCTTCCAGGGCAGGACTGATTGGAGCCCATGTTCCCTTCACTTCGTTTCTGGAAGTGAAGGCCCAATGATACCCAAGGAAGTTAGCAAGAAATTGAGAATATGAGAATCTTAGTTAGGTTGGATGATTTTGCTCAAATGTATATCGCTTGGGGAAAGGAAAACTGAGGCATCCAGAAATGAAGCCGTGTGCTTAAGACATACTTCACAACGATTAGGTGACAAATCTGAGATTAGGACACAGGTCTTTTTCCATGCAGACCATGTCTTATCTGCTCTCCCAGGTGGCCTTGGTAATCATGGAGCCAGGGACCCAGGAGGGGACTCTGCCCCCTAAAAGGAGTATGGAGGGAGGTATTCCTCTACATGTAGGATTAAACCCAGTCGGTCTCTGCTCACCTCTCTAGCCTCAGCATGCACCTTTCTTCCCCTGGTTAACGAAAGTGTAGCCATCCAGACCTTCTCTCATTTCTCCCTCCCCACCTCCAAGGCTTCACACAGGCTCTTCTCACAGTCTGGAGTTGTCTTTTGCCTACATTTCACCTGTATACTACCAACCCATTCTTTAATTCTTGGCTTAAATGTCACTTCCTCAAAGCAGCTTTCCTCGAGCTCTGTCATCTCAAGAACACTCAGCACTAACTGCTTTCACAGGACTATGCATTTTCTTTCATAGACTTGTCTGTTTGTTTGATGTCTGTGCTCTCCTACCTCACCTAGTCTCCAAGGCTCATGTGGACAGGGACCATGGGTGCCTTGCTGATGAGCACATAATCTGGGCTAGGCACATAGTAGGCACTCTGTACAAATTTGCTAAATAAGTAGATATATGAATGAATAAAGTAGAAGACTGGCTTCTTGGATATGAGAGGGGCTGACCGATCCATCTATCAGAGCTTTGTTGTGGCTACCGTGTGATAGAGGACATGCTAACTCACTTCAAGCAGGCTTGTGATGTGGGTCTGTTTACTCAAGCTTTTATACAAGGCAGCTAAGGCTCAGAGAGGACGAGTGGCTTGCCTAATGTCACCCACATTGCAGATGGCCAGGCATAGGTTAGAATGCAAGTTTGCCCGGGTCCAAAGCTAATTTTCGTTTTCTGGTGCTTCCACTGGACATCAGAAGCTTTCTCTGTATATCAGAAATGTCACCACGTCTCCTTCTGCGCGTCAGGCAGTTCAGGCTTTGGCTTTCCCAAGACTGCATCCCTTATCAGTGGAAAAGCAAGCTCTTGATAAAACTGCTGGCTCTCAAGTCAGAGTTTTGCATTCCAGCTTCACACTCGGGACACCCCTTGGGTGTGCACTCTTTGGGGTTACAAGTCCCTGGGGCACACACTAGCAGAACTCCGGGCTGTGTGGGGTGAAAAAGAAGTCATTACAACACCCATTTACCACGAATCCTGTTTTTTATTTTATCCCTTGTAACTAAGAACAAAGCTCGTTTCACCAAAATGTTCTCGTGCCAGGGGCCCAATGAAACTCCCGTTTTCAATCACTTGCACATAGTTAAGTGGAGACAGTTAGAACACTCTAATTACTGAGCTGGTAGGTCCTGCTGACACCTGTAAGACATTTGGCCCAGTGCAGGAAGTAAGGCTTCCTTTCCAGTTTACATCACCATTTAATCTAATTATTCCTTCCAGTTTAGCTTTCACATACTCCATCAAAGAAGAGATTGCTCATTTCCTTGTGAAACTGTATACATCCACTGTAATGCTATTTTTTTTTTTTTTTGCCTCTCGTAAGTAATCTGAGATTTCCTAACCTTCTCCCCCTACTGTATTCTCTGGTTAATGTATAAACTTGGAAGAAGTTTTTTGACAGAGAAGTCAAGAAGGTCTCACCTGTGGGAATAGCATTTACATTTCAGAGAATTTGAGAGCTCAAAGGGCCTTTCTGTCCTCAGCCACGTGGAGTCCTTCGTTTTCTAACTAAGGAAACTGAGGCCTCAACAGGGGAAACCAATCACCTATTGAACTCCTCTTGAGCTCTTGCTATGTATGAGACTCCAGAAAAAAGTAGCCCTTTTCTCTAGGCCAAGCCCCTGCCCTCAAGGAGCTTGTGTCCAGAGGAAAAGAGAGAAATAACTTTAATTGAAAATAATTAATGAATCTCAAATGCTCAAAGTAATGTATAAAAGAAGTACAGGTTTTTTATTAAATTTAAAACATTGTGGAAAATTCCCTAGGTAAGTGATGCTTAAAATGAATCATAAAGAATGAAAAAGAGAGGGGAAAGTGGGTGATGGGCATTGAGGAGGGCACTGGTTGGGATGAGCACTGGGTGTTGTATGGAAACAAATTTGACAATAAATTGTATTAAAAAAAAAGAACCCAATCCTTGCTATTTTCAAGAAATTGAATTACAGAAAAAAAAAAAAAAGAATGAAAAAGATTTCACTAAGCTAAGAGTAGAGAAAGAGCATTCTAGGTGGAAGGAGCTAGCGTATGGTTAGGGCCACTGAGAGATGTCTGGAACACCTGGAATGGGCAGAGTTAAGAGAGAATGCAGTCGAAGTGAGGCCACCTGAGTGGCCAGGTGAGGACCAGTCTACGGTAGAGCCCATGTTAAGAATATCTTCTTGAGGTCATGAGTGGATACACCCTTCTAAATCCACTCATCACCCTTCTGCACTGTGCTCCGTGCCCTAGGAGGCTGACCTCTATAAGCTATCTTGACAGGACTCCCTTGACTGCCCTCTGACTTCCGGTTGGGTTTGCCCAATAGGTGGCACCAGGGGAGATTGGAGAATGTGAGGAGAGAGATAAGGGCATTCATTCCCTGGGCTGCCTCTCGGCTGGGTGATAGGCTAGCAAAACGTGTTATGGAAGGTCATGGTTCTGGGTTAGGTGGTCATCTCCTATAGGTGTCCCTTCACATGTCCCTTTAAGCTTAGGGATTGTAACATGCTCTGCTCTTGCCAATGTTAGGTCACTTCTGATCTCTCCTTAGTCTCACTCTTTCCTGCCCACCCCATTATAAATAGACCCTTCATTAACCTCCCTTCAGTGACTCCATTGGAGTTTTCCATCTGTTTCCTGCAGGGTCCTTTAACAAGGGCTCCCACCCCAAAGGGCAGCCTGCAATGGAGAAGGCCCTCAAAGTGAGGATGTCAGTGATGTGCATCCCATGGCTGTAGCTGCTGAGGTCAGATCAAGGGAGAGGTAGCTGGGGGCCTAGCAGAGGACCCTCTGAAATCCCACAAAAGTGCACCCAATAAAGCAAGGCATCTCTCAAACCTGGCAGGCCCAGAGATCTCAAAGCTGTCTTATGAAGGTACCTATCAAGGAGGAACTTTCTTATACTCTCCTTCTACCCCAATCCCGCAGCCCTGTGCTCCAACCACAGAGGGGCCAGAAGTCAGGATAAACAAGTTCAGGGAAGAGATGGAGGGAGAGAGACAAAACCAGGTGTGCCCATTGTGTGAAGGTATGCCACTCGCCTGGTGCAGCAGACCCAGAAGATTGAAGTATTGATTGATCTATTTGCATCTCAAAGTTGAGTTACTGTCTGAGTTGTCAGAAAAGTCATAGAATTGTCTGAGTTATCCCCCAGGTGCAGGGGAATGACTTTGACTCCTAGCAAACAAATTTATAGGAATTGTTGAAAATCAAACACCCACAAGCGCTTTCAGTATTATTCTCCATGTAATCTCCATGTAAGTCTTCAACATACTGGTTTTATGATTTTAGGAAATGCTGCAAACTGAAACTCTATTGTGAATTGACAAGTTGCCTATTTCACTTTGTTCGACTTGTGATAGATACCATTAAACTCTTTTTCTGAGTAGCTAACTCTTAGGTAACTGATGTTCCTTCCAATGTACTTTGTAAAATATTGTTTCTGATACCAAATACACAAGTAAGTAAGTAAGTAAATAAAAAAGTGTCTTTTCTTCTGAGAGAGGACATTGGAATAGCTGGTTGAGGGTGTTATGATGAAGCAGATCCTAGCAATATAGTTGTAAATAAAAAATTGATGCTCAGATCAGGAAGTTATAAAAAATTGTCAGAGAACATTTTGCATACCTGCCATGTTATACAAATAGTTAAGTCACACTAATATGGATGCTTTGTATTCTTTTCAGGAGCTCTGGGAACCCACAGTTCAAGGGAGAGTACTGGGAAGGGCCTACTGGGCATTAAAGGGAGGGTGTTAATGGAATCATGAGTATTTATCACGTAGTAGCCATCAACATGAAACACTGTGGACTTTGCATTTATAAAGGCATGTCCTAACTTTATAACTGATTTAAAATACTTGCTAGAATCATGGCAATAAAGCAATAAGTGAAAACAAGGAAGGAGAAAAACGTGAGGCAAAAACTTGCCCTAGAGAGGTCTTGAAATTCACTTTTGTATGAGTGATGGCAGGCTGACAGGCAGGCCTTCGTAGACCCTTCATGGAGACCTTCAGACGTGGTCGTTTACATTTTGTTTCCCCGAAGAATTAAGTATTGAAGTTGTGGGTGCTGGTGCAGCAACTATCACAGAGAAGGTGTTCACAAACTATTTGCTGAATGAATGGCTTAGCCAGCACCTTCCTTTTACAGGTGGGACACAGGCACTAGTGGGCCAATTCCTTCCTTTCTCTCTGCTTTGCTTCATGCCAGGTACTTTATAGACTTTAAGTCTAAACTTCACAAAATCTCTATGAGGCAGGAGTTACGATTCTTACTGTGTGGATAAGAAGACTGAGGCCCAGAGAAGTAACACAGCTGGTGAGTGATGGAGCCGGACTTATCCCCCCCTGCCCCGGCCACTGCCCCAGACAACGTAAAGCACACCCGTTCTTGGGTTTGTGGGACTGTTGCCCATTTAGCCTAAGACAAGAACCATAAAGAATAGAAGTGTTCATTGGTAACTTTCTAAAAAGCTTTCAATATGAGAGTTTTGGGCCCAATAGCTCTGAACACTTCAGGAAACCAACAATAATTCTTGATGGGCATTTCGGAGGATAGGAAGCCGCAAGATGCTGGAAAGGAGGTCTGAGAGTTGAGAGAACAAAGTAAAGAGGGAATGATACATATTCCAATATTTGACAGCATTATGAAATAGGTAGGGTTGGCCTTTGGTACCCTCTCATCTCTACTTATTGTCTTCAGAATCCAAAGAGTTAGACATTTAATGGTGGGATTCCAGGCATTGTTTTGGGTGTTAAATCTGCTTTCTTCTCATTAGCATAGCTTTTGGCATCCCTAGAAGGCTGTCAAGTTCATCTGCCCATTCAGTAAAAACCCCAGTTTCTATGGTCTTGTTTTATTTTACAAAAACACATCTCAGGGTTGGGAGAACCAAGTCAAGCCAACGTGGAGCCAACTGCATTCTCCTGTGACCTTCCGGCTAGGAGTTCCTTGACTCTTGGGGGATGCCATCATTCATATTTTGTTCCTTGACTCGGGTACACTGGGAATGTTTATTGTTTTTAATTTAATTTAATTATTTTGGGGGGGGAGGGACGTTTCTTTAAATGAAGCTTATGTATACAGATCCTGTTTACAATCTTTCCCACTTCCATTACCATTCTGACCTCATCTCCTACTATGTTCTCCCTGATCACTCTGTTCTAGCCATATGGGCCTCCTTGATGTCCCCTGAGTGCGCCAAGGGTGCTTAACTTCGCCTTTACACTGGCTGTTCCTTCTCCCCCCCAGACACCTGTGCAGCCCACCAGTCACCTCACCTCCCTCAGCATCTTACTCAAATGCCAGCCTTTTAGACTCAACTTTCCTGACCACCCCATTTAAAACTGGACCCTTTCCTCACTCAGTACTCCCTTACCCCCCTTTCCTCTTGCATCTGCTGTACTCGGAACAATGCCTGATACGGAGAAGGTACGCAATAAATATTTTGAATAAACTAATGAATTCGAGCAGCCTCTGCTTTAATTAGATTTTCGGCAGCCACTCACAAGTCTTCAGTGCCTGTGCCTAGCTGGCACTGTTCTTCTGCTCAAACACTTCCCATTTTTATTAAGCTCCTTCCTGCTGGCCAGCTTGAGGTCAAACCTTTTGGCTAACAGGGGCAAGGAAGAAGACAGCCTTCATCAAGTGTAGTGAAATCGCTGGGAATGGCTGTATGCTTTGAATCAATACTTTTCTACTTTAAACACTCTTTCTAAATCCCTTCTCACTCCAACTAAGGCCGACCAAAAAACAACCAACAGCTCGTGGCGGAGTTTGGTCTTTGATGTTGAGTCAAAATTTAAGTCAGCCTTCATTTTTATTAATCTTTATTTTACGGTCAAAAGAGGGGGTTATGGAGCTAGAGCATTTGGGTCTAAATCCTTGTTCTACCACATATTATCTGGGTCTCGGATAGACCAGTTCTCCTCTTAATAGTTCCTCGTTAGTAAAGGGAGGATAGTTGTCATCTACTTCATGCGGTTGTGGTGCGAATTGGCCAGGCTAATGTGTGTGAAGCACTTAGAACTATGAGTGCTCAGTGAGTGTTAGCAGCCTTCCTATTAGTCATCAGATGAGAATATGGCCACCCTCCTGTTGAGCATAAATGGTCACAACGCAGCACCCCCCATCTTTTCCCCTTAGCTGTCCTCATCAGCTGCAGACCCCGGCTTGGTGGGGGTAATGATTTCCTGGGTCTTGTATCAGCACAGCAGAATGAGGCAAGGAGACAGCCATGCCCAATTAAAACAGGTCACTTAAAACAACCCTGGGGCCAGCCTGGCTGGACCTCCCGTGGTCATCCCTGCTTACCAGCATCCCTACCTACTGGTAGCCACTGCCCGTCGACTGCCTGTGCCTGCTGGCTGGAGAGAAGACCACACTCAGAGCTCTTGCCAAGTCATGGGTGAGAGGCAGGCTGGTGCCTGGCCCAGCCCCATGACACAGGGGCCTGTTGCCCCAACTGAGATAATTTTCTTGTCACAAGGCCTGAAATCCTCGCTCGAAGTCATCTTCAAACTGGTGTTCTGAAACAGGGCCAAGTCCCCAAGCCTGAGTTTCCAGGCTAGGGAGCTGGTGTTGCTAAAATGCACCTTTCTAAGAAAAAAAAAACAAAAAAACAAAAAACTTAATTCAGCTACATAGCTTGCCAGGGAGAATTAAGTGTCAATGCTTTTTTTCCCCCGTTTTTCCTTTTTTTTTTTTTTTTTTTTTGGAATTGGCTCTTTGGATGTAGACAGGAAGCTTCCGAGTCTTTTGCGACAACAGGAGAGAAAAGATGAAAAAGAAAATCCCCTACCTCCCTGGGGAGACATTTGAGGAATAGTCAAGCCTGAGGGAAGTTTGAATGCCAAGAAAGCCGTGTTCTGAGCTAGTCAGAATGTGGGCACGGTGGGCAAGATTTGGGCAGCTGCACAACTACTGAGCAGCTTTCTATTCAAACCCACTCTGGCAGAGGGGAAATGTCCTTTCTGCTTTCTTTCATCACTTTCTTTTAAAGGGGGGGAAAAAAACACCATGAAAGATCTAGAGACATACTGATGTCACCGAGAGGGGAGACCTAGGTCATAATCAAAAGTTGGTTTCAGGGAGCCCTTCCCCCCCACCCCCCCGCACCCTACAATAAAAGCTTTGCTCTAAAAGGCAGCTCAGACAATGGATCCGATGCCAAACCATGTGAAGTGCCCAGAGGCAAGTCCAAAACACCCAGCCCACCAGAGGGGACAGGCTGCCAAGGCACCAGATGCTGTAGCTTTAAAAATATCTTCAGCTGCGTTGGCATCTGCAGCTGCAGGCTGCTGCCTGGGAGAAGGAGCAGGCCGGGGCTGGGACAGCCGGGCAGGCGGCCGCAACCCGCGTGCATGTAATGGAGAGCGCCTCTAACCACGGGGCTGCCCATTTGGCCTTGTTAAATCACCCCCAGCATATGGTGAGAGACATCTGCCCAGGATTTGGACCTCACAGACTGGAAGAGGAGGGCTCAACACAGGCACTCGGAGGCTTGAGAGGGTGGAGGCGGCTGGGAAGGCATTTCTAGGGCCAAGGGCCTCATTTCACAGAGCAGCCCCGAATTCTGAGAAAGAAGGGACGGCCTCAAGGTCATGCCCTAGCCCTACTGTCAGATCTGTGAGCGACGATTCGTTTCGTTTCTTTGAGCCTCTGTTTATTTATCTGTGAAATGGGGTAGACATACACCCTACAGGCTTGATGTGAGGATTAGATGCAATAATTTAAGGGAATGGCCCCTGTCTTCTAGTTGAATGTTTCTCAGTCTTCCAATTATAAAGATCAAAAGCAGCCACCGACAATGTTACGTTTTCAAGAGGCTTCAGAGAAGATTCAATACTTTCCCAAATCCTTCTCCACCTGTCTAGAGCTAGAGGGAACTGCATCCTTTTGATTACTATTTAAGTACTATTTTAATGCAGCCTCACTTCCCTGGATAAAAATGTGAACCGTAGAAGGTTTACTTCTAGGTAAGTTTCTTCTTTAGGGGCCGTCGTGAGTTATAGTGCATGCTTTGTGAGAAGCCTTAAAAACTAGGGAAGCTAGCAGGGGAGCCAACATCTTCATTAGAAAGCAGCCCTTAGCCTGTCAGAGCCATTTAACTTCCCTCCACCTCAAACCTCAACTTCAAAATCGAAATTATGGTTTTCTTCTTTTCTTTTTGGCTTCCAGATAACACTACTGGATTATCTTTGCACCACTACCCTCCCATTAAAAACAGCCACCAGGAAGTAAATTCTTAAGGAGGGCAATGGCCCAGCCTGGAATGTAGTGGGGGAAAATATACTCCCAGAGTAGCATTAAACGAGGAGAAATTCACACCGAAATCCTCGTGGACATCGGCTCTGCACTCACACCTAAGGTGACTGGAGGTACACCACTGTTCCCCCTTTTGCATATGAACACTTTGTAAATACCTCTGAAGAATACGACATATCTTTGGAAGCATCCAAAAATCTCTCCCGATCAGATCTAAAGACTTCCCAATACAGTAACATCATGACTGTTTCTTCACTACAGGGGATATTCGTGGCTGCCTTACCAGTCTTTCTTCTCACCTGTCCCCTATTCCTACAACTTCGAATCACCTATTAGAGATACCAGTAGTTCTAGGTTCCACTCAAGGTGTGGAAGGTATGACTGGGTATTTTGGTTTAAGGATGGGCCATGGGACCTACACGGATCCAGAGTGGCTCTTTGTTTTATTGTTGTTGTTGGGAATGCTGGGACCCTTTCTTGTTAGGTATGAATGGGGAAGTAACTCAGAAAGATTCCTGCCTTAGAATTCCAAGGTAGTCAAAATGGAGAAACTAGGTGACTGTGAGTTGCTGGATCAAGCCGTGACTGAAGACAATACTACCTTTGGGCTTTTTGTATTTTATAATATATATTTTATTTATATGTACAATATGCGTATTATATTTATATTTTAAGCTCATTTGGGCTATGTTTTCCTATTTAGCAACTGAAAATCCAGATGTGCTCCGGAAGCCCTCAGAAGTTACAGACATTTGGCCTTGGCTTATCTTTAGATCATCAGTTAAGACCTAAAGTCTTTTTGGTTTGTCACATATGTTACATGACAAAGCCTTTAGAGCTGGGGGCTGAGTATGCAGATCATGCTCTTATAGATGACTAAGATAGTCTTGGATTGGGAACGAGGATAAGTGGGGGCAAATCCTCATCTGCCACCAAAAATACCTTCCTGGTCCTTCATTTATCCACTTGGATTGAAAAGTGGGTCTTACTACATTAGGATTTGCCAAACTTCAGTCATTTATCTATTATCGTTACATTTTTTTTCTATTGTCGCCTGTGTTATTAGTTACTTAATATTTTTCTTTAAATTAACCCACTTTCCCTAATTTTATAAATCTTTAAGAATAGAATAAAATGTATCTTATGATAGAAAATGGAAAAGCCAGTGTTTAACACACATGAAAATAAACACTTTGTTATTAACATGAAAATGCTTGTGTACCACCTAAAATGACCTTGCATATGATCCACTGGGAAAGTCTAGGAGTTGATCGATGGCTTTCAAACTGTGTTTTTATGGGCTAAACTATTTAAATTTAAATTATTTGCAGTGTTATATGCGAGTTTAATTTTGTAGCACATTTTTAACTATTTTGAAAATTGAAATAAAAATCCATGAATATATTTAAGTCTGTGTATATATATATTATATTTCTATTAGAGACCACCGTCATAATTATTTGTGCTGATAAGGTTACTAATTTTTGTATGTGCTCAGAAGAAAACTTCCAACAATTCCCATGGGTACTTTTAATTTTATTTCAAAAATAAGTCTCATCAAAATTGTAATACAGAAAAAGACAAATTACAAACGGGCAACAATCTCAATACCCACAGAATCCCTTTGATGTTAGAAAAATAACACTACACGTCTGTACATACATTCTAATGTCTTACAAATATGTCACCGATTGCGACCATTGTAGCTCTCCAGTGGTCTTTCTGGAATGCAGATTTTTAACCTAAAATTGTATGAGTGAGTCACAGGTACCCCAAATAAATGTCAAGTTAACATCATATCAGTTGCTTTGGCCAATCCTTTTATCAAACTGTAACATTCTAATGCAGAAACTTGTGAATTTGAGACATGCTGATCTCCGTGAATCACATTATAGACAACTTAGTGTTAGTGTAAATTTTGGGCTCCTCCTGTCTGATTTTCATATTTATGTCAAAGAATATAGAGAACCATAGTAAGTGTTGTTACAGATTCAACTTTGAAACTGAAAATGTCTCGCTATCCTGCCTTCAAGCTTCTGGCCCAGATTAAATGAAGAGTATCTTGGCGATTGTGAGTCAAGCTGTTAACAAAAAACAAACAAACAAAAAGCCCACAGATGTTACCACTTTCTCTACTTATCAGTGCAATCGGAATTTTCATAAGGCCATATATGCAAAACAAAATGCCAAAATAAAGATGATACTGAGGCTATGATTGCAAATGTCACCTATCACTCTAGTATCGAATGTTGGGGACGAATCTGAATAAACCCATTGCTCTTTACGGTGGAACTTGATGAAGCACATGTGATCAGTTGGAAATTATAAAACAACATTTTGTCAATATGATATCAATATATGTGTCCAGGTACACAGACACACGTATACACCCACATACACACGCTCATTTATTCGGAAAGTCGTATGAGTTTTCAGGTGTTCCTCCACCTCTAAAAGTAAAGTCCTTGTTTCCCCTTGGGCTGGTAAACCTCAAAGCCATGGTTTTGAAAAAGAATAAGAAAACAACAGGTAACATTTGTACGGTGTTTTTCAGAGGCACAAAGTGCTTTTTCTGTTGACGGAAGGCTATGAAATCTCAACCTGTAACCTTAAATCTTACTTTTTCTGTGCCGAGTTCCTCCCCGGCTCCCAGGCCACGCTGTACTGCCCCACGACACATCGTTTTGGAATGGTTACTGTGCAGGCTTGCCTCTGTGGCTGGATTGTGACTGTCTCAGAAGAACACACCATATCTTGCTCATCTTTGTGTTTTCAGTGCCTAGTCTCACGTGGACTACCTGCTTAATGAACGCTTAAATGAATGAATGGTTGTGTGGGATCCAATAGAAAAGCTGAGCCCTGTATGATTAAGTTTTTTTTTTTCCCCCATTAGCTCAGCACATGTCTTCCCCATCAGGAATATTTATTAAGTAACAGCATATGTTGTCCTCATGAAGGAATATTTATTAAGCAACAAATTTGCGCGTAGAATTTTTTGGCAAGGTACCACTTGGTCTGACATCCCTCCTCTCCTCTCAGTCTTGACTATCCAAGTTCACCTCCTCCAATGCTTTCCCGGGTCTATTTCCTTGAACTCTTATCAGTACACATCTGACCCATCCCTACCTCTGGGCCTCTGTGCATGTGTTTCTTTTCACCTAGAATACCTCTCCTCATCGTTTCTGCACCTTCATTAACACCTGTACTCGAATCCTTTCTCCTTGTCTCTTCTGGCCCAGCCCTAGCTGGAGGTAATGGAGTGCAGATATGCCATTTTCTAAAACTCTCTAATGGAACATATCACTCTTTTACTTCGTGTCACTGTTACTTGTAAACAGGCCTCCTTGACCCTTCTGGATTTTGCTCTCCATGAGGGAAGCCTGCACCAAATCATTTTTGTGTCTACCAGAATACCCAAAGCCTACAGTAGATGCTGGAAAAATATTTGGCGAGAGAATAAGTTGTATGGTCCCTATGGTTCGTTCTGCTGCTGTCCGAAACAACTGATAAGATAGTCGCTGTCACAATTGGAATAGAATCCTGGAATCTTGAATCAAGCTCACCCATTCCCACCAAGAAAACGAAAGGAACTTATTCCTGCTTTTTGTTGATTCTTACGTATTTACTAGCTGCATGTTCTTGTGCAGGCCACTTAGTTTTTCCAATTGCCCAGCTGTTCTTTCATAATCATGGCTGAGAGTGTGTACCTGAAGAGTGAAATGAGCTAATATATGTAAAGGGCCCGGCACAAGGCGAACATCGAGTGGATAGTCTCTATTATTACAATAGGGGTTATTATTATTGCCAATAGATGCTAAAGAAAAATTTTGTAAAAATTGGAAATTAAAAGGCATGTGAATAGAGGAAGAAGGTTAAAGCTGTTTTGTAGCTGATGAACAGCTCCCTGACGGTAGGTTCTCTGTCTTTTCTGACTCTGCATCCCCAGCACTTCACGTAGTGCTTAGTACAAACAAGGGATGTATTAAAAGCTTTCTGGGGTGCCTGGGTGGCTCAGTCAGTTAAGCGTCCGATGCAGGATTTTGGCTCAGGTCATGATCTCAGTTCTGAGATATGAAATCGGGCTCTGCATCGGGCTCTTGGGCTAACAGCATAGGGTGGGTGGGTGGGGGAAGCCTGCTTGGCATTCTGTCTCCTTCTATCTTTCTGCCCCTCCCTGCATGCATGCGTAGGCTCTATCTCTCTCTCTCTCTCTCTGTCTCAAGATAAACATTAAAAAAAAAAGCTTTCCGATGGAGCCGTATGCATTTGTGGATTATGTTAACTTTGGTGTATTGTGTTCACTAGGTAACAGGAAGTGTCCCAGATCCTTTACAAACTGTCTCAGGTACTCCACACAACACCCCTGCTGGAAGGAGCTACGCTACTATTTTGTGACTGAGGTCACCCAACTTGCTTGTGTTTGCACAGCCAGTAGGTGGCCCAGCCATGATGAAGGTGCAGATCAATCCGATTCTAAAGACCACTCTCTTTTACCCATTGCGAGGCACACTGCAAGGTTGCCCCACAATGTTAGAAAGCTCATGGAATGTTCCAGGCCCTGAGCGAAGGAGGTGGCAGAGGTGATGGAAGACGGAGAAGGAAGCAGCAGCCCTTTGCCTTTGGTGACCAATTCCTCAGAGAGGGACCTGAGGGGGTGGAGTGGGGAGAGGAAAGCTGAGGATCACAAAGAGAATTCCTGACCGAGGCCAGCTAGGGAGCCAGGCTGCCCTGTTTCTAGCACAGTGCACTTGCCCCACCCAGGTCCCTGCCGGCTTCCCTCAGAGATTTCCTGACAGGCCCTGATCAAGGTCAGCAGTGGCCGGTTGCAAGGCAGGCAGGCGAGGTAACAGCAGTGCTAATGGGAACTTGGCCCTGCCCCAGGCGGGTATGGAAAGCGGCTGTTGGCTCTTGTAAAAATCCTTGGTCCAGGCTGGTTTTTCCACAAAGAGAAATTCACCGCCCCCAAGAAATGCTATCGCCTGTTCCCGGTGCCAAACTCGAGGAAAATCAAGTCGTGAGACTCTCTCCTCTGCCTGGCTGAAATGACAGATAGCGAAAGAGCTTTCAGTTTCCTCTCCCCCAAAAAAGTCTGCCAGAGATATAAATATTTAAAAACAGGAGCTAGACTGAGAGGGTTAGCTTTCACCGTGTCTTCTTTGGCAAGCGTTCGATCCACCCACCAGATAGCATTTTATTCTGTGTAATGGAATGGCAGTTCTGGGTCGCACATCCCAACTTCTGACACACTGCGTGGAAAAAAGTGACTGTGACCCTTGTAAACTATTTTTGTCTTTGGAAACAGATACAGACCCAGGTTGCGAATGCCAGATTGAACATAGCTATGAGCGGTTTAAGTGGGGTGTGTGTGTGTGTGTGTGTGTGCGCGCGTGTGTGTGTTTCCTGCTGTTCCCTTATTTTTATCTCCTGCTAAGAAGTCCCCTCTCTAATTTCTGTCTAGTAGGATAACTCCTCTACCTTGTTACAGAGGATTTATTTATTTATTATTATTTATTTTTATTTAGCTGTTCTCACCTCACGTGGGTTAAACAAAGTGAAGGTCTGTCACAGTGTAGTCTGAATTTCTTTGTTTCTCTTACGTGGCGGTCCCTGCAACTATAATAGGTGCAGAAGACAATTCAAAGTTATTAATTCTTTTTTCATATGGGGAAGTGGGTGCAAACCTCCATGATGTTAAATAGGTTTGAATCATCCCAGATGACCTTCACAATCAAGGTCTTTATAATTTTAGATAGATTAGAGGAAACTAATGAGGATTTTGAAACAAGCTTTGGACTAAAACTCTCATCATGCAAATCCACGGAAAAACCCCACGACTTGAAAGCACAATTAACCCGATCCCCTGTGCCCAACGTTCCTGTATCTGACTCATTGTATTTCCTCTTAATCTACTTTCTTCATAAAACAATAATAACAGCAGAGCAGTGGGTATTTTTCTCTGTCATCAGATTCCATGGTCCTTCTTCTTTTTCTTCTTCTTCTTCTTCTTCTTTTTTTTTTTTTTTTTTGTTTTAAATTGCTCTGTCCTCAGAGTCCTTTTTAATATGGTTTAGGACTCACAAGAGTTAATAGGCGAGGGTGGGGGGAGGAACCCACTTGTTTTAAGCCTGGAGCCTGTCACCTTTTCTTGGCAATTACACTGCTAATGGCTGGGTCCCAAGCAAAGTGGCAAAGAATATCTCTTCTCACGTTCCCAACTCACAGTGCATTCCCAAATACCAGATGGTGTTTTTGGAATCCATTTCACTATGTTTGATATGACAATACTTTTGTATAATGTTAAATTATATATAACTATTGCAAATAGCTGAGATCAGAACAACCAAGAAGCGGAAAATTAGACACAAGAAGGAAAGATAGAAACTAAAGACTGTGGACTTTCATCTGCCCCCATTGTGTCCTGTTTCCCTTGGATTTTCTTTTAATCTGAAGAGGATTGGCAGGCGGAGGCTGGGTT
This sequence comes from Lynx rufus, assembly GCF_022079265.1. Lineage (NCBI taxonomy): Eukaryota > Metazoa > Chordata > Mammalia > Carnivora > Felidae > Lynx > Lynx rufus. The sequence continues at coordinate 172,802,618 of NW_025814834.1, forward strand.
TCGGGGGCGGTGAGGGGGGCTGGAGCAGCATGGGGGATGGGGAGGAGCGAGAAGTAGTGCCTCTGTGTTGTTGCAGTGAAATTACATCAAATTGGGATCCTCTCGCTGCTAGAGTTTGGTACACATCATGAAAAACTTGCCAGACGTTTCGAGAGCAGCGGCATCTCATTTCAATGGCCAAAAGCCTCAAAATAAGCCGAAGAAGACTGATAAAACCCCACGCTCAACCCCTTTGGAAGCTGTGTGTGTGTTTATTCTGCTGGGAGGGACAAGCAAATGAATTACCAGATCCTAAAACCTCAGTCACTGCCTTAGGCTCCATTAGAAGGACGGTGAGAGAGAGAGCAGACAAGGACTCAAATCGGTACCAAGGAACTGAACAGAAAGAGTGGAGAGGTTTTTCCTAGTTTGGGGGCACATAGACATGTTGATGTGATTTCTAAAACAGTGGATAGAACTGGACCGCAGCAATAAAAACATCTCAAAGAATCCACCCTTGAAAAGCATGGGTAACGCCAACGGAGCTGCATTGCTACCCCAGACGGCCAAATGGGGGTAAACATATCACTTTAATTTTAATTTTCTGGCTATTTGACAATAGGCAACCTCTGGTCCTCTTTCCCCAACCTTCAGACAGGCCTTATCTCCACATTGCAGGACTTATTGATTTCAGCCCAGAGCGAATGCATTACAGCCAAGTGATAAATTGCTTAAAATTATTCTTAAATGAAAACGCTGGAAACCTCCGAGGCAGCTTTTTGAATGGAGGGTGGGCAGGACAATTTCCAAACTGCCCGGATCAGAGATTCTTGCAGACGATGGATTCCTCCTTCCCCGGCTACGGCTACGGCTACGGCTACGTTACTAACCTTCAGAGCCCACTGTCAGAACTAAGGGCTTACCCTATTCACACTGCTCGCTGGGGTTTTCTGTGGCAAATGAGCTGTGTTTCCCTACCGGTCCTTGCTCCAAGCTACCCTCCTGGCCGCAGTCACCCCCTCCCCCACGTCCTTCTGCTCCCAGCCTATAGCCCCGGAAGGCTCCTACAGCTCCAGTGACTACTACATAATTAACAATAACTTGTAGTAATGCAATTTAAGAGTCCTTTTAATGGGCAGCGATGGTAGAATGTATAGCCCATCTTTCTTTGTCATCTGAGAAAAGCGGCCCCATGCAGGGCTGCTGGTTGCTGAGTGACGCTTTGTTGTCTGCACCAGACACAGTACCAGCTGCACTGGCAGGTAGCCGAAGTGCAAGGAGATAGCTGCCAAACTATGCTATACAAAGGGAGCCGTGCCAGAGAGAAAGGGACCTTTGCATGCGGTGACCTTTGACCCCCAAGCCAGCATGGATCCCATATTCATCCCTTCCAGACAATTGCATCTTTCATTCCACCACAAACTATGATTAGAAAGGGGCCATTTGTGATCAGGGGGCTTGGTTAGCTTATAAGTTCCCAGCAATGGGGTTATTGCTTTTTTTCTTCTGTTTTAATGGTGACAATATTTTCCTTAAAACGGGGTAGGAGGAGATGAGCAATTAAACGAGGGAAAATTATAAAAGCAAAACAGTAACCCAGCCAATGGTGTGGGGCAGGGATTCAAAGAAAGTGCAAAGCGTGTAGACAATGACCATATGGCACTTAAAAAGTCAAACGGAAATTGAACCCTCACCTGATCACGGGGAGGCTTCCCACAAGCAGACCGCTAGAACCGCGCATTTTTAAGGAAATTGCTAACTTACTCGACACTGCTATATAATACTTCTTTCATCCCACCAGCCAAGCTTCTGTTTGGTCAACTTAGATTAATGAGAAACTAACAGCTTGTATTTGAATATGTCCTAGCAAGTCCACTTTTGTTCTTCTTTGAAAAACACCCGTGATCTTTGGAAAACGGCTTTTATTTTGTGTTTTAAAGCCATTCTGCATCAGGACTTCTGAAAAGAAGCCTAGAGCCTCGAGTAAGGACCACCACCGAGTCAAGGCAGCCTTTCTGCACCTGCCTCTTGGCCATTTTGTCCAGTGGGCAGAGGAATCACTTGTAGGCATGATATAGCCGCCTGCATGGCTGCACACCCAGGGCACCTAGGAGACGTTCTCACAGCGGCTGGAACCTAATGAACCACAGTTTCAAATTCTACATCTTTCCAGAGCAACAACAACAACAAAAGCCCGTGTGTAGGTTGGGGGTGCACTTGGAGAGCTTTTCCAGAGGCAGAGGAGTGTCTGGAACAGCCCCAGTTTGATCTGTCTCCCTACGGAAGGCACTGTTTCTCCGAGGCAAGGGAAAATCTGGGTACCTGCAGGCCAGCCCGGAGAGCTGCACCTGACTTCAGGCTCCCGTGCGAAGCCGTCTGTTCTTTATTTTCACTCTGTATGAAGCTAATGGAATTTGCAGCTGATTAACCTCAAATCTGGAGAAGTGATCCAGTCTGGGATTACAGCTGGCAGGGCGAAGGCTACTTGTACTTCTTAAGCAAGTCAGACAGCAACAAGTGTTCTCCCACAGAAGTAGAGGCCCAGAGAAATGGGTATGAGAGCGAGGGTCCCTCGGGTCCAGAAGAGCCAACAGGCATGGAGGCAGACTGTGTTTAGTATCTGGGCTCCAAGAATAAAGTCCTGGTGTCTAAATGACAAATTAAACCAGGAACCTGAATTCTTCTTTAAAAAGAAAAAAAAGAAGAAAGAGAAAAAGTCCCCAACACACAGAAGCTTTACTCTGTGGAAATGCAGCAGTGTGGTAGTTAAAGCACGGACACCAGAACTACACTGCTTGCCTTCGAATCCTGGCTCCCCTACTTACTGGCCGTTTGACTTTGAGTAAGTTACCGAACTTCTCTGTGCCTCGGTCTCCTCATCTGTCAACTGGAATAATCATAGTCATCAAGGAATTGTAATAAAGACTAAATGAATTAATATTAGCAAAGTACTGGAGAATCATGCCCGGCCTATCGTAAGCTTATATGTAAAGACACGTGGATTTTTTTTCCCCTGGAAAATGTGCAAATATGGATTTTTTTTTGCCTGAAGATATGCAAATCCATATATTTTTTCTATCAGGGTCATTTCTCTAATTCATAGATTATCAAGACAAATTCAGTGCTACGTCATCAGCTTCTAAACACAAAAGACAATAGTGTAAGGTATGCTGATATTCTGTTTGGCTAAAAAAATTTTACAGAACAACTCTCATGTTTAAGACAGTCAAGAGAGAAAGTAAAAGATGTGGGGTTAAAATTAAAACAAAGGTATAGGATTGTTTCTTATTGGTCTGCATCAGACAGTAAAGGTTGCTGCTGAATTTTCTGAGGGGAAGCTTCCACATATGGTATATTTAGTGCATGAAATGTGGCAGTTGGATTCCTGTGTGTGTTTTTTTTTAAATTGTCATATAAACAAATAATTCCAAACATATTTCTTCTTCGTGGATTTGTTTCTATTTTGCAAATTGTTTCAGGCATCAATAAACAGGATTACACAAATGTGCATACAACTGCAAAACTCATTTAGTTTAGCAAGTGCTTCTCACATATTCATTTACTCAACAATGCTACTTTCAAGTCATGTCAACATTACTCCATTGCTGCCTCATGACTAATACAGTGTTACTTAAACCCATTTCACATCTTACAACCCAGGAACACCACCAACCTTTTTGGTTTGTACCACCTGGTTTCTAATTAAAATCAATTTGAGAAAGAGGCCTTCTGCGGACGCGTAGGCTCTTCCCCAGCACACTTCTGGGTCCTCAGCAAGGCTTTAAAATATAAGATCACTAACGTGGAAACTCATTAAAAGGAAAAAAAAGCAAAAACTGAAAAGCACATTAGACCCAATTAAGAAGCTGTGCGTGAGAGGCATATGGGTATCCAATAATGCCATGGTTTCATTGTCCGCTTTTTATCAAGGAGGGTGAAAAGAATTTGTCACTTGTAAAGTAAGACTTTGCCAATTCCAAAATACTAGAAATCAGATCTGCGAGATCCATGGGTGATAGAACAGAGGGAAACACAAAGTGAAGCCCCTCAGCCTCAGCATAATAACAAGAGAATCTGCTATTTTGTGTGTCAGAGATTTCGAAACACGCAAGCACTCTAACCACGGCAAATAGGAAAACAATACCCGTTATTCACTCAATTTTCTTGAGCTAAAAAAGGCGAATGATAACAACATATGCTCTAAATGTGACCCATGCAGTTTAGCTTAAAGGCAAAATAAGATAAAAGTCAGCATTGCACACAGAGTTTAAACAGAAACATACGTATCTATACACTTCCTTTCCCTCTCCATATGTTACCCTGTGGTGGAGATTATAATACTGTACATCACACCTTTCACTCAAGGATCTCAAGCCCCTCTCAGAAATGAACACAAACCCGTACACCAGCCCTGGGAAGCAGGTGGTGAGTATTAATATTACCATTTAACAAATGGAGACACTTAGTGTTCCTGACTTCTAGTTGGTTGAACTCAAGGCACTGGTGCTCTCTGGGTGTGTGTGTCTGTGGTGGGGGGTGTGGCAGGTGGGGGGAAGTGTGTTCTCTCTCTCTCTCTTTTAAAAATTTTATTTTAGTGTCAATACAAGTGAATTGTAGCACTTATAAGTGCTAACGGTTCACTGATGGCATTGTAAAAGGATTTGTTTTCCCGCCACTGACTTTTCTTCCTCCCTGAAACTGCCTAATACCACTAAGAATAATGATCTCAAACTTTCTTCTAGGTATCTCTGTTGGATAAAGTTTGGAACACTAACAAATGAAAGTCACAACCCAGGGAAGTGGGTTCTCAAACTGGATGTTTTTATCACGAGGGGGTGAAGCCTGGGCATCTTAGAATCGAAACTGATGCATCGCACCCTCTGAGATCCAAACTCCTGGGCTGTAGTTGGGGAAGTCGGTTTGGACAGCTTTCCAAGGCAGCTCAAATGTAAATCCGACGCGGATAGGTGTGCTTCATGGCAGAGTTACCCATTTTAAGTTTTAAGTTTTCATTTTAAGTTCTCAGCTGCTCAATTTTAACCAGAGGACAACTGTTTGGGAACCTGAGGTCTAAGTCAGCATGCACACGGAGGGGTCTACAGCGCAGATTCACGGTGAAAACAGACCTTTACAATCCATGAACTCATCCCAGATTGGGGATTTCCTTAAGAATCATTAACTTCCTGCCAGGTTCATGTTCTCTGAAGTAGGGCTTCAATTTGCTGTAGCTGGTCTTATGTAAGTGACAACCTTTGTGTATTTGACCTAATGGCTTCTTGGGAAAATATGCTTTTTAAAAAATTAAAAAAATCATTTTGCTTATCAGGTCCAAGCGTCTAAAGGAGAAACACGCATTTTGTCAAAATCATTTTTATAAAAATATATATTTATGGGACAGGCCATTCTTACATTCTTGATGAGACCCAGCACAGTGTGAAATACATAGAAACACTGGATGGGGGCTCAGGAAGTCCTTTGTTTTTATTTTTAGGAGGATCACATATAGCCATAGGAGGAAAAAAAAAACCCACAAATCAGAACTCCCTCCTCCTTTCCCTTGTCAAAAACAAAAACAAAAAAACCCTTAAAACAAAATAAGAGAGTATATTCATCTAATAATAATAGCTACAAAATAATAATACTTAACACTTTGAGTTTTTATTATGCACCAGGCACTGTGCTAAGCACTTTATAAGCTCGCATCCCTTTTAAAAATTCTGAGAAAACAGAGGCACCTGGGTGGCTCAGTCAGTTAAGTGTCTGATTTCAGCTCAGGTCATGATCTAACAGTTTGTAAGTTCAAGCACTGCGTCAGGCTCTCTGCTGTCAGCATGGACCCCACTTCAGATCCTCTGTCTACCCTCTCTCTGTCCCTCTCCTGCTTGCACTCTCTCTCTCTCTATCTCTCAAAAAATAAAATAAAATAAAAAATTCTGAGAAAACAGAGGCTAAGAAGAGTTTGAGTAACTTCTTCATGGTCACACAGGAAATGCTCTTGGATGCTAGGTCTGTTCGTCCCCAGAGCCCATGCTCTTTATCATTGCTTATACTGCCAAAGGACAAAATATTATTTATATGGATTACTACAGCCTAATTAAAATAGGAAGAGAATGAGGTAGCAAATAAAAGAGTTGCTTGTAAAATTATTTCTTTACAGAAACCTGCTGTGCTGGGTAATTATGCACCACACACAGCAGTCGTAGGTTGCCTTTGTTCCTCTGGATTGATCTCATTTCACCCAGCTTTCACCAAGCCTTCCTAGAGGCTAAGGGACTCTATCATAATTGCCTTTGTCTTCTCAGTAGCTAGAACAGTGCTGGTCATAGCTTAAAAAAAGCTGGTCACGCTTAAAAAAAGTCTGTTGAATGAATGAATGAATGAATGAATAAATGAAATGATTCTAGGTTCTCTGAAAATATATGGACCTGCCAATGGATTATCAGTGGCAACTTTTAAAATAGTGGCCAGTCTTCCCAGGCGTTGAGCCAGGCTCCCCTTCCCCTCTGGTCTGTGTGCAACATAATGCAAATGCATCGTAAACTATGATTATGTCCGGGGACAGTGGTGAGAGGTGACACTGGGAAAAGCATAGTAGGAGCAGCTAGAGGAAGAACTCGTAAGAGACTTGGTACTCATTTAAAAGAGGTGGCAGTGAGTGATGGAAATTCTGGAGAAGAGGCAACATCCTGATTCAAAATCTATTCTCAATAAGCACAAGAAAAGATGCTCAACATCACACATCATTAGGAACATGCAAATCAAGCCACAAGGCAATACCAGTTTGCATTATTTAAGTAGCATCAAAGATTCACCCTGTGCCATTATCCAGAAACCAAACCAAAGCAAACCAAATCTGGAAAACGGTAAGTGTTGGCGAGGGTGTGGAGAAAATGGAAACCTTGTGCATAGCTGCTGAGAATGTAAATTGGTGTAGCCCCTGTGGAAGACAGTATGGTGGTTTATCAAGAAATGAAAAATAGAATTACCATATGACCCAGCAATCCCACTTCCAGGTATACACATACCCCAAAGCACTGAAGCAGGGACTTAAACAGATATTTATACACCTGTGTTCACAACAGCATTATTCACAGTAACCAAAAGGGGCAACAACTCTAATGTCCATGAGAGGATAAATAGGTAAGACAAATGTAGTTTGTCTTACATATGATGGAATATTATTCAGCCTCAAAGAGAAAGAAAATTCCAATGTAGGCTACAACGTGGATGAATCTTGACAACGTTATGCTAAGAGAGATAAGCAAGAAACAAGAGGAAAAATATTATATGATTCCACCAGCATGAGGTACTAGAATAGTTGAATTCATAAAGATAGAAGGGTCGGTGGCGGAGAGAGGGAGGAATGGGCAGTTATTGTTTGATGGGAATGGAGTTTTAGATGAAAAAGTTTTGGAGATAGATGGTGGGGATAGTTGCACACCCGTGTGAATACATTTAACACCACTGAATTGTACACCTAGAAAAAGTTAAAAGATGATGAATTCTATGTTATGTGTATTTTACCAGCTTTATGTTATGAATTTTTAATGTAAAAAAACCTATCCTCACGGTCAGCAGGCAATGGGCCCGAAGTGTGTAAATGACTGTAAACTTGGGACAGGCCTAATCTTTCATGACACTTTAACAAATTCCCAGGGCCCACCATCATAGTAAAAGCATGCTTGGTGAGGGTGTTGATGGCCCCTTGGCAAACTCCCAGGGATGGGGAAGTGGGTGGCAGGTGCACAGCCCCAAGGGTGTGGTGTTTCCTGAGCCTGTTGGTAGGTTCCACCATCTGGCACACAGGACCGAGCGTTCCCAATCTCTGCTTTGAACACCTTTTGAATTTGAGTGGGTCCCGGGATGTCGAGCATAAAGTCTCTGGGTTAGAGGGCTGCTTCCCTTTCAACATTGCCTTTGGCTTTTAGCATGATTGCCACGCCAGACAGAGCAATACTTTTTGTTCCGGTTTGACTTAAAGGACGTTGCCCTTAGGCTAGTTCCTCCCTAGTTACGACGAGGACATTAATACAGGACATCAGAATCAGATGCCTAATGATTTTTGGAAGATGTAGACTGATTCGTTTCATGGTAAGTGGTACTCGATATAATTGTTTAGGAATCGAGAGCATTTAGGAATTTCGAGCAAAGGCGCCGAACTGAATTTTGGTTACTTCATACCTAACATATTAGGGCTTTAAATGACACGGATGATGATATGCATCTCTTCTTTGTATTGTTTTTAATATTTTATAGCATTGCTTTCATATCTGCTACTGACACTAAGATCCTCACAATAAAGAGCCTGTGTCTGGTTTCCCATCGGATCCTCAGTACGTGGCCCTTTTACTCCAGTTTGGAACCTAAGAGGTTTTCCGTAAAATGTTGCTGAATGACTCCGTGACTGTGTGGAAAACTTTCAGTGAATTGCTTACCGTTCTTTAGTAACGAGGGCTGGGGCTGGAGGACCTTCCGATTTCTTTTTCTATGACAACACCTTGATACAAAAAGCAATTTTTCCCAAGCCAAATTTCTTCTGGAGAATCTGTCCACCAGCAAGGTTAAATACATCTTAGCCAACCAGCCACCAGCTTGGTGGGCTGAATGCCTCAGTGGTTTCCCCTTAAGTAAAAGATGTACATCTCGATTGGAAGCTGGCAAGGTAGTAGTGCTCCTCTCGGATCCCTCCATGCCACCCTGCACCTCCCAGCCTCTCCCCCTGCACCTAGCTCTCTGGTTGCCGGGCTTCTGTCACCCTTCCCTTTCCACGTCAGGCGATTCCTTGTCTGCTTCCAGACTAGCTGCTGCAGGCCAGACTCCCTTTATCGCGTGGCTTTCTATCGCTATCTTATCAGGCAACCCCACTCCTGTTCCAATCCTTCCAGGCCTCCCTGCCGGGTTCTCAGCCTTTGGTAGCTGTGCACTCCCCGCCCTGTCCCTCCCCCGCCCTTCCATGCCCATCGAGCTGCTTCTCTCATTCCCCTTCTCTCTCACAGTCTGCTCTGTTTCCCATTAGGGGAGCGTGCATTTTAAATGTCTCAGCAGCGTCTGTCTCTGCAGCCACAGCTCCACTGCTTCCCCATCCCCCCAACCCCCTTCCTAAGACAGACACTGGAGTGGGGGGCATCAATTTACAGTTTCTGGCCAGATACCAGATGTGCTGGGTGGAAGCAAATCGTCATAGAAAATGTTTGTAATTTCAGATAAAGATCAACCCCAAAGTGGTAAGGAGGGTAAGGAAAAAAAAGAGCTACAGTTTTTATTGTCATCACGATTGATAATAGTCCCAAGCAGTCTCTCTCTGTCTTGCTTGGTCTGTCTCCCTCCTTCTCTCCTCTTGCTCTCGTTCTCTTTCAACCAGTTGGAAGTGATTATAAAGTTTTTCTGATACACAGCCCCTGTTCTGCCCTGATGCCACCACAGTAACACAGGTAGCTAAGAAGGAATTTTTACTGGGTAATGGTGAAAAGTGATAAGTGATGATCGCAGCTGAACATTTTGTTTCAATGATAAGGCTTCATAGCCTCTCACGGTTGGGAAATGGAAGGTACCAGTGAAATGATCTACTTGAACCTCCCAATTTTGGAACTTCATCAAAAATAAAGACACTTGCCCAAGGTCACACAGCACGATTGAGGACTGTTGCTTATTATAAAATTGGAGAATCAAAAGCACAATAGCGTGTTCAAGACACTGAGATTCAGCAGTCAATAAATAAGTTTAACTCTATCTGGCCAAGCATACTCCTATTGAATCACATAATTTTTTTCTCTCTCGGTAATTAGGAATTAGTGCTCTACAGAATATCCTTTCACAAAACCTGGCTTAATATAATAAAGGCCAGCACTATCTCTGGTCTTAAATGGTGTATTCGCACCCAAACAAAGATGCTTCTGTAATAACTGGAATTATTCTTGAAATGATTTCGGGGGGCTTGTAGAGAATGTGCCATCTGTCTGTGCTCTTTGGAGATGGTTGCTGGAGACACGAAACACTCACACTGGGTGACCTATGTTGATTTCATCTCCAAAGGGAGAAAACGCTTCCTATTGTGGCACATCCAATGAATGCTGCCTTCCAGAGTTAGAGTGGACGCCCTGAAGAAAACATTTCGAATGACAATTAGGGGAAATAAAAATCACCAGACTTTTAGCAAGCACCAAGTCTGAAAGATTCTGGCTGCTTGTCTATGCACACATACCAGGGATTCAGGGACAAGAACGGTATTCTGTGATATTAAAAGTGCTTTAGAAGTTGCTAAGTGAAATAGGTCAGACAGAGAAAGACAAATACCATATGATTTCACTCATATGTGGAATTTAAGAAACAAAACAAATGAACAAAGAAAAAAAAAAGGGACAAACAAAAAACCCAGACTCTTAAATATCAGAACACCCAAACAAACTGGTGGTTGTGAGAGAAGAGGTGGATGGGGGAGGTGAGTGAAACAGATAAAAGGGATTAAGAGTAAATTATCTTGACGAGCACTGAGAAATGTACACAATTGTCGAATCATTATATTGTACACCTGAACCTAACATAACACTTTATGTTAATTATACTTTAGTTTAAAAGATAATTTAAATAAGTGCTTCGGGGGTAAGATAATAGAATCAATGGGTAGGTCTTCGAAAAGTGAACTGGTTGATTTAGAGACTTATGCTTCTGTTTTCCAATTGCTTCTTTCTTTTTCTTTGGGCCTTCTCTCTCCTGCCCAGGTGAGTATGTGCAGGTGAGTGAAGGAACCCAAACACATTTGCTCAGTCAGCATTTGGACTCCACAGGGACCCATAAAGAAGACTGATGATCTGAGTAAACGAATTCACTCATAAATTGAGGGACGTGCTGTGCCCACAGGTGGCATTTCAGTCATGTGATAGCTTGCAAATTGAAAGAATCTAGAATCTTCATCTCAGATTATAGCGTGTAGGTGACTGCCTACCATACCTATGCGTGACGATTGAAAAAACGCAAACAACGTAAAAAGGTAGATGATTTAGTGTCCACGGCCACGGACTCAAAGGGAAAGAGCTGGGCAGGCAAGTAGGTCCAACAGAGCAATTGTCCCCATTTTGGGGACAGGAAGTTTGGGGTATCTTTGTCTCCTCAGGACTCTGAGGCCCAGGAGAGTTATGGCATAACTGTCAAGTCCCTATAGACAATGCTAAAAGGAAGGAACAGATTATTCTGAACTAAATTGAGTGGAAATGAGAATTCTTCTTTTGCTTTATAATCATTATAATAGGGTAAGAAGCGACCATAAGGTCAGAAATTGAAATCAGAATTTTTCTCAAAAATGTTACCCAGTATATTAAATTACCTAGGAAGACATTTCAAAGCAGGCCTGCTTCCTCCCCACCCTATCTGAATCTGGAGCTTTAAGGCATGTGTTGAGGGAAATCCTCCAACCCCCAGGTGTGCTGATAATGCCCTGTTTTAGAACCACTTTTGGGGGTTTGTCTCCGTGTAGGTTCAAAGAAAAGACCATGGGATTTGGGATCACCTTGGGACAGTTTTATGACAAGAGGGAATTTATTAACTCTCTGAAGCCTCGGTTCTTTTGTCTGGAAAATGGGGATAATAATACCTACATTTGAAAGCACGGAGATCCAATGTGTTTAAAAATGTCAGGTCAGTGACTGGCACAAAGCATAGTGCTCAATAAATGTTAAATTCTTTCTGTTTTTGAACTTAAAGCCACCACCTTATGCTCAGAAAAATGTGAGCTCTGCAAATCCTCAGGCATTAAATAAAACTTCAGCCCTGTGGAAGCAGAAAAGTAAGCTATTCTATTTTACAAGGAATCTTAGCCTCTAGAGTGGAGATCAAAATCTAGTTAGCTCTCAGCTAACTAGAAAGTAAACTCAAGGAGACCAACTCTTCTCCAAAAATACTGATTGAGATACTTTTGTGTATTGACAAGTGCCCAGAGGATCAACGAAAGAAACAATTTTACTCAAGAAAGGCAAGAGGTCTATAAATAATATTAAAGTTCTCCAGATTTGATCCTTTCCAAGCATACATTTCAACATTTCCAAGTCAACATTTTAAGGGTTGAGCTTTCAAAGAAAGTCAATTTCTGGATGGGAAGGGTGGGTGGGTGGGAAAAAATGTTCACTTAAAAAAAAAAAATCCCACTCTGTGTCTTTTCACAGCAGACCTTGTAACTGACTGGTTGGTTTAAAGACTTTGAGTGGTAAAGTGGGTGGAGCATGAAACCTCACAATCAAACTACTACTAATTAAATACTAATTGCAAATGAAGAGCAATTTCTTAACATTCTTTATCCTCTCCCTACCCTAGGACTATCTTGCCTAGCCCTTGAGCTCACTTCTCTAATCACACTGGATGGATCACACTGGACACTCTTTCCATTCCTGTTTGATCTTGAGGCTGCTACAGGTTCCGTTTACTTCTCTGAGACATTCCCACTTCTACCTGGTGAATTTCTATTTGGTCTTCAGGACTCAGCTCAGATTTGCCTCTTCTTAAAGTTCTCTGGTCGTCCCTAGACTGGGTGTTTGGTTTCCTTTTTAGCATCCTGTGCAAAGCTCTGTCATTCCAGTAATCACACTGAGCTGTAATTATTCGTTCCCTTGTCCATGTCTCCTACTATGAGGTACCTGGCATATCAGGGCCATCCAATAAAGAGTTACAAAATTTATTTATTTGACTAATATTCATTAAATGCGCACTATGTGCCAGATGCTTTTGTAGGTACAGGAGACACAGCAGAGAAGTCAAATGGGTCCTTGACTTCCTAAAGCTTCTCTTTCAGTAGGGATAGACAGACAATAAGTAAATGGTGAAAAACACAAGGGAGAAAAAATAAAATTAGTAAGAAGAAAAGGAAGGGTTTTGGTGTATGTGTAGTACCGAATCTAGCTAGGGTGGTCAGGGGAGGCACTCAGCAGTTGACATTTGAGCAGAGATCTCAAAGAATTAAGGGAACACACTCTGTGCATACCTGGAGGAAAAACATTCTAGGCCGAGGGAAAAGTGAGCGCAAAGGCCCAGAGGCAATTGTGCACTTGCCCTGATGGCAGAACAGCAAGGAAGCTGGTATGGCTAGGTAGAGGAGTGATTGAGAAATCACAGATGTGAGGTAGGTCAGAGAGGGTATGTGACATGCCCAGGTCGGTTCTGTGCCCACAATATCAGTTCCTTTCCATCCGTCCTCCACACAGCTGCTGGAGCAACTGATGTAAATGTGAATCTCATCTTATCACTTTCCTGCTCAAAATTCTAAAATGATTCCTCAGCACTTCCAGAACCAATTTCAGATGGCTGGCCATGCACTTCTCCCAGGAGTGTCCTGCCCCCAGCATGACTCTTGCTGGTCACACTGAATGAATACCTCTTCCAGTACACCGATTTGTTTCCCCTCCTCTAAATTCTCTGTGTTGCTTTTCCTCTGAGTAGTTGCCTCTACCCCAAGGCAAATCTTCATGTAACTCAATCAACCTTCAAAATTTAGCAACAATTGTCGCGTGTCCTGAAAACTGTTTCTGGACACCGAACTTTCTTTTAGCTCTCTGCCCCTCCTTATACTTCCCCCTAAACCTAACCTTAAAACTAAGTTGGATCCAGACCTACCCCAGATCCAACCTAATCCAGCTCCCACTGCAATGTTAACCCATAATCCTAACTTCAATTTAATCCTCAATCTAGTCTGAACTCCAGCCCAAAGCTCACCCCAACGCCAACCTGGACTCTATGTTAGCTACCCTAGGATCTGTGTACTGTGATGTGTGTACTGTCACAAAGACAGAGTGTGAAGTCCGACATTCCAGTACTTAGCTTCCTGCCAGTGAGGAAGTGTGGGCTATACATGCTAGCTTCTTCTTCTTTCTTTTTTTTTTTAAAGTTTATTTGTTTATCTTGAGAGAGAGAACATGAGCTGGGGAGGGACAGAGAGGGGGAGAGGGAGAGAATCCCAAGCAGGCTCCACACTGACAGCACGGAGCCTGATGTGGGGCTCGAACTGACTAACCGTGAGATGGTGACCTGAGCTGAAATCAGGAGTTGGATGTTTAATGACTGAGCCACTCGGTCATTCATAAAATGAAGCAAATTAAATTTATGTCACAGATTTCCAATGAATCCAACCTACTCCAATGCCAAAGGACCCATTAGACCGTTGGAAGTTTAGCTCACTTGGGACCCCACATGATCCCGGGTCTCTAGGAGGCCTTGGGCTTTTCCTATACCTCTGAAGGGTCCCTTCTTTCAGTAAGCAAAGTAGTTTCCATATTAGAAACTGAATACATCTTACTTGGTAATATTGTTATTCTTGAAACTTGGTATAATCACACTTCATTCTAAGAGGATAGTAATCTTCATCTCATATTTATGCAGAATTTTGAAATAAAAATGTTTATTGTCTGCTGTTCAAATTCCACTAAGCTTTACCAAAGCAACAAATAAAGAAGCAAACAACCTACAGCAATACATTAGGATTTGGACCTGAATGGCACTGAACCTCTGAATTAATTTGGGAGAAAACTGTTGTATTTGCAATGTTTATGACATAGCATGTTACAGCCCTATGCTGGGAACAGACTCATTAAAATCTCAGTAATGATTTCTGGTCTACTCATATAGGTTGTCTACACTACTTGTTGGGATTTCTTCTGGGTGCTTTATGATTTTGTTTTTGTTACAATTGGGGAACAGAGTCATTTCTCATTATGTCTTTTATTGACCATTGTTGTATATAATTATCTGGTGGCCATCAGTTGACTAATCTTTTTCTTTAAATTGAAGTATAGTTGACATATAACGTTATATTAGTTTCAGTAATCTATTTTATTAATTGCAACAGTTTTTCATTTGGACCTTTTGGATTTTCTAAGTATTTGATCAGGTCACTGGAATAACAATACTTTTGTCTTCCTTCAATAATTTCATCTTGTAGGGCCCCTGGGTGGCTCAGTTAGTTAAGCATCTGACTCTTGATTTAGGCTCAGGTCATGATCTCACCGTTTGTGACAGCACAGAGCCTGCTTGGGATTTTCTCTGTCCCTCTTCCTCTGCTCCTCCCACATTCACATGAGCTCTCTCTCTCTCTCTCTCTCTCAAAAAATAAATAAACATTTGAAAGAAAAGTCTGTTTCTTGGTTGAAAAAATATATACTCTTTAAAAAAATATATCTTGTATTTCTGTGTCCTATCTTCTCAGTTGGTCAGAACTTCCAGGATAACATCAAGTTATAATGGTAATTTAGGGCACCCTTACATTGTTACTGGTTTTAGTGGGAATGCTTCTTGTTTTGCCAATACGTATGATGTTGACTATTTTTTGTCATTATCTTCTAGCTTCATTGCATGTGGCTAGACAAGAAAGCCTGTGTAATTTTCATTTTGGGGATTTACTGGTATGTGTGTGTGTGTGTGTGTGTGTGTCCATACACCTGTATGACATAATAAGTTTTGTAGTTTTCATGAATGCTTTTAATTTTTTTAATGTTTATTTATTTTTGAGACAGAGAGAGAGAGAGAGAGAGCAAGGGAGGGGCAGAGAGAGAGGGAAACACAGAATCCAAAGCAGGCTCCAGGCTCCGAGCTGTCAGCACAGAGCCCAACACCTGGCTCGAACTCATGAGATACCGGGCTCGAACTGTGAGATCGTGACCTGAGCTGAAGTTGGTCGCCTAACCAACCTTGCTACCCAGGCGCCCCAAGTTTTCATGAATGTGTTTAAAGATGGCACATTCTATGTGTGTAGAGGTTCAACATCATCTAGTAGCCTTAATATTATTAATTATATTTATTTAAATTCTCCATGTCTTTCTCTGGCTGGTCTAATTCAACTAGAAAAAATGGATAAAAGTGTGGTTAAAATTACAGGTACAAATTGCATTCTTGTCAGTTTATCTTCACTTTTCTAACCATTTTTGCTTTGTATCATTTGATATAAACCTATTTGTTATTAGGTTAATTGCTGCGTAAAGGTATTAATTACTACTCTAGCTTCATTATGCTCTTCTCCAGTTTATAAACATAAATAATATAGGTAATCTATTTTTCTCTATTTGCTTTTGCCTTGAAGCCTACTTTGCCAGAAATTAATAGTCTTTCCTATTTTTAATTTTTTTCTATTTAATAATTATTTTCCCTTTATTTTAAATATGGACACTTTTGTTTTAGGTATGTCTCATGGAGGAAGCAGATATGTGGATTTAATTTCTTACTACAATCCGAGAATTGTTTCCTAATTTTAGGACTTAACCACTTAGGTTTATTGACATATAGATGGCTTTGTTAGCTTCTGTCATTCTGCTCTACATGACTTTTTTCTTTTTTGATTTTTTTGCTATTTCTTTTGGGGGTGTGCATATGTGGAATGTTGTGTGTGGTTTTTGTTTCTTTAGTAATTGAAAAGGTGTATATCCTCTTTCCAAAATCCAGACTTTGGTTTATATTTTTCTAATTATCAGAGTCAACAATTACATGGGATTTTAGAATCTCTTTTATGTGAGGTAAGGCATTTGGTGAATTTTTACTCCTCTCCCACTCAATTTTGTAGAATCCGTTTCCCCCTCCCAAAGACAAGGCTGAACTAGGTATGGATCTCTCATTGGGCTTTTCCTGAAACACAGTAAACTTGGCTCAGTCTATAAACATCTTATGACATTTCTTCCCCTTCGAGATCAGAAACTTTTGTTTTGTTTTTGTTATTTCTTTGACTCTTCCTTATTGTCTACTTGTTCTATCTTCTTTGGAAACACCTTTGTAATCTTTGAGTTAGAGCTTCAGTTTCTGGGATAGGTGTCATTCTCTATCATGTGAATTTCACATTTGGTGTAATTTGTGTATATCTGGGAAAGTTATAGAAAGTATGACTTTGGGGGAGACTGGCTGGCTCAGTTGGTAGAGCATGTAACTCTTGATCTCAGGGTTGTGAGTTTGAGCTCCATGTTGGGTGTAGAGATTACTTAAAAAAAAAAAAAGTAAGTATGACTTTGAAATTACTGGGTCAATATGCATAGTGTTTATTCTGCTCTATAGTAGACTTAATGCTATTAAATTTCTGGAATTACTGCTTTAGTAATTTCAATTTAATTTTAATTTAATTTAATTATTATTTTATTTATTATTTAATTCAATTATTATTTTAATTTAATTTAAATCTTATTTAAAATTTTATGCTCTAGGGGCACTTGGGTATCTCAGTTGGTTAGGCGTCTGACTACAGCTCAGGTCACGATCTTGCAGTTTGTGGGTTTGAGCCCCGTGACGGGCTCTGTGCTGACAGCTCAACCTGGAGCCTGCTTCAGATTCTGTGTCTCCCTCTCACTCTGCCCCTCCCCACTTGTGCTCTGTCTCTCTCTCAAAAATAAATAAACATTAAACAATTTTATGCTCTAGTTTTTATTTCATCATATATATTTTCTTTCCAATGACATTCTACTATTGTTTCAGAGAAAAGAAAATTTTCTATTTTTCTCCTTAGTGTTTCCATAGTTTATGATTTTCAGAAAATTTCTTCCTCCAAGTCTCTCTTTATTCTTGTTCATAAGCATTTAATGCTTTCTATTCGTGTATGTTCTTCTTATGTATCCATCTTCAAATGAGGGAGAGAATTATATGGATCTATTTTTTTACTAACATATAAGGTATATGGATTGCTCCTGGGCCCCGTGGCTCTCCAACCGGGTTCTGGTGAAATCCTCTTTCCAAATCTACAATGGTATATCAGACTGATGTCCTGGCCTGATTTCCAGTGTATCAACATCCTCCTGCTATTCTGCTAGACTATGATAAGAATATCTTCTTATCCCAAGGCTTGATGCCTTAATGTTCAGAGCAGGTGCCATATATAAAACTACAATTCCCAGAGTGTAAGGACACTCTGGCTTTCTCCATTATCTCCCCCAGCTTTTTGCGTTCTACTAATGGGAACATACTTCAGAGGAAGCATAGTGTTATCACCAGCTTCCCTGCTACCACCACTTGGTTGTTTTGTGGCAGTTGCATTATCTAAATGAGTAAAAAAATCTTAGTGACAAAAGAGGAATGGCCATGTCTATGTGTTGTAGACTCATGTTTTTAAAGTAATAGGAAGACAGCACGGAAGTGACAAAAGATCTTCCTACCTCTTGGCATGTGCTTGTGGGCCTTTCATTTTTGGAGCATAGTAGTCATGGGCCATTAACTGTACATTTTTATTCAATACCATAGGTATTTATTTAGTTAGAGGAACTTCCTCCCAGAATTGTTAGTGGGTACTAAGAATAGTACCAGTTGTCAGTATTTTTAAGAAGTCTTGGGGCGCCTGGGTGGCGCAGTCGGTTGAGCGTCCGACTTCAGCCAGGTCACGATCTCGCGGTCCGTGAGTTCGAGCCCCGCGTCGGGCTCTGTGCTGACTGCTCAGAACCTGGAGCCTGTTTCCGATTCTGTGTCTCCCTCTCTCTCTGCCCCTCCCCCGTTCATGCTCTGTCTCTCTCTGTCCCAAAAATAAATAAACGTTGAAAAAAAAAAAAAAAAGAAGTCTTGTCTTTGTTGGTAGTTTAAGTATTGGAACATTGGAAAGTGACTTCTAGTTAGAAGCCCTTTTAAACCAGAGGTCTACAATTCTTCCCAATGATTCAGCAGTGAGAGGGCACCCAGGCTTAATTATTACACTTTCCAGGTCTTTAGTGATATTGCCTTGACTCCTGGATCATAATAATAGCTTTGTGATTACTATTCCCAATGTGGAAAAATATTAATGATATGATTAACTGTTAAATTAAATTCTAAACAAGTAATGCAGTAACACACTGAATTAGGCAATATAGCCAGGTGATTGAAAACATGAGTTTTGGAGCAGGGTTCAAATCCTGGATTAGTCACTCACTGGCATTTTGAATCAACCTTAGGTAACTTACTTAACAGTGCAGCTTCTAATCTATGAAATGGGAATATTTCTTGGGCCTTGTTGTTGCCCAGACTCAGTTGACGTAGTAAGTTAACCTAACACATGAGGGGAACAATTTTATTGTTTTAAAATCCAAATATACCTTCTTGGAAGAATGAATCTGTTAGATATTCTTTCACTGCCTTGCTGTCTTCCTAGGCCTCTGAACATTGATCTCCTAAAAAGTAATAACCAACATGATGATGAGAAGGATGACAAAAAGCAATAATCTTACTAATGGTTGACCCTTATGAGTATACCGTGTGACAGGCATTTTTCTTAATGATTTATGCAGATCGCAGAATTTAATTCTTACAATAATCTGGGCGGCAGGTACTATCATTTGTCCCGCTTTACATATGAACAGATTAAACAATTTGCCTGAGATCACCTTGCTGGTCTCATCTAAAATGTGTGTTTTTAAACTACACTCTATTAACTTCTCCCTCTCTCTCCACTTACACTCATGCACGTAATTTCAATGAGCTACTTGAAGTCATTGTTGAGTAGGTGTGTTGAACTACACTCTCCTTCTTCACATATAGTCTATCATGAACAGAAGAGAAAGGAAAGGCCATGAGAATTTTTGATGGACTGTGTTTATTTGGATCCTGTGTTTCTTAGGGTTGACAACAGCACTGTCTTACATATCTACCACGCTTTATAATTTTCAGAGAAACTTTTCCACGTGCTTATTAGATTAATCAGAGAAAGATTTGGGATTATCTATAATAATCAGAGTAACAATAAACCATTTACTGAAGCCAGGGCTCACCCCAGGTTGGGGGCCCTTGGTTCTTTATTTAAGTTTCTATTTCTCTAATTACTTTACTAAGGAGAATTGAATTTTATTTAAAGGACTTATGAAGAAGACTTAATCTACTGTTAAATACCTTTCTGTATGTGGAAAATATTCATTATGATAATAATAATTAACGCTATCTAGTGTTCGCTATGGTAGGCACTATACCATCCATTCGCTCACTGATTTCCTAAGTATTGAGTTACCACCCGCTATGGGCTAGGCATTGTTCTGGGAGCATGAAAACACATATGAGCAAAACATTATCTTTCATGGAGCTTACAGTCTTTTGGGAGAAACAGATAGTTACCAAATGATCACATATCTTTATAAACAGTGCTAAGTGCCCTGCAGGGAATTTGGAGTGATCTGAGAGTTTGTCAGTAGAGTTCTCTTACACAGTCTTGTTTCCTGACAAAGCCACATTTGTATTGAGAAGGGAAGGTGGAGAAATGTTTATTATAGGAGAAGACTGTGTTCCGGGGAAAGGAGTAGAACATACACAGGATCTGGGATTTGGGGAATTTTGAGCAACTTTTAGGTTAATCAACCAGCTGGAGTATGTTTAGGAAGAAGAATGG
The DNA here is from genome assembly GCF_022079265.1 of Lynx rufus. NCBI lineage: Eukaryota > Metazoa > Chordata > Mammalia > Carnivora > Felidae > Lynx > Lynx rufus. The sequence continues at coordinate 172,822,881 of NW_025814834.1, forward strand.
CCCTAGACAGGCTTGGAGAGGCAAAGCCATACAGGCCTTGTTAAAGATTTTCTCTTTAAGAGACAGGGTAATTCATTGAAATGACAGATAACTTGTGTTTGAAAAGATCCTTTAGCCTTAAGTGTGAAAGAATAAATCACAGGGGGCAAAGATACATGCAATGAGGCCAGTTAGGAGGCTACTGTGTTAATGTGGGCTGGCCAAGATGGCAGCTTGGACTGGGGGAGGGTGGTGAACATGGAGAAAAGTGGATGGATTTAGGAAGTCTTTAGGAGGTATTTCAACAGAGTTTATTTTGAATTAGATACACAGAGTAAGCAAGAGGGCATTAGGATGTCTCCCAAATATCTGGCTTGTGCAGTATGCATTGTTTCATTTGCTCCTCACAATAGCACTATGATTACACTTCCAAGTTTCAGGAAACCCATTCAGAATGTTTCCAGTCACTGTCCATGGTCATACAGCTTATCTATGGCAGAGCCAGGATTCACTCAGGTCTGCCTGAATCTGAAATCTGTGCTTTTGACTGCTGTTACACTGGGGAATGGGAAGAAAGGACATGACCCGTTGTAAGAAAGGGAGTGTTGACAACAGCAGTTAAATGTAGAATTTAATGAAGGAAATGGGCATCACTCAACTCTGAAAATACATACATCCTCAATGCCCAAGCTCTCATGACATCCAGGCATGTTTGCATCTGGTGTTACTGCTCTTTTTGTGAGCTCAAGGAGAACAAGACCAATATCTTCAGTGAGTATGACTTTGCTAAATGTCACTTTTATAAATAAATAACACGTGTTCATTGCACAAACATGAACAAATACAGAAAAGCAGAAAGAAAAACAATGGAAATCTCCTGTAATCCTCAAAGGGGGAAAATAATTGCTTGTTTTTAATTAAACAATGCCATATACTATGATTTACCACCATGGGTATTGAATAGAAAGATCACTGGAGACTCCAGTCCTTGACCCAGACTTCTTGACAATTTTGACTTTGGGGGACATTTAGCCTATGGGGCTTTAGCCTTCTCCTCTATAAAATGAGGTGAAATTTTGTCCCCATTATCCCAGTCCTTTTTGGAGCCTGAGTCAGAGTGTGACAGTGCTGGGCATATTTGTGTCAGTAGAGTGTAGGAGTGAAAAGCACAGCTTTAGAGTTTCTCGAACTACCTTCTGGGCCTCTTCACCTCTCCTTCGTTTCCTCATCGGGGAAGCGGAGACAATGATACTGATCTTATAGGGACGTTTTGAGGATTAGTTCACATGTGTGCAGAGTGCTTGGGGGGCTTGGCGCCTACACAGAGCAAGCAGCCAGCACAGGGTAGTCATGTATCTCCACAAATACCTGGCAGGGCAGTGTTAGACATTGGGTAGACCTATAAAGAAGTATACGATTTAGACCTTATTCTTTCCTTTTTTTTCTTTTAAGTTTATTTATTTATTTTGAGAAAAAGAGTGAGTGAGCAGTGGGGTGGTGGTGGGGAGCAGAGAGAGAGGGAGAAAGAGAGAGAACCCCAAGCAGGCTTTGCGTTCTCAGCACAGAGCCCGATGCGGGGCTCGAACCCACAAAACAAGGGATCGTGACCTGAGCTGAAACTGAGAATTGGTCGCTTAACCAACTGAGCCACTCGGGGGGCCCCTAGACCTTGTTCTTAAGGAAGAAGAAACACTGTGGGGCTGGAAAGTGAACAGAAAAAACAAACAAAAAAACAAACGAACGAACGAACAAAAACCCCTCCAAATTATTTTAATCAGTGTTGTCGTAATACTTTGAGCAAAGGAATGGGGGGTGGCAGCAGCGGTGGCAGTGAGGTGGGGAAGTAACTCCTTTTGCCTCAGGGAATTTGGGAAGGCTTCCAGAAGAAGGCCTGAGCCTGGCAGGAGGGTGGAGTCTGCTGGGTGGAAAAAAATGGGCATGGGCATCGGCCTGTGTGCTAGTTAAGAATCCTCTTCTGAAACTCCCAGCCCAGGATACCCTCGAGATGCCAAAGCCACTTTGAGAAATCTGGTGACAAAGTAGAGGGAATCGGGGTGGGTAGGTGAGGCTTGGGAAGGCAGGTCTCTGCAGCCACCAGGCTCCCTGCTCTGCATTCTGTCTGAGTCCTCCAGTATCACCCAGATGCCCTTCCGGCTAACCTGTTCCTGTTTGAGGGCCCCTCTCCCTGTTTTAGGAACTCACATGGTCTTCTGTCTCCCTTCTCCCGCCCACAAAAGTCTGCCGAGAGAAAAAGGATCAGATGTGAATGGGTGAACCTGCAGTGCAGTTTGTGCTGTTTGTGTTGCTGTGATTCCCTCTCTCAGGGATACTTGCATGTCAGTTCCCTGATTTTTGTGGAATGAAACACTTTGAGGCTGGGATCCCATTCTATCTTCAGATCCATGGTGTACTCTCACTAGCGCTGGGCCCTGGGTAGCAGATGTGTTTGTTTGGTTATTACAGTTTTGTTTTTACTGTTGGTTAGTGGTAATTAGGTATCACTCTCCAGTTTGTCACCAAATGTACCATTCCCCACTAGATGGATTATATCCTCACTGTCTTACACTTAGCTCACCTGCTTGGGCTGAAGATATTAGCATCTGTGGTGCCCTGTGTTAGGCTTTGTTATTTCTTAACTTTTCAGTTGAGAAATTGTATCGGTCCCTCCTATGGTAATCTTCCCCCCCCCCCAAGACTTTTGCATGCATCAAAAAAGAAAGTGGCCTTTCTTGCACAGTCCTACCAACAATACTGTGTGCTCAGTGTTGGACAATGTATGACAAGTGTTCAAGGACTCCCTCCTCGGTACTAGGACAGAGTCCAGACCATAGCACCTGTTACCAGGTTGTTTCTCACATGTTTACAAAAATGAGAATTGAGGTTGCTGGTTTTCTTAGAATAAAACACAGCAAAGCGATTAATGATGATTTCAATTGATTCATAAATGAATAGACGACATAAATTATTTAGCCCACAATGTTTATCTTTTCAACGTTTGAAGGGGGCTTATCAAATCCAGCTGCTGAGACATGTCATTAGCAGGACTAAAAGTCATACATCTGTGGGGGACAGGGTGGATGAGGAATATTCGGGGTTGCAGGGAGGCAGATGAGGCCGTCCTGGGAACATGGAGTTCTCATACCCTAGGTGGGTATAGAGTTTGTCTACACCTAGATCATATGGGGAGATGATGCAGATAATCTAGCATCTACTGAGGTGAGAAGGCTCAGCCCCATTTACTGAATGTCTGATTCAACTCAGGGGCACCAGCCCTCCCCTATGAGCCTGCCATGCACTCTGATTTGGTGGAGGGTTTGCTCTGCCTAGGATTATGCATCCCCACCTCTGACCTGGTCATTATTCCCAATCATCATCCATTTCAAACAATCAGCAGGGCAATAGCATGTGCACATCAAGGATCACAAGAGGAACTTGGATTATGAGGAATAAAAAATCTGTCTAACATGTGGCGCCATTAAAGAGCTCTGACTGAGACATATTGTTTATACGCAGCAGTTGTCTGGAAAATAGATGTTTACTTGTAGCGAGTGTATTAAGATCTTTGCCATTAGGCAATATATATCCTGCACTGTATCTTCTCTTACAGAAAACTATGTTGGAATAAACCTTCAATTAGCAATGCCTGTGGCAATGAAAAATATTAAACAGCAGTAATATCCTACATGGGCATTTCTGCTTATTAGAAAGAGGGAGAGAGAGAGATTGAAACACCAGGAATCTTTCTTTGGAAGGATGGCCTTTTAAAAATGGCATATTCCACTTAAAACTGCATGTGAAGTATCTGCTAAATAAAGATTAAATTACCTACAGAAAAAAAAATGTCCCTAATATTCAGCAAGAACTTGAACACACTGATTTTCCCTGAACCATTCATCTTCTGATGAAAAGGTGTATTTTAATACGACCACATACATCAGCCTTTCCTGTCTCTGGGAGCTTCTGCACTTGGTGAAGAGGCAGAAAGCTTCTATTACAAAATAGGAACTTGTTTCCCACAACTCTTCCAGAACAGGGCCTGGGTCCTATCTTGCTTTTGACTCTTAGTCATTTCTCTGCCTCCATTTTCTTAGCCAATAGACTTGTGCCCCCCACAATACCATCATGCGAAGGGATGGTGCTAATCCTGGAAAGTTCTGAAAACTGTCACATGATAGCACTAAAAGAATCAATTCACTTATAACAAGTTTGGTCCAGGATGAAGCGAGCGGACTCCTGCAGTCTGGGCGGCTCATTCCAGGTATGCACATCCTTGGACAGTGTGCAACCTTTTGAGTCTTGGTCCCCTTGTCTGTGAGGTGCATCAATGATGCTTCCTTTATAGGTTTATGGGTAGGATTAATTTAAAACATATGCAAAGTACCTAAAACAGATTCTGGCAGATAGTTCATGTTCAATCAATGTTATCTCTTAATATGAAATATTCAGGGATGGAGAGGTTGGCTCCCTAGTACCTTTGAAGCTTGAATGATGGCAGCAGGCAGAAGCAGCACCTGATTCTCTGCCCCCTGGCCGTTTGTAGGGGCTCAATGCATATTTGGTGAATAAATGAAAAACTGCTCGAACAATCTCCTAAGTTTTCACTCCCAGATCAACCAGTCTAACTTGTCCAGCTCATTTTGCCAGACCATACACTCCTCTGTTTTCACCTTCTATTTTTCTCAGTAGAACCCACCGTTTCAGTTAAAAGCAGGAGAAACTGTGACATATTATTCTGGAGCTTTCTTAAGCCAAATCAACAAATACTTATTGAGGGCAAGACAGGTGAGCAGAATGAGGTCAGGAAAAAGAATTCTCAGCATAGTTTCTAGAACATCGCTCTGCAAATATATACGACACGGTAAAAATCTAGGACAGTGGTTTGTCTTTATTATTCCTTTTCGATCTTAGATAATCTTAATGGAATAAGCTGAGTCTTTACCCTCTGTCCTGATTTGTTATTTCATTCCCTGCCAAGCGCCCATTTCACAATATAGGCTCACCTGGAACACTCAGCCCTGTTGTCACAGTAAAGCAAGATTTCCTTTCTCCGTAGGTGCCAAGGAGAGCCCGACATGGCTTTGGAAGCTTCTTAGGTTAACTCCTTCGCTCCTTATGGGACACCTTCTGTACTCCCTCAATAATATGGGTGTTTGGAATTCCGAACAGAACTGAGGAGAGATGGACGGCGTAAGGGCAGCGGCCATCTATTTTGTATTTCCAAACTAGTGCATCTTGCTTTCTCCCTTATAGTATTTCCTTGTTTGCTTGATTTCACAGAAATGTTTTAATAAGAAAGTTTTGAGAATATCCTGGGATTATAGTCTTGGAATGAACTTTCATGATCGTAGGATAAGCCCCTTTAGTTTAAAACGATCCTACTTTAAAAGCATCTACTTATAACTACCAGCTGCTGGTTCTTTTCTCTTCATACTCACGCATGCATACACAGACACATATAGACTGCATATGTATACACACGCACGCACACACACGCGCGCACACGATCCCTCACATGGAGTGTATATGTGTAAACATCCAGAAGGAACAATGCATTGTAGAAATTGTCCTGTTGAGTTTGTAATCCAGTGTGAGTTACTGAGTGCTGATAAGTAAAGGAAGTTCAACCAGACAGTTTAATCCTCCAATTTCCTGTCTTCTAATCAGCCCCTGATTCTTTTGGTTTTAAATTAGAAACATTCCTGACAATATTCAGGACAGGTGAAGGAAAATCAGCTAGAAAATAAGTAAGGACAAAGCATTTATTTTACAGTCTAAAGTTCACAGGAGAAATATGAGCGTAATAACAGGAAATCAAGATTTTTAAGAAGATAGTACAAGTACATAGGCTAGCTTAAGTAACCAATCACATTTCTGAATGAAGTACATTTGGATCATAATTTGATTTAGAGAAAAAAAAAATAGGAGCATAGTTTAGTGTATTTGCTTCTCCCTAAGCATGGATGGTAAATGGTAGTTTAAAAGATGTTGTATAAGGCTAACCTAAAGACAGTGGGAAGGGCAGTTTCTTAATATTTGTGAGAGAAAAAAAAGGAAACACTACCTTATTCAGATTTTGCTTGCAATCGATCATCGCTCATACTGTGAGACAATAATAGTGCATGGAAATCTTTGAAGTGAGTGCATATTCTTGGAAATTAATACAGTCACACATATTTGCAATGGGAGATAAAAATAAGACAAGTGTGCATTTAAAAATAAGCACAGGCAGCGTGTGCAAATGCTTGAAATAGAATGTATATAATTATGTTTATCATGGACACTTCCTTTTGAACGTATACTGAGTACCGAGAATACGATATGGTTTATTATTTACTGAATCCCCTCATTTTGATTCTTTTCATTTATAGCCATTGGAGCGATTTCCCAGTTATTTTAATTATCATCACGAAAGAGCTAGGGCAAAAGCAGAGAGAAATCTCCGTTAAAGCCATTTCTTCAAAGGAATATGGAAGACAAATATTAACAAAAGTGGCTCAGTGGAGAATTAGCATTTTAAAAATGGAAAGAGTAAACACAACTTAAGTTGTGATTCAAAGCAAACAACAACAGCAAAAGGTTGCACCAAATATGAGTTCTTAGTTTTGTGTCTGCAGCACTTAGGACTGTCAGGTGTTTGAGAAGTAGGCTGGAGTTAAGAGTTTTTTGAATTGTTGAACACAGTAAGAGTATTTCACAGATGTACCTTGTTTGGTAATATATATATATATATATATATATATATATATATATATATATTATACATATATTTACTTAAAAAATACCATTTACATTATAAGGCCTAGAATATCCTTTCTACTCATGTATTTTCCTGGTATACAAAGTCTGAGTTGTACACATTTGAATGAAGTGATGGATAATTCTTGACTGAAAAATTGTATGGCAATTTCTAAAAAGAATGTTTCCGAGATAGGTGCTTGGGAACCTTGCAGGTGGTGAGGGGGGTGGCAGGATGATCTAATAGCCTCCATTTCATAGTCACTACGAGCTTTTACATTGGGTTGAAGAAGCAAGACAAGTGTATTTTGTAATTCACATAAAAATCGTCCCCTAATACCTTATTGGCAAATCGCGAGGAAGAGGACACTATTTATTCTGCCTTCATTTTAATGCCATGTGGGTAGAATGGAGGTGATTCCCTCGGACAGAATGATATTTTGAAGCATATACATGATTCCGGGCGCTTCCATTTCATTTGGAGTGGAGAAAAACTTCACGAGGGTTTTCTCTAGTTGTCTGTGGAAGGTTTCAAATAGAGATGTCACAGCGTAGCTAGATTAAGGTGATATGCAATATCTATTTCTTGATTTGCATGATTAAAGCATTAGAGAAGTAGCTCAGGTATCAAAAGATTTCTCATAGGCAGTGGCGCCAAAGGTAATTACTGTTAAAATGTACACGCTCGAACCCTGGTCGCTCGTTAACTTCTAAGTTGTGTTTACAATTCTTTGGGTGGGAGTAAAAGTTTTCATGTGATTTTTGGATGCCAAGACCCCTTTCTCACTCCATTTTGATATCAACAGTATATTGAGCATTTCTTATATCCTATGTCTATCACTATGACAATTAGCTTCAACTCAAAAAAGCAATAAAAGGTAAAGAAGGCCCTTCTTACTATTTCATACTTTAATTGTTTCTTAAGCAAATGTAACCTTTTGAAGACAAAGCTGAAATGTATACTTAAAAAAAACAACAACGAACTGATTAATTTAGTCAACCAACCTCCAGTTCCTTATCAAAAAGTGCTGTTAAAACCCTACTGTAAGCTGGGTGCATTATGATAGGGGGTGGGGACAGAGAGGGAAAGAGGAGAGGGGTTGTTATTCTCAGCCTTTTATTAACCAGTTTCTTTCATTCTAGTGGGTCTTTATTATTTAGAAAAATAAAAATGATCTGGGGCTCTATCCATTCTCACCTACAATTTTGGAGTAGGTAATGGCTGCCTACAACGGGTCCGACATATGCCCCAAAACTAAAACAAACAAACTCATTTGCCATACAAATTGTTTACGATTCATTAAAAAGCAAAATTGCATATCCCGGTGCTGGCAGCTGAGGCCGAGCCTCCACGGGCGGAGGGGGCATTCACTGAGTTGCCTTTGTATGCTGGGAGGACCAAGCCGAGGTTCCCACTATGCAGCCCGGAGTCTGTGCAGCCAGATGACGCATGAGGTAATTTTAAAGCTTTATTTGCCTTTAGTGTGAAACTCGGATCTTGTACTGTCCTTTGGTTAAAGAGCCATATCAGCCAGGGGCAATTCTAAATTTCTTTTTTTTTTTTTTTTTTTAGTTGGGGAAAATTGTTTGGGGTAGTGAGGTGAGGGTGTGGAGGGAGAGGGAGTGAATTCTATTCAAGGGAAGAGAAGAGCTAAGAAAAATGCGAAATTTGTCTTATTTTAATTAATCCTTCCCCCCACCCCCCCTTCATCAAAGTCCTCAATTTCCCATCAATAGTGGGGAATTTACATTAGAATTATTTGTAACTGGCAGATTTAAAATGCTGTGGTATGCGCTTACCTTTGAGGGAAATGAAAAATCGATTTATTCTCTATGGTAACTTCTACAGCTTCTACACTCTGATTTCTCACCCCTTTTCAAAGCAAAGATCTAGAAGCATTGAAGTTGAGAGAAACTTCCTGTAGTATGCAGCCTAAACAGCAGCATGGAGCTTACAGCATTGTTTATTTTTAGTCAACTGCATTGCTAAATGTTTCCACCACTTTTATATTTTATATTCCCGGCGGTAAAACATCTGTAAAACAATTTTAAATGAAAAGCAACTTCCAAGTAAACTTTGCAAAAAATAAATGACAGTTTTCCAAGTTAAAAAAAAAAAGAAGAGGAGCATTTGGTGATCTTTGCAAGAAAGAAAAAAAGATAACACAATTTGCCATAAAAAGTAACAGTCTATAAAATCTATGAGCTCTTGAAATACAAGGAAGTAGAATGTCACCCAGAATATGACATCAGCGCGCAGGTTTTTTTTTTTTTTTTTTTTTTTTTTTTTAAGGCTTACAACTTAGCGTAGAAAATAATAGCTAAACCAATCAGTATATTCATTTCTGGTGTTTAACAAGCTGCACAAGGCGAAGCAATAGACAACATCATGACATACAAGTAAACCTTGTTCTTGCTGGCAGAAACACTAAAGGGAAAATAAGTGCCCTGAATAGTTCAGCATCTAAGTGGATAGATCTACTGTTAGTCTAATTAAGCAAAAAGTGCAAGTTACATTGTCCTGAAATCACTGGTAAAGTTTCTATTGTCTAGTTAAGAAATCACAAGTTAAAATACACATGTACACACATACCCACAACCACCTTTACTCAAGGGTCCTTAGGATGGACACACTGCACCCCATGAGCAGCCGAACAGAGTCCTGTGGTAGCTCACTTTTAATAGTCTCTCAGTCCTCGGAATTCCTAAAACTTGCCCAAATGATACTACCATTGGTCCAGGAAGGGGAGAGGAGAACTCTTTCCGCAGATCATGCAATGAAACCGACCATGTCCTGTCTTGTAATTCCATTCGCCAGTCTCCCCCTCCAACACCACTCTCCCTCTCTCTCCCTCTTTCTCTCTCTCTCTCTCTCTCTCTCTTTTTTTTTTTTTCTTAAACTGATATCTATGTGAAATGAGCTGAAGTTCACGGTCCAGTTAGGAACGGATAATACATTCATTGTCCTGGCAGCAAACTTTTTTTTCACTCCCTGGAAGAATTCACGCTTGCCGCAAGAATAATAATTACGGAAAACTAAAAATGCTCTGCTAACGAAGTAATCCTTAACGGACACCACCCTAACGAGGGCAGTGATGATTTGAGGACTGTCTTCCTCACAGGACTCGCATCTCCCGTGACAATAAGCTATTGTGCACCCTCCCAACTCACTCTACCTCTTATAGATCCGAGATGTCAAAGGTTGTCTGGCCTGGTTGACCATGACATGTGAGTTAACTCATTCTGCGGCGCAGGGTAGAACTTTATTAAAACTTTATTTGCACCCAGAATCACCAAAAGATAGCGTGTGGGGGTCTTTCCCACTCAGAGCTAGAGTCCTAAGAGACTTAAGACCTGCTCTGAGATAAACAAATGGGGAAAAGTTAGATGAGAGCTATAGGTCCCCAGATGGAAAACAGGCAGTGGGGACCCAGAGTTCTCTCACAGGTGACTCCAGGGGATCCAGTTAATGGGGCAGGACAGGAATTCGCCCAGGGCTTGCTTTTCCCCAGTGTCCAAACACACGTCCTCAGAAAATACCACAGCCGAGGAAAAACCAAGCACCCCATATCCCCTGAAAACAAAAGTAAAGGGGATGTGAAGCTAGAGAGAGGGAGCAAAACCTGAGGGCCAGGACAAGCATTTCATTTTTTTTTTGTTTTGTTTTTGTTGTTTTTTTTTTTACCCCAAGACCGACTTGGCTAAAATACCCACCTCCACCTTAAAGCTCCTGCTACTTTAAAAATAAAAAAAAGAAAAGAAAAGAAAAAAAGCCCCACCAACTCTCCAACACTGTCCCATGGCAAACCAGGGCAAGCATTGCTGGGAACTCGAGTCGCAGAGTGGCAGGGAGAGGATGGCAAGAGGAAGCAGTGTGAGGCTGCCTCACTGAAGAGTGTGAAAAAAATCAAATGTGAATTTGATGAATGTGAGGTCTGGGACATTTTGTCAAAGAGGGAGGGAAAGTAGAAAAGGGAAAAAAAAAAAAAAAAAAAGCAGCCCGGCTGCCAACTCACCATCCACCAAGTTCTGGCCGAGATGTCGTAGCAGAGTTGCCATTTGATGGAGCCGTCGGAAGCTTTCCCTGCCATTACGCTGTCAGCAAGCTTCATCTGATGCTAACTCACGGGAGATAAGACACCTAATTGAGAAAACATTTGCAGTGGCATGTGGGGCAACATGTAGTCCGGTCCATACCATATGGAATCATGGGTAAAAAAAAAAATCTCCTTGACAATGAACCAATCTCTCACAGACCCAGTGGCAAGGTGAAGTGGAGACGAAAAGTCTTCTGCTCCTAGCACTGTCTTCTCTCTCCTTTTTTAAAAACAAGGACCCACGGCTACACATCAAAGAGAGGCGGTTAAAATTAGGGCTTCATCACTCAGATGATTTTGGTCTGCAAGGTTTTTCCTTTCCTTCCAACAACCAATCCCCCCTCTTTTTTTTTTTCTTTTTTTCTTTCTTTCTTTCTTTCTTTTTTTTTTTTTTTAAGGAGAATAAAGAGATTTAATAGGACAAAGGCAGGTAGTGGACTGCGGAGGGAGATCGCCACAGGCTATTAGCCTAAAATTTCTGCTTGACAGATGGAACTGCTTAGAGACTATCATGCGATGTTTTGGGCTTTTTTTTTTTTTTTTTACTGCCCCCCCTCTTCGACTTTAAGTCTGATTCAGTATCTGTTTTTCACAGCCACTTTTCTCGAGAACGTGAGCTGTGCATTTAAAAAAAATGTTTAGTTCAGTTTTCCTGTCTTACACTTCTCATTGGAAGCAAAGCGAAAAGTCTAAAACTAGATCTGGAAACAGCTGAACAGGTTTTCCAAGGAGAAAAAAAAATTCCAGGGAAAAAATATTTCTCCTTCCTTACCTTATTTTTTTTTTTTTAAAGAATTCATTAGTTAATTTGGTTGTGAAGGAACATAAACATGAGACAACAGTGTTCAGAGTCCCTAGATTTTTGGTTTCGCTGGCATTGTATTTAGATGTGTGTCTTAATGTGAGGAAATACATTACTGATATTCACAAGTTCTAACCTAGGCTAGGCTACGTGCCATCTCTACTTCTTGGTGTTCTATTTTTTTTTTTTAATGAATTCTGAGCTTTTTGATTCTCTGTAAATAAAGCGATCAGTCATTATCAATTCAGTTTAACACAATTCAGGCTAAACTTGACATGACTACTTCCTTATTCAGGGAAAATCACATCTGATTTCCTTACTGTAACCAAGCGATCGTCTTCACAGGGGTTTTTGACCACACGTCCTCTCTGTAGAGGAAAAAATAAACCACAGCACGGATCTACCAATAAGAGTGACTATAAAAATAATTTTTTTTTTTTAAGTGAGAAGTCCAGGCAACTAATGAATTTCCAGTCATTTTACTCAAGGACCAAGAGGGGAGAAGACGTAGAGAGAATACTTGTATTTGCTGTATTTTATTCTTTCAAACTGTGTGAAATTAGGAACTGCAGAAATACCTTTATAAGAGCAGTGTACCGAACACATCCTATTTTTTCTTTTTTCCCCCCTGGATATAAGTGGTTCCTCAATCCCCAAGAACTTAGCAGTGATATTACAGTTCTGTGCACTGCAAGTCTCCTATATGGGCACTCAGGAGCCTCAGGGAATTTATCTCAAGCATTTTTCAGGGCGATTGAACTGTGATTATTTAAAGAGTTGTGCATTCACAGCCCAACTATCCAGTGGATTTTTTTCTAGTCACATTTCCAACTGAATAATATTTAGACAAACTTATTCGGGACACATTTTAAGTTCCCAAAAGGTTAACTTTGGTGGCATTTGCTTTCCTACTCGTAACCTCTTCCTCAGTAGGTGTTAGGCTACCTCTTTAGCATCAGGTCGATAGTTGCTTTGACAAAAATAATTTCCGTAAAGTAAATTTTATCCAGTTGCATCTGAAATGTTTTATAATTTGCGACACGATGCACAGACTGCTTTTACAGAATTAGCCACAAGTGTAATAAATATGACATTTTTTTCTTCCTCATCCCTCAGCGTAATGGGATTTTTTTCTCATCATAGCGGGGTAGAGGGTGGTATCGGGCATTATTATCAAATATGGATATTGCCGTCACTCTCAGAAGCGTCTTTACATTCTATTCTTTATTACTCTGGAATTACCTCCCTTTCCAGAAAAAGAGTCCGCAGCAGTGCGGGCAATGTTAAGTTACCTTCAGCTTCAGCAAATGGACCTTCCTCCAGGATCTTGCCCTGAGCTCGCCAGCCAAAACATTTGTTGCCTCCTGTAACTGCAGCGTCATTAAAATGACCTGGTCTTTCTGCGGTTTGTCATTTAGAGAAAGCAAAGGAGAAATGCTGCAAATTCTCCATAAAATGTAAAGTAGCATAAACTGGAAACAAAACAAAACAAAACAAAACAAAAGGGTAAAAGGGAATAAGAAAAGAAGTGGAGCAGCTTTCTGCATTTGAATCAGCCTCCTGTTCCATTTCATCCTTTCCTACTTGCCTCTGGAAAGCAGACAAACCAAAGTTTCTTTGCGTTAGGGTCTTCTCCGCATTCTCCGGGGGCATAAAGGCACAGGGGCATTTTGGATTTGTGGGCCCACAGCCTTACAATTTCTAAGTCGGCCACGCGGCAGCCTCTGAAGTTCGAGGTGTCTCTTATCTGAGCGGCTGCATTTCTGAGACTCAGAACACCCTGTGCACGCCCATTATTTATGAATGAATGGGGCATAAGGTAAACTGGAGTCCAGATTTTACTTTGTGAATGATGGAACACCCTGGAAGGTTTTACAGGAGATGGCATAGTAGTTTGGAACAAAGAAACGAGAAATATTATTGGATAATAGTGTTTTAAATCCAGAACAATTAGGTGCATTTAACTTTATCATTGTTCTCTAAGAGGCTGGTGGAAGCTGTCCTTTCTCATACAGCAATCAGCCTTTTCACAGTGTGGCCCGTTGTTAATAGCCTTAAAACAAGATTAAATAAAACATGTTAAATATTGCAATTATTGTGGGAAATAAAATTATTTGGTGAGCATAATGGGGAGCAATTCAAGCATTTAACATGATCCAGGAAATGCTACTCCAAACAATTGCATTTGCTTTATGCATTTTTCCCCTTTGATTGCTGACAGATGCCTTTTTGGAAACAAACATCTAAATGGTTTGCTTTCAGTCAGGAAAAAAAAATATAACAGAAAGTGGCTACATGTTTTGAATTTAACTCTTGTCATTTGAATACTTCTTCCCCCTGCACGTGAATGAGTCTGAGGCAAAAAAAAAAAAAAAAAAAAAAAAAGAACACGAGGGCCCTCATCAAGAAGTAACCCCATCAGGATTTAGACTTTCTTACTTCCTTTGAAGGTGTTTTATAAGAAGTGGGAATCCTCCAGCTATGAAGCCAAGGGGTGGGTTAAACGCTGGGCATTCCACATGGTGTGAGCAAGGTGCGAGGGCTACGGTCTGGGGACTGTGGGGCAGCATTAGAAAGGGAATTGCTTTCTAATAGCAAATTGGCCTCTGGCAAAGGGCAAGTTACTTTCCAGACTCTTTCTGGCTCTTGTGGCCAAAGCTCCCCAAATCAGCTACCCCCTTTTCATGAGTGGGAAGAACCCAGGAGAGCTGAGGGGATGCGGGATTCCAATCTCTATCTTCGCTGCAGTACTTGGATAAAGGCCTCAAAGACTTCTCTGCCAACAGGTGTACGATACCAAGGAAGGGTTTGAGTCTGTCAGGTGTTGCTAAAAGGTAACATGAAATGAAATATTAATGTTTTTCAGAGGCTGGGGAGTAGAGTGGTTGAGCACACTTTCTGAAGTTCAATTGCCCATATCCTGGCTTAGTGGGTTACTGTGTGACCACTCCCACCTTACTTAACCTCTCTGATTCTCTGTGTTCTAACAGGAAAATGAAGATAATCATATATATAATATTTATATAATATTATATAATATGATATATTTATATAATATATAAATATGATATGATATAATATTTATATAATATTATATAATATGATAATTATATAAATATAAATTATACAGTTATTTAGCAAAAATACTCATAAAGACAATAATTCCTGGTATATAATGAGTGCTCAAGCACCGGTATTGTTTTGTTATCGATGTTTTGTTAATACGAGTCCTCTTTTGAGTTCAATCCTGTCTTGCCTCTTCTGATCCCATCTGGTGAGCCTGGGTTAGGTCCCTTCTCTTTGATCTAAGAATCTAATAACAGTCCAATAATCTAATAATCGTCTAATAATCTGTGTCTTGCTCCACTGCAGCTCTTAACCCCCTCTATGCAATTCTTCTCATACTTACACCTTTTCATTCACCTTGGCTGAAACGTTTGTCCCTCCTAGAACATCATCTGCCTTTGCAAGTTAACTTTCCTCTCTGAGACGCCAGTCCATAATGATCTCCAGTACCTTTGAATTCCCGTTGGCTTCCATATCTGTATCATTCATTGGTACTCACATAAATTGACTACATTATTTTTTATCTTTAATGCACCTATGTCATTCATTCATTCATGTGTAACTCACTTAACGGCAACTTCTGCAACGCAGGCAACTAAAATGATTTTTTATCCTTTGTCTCAAGCTTGGTTTCTAGAGCCATTGGAAAATTAAAACTCTAGGAGAGTTTTAAAACTCTAGGAGAAGAGTAACTTGATTTGGAATGCACCATATAATAACAGCTAACATGTATTGAGTGCTTCCTCTTAAAGACAGGTGCTGTTCTAAGATCTTTTTATTTGCGGATACGTCCTTATGATGTAAGATCTATCATTAACCCCATTTTAAAAATAAAAAACACAGGCTCCAAAAGTTGAAGCAACTTGTTTGGGGTCCTGGAGTTAGAGATGGAAAGATTCAAGCCTAAGAATTATGACTCCTGGAAATTAACACTCTGGTGTTGCCTCTCTCTCTCTCTCTTTTTTAATACTTATTTATTTTGGGAAGAGTGCAAGCTGGGGAGGGGTAGAGAGAGGGGGACAGAAGATCTGAAGTGGGCTCCATGCTGACAAGCTGACAGCAGCAAGCCTGATGTGGGGCTCAAACTCATGAACCACGAGATCATGACCTGAGTCAAAGTCAGACGCTCAACTGGCTGAGCCCCCCAGGCGCCCCTGGTATTGCCTCTTAAACCATGAAAGAGGGGAAATAATAGGACTTAGCACCTGCTATGTGCCAGGTATTTTTAAGGTGCTTTTGGGTATGATAAGTCACTTAACCTCACAACAACCCTAGGAGATTCATATTATTATTTTCAATTTGCAGGTCAGGGTCCAAAAGTAAGAGTCTTGCCTAATGACACATACTGAGCAGGAAGAGCCAAGATTCAACCATATGTCTATATGTCTAAAAGGGCTTTCATACTCTGATTAGGTAGCTCTCAGAAGATTTTTAAAAATTTCTTTTGTAGAGTTGGATGCTGGGCTTAACACATATGTATGGCTTTGAATCTCCAGGCTCTTGGAAATCATGAAATTAGAAATGTACAGTTTTGCTGAAACTGTAGAGAAGTTTGGTTTAGAGCAATAGGCATTTGAGACCTTTTTTTTTTTTTTAAAGCCTGTATTGAAGAAGGATTATCTACTATTAATACCTCAGTCTTTTTTCTAACCTTCACCAGGTGAAAAATCCTAAAATGGTATTCAGGACATCAGTGTCCAGCCTCAAAATGAGTGTGTACTCAGATGTAACCTTTGGAATAAGGGGAAGAATGTGCACAAAAGGATAGATAGTCTAGTTCCTCCGAAGCCCAGGAAAATGCCAAGGTCTTTGGTGGCAGATTTATCCCTTTGTGAGGACAGTAGCAAAGTCTTCAGAACAGGGACACATCATTATTGGGCATGAGCGTGGTGACTTTAAGAAACCGGTGTCCCAAGTCACCTGGCATGGTTTTCTCACCGTATGGCAAAAGGAAACGCTATGAAGCTGAAAAGGGCAGAATTGAAGAAAATGCCAGGGGGTCCAGACAGCCCCATCCGTTTCCATGATATGCCCAGAGATTGCCCAGATTTTTGAACTAGCATATATATATTTTTTTTCTCAAAAAAATACTGATAATTTTTTTCCGCAGAAACTCACCCTCCATGCCCTGCAAAGAAAGAGTTTTCTTCTAGTGGCGATTCTTGTACTTCATTTCCATTTAGATATTCTTTGACTTTTCCTTTCTCTGCATTTTCTGTTAACCAGCTGCCACCCAAGATTGGACTAAACCCTCTGCCCCCTGTTAAAAAAGAAAAAAAAAAGACAGGGAAAACGGCATAGAACACAACCCTCTAATAAGTATATTCACAACTTCCACGCAAGGCGCTTAAGAAAACTAAAAGGTTAATATATTCTAACTAGATGTTGGGTATAGAATGTCAGATCTGTCAAATTTCATTATAACTTGCTGCTCATTGAAAAAGATTTGATTTCTTTTGCCACTGTCCTACTATGTTCAAGTCACAGACTGCCAGCAGCGGCCCACCGAAGACCACAGGCTGGCAGTGAGCGGGCTCGAGTGGGAAACCAGCCGCAAGGACCATCTGTTTCCGATTTCTAGCTGAGCCAAGATGTGCAGTGAAGTGCATTCCATTCACCAGGCCAGCTTCTCCCCTGCTCAAGTTATTAGTGTTACAAGTGAAATTATCTTTTCCAAACAGCAGGGGAGCTATAATCCTTATGGAACAGGACCTTAAAATGCGCACATGCACTCGCGAAACACACACCCACATACACACGCGTGCACAACATTCAGGCATCTTCTGTTAAAGTTTGTGTCAGGCTGCTTGTAAATTTAATTACGGCCTCCATGGGGTTTATAAAGTATGTTTTATTAAGCATGATAACCTCTGAGGCAGCAGCTTATACATTGGCCTCATTTAGTCTAATTGAATGATCGAATATCTTTAGGATGCTTTTTGTGGGCATGGTTAAACATGACAAGGCGGATGTATTTAAGACATCTTAAAAGGTAACGGCTTTCAGAATGGAATGGGTTTTTAGGAATAATCAATGGGAGCCCTTGCTTGGCAGGCCCAAGTGAGCCAACCCCATGCAAGTAGACAGTGCTGTGGCTAGTTAGCCAGCTATTAATTCCCGGAGGGGCCAAGTGACTGGTGTCACCATATAACTTGGGAGACTATAATAAGTTACATCGTTGTTATTTGGTGTTGGTTGTCTGTCTTTCTTAAGGTTGATCATTTTTTAGAAAAATCTGGAGGTGAATTAGCAAGGCTGATTGTATGATAGTGTAATAGAAATAGCAAGGAGAGAAGTCAGGAGGTTTTAATGAACTAATATGGTAAACACGCCATCTAGTAACTCATGCTGGCCACTGTGCCAGGTGCTCAGGATACAAGTAAGAAAGACAGGGGACCTGCACTCAAGGAGCTCTTGGGCACTTCCGTTACAGTGTGACGGAACCATGGTGGTAGTCTGGCCTTGCTTCTTCCACATTCGATGCAGGACTCTGCATTGTCACATGCCCTCTGGAGGCTTGTCTGTAAAATGGAGATGGCAATGGCAGTGGCCATCATCCAGGGAGTGTTGTCTGAATTAAATGAACCAACATATGTAAAAGGGCCAAAGTCAGTGATAGAAACTTATCACTGAGCAGGTGCTCAATACAGGTTAGTTTCTGTTTCCCTGTAGTTATCCTGGGAATCCTCTAGAGCCTTATAAATTACAGAGTGATCTTCCAGCAGATTTCTCATTTGTGGATGAGTAGCATAGTGGATCCAAGGAGGCTGCCTGCGTTGTGGCTCCCTAGCGATGTCACTCAGCACCAGACCACAGATTTCAGAGGGCGGGGCTTACAGGCGGCACCGGAAAGAGCCATGAATAATTAGGCACCTAATATACACTTTTGGCTCCTGGTGAATGAAAGACTGACTGAGGCTGATTTCTCCAAAAATTAACTTTTTTTTCTTTTCAAACCAAAGATCACATGAATTCATTTAACGTGAGGAGGCAGAGGGACTATGACAAAGCTTCTTATTTTGTAGATTAAGAAAATGAAGCCCAACTGAGAGAATTACCGGGAATTACACAGCTAGTTTTGAGATCTCCAACCCAGAGATCCAAATATTCAGTGTCTCTGTCACTGTATCACTAGTTTCATAATGTTTGAAGAGCTGATGTCCTGAATTCTGTAAACAGTTGGATTCAGATATTCATGAGACCCAGCTGTGGCTGCCTCTGCTGATTATATTATACACCTGGCAGTTGCATCTTGTGCTTTACTCACGTTTATGGACAGAAATGGAAGCATCTTACAAAGCCCTCTTACTGGATCAATGGGAAAGCTAGGGACCGGTGTCCCAGGTAGGTTCCTCCAAAACCAACTTCGAGTCTTGTGTGAGACTTGTGGAGATGTGTATGCAAGGATTTTACTGGGGTGGCGGTCAGGATCAGTACCTACATGGAAGTAAAAGAAGGAGGAGCTAAAAATCCATGCAGTTCCAACAGAGGTCTAGGTAATTCTGTAGGGAGCCCAGATGCTGGAATGGCACTGCAGAACTGTTCCAAATTGGGCATGGGGCCAAGCCTTTGAGATATAAGGTTTATTTTTTAAGGTTTATTATTTTTATTTTAAATTTATTTATTTAATTTTTTCAATGTTTATTTATTCTCGAGAGACAGAGACAGAGTGTGGGTGGGGGAGGGTCAGAGAGAGAGGGAGACACAGAATCTGAAGCAGGCTCCAGGCTCTGAGCTGTCACAGAGCCTGACACGGGGCTCGAACAAACTGTGAGGTCATGACCTGAGCCGAAGTCGGATGCCTAATTGACTGAGCCACCTACGCACCCCTTAAATGTATTTATTTAAATTCAAGTTAGTTAACATACAGTGTAGTATTGGTTTCAGGAGTAGAACCCAGTGATTCATCACTTACGTATGATACCCAGGGCTCATCCCAATGAATGCCCTCCTTAATGCCCAGCACCCATTTATCCCATCCCCCCACCAACCTCCCTCCAGCAACCCTCAGTTTTTTCTCTGTATTTAAGAGTCTCTTATGGTTGCCTCCCTGTTTTTATCTCATTTTTCCTTCCCTTCCCTTATGTTCATCTGTTGTATTTCTTAAATTCTACATATGAGTGAAATCATATGATATTTGTCTTTCTCTGCCTGACTTATTTTGCTAAGCATAATACACTCTAGTTCCAGCTACATTGTTGCAAATGGCAAGATTTCATTCTTTTTTTATCACCTAGTAATATTTCATTGTATATATATATATCACAACTTCTTTTAAAAAAATTTTTTTTAAGTTTATTTTTGAGAGAGAGAGAGAAAGAGACAGAGTGCAACCAGGAGAGGGGCAGAGAGAGGGCTCCAGGCTTTGAACTGTCAGCCCAGAGCCCCACGTGGGACTTGTACTCACAAACTGCCAGAGATCATGACATGACCTGAAGTCAGATGCTCAACCGACTGAGCCACCCAGGTGCTCCTATATGTCACATCTTCTTAATTAACTGAGCCATCCAGGTGCCTCATCACATCTTCTTTATCCATTCATCAGGTGATGGACATTTTAGCTCTTTCCATAATTTGGCTATTGTTGATAGTGCTGCTATAAAGATTGAGGTGCATGGGCCCCTTCGAATCAGCATTTGTGTATCCTTTGGATAAATACCTAGCAGGGCGATTGCTGGGTTGTAGGGTAGTTCTATTTTTAATTTTCTGAGGAACCTGCATACCGTTTTCCAGAGTGGCTGCACCAGCTTGCATTCCCACCAACAGTGCAAAAGTTTTCTCCTTTCTCTGCATCCTAGCCTCTGCACTCTTGCAATCACTGACCAGTTATTGCATATGAACCATCTTGGGCAAAAAGAAGAGACTTTGGGCTAGATGGATCTTTCAGCCAAAGACAAATTCCAGAGGGTTTTCAGCTGACAGCTGTCAGGCTCCGATGTTCCCGATAGCTGGAGCGCATCTAGATGTACGCCAGAGGACCCATTGGTGCTCGGAGAAGTCAAGTGTCTTGCTTAAAAACACTTGCCAAGTTAGTGGCAGACTTGGGCCTAGAATCCATGGGTCCCAGTCCATAGCTCTATTAGTTTCCCAAATTTCCAGGAGAAGGCTTCATTTCCTATTTCATCAGCAGCATCTACACAGTACATCCAGGAGCACCCCTTCTCATTGAAAAACAATAGGGGGCAGGGAAAGAAAGCCAAGGCAATGAGGACAATGTTGGGCATTTCTTGGCTTTTTCTCCAGTTGTCCAGTGGCAGATACATTCCTTGGCATATACAAGAGTTCAGTGGAATGAATAAAAGAGAGGTTTGGAGTGTGGCTCTAAACCCATACAGTCAGATCTCTGTTTGAACCACCAAAGAGTGTCTTAGTAGAAGCCGGGGTTGGCATCTCCCTGGGGGTACTGTTTCAGTGGAGAAGAGAATTTGGGTGAGAGAAGAGGGGAAGCAAAAGGCGGTAGTGGAGTGAGAAATTGGTGTTTCTTAGTCCTATATTTTCATCTCAAAGAAGCTCTCCCATAGAGCACCTGTTAAGAAAAGAAAAAAAAATACCCCCAAATCTGAAGCATTAATGGTATGGGGTGATGAAATTCTTTGCTTCAAAGGAGAGCTTTGGAGAACAAATCCAAGCTCCCATGATCTTTTAAAAAGAGCAAATTTGTTCAGAGCTGAAAGAAGGCTTTTGGCTATCTACACCCCCATCTAATCCTGACTCCTTAATTTTTTTTTTCCTTTATACCTTCAATTGGACTCTTTCATTTGCTATAGCATTTAAACATATATATATATATATATATATATATATATATATATAAGAATATAAGATATTTAGAAGAAGCCGTCTTGATTTTTGAGACATTACCATCTCTACACTCTACTGGCAGAGAACATGATGTAAATGACTCGGGAGTCTGTGGGGGCACACAGAATCTCTTAGTTGGTACCTTTTCCCTGGACCTTTATGGGAGAAATCCAAGAGACTTATTTCTGCCTTGTTCTTCACTGTCCCCTCACAATGGGCAGATACTACCAGAGGGGATCATGGGCTGTCCCTCATCAGAAGCAGAAATAGGATTTCCACATGCACTTTGGGCAATTTTCCTTGCATGTCTCTTCTAATGATTTGGGGTAGGCTCTTTCCCTACTCTCCACCTTTCCACATTCCAGTCCAGAACCTGTATTTACAGTAGCGAACTTCTTTCATTGGTCTCTCTCCCCTCCCTCCTTTCCTTCCCCCTTCTTGTCCTTCCTTCCAACATTTATTGAACTCCTCTTATATTCCAAACACTATGCTAGTTACTAAGCAGGCTCAGTTATAATCAAGATGGGAATCCGCTTTCACGGCACTTGACCTCAAAGCAGGCAGGCAAGCCATGCCAATCCAGTGTGATAGTCATTATGATGGGAACCTACAGGGTGCTAAGGGAGGTGCTAAGGGAGAACAGAAAAAGGGCACCAAACTTAATACAGGGCTGGTGGTAAGGATGGGTTGGTTGCATTCCCTGTGAGAAGGACAGTGCAGTTTGGTTTGAAGAATGAAAAAGCATGGCAGACAAATGTGGATGTTGAGAAGGAGGATGGTGGTAAGAGGTTTGTAGTTCAAAAGTATAACACAGCAAAAACGGAGGGGGGTGGGGGCTGGTGAGCAGAAAATAGCCTAGTGTGCCCGGAGAGTCTCACATTACCTGACCTTCACATTCTCTGTAGATGTATCTACAGTTCACCATCTGTTTTTCTATGGCCCCCAAGCTAAGAATAATTCTTACCTTTTAAATGTTTGGAAAGAGATGAAAAGAAGAATAACATAGTGGGACATATAAAGTGATATGAAATTCAAATTTCAGTGTCCAAAATCAAGTTTTCTTGGGCATAGGGCATGCACATTTGGTTGCATGTTGCTTATGGTTGCTTTCACACTAGAGTTGCAGAGTGAAGTAGTTACAGTGTAGACCATAAAGCTGGAAAGACCTAAAATATTTACGATCTGGCCCTTTACAGAAAAAGATTTCCTGATCCCCTCCAACCCCTGGTTGGGGCTTAGGGCTTGTAGTCCAGCAGACTTGTATTCAAACCTGAGTTTTCAACTTCTAGTGATGTGACCTTGAGCGAATTTCTTGAACTGTCTATATGTCAGTTTGCTTACTTGAAAAATGGTAATGATAATACTTCACAGGCTTGTGACAGTTGAAGGAGATATTGCTGTGTAAAGCTCATGAGACTTGGAAATGCTTGAATAAAATTATTTCTTGAAAATAGTTAATGACAGTTTCAACCATTTGAAGATATTAATAGAATGTGTAATAAGATAAATATGAAACATCGTGAACTGCCATATTCATCACTGAACTACTGCTTTGGGGATTATCAGTTAAAAAATATTTTCTGTTAATAGATAAATGGGGAAAGAGAAAGTCAGATTTGTGAGTGAGAAGAGAAAGCTGTGAATTGCCAGAACTCCTCAAATAATTATAGCTGAAATTGATTGAGAGCCTGCTATGACGTGTTGCTAAGTACTTTATGTGCATTGTTTTATCTGATCATCATCAGACGTGTGAGGTAGCAACTCTCGTCACTCAGCTTTGCAGACGAGGAGACCGGGGTTTAGAGCAGTTAAGTTAATCCAAGCCACACAGCCAGTAGGAGGCAGAGTCCTAACTTGAACCTGGAGTGGTCTGATGCCAAAGTTTCTGTCTCTACCACTGTGCTTTTGGAAAAAATCTCTTGTTAAAAACCAGGGACCCACATTTCAGGGCCCATAGCCGTGCCTGTGGCTGGCACATTGGAACATCATTCTGAGCTGAGCTCTGCAGAATTGCCAATTGCTATGGCTACTGCCTTGGGTCCATCTAGGGTTAATTTCTCAGACTTCCCATGAGAATTGCAGCCAAGATTACTCCCTGAGGATTGTCCTATTAGGAATGGTTCTGCATGTAATCTGTCTGTTACATGGCTATGCGGAGATGGGTATGACAAATGAGACAGAGTTTGGCTGTGTGATGGGGATTAAATGTTATGTTTAATAAAGAAAATCTTTTTGGTTTTCAGGTATTATTTATTGACATGAGAATATGCTCACAAACTCCTGTACCAAAAACTAAAGCCATGCGATTGTTTCAGTTTGGTAAGCATGTGTGTATATGTATTTATTTTTTTAAAGGGTAGGGAAGGAATGTGCCAGGATGATGAGTAGTTTCTCCCTGCGGGCTGAGGGAATGATGGCGAATATTGTTATGATTATTATTTATCCATACTTTCTATTTCTGGAATTCTAAAACAATGTATAATTGTGCAAAAAATAAGAAGATGTATATTATAAATGATATGGATCAATTTGCCAAAAAACTTTAAAAAATCTTTAAATCTTTAATGCCATAATTTTACCCTGGCACACCATCCTAAACACGGATTGACTGTAATATGTAGAGACATATGTTCATTTTAACATTATCTGAAATAGTGAAAAAAAAATTTTAAATGATCTGAATGGCACAACCACTTTAAAGCATATTATGTAACCATGAAAGAAAATGTTTACAAATGGAAAATGCTTATGCTATTATAGTGTAAATAAAGTAGGGTATGAAATTGGACATACAATATGAACACAGTTCAGTGAAAGCTCAATGATCTATTTGGAAAGAAAAGACGGAAAGAAAACACATCCAGGTGCTAATGGCTCTGTATATAATTGGGGGGATTATATATTTTCTCCTTTTCCTGCTTCTCTGCAGCTTCAAAATCTTCTTTAAAAAATGGATATTATTTCTATAATGAAAGCAAATAGGCCTTAAAAACACTGTTGAAGTTGGAAATCCACTGACTGGTGTTTAGTCTTAAAAACGTCCCCCTTCCTCCACACCCCACTGCATGACCCTTTATCTCTGTTGTCTCTTATGGTTAGTTGGATATTTTCCAGCTTAGTCTCCAGAAGCTTAATGAGAATGCAAAGAACACCAAGCTAGGAACCGGGAGATGTGGATTCTAGCCAGGGCCATGCCACTAACTCACTGCATACTCTGGGGTGAGTCCCTTTTTGTCTTGGGGCCACTGATTCTTTATAAAATGAGGAGAGCTAAGACTATATCAGGGGTTCTTGGCGACCGGGCTGAGAGGCAGTGAGAGGTCTCAGTGACAGTGTGTGCTCTCTGAAATCTGGATCCTTCTCCTCCAACACAGCTCAATACAAGTCCTTCTGCTTTTATAGCTTCTTTATCGAGTTTACTGGAAAAATTTAAGTGAAGAATGATTCCAATGTTGAGTAAAGTTTCAAAACCACTGTACTGGGCAAACTATATTGTCTAGATCATTGCTTACAGAGTGTAGCTGCTGTTCATGTCTCTTATAATTTTTTTAATTGTGGTAAGAAAACCTATAACATGAAATCTCTCTTCTCAACAGTTTTTAAGTGTACAGTATTGTGAACTATATGCACATCATCGTATAACAGATCTCTAGAACTTTTTCATTTTGCATGTGAAACTCTATCCTCACTGAATAACAACTTCCCATTTCTCCTTCCCACAGCCCTTGACAACCACCAGTTTACTTTCTGCTTCTAAGAGTTGGACTACTTTAGATCATTCACATAAGTGGGATCATGCAGTATTTATCTTTCTGTGACTGGCTTATTTCACTTAGCCTATGCCTCCAAGTTTCATCCATGTTGTAACATATGATGAGATTTCTTTCTTTTTAAGCGTTGACTAATATTTCATTTCATGTATATATTCTACTTTCTTTATCCTTTCATCTGTTGATGGACTTTTAGGTTGTTGACACTTCTTGGCTATTATGAATATTGCTGCAATGAACTTGGGAGTGCAAATATCTTTTCAAGATCCTGATTTTAATTCTTTTGTTGGATATTCAGAAGTAGGATTGCTGGGTCCTATTTTTAGTTTGGGGCGGCAAGTCCGTTCTGTTTTCTACAGCAGCTGTGTCACTTTAAATTCCTACCAACAGGGTGCAAGTGTTCCAATTTCTCCACATCTGCACCAGAACTTGTTATTTTATGTTTTTTCCCCCCTTTATGTTGTGTGTTTTTTAATAATGGCCATCCTAACAAGTGTGAAGTGATATTTTGGTGTGGTTTTGATTTTCATTTCTCTGATGATTAGTGATTTTGAACATCTTTTCATATACCTGTCTGTCATTGATATGTCCTTGTCTATTCATGTTGTTTGCCCATTTTTTTTAATGAGGTTACTTGTTTTTTGTCATTAAGTGGTATGGTATAATTAGATCTATTTTGGATATTAATCTCTTATAAGATGTATGGCTTGAAAATATTTTCTCCTATTCTGTAAATTGCCTTTTCACTCTGTTGATTGTTTTCCTTGCTGCATAAAACGCTTTTGGGTTTGATGTAGTCCCACTTGTCTATTTAAGCTTTTGTTGTCTGTGCTTTGGTGTCCAAGAACTCATTGCCAAGACCGCTGTTATTCCCCCATGTTTTCTTTTAGGAGGTTTATAGTGTCAGGTCACACATTTAAGTGTTTAATACATTTGCAGTTGATTTTTGTGCATGATGTCAGGTAAGAGTCCCGTTCCATTCTTCTGCATTTAGACGTCCAGTTATCCCAGCACCATTTGTTGAAGAGACTATCCTTTTCTCATTATATAGTTTTGGCATCTTTGTCAAAGACCATTTGACCCTATAGGCAAGGGTTTATTTACTAGATCTCTGTTCTGTTCACTGGTCTACATGTCTGTCCTTATGCCAGTACCATACTGTTTTGATTACTGTAGCTTTGTAATATGTTTTGAAGTGAAAACATGTGAAGCCTCAAGTTTTGTTCTGCTTTCTCAAGAATATTTTGGCTATTTGGGATCTTTTGTGGTTTCATATGAATTCTAGCATTGCTTGTCCTAATTTTGTAGAAAACAATACCGTTGGGATTTTTATAGGGCTTGCATTGAATCTATAGATTGCTTTGGGTAGTATGGATATTTTAACAATATTAAAACTCCAATTTATGAACTTGGGATCTCTTTCCATTTATTTATGTCTCCTTTAATTTCTTTCAGCAATACTTCATAGTTTGCAGTGTATAAGTTTTTCACTTCCTTAGTTACATTTGTTACTAAGTATTTTATTCTTATTAATGCTATTGTAAATGGGATTGTTTTCTTAATTTCATTTTCAGGTTGTTGTTAATATATAAACACACAACTAATTTTTGTATGTTGATTTTATATCCTGCAACTTTGCTGAATTTGTTTATTAGTTTCACAGGTATTTTTTTTTTAACATTTATTTATTATTGAGAGACAGAAAGACACAGAGCATGAGCAGGGGAGGGGCTGAGAGATGGAGACACAGAATCCGAAGCAGGCTCCAAGGCTCCGATCTGGCAGCACAGAGCCCAACGCAGGGCTTGAACTCACAAACCGTGAGATCATGACCTGAGCCAAAATCGGATGCTTAACCCACTGAGCCACCTAGGCGCCCCCAGGTTTTTTTTTTTTTTTTGTATGTGTAATCTTTAGGGTTTTCTACATATAAGATTATCTCATCTGCAAACAGAGATTATTTAACTTCGTTCTTCCTAATTTGGATGACTTTGATTTCTTTTTCTTGTCTAATTGCTCTGGCTAGGATTTCCAGTACCATGTCAAATAGAAATGGTGAGATTGGGTATTCTTGTCTTGTTCCTCATCTTAGATGAAAAGTTTTTTTGTTTTTCACTGTTGAGTTTTTCACTATAGACTTTGCACATATGGTCTTTTTTATGCTGAGATCATTTGTTTCCGTTTTTAGTTTATGGAGTCTTTTTATCATGAAAGGATGTTAAATTTTGTCAAATGCCTTTTCTTTACCTATTGAGATGACCATGTGATTTTTATCCTTGTTTTATTAATGTGTTGTGTCATGTTGATTGATTTTTTTGTATGTTGAATCATCCTTGTATTCCAGGAATAAGTCCCATTTGGTCCTGGTGCATTATCCTTTTAAGATACTGTTGAATTTGGATTGCTAGTATTTTATAGAGGAGTTTTGCATCTATATTCAACAAGGATATTGGCTTGTAGTTTTCTTTTCTTATAATGTCTCTGTCTTCACTATCAAAATAATGCTGGCCTCATAAAATGAGTTTGGAAGGGTTCTCTCTTCTTCAATTTTTTTGGAAGAGTTTGAGGAGGACTGGTGCTAATTCTTCTTTGAATGTTCTCTGTGGTCCCCAGGTATCCAAAGTATGCAGTTCCATAAGAACTCTCAGTCAGGCAAAACAGAAATCAGTCCTTCCAATAGCCCCCTGAAAAGCTGGAACATTAGATCCACATTTCACTCTTTTCTTTCCTTCTCAAGGGAGATGCCGCAAGAGTGCCTACTTCTGATCATGGTGAGCTGTTCTGGTTTCTTTCTGTGGTATTACAAATCCCACAGAGTTTCATAAACTGCTGAACTCTCTTTTGTTCCCTGAGGCCCCCAGGCATCCAAGGTATGCTGGTTCTCCATCACCTTTCCACATCAGGCAGGACAGAAACCAGTTCCACCTCAGGCAGCCCTGTGAAAAGCTGAAACATTGGACATACATTCCACTCTTCTTTTTCCTTCCTAAGGGAGAAACTGTGAGTTGGACTTTTCATCTTACTTGCAAACTGTGCTGGCTTGGGAGAGGCAGATGTGGTTGCAATGAAATGGCTTTACATACCCACTTCAACGTAACTGTTCTTGGCTTTGAGATAGCCTGGGGGTATTGTGACTTCCTAACTGATTTCTGGAGCTCTTGTAAAGGCTTTTTGGATCATATATGTTGTTGCTAAGTCAAGAAATGAAGTCTGGCACTTTCTATTCTGCCATCTTGCTGATGTTGCTTTCTCATGTGAGAAATGAAAGCTTGCTCATACCGTAACTCATGTGCAAAGGCACACACCTCCTAACCTGTGATTCTCCTACCTCTGGCCCCCTTCTCATTTCTATAATCCTTCCACTGAAGTACCATCTCCCCCAATATTGTCTAGCCAGTCACCTCTGAGGGTTCATGATTAGATTTAGTGCTACCTGTAGACCTAAGTCATAGGGACCCCTCACTGAGCTTTGCTCTGGAGGGCTGCACATATGACAAGCACAACAGATTTATTCAAGAACACCTCTGTAGCTCAGGATCTATTGTTGAAGACTGACACGCACAACTCACTTTAATTCTATATATCTACTATCATGAATAATACCTTTCAGACCTCAAAGAAAAACTCCTTTACATCTCTTGTTGTATGTCCTCTTTAAAGACTTGTGGGTTGTGCCATTGCAATATCTCAGATAATCTCCACTTGAGAATGTGGGGAGTATTTATTTTTTCCCAGTTTTACTGATATAAAATTTACATATAACTTTTTTTAAGTTTTTTTTTACATTTATTTATTTTTGAGAGACAGAGACAGAGTACAAGTGGGGGAGGGGCAGAGAGAGAGAAGGAGACACAGAATCCAAAGCAGGCTGCAGGCTCAGAGCTGTCAGCACAAAGCCCGACACGGGGCTTGAACTCACAAACTATGAGATCATGACCTGAGCCAAAGTCAGATGCTTATCCGACTGAGCCACCCAGGCACCCTGGTATGTCTGTCTCTCTCTCTCTCTCTCTGTCTCTCTCTCTCCATCTATCTATTATCTATCTCTATATTTATACCTATATCTCTCATATCTTCTTTATCCATTCATTGATAGATACTTCCATATCTTGGCTATTGTAAATAACTCTGTAATGGACATGGGGTTTCAGATATCCTTTTGGGATGGTGATTTTGTTTTCTTTAGATATATACCCAGAAGTGAAATTGATGGATCATATGGTAGTTCTTTTTCAATTTTTTGAAGTTTATTTATTTATTTTCAGAGAGAAGGCATGCACACAAGTGGGGAGAAGAGTAAATAGAGACAGAAAGAGAGAAAGAGAATCCCAAGCAGTCTCTGCACTGTTAGTGTGGAGCCCAGTGTGGGGTTGGAGCCCATGAATCATGAGATCATAACCTGAGCCAAAATCAAGAGTTAGACACTTAACTGACTGAGCCACCCAGGCACCCTATTTTTAATTTTTTGATGAACTTTCATACTGTTTTCCATAGTGGCTGTACCCATTTCCAATCTAAACAGTATACAACGGTTCCCTTTTTTTCTACATTCTCATCAGCTCTTGTTGTTTTCTGTCTTTTTGATAGTAGCCATCCTAACAGGTTTGAGGTGATATCTCATTGTGGTTTTGATTTGCATTTCCCCAATGATTAGTAACATAGAGTGCCTTTTTATGTACTTTTTGCCATTTAAATATCTTCTCTGGAAAATGCCTATTTAGGTACTCTGTCCTGTTTTAAAATGGATTATTTAGAGTTTTGTTTTGTTTTTGCTATTGAATTGTATAAATTCCTTTTATACTTTGTGTATTAACCCTATATCAAATGTGTGCTTTGAAAATGTTTTCTCTAGTGGTGCCTAGGTGGCTCAGTCTGTTGAGTGTCTGACTTCAGCTTAGGTCATGATCTTGTGGTTTGTGAGTTCGAGCCCCCACATTGGGCTCACTGCTGTCCGCCTGTTAGTGAAGCACCTGCTTCAGATCCTCTGTCCCTCTCTCTTTCTGACCCTCTCCCGCTTATGTTCTTCTCTTTCTCAAAAAATAAATAAAACATTAAAAAAAATAAAAATAAAAATGTTTTCTCCCATCTGTATGTCTTTTTTTTTTCATTTTGTTGATCATTTCTTTTTCTGTAGAGAAGATGTCTGTGGGGGAATATTTGACCACCAGATGCTCTCAGATGAAGGAATGGCAAATTAGTCAACTTGTCAATTCTTTTCAGATAGCTCAAATGTGATAGATTCTTGCTCAATAAACAATAATTTCCTACAGGTGTAGAGGATCCCTTTTCTTGCATCTCTGTCTTCTAGTGGGGTTCCAGAAGAGTTATTTGTGGCAGATGGAGAACATTTTGTAATAGTTAAAATTCATATTACTCTTTTTTTTAATGTTAATTTTTTTTTATTTTTGAGAGAGAGAGGGAGAAAGAGAGAGAGAGAGAGCAAGCAGGGCAGGGGCAGAGAGAGAGGGAGACACAGAATCCAAAGCAAGCTCCAGGTTCTGAGCTGTCAGCACAGAGCCAGATGCAGGGCTCGAACCCACAAACTGTGAGATCATGACCTGAACCGAAGTTGGATGCTCAACCGACTGAGCCACCCAGGTGCCCCAAAATTCCTATTAGTCTTAATATTGTATATAGGAAGGTCTAGAAGTACTATTTATGAAATGTGACATTCATTTTTACCTTACTATATGGGTTTAGGTGTTGTTTTAAAAATGGTAAAAAATAAATAAAGGGGCTTAAGAAGTACAAACTTCAAGTTATAAAATAAATAAGTCATGGAGATGAAAAGTACAACATAGGCAATATAGTCAATAAAATTGTAATAATGTTGTACGGTGACAGATGGTGACCATATTTATCATGGTGAGCATTAAGTAATATAGAGAATTGTCAAATCCCTGTGTTGTAAGCCTGAAACCATTATAACACTGTGTGTCAATTACACTTCAATAATAAAAAAAATTAAGTAAAAATGGTGAAGATGATGTGATAATTTACACAATGAAATTAAAAGTATGTAAAGTTTTCTTTGATATTTTGTCACATGTAATCCCATTACTGTGTTTGATTATACCTAAAATTCACAAATCTTTATAAATCTAAGTATTGCTCTAATAATTTTGTTGACAATTCCAGTTGCTGCTGCCTCTAAAGAGTGAGATGTTCCAAACTGAAATAAAAAAAAAAAGTGGGAACTGCAGTGGCCCAGGAATGAGTGCATCATTTTGCATAACTACTAAAGAATAAAGGTTATGTGACAATCTTAATCATGATCGCATAACTAAAGATTTTGCCAAAACAAAGAAAGAAGAATAAACTTTGTGGAATTAGTATATAGTAATTTATAAATTATGTATGCTTTTACCTTATCACTCAACAAACCTCAACCACTAGTAAGTAGAACTTTCAGACATATACAATAATTCAATCCTGTTATCTTTGATATCTTGCTTATTTCTAATCATATAAAAGCTATAGCTTTACATATATTTTTAGATTTTTGTGTCTATCAATATATAGTTAACCTTTTACTGTCTTGATTATAAATTTCAAATATGGAGTCATATGGCATGTGGGCCTCTAGGTTTATCTTTGTCCTGAACCCACAAATGTTTGGGGTCATCTTGAATGGGTTATGGTGTGATGGCCAACACTTGCTGGGCCACTGTGGCATGCGGATGAGCATGTGATTACAATGTGGAGATACACTTCAACAGCCTGCTGGTCATGACTCAGGAGCTATTTGGGGAGTCCTCAAGAAGCACAGTGCTCAGTTCACAGAAGGTGGATGGAGAGAGGGGAATGGGCTGCTGAAGTTTCTGGCATGTTATCTTCAGGTCACAGAGTGTTTATCTTTAGTTACATAAAGATCTTTTGGTCGTCTCATGACTGTTGCTCTTTGGTCAAGCAACTGCAGAATGACTAATGACACAAGCTCAATTATAGGTTCATCACTGTTTAAAATACTGGGTACAGGTGCCCGGATGGCTAGTTGGTTAAGTGGCCTACTCTTGATTTCCAGCTCAGGTAATGATCTCTCAGTTCCTGAGATTGAGCCCACATTGGGCTTTGTGCTGACAGCGGGGAGACTGCTTGGGAATCTCTCTCTCCGTCTACTTCTGTCCCTCACTGGCTTTTTCTCTCTTGCTCTCTCTCTCTCTCTCAAAATAAATAAACATTAAAAAAGTAAAAGCTTTAAAATACCAAGTTTAAGAAGGTTTGATTGGTATCTATACCAATTTACATTTTCATAATAAATTTCAACACTATCTTTGTTGATGAAAGAGAGCTCTCAGAATCGTCATGATTTTAACTGTTGCACATTTTTGAACAGTGCTAAAAATTGTTTGGATTTTTTATCACCTACTTGTGAAAGAAAAAATTTCTTCTTTGTAGTAATTCTTAAGTATTTGAAGAGATTATTAGTTTAAGAACCTTGCTCAAAGACTGTGTGTAGTTATTTCAAGCATAAAAAAATCTGATAATGAAGATTTAATTATAAGTGCAAACTCCAGTCTTGCATTATAATTTATGAAAATCATTTTAAGTTTTCTATAAATTCTAAATTTATAATCATTTACAATATTTTCAAATTTTTATATCATGATTATAATAATGAAAAGATGTTTTCTAAAACCAATGCCATATTTCCATATACCAAGCCCCTAAATTTTCTCTAATATATTTCAGTGTGCTTTATAAATAGTCGATTTCTATGTGTGCCATAACATTAAAAAAAAAAAGTTGGAATCCATGTTTCGTATGATAAACAACATTGGCTGCACTTTGAGGACACCAGATGAGCTTTATAAAGTACCCGGCCAGTACTCAGTCCAACCATGAAAGTCTGATTCAATTGGTCTGGGGTGGGAGTTAGAAACTCTGTGTTCTGTTTGTTCTGGGAGTAGATCTGAATGTTAGAGTGGCCAGCAGAACTTAGAAAACACAGATGCTTGAGCTTCATTTCAGACTATTGAGTCAGACTATCTGGACCACAGGATCAGGACACCATATTTTCTCAAATGTCTGAGGTGTTATCCTGCCCTCTCCTTCCATTTTATAACAAGACTCATTGCTCAGCCCTCCAGTAGAAGACTGTGAGTTAGAATCGAATGATATGACAGCTCGGAGCCTGGAGCCTGCTTTGGATTCTGTGTCTCCATCTCTCTCTGCCCCTCCCCTGCTCGCTCTCTCTCTCTCTCTCTCTCTCTCTCTCAAAAATAAATAAAACATTTAAAAAAAGGATAAAACAAGCATGACTGGGCCTTACCCCAGACCAAATTAAATCAGAATCTCCAGAGATTGGACCTACATACTGCCTTTTTTTTTTTAAACTTCTCAGATTATTTTAATGAATAGCCAAAATTGAGAACAGTTGGCTTAAAGGCAAAGTGCAGGATTTGATTTCCAATTACTTCCCTGCTTATGTCTCGCGACTCACACTGTTCTACTTAGTGTCCGCTGTCTGTACCCATTCCTAACTCTGTGGTTCTCATCAACTGCACGATTACCCATTCTTCCTTCTTTCATAAGCCATCTCAACTTTTCTCATCCAGCTAACGACTCACTATGTCTGCAGAGCCTCCCTTTACTGCCCTAGCTTCCAGTGACTGCTTCTTCCGTGATTTCCTCTAATTTTAACACTACAGCTATCAGTGAGAGCAAGAACAATGCTGGACCCATCTCTGTGTCCCAACACAAGCAGTGTGTATTCACAGCAGTAGTTTAGGAAATACTTGCTGTGGCTGACTGTGCTTCCCTCAGGGAAGGTGGAGGCAGAGAGCAACTAAAGGGATTCAAACTCTCCATCTCTATTTTCTTTCTTTCCATTTGAGTCATCTTTAGAGTGAAGGTGTGAGTCCAGGCTATTGGGTATGGATCTTTTATCGGCAGGGTTTTCCATTTTACCACCGTTATTCCACTTCCATGTCATGGTGAGAAGATCTTAGACCAGGTGCTGTGTTCATTATAATGACAAATAGCTAAAGCCAGAAATCACTTGGAATTAGACCATAGCTGGGAAATACACCTCTTGATCTTAGATCTCCTGTGGCATCTTCTAAACATAACTTGATGTTCTCCTCCTTGGAATAGGAATGTGAGCTCTATCCCACAACTGGTGTGAACCATTTTGATCTTCATCCATTTACTTCTTCATAACTCATTTGTTGAGTACATTGTGTCCAAGCCCTGCATCAGGCCCCATGAAACTTCTGTAGGGCCTGCTAGCTAAGTGCCTACAACTTTCAGAGCTGGGGTTTAAGGAGTAACAGAATAGCAGTTCCTTAGGAAGATTTCCCCTACTCATTTAATTTTTTTTCATTTTATTTTAAACTCATTTTAATTTATTAGTGAAACACTGTAGCTAAATTATGCAGGCTAAGTACATCTAGAAAAATGAAACCTTTACCTGAAATAAAAAATGTAATCTTTGCAAATGTTTATGAATGCAAGGTAAATAAATCCATATTCATGCAAACACAGAACTATAAATAGAAGGCACATGCATATGTGATATGCACTGCTAATGCATATGCAGACCCTTGTAACATGTCCATTTCAACACTAAATATTTAAATTCTCCTTAAAGATGCCAACAACTTGCCAATTCATGGTAATTTCATTCCACTCTAAAACCTTACAACAGTTCCGAGTATAACTGGTTCATAATTTTCAGTGCTGATATTGAAGCCCCAAGTTAGGAATTGGATAATTACTCTGTAATTACATGGTTTTGGTATCTATACACACTGATTGTGGCTGAAAAAGGTCTTGGTTCATTTTGTGTATTTATAAATTATTAACCTGTTTTGCTGGAGTTCTTGAATTTGCATTCATATATTCAAGTAATGTCTCATTTTATGAGCATTTGCCCATGGCTAAAAAATAATAGTCTAATGAAAAACAAAAACAAAAACAAAAACACAAGTCATTGGTTTTTGCTTTACAATGTTTCTGAGAAGTGAATCTCATTTTAAAATTGTCATTTTTAATCTCTAGATCTTTTGGTGAACTAACCAGTTCATTCGAATTTGGGAAGTTGATCCTGTTTTTTTTTTTTTAAGATTCTGGGACTGTGACTTAGTCACTGCATGTATAATTCCAAGAAAACTTTAAA
Organism: Lynx rufus; assembly: GCF_022079265.1. NCBI lineage: Eukaryota > Metazoa > Chordata > Mammalia > Carnivora > Felidae > Lynx > Lynx rufus. The sequence continues at coordinate 172,858,251 of NW_025814834.1, forward strand.
AGGACTTTACACAGAGCTCTACTGGAAAAATAAGCAAAGCAGAATGGCACCCAGCTTTGATGTTATCACTGGCTTGTGTAAAGGCTATCTGTAGCTTCTGTTTGATCATCACCCTTTCTACCTTTGGGGAACCATTCTTCTTTCCTTGTGTCTTGTGTAGTGGAAATGCCAACAAGGTGCTCTGCCACCCCCAGGCAGAAGATAAGGCAGCTCACACTGACCAATCCCAGGGTTATACCTGGGAGTTTGAATACTCAGGGGGATTATGGGGGGGGTGGGGGGGTGGGGGGGATGAAAAGTGGGACTGAAGCATTGTGTAGAGATGACCCTAATGCTTACAATCCCAAAGAGGCTATGATAACTGATGTTTCCAAAGTGTTTTTCTTAATGTTTGCCTTAGACTGGATCACTTTTTACATCCTTTCAATACATTCCTTTTTTCCAAGGGGTGAAGTCTTACGTTATACTGAGTTTGTCTGTGATGTTTGCAATCCAAGAACCCTAAGAGGACTTGGAATTTCTGAGATGATCATAGATTCATGGAGATTTTATATCTAGAGTACACCCAAGTGATCATTTGGTCCAACCATCTCATTTTACAGATAAAGAAATAGAAGCCCAGAAAAGATAGCTGACTTGTCCAAGGTCATACAGATATTTGGTGGCAGAGCAAGAAATAGAATTAAGTTCGTTCAGTTGTACCAGTGTACGTTGTTGGAGTTAGATCCATAGATTCTAAAGACATGAGAAAACTTAAAGGAGAGCCTGGGTCCATTTATCCAGTTTAGATAATGTATTATCACTAACTTATAGGTGAGCTGAGACTCCAAACATTTGAAACTTGCCTGGTTTTGTAGATATCAGATGCCCATTTAAAATCCATGCCCATTCAGATTTTCCTTTGGGGAACTATCTCTCCCAAACTCTCAATCCATGTGGTTGCAAGTAGGGCTGATCCTACTTCCAGGGATAGATACACGAACCAGGTCTGGCTAATCAAAACACTTCATTTCTTTGGCCACAGTTTTTGGTGATTATGACCACAACTCTGACACGGAAGCCAAGGAGCCTCCTCCCCGGGGCTTTTGTTACAACTATTGAGAGAGAGGAGTTCTCCTCTCAATAGTCTAAATTAGTGTCTAAAAAGGAATAAATGACATATTCAAATTAGATGACTCAAGGAAGGTCTATTTACAAAGGGACTTTTAACAAGAGTGCTAGGAGAGATATGGTAGGTATCTTGAGGCCAGTAAGAGAAGAGCTGTCTCCCTCAGGCAAAGGCATGATGGGAAGAGTAGTTGTAAGTAATCAAACAGGAATAGTTATGTAAAATAGATCACTTTGGTCATGAGATATAAACAATCCAGCCTGACCTTTGAGGAAGGGAGCCAGCTGAATGAACACCTTGCCCTCATTCTCTTTCCTCTCTCCTCCTGCCATCGCTTACTATTGGTTAAATCTCACCGAAACACAGGAATCTTTTGACGTCATCCATACATGACAGCCTTCCAGGACACAAAGCAGTGTGGCTAAGGGTGGAGAATAGATAGAAAGGGGCAAGTTGGAAGAGATCTGGTATAAGTAGAGAAACTAAGCAGAGGAAATGAATTTTTTTCTTTTTTGGGGGAATCTTCTCAGGGTTTTCCCCCCAGCTTTTTTGAGACATAATAGACAAACTGTAAGATGTTTAAAGTATACAGTGTAATGATTTGGTATATATTTACATTGTGAAAGGATTTCCTTCTCCACTGAGTTAATTAGCACATCCATTGCTTCACATATTAACCCCCCTCCTCTTTTTTTTTTTTTTGCTTTTGGTGGTGAGAACATTTAAGTTCTACTCTCAGCAAATTTCAATTATGCAATTATGTAATACAGTGTTATTAGGTAGAATCAGGTATAATACTTGGATCCTCAGACCTTATTTTATAAGTGGAAGTTTGTACCCTCTTACCAAACTCTATTTCCCCCACCCATCAGCTCCTGGTGGTCGCTTTTCTACTCTCTGGTTCGATGGATTTGACTTTTTGAAAAGAACATTCCACACTTGTTGGAATAGTATTTGTCTTTCTCTGTGGGACTAATTTCACTTACCAGAGTTCTCTATGTTCATCCATGTTGTCACAAATGACAGGATTTCCTTCTTTTCTATGGTTGGATGATTTTCTTGTATGTATGTATGTATGTATGTATGTATGTATGTGTATATGTGTATGTGTATGTGTGTGTGTATGAAATATATACATATATGAAAAAGACTCTGCCTTGGTATAGGAACTTCAAAAAATTTTAGCCATGTTATTTATTTTTTCCAACTGCATAATCCCTTTCCCTTTTTTGAGGATCCATATATCAATTTAGTGTAGCTCATGTGCTCCAACTCCAGGAGCAATCGCTGAGAATTCTAAGGCTTGAGAGAGCCTCCGAGAGCATCTTGTATAATCCTTGGATTTTATAGATGAGGAAACTGCAGGCCAGAGCAACACAGTAACCCCGTAAAATAGGCATTTTCATCCCATTTTACAAATGAGGAAGGACGGGAATCACAAAAGTTAAACACATTGCCGTAAGCCACACAGCCAGTTGGTGGTGGGGCGGGGCTGAAGCTCATATGTGTCTGCTTCAAGTGGTCTTTTAACTGCACCATTTCAGTTGAACCCCTGGGACATCATTTCAACTCCTGACATGCAAAAGTTGGGTTTTGTGCAGTGTAAAGGATCAGCCCACCGACCCTAGAGTTGGGGGAGGGGCGAGAGTAAAGATGAGCAATTTGGCAGTGTTTACTTTCCTCTCTGTTAGAGTCCTTTCTTTTCTTAGCAACTTCTGAATAGTTAACCATATAATGGCTGACACGAATTCCATCCTGGCCACTGAGTTATTGTCACCTAGGGTCCTGCTAATCTAGCTGTCCTTTGAGTATGTTTGATGGTATTTTCACTCCTACGTAAGTTTTTCTGCCTTTATTAGAGCACATTGTTTGTTTTTCATCTTTCTGAAGCCACTTTGATTCCAGTTTAGCAATTCCCCCAGAAAACTTTTGTTGGCATTTGAAAATTCCAGTTTGAAATGACTATGCTCTTTGTGAACCTAGCACATCTTATCTTTTATCATAATGACTCAATTAGTTGCCCGTCCATAGCTCAGACTATGAACACCTTTAAGGCAGAGATTCTGTTTTCCATCTTTGCTTCCCCAGAATTAAGACAACACCTGACCCCAAGTGTGTGTTCATATTTATCAATGTGAATAGACCTATGGGACATACTCAGCTACAGTCAAGGTCTGGTCAATGTAATAAACACAGTAGTGGCGTGCTCACTCCCAGGAGTCGTGCACTGTTAGACCTTCCTCATTCTAGAGATGCAGGCACTGAGACAGCTGTCGAAATGAACTGCTCAAGATCACAGAGCTGTATTTTAGCAGAACTGGGAACAGAATTTAGGATGGATCCTTTCTTCTCCGTGGGGCCTTTTTACGGCAACCGTGGTTTTCAAATACCTTTTTAGCTATAAAAGTCTTTGTTGAAATAAAATGGGATTCAGCCCACTACATCAGATTGTTAGAAGTAGAACTGCTTTGACTGTTATCGATGGTGGTGTTGGCAGGGGGAGAAGGGAGCAGACAGAAGACTTGGCCCTGTGGCTGCGGCTGCCAGCTACCCAGCCTCTCTCTGCCTCTAGTCCTTGGAAGGGTTCCGTGGAATACAGTTTGAAAAACACCGTGCTATGCTCTGCCCCCTTGCTTCTTGACTTAGCTCTATAAATAGCTAAACAAATTCACAAGGAAGAAAGCAAAATCACGCATACATTCACTGCCCACAGCAACTCTTCTTTTTTTTATTTTTATTTTTTTATTATTTATTTATTTTTTTTTTAATTTTTTTTTTAACGTTTATTTATTTTTGAGACAGAGAGAGACAGAGCATGAACGGGGGAGGGTCAGAGAGAGGGAGACACAGAATCTGAAACAGCCTCCAGGCTCTGAGCTGTCAGCACAGAGCCTCACGCGGGGCTCGAACTCACAGACTGCAAGATCATGACCTGAGCCGAAGTCGGACGCTTAGCCGACTGAGCCACCCAGGCGCCCCTACCACAGCAACTCTTCTAAGCAGGAAGTTTTGCCCACTTGGTAACCCCAGCGGGGATCAGAGGAGCAAGTGTCATTTTCAGCTGCGCAGCACAAAATGCCCATTCTTGCACTTTGAGCAGAGGCAGCACAGCTGGGCGGGGCTCCCATGGCATGTCTGCTGGGCTGTATCTCACAGGAAGTAGTGGAGCTCTTCAGAGATAAGTTTCACTGGGGAACAAAGAGGGATTTTGTTCACTGGCTCAAGAATGATGCACTGAACCTGGACTTGGCTTTTCAATTCATGTAGCTGGAATTATTTTTTCTCCTCCCCAAGTCAGGCAGAGTGGCCCCCTCTTCTTGTCTTCCAAAGAGGCTTAGAGAGCACTATCTACCCTTTTCTTTTTTTAATTTTTTAAATCTTTCTTTATTTTTGAGAGAGAGACAGAGCACGAGTGGGGGGAAGGCCGAGAGAGAGACACACACAGAATCCGAAGCAGGCTCCAGGCTGTCAGCATAGAGCCCATCGCGGGGCTCGAACTCATGAACTGTGAGATCATGACCTGAGCTGAAGTCAGCCGTTTAACCGACTGAGCCACCCAGGCGCCCCAACCCTTTTCTGTACCAATCATTTCCACTACCCCACCACACTCCCTGAAATCAAGCTTGAATGTTTATAATCGTGCTTATTTCACGCATTTTTTCCCCCTTTGGGAATCTGGGCAGTTGAGCATATTGACAGTAAGATGCTACAAATGGTGGAAGCCATTGTTAAAGGGGTTTGAACCCAATCGTTCCAGCAAAGTATCACAGAGTCGCAGTGGCAGAGCTTTTTCATTTTGGGGGAAACGTGCTCTTGAATGAAAAGGGACAGGCCTGGGTTTGACGTTCAGTTTCCGTCAACTGGACCTTGAGCAGTTTTCTGACTTCTCTGTGCCTGACTATCCTCATTTGCAAAGTGAGAATAATGATACCCCTACTCCTGTTTCAGAGATGAATCCTAGAGAGTAGGCATGCTCTAAGAATGTCCCGTAGCAAGGTAGTGCCGAGGGTATACAGGCAAGGCTCAAGACGTGCCCTCGGAAGCTGGCCTGCTCGTATGGCAGATGCCTGACCCTCAGCTTTGTGTCTCCATCCTAGCTTCAGCGCACAAATATGACCACATCTGACTTTCCAGAAGTTGTACATTTCCTGTGAGATAATGAGGTGTGGTATGGAGGCAGGCAGGATTTATATGGCAGTTAAATGTAGTTTGGTATCAAAAATATGATTGCATTATTCACTGTGGCATAGCAAAGATCACCTCTGCCCCCTTGCTTTTGGCTGGATCAGCAGATATAGACCACGATTAAGGAAACACTGTCAAGTATTTCTTTATAGTTTAATTTCCCTCTTACTCTCCACTGCCTGCAATGTCCTTGCCTTTGGAAAAGTGGCAGAATAAACATGGCCTTTCTTTTTTTTTTTTTTTTTTTTAAGTCAGTTTGCCCTTCCTGCTTTTAGGGAATGATTTAGGGATACTGATTGGCTCTGGTGGTGGCATATCATCTTTGGCTTGTTGCATGTGGGCATAGGGTGGCGAAGTAGGAACTGAAGACTCTCCACCCAAAGCAAACTAAGGGCCTTTTGGCAGCTGAGAAAGTCCTGAGATGGGGAGACCACTGCCTCCTCAAGCAGCCAATTTCATTTATGAAATGCTCTCATTATTGGAAGCAAACACTTTCTAATAATCAGAGAAGTTCCATGATGGGTTGGGTCAAATGTGGATTATGGGCTTTTAGTCCAAGGAAGTGGTTACATATAAACTGAATGTGACCTTTTCAGGGAAGCTAACAGAGGGATTCCTGCATGAAGATCAGGCAATCCTGGGTTTGAATATTAATTATGCCATTCTCTTCCCTAAACTCTGAGTCTCAGTTTTCTTGTATGTAAAATGGGGCTAATAATGTTTACCCACTGTATTTTTTTCTGGGGATAAATTGAGATGGTCTCTATAAAATGCTTAGCATGTATGATAGGTCCTCAATTAACAATGTTTTCTACTTGTTTACTTGTTTAGAGACATAGGTCTTGGATCTTTGGAAGAGTAAACATCTTTACCGATGGAAAGAATTTGTAATGGAAGATTTCAGGCACTGTGGGAAATGGGCGGGGAAATCATTTTGGGAATGGTAATATGAGCACCTTTGTCTGAGGTCAAGCTTCAATGCCAGAGAATAATTCATCTTAATGTTCTAGGTCAATGTGGGGTCGTGTGAAGCTTAGGAAAGCATCAGTTGCCCAGATGGTCAATGTCTCTGTTGAGGGATTGGGGTGTTTACAGTAGCAGTGATACCATGGACACGGATTAGATTGGATCGGAGGCAAGGTGGGAAGTGGTGAGAGGCAAGCATCCAGGATTTTGTGAATTTAGTAAAGATTTCTTCTGCTTTTGAGAGAGAACAACTCTCTTTGGTGTTCTTGCATTATAACACTATTCACAGGAAATTTTATACTGACCTGTATCTTCTCTAATAATCTGTGAACTCTGTGAAGGTGGGAACAGTGGTCTATTTACCTTTGTACTTCTAGCCTTTATCATAGTGGCTGATCCAGAGGCACTTGATGAATTGTTGTGCAACTGCTCTGAAAGTTCAGAGAGTAAGTTGGAGTGTCGAACTGTATTTGCGTCTTACGTCTGCCACTAACTATGTACTTGTGAGTAGGTTAGTCACTTAACCTCTAAATGCCACAGTTTCCCCCTCTATAAACTGGGAACAATAATTGTAGCTATGGTGTTTGAGGACACAGGGTGGTTAAATAGTAGGAGCAAAACATCTAAATTAACCTTGGAAAATAATGAGAGTTTAATAAGATTAGTGATAATGTTGTTGTAATGGTAAGACTCCAGAGGGCAGAACTGGGACCAAAAGTTAGCATGAACATGAGGAATATTTCAGCACAAGATAAATAATTTTCTAATGAGGGAGGGGTTTTCTGAAGGCTGAATAGGCTGCCTTAAGAAGGTGTGAATTTTGGTAACCAGAACAGCATGGTAGTGATGTACGGATAAACATACAGAGAATAGAATAGGATGCAGAGTCTAGATATAAACCAATACACATATGGTCAGTTGATTTTTGACAAGGGTGCCTTACCATTTAATGGGGAAAGAATAGTCTCTTTAACAAATGGTGCAAACGACTGGATACATATATACAAAAGAATGAAGTTGGACTCTTACCTTACAAAATCAACTCAAAAGGGAGCAAAGACCTAAATGTAAGATATAAAACTATAAAACGATTACAAGAAAACATAGGGCTAATCTTCATGACTTCGACTTTGGCAATAGTTTCTTAGACATGACTGCAAAATCATAAGCAACAAAAGAAAAAATAAAGAGATTGGACTTCATCAAAATCAAAAACTTTATTTTATCAAAAGACACTGTTGAAAGAGTGAAAAGAGACCATGAGAAAAGACATTGGCAAATCATACACCTGATAAGTGTCTGGTATCCATAATATGTAAAGATTCCTTATAACTCAACAACAAAATGACAAAGAGTTCAGTTAAAAAGTGGGTGAACGACTTAAATAGACATTTATCCAAGAAGATCTACAAATGGTCAACAAACACATGGAAAAATGCTCAATGTCATTAGTTGTTTGAGAAATTTAATCAAAAGCATAACAAGTTACCACTTCATACCCACTAGGATGGCTCTAATTAAAAACAACAGAAAGTAACAGGGGTTGACAAAGATGTGAAGAAATTGGAACCTTCATATGTTGCTGGTGGGAATGTAGAACGGTGCTGCTATGATGGGAAAAAAGTTTCATGTCTCCTTAATAAGTTAAACAGAATTACCATAGGAAACATCAACTCCACTCCTACATATATATTCCAGATAATTGAAAAAAATGTTCAAATGTTCAAAAAATGTTTGTAAGAATATTCACAGGAATATTCCAATATTGGAATATTATTCAGCTATAAAAAGGAATGAAGTATAAAACATGCTAATACATGGACGAACCTTGAAAACATTATACTGAGTAAAAGAAGCCAGACACAAAGACCCCATAGCGTATGATTCCATTTATATGAATCGTCCAGAACAGGCAGATCATAAAGGCAGAATGCTGACTAGTGGCTGTGGGGAAGGAGGTTATGGGGAGTGACTGCTTATGGGGTATGGGGTTTCCTTTTGGGGAGATAAACATTTTCTGCAACTATATTGTTGTAATGGTTGTATAACCTTATGAGTGCACTAAATGCCACTGAACTGTATGTTTAAGAATGGTTAAGATGGTTGGGGCTCCTGGGTGGCTCAGTTGGTTAGGTGTCTGACTCCTGATTTCTGCTCTGGTCATGATCTCACAATTCGTGGGATTGAGCCCCACATCAGAGCCTGCTTGCGATTGTCTCTCTCCCTCTCTCTCTCTCTCTCTCTCTCTCTCTCTCTCTGCCCCTGCCCTGCTCTCTCTCTCTCATGAGTATACTCTCTCTCTCTCCTTAAAAATAAATAAATAAATAAATAAATAAATAAATAAACAAATAAATACACACTTTAAAATGGTCAAGATGGTAAATTTTATAATATGTGTGTTTTACTGTAGTAAAAAAAAAAAGAAGTAGGGAGATTTCTCTTGTAGCAGATTTTCAAACAGAGACTGAAAAGCCATTCACTGGGGATGATGTGCAGGGAACTCCACAGGATGATGAAGCCTGGACAAGATTACTGCAAAGAAGTCAGTGACCCATGAGTGAACAAGCGTGGTCCTTGTTGGGAAGCCAGGATGCCACGTCCAGGCTTTGTGACCTTGGGCACTACTTAACCCTTTCTGAGTTGCATCTGTAATGTAAGGACCATAATTACAGGGTTGCTGGAATGATACATGGTGAGTGCACAATGCCTGACACATGATAAGTCCTCCATTAAGGCCAATCCCTTTTCCAGTTTTGGGATTCTATAATTCTATAAAAGAACCTCCTAACAGTAATAAAAAATACATTTTTAAGATAATCATGATGTGTTGGGGGTGCTGTGGAAGACTCTCAGAGATCAGGAAAATGTGAAGGCACCTCCCTCCTTTCCCATCTGTTCCCTGAGAAAACCACTGCCACCAGACCCTTTTTCCAGGCCTTGAAGTGTTTTGTTCCTTAACTTTGTCTTTGCTCTATTTTCATCAGCATCCGTCTCTGAATGGGAAGGAAAACTGGACCAAGCCAGTGTAAAGCCTGTGAGAACACCTCCTTCATTTTTTCCTAATTTGTTTCTGGAAAATGTTTCTATGTTCAGCTTGCTTTGTGGGTCCCAGCCCTCCCTGTGTATTGGCCTCATAGTTTCTATCATACTTTAGTTTGTTAGGATTCTGACTGTAAATGGTCAGTCACCCTCCCTTTCTCTAAGTAATTACATCTACAAGGACTTGCAAGGCTGAGGTCAGCACTTCCACAGGTCTGTGGCATTTTCAGAGTTCACACTCATGGATTTGCCAGAAGGCTACAATGGAAACTCGAAACACAGGCATTCCCTGACCTCTGAGGATCTAATTTACAGAGGTCAAAACTCCATGGAAGATTGACCCATGCCAGGCAGGGAGCTTGGGAAGACTCCCTTTCCTGTGGGCCCTGGAGAGTGAGAAGGAGTTTCAGTTCACCTATCTTGCCTTCTTACTATGGATGCAATGGCTGGGGGATCAGGGAAGGGGATTGGCATGTGTGTCCCCAAGAACTCTCCATTTTCAAGGATGATGTGTCACGGTCCTTTCTCCCAGAGCCTGGAATTAGGCAATCAGGACTGGATTAGAAATCTGGCTCTACTTTTTCCTGAGTAAACTGCCCTGCTTGTTTTAAGTTTCAGTTTCTTTATCTATTAGGTGGAAGATAAATATATTTATCTTGTGAAGTCATAGCAAAGATTAAATGAAACAAAATATGTGGCACAGTACCAACAATAGCTGACATGTATTGAGCACTTACTATATACCTGGAACTGTTCTATGTGTTTTGAAGTAATAGCTTATTTATTTAAAAATTTTTTAAACATTTTTATTTACTTTTGAGAGATTAGAGAGACACAGAGCATAAGGAGGGTAGGGGCAGACAGAGAAGGAGACATAGAATCTGAAGCAGGCTCCAGGTTCTGAGCTGTCAGCACAGAGCCCTATGGGGGGCTCAAACCCATGAACCATGAGATCATGACCTGAGCCGAAGTTGGATGTTTAACTCACTGACCACCCAGATGCCCCAGAAGTTATAACTTATTTAATCACAGCAACACTAAGAATACAGGCATAGTTTGGAGATATTGTGAGTTCAGTTCCAGGCCACCACAATAAAGAGAATACATCAATAAAGCAACCAAATGAGTTTTATTGTTTCCCAGTGTATATAAAACTTACGGTTACACTCTACTATACTGCATATAGTATATATTGCATACTTACATATGTAAGTGTGCAATAGCATTATGTCATAAAAAAGCACATACCTTAATTCAAAAATATTGCTCAAGAATGCTAACCATCATTTGAGCTTTCAGTGAGCCACTGATCACAGATCATTGTAACACATATAATTATAATGAAAAAAAATTGAAATATTGAGGGAATTACCAACGTGCGACACAGAGACACAAAGTGAACAAATGCTATTGAAAAAATGGCACCAATAGACTTGCTTGATGCAGGGTTGCCACTAACCTTCAATCCATTAAAGAAAAAAAAGCAATATCTGGGAAGCATAATGAAGTGAAGCACAATAGCAGGATACGCCTGTACTGTTTAAATTCTCATTATATATATGTGGAAACTGAGGCACAGAATAAAGGAAGTACCTTGTCCAATGTTCAGATCCAGTCAGTGTTTCGAGTCAAACCTAGGTAATCTGGTCCTAGTGCCTATGCTATTAATTGTTAAGCTATATTGTCTTCTCAGATACTATTTTCTTCATACAGAGGCCGAATTCGCACTATTATATGGCTTTCAAAATATTATTCCTAGGAGAGAGAGAGAGAGAGAGAGAGAGATGAAATGTGTCTCTGATGGTTCTGAGATTCCTAGATCTCGCCTCAGTGCTAACATACTGCCGTACATCACCTTCACAGCTTGACTTGGTTTTTGAGGGTCCTACTGGGAATCCAATTTTTGTTCACAATATTGTCGCTGTGGAAAAATGCATTCAACGTTCTTGAGGACAGATTTACACAGGGTGTTTTTCAATACTACTTATAGTAGCAGAGGTGGTGTAGTTATAATTTTCCTCACTCTTAAAGAAGGCCAATAAGCTTAACATTTCTTTTTGTATTCTTAAAATGTTTAGCGTGAGATGGAGAGGGGAATTGGAAAATTGGTTGGGTTTTCTTTTTTGAAAGCAGAAAACAATGTAATTAGTGGGAAATTTACCCGTAATCTTGATCTTCAAAATCTTCCGCCCTTTCATTCCATTAAGATTGCCTTTTTTTTTTTAAAGGAAGGGGAAAAATGCATAAATAGCTAGGCTACTAAATTCTCTTTAATGACTGAAGCTAATAAGAAATGGCTCTGGTATTTCATCCAGCCTCTCAAATAATGGCTCTGTTGTTTTGATCTCAGAAGTGTAAGGGAAGCTTTATTTTCAGAGATGGGCGTCCCTGTCTCAAGCACCTGAGAGACTGCATTATATATTTGAAAACCATTTTACAATGTCCCTTCCCAGAGTGTGAGGCCATTGATGCTTTGATGTGGTTAAGTAATTTAGTGCAATCATGTAATAGATTAAATTAGATTTCAGCTTCCTTGACATTTTTGAAGAATGCCCATGAAATGAGTGCATCCATAATCTTGCAGCATTTTCCATTTTTCTGCTTTTATTTTTCCATAGTAAAGTATTGGTAGAGAAAGCAGCAGAGTTCCTTCGCTTAATCTTGAGTAGAAGCAAAAGAGAAATTGCTGAATTGTGTTCTGATGTACCCATGCCTGAGTGGGAGAAAAAATGTTGGAGGAAGAAAGAGGGAGAATTTTTTTCAGATATAGAGGAAGAAGCTGTTTTATTTTTCATAAAATAAATGGTATATATTGGCGGGCAGGGGCAAGAACAAAGATTTTGCAGGAGATTTATAAATAGGCAGATCGAAGTTTTAATCTCGATTCTACAATTTCCTTATTTTGTTACTCAGTCTTCCTGAGCCTGTTCTCAAATCTGTAAAATTGGAATCACAATATTAAAGCTGAACTCTTAGCGTGGGGTTAAATGAGATGATGCAGTTAAATGTCTGTCAGAATGCCTGGCAGAGTTAATCAATGCTTGATAAATGATTGTTCCTTTCCTCTGATTCTACGTTTAGTCAGTTAACAAATATGTACTGAGTTTTTATTTGGAAACATACACTGTAAGGGGTCTTGGATACTGCACTGAATAAAACATAAACTATCCACTTGACATCTCTACTTGGAGAATTTAGTGTCGCCAAACTTAAAATATCCCGAAATGAATTCATGATCTTCCCTTTTACCAGTCTCCTCTAGCTCAGCACATGGCACCCTCTTCACCTGGCTGTCCACAAAAGAAAACCAGAAATCATCCTTGAACTCTGCTTCTCCTTCACTCCTGACATTCATCACCAAGTCCTGTCAGTTTTCTTCTAAAATATTGTCAGATCCTTTAATTTTGGGAAAACATTTCCAATGTTAGTCTTGTCAGCCATTCTCGAACATCTTTACCACTTTCCTGAATCAGATGAACACTCCTGTCCTCTGCATTCACCACTGCGTACCTTCTCCACCCTGGTCTTTACAGAGAGTGCTTTTGTAAATGCAAGTCCTAGCATGTTACTTCCCTGATCAAACACCTTTAGTGGTTTCCTGTTGCTTTTATGAGAAAGACAAAGATCTGTTTTGTTCATTACCTAACATGAATGCATTGCACACCATATTAACTCAATAAATATTTGTTGAATAAATGATTTTTAATTTTTTTTTTAACGTTTATTTTTGAAGGAGAGAGAGACAGAGCATGAGTGGGGGAGGGGCAGAGAGAGGGGGAGACACAGACTCTGAAGCAGGCTGCAGGGTTTGAGCCATCAGCACAGAGCCCAATGCGGGGCTCAAACCCACGATCTGTGAGAGCATGACCTGGGCTGAAGTTGGACGCTTAACAGACTGAGCCACCCAGGATCCCCGAATAAATGATTTTTTAAAACAGTATTGGTCTGGCTGCTGTGTGTAGAATGAAGTGGAGGAAGTAAGAGAGCAATCATTGGAAGACATTAAGGACTGAGGATATCATGGCGTGAGGAGTTGAGGATATTTCAGGAAGGTGGAACATCACAGGGAAAGGATGGAGTGTGGGTAACAGAGATAAGCAAAATGGAAAAAAGTTGAAGAAATAGTGTAAGACTCTGAAAATTATACTGGGGTTGATATATAAGGAGCTTTTTGAGCATGTTTAGGGTGGTGGCTCTCAGTGTCTCAGTTGTGGACCACTTACCCAAATATTTCAACTTTTCAACTGTCTAAAATTTTAATGCTAATAAATAATCTGAGAAGACAATTAGAGAATAAGTTCTTATTTAATTTCTGAGAACTATGAACTTGTATGCATGCTATATTATAGCACAATGTCCAATGACTCAAGATAACTCAATAATTACATTATATTAAGCTTTGTTATTTGTTTTCTGTTTGTTCTATCTGCCAGTTTGTTTCTCTGTTCCTCTTTTCTTAGTTTCTTTTGGATTCTTTGATTTTTTTTTTTTTTTAGAATTCCATTTTAATTTATCTCAGTGTCTGGCACATGGCAGGTGCTCAATACATATTTGATAATTAAATTAGAGAATAAAGAGTGTAGTATCTGAAACATAAAATTCATAATAAATAGAAGCTTCTTCCCTTTCCAACCAACAGATGATGTGGTAGGAGGGATGGAATTTGGTCAGGCACCGGTAGGATTCACTTGACAGAGGTAAGAAGAACCTGGCTATCATTCAAAACTCAGGGCAGAAAGCAGCTGGAAATTGATATCAGGAGTGAAGAAGGCAGATCCAGACCTATGGGGCTGGCCTCAGGTAATATTGTGATAAATGCTCATCATCATTATTATTTTTATAGCATCTTGCATAAGTATGTTTCACATCTTTCAAAGCACTTTTTACACCTATGATTTTGCTTGCTTTTCGGACAGTTCTTAAAGAAAGGCTGCTGGTATTTCATGTATATTAATTATATGTCAGGTGCTATGTATATGTGTGTATACATGTGTAAATTATATATCATAAACAAATTATATACACAGCACCTGATATAATTTCCTGTATTTGCCTGCCAGTCCTATAAGATCTGCACAGGATTAAATCAGAGGGCCTGAAGTTGTTTGGCCCCTAATAACTCTGAGCAACTCATTTGATATTTATAGGAATGTTTCCTTATCTGGATTCTGGTTCTCAGTACTGAGCTATAAAATCTTGGAAAAGATACTTAACTACCCGTGTCTCTGTTTCATTATCTGCAAAATATAGACAATATTATATATCTCATAAAGTTATTAATTCACTAACACATATTTATTAAGTGCCTACTATATACCAGGCTATGTTCTAGGAGCTTGCGGCACGTTGGTGAACAAGAGAAATGGAAACTATTATAAAGTTGAAAGGAGAAGGTGGATGTGAAACAGTGCCTGTCATAAAAAGAGCGATCAATCAGAGCGTAATTATCTTAAAAATGAACAAACAGTATTTTCTAAGGTTTAATTCAGTCTGAATTTTATTATGTGTAAAGGGCACTATTATAATTTTGATTTTGTTTTCTTTCTCATAAATCTTGGCTTTTTTTTTTTTAATTTTTTTTTTCAACGTTTATTTATTTTTGGGACAGAGAGAGACAGAGCACGAACGGGGGTGGGGCAGAGAGAGAGGGAGACACAGAATCGGAAACAGGCTCCAGGCTCTGAGCCATCAGCCCAGAGCCCGACGCGGGGCTCGAACTCACGGACCGCGAGATCGTGACCTGGCTGAAGTCGGACGCTCAACCGACTGCGCCACCCAGGCGCCCCTTAAATCTTGGCTTTTAAGACTATGGATTTGCCAAGGGTTCAAGAGAATCAGCTTAGAGTTGTTACAATGAATGAATCTACAGTGACAAATCACTATTACTCAAATTCATAATTAGCCTTACAGTTCACTCTTGGTGTTGTATACCTTGTGGGTTTGGACAAATACATAATGACATATATCCACCATTAGGGTATCATCCAGAGTATTTTCACTGCCCTAAAATTCCTCTGTGCTACATCCTTTCATCCTTCCCCACTCTCTCAATGCCTAGTAATCACTGATTTTTCTCTAGTCTCTCCAGTTTTTCTTTTCTAGAATGTTATATAGTTGAATCATACACTATGTCACCTTTTCAGATTATCTGTTTCACTTGGCGATATGCAAATAAGTTTCTTCTGTCTTTTCATAGCTTCATAGCTCATTTCTTTCTAGTACTGAATAATATTTCATTGTCTGCATGTACCACCATTGATTTATTCATTCACATGTTGAAGATCATCTTGCCAGGTCCAAGTTTTGAAAATTATGAATGGGGGGTGCCTGGGTGGCTGGGTCAGTTAACCATCTGATTCTTGACTTCAGTTCAGTTCATGATCTCAGTTAGTGAGTTTGAGCCCCGTGTTGGGTTCTGCACTGGCAGTATGGAGTCTGCTTGGGATTCTCTCTCTCTCTCTCTCTCTCTCTCTCTCTTTCTCTCTCTCTCCCTCTCTCTCCACCCATTCCTCACTTGTGCTCTCTCTCCCTCATTCTCTCTCAAATAAATAAACTGAAAAAAAAATGAAAATAATGAATAAAACTCTATGTTTATGTTCAGGTTTTTGTGTGGACATAAGTTTCAACTCCTTTGGATAAATATCCAAGCAGCATGATTAATGTATTATGTGGTAAGAGTATACTTAGTTTTATAAAAAACCTCCAACTATCTTCCAAAGTGGCTATGTTGTTTTGCATTTTCATCAACAATAAATGAGCATTCCTATTGCTCCATATCCTTGTCAACATTTGTTGTTGTCAGTGTTCTGGATTTTCTCCATTCTAATAGGTGTGTAGTAATATTTTTGTTGCTTCAATTTGCATTTTCTTGATGAAATACGATGTGGAACAAGTTTTCATATGCTTATTTGCCATCTGTATATCTTCTTTGCTCAAGTGTCTCTTAAGGTCTTTGATTCCTTTTTAAATTTGTTTTGTTATTATTGAATTTTAAGAGTCATTTCTATATTTTGGATCAGTCTTTTATCAGATGTGTCTTTTGCAAATATTTTTCCCAGTTTGTGGCTTGTATTCTTGTTCTCTTGATCAAATGATTCTTATGTCAAAATAGTTTGAGAATTACTATTATATGTTATCTGATGAATGGACCATAAATGGAGAAGATTCACATTATTTGAATTGACCCTAACAGTGAAAAGAGTGGGAAATATCTCAACCAAAGAAATGGGGAAGGAAGCTAGCTATACTGGGAACCCACTGAATCCTAGACAAGGTGCTTGGCAATTTATCAATATGATCTGATTTTTTGTCCTTGATAACTATGTTATGAAATAGATATTAGGATACTTAATTAAAGAGGGCCTTATTTGAGGTTCTGGACTTAAAAGAAGTAGAAACAAGATAGAAATTTGGGTCTAATCAACATTAAAGCCTTATGCTTGGTTATACCTGTACCAAATTGCTGAGTATACATTTGTATACTGAATCACGTGTAAGTCAGGAGAACTAAACTTTAATTCCCACTCTGATAGTATTTATCTCTGTGGTGTTAGCTATGTTTCTGGTCTTGTTTCCTCACTCTTTAGAGCTTAAGTGTCATGTAAGAATATGGCTCCATTTTCTATGGTGGTATTCCTTGTTAAATCTCTAATAAAAGACACTGGACCACAGAAAGAACGTCCATGGGAACTAAGCCTGGCATCTGAGGGTCACATGTTCTCTTCTCTTCTAAGTAACTATCTGAAGTCAATATTTAAATGTTTTTAAAAAAGAATTCTTAAGAAAGAATTCTATTTTCTTCATTTGTGCAAGCAGTCTGAGACAGAAGTCCAGTGTACTGAAGATGTATTGGCATTATTTATTTACTTATATAATTTAGAATGCTCCCAGTCACCTGCCCTCGAAATAGGGCCATATATATTAACACCAACAGAATCTCAAGAGACTTATTCAGCAAAACTAGAAAAATAAAAAATGGTCTCACATTTGCTATGGCTATTTGCCTTCTACATTCCCGGATAAATTATGTCTAACCTCTGGGACCCTCTGTATACCAGTAAAGGTTAAGGGCTTTTTTTTTTTTTTTTCCTAGATGCCTGTTCTATTTATAATGCAGCTGCCTCATTCTGGAACTAAATCCTGTGGGAAACATTAGCAGTGGCATCCAGGCAGCCAAGAGATTTCTGGTGGCTCTCTAAGTCACCCATACCTGTGCCCACACTGTTCTCTCAGGCCAGTGGGTGACTGAAGCCATGACAGGGTTGCATGTCCTTCAATGTGACTAAACTTTTCTAAATCATTTTCTCTGGCTCCAACTCGTGTTGCATCAGAATGAGTTCTGTGGCCCCTCTAGACTTAGCACTCATACCACAGGTGTTCTTAAGGTCCTTGGTTTGACTTTCTCTTTTATTTCCTTGTATCCAATACCTTAGCAGTGGCCCACAGGATGCTGTCCATGGCCAGCATTCAGCACTCAACACTTAGGTGGTGACTGGCTTTGTTAGCACCCCCAACTCTCCCCAGCTCCCTGATGACTGTAAGATAAGGTGAACAAGGGCTTTAATGAAAACTGGGGTGACTACACACTGGTTTGCCAGTAAACATCCTTGTTTACTTCCTTATCCCAGTATAATTATTAGTAATTTTCCCTTTTGCTTATAAAATGGCCTGGGTTTGAAAGATTAAATTATATCATCACTGCATGTATAATGTTCTCTATCCCATGGAAATGGTCCTGTAGTGTGACACCCAACAGAAACAGAATTACATGCCAAATGAAAAGCTGCCTCTGATGAATTTTCATGTATCATGGAGCTTTTCAAAACAGAGTCACTCCTAGCACAGTCCCTGGTGCACAATAAGCATAAATAAATGGAAGTTTCATATCATCAATTCTGGTCACTTGTCACACTACCTGGGTTAGTGTGGATGGTAAACCCACAGTGAATCAGCCCGGTAAAGCATCTGTTCTCCCTATAGGACATGCCAACCTCTATGTTAAAGGGGGTCTCAGGACATACTTTCCATTTTGAATCAAAGTTCTAAACTTCTCTGACCAGTTCATCCTTTCCATTTTCTATTGTCTGATTGCCTTACTTACCAATTCTGTAACTCATTTTTAGATAAAGAGAAGTATTAAAATGATAGAAGATGCTGTTGCAGAAAAGAAAGAACTGAGGGGTCTGGATGTAATGTGTTTGTAGCTGAAGCAATCTGAGATAAAGGAGGAAAGATAGCACATGAGAAACGTCTACATGGGTTTTACAAGTGATGATAATTTTATTCAAAAAGAAGGGGGACTTGGGGTGCCGAGGATAGGAAAGATTGGGGGGGAGTTCTAAAAGTCCTTTTTTTGGTTATTATTTGTTTTATGATGTCTGGCTTCAGTGAAGGCCCCTGTGTTTCAGAAGATGTAGGAAAAGTGCTCTCCCCTTCTGGGCCCAAAGGAAGCATGTACTCTCTGAGGCAGCCAGATTCCAGGTCTTGGAATGAATGGTAAGCCTTGGAGCAATCACATGTCCTCTGCTAGGAATGCATTCCTGGGGATTTGTGGTCTCCCCATCTGGGCTGCAGGTGATGGAGTGGTATTAGATTAGGGAGGAGAAAAAGGCCCAAGAGGGGATTTGAGACCCTGGGCTCTGCAGGAGCTTTAGCTGGATTAACACAAAGGCCATGGTCATGGCCAGGCAGAGGGATTTTCAACTCCCATTGGCAGCACCCTTGTGTACGGTGTTGGGGGTAGGTGGTGGGGGTTTAAACTGTCATAGAGGAGCACCTGAGTTTGGAAATGAAGGAGAGCAGAAAACTTAAGCAGCAAAGGTCAGAGGAGCCAAACACATAGATAAGAGCAAGGATGAAGGACAAGGGGTTAGTCATAAATCAAGAGGTCTCTTTTGGCATGAAACTAGCTGCTGAGTAAAGGAAAGATCCAAGTCTGTAACCCCTTAAACACGTGAAACAACTTGTAAATGAAGACCCAAGTTTCTCAATAGAAGTGCTATGTTCTATATCCTGATTCAGAGTGGTTGACTGAGAGAAAGCTGTACTTAAAAAGACAGAGTTCAAGTCCTGAGTCTACCCTTAACTATTCATATGTGCTTGGACATATTCCATTTTGTCTCTCTCTCTCTTTTTTAAGTTTATTAATTTGTTTTGGGTGGGGGAGAGGTAGCAAGAAGGAGGGAGAGAGGGAATCCCAAGCAGGCTCCATGCTATCAGTGTGGAGCCTAACATGGGGCTGCGTCTCATGAATTGAGATCATGACCTGAGTCAAAACCAAGAGTTGGATGCTTAACTGACTGAGCCACCCAGGCATCCACCTCTATTTCTTCACTTAAAAAAATTGGACTCTATATCTGTGCCACATATGATGACTTAAATTTAAATTTAAACGAATTAAATGAAAAAACAAAGCTAGTTCTTCAGTTATACTAGTTACATTTCAAGTGGTCAACAGCTACATATGGTTAGTAGCTAACATATTGTACAGGGCAAATACAGAAGATTCTCATCTCTGCAAAAAGTTCTTTTGAAAGATGTTGCAAAGATGATCTCTGAGGGACCTTCTAGCCTGGATTTTGCTTGAGTCTTTCTGAGAGCTGTAAAGAAAGTGACTGTGTGTCAGGGTGAACCTAGATGCCATTTGTGCTCATCCCAGGAATCTCTGTGAACAATCTTTGCAATGAGGCTGCTGCGGGGCTGGTGGAGACTTTCTCAGAGTTGGACCACAGCCTGAGGCTCTTTCTCCCAAACTCCCTGTCTCCCCCTTTCCTTCCACAGGAGAAAGATCCAAGTCTGTAAAGTCTGCATTGCAGCTTACCCACTGCTTCTCCTTCCCCTTTTGTCTTTTGGAGGCACTGTCCTCAAGAAATCACTTGCATTTCTATTTCCATCTTGGCATCTGCATTATGGAGGGCTGGAACTGACATGTGATGGAAGGTTCTTCACGATGGACAATTAAGATCACCAAAGAATATGAGTGCAAGTCATGGTCTGAGCAGGCAGCCAGGCCTGATTTGTCTCAGAGTCCTTTCTAGTTCTCTTCTCAGCATTAAACTTCCTAGAGACAACCTATAAAAGATTTCTTGCTCTTCACCTCTCTAGTCTCTGTCTTCTGGGTTCTCTGTGTTCTGCATATTTTATTTGAACAGACTTTGTCATTCAGAGCTCATACAGGCCAGATCTTGGACCACTGTCTTGAGCTTGATATGTTTGACTATACTTTTATTTAAGGCCCACACTTATTCAGGATAGAGATCTTGATTCTCCTTTCCTCTGTACTCCATGGTTTTAGCCACCTAACTTATTCCCAGCCTTGGATTTTTGAATTCCAGCCTAGGGAAATCAGTAGGCCCCTTCTTGCCTGGAAAGCAAGGTGGATAAGACTACAAATAAAACAATGAAAACAATTGGGATTTTCCTATAGGTAGAAGTCAGATGTACCATGCCTGGGAATCTAGTGGTATTACAAAAGGAATCCAGAAGGGTACCAGTCAGTCAATAGGATTCCTTGACAGTCTTTTGGTCTTTGGAGTAGAGGATTGGAAATGAGGAAAGGCTCCTAAGAGGACAATGATAGAATATATCATATCATTCATTCACTTTTTTCCCCTTAATATTCAACAAGTGTTTGTGTTGTGCCAGGTCCAGAACTAGCTGGGAATGAAAATCTGAATTAACAAAGTCCCTGCCCCTGAGTGTTTGTGGTCTAGACTTTAGACTTGAAGTAGGGATTCAGGAACTCTATCTGTGGCAGAAAACCAGCCATATACCTGGAAGCAACATTCTAGTCAAAGTATGGGCAAGAGAGTATTGAAGCTGAGACCTTGGAGGTGGCTCTAGGGCTACTCAAACTCTCCTACCTCAGACAGCCCTGGGATTTGGACTTGAAACTCAAACGGCTCATTCTGGGAGAAGAAGAAAAGAACAGTAGAGGGTGGGATCCAGAAAGACTCTAACACTGGCTTCCCTAGATAGATACTTTGTAGATTTCAGGCTTCTATGCCCTCCGAGTGACATGCAAACAATTGGAGGACTCACAGAAGCACTCCTTATTATAATTTTGATTATAGTTCATAATTTCATGACATCTTGTGTTTGTACATCTCTTCTTCTTGACATATTTGTCAATTGAAATATACAGAATTCATCCAGACAAATGACTTGTCCTATAGGTAGGTGTAAAAGGATATAGATATGGCTGCATATAACGGAGACCTAAGTCAATAGAGGCATATCTAGACAGATGTTCAATTCTGTCATATAAATGTGCTGCTGCTAGGGTGGCTCTGATTTATGCATTCATGAAGGAAGGACCCAGGTCTCTTCTCTCTGGTTGCTGCGACATTCTTAGATGATGCTGTCAACCACATGGTCCAAGATTGCTCACTACCATTCCTGGGTTCTATCCAAAAAGAAGGGGGTTGGGGAAAGGGACGAACATATATTTTCCTTAAAAGCAGAGCCTGGACATTACACCTACACTCATATCTCACTGGCTAAAATTTACTCCTAGGCTTTGTGGAAGAGGCCATGTGCCAAGGGGAAGACAATGGCTACTAGGTGATAATTTCCATCAATCCCACTTAATTTACAGTGTGGACCATTTCTATCACTGCCCAGGTGTGGTTTCTAAACTTTTTTTTTTTTTTGCTATTACCATCACTCAGAATTACCTCTATTAATACTTTTTTTTCACTGTGGATTCTAACTCAGTGTTTATTTGTATCTGTGAGCTTCTTGCCAAGTAAAAACTATTCATATCTGTTATGTGCCAAGCCTGGCACAAAGTAGATGCTCAAAACACTGGATATCTGGCTCAGTAAATGCTTGGTGAATGGATGAGATCCTTTAGAAATGAAATGTTACAAAATCCCTGCATGAAAAGAGATGTTCAACTATAGGCACTTTTTTTTCCCTGCTGTGAGGACAAGCCAGGCTTGTACATATTTTTTGTGTTTTTTTTTGAAATTTTTTGAGATGATTAAAAAAATCTATTCACATCAGTTATGATTTACTGAAGAAATGACTAAACAGGTGCGGAAGTTACAGGTTTAGCGTTCCCAGATGCAAAAGTCACTGTGAATTTCAGCCTCTGGCCTCTCTAGGCTAGTAGCTCTCTCCACTCCTCTGCGGATAGGAACTGGACAACCTTTTCTGGCTTGGTTATACCAAGTGGAAGTAACATCCTTTCCCACCCCCTGCCACATCAAAGGGGCCCTGGGAGCAGGGAGGAGTGTTATTGTGGCTTTTCACTTCAGGAAGCAAGCATAATGATGCTATTCATTGCATTAACTGCAAAAATCTATCATTAAGTCTTTGAATGTCTTATAATCATGGGGAAGGGAACTAATACTTTGGAGCTTCAAATATGCCAGGCGCTTAGCGACCACCATCTCTTTTAATCTTCTCAATATTTTATGAGAAAGGTAATTTGAATCCCCATTTTACAGATGGGAATCATCCCAGAGAGATAAAATAATGTGCACAATGTGATGCTGGGGTTGAAACTAGGATTTGTCTGTCTGAAAACTTCTGCTCTTCCTGTGATGCCAAGTGGCTGTCCCGTATGTTCCTAGACTACTTTGTAATACATAAAGTGCCTTCATAACACCAACTTACTTCACCCTGACGATTACCCTGTGAGGTGTGGAAGGCAGTGGATTTGGTCCCCATTTTGCAGATGATGAAATGACTTGGACATGTCACATTGCTATTAAATGCAGCCAGAACCAGGTCTTCAAGTCTAGGGCTCTTTTGCTCCATCCACACTCATCCTATGCAGAAGTTGTGTAGTTGGTAGAAGAGAAAAAGAGTTGATTTCTTCAAGATATCAAACATTGTCATAATGGAGTTATGAAAATTAATGAAGGGAAAATGTACTAGAACGGAGTCAGGAGGTTTGGCAGGGGCGGCTCTCCTGTCCTACCACTTATAGGCAATTGCATACACATGATAAGAAAGGAACTTTGCACCTGGATACTATTTTACTACCCCAGCAGGAGGAAGAAAGGCTTTCCTCATATTCTGGGAATAGCCTAGCCAATGAGAGACAGTCACAACTCAGCCAATGAAAAACCACTATACTTCCAGCTTCCAGTTTAATCCAATGGACTTTTTGTTTATTTAACCCCCCCTCCCAATTTCCTGCTTTCCTCTATAAAAGAGGATTCCCCTCTGGTGCTTAGAAGACTTGTCTATGGTTTTGCCAAATCTTGCTTCTCTCCAATTGCAATTCTCTGTTATTCCCAAATAAACCCATCTTTTGCCGGTAAAATAACTGGCAGTTTTATTTTTAAGATTAACGGGAATGGTAATTGACTTGTCTTGATTTTCCCAGGATTTTCTTGGTTTAAGTACAGAGAGTCCTATATCCTGGGAATACCCTTGGCCTTGGGCAAACTGAGACTGTTGTTTCCCTGACCAGGTAGGATTTTTTGCATTTCATAGAAATCAATAATTTTCTTTGACAACACTATGCCAAGGAAAGAGTATCATAATAACAGTAGATTTTTGAATGAAAATACCATAATCATTGGCTCAAAACTGTTTATTAAAAAAGTTGGTTGGGGGTGGGGAGGGGCGGATGAATTCCGGCGTCTTGAAGTTTAAGAACTTGCTCCAGCTGAGATGTATCTTGTGATTGCACTTCTGATCCGTCCTCATGTTAGAGCTAAAACCCCTCGGCCCCATCTGTGTATTTAGCTAACAGTGGTTCTTTAAGTTTATTATCCACAGAATCACTAGGGAGCTTGTTGAAACACTGATAGCCTCAGTCCCAGCGATTCTGATTCAGGAAGTCTGGGCTGGCACTGTGAGCTTGTCCCTGAAATAGGATCTCAGCAGATGCTGATGCCACCAGTTTGTGGAACACCCTTTGAGCAGCACTTGGTGAGTTCAATGCTCCCTAAAGTGAGGGTGCAAAGCAGTCATTGGGGTGTGGGAAAATTGAACATTTGCACATATAATTATGAAATTTAAAAAATTGTGATTTTAAGGAATACATAAAATAAGGTGTTAGTACAGTAGTAAAAGTAAATAATATGTAAACAAATATGCATAATTAGGGGTGTCTGTCAAGAAAATCTTGATAGAGTCAACCAATCAGCTTTTCTCCAGGAAAGCAGGGTGTACCTCCTACCCAAGTCACCTCTGTGCCTCTGAACCTGCATTCTGGGAGGAAGCAGGAACTGCATTTTCAGCAGCCTACCTAGGTAATTCTTATGCACACTTAAATTTGGAAGCCCTGATCGAAGTTCTGGGGCTCATTCTCTGAGCCAGTGGTTCTCAAGGTGTGGTTCTGAAGCATCAGCATCATCTGGAAACTTGTTAGGAATGCGGATTACTAGGCCCCACCCCAGACCAACTGAATTGAATTCTCTATGGGTCCCACCTACAATCTGTGGTTGAACAAGCCCTCTAGGAGATTCTAATGCATAACAAAGCTTCAGAAACACTGTTCTCCACAGGAGACCCTCAAGGAGAAGGAGCTGGTGACTCAGTAATGGGTTACTCTCAGAGTCCTACTGTTTCTGACTTTTTAACACAGACAAATCTCTCTTGAAGACTACCTTTCCTGAGAAAATGAATGCCTACTGACTTTCTTCTGTCATGGAATCAGAGAAAAACAAACTAGGTCAGAGCCTAAGCCTCACTGAATCTCAGTTTTTTTGATCTGTAAAATGGGTGAATCCTAATGATGTCTTGATTATAGAGATCCAATGGGATGATGGGTGAAAAAGGGGTTTTGCTGATTATAAAGAACTATGAAAATAGTATTTAACTTTAAATTTTGAGCTCTGTTTAAATTCGTTTCACAGGGTTTGTTCATCCTTCTTGTCTTGTGTATATTGGATCAATTTCCACTTGCATTTTCTTCTAGCTACCCACTTACTACCATTTGCTGAGTGGCTGCTGTGTGCCAGGCACTTTGTTACTGCTTTACACACCTTATTTCTAACCCTTATAGGCCAACTAGTTATTTCCATTTTACAGATAAGGAAACTGAGATCCAAAGAGTTTAAATAATTCTCCTAATAAGTAGCAGAGCTTGGATTTAACTCAAGGCTGTAGGACTACAAAACCCACACTTCTTGAATTACAGCATGTTAAATCCTCATTCTGGTCTCATCATTAGAATTGACCTTTGTTTGTTCCTTTTGGGCCCCAACCTCCCGAGGAGTGGGGTAGGTTGTCTCCTCGGGCCCTGAGCCCTGATTCAGACACCGCTGCCAAGGGCTAGCAATATCCCGCTGGAGTCATCTGATGCCAGAGGCACACAAGAGTCTGTAAATATCACGGCTTCACCTGAAAGCAGTTGCATTTCTGGTTCTTCCTCAAACATCTTAAAAGTCTAACTTAAATACCATGGCTTTTTATTTTCAACACACTCTCATGTGGGCTGCCTTAAGACCCTGTCCTATTTGCTGCCTTAGTATCTCAGGCTTCCTTCTCTTCTATTCCTTAAAGTGGTGACCTGTGTGTTGTAGGTGCTGGTAGTTGTCCAGCCAACAGCCACTCTCCTCCTTGTTGCAAGACTGATTTATTCAGCTGCCTGCTTACTCTAGGAGTAAGTCCTCATTGTCTATTCATGGCAGCTTGATTCCCATTTTGAGGCACTGGTTTAGGGATGGGCATATTACACAGTAATGGCCAATATCTGAGAGAAGAAGTCTCCTAAGGGCTCTGGGAAAAAGTTCTTTACTGACAAAAAGATATATAAGAAGGCACACCCCTGCTTCCTGTGCTGCAAGATTGCTTTACATGTGGGTCCTTAAAACTATGGCAGCCATGTTGTCTCTATAAAAATAGCTAGCTTGTGGCAATGCCAATGTGCTGGAATGAAAAGGAGCTGAATTTTTTACACCAGTATTGAGACAGTGCATAAAACATTCTCAAAGGAATTCTGTCTGTTTGGGCTGCTATAACAAAATACCACAGGCTGGGTAAGCTTATACACAACAGAAATTTATTGCTCACAGTTCAGGAGGCTAGGAAGTCCAAGCATGGTTGTGTTTGGTGAGGGCTTCTTTTCTGGTTCATAGCTGTGCCTTCTTGCTCTGTCCTCTGTGAAGCCTTTTTCACAAGGCACTAATTCCACTTATGAGGGCTCCACCATCATGATTTAAGAAATTTCCAAAAGCAACTGCCACCCCCCCCACCTTATTAATACCATCACTTATGGGGTTAGGATTTCAACATATGAATTTGGGGGGGGTATAAACTTTCAGAACATAGCACCTACCTTGAACTTGTGTGAGATAATAAAACCTCCATAGATATTAAATCATGTTTTGAATTGGGGTTTGAATGTCTATTATTTGCATCTGACAGCATTATAACTGACACTTGAAACTATTTCCTTCAGTCTCTACACTGGAAGGTGGGGATTTTATTTTTCTTGTTTGAAGTTATATCCTTAGCATCTAGCCTATAACTGACACACAGCAGGTGCTCATCAGATGCTTATTGACTAAATGAATACGAGCTCTGTCAGGGGAAACTCACTGAAAGTAGAAATGTGATATCCTTGCCTGGGAGGCAGATTGAAGTAAAAACTTGAGATGACATTGTGTATGGACCAGGAAAAATTTCTGCTGGATAATACCCACTAGGAGTTAGTAGAATCCTTGGATATCAGAACAGAAAGGGGTGTTGGACACAGTTATCTCAAACTGCCTTGTTTTCTTTTTAAAATGAAGAAAAGAGGCCCCAAGAAGGTAAGCAACTTATCCAAGGCTCTTGTTGTGGACCAAATGTTTGTGGTCCTACAAAATTCAGAAGTTGAAGCCCTAGACCCCGGTGTGACTATATTTGGAGACAGGGTAAGGTTAAATGAGGTCATAAGGGGGTGGGCAGTCCAGTAGGATTAGTGTCAAGAAGAGTGATCGGAGACAACACCCACCCGCAATAATGTGAAGGCGCAGTGGGCTATCTACAAGTCAGGAAAAGAGCCCTCACTAGAAATCTAATTGGCCAGCACTGTGATCTTGGATTTCCCAATCTCCAGCTCTATGCACAATAAGTTCCTGTTGTTGAAATCAGACAGTCTGTGTTATTTCGTTATAGTAGCACCTGTATATTTCTTGGCTCTCTTCCTTTGTGCCAGCCAGACCCTTACTTGCTATGCCACTTGCTATGTGCCTGGGGCACATAATACCTACTCTCTGAGCCCCTTTCTTTCTTTCTTCCTTTCTTCTATTCAATTTATTTTTTTAAATTTTCATCTAAGTTAGCATATAGTGCAACAATGATTTCGCAAGTAGATTCCTTAATGTCTCTTACCTATTTAGCCCATCTCCCCTCCCACAAACATATTTGTTTGTTCTCCATATTTAAGAGTCTCTTATGTTTTGTCCCCTTCCCTGTTTTTATATTATTTTTGCTTCCCTTCCCTTATGTTCATCTGTTTTGTATCTTAAAGTCCTCATATGAGTGAAGTCATATGATACTTGTCTTTCTCTGACTAATTTTGCTTAGCATAATACCCTCCAGTTCCATTCACATAGTTGCAAATGACAAGATTTCATTCTTTTTGATTGCTGAGTAATACTCCATTGTATGGTAGCAAAGGGGTAATGATTCCTGTTGGCTCACTTCCTAGGTTTATGGAAACAATAAATGCTATGATGGAACTAGACAAGTTTTACAAATTACACAATTCAAATAAAATTTAGTTTGCTCTTATACTAGGTGTCATATATAGGGGTGTTGAGGTAAAATGAGGAAAAGAGCTATCACCAGGGTGCCAGCAGGCCTTGGTTGTGGGTTCATAGGGAACATATACACGAAAGTATTCAAATAGAAAAGGAGGGGAATGAAGAGACGTTGGAATGTAAAATTGCTAGTTTTCAAGATTTGGTTTGTGCCAGGCACTGCAATAGACCCATGCATCCATTATTTTGTATAATTATCACATTAGCCATGAAAAGGTGTTTTGGTTTTTACCAATGAAGAAACTGAGGCTGTGAGAGGTTCAGAGAGCTGTTGAGGTAATGGGTGGTCAAGCAAAGTTTGTACCTATATCACCTGGCTCCAAATGTCCATGGATAAAGAAGATGTGGTGTATATATATACATATATATATGTATACATATACATATACATACACACACACACACACACACACATAAATACAATGGAATATTACTCAGTGATCAAAAAAGAATGAAATCTTGCTATTTACAACAACATGGCTGGAACTAGAATGGATTATGTATGTGAAATATGTCAATCAGAGAAAGACAAATAGTATATGACTTCACTCATGTGGAATTTAAGAAACAAAATAGATGAACATAGGAGAAGGGAGGGAAAAATAAAAAACAGGGGGGAGGCAAACCGTAAGACAGTCTTAGAGAACAAACTGAGGGTTGCTGGAGGGGTGTTGGATGGGGGATGGGCTAAATGTGCGATGAGCATTAAGGAAGGCACTCGTTGGGATGAGTATTGGGTATTATAGGTAAGTGATGAATCACTAAATTCTGCTCCTGAAACCAATACTATACTATATGTTAACTAACAGGAATTCAAATAAAAAAATAAAAAGTAGAAAAGAAAGGTATGAAAAAAAAAAATCATCTGGCTCAGCATCCATGCTTTCTGCCATACTATAGGCTACTCCAGAAACGTGAAGGTGTCTGTCTGGATGACCCACTTTGAGGTCCTTCTGCCTCTAGCATGCCAAGTCTCCCATTTTCCCACAGGTCCTTCCCTGACTGAGCAGTGGGACTGTACCAGGAAGGTGGCTTGGATAGTGAAGGTTCAGATGTTATTGTGTATATGGTCATGGTGACCATCCACAGCAACTCTTCCGACTCCACCAGCTTACCCCCAAAAAACAAGGCATGGGCAATTCTTCATTTTTGTTTTGGTGTATAGTCCATGTAATTTTTCTTTGCTTTGGTTGTGTTTGGTCTACAAACCAGAGCTCTGGGATGAGGGCAATAAGAACTAGCAATTTGTCTGACTTCAAGTCAGGCATAAGTTCAAAGTCCAGTTACACCACACTCACCTATTGTCTTTGTGCAAGTTTCTTCTAGGTCTCCATTTATTTACTTGGGATGTGGGGATAAAACCTTACTTGGAGATTTATTGTATATAGTGATGTTGAATGTAGTTTTTCCATGCAAGAGATACTCAAAATGTGATAGCCATTCCTTAAATCGTTATAGAGGAGAGAGAAAAAATTAATTCCAGATCCTTACAGTCCTACCTTTCCCCCTACCTCTCTATACCTTTCTCATTTGTTCTCAAATTAGCTTCTATTTCCTGCAAATATATCTCTGATAGGTCCTACTTTACATTTTTTCTGGTTTGCCTTCCCAGCTCTGTTTATCCCTCTTAAATGGATTGTTTTGTTCTCCACCTCTCTCTCTTCCCCTCTCCCCGTCCCTTTCCCCCTGTCCACTTTGCACCCCAGACTTGTTATACGTAGTCATATAGAAGGCTGTGTTTGCCCTGAGTTTGTTTCCAGCTCCATTCAGTGTCTGTCTTGCTCCAGGAATTTTTGAGGCCAAAACATTTGGCTGCAGAAGTGACTCCCTATGGCATCCATTGAGGTGCATCTGGATTCTGCAGCCAGCAGCCTTTGAAGCCCTACAGTGCATCTGGTAGAAAATGTTTTTGGCCAACAAGGAGCTCAATTATCTATGCACTTTTCCCCCAATCTCTTCTTCAATCTGTTAAAAACATCCAGATTTCTTGGGTTCCATTTAGAATGGAAAACTATAACCACTTGGGAACTCTGACAGTAAAAAACCTTTGCTGGCTCCCCATTGCCTATGGAATGAACGCTAAAGCACTCTGCAGGCAATCAAGGTCCTCAGAGTCCAGCCTCACTTACAGCCTTTAATCAGAGGTTCTTAATCTGGGGTTTGGGAATCCCTTGAAGTTCCAAGCAGAATTGTTTGTATGTAATTTTTTTTTTTTTTTGGTCTTCTGGATAGAAAGTTCAAAGCTTTCATCAGTTTCTCAAAGAGTTCCCCAAATCAAAATGATTAAGTACCCATCAATCCATTAGGCTTGCCCTTGAGTCAGGTAACTGGCTCATCAAACTATCATTTTCATAGACTTAGT
Organism: Lynx rufus; assembly: GCF_022079265.1. Lineage (NCBI taxonomy): Eukaryota > Metazoa > Chordata > Mammalia > Carnivora > Felidae > Lynx > Lynx rufus. Next base: position 172,888,624 of record NW_025814834.1, read on the forward strand.
TCTGAACTTCTTGCTCTTCTGTGCCCCTACCTACTGCCTTCTTAGCCTATATATTGCATCTTCTCTCACTTTCCTGCTTGCTGGCTTATGGTTCTATTTCCCCAGTTTTATTTCTCTTTTTTATTAAATTAAAAAAAACTGTTTATTTATTTATTTTGAGAGATAGAGGGAGAGAGAGAATCCCAAGCAGACTCCACGCTGTTAGCGCAGAGCCCAATGTGGGGCTCGATCTTATGAACTTGAGATCATGACCTGAGCTGAAATCAAGAGCCCGACACTTAATAGACTGAGTCACCTAAGCGCTCTATGTTTTCTCTTTGTAGCATTGTCCTGATCTTCAAAGCTGACCATTGGTTCTGTTTTTCCTGATAATGACTTTGTCTTTTGTGATAGTTTTCTGATAATGTCTTAGTTTGGCTTCCCCTCAGAAGCAGACCTTGACACGAAGTCAGATGTGTATGGTATGTTTTGAGGGTTATCCTAGGAAACCTCAGTAAGAGAGTGAAGAAGGAAGCTGGCAGATAATTATTACCAAAGAAGTTAAAAACATGGGCAGCTGGAGCCTAATTCTACAGGGCAGCACACATGGCAGGCTTTCCCTACCTGAGGTAAGTGGAGAGAGGTATTTATCCACCATCAGTCCTTGCTTGGACAGGGAAGAGAGCAGACATCAATTCTCTAGCACTCTGGCCTGCCTTGCCTACAGTAAAAGTGGAGTATAGCAGCTAGAGAGTCATAGGTGATAGCAGTGGAAACTGGGGTGGCTTGTACAGAAATAGTATATGATGAAGAGATACAGGTGGGGCCTCAATAGCATCGGCTACATGATCTAAGCTCTACTTAATTTTACCTTCTTCTTCTGACTACCTAGGCTTTGTACCTCCCAGTCTAGCCAGTCCTTGAGTTACTTCTTATGGAGGCACTTCTTTCACGTTTGCTGCACAAGACCTCTTACCAATTCCCAGGTGTAAATACTATTGTCTAGCTTCTGTCTGATTTCTCATTTTGCTTCCTTTTGCCTATGATGTCCCTGTCTTCTGCTGAAAACTTAATCATATTTCAAGTCTAAGATAAAAGTCTAGTTTCTGATTTCTCATTTTGTTTCCTTTTGCCTATGATGTCCCTGTCTTCTGCTGAAAACTTAATCATAATACAAGACTAAGATAAAATGTTCTCATTTTTATAGATTCATCTAAGTAAGAATCAAACACCTTCTCTCATTTGGTCCCTTGATGTTTCATGTTTGCTTCTATGAAATTGGTGAACCATTCTGGGTGGATGTACTGTCTCTTTTCCTAGGAAGTGGAGTCGGAGGTCATGTACTGATTTATTAATCTTTGAATCTCAGAGATGAATCAAATGCTTGGTACACAGTAGGTATTTGAAAAAGGTTTGCTGAGATGAAATTCATAGTATCTAAGGATACAGTTCGTGACTACATCATGCCGTTGGACATGGAGTGTTTTGTTTGGTCTCTGAAATCTAACTCCATATGTGGTTTACTTGAGGGATAGTCTTTTTTTTTCTTCCATTGATCTATTGTGATATCCTTATCTCAGTTGCCTTTCTGGAAATCAGTGCTTTAGGATTGCCTAAAAATCATCCTATAAAGAAGGTTGTTAATTGATGCAGCAAATACTTACTGAGCATTAGCTATATTCTAAGTACCAGAAATATTCACCTAAGTATACTTTCAAGGAACTCTCAGTCCTGCTTCACTACTTTCTGGTCATGTGTGTTTAGCCAAGGACATTTGTCAAGCTGCCTCAGTTTTCTCTGAGAGGATTAGATTCATTATCTTTATAGGAGCCTGTTTCTAACTCTGTGATGCTCAGAGAAATTTTTGATACTAACGATAAAGATAATTTTCTTTGACCCTTTCAGATTCTGCTTTTTCTCCCATACCAACACTAAATTAGAACTAATACAGTTGGAACCACAATGGCTAGGCTGTATTTACAACCTTGGAGCAGTGCCTGTATCTGTTTTGTATGTATGCAAAACTCTTCTCTTTGTGACCAGATTGTAAAGCCAATGAGAAAGTGTTCAAGTATCCCTGCCCCAGAATGTGTATGGGTTATTATGACAGACTAGCGAAAATCTTATGGGTAATTTCAGGCCCATCTCAATAATTCTTACTCAGCCTTCAAGGCTCAGTTCAGATGTGCCCTTCAGGAAATGTTTGGGCATTCTGGTTCGGCCCATGCAGTGGTCCTCTAGCATCTGGGGCTTGTCATATTATATTAATATTATTAGCTGTGTTTCTACCTAATTGATTGTCAACTTATTGAGGTCAGGGGCTGTGCTTTGTTTGGCTTCTTCTTGAATGGAGTATCTGGTGTAAAGAAGGTCTCAATCACTATTTGTAAATGGAATATAATTCACATGCACGCGTTTTTTTTTGTTTTGGAAGAAGAATCCATGGTAATTCCAGAGGTGGGTGATTTTCCCAGCAGACTTTCTTTTAACATCCTCTTTTCCCCCTCATCTATTCAGTCTTTCATTATCTTCCTTGATTGATTTGTAGACTAGGTTAGATACAACTCTAATGAAGCCAAAAAATTGTCACAGTACTTTTGGGGATTGCTGTACTTAACTTCTGGAGATAATTGTTCATTTAGGCTCTTACTTCACCTTTCATTCCTTTGTTCAGAGAAGGAGATTTTTTATGCTTTCTGGAGGGTGAGAGAGGCTCCAAGTTATTTAGGTTAGTCAACAAAAATTTGCTGACTATAGTGGGCAGGAATATGCCATGTCTGTTTTCTGGGAAGTAGTAATTTTAGAAAACCATTGGATAGATTTTAAACTCTTGATGTGTCCAATCATTTTTATGGCCTTTTTCAGGTATTTCCTTTGATTTTAATTTACTTTCCATGGATTTTTCCTGCCCCCAAACAGTTTAGTGCTGTATTATCAAAATGTAGCTTTAAGAGTTCAAGGATATGTCCAGGCCTTGCCTGTACCAAAGGATGAGACTGTTAGGGGTCCTTTTCACAGGGAGGCAAAGAGGCCTAGAACTGGGAAGCAGGGATCAGTTATCCAGAATAGCTAGAAGCAAGATAGCCAGTGTGGAGAGCCAGAGCAATCCGGGTTCCAAACTACAAAACACTGGAAGTGGGATTGGGAAGGGAGATAGGATGCAAATATGAACAGTTAAGTCATTGAGTAGAATACTCTAGACCAGAACAGTATGAGATATGAGGTACAGAAAATAGAAAATGGTTAAGGAATGAACTTGTCAGTAGAAGAAGCCACCAACACCAGCTGTTTAACTGATACCTCATATAGAGGCAGGTGCTGCACCTTAAAGAGATCCCAGTTGTCTGGACAGAAGATATAGACAAAAGGTCCCTGTTAATAGGGTTTTTCCTTCACTCTATAACACTTTCCAGTCCCTGGAAACATTTCTGGAGTAGAATTATACTATCCACGGAGAGAATAAATACCTTAGTCAGTCATGCCTTTTACGATTTTCTTCCTACATCTATTTACCATCCATTTGTACTTTACTTAAAAAACAAGGCAATCATAGACCTACCATGCCTGTATTTCTGCTGTGTGGTATGTGAGCTAGTGGGATAGCTATGAAAAGTCAAATATAAAACAGGTGTTCAAGCACTGGAAACAAGAGAGAGCAAGACCAGATTGATTCCAGTACCATGCAAGAGACACCCCCTATCTCAATTCAACCCTAAATGCTGCCTATGCAGCCACCATCCCTCTTGTTGTGGCTTTGACTCTCCTACACATATGCCATATATTATGGAATTGCAGCACCAACAGGAACGGAGTGGTTTCCATGCAGTTCAGCTCACAGCCGCCTTTCTCTTTACACTAATGCTGACATATGCACCCAAAGAATAAGTGCACTCTCTCAACCCAGATGGACCACAATGCCGTATTACTTTCAAGATTTAAATTCCTTACTCACAAAATGGTTGCCAAAAAGTGAGCAACCCTTGCACTCATTCACTCCAGCCTTGGTGGACTATCCACTGAAATCAACTCCAATTAGCTATATAATTAAAAGTACAAATTGAAGTCTAATTACTAAAACTCAAGACCCTAAATTCAATAAGTGTCTCTTAGTTTTATAATGGAATTGAAAGAAATGGAAAATCCATGTCTGTCCATAGGAAGTATAGTGTCTAAAGTGATTCAATCCACATCTTCTGAGACTGACAGTGTTAGGCTCCATGAGAACAAGAGACATGGTTTAGACATTATTCCTGGTCTTAAGGAGCTCATGGCCCAGTGAGAGATATTCAAGGGTACAATCTGTTGATATAATATGATTAATTCTATCCCTTTTGAAGGTACAAATTAAATATTTCCAAAATCAATCCCATTGACTGCAATGAAGTCTTTCTTCTCAATGCATACTCACTACAGTGATTGAGCCAAGGTTTCTAAAGAACTTGAAATAAATTCAAGGGGTAAGTCTTGCTAATTATTGTCATACAGAGAAAAAATAAATTCTGAGCTGTGGCCTGCATGGTCCTGTTCCTATGGAGTGTTACCACTCAAAACAATTGGTGAATGGCCTGACCATCTCAGTAAATGCTGCAGGGTCCCAGACACTGTCACAGAGACTAGGTGTACCTGTTTGCTGGGAGGTCAGGCAGTCAAGTGCAAGGAACAACTAAAAATACAGACTTGTCCCCAGCCCCCTTGCCACTGGTGGCTAAAAGGGCATAAGCCTGTCTTTGGTTTGGAGTTCAGACATGAGAAGGTGATGCATTTGACGTGTTTTCCAAATTAATGCTTGAGGTTTTCAATTTGATAGGAATGTTGGGATGGAATTGCTGGGAAGTTTGTTAGTTTGTTTTAACAAAGCTAGAAACACTGAAGAAGGTGCAGAACTGAAGGAGACAGTCATTATTTCCACTTTGGTCATGTAGATTCTGGGGCTGCTGTGAAGCATCTGACAGCAAATTTCAAATAGGCGTTTGGATATAAAGGGCTGGAACTACAAGAGTGGCTAGAGATATAAATTTGTGTATCATCATCTTATTATTAATCCCACATTGTAAATGAGGTTAAAAACTTGCCAGAGTCTCATCTATATCTTATATGGTCTCTTCCTGTTTCTTTGTCTCTCTCCCACTCCTACATTACTCTGCGCCTAGAGTAGAGTCTTGTCCGAAGGAGATACTCAGTAAATATTTTCATATATCCCCCAAACTCCCTAGATAGATATCTCAGATCCACTTTAAATCTGCTGGCGACTCTTGTCACTTGGAAGAGCGTGCTTTGAAACGGTGAGCTCTCTGATGACTGCACTCTGGGAGACAACAGGCGAGGAAACGCGCGGTGAGACTGCTAATTGCATTTACTGGACCACACGCCTTCCCTGGCTCTCAGAGGAATACACGTTTCCAAGAAATATGGGGTTTGTCTGAGGTCCAAGGGCACTTAGACAATGGAGAAAACAAATCCCTCAGGTTGTGGTTAATGTCTCCGCCTGTCTCAAGACCTGACTCCCTGTTGCCTTATTTATATCTGAACAACCAGGACTTTGGGATATTTGTGTTTAGATTTTGTGTACACAAATTTAAAGCTTTTTTCTTGATCTAGGTGAATAACACCCTGTCCAGGGGTTTCAGTGCTCTTAATATGAATTGTATGTGGCGTTCTAGATTTGGAGACTGAAGCCTGGGCTGTGTATGTATTGTGACCCCTAGAAGTATATGACCTTGGGCAAGTAATTCTAATTATCTGAGTTATGTTTTCTTTACTCGTAACAGGGGATTAACATTACCTGCCTCCTAGGGTGGTTGTAAGGGTTCAGTGAAGTGGCCAGTGTGAAAGTATGTACCACATGTTTTTAAAAAAATATCTAGGGGCGCCTGGGTGGCTCAGTCGGTTGAGCGTCCGACTTCGGCTCAGGTCATGATCTCACAGTCCGTGAGTTCGAGCCCCGCGTCGGGCTCCGTGCCGACAGCTCGGTGCCTGGAGCCCGCTTCGGGTTCTGTGTCTCCCTCTCTCTCTGCCCCTCCCCCGCTCATGCTCTGTCTCTCTCTGTCTCAAAAAGAAATAAAAAAACGTTAAAAAAATTAAAAAAAAATATCTAGTGGGTATTGGCAAAGCATACTCTTCCAAGTCTTTGGGGGCTTAATATTTTTTTTGCCCATCTTCAGCTGGGGCAAATTTCTCATCTCATACCTCACTCTTTCTGTGGATAAATGGAGCTACTCCGCCTCAGAAAGTGCCCCTAAAATAATATTTTAAGCCACTCTAATACATACAGATTGCTTTGTCTCTTGAGAATAGCCATGTCTTTTGGGGTAAATTTTCTTGCTCTAATAATGTTCTGGTTGAGGTGCCCTTGGCCAGAGAAACTAGCTCCTGGATTAGGTCATTCCTAGACCTCCAATCCTTTAGCTGTAGTTATTAACCTAGCAAAGTACACAGTGTCCAACTGGGCCAATGTCTTTCTCTTGAAGTTTAAATGAAAACCGACCCTGGGAGGGACCAGTTTTCTTTCCTGCTAATATGGAGAGAGAAGTAGAGGCAACAAGTAGGGAGAGTTCTGGTAACATCAGTTCCTGGACCATTGTCCTTGAGGCCAACTTCAGCCCTTGATTTTTCCAGATTCATTGGCTCAATAGATTCTCCTTTTTTACTTACACTAATTTGGTTGGAGTTTTGCACTTGTAGCTATCATGATTTTTCCAGTTATCTATTATGGCATAAAAAAACGACCTCCAAATTTAGTGATCTAAACTGTGGACTGCATCCTGGATTATGTGGGTCGGGAATTCAGACAAGGTACCAGGGGAACAGTGTCTCTCTGCTCCATAATGTTTGAAGCCTCAGCTGATAAGACTTGAATAGATGGGGTGATTCAAATAGCTCAAAAGCTGGGACTACCAAGGGGGCTGAAGATCCCAACACTGAGATGGCTCCTTCATGCACATCACTGGCACCTGGGCTGGGATGACCCCAAGGCTGGGCTCACCTGAAACTGTTGCTTGGAGTAGCAGTGTGTGGCCTCTTCAGGTAGCTGAATCTTTTCACAGAATTGTGGCTGGGTTTTAAGAAAGTGTGGCCCAGGGAGAAGCATTGGGAGAATAAGTATTCAAAGACAACAGGTGAAGCTGCATGATCATTTATGATCTAGACTCTGAGGTCACATAATATCATTTCTGACATACCCTATTGGTAGAAGCAATCAAGTAAAGGGGACACAGACCCAACTACTTGATAGAAGGAATCTCAAAGACTTTAAAGCCATTTAAAAAATGAAAACAATCAGAACAATCTTAATACACCTGTCTTTCCTTTTTTTTTTTGTTTTTTTGTTTACAGCCTCATCATTCTAGGCCCTCATCATCTCTGTCAACACTTACACTGGTGTCTTCAAAGCTTACCTTCTCTGGGAAGCTCTCCTTGACCTTCTTTATTTTACTCAGAACTCCCTTTGATTTTTTGGTCAAAGGCAAAACATTTATTTGAACTGAAGAAAAAACCAGAGTGTCCTTATTAATCATTGTCTCCTTGGTACTGGTGATGGTCATTTCTTATATATTCTTAGGTACCTCTATGAATCACAGAACCATAGATGTTGAAAGGTATGTGAGAAATAATTTGGTTGATACTTTTAGTTATGCGTATTAAATTCAAAAAACCTTTATTAAATTCAACTCTATTCCAGCTAGTACAGAAGTTAAGAAGTTGAGCTAAGTGCACAGAATATCCATTTAGGAAATTTATCATCCAGGGAAGCATTTCCTAAAGCATCTTTTGAAAAGTTAGGTTCCACTGAACATTAAGCATTTTATGAAGAATAAAAGTTATGTTGTTAAATATTTGAGAAATACAGATTTAACAAAATTAAACATCTTTATGAGAAGATTCTTTAGGGCCTCTAATATACATCTATTAGCCTTGAACAAATGTTTGTCCAATAAAGATCATTGGATGAAAGTGCACTGTACATCTTCAACGTAGGGGTGAAGTTCTCTGATCTCATAACTTCTTTCCTTGAAACTTACACCCAAACTGTTTTACCATGGAAAATATTTTGGGATTGACAACAGAAGAAGAAATCAAACAATTACTCTTCGATTCCTCCCTTTCCCCTTTAGACTGGCTTTGTGCAAGGCCTGGGCTTTTGCTTCACTGTCCTTGTGTGCATTACTATATCCTGATGAAATGTAGACTCAGCCCTCACAGTCTGCTGGTTAGGAAACTCCAACAATATAGCCTCACTCTTGCTAGGACTCCCTTCTGGGAGCTGTGTCTTGTGCCAGACACCTGATGGGCAGACATTCTGCTACAAACACACTAATGTTCCAAACCATGATGCCAGGATTCACCATAATTTGAGAATTCCCCATCCCTTAGATTGGACCTAAAATTCCGCCCGACAGAAACAGGTCTAAGTAAGCTGGCCTCTTCTTAACAAGTGATAATAAGACTAGTTACTATTCATCAAGGATTTACTTCAGACAAAGTCCTGGGTGAAAGTATTCACAATACTTTGTATGGGTTGAACCATACCAATATTACCATTTTTGTAGGTCAAACCAGTTAAATATTGGCAAGCATGTGGTTGTGCCTAATATCACTTAATCTTCATAAAATTTCTACAAGTTAAGGCTTAGCTGGTCTAGGTCAAGGCACATGGGCATGATGGCAGCTGAATAATTTGTGCTCTTTCACATTGATCATCTTTAAATTTCTAGCTCTTACAGAGAGGCTGAGGGTAGTGTAGGGGAAGTAGAAAAAGAGGATTCCTGTTGGCCAGCCGGCCATTCTTCTATTTTGCAGAACAGTTGCACTCTGGCCCAAGATTTCATAAAGCCCAACTGTTAATCAGACATACCACTCCTTAGTAGGTGGTTTAGCAACTATTTTTTTTTAATATTGCTCCCATATCACCAGCAATTGATTAAAATATTCCCCCCATATGTTTTCACTCTTATGTGGATCCTGAGAAACTTAACAGAAGACCATGGGGGAGGGAGAAGGGAAAAACAAAGTTAGGGAGGGAGCCAAACCGTAAGAGACTCTTAAAGACTGAAAATAAACTGAGGGTTGATGGGGTGTGTGAGGGAGGGGAAAGTGGGTGATGGGCATTGAGGAGGGCACCTGTTGGGATGAGCACTGGGTGTTGTATCAAAACCAATTTGACAATAAATTTCATATTAGAAAGAAAGACAGAATAAAAAAAATAAAAATTCCCCCTAGCTACATATTCTATTTTTGTGAAAGAAGTTCTGGAAAATACTTTTCCCTACTTCATTTCATTTTCAATAATGTTTTGATGCATTACATACAGCTGCTTGGAAGGCTTGGTAGATTTCATCTGGCTCTGGCTATATTCTCTCCATTTTTCAGATGAGAAACTCAAAGCTCAGATAAGTTAATAAATGTGCTAAAGGTCCCAGTGCCAGTATGTGCTAGAGCTGGGATTTTACTCAGATCTGGATGACTCTACATCCAGTTGTCTTGACCATTACAGAGTCCAGCTCTGGTTGCTCACAGGCATAGTTTCCCTCATTAAGTCAGCTACAACCATAGCCCTTAAGAGTGTGTCCAGCCTGGGCTTGAATACTGCTTTGCTGCTTACTAGTTGCCCCTGTAGGGTGAATTACTTAGCCTCTCTGTTTCAATTTCCTCATCTGTAAAATGGAGATTAAAAATGCATTTTTGAGGGGATTTTGTGAGGATTCAATGACTTAAAAATAGTAGTGACTGCTGTCATTTATTATACCCTATCCCCATACAGTTAATTTCTATCTACCTTGCTTTTCCATTGGCCTGTGTTGCTGAAGACCCAGTCAGTCCTGGACTAGAACTGACTTAAGCTGGAGTGGCCTATTTAAAAGCCTAAAGAATCTGCATCCTCATCTCTCTTTCCACTTGGAACTGGTGCCCAGGAATTCTAAATGGCCAACATTAGGGGATTAAATGGTACAAATTTAATAGCCACCAATAATCACCTAGTGTTAGATATTTAGATTGTGCCAAACTTTTGCAATTATAAACACAAAGAGCAAGGACAATTAAAGGAAAATGAAACAGAAAATTTTAAAGGTCAAGAGACGGATTATATAAATAGACAATGGTCAGACCATATATGACAATAGAACGCTGACCTACAGCCTCTGCAACAAGCAACTGGATTTGGTCAGTGACTGCCAACTTCCCTATTCTGTGCTCTTACTTCAACTCAGAACCAAGCAGAGAAAATCAAATGCTCCTCAAACTGATCACATAAGGTACCTTTCTTCTATTAGCCTGACTCCAGCTTCCCCACATCAACAACCTCCAATTAAAGCGTGCCCAAAACCTTCCCATTTTTCCTTCTGAAAAGATTTCCCACTACCCTGCCTGCCTGCCTTTGAATCTCTACCAAACGTTAGTGACAGCAACTAATTCCTTGCTACAGCAGCAAACTCTTAATAGACTCTGTTCTCATTTTGGTGGTTTTTGTTTATTTCCAGTTTTTCTGGAGGTACCACTGAGCTATAGTCTGCACTGCTCATCACATGGACCCCAGGCTTCAAGCAGGTACAGCATCCAGAGAGGCCCCTTGTGCCTTGCTGCTCACAGCTTACAGACTCAGTGTCTTATGTGGTAAGTGAACACTGGGTCTGAACTCCATACTCTTGGATTGAGGTTCTTGGATATCTATTCTCAGTTTAGTAATTGGGTTTTGTTATTAGTTCTCATTTGGTTAGCATTCTTGGTGGAATCAGGCCATTCCTTTTTACCCCTTTGCTTTGTTTTGTGCTTTTGCATAGGCCTTGTAAGCCTCTTGTCTGAGCCACCCTGGTGAGTTTGTGGCTCTTACCAGACCAGCATCCATACAAACTTTGCTGTGGGTCACCCATGAGTAAGGTTCTCCTTCCATCTAAATATTTTGTCCTAAGAACTTAGCTTTGATCCAGAGACTGTTTTCTCTTTTTCTACCTTCTGGGGTGTGCTGTCTGTATTTGGAGGCTACCAACTGTCAGATTGGGGCACTGAGACACAAAGTGCACAAGCACCAATTTCAACTGACTATTGCCAGCTCTCATGGGGTTGTTTAAATATAAATCCTCTCCAAGTCTTGGGAAAAACTGTCTTATAGGTACTCTCATTAGAATCCTAACTTTTTCAATTACCTCTCTGCATGATGTAACTTCACCAAAGATGATTTAGGCTTTCAGTGGCCACTCTGGGGAATGTTTGAACTTGAACAAAATTATTCATTTGAGAGATGCTTTGGAAGGTAAAAGGAATTAATATTTCTCAGGCCCAATGAGTAACATTTTTTGTTTGGTACACAGAAGCCTTCAAACGAAATTCTGATTAAAATAATTGCTTTATTAAAGGATGTTTTGGCCAAGGCTAGTGAGTAATTTAACAAACTTAAGTAATTGTATGCTACACTCATTTTTTCTAAAAAATCATTTTCTTCCTTGTCTTCTGGTTGCTTCCCTATAACCAGTTCTCCTGTATGTTATTCAGATCTCTCTGCTTCTTTATCTCTGTTGACTCTTCTTACCTCTACACCTTGACAAGATGTTCTACCTTTTCCAAAAGACCCTCTTGAAGACGTCAAAGTGTCAGTTGCCTCTAAACATCCATCTTGCCTATGAGCCAGATATGCTGGCTACGGTAGAATTAAAACCATGAACCCAAGCTGAATTAAGAACTATAAGGATTTTCCTAAACCAAGACATGACCAGCAACTATTCTTAAAAGCCATGAACCCAAGCTAAATTGAGAACAATAAGGATTTCCCTAAACCCAGACATGACCAGCAACTATTCTTAGAAGAATTCAGAATTGTTTTGAATGCATACAACCAAGGTTGCCTGACCTATATCAAGTTTTACACAGGTTGGTTGGAATCTTAGGTGGTAGATCCTTGATGGCAACAAGAATTAAACTGACCCAGAAAGGGACCTACAGGAGTTTTCTTTTCATAGTAAGCCTGATGGCCAAAGAAAGCCCTGGAAATTAGGGTAAAGTCTCCTGAAAGATGTTTCTTAAACATTTCCATTAAAATTAATTGGATCATATTTAATCATACAAATAGAGAAAAGAGAAAAATATAGCAGATTTTGGGATAGACCAAAAAATAATTGCTGACAACATCTGTGAGTTAGAGAAAGCACCAACATAACACCACCCATGACTTTTATTGAAGATTGACTAAGAAAACAGAAATTAAAAAGGAAATAGCCCTTTTACCTGAACTACAACACCTGGTAGAACATTTTGTAAGTGCTCTAGAACACAAATGAAACAGGACTTCAAATAAACATATGGCTCTGCAGAGCAATCAGTTGGTGGCCCACTTGCTAACAGACTACCTTTTGACAAGAGTACCCATAGAAACTATAAAGAGAAGGAACAATGGAAAATAGATTATCCCATCTGGGAAAAGAAAAACCAAGACAAAGGTTCTTAATTCAGATCAATGAGATTGCTCCAAGGAATGAGAAAGTGTCCAATATTCTGCTTTTGTCCTAACGTGCAAGGTAAATCATTATGAATATAAATGGTCAACCTCCCCTATTTCTTATAGATATGTATGCTATTCTTTCTATGTTAAATTCTATCACCTTTGATCAACTTCTTATTTGCAGTAAACATGCCACACAGATGGTAGGTATTTCAAATAACTCACAAATTCCTTATCTCCTAGTCCTTAACTATAATCCTCAACTGAAAAACATTCTTTTCCTGCTCCATGATACTATTGTTGCAAGTTTAATAAGAGACTTACATGGCAAATGGAATTGTAATTAGCACATCAGGGGGACAATTTCTTGAGGTTCCAGAAGTCTCCTCTATTTATAATTAAACTGTGTCTGCTTTGGATGTACCTTTGCCTTCTCCATTATAATTGATGCATATCTCATCTAACGATCTTGACAATCGATGAATTAAAAATTTAACTGACATAGGGAAAACAATTGGTGCAGAACCTATTACATTTCAGGTAGATCCTACCAAACTATTACCCAAACTTTTCCAATATCCCTTGAAGCCAGAGGAAAGGAAGGACTCAAACCTATTGTTTATGGCTTTTTATCCAAAGGCCTTCTTATAGCCTGAACCAGATCTTGTAAACACTTCTATCTTTCCAGTAAATAAACCAAATAGATGAAGATATTGATTTTCAAGGTCTCGGGGCTATCAACAAAATTATAATTCCATGATATTTTGGTAATACCTAACCCAAGTATCATCCTTAAGCCACTGGCTTCACTGTAGTGGACATTTGTTCTGCCTTTTTCAGTTTGCCTCTAGTAGAGGACAGGTAAAAGCTTTTTGCCTTCATCTAGTGAGGATAGAAAAGGTCCTAGGGCAGTCAGTGCCCCAGTGGTTCACTGAAGCACCCTTCTATTTCTAAATGATATGAATTTTAAAACAAATAATTAAACTAACAAACAAAAAGTAGAATCGGACCTATAAATGCAGAGAAGAAACTGATGGTTGCCAGAGTGGAGGGGGTTGGGGGATGGGCAAAATGGGTTAAGGGGAGTGGGAAATATATGCTTCCAGTTATGAAATGAATAAGTCATAGGAATAAAGGGTGGAGCATAGGGAATATAGTCAATGGTATTGTAATAGCATTGTATGGTGACAGACGATAACTACCCTTAGGGTGAGCATAGCATACATGGAGTTGTTGAATCACTATGGAGTACACCTGAAATTAATGTTACATTGTGTATAAACTATATTCAAATAATAAAAAAATCTAAATTTCCCCTATAATTCAGTTCTGATACAATATGTAGATGATCTCCTACTTTGTTCAGAGAACAAGTAAGCCTGTAAAAAGATCATATTTTCTTTTTCTTAGTCCAGGCAGAAAGAGCCTTAATGTTTCAGAAGATAAAATTATAATTTTACCTTGGTGCCTGGGTGGCTCTGTTGGTTAAGTGTTCGACTTCAGCTCAGGTCATGGTCTCACGGTTTGTGGGTTCGAGCCCTGCATTGGGCTCTGGGCTGACAGCTCAGAGCCTGAATGAGGCCTGCTTCAGATTCTATCTCCCTCTCTCTCTGCCCCTCCCCTGCTCATACTCTATCTTTCTCTCTCAAAAATAAACATTTTAAAAAGTTACAATTTTACGAAAACATAGTCCATTTTTTAGGGGAAGACCTATCCGTGGGAAAAAAAAAAAACATGATCTCCCAATAGACTAAAAGATATGCAAACTTTCCTACATCTCTCACAATATGACAATTGAGAATATTTCTCAGTTTAACTGGATGTTGCGGACAATGGATGACAAGTTTTTCTGAGATTTCCATACTTGTTTATGGATTGGCTAAATCCTCAGGAAACTACTCCCTTCTCTGGGAGCCCAAACATGGACAGGCCTTCTGGAACTTGAAAACGTTTCTTTGATAGCCTCCTTCCTTAGACATCCTTAACTATGAAAAGCATTTGTCTGTTCATGCATGAATAATCTGGACAAACCCTTAGGTTTTAACTCAACCTATGGAATACATAAAAAGCCTATCCCTTACTATGGCTTCAATACCGAACCAGCTACAAAGGCTCATCTCTCTTATCTTAGGGCAGAAGCCACTACAGCAAAATTTATCCATGCTTCTAATAACCTAGTTCTAGGTTTCCTACTTGACCTCTTGGTTCTTCATCCAGTCACACTGTGACTGACTGAGAACACTCAACAAATTACTCTTTTCAGTGATCAGATTAATTTTTTTAGGGGAGTCTGTCACTCCCCCCCCCCCCACATTATTATTCACCACTACATAACCCTGAATCTTTCCACTCTCTTGCCACAACCAGAGAATCTCATTCTCCTTTTACATCAGGGAAACTTCTTTATCTCATTGAAATTTATAAGAGGTTTTCATTGGGAACCTTGTTCTAATGTTATTTGTTGATGAATCATACTCAAAACAAACTGGTTTCAAGCAAAATTTGCTCTAATTTAAACTATTTTTTTTATAATATAGTCCTCTGAAGCAAAATCAGCCTGGATAGCAGAACATAGTGCATTTATTAGAGCTTATAAAGACCTAGCCAAAAACCAGAGTGTAAATACACACACACACACACACACATACACACACACACACACACACACACACACACCTACACCCACACCCACCCCAGGTATACTTGTGGAGTAATACCTTTCTTTGAGATGCTTTGAAAACAAAGGATTTATTACTTCCTCTGGAATTTTCATCCAAAATGGGCAAGTTAAGGAACTTTTAGTTCTCCTACTTTTTAGAAAGATAGCTATTATGAAGGTTGAGGTCCATGAAAAAAGAGTTGAATTTTATCCGGCTCTACCCTCCATGGGTTTACATATGTTTTAGTTATTGTATGTCTATTTGGGGGATGTATTGATGTTAAAATATTTCCTTGGCAGAAAGCTACAGTCTAAAAAGCTGTAGCTTGCTAAAAAGCTGCTTGATTTTTGTTTCCAACCTGGGGTATGCCAACTTAGATGATTAAGACACATACTTTATGGGAGCCATTATTAAAAAACTTTGTAAGCTGTCACCAACAATTCAAAAACTACACAGCTCATACCATCCAAATCTTCTGTAAAGATTAAGAGAAACAATGGCATCCTTAAATTAAAATTAGCATAATTATCAAAACTTTTAGTAACCCTTGGCTGAAGGTACATCTACTATAGCCTATTCCCTTGGGGACCCATCAGTTATCCATTTATGAACTGGTGTATGGAAGGCCCATGCATCAAGGGGTTTCATCTCTAACATTAAACTCTGCCCTATTGCATGAAAACATGGCAAAATATTGCGTGGGACTCATATGTTATCCCCAGTTCTTTCACCAACAGTGTAAGGCCTCCTTCCCACAATATCTGCCTAAGCAATCTTTTCACGATTTTCCACCAGGGGATTTCATCTATTGGAAGACAAATAAAAGGAAAACTGTACTTGAGCTTCATTGGAAGGTACTTTAACAACAGAGTAGTGAAACTCTAGGGAATCAATCCTTGGGATTATGTTTCATAAGTAAAGAAGTAATACAGAATTCCACACAATTGGGAGGCCACTAAAAAATGAAACCTCAAGAAAGGGTTTTCATGGATCCTTTAGAAAGAGCTGACCTTTGGAAGTAGACAGTTGATCCAAGACCTTCAGAATCATCTGATGGCCTTAGGTAATGGTCAGCTCCCACACAAGATGTCAGACCAATACCTGTGTAACCCGTTTTGTTTTTCATTTGCTGGCTTATTATCACTTGTCTTGCCATTTTATATAGAGTCTTTTTGTTTATTTTTTTTCAAGTTTTTATTTAAATACTAATTAACATATGGTATAATATTAATTTTAGGAGTAGACTTTAGTGATTCATCATTTACATATAACACCTAGTACTCATCATAACTAGTGTGCTCTTTATTGTTGTCCACCTATAATGGTCCTTTTTTCCCCTTTAATGACCATTGTTAGGTTACAATTGAGTTAGATAATTCTGACCTAAAAGTCAAAAGATGAACTCTAGAAGTTATTGATGACACTACTCTTGCCCTAGATAGAATGCAACTTGTTGGCACAAGTAGTAGATTCATTGTTGTAGGCTTTTTGTTGGCTAGGCATGGTCTGTGTTGGTGTCATTGCTGATAGTCCTTACTTACTCAGATCAAAGAAACCAGCAGTATAGAGCAGGCTATTCTTCACCTTAGAGAATAAGTGATGGGGCACCTGGGTGGCTCAGTCGGTTGAGCATCTGACTTTGGCTCCCGTCATGATCTCACCATTTGTGAGGTGGAGCCCCTCATATGGCTCGGTGCTGTCAGTGCAGAGCCCACTTTGGGTCCTCTGTCCCCTTCTCTCTCTGCCCCTCCCCACTGGCACTGTCTCAAAAATAAATAAGCATTCAAAAAAAGAAAAAGTGACTTGATTTTCTGAGGCCCATCCTCATGGCCTATGGGATTTATTCTCTTTTCCTAGATTAGCCAATTGGAATTCCCTGTCCTGACCATCTAAAAGGAACTATTAATTGTTCTTGTTTTTGTCATAGTGGTTATAGTGCTGGCCCATTACATTCTGTGCAGACTTGTACATGCTTCCATGCAGCAGCTCTCTCATCTGATGGTCGCTATGATGATACAACAATAAAAGGGACAAAAAAATCTTGTAATCCAGTTGACTATGGAGACAACTGGTCCATTTCCCATTAAGAGGGTCTGCATCTCCAGTCCCTGTTTTATTTCTCACCCTCCTGTAGGTGAGAAAATGAACAAAAGGGGGACTGAGGGTCTGAATATACAAATGGATGATGGCCAGGGTATATATGACAATAGAACTCTGACTCAAAGCTATAAATAAGGAGTTTGGACATAGGATAACCTAAGTCAGGAGTCCGCAAACCTTTTCTGTAAAGGACTAGATACTAAATATTTTAGGTTTTGCAGGCCATATGGTTTCTGTAGCAACTAAAGCAGTCATAGACAATAATAAACAAATGGACATTGCTGTGTTACAATAAAATTTATTTATAAAGACAGAAGGTGGGCTCATCTGACCTGCTGGCTATATTTGCTGACCACTGGTTTACTTGTCTGTAACTGAGAAAGCCTTCCCCTTATAATAAGAGCGGACTGGGGGGGGGGGAAGGAAGGAAATAAACACTGATCAAATTCATACTATGAGCTAGACAATGTGCTCAGGACTTTTGTATTCATCACATCATTTAACCCCCACAATCATATCCCTGTGCTATAGAGAAGAAAATGGAGTTTCTGAAAGCTAAAATAGATTGTCCACAATCACATGGCTGGTGGAAAACAAAACCTTCTGACTTTAAAATGTTTTTTCTTCCTCATCATCACAGATTTCTTTATTTGCCATCCACATGCCTTCCCCAGCATCTCTAGCCATATTTGCTTTCAACTCTATAGTAACCACCACAACAAAGAAATAATAGCAGCTAAATGTCCCTGTTTGACATATTTATAATATATGTTCTTATTTTTATTAAATAATTTATAATTAAGTTATATTAAATTTATATTAAATAATCTCCACAAAAATCCCAGGAAGTATATTTTCCCTTTTGAAACAGGGATGGGGAACACCAAGTTCACAAAGCTGGAAATTGGCAAATGAAGCATAAGAACCCCTATTTCCTAATTCCTAATTTTCTAACTAGGACTTTATTTCCTGGTCAACATTTGTTTAATTAACACAGAATAATATTTTCCTTTCTGTGAACCTCTCTAAGTACAGCTGCCAAGTCAATTCTGATGAACAGAAGTAGCTGAGGCTAGATTAATGGTTTTGGAGGGAATATCAAGTTTAATGAAATGAAATTCTGTTAAAGTAATATAGATTGGTGTCCAGGAAATATCAGAAACTCGGTGCTTTGTCAACAACTTGGCTATCAGGCTGAAGGCCACCTGGATTCCTCTTTAAGGAGTTCCCCAAGTGAAAAATGGCTTTGCAGAACATCTAACTCTTAGATCTCCCAAAGTTCTGGGCAGGAAGAAGCCACTGTCTTTGGCTGACATTTCCCAAAATATAAATTCAGAGTCTCAAGGGTAGGAAATCTTTTTATTTTTAAAGCTGTGTATTGAAAGAGAGAAATCAGGATATTCCCAGATGATACTACTGGAAACTCTTCAGACTTTTTCCTTTTGTAGCTCTATCATAAGCAGTTTTCTGGTTTGACCTGAGAGGAGCTTCTGAAGGAGAAGTGTGCCTGTCTCCCAGTCTCCTGGATCAACAGCCCATTCTTTGGTAGCCTGTGCTAAAAGGATGTTGGAGGCTATATAGCAGGCTTGAGGTGAGGCTTTCAGTGGAACTGGTCTGATGAGGAAAGTGTAATGTAAGCCCCAACACTGCCTGACTATGTTAGGATCTGACCTTGCAATCTCAGATGTGGAAATGTCATTAAGGAGGGGAGGGGAGAGGAAGGGGGAAGAGAGGAGAGGAGAGGAGAGCAGATTAGAGGGGAAGAGAAGAGACATACCTCCTTTCGTTCCTAAATCCAGGTCCATCCTTGGGCTTTAGATACCAGTGAGCTGGCAAAAGCAAGTATCTAGCATTTCTGCCTCTATAAGAAGCAATTTTATCGTCCAACAAGATCCATGCTGAGTAGCTATCATAAATGACTAATGACCATGAGAGTCTCCTGCCCCAAAGCCTTGACCTTCGCAAACTCTTGCTTTCCAAGGAACCCTACAGTGGCATTCTCTCTAGAGGACACTGAGTTCTGAACCTTTCCCTCTTCATCTTTCACCCCATCTTTCTTACAATGGGCTTTGTGTATAACCCCAGAATCCTGGCATCTCTGTCACAGAGGCACAAAAATGAACACCCAGGCCAATGTTTTCAAACAGAATCTGGGGAACCATAGAGCTTCCTCAGATACCCCATACCAGTGAAGGCGCTTTCTCCCTTCCCCACCCTCCCCATCCATACCCAGCCCATTTCGGTTTGGAGGAGCTCATCTATGAATTGTTTTGCAGATTGGGCTTTTCTTTTGAAGGAGGATTCAAATGTTTATAGCAACTGGCGTAGCCCAAGACCATCTTCATGTCCCATTCCTCTTTGTAACCCTGGTGCCTTCCACACCTCTGGCACAACAGAGGTACTTAATAAGTATTTAGGCATAAAAATACATATTTAATTCATTTGTTAATTCATGTATTCACTGGAGAAACACTTGTTCAACTCCTGTTGCATTGTGAGGATCATTTGCCCATGATTTCTGCGACTCCATTGACTGCCAGTCCTCAGTTAGTCAGTGTATGTGGTTGGAAACAAACCATCCATTTCCCCCCTCACTACACCAGCTCCGTGCAACCCATGCTGTATCCCAGGCTGAATCAGCCTGAGGGTTAAAAGTGAGGTCATATTAACAGTAACAGACTTTATTTATTTATTTATTTATTTATTTATTTATTTATTTAGGCTTTACTCCCAATCTGTTATTGTACATTTGTCTCATTTGCTGGCCTCATTTCTCTTTGAGACATGCTTTGCTGTGAGCTTTGTCTCCTTACTAACACAGGATAGAAGTGGTGGGAAGAGCCTTTTGTTGCAAAGATTATGGAGCTTTAATAGAATATATATTTGAAAGTACTTTGAGCAAGGGAAACCGCTCTTCAAGGGTCAGAGGTTGTTATTAAGTAGGGCTGCCTGCCAGCCAGCTGGGTACTTGTGAGAAATTTAGGATGCCAGGGAGAAGATACTCACCCAGAATAATTGATGCTGTTGTTAAAAAAGCACTTTGCGGTCAAGTCTCAGACAAATCTTAGTCTTTCCCGTGGGGAAAAGCCACAGCTTGTTGGTAGTGTTTCTATTTGGTACTGGCATCATTCTGCTGGCTATTTGAACTAGACTGTGGCCCTTTGCTTCATTCAGCTAACATTTAATGAGAACCTTTTAATGTTTAATTTGCACATGCATTCATGCAGCCATTCATTCATTTACTGATTCAATTAACAGATACTTATTGTGTCCCTACTATGTGCTATAAGGGTACAGCAATAAATGAAATGATCTACAATTTCCGCCCTTTTGCAGTTTATAGTCTAGTGGTAGCAACATATAAGTGAAAAGTGAGGTGAAGATGTAGAAATATATGGAGTCTCAGATGGTGGTAAGTGCTGAGAAAAATAAAAGCAGGGAGGAGAGATAGGGAATGTTGGGGGGATGGGATCACCATTTTAGTTAACATGGCCTAGGTAGGGAAGATCTCGCAAAGATGATGGCGATTCTATGAGCTAGATGCTAGCTCTATTGTGTAGATGAAGTACCTCAGCTCAGAGAGGTGAAGTGACATGGTCAAGGTCACACAGGGAGTTAGTGACTGAGTAGGTACTTGGGCCCAGTTCTGTGTGACCTTAAATTCAGATTCTTTCAATAGTGGAACACTGACTGCCTACATGTTTTCATCTATAAAATATAAGGCTGGGCTAAGCCAGGGCATAGAATCCTTCCTTTCTGGCTTTGACATACCTTGGGTCAGTGGTCTTTTCTGAGGGCTACAGACATTTGTAACTGCTTTCAGTAACATCTGAAAATGACTGACGTTACCCACTCTCTTGCACAATTTGAGGCAGTAATTTCTTGTTAGAGATTTGGCTTCAAAGTTAGATCTTGAACACACACAGACACAATACTGAAAGGTGAAATGGAAGAGACATTTTGGTGCTGTGTAATGCTGTTAAAATGAACCAATGCGGGAGTCATAAGTATTATTTATGGTAATAGATTATTTAGGTTTTAAACAATATTCATGAAGATCATAGAAAAGTAATGCTGAAAAAATCTATATGTATGGAGTGCCAGAGAATTCTGGAAGGGGGTCTGTAGGTCAGGCTGTGGATGGATGTGAGAGTTCTGAGGACCAGTGAATCCTGCGAAGTGAGATGTAAGGAAGGGGCATGCTGCTATCTTGAAGTGCTTTGAGTGCAGAGCCTCCAGAATTAAAAGCCAGATCCTGTGGCTAAGGTCTACCCATGAGGGCAGGGATTGACTTTTGATTCTTTTGTATCTCCAAGGCCAGGCAGAGTGCCTGGTACTTACTTGATGTCTCAATAAGTACTTGTTGAGTGAATGAACGTAAGATGACAAAGAGATCTGAGACCATATAATACAAGGAATAGATGCTGGAATTGAGACTGTACATGGCTTTTTCCACACTTGCAGATATTTCCTTCTTTCATTTGTACTTTTGCAAAGGAACATAAACTAAGTTATGACACTATTAAATCTCTCTTTCTCTTCCTCTTTGGGTCTCAGTGTATACATCTTGATATTATCCATCTGTCTCGTTTCATATTTATTGCTATTATTTTTGTTGTTGTTGGTGGTGGGTGTGTGCACATGCGTGTGTGTGTATGTGTGTGTACGTGAAATTGCGTCTGAGTAGAAGATCTAATCATTTCTTCAGTAAATTCTGTTAAGAAAATTGTAATAATGTCTGAACAGGAATAAACCTTTCTTTCATTTATGATATTCAAGCAGCCGTAATTGTCTAGTGCTTTTGACAATGCTCTGCTGATTCCTGAGTTGTCATTGCTATGTAAGCCCCATTAAAGGCTATACAAACCCTTTTGAGCTTTCTCACAGCTAACTAATTATGCCTTGATTGATGGAAAAGTAAGCACACCTTGATTGCTTATGTAATTTTGAATTAATTACATTACTTCCAGATTTGTATGTCATTGAGGAAGGTACTTATTGACTGATTCCAATTAATGTATAACAAATTTATGATATACATAGAAGCTTTACAGACTTAAGATATTATAACTCCCAAGGTTCAATTCATTCATTCATTCATTTGTTCAGTCATTCAATGAATATTTATGGAATTTTTAGTATGTAAAGATGCTTTGGGAGTTGGTATGGTAATGCAGAGAACATATAATACTTGGTGCCTGCATCCTAAAATGGGACTGACAGCCACACAGATAATCACAAAGTGAAAATGGCAATACATAGGATAGTTACTCTAGCTTTCTGCCTTATCTTCATTTATATTAGTTGAACTAGGAAAAGAAAAACCCTTTGGGGAATTTAATGCAGGGAATTGGTTACACAGGTGATAAAAAAGCTGGGACATCAGCAAGAGATGGTAAGGCAACTCAAAGATTTGTGGCAGCAAGAAGCTCCCACCTCTGTAATTTAGAGGGAACCAAAGAAATATTCCTGGAGCCCAGGGGTGGACACCACTGGACAAAGCTTGACCATGGCCAGGCTATCAGATGGTGTCTGTAGCTTTGGAAATGATGGGGCTCTTGAGCATAGAGAAGGGGTGGGAGATACTCTGGCCCCCTTCCTCTTGCTCCAGTCTCTTAAATATCTCTCCTGGTAGTTTCAGGCTGAGGAGGTGAGCCCTTGCTATGATATGGGGCAGAGGAAGGGTGAGGAATGGATCTGAAGACAAACTGGCCTGAGTCTTGCACAGAACTCTAGGGTTTATGACTGTCTAATACACATTACATTTAAATGTAGAGAAAGTGTTTACATCATATTGGAATCACATACAAGGTCAGTTTGTGGAGAGAACTCTGTGTGTGTGTATCTGTGTGTGTGTCTAATGTGCACCCTGGGTGTTGGGGGGGGGCGGGAAGTAGGATGGGGTAGACTGCTAGCTTGGAAGAAGAGAATGATAAATTTCTCGCTAGTAGTGGATCAGATGTGAGAATTTAGTGGTAAGCTGTCTACCATTAAGGTAAAATATTTGGAAAAGGATTGGAACTTACTTCATGATTGAGTTGAGGTGGGAATCCAATAATATAGAGGGTATAAAAATATAGCCTTACTGGGAGACACTTAACAGTGGTTAGTCCACTAACTAATTAATTCAACAAACATCTATTAAAAGCCAACTATAGACCCAGTGCAGGATCAGGTGCTATGATGTGCAAAAATAGACTTGTTTCTGGCCTTAAGGATTTTATACCCTAGTGAGTGAGAAAGATGTTTACTTTTCAAATGATTACAAATGTGAGTAAGTACTGACTGTGATAAGAGTAATAAGAGTGCAGAGGATTATAATGATGTATTGTAGGGGGACAGTGATCTGCCTGAGGGATCAGGGAAAGCTTCCTACAAGAAAAGCCAGTTGATCTGAAATTTTTAAGTATTATAGGAGTAGGACTAAAAAAGGGAAAGAGAGTGGGGATGAATGGTCCAGGGTCAAAGAAGAGCCATGCAAAGACCCTGGTGTATGAGGAAACATTCCAGTGAGATGGGCTGTGGTGGGAAATAGAATCTTTCAGTGGCATTTTCAAATAGGTGATCAACTACAGTCAAAAGGACTCACGTATCACACTTTTCTGTAACCTTCCAATCCTAAAATTACGTGATTTACAGCATTCAATTGCTTGCTGACTTTGGGTTCAATCCAGTGAGACGTGCTTTGAGAGACAGAAGAAGAGCAGGAGACGGGGTGCTTTGGTGAGGAGAGCAGAACACGCCAACAAGTTGAGTAACCATATACGACAGCATATGATTAAGTACTGCAATGAGGGGTCTACATGACTGGAAGGATTGGAGGTCAGGGAAGAAAGCAGAGTGGGATGGGGCTTCCTGTTGTCACCTCTCCTGATCAGACAGCTAGATTTCTCTACTCTGCAGGAGGGCGTCTTACTGAAGAGAATTCTTGGCAGCTAGTAGGTAATCACTACATCAGCTGCCAGTGTGTAACTCACAGGAAGGAGCAAGAACACAGCGGGTGGGGGTACCATTACTGTTTTGTGCCAGGTGTTTTAAATGTATTCTCTCATTTAGTCTTTATATCCACTGTATAAAATAGTATTATTATTCCCATTTCATAGACAAGGAAACTAAGATGTAGTGGTTTGGATCACATGCCCATGGTCACACATTTATACAGTGGCCAGCCTAGGGTTAGAACCCAGTTTAGAACCTAGCTCTAAACTCAATGGTTCTATCACAAAGGCTTCCCTACTCACTGCAGTTTGTGCATGTGTTGTGTTTTCTTGCTTTTTTCCTTATCTTAGAGTATTACATTCTTAAAAAGAAGGGAAATAATTTTTTGAAGGATCTACTGTTCACCAATCAATATGCTTGCTAATTACATAGAATATTTCATTTCATGTTTACCAAAAAGTCCAAGCTATGTGTTATTCTCTCCCTTTTATAGATGAGGAGACTGTTAAGTGTCAGGTGTAAGGTCTTTCATCTACCAGGGTAGCAGAGCTGGGATTAGATTATGGGTCCACTTGAGTCCAAATTCCATGCTCTTTCCAGTCAATCACTTTTGTCTCTGAGACCTTCCAAGTCATGGTTATATCTTGCACTATCATGAAACTTCTCAGGTTCAAAAGTATTTATTTATTTACTATTTATCCATTG
Organism: Lynx rufus; assembly: GCF_022079265.1. Classification (NCBI taxonomy): domain Eukaryota; kingdom Metazoa; phylum Chordata; class Mammalia; order Carnivora; family Felidae; genus Lynx; species Lynx rufus. The sequence goes on from NW_025814834.1 coordinate 172,913,434, forward strand.
TACAACATTTTTGTGGTAGACACTGTAGTGAGCACAGAGAATGGAAAATAATTCTTTTAATTCCTTTTTGGTCTTATGGTCAGTTCTAAACATTATGACACTTAATTGTTCTCATACTCTTTCTTGGATTTTACTCCATGGATATTAGTACTTAAAGGGGTCTTACAGATCACTAGTCAGTGTTTCATATTCTAAAAGATACTTGTATCAAGATTTTAAAATCCCAAATAAAACATCAGCTAGCAGAATTCAGCATATTAAAGAATACTATACCACGAGAAAGAGAAGTTACTCCAGGAATATAAGGATGAATCAATATAAAGATATATATTAATAAAATTGTTCATACTAATAGATCTCATGACAAAATTTTTCTGATCATTCTCTAGACATAATGAAATGCAATTGATTAGTGCAACATCACACATATCTTATGAATATGCAAATTATACATGCATATATTATACATGTATGTATAAATGCAATTATGTGTTTATCTACATGCATATAATACACACACATACATACACTTTTAAAATTTCACAGAAGAAGAGCTGAACAAATAACAAGGCATATACTAAGTCCTTGGATAGAAAGGTTCAACCTAATTAAGACATTTTTCCCTTCATTAACTTATAAATTGGATACAGTTCTAATAAAAACACTAAAACTTTTTTAAAAGTTCTTATGGAAAAAGAACCAATAAGAAGAGCCAAAAAACAGAAAAAGAGGGGAAATGAGGGAGCATGAGTAAAGCGTATCATAAAACTTCAATAAATTAGTGAGATTGGTTGATAGGCAAGACCAATGAAAAAGAATAGAAAATCCAAATATATATGAAATTCAAACATATATAGAAATTAGGATATAATAAGGTTAGCAACTCAATTCAGTGTATGTGTGTGTAGAGGGGAGCAGTAATAGACTAGTCCATATGATAATAACTGGTAGCCACTTGGAAAATAATTCGATCCATATTTATATTAAGCACTAATATGAATTCTAAATGGACCAAATACTCAAAAGTAAAAAATGAAATCATAAAGGAAGTAGAAGAAAATATGTGAGAATTTTTTTATTACTCAAGAATGGGAAAAATCTTTTCAATTATTATACAAAATGCAAATGGCAGAAGAAAAATATTGATAAATTTTACTTTATGTATCTAAAAAATCTGTATGCAAAAAAATGTTGTAAGCAGCGTCAAAAGACAAATGACCGTAGGCAAAACATCTGCAGCTTATCACCAAGGGTTAATCTCTTTAATATATAAATAGCTCTTACAAATCAATATAAAAAATCATCAATTCACTACAAAAATGGGCAAAGGATCTACATAGACAGGTCAGAGAAAAGGAAAATCCAAAACTAAAGTCTCTTAAAAAAAGGGAGAGTCACTTGATTTTTTGCATAATAGTGGAAATGAAAATTAAAAATATGCTCATCTACCATTTTCACCTATCAAATTGGCAAAAATTCAAATGTTAGGTGATACCCTCATGTTGCCAAGACTGTGGAAATACTCCTATAATGCTCCCAGTGGGAGGGAAATTGGTATAGTTTCAACAATATTAAACAAAATTACAAATGCATCTCTTTGTTGACTTCGTTTACCATTCCACTTCCTGGAAATTATACTATGGATATATTTACCCATGTAAAAATGACATATGCAATATTATTCTTCATAGAAAAGGATTGGAAATAATGTAAATATTCATCAACAGAAGATTTGTTAAATGGAATTATGCAGCTGGAGCTTTTTAGCAACTGATTTGGAAAGATCTCCAACTTGCATTTTTAAGTGAAAAATTAAGCTGTAGAACAGTGTGTATAGTATAGAAGGAAAATGGAAAAAAAGAATAAATACATTTGCTTCTATATTCATTAATAATATCTCTGAAAGGACTCATAACAACTTAATGATAGTGAAAACTTTTTCTGTTGTTTTTTTTCACTTTTTCTTTTGGAGAGAGGTGTACTGAGTAGTGGGGGGATTTGAATAGGAGAACGTTTTTCATTTGATACATTTTTCTACTTTTTCAATTTTGAACCATGTATAATATATAAATGATTTTATTTTAGCAATTCAATACCTACAAAATATGTGAATGAAAAAAACCCAAATTTTCAGGTTCCTTTTCTGGGTGATATTAAGAGGGCTGACCCATAGACCCATTCAGTGTATCCTCTCCTCTTTTCAATGACCACCATAGCACCATTCATGGACAGTGTGAAAACCAACTTTTAAACTCTGAGAATTAGTACTTATAGAGCATCTCTGAGAGGGCTGGCACATAGTAATTATTTTGGCAAATGTTATCTGTTGTTTTTATTTTTATACTTCGTATGTGGGTAAACTGAATCACACAGCCAGAAATTGTTAGATTTTAATATGCTTTTAAAATGTTTCTTACATGGTACTTATCAATGACTTGACACATAGTGGATATTCAACAAGTACATGGTGATGGATTGACCTCACCCTGTGGTATCATCAGTGATTAACAAAGACCAGGGGCGCCTGGGTGGCTCAGTTGGTTGTATTCAACTCTTTTTTTTTTTAATGTTTTATTTATTTATTTTGAGAGAGAGAGAGAGAGAAAATCCTAAACAGGCTCTGTGCTGCCAGCGCAGAGCCTCATGCAGGGCTTGACTCATGAACAATGAGATCATGACCTGATCTGAAATCAAGAGTAAGAAACACAACTGACTGAGCCACACAGGGGTCCCAAGTGTCCAACTCTTGATTTTGGCTTGGGTCATGATATCCCAGTCATGGGATCAAGCTCCCCATCAGGCTCTGTGCTGAGCATGAAATCTGCTTGAGATTCTCTCTCTCTCTCTCTCTCTCTCTCTCTCTCTCCCTCCCTCCCTCCCTCCCTCCCCCTCTCCCTCTCCCTCCCTCCCTGTCTCCCTTTCTCCCTTTCTCCCTCTCTCCCTTGGCTCCTCTGTCCTGCTCACACTCTCTCTTTTAAAACCAACCAACAAACAAAACAAAACAAAAAAAAAAAAAAAAACAAAGACCATATTGTTGGTGGAGGCCTATGGGCATGAGGTAATGTATCAAAATGAGGTAGCTTGTCCTGTCCTAGGCCTGAGGAGCTTCACCTCCTGAGAGAAGAGTGTTCAGCAGGCAGGATAAATTTCAAATCACAACCTATGGAAGAACATGGGGTGATAGGAAGCTCATGGAATCTTGAGTCAAAAGATCTAGTATAGATTCATGGTTCACTCACAGAGTAGCTTAGAAAACCCTGAGTGGGTCTCTACCTGTCTCCATTGTTGACTGCATCCTTGCAATATCTGCCCTCCTCTCCTCATGGCTGCTATAAAGTCAGAAGACCTAACTATATTTCAAAGCATTTCAAAACTATATAGTAGCATAAAAGTTGCAGCATAATACATGACAATTTCACAGTAACATTAGGCCTGTTCACTCTCTCTGCCTAAGTAGAGGATTTGTGGCTGGTGAAGACAGTGTTAAATTTACAGAGCAACCCAAGAAGAGACTGGCTTGCTATAGGGGGAGACCCAGGACTGATGGTAGGCACTTAACAGCATGTTCCAATTACAGCCTTTAAATCTAATTGCATACTCTGTTAATCTCTGTCAGTGCGGCATCATTTAATATCATCACGGCAGCCTCTAATATCGTGAGCAATGTGAGCTGAGCTGAGACTATTGAAAAAGTTCAGTCCCAGGTCTTCATATCCCCTTTAATTCTCTCTGTCAATTATGCCACAGCCAGGAGTTCAAACAAAGGTCTTGGGATCCGGGGTTGGAGCTACCTTTTTGAAGCGAAGCCTCTTATAAATATACAGATTATATCAGGAGCCTCCAATCCCTTCTCTTGGTTATTTTTGATGGGTTAGTTAAATGACTAGTCCCTGAGATATAACTTACTGTGTGCTTATTTCAAATAAATATTGTAAATGCTATCTGTTCCACAGATTATAGTTTTGGAAATAACATGGTGTCACTTGCACATGTATTTCCCACCCTACCCCCAAACCTCCTGGCTCGAGAAACGTTGATGGGAAAAAAACCCCGGACACCTACTTAGCTCTATTCCTTGTACACAGTAGGCTTTTTACCTTTGTTTATTCTCATTACGAGTGACAGTTTACTAGCATGAAACTGCTGGTCACAAACTTAGATTTATTTTTTAAATTAAATTAAATTGATTTTAGGGGAGGCTGGGTGGCTCTGGCTGTTGAGCCTCTGACTTCAGTTCAGGTCATGATCTCATGGTTAGTGGGTTTGAGCCCCGCGTTGGGCTCTGTGCTGACAGCTTGCTCAGAGCCTGGAGCCTGCTTTGGATTTTGTGTCTCCCTTTATCTCTGCCCCTCCCCCACTGTGCTCTGTCTCTCTCTGTCTCTCAAAAATAAATATATAAATGTAAAAAAAAATTAAATTTGAGTATAGTTGACACACAATTTTACATTAGTTTCAGGCATACAACTTAGTGATGCATCAGGTTTATGTATTATTCTATGTTTGCCACAAGTATAGCCACCATCCGTCCCATTACATTGCTATTACAGTGTCACCGACTATGTTTCTTCTGCTCTGTTTGTTATTCCTATGGCTTACTTATTCCATATCTGGAAGCCTGTATCTCCCTCTCCCCTTCAGTCATTTTGCCCAACTACTACCCCTCTGGCAACCATTATTTTTTCTATTTATAGTTCTGATTCTGGTTTTTGTTTATTCATTTTTTAGGATTCCATTTTTAAAATTCCAATTTAAAAATTTTTAACTGGAATCATACAGTATTTGTCTTTCTTAGTCTGACTTATTTCACTTAGCATAATACCCTTTAGGTCCATCCATGTTGTCTCAAATGGAATGATCTTGTCCTTTTTTATGGCTGAGTAATATTCTGATATAATATTTGATACATTTGATACATTTGATACATTTGATACATTTGATATAATATAATATAATATAATATAATATAATATTCTGATATAATATAATTTTCTAAGCTTCTCTAAATCTAAGCTTACTTTTCTGTTAGTTTAATACCTTTGTTTCCATTGAAGCACTGTTTGGAGGATTAAATGAGATAACCTATGTAAAATACTAAGTATAATTTTGAGCACTTTTATTTTGATATGTTCAAATTTTTTTTTTTTTTGCTAAGAGTTAATGAATTGTTACCATCTATCAATCAAAAGGTTAAGCCCCTACCATGAATCATTGATTCATTTAATTTTTCTGGCAGCCCTATAGTTAGACACCATTATCATTCCCATTTTCAATTAAGGAGGTTGAAACACAGGAAAATGGAGTATTTTGTCCATGGTGTCACAGATGGAACATGGGGAGCAGAAATCTTAACCTAGGAAATGGGAATCCACAAGTGTGTTCTCTAAGACCACGGTAAGATCAATTCCATGCCTCCAAGGACTTTTCTTCAAATATTTCTGGAGAGATGAGGCTCACCAGAAGTAGTAATTGATTAGCCAAATCCAGCCACATGTGATTAAATGCCTAAGTGACTCTGCATGTTTTGTTGGAAGGTTCTGAGACAAGGTGTGTTAGAGGACAGGCTGAGCCACTCAGACACATGATGTAAGTGAGGTAGCCCAAGTGTTTCTCTCTCAAGAAGTTGTCCAGAGATACATTGTCCTGGGATGCTTGGTTTCATCTGCCCTCTGCACACAAAGTTGATTTCAAGGCAGCTGCTCAAATTATTGTTAGTCTTGGGTTCTTCCTATTTGTGTGACCCAGTGTTATGGTATAGTGATTAGGACTTCTGTTGTCTTCTGCCTATGGGAACTTAGGGTATTTACTCTCTGCTTTAGTTTTCTCATCTGGAAATAGGCATAATAATAAAGTTGATAAAATTGGAAAATGTTTAGAACAGTGCTTGGCACATAGTGAGTGTTATATTTTGTATGTGTTATTATTATTTATATATAGTGGGTCTCAGTATTTGCACATCAGTTGGCTCCTTGAGATGGGCGTCCCCTTTCTGGAGATGCCGGAGGTGAATTTACTTACCTGAAATGAATGAGATTTGTAATCTTCTCAATCTGGAACTCCTGCAATGGTAACAGGGACCCAGATGGAGATTACAGGAGACAAGACAGAAATCAGACTACAATGCAAAGAGCATAGGGCAGGGCTTATTTGTCTGTAGGCAGAGGGGTTCAGAGCAGTATGGGGTAAGTGATGGGATACTCCACAACCACTAGTAGAAGTGCAGACTTTTCCTGTCTTTCCCATCCTTTCTTTACTCCTACAGAGAAAATGAATTCCAATTATAGTCAATGATATACCATAGACCATAGAACTAGACAGGGATACTTTAGCATTTTAGGCAACGTTTCTTTGAAGCCTCTGCCAAAGATAATTTCAAACATTTTAAAATCCAGCCACATCCCCTATTTTCTATAATTATATATAACCGTATGAGTTGAGTAGTAGTCTAGTAGCTGACAAAATGTTACATTTATGTAGATACTTAATTCAACATTCATTCATTTTGATTTGCGGTTTTTGTTGCTTATTTTGGAACCAATATATATTTTTTATGCATGGAAGTTTAAGGCTCTGAGGTCACAGTACCAAATGGTTTAAGTAGCCTTGGCAGATGGTTGGGAGCAGATGATTTGGTCAAAATAAAAAAACTGGTTGAAATGACGATTTTGCTTTCCACTGATTTCTTTTTGGAAACTTTGTTCAGAACCTGTGTGGTTGGAATTCCTTCTGCATGGGAGGGGGGAAAAGCTCATAAACTCTTGCTTTTTTTACTCTTTTGGGATTGCTCTTCACTTTAGATGGCAAGGTAGGATCGTCCACGGATTCTTCTCACTGAGAAGATGGGACTGTACCGCCAAAAGCAGCACAGGGTCAAGATGGTGCTCAAAGGAACCCAGAAGTGAATGCTTAGGTTTGATGCTTGAGTGGGGGAAAAAGATTCTGGAAGTGTCTCACATATCTTAGTCCAGATAGTTGGAGTATGCTTTAATAATGGTGTGACCTTCAGCAGAGGTTAGTGGAGTCATGGAGGAGGAGGGGTTTAGAAGCTGTAGGAACAGGAATCTCAGTTGGAATGTCACCAAACTCCAGGGCACTTCATTGATATGACCAGAAGAAGGTTTTACAAAGATATCTTTCTTTCTTTTGCAGAGGTGGAGGGGGGTGGAGGTGGGGCAAAACCTTCTGAACGGTTGGTGTGAGTTACTTAATTCCTGGCATGCTAGAAGCAGAGACTTTTCCTGGGGACAGGATTGGGAGGATCTCTATGAGCCAGTCACTTTTCTTACCTTAACTAGACCAGGGCAAGTCCTGGAGGAGATTGATAAAATGCCTTAAAACTTCAAGCTTCCTTCTGTTTGCTTTTTTGGTGACCCCTTTTCTGCCTCTTAGTAGTGACGAACAATAACAACCCTTATGATAAGAAGGGATAATGAACTCACCTTTTGGGAAGCAACATATATTTTAAAAAAATACTTAATAATATAACCCATATGAGAGGTACTTACTGAAGGGAAAGGTAGATTCACAGATGGGGGGCAGGCTTGAGATGAGGGAGAATAGTGGTAAAGAACCAAGGTTTTTGAGTTAAATCAACTTGTGTTTGAATTTTACTTTGGATCTTATTAGCTAGCTGTGTGATGCTGAGAAAATGATTTAATCTTTGTGAGACTCAACGTCCCCATCTATACTATGGGTCTCATCATTGTCATGATATCTTTCCATAAAAGGCTTATCATAGTGGCCAGTACACACAGAAATGTAACATGGGGAAGTAAAATCATGTAGAGGCAGCTTGCAGTTGGGAAAAAAAGATGCTGCTGTTGCCTCTGCTTCTAACGTCAAAGAGACACCTGCTATAATATCCAGCACTGGCCACATGTGAGTTTTGCATAGCATGGCATTCCAAAAGAAATGGTAGGACAGCACTTTACCCGCATCGTCTAGTCAAATAAAGCTGTGTGTGTGTGTGCAGAAATTATTTTAGAGTTGAATTGAAGTTAGTCCCCTCTTCCTACTCTAACTGAATCCTTGGGATTTTTCAAGAAGGGAAAACTGATAATTCATTCTCCAGATGAATGTTTGCTAGATTTAAGACACATTCCCAGGATCCCACAGTTTGGAGACAGAACTGGTGCAGAATGTTGGAACAGGGTGAAGGTCATCTGCCTATTGTGGGTTCTTAAGGAACACTGAAAAATCCCACATACTTCTGCAGTCTTGAATTTGGGTTGATGAGGGTAAGGAGACTGTTGATCTGAAAGCTCATCAGAGATGACTGTAGATATTAAAGATATTATCTGGAGTCATGCCCCCAATCTCTTGGGGGACTCCACCATAGGGCCATGTCCAAGCTGGCTGAAGAAACTAGTGCTCACCTATCTCAGACCATGAGTAGAAAGGCAATGAGAGAGAAGGGAGAGAGGGCACCAGAACTCACAAGTGTGTCCCTCACATTCTTCTGGGGAACAGGCTGCTCCTCCATTGACCCCCACCCTGAGAAAAGAGAGTACATGAGTATGATAATGAATGGTCAAGGAAAGAGCAGGCCACCCTCTCCTCTCCTTTCGCAGTGGCCCCCGGCAGATGCTTAATGGAAGATGCAGGGATGAGGGATGATAATTCCTACGTGGGACTGAGTATTTACCTGAAATAAATTAGAGGGTCCATGCACAAACTGCCAAGCCAGGTTGGACTATTGGAGGGACTATGATATGGTCAAGGGTTATTTGTTAATTTAAGGTATCACCAAACCATTGCCCCAACCTTACCTCTCCACTAGCGTGTGGTGGTGGTAAGTGCTCAAAAAAGCAGGCAGCATATAAACAGAAGATTACAAAAGGGAAAAATAGTGTGATAGAGTTAAGTAGGGAATGCTATGGGTCCACATTCAGAAAGTGAGGTCCATGCCTATGGAGGGTATGAATGTGCAGTGGTGTAAATATCGAATAATCCCTCTCTGGGAAGAACGATCCTGATTCAGGTATTTGCCAATTTCTGTGGTGTAAATACTCCTACCACGGCTATCAATATGATGTCACAAAATGAGGAGTTGAGAAGAAATGTGCACAATCAGCTCTAGCAAGCTAGTTCCGGCTACCTCCAGCATACCAGAATGTGTATGTGTGCGTGTTTGTGTGTGTGTGTGAGAGAGAGAGACAGAGAGAGTGTGTGTCAAAGAAGGCTTTCTGGGAAAAGGGACCCCTGACCTAAGTCTGAAAGGATGAATAGGAAATAGCCAGGCAAAGAAAGGTAGGAAGAGGAAGGACATCCCAGGCAGGGGAATAGAATGAGCAAAAGGAGGAGACCTAAAGCAGCATGTCTTCTAAGGACAGAGCATTCAGTACACTTTATGGTGGTTACCAATGCTCAGTGCAGTTCTGTTCTTTTTATTTGTGTTGTAATTGACATGCATGTTACTCAAGTCATGGCCATCTTTAATTCTGTTCATTTTATTGACTCATCATTCATCAAACACAACAAATGTTGATGAGAGCCTACTTTGTGTTTATTAGGAGGTAAGGATTTAAAGATGGGTAGGACATAGTTCCTGTCCTGAAGACACTTATAGGTAGGGGCAGAACATAACTGTGTAACAGGTAACACCATGGTGAGCACAGTGGTTAAAATATGTATACGTTATTAGGGATTGTGGTAGCTAAGTAATGAACCCCAAAGATATTCTTGTCCTAATTTCTGGAACCTTGTGAATATGTTAGCTTACATGGAAATAGGGACTTTGCAGATGTGATTAAGTTAAGGATCTTGAAATGGGTAGATCATCCTCTGTTATCTGGGTGGGCCTTATCCATAAGAGAACAGTTCTCAAAAAGAGAACAGTGGTGTAAGGAGAGAAGCCGAAAGAAAGAGAAGGTCCTATGCTGTGAAGATGGAGGAAGGGGCCTTGAGCCAAGGACTGTCAACAGCCTTTAGAATTTGGAAAAGTCAGGTAAAGGAATTTTCCCCTAGTCTCCAGAAGCAATGTAGACCTATCACAACTTGATAGCTCAGGGAGATGGATCTCAGACACCTAACTTCTAGACTGTAATTCATGTTGTTTTAAAGTCACTAAATTTGTGGTGATTTGTTACTGTAGGAGTAGGAAATGAATACAGGGGTATTAAAGGGTACGATGTAACAATGATCAAGGATCTTGACTTGTGAGTCAGATTGCCTCTTTTTTAGGTTTATTTATTTATTTTGAGAGAGAGTGTGTGAGCAAGGCGGGGGGGGGTACAGAAAGAGAGGGAGAGAGAGAGAAACCTAAGCAGGCTTCGTGCTGACAGTGTGGAGCCCGACATGGGTCTCGGTTTCATGAACCATGGGATCATGACCTGAGCTAAAATCAAGAGCTGGAAGCTTAAACCACTGAGCCACTCAGGTGCCCCCTCAGGTTTCCTCTTTTACAATCATGGCCTCATCTCTTAATAGATCCATAATTTTGGAAAAGTTACTGGCTGCCTCAAGCCTCAGTTTCCTCATCTGAAAAATGACATAATTATACCAACTTCATAGGTTTAGAGTGTGGATGTTGTAAAATTCTATACATACTGCACTGACTCCATAGTGAGCAATCTGTAAATGTCAGCTATGCTTTTCTTTTAGACTATCAAATTTCCTCCTTTCTACTTCCTGAACTGACTACATTGAGGATTAAATAGGCTTTTGTGGTATGGCCTGGACAAATGGCTACCATTCCCAATGTTATTTTTGTGGACAAATATGATCTCAAGTTGGAAAAACCCAATACTTGACAAATTTTGGAGCTCTCGTACAATTTTAATGTGAGGCCCCTCTTCTCTTGGAAATGAACACTCACGCTCCATCAGCCAATGAAAGGGTTAAGAGCTGTGTGTCTTTCCCATCTCCCTGCCACCCCTCACCCCCACCCCACCAATAAAAACTCCCATTTTGTGCACCCTGTCTTTGGCCCGAGTATTATTCTCTGCTCTGTGATTTGGAGTCGGCCTGTCTGTCCCCTGACTGAGCAGGAGCAGCTGAACAGCTGTGAAAACAATGGAGAAGCCGAGGAGCGCTGTGATCAGTGGGGGAAGCTGGGGAAATCTGGGACCCACCGGCCTGTTTCCCACGTCAGCACACAGCCTGCAGAACCCGGGTGTCACATGGCCAGGCTCAGCCTTGGGGGCCTGCTCCCAAGTGGGGGCTCCCCCATTGCTGGCCCTGGCGCAGCTCGGACTCTCTGGCACCCTCGCTTCAGAAACTGTTCTTTTATCCCCCCTCTCTTACTCCTTCCATGTTCTCGGGGCTGTTGCATAAACATAGTGTTGCTAGGCAGCCCTCAAGCTTCCTTTCATCCTGGATCCCAGGAAACTGTCCAGGCAAATTCACTGGAGTGTGCTTACAGCTGGTGTTGTGCTCAGAGCCAGCTCTCCTGTCTGGCCCCGGGTTTCCCCTCCAGAAGCCCCCCAGCATCTGTCTTGTATGTTTGATTTTCTGGATGTGGATATCAAGGCAAGTTTAGGAACCCCCCCCCCCAAAAAACGTCCCCCTGCTATTTAGTGCCCCTTACTCTGCAGGCTGTACATACACAATGCCTAACTTAATCACAGCCCTTTGCCAGCCTGCCCAAGATTACTGGACAACAAGGACTTTTGCCCAGTCTTCACTGACATACCCAGTGACCACCTAGTAGTGTTCTGTATGTCACCCCTCTTTTTCCTCTGAGCCACAGAGCTCGCCACTCCCTTTTCCCAACTTCCTCCCACCTCAGCTTCCTCGTGCCCATCCTCTCCTGGTTTTCCTTTCCCTGAAATGGACAGCATGTTCCCCTTCCTCAGAAGTCAGCAGTGTCCCATTCACCTTTTTAACCAGCAACCAGCATACAACCTGGTACACATTTGGTTCAGTAAGCATTTGTAGGGTGAAGAAATGATGAAATTATTTAAATAGATTCCTTCCTTATTTATCTCCCGCCTTTGAAATAGAATTTAAAAAATCTTGGGGCGCCTGGGTGGCTCAGTTAAGTGTCTGACTCTTGGTTTCATCTCAGGGCATGTGGGTTCAAGAATTGGGGTTCCACGCTGGCAGTGTAAAGCCAGCGTTGGATTCTCTCTCTGTCTCTCCACCGCTTACGTTTTTTCTCTCTCTCTCAAAATAAATAAAATAAACTTAAAAAAAATCTTATTACCATCCTGATCTTGGTTTAATATTTTCTCTTTTGGATTGAGTTGTCACTATAATTATTCTCAGTTCTCATTTGATCAAAATAATCTACATACATTATAAATGTTGATAAATATTTATTGAACATAAAATTAGAATTTTCACTGAAAAAGCATCTCTCAATGAGATGAATGGGCTTATTCATGTAGTTTATGTATCTGTAGATGAATACTACTTATTTTTAGAATGACTGAGGCTTCTACATTAATTCTATTCCAATATTCTGTTTCTCGAATATTATATATTATTGGAAATTTCAAATATATGCTAACTGGAGAGCCTAATATAATACAATTATCATTCGCCTCTTTTTCTGGTTGCATACCAATAGTACTTTCTAGATGCAGATGAGCTATTTAGCATGTGTAAGTTTTTGTTTAGTCAACTTTTATTGAGTGAATGATGTAAACATCTGTCCTTATTTGACTTTTTTAATTGTTATACACAAAATATTGCTCTTATTTGTATCAGGCTGTTGGAATGTTGACTATGCATCCTATGTGGCATCATCCCTTTTTGGGGCTATGGCAGATTTGCTGATTAATCAGAATATTGGCTTCTGCTGAACCTTGATGTAGCTCAAAATTCATCTTAACGTGGTGGCCAGGCAATGACTACCAACCAATTGGATGAGCATGAAGCCAACACCAATTTTATGGCCTTGCATTTTTTTAAAGAATAATATCTTTATTATTTTTGCAAATAGAGTACATATGAATGAAAAGCAAACAGTATTGAAAAGTTCATAGAAGCAAGTAAAACGTCACCCCAAATTCCTCCACCTATGCATTAACATCCTAAGTGTTAGACAGTATTGTTTTGTATACTTCTCTTTGCAAACCTAGTGATAAAGCTACGTACAAATAGTTTCATTAAAAATGTGATCATTATATGCCTATCATTGAGTAAAAGCTACATTTATTTTTTCTTGAATTTAGTGAAAAAAAGATGGAAGTGCTGAACTTCAGATTGTTTCTTTATAAGAAGAAATATTCATTCTTACAAGAGAACCTCAAAAGTTAAGAAAAACATTGTGAAATAGACTAAGGAGTGAGGAAAAATTGCTTTTAAATTACATGTTTCAAATTGGGCAGTATCTATAATGCCGTCTTTGAAATATGAGAATATTAGGTAATCTAAATCTCCATATCCCCTCCTCACACTTCCCATTTCTTTCTTTAGTGAAATTATTTTCCGTTGTTGGAACTCATAATATTAGTATCCGGATCTCTAATTCTGACCGTTGTTTAATCTTAATTCAATATTCAAATCCGTTTAGTGCTCAGTACTAGCCTTGTTACCATGGCTTTGCCGTTAAAGAAGCCTTTTATTTTGAAACATCAATTGTTTGGTATTTTGTTATCAGGTACCTTTTTCACAAAAGACTCATAGGTGTCATTTTTGAATTTTTAATATGCTTGAGAATGTTCTCATCTTTATGCTTGCATGGCAGATAATTGTCCTAATGATTTTGTGATCTGGACAACAAGACGATACTATTATTTCTTTGCGAAGGGACTTACGGATGGCCCATGTCTTCAGCCTTTGGGTGTTCCTCGGAATCCTGCCTGAGGTCTGGGAGGATCAATCCTCTGCTCACAGCCAGCACGGCTGCCCCAGGAGGCCCCCTTCGCCTTTCCTGCATCACTCTGCCTCTCTCCAGTCCCTCTTTGCTCTTGGCCCAGCCAAATACCTTTTCCTTCCTTACCATGTGGATCCTAGTTCTGGCCTTCGTCCATCCTCTGTGAGATTTAATTTCTTTAGCACCTGCTCTGGAAAGATCGTATTTCTCACCAAATTTCCTCTTTCTTACTCACAAGGAAAATGCATTCTGTCCTTGGCACCTCTGGAAATTGGAGTAAATGATTTTTCTAAGCCTTTCTGCAGGTTTTGCGACTTATTCCATTAGGATTTTCCTTGTCATCTCTCTCCCTTTTTTTTTTCTCAGCCCAATGTTTCCTTCTTTCAGGATACAGCTGCTTGCTTTGAGCAGTTCTTTATTCTGTCTAAAAATGGGTTGCTTGTCAGAGACCTATTACTTCACAGCTCTGAGATGCAGACTGGTTCAAAGTCTGATAACCGATTAGCAACATCTCACTTGGTTTCTGTCTTCGACTCTTGCCCACTAAACTAAACAGCAGTAATAACCCTTTCTTAAAAAAAAAAGTTTTATTTATTTTGAGAGAGAGAGAGAGAGAGCATGAGTGAGTAGCAGAGAGACAGAAAGAGAGGGACAGAGAGAGAATCCCAAGCAGGCTCTGCACTGTCAGCACAGAGCCCAATGTGGGGCTCAAACCCACAAACCATGAGATCATGACCTGAGCCGAAACCAAGAGCCGGACACTCAACCAACTGAGCCACCCAGGTGTCCCAGTAATAACCCTTTTTTATTAGCATGGTACAAATACAAAACCTAACTAATTGGGGGTGATGTCTGATTTGTGATTTCAAGGGGAGCAGACAAGATGATAATAGTTCTAATGCAAGTGTTGCTTTAATCAGGATGAGAGGAGGGATGGTGAGAAAAGATGGTCTAAGCCTGTTTAAGGGCTTCAGGGAAGATTTTACAAAGGATTTGGCATTTGAAGGGAGACTTGTAGACCAAGTCAGAATTTGTCAGGAAGTCAAGCCCTTGGGGAGAGTACAGCAGAGAATGACAGAATGCGCAAAGTGGCAGCAAGGAAAACACGGTGGACTGTAGGGACTAGAAGTTGCTTAGCATGGCCTGGAAGGAGGAGCATCGGAGTCTATGGCTTGTAGGTATGCAGAGCTGTGTGTACCATGTAGAAGAGTTTTGATTTTATGATGAAGGTGGAAGGCAGGGAATGATTTTAAAAGGCAGGGATTTGATTTAATTGGATGTGCATGTCATGGGAGGTCACTCTGGCAGGGAGTGGGGGCCGTTATCAGAGGGTGAGCCTAGAGACAGTGAACAAAAGGCTACTGTAAGTGTACAGGTGAGAGACAATGGGCTTGACTTGGGCCTGACTGACTAGAAAGGCAGTGGTCGTGGGGATGACCGCACTGTGAGATTTCTTAGATGATCTAGAAGACAGACCGCAAGTTTTTAGAGAAAGGGTCAACAGCTCTGAGTGCATCAGACCTGGTGCAGCACTGGCTCTGTCCCTGATTGACTGTTTAATTATGGGATAATCACTAGACAGGATTAGACTCCGTTTCCTCATCAGTGTATGGGGGAAAAATGCTCAACCCACAACTGTGAATGATATACATAGAGCTCTTGCTGGGAGAATGCTGGTGGCTAGCGACCCATCAAAGTGAGTTAGGAGCACCTGTTTCCAGCCTCCTTGACGTTTAAGATTCTTTGACTCTGTGAACAGTTATGCCATCAACTCTCTGAACAGTGGGGGTGAACATTCTGTATTTTGAACTACCCTCGTACCACCTTGTGTTACTAAATCATTCAGAATGTGAGTCAGGAATATAAAATCAAACCCAGCTGAGTACATTTTGCGTAAGATATCTTATTAGACACAGGATGAAAGGTGATACAAATAACCTCTCTTTGCAGTTTCTTGGGACTGAAATCCATGGGGAAGGTAGGGTGGGAGGAGGTATATGGCTAGTAATACTATCACTATCACACAGCTACTAGTCCTAATACTTGCAGCTACCAGTAATGGAGTATTTAACAGTATGAGGCATTGTGTACCAAATATTTTAATTGCATTGTATCATTTAGGTCCCACAATAGCTTATGAAGTGGACATTTCTCACCTATTACTCAATAAGGGAGTATTAAAGTAAAGCACTGTAAATAACTTACTTGAAGTCACTTATCTAGAAAATATTGACTTTGGAAACCGGAACTGTATCAGTTAGCTTTTGCTGAATAACAAACTACCCTGAAATGCAGTAGTTTCAAATAACATTATTACTTATGAGCCTGAAGGTTGGTTGGATATTTTGGGGGATTTAGGTCAAGCTTGGCTGATATTGGCTTGGCTTTTTTCTGCATCTGTGGTCAGATGGAGGACTGACTACTGGAATGGCCTCTCTCAACAGCCTCTCTGGCTGTGGCTGTTGGTCAGCTATTGACTGGAGCAGTGAGACTGAATGGGCCTCTTCAACTAGCAGGCCAGCCTGGGCTTCTTCACAAGACTGACAGGGAGTGCTCCAAAACCAAGAGCAAGTGTGAAGAGATGCTTGGGACCCAGGCTCAGAATATCACTTCTGCCACAGCCTTTTGGCCAAAGCGACACAGGGCCCATCCAGAGGAAAGGATGGAGAAGTGGATTCCACCTCTTGGTGAAAGAATTGGAAGGAATTGTGGCCATTTTTGTAATATACAACACAAGCCATGGCTTTGGGCTTGCAAGTCTATGATCCTGCAGTAAAGGATGTTGTTTTTGTGCTTATTTTGTAGATAGAAACACTAAAGTTCAAAGATATTGAACAATTTGCTCAAAGTCACTTGACTTAGTAGCCAAACCATTGGGTGAAGCCAGGCATGTCTGACTTCAGTGACTTTTTGCTGGATACTCATGGTTCAAAGTCTGTGAGATACAAAGCCATACCCTTCTAGAGGTGGAAGGAACCTCAGAAGTTGTCTGATCCATTAGCTGATAGAATTCTGAATTTCATAGGTTATTGTAATTTCAAAAGTCATTTTGGCAACCAACATGGATTTGTCAACTTTTTTTTTTTTTTTTTGCCTAGTCAAAGCACTATAAAAACCATCTCCTAACTTCCTCATTTAATGGAGGAAAAAAAGGAAATTTCAATGCCAAAAAGCATAATTTTGTAATAAAGTGAAATTGTTTAAATTGAATTAATTCAGCTTTGCAAAAAAAAACAAAACAAAAAAACTTACTACTTTGTCTTTAATTTTGCTTCTTTTGTTGTGGGCCTGTGATGTCTTTACATTGGTCAAAAGATGAGCATACAGGAGATACTAATTTAGCCGATTCTCCTCATTTGTTAATACTCAAATGTCCTCCAGAACATTCCTGACATGTGGTCTTCAACTGTTGCATACTTCTGGTGAGAGAGCTCTTTATTATCTGAAACAGTTCACTTCATCTTTAGACAACTGCAGAAAAGAATCTTCTCTTACTATATTGAGCCCAAATCCTTCTCCCAGTGATGTCTACCCACTAACTGAAGTTCGTCTTTCGGTGCTCAATTATAAGAGATGAGTGCATGAAGGTATCTGGAAATAGTCATGGGTCCCCTGGATTGTCATTAACCCTAGTTCCTTTGGTCTCCACTAATATAATATTGCCTTGGAGTGCCATCTGCTTTTGTCCTGCCCTCAGGCTCCATCCAGCTTGACTACATCTGCCTTCATGTGGATGCAGAAGTCAGTTTATATCTCTGGATTTGGCCTGATTAGCTGGCATAGATTAGGTCATACTTTTTCTCTCTCTACATGTGATTCCTCTGTTAATGAGGTTTAAGATCATATTAGCCTTTGCAGGAAATCTTATCAAGCTGTTGACTCAAGGTTCAACTTTAAGACTCAATTTCTGTATGAACAAAATGTGAGCACTGTAGAGCTGTTTCAAAGGCTCAATAAGTACTTAAAAAATGCAATACAACTTCAGTAGCATTTAAAGAATATCTGTCATGGATTTGGCTCTGTGATAGGTGCTGGCACTATAAAGAAGAAAAGACAGTCTTTCTGTTTTCAAGGAAGTCAGAGTCCAGAAAGTAAAACAGACACATAAAAATAATATTACCACAAGATGATTGGCTTTTTTGGGTGGTGCGTTCCAAGTGAAGATGGGCGAATAGGAAAAGGAACATCAGTGCCTACATGGGGCTCAAGGAAGGCTTTCTAGAGGATGTAGCCCCTGAACCAAGACCTGGAGAACATTAAGATTTGCCAGGTGGGCCTGGTCTCTTTACATTCATGGCAGGTGTTATATCATAGCAATTAAATAGTGCAGGCTTTAGGACCAGACCATCTGAACTCCAGTCATGGCACCTGCCACTTTCACAGGTTAAACCCCTGATTCTTCAGCTTCCTTCTCAAGGATATTCTTGCTCCCTGGTAAGGCTTAGATGAGTCAATAAGCATAGGATTGTTGGCATAATCCTGGTGCATAATGTGGTAACTATTCTCATTCCAAATGACTAAGATGACTCAAATTCTGAACTCTCCTAGTTTGATCAAGGACATTTTCACTCTCTTAACCTTTGTCCCCCACCCAATGCAATGAAGAGCTCACCCAGGATCCATCCTAACCTGTCAACATCTTAAGAGAATGACTTCATGAAGAATGTGTGGGTGGACCAAGAGGCTGCTGCGTTCATAGTGCTGATATCCACTGAAGCAGCAGGATAGTCTGAGGTGATCAGGTTCACATTTCTCTTCTAAAATATAATTGCTGGAGGGGTGCCTGGGTGGCTCAGTTGGTTAAGTGTCTGACTTCAGCTCGGGTAATGATCTTGTGGTTTTTTAGTTTGAGCCCCACATCAGGCTCTGTGCTGACAGCTCAGAGCCTGGAGCCTGCTTCAGATTCTGTGTCTCCCTCTCTTTTTGCCCTTACCCCACTCATGGTGTCTGTCTGTCTGTCTGTCTGTCTGTCTCTCTCTCTCAAAAATACATAAAAATTAAAAAATATTTAAAAAATAAAAATAAAAAATAAAATATAATTGCTGGAAACCCAACCCAACATTGAAAAAAAATTTTATTGTGTATATAAACCACAATTTCTTTATCCATTCGTCAGTTGATGGACATTTAAGCTCTTTCCATACTTTGGCTATTGTTGAGAGTGCTGCTATAAACATTGGGGTACAAGTGCCCCTATGCATCAGCATTCCTGTATCCCTTGGGTAAATTCCTGGCAGTGTTATTCCTGGGTCATAGGGTAGATCTAATTGTAAATAATTTCAAACATGAAGAAAAATCAATAAGAATAGTACCATATGCTCTTTATCCAGGTTCTCCTATTGTTAGCATTCTGCTCCATTTGCTTGATCATTTCCTCTCTTTTTCCCTTCTATACACACACACACACACACAGGCACACACATACATACATAGACACACACAGGCACAAATAGACACAGAACAAATAGACATACACATAGACACTCATACACAGATACACACACAGACAAAAATACACAGACACACACATACACAGACGTGCAGGCACAAATATACAGACACAGATAATATACACACACACACACAGACACCCATACACAGATACACACAGACACACACATCCAAGGATACAAATACACAGATACAAAAAGACACACACATAGACACACATACACTGATACACATGGACACACACACACATATGAAAATTTTTTCTGAACCATTTCAGACTAAGTTGTGTCTTTATCTTTACCTTTTCCTGTTGGCTGGGAACAATGATGTTCTTTACATAACCACAAGGTGATTAGCAGCTTCAGCAAGCACTGATATAATAATTTGATATACTCTAATGTCATTATTCCAATTTTGTCAATTTACCCAATAATATCCTTTATAGATTTTTTTAACCTCCATTATAGAATCTAAAAGTCAAAATTTTATAAAAAGCTCTACCCAGAGGGGAGCTACTTCTTTCCCTCCCCTTCTCCCTGTTTTCTCACTCCTATAAGTAACCCACTTAATTGTTTTCTGGTTTATCCTCTTTTATTGGTAAAGATAAGCAGGGACTTGTATGTTTTCTTATTTCCCCTTTTATTTTACAGCAGTGCATAGTATATATGTTATTTTGCATTTTGCTTTTGTCACTGAACATTATCTCCTGGAAATCATTCCATGTCTGTGTATAGAGACCACCATCCTTTTTTTACAGCAACCTAGTATGACACTGTGTAATACTATGGTTTTTTCAACCAGTCTCCTGTGCTTGAGCTTTTAGATAGTTTCCAATGTTTTGCAAATAAAAATGAGGCCGCATTGACTGACCTTATGCATTTTATTACAGGTGTATATTCAGGGTAAATTCCTCGAAATGATATTGCTGTATTGAAAGGTGAATTACATATGCAGTTTTTTTCTTGCTAAGACAACATTTATTATACCAAACACATTTAGTTCCCTTTCTTTTTTTAATGCAGTTTTAGTATATATATTGACAAATTGTCTTCAAAGGGGTTATATCATTTTGCATTCATACCAGTAAGAGAGTACCTGAGAAATCCAATGTTTTGACTTTTCTTTCTACACAATGATAAATTAGGAAGGATTCAGGAGCCAGAACAGGATGAAGATCAAAGGTCAGGTGCTGCATGGAGTAAGAAAAAAGGATGCCCAACAAAAAATCAATTCACAAAATGCTTTTTCAGTCACTTGGACACCATTTGCTTAAGGGCAGGGCAGTCTTATTTAATTTTTCACTCTAGGGTGAGGCATCTCTAGTAAGATATCTTTGCAAGGTGCCTAGAACATAGTAAATGATCTATAGATAGTGGCTATTTAAATAAATGAAAGAATAAACTGGCAAAAACCTGGCATGGCCCATGGGAATAACAAAACCTGGCTGGGAGATTATTTTGAAGGAGCACATCTCACCTCTTCTTCTCCCTTCCCCTCCTAGACAGATGCTTCCTTGTACAGTCATTCCTGGGGACTGAGCAGTTTGAAGTTTCCAAAGATGAAAACATGTAAGCAGTCCTTGCATTAGGAGATGGGGCTGCACAGAAGCCTATTGTCTGCAGGGACACAGGGAGCTCTGTGGTGAAAGGGGAGTGTCTTCCACCACAGCCTGGCCTTTTCAGGCTGAGCATTGCCTTTTCTCTCTGGAATGTAATATTCTACCCATGCCCTTCGAGTGGCATTGTGCACTAGCAGGGTCAGTACTGGGGGGTGGGGGTTGGGGGGTGGGGGCCGTGGTGGGGGTGCAAGCAGGGAAATGATCTCTGTGCAGGCAATCCAGTAAGTCAGAGGCAGCATCAGAGGGCACGGCCAGGTCTGGGCTCTGAATGAGCGCTTTGTGAGAGTCTTGGTGGCAGTGGCGGGAGAAGCACCTTCCCCTTGCAGCTCACCTGGTGGCTGAACAAAGCTGTCTTTCAGGCCTCAGGCCCCACAGCAAATGCCGTGCAGGTGATAGATCTGCTTTCTTGCCCTGCAATGGCCTGGGGATCGCATTTCTGCCTGGCATTTCTTGTGGGTTGCCACTAAGGCCTGTACTCCCTTCAAGAAAATGAAATAGCAGAACTAGCCCAGGAGGAGATGGGCCACCTGTTCCGAGGCCAGAGAGGTCACTGCAACCCTGAGGATTTCTTTTCAGAGTCACAGGGGAACAGGCACGGCTAATCTAGGTTTCTGCTGACTCTTGGCATTGTCCACATGAGCAAGCACTCTTTGTCCAGCCCTCAGCATTTATAAAAATTCTTTTTAAAATTTGATCTCCACGATGGTTTTCAGGGGTCAGCGTGACAGCTTTCACCCAGGAGAAAATGGAGCCGTCATGAGCCGGAGTGGGTGGAGCCTTCCAACTCCAGAGGCAGAGTTCTCTCTCGGACACTAGAATCCACAGTATCACAGGAATCAGTGTGATGGCAGGGGGCAAAGTAGGATGCTGCAACCACATTTTGGATTTTGTTCTGGCTATGAGCCACACTTGAAAGGACAAGAGGCTTTTCCCTCTCCCTTAATGTAAGAGCCAAATGTCTGTATTCTGAGTTTGGCTTCCTTGTCAGAGGGATTGCTAGTTTTTCTGTGTCAGGGTTAAAAACAGATGCTGTGGAGCACCTGCAGAAAAACACTCCTGGTTCTGTTTGGGTTTATAAGCTCATGGCGAGAGGCTGGCGCTGGGATTCAAGGGACAGAAAGGGTAAATCCGGAAGCGGAAGGATGGATTTCCCTTGTGTTAATCAGGGGAAGTTAGTTAGTTGCTTAGACAGGGTTAGTTAGGATTTGGGGTGTTTTTGTGAATGGCAGAGATCCAGGACCTACAAAGCACCAAATATAGGGAGATGTCCATGAGAGGACTGTGAAGGCCTGCTGCCAACACAGAAGCTTTTGGATCAGGTGTTGGGCCTGTGTTGAGTGGAGAGGCCTGCTGTGGAGCACCTCTGAGCCACCTGGAAGACCATCATCTGCTAGATGGCCGAGGATGGTTGGCCAGTACTGTCACATACAGAACGGATACAACTAGGGATGGTGAACACCATGCAGCCATCCCTCATTTTGTGGATACCATCTAAACATCCAAGATTGTTTTTAAAACCCCAGGGAGGGAAGGAAATCCCCCTTAGAAGTGACTGAAATTGAATCCTTCCTGTACCTATCAGATAGGTGCTCAGAGACAAATTTAATTTGCTTAAAGAAAATGAAAATTCACTCACTCATGTATTCATTCATTCAACAATATTTATTGAATGTCTTAACAAAATTTGACTACAATGGATTATTTTGATATTTGGCCTCTGTAATGGTTCTGTTTTCTCTGTCGTGTTTCCTCTTTGTGGGTCAGTTGCTGCAGTGTTTGCTTAAATCCTACTCTTCCTTCAAAATATGGCTCAAATACCTTCTTTTCCACAGACACTTTCTTCTCCCACCCAACCCATAAATTAAGGTGGAGTTGGGTCTCAGCTTGAGCATGGACCATGTCTGCTCATGGATCCAGGCATGTCTGCGAGTGTCTGGAAAACTGCAGATTCAGGCCTGATGGAACTCAATTTTGGGGGCTATGAGAATCCTCCTGTGAAAGAAATCATGATGTTTCCACTTGTGAGATCCAGCCAGACACATCTCAGCATGTCTGGAGAAGCACTAGAGTGACTTCAGGTTTTAGGAGGGGATCGCAAATTCCCAAGAAAAACCTTATCCTCTAGTGAGAAGGAATCTTACCTTAAGATCTTGGTACAGTGACAAGCTTTACCTTCAGAGGCCAGAGAGCATAACTCTGAATATAGTATTCAGATATTTGTCATTTGGGTTTGTCTCCTAGCTTGCCTGAGGCTCTTTTGGAGGCTGGCTCTTGTGAACACAGAGTTGCCATATATAAAAACAGAAATAACTACTTAAATCTCTGCAAACTTTGGGATAAAATAATCCCTCATGGTAACCTTTCTCTGCCTCCTCATTCTTGGAGAGTTACACAAAAGGGATAGAAATATTCTCCTCCATTTGACCATAAAATTGTGCTGAAGCTTTGGCACCTAGAAGTTTGAGTCATTGAAGGTAAAATTTGTCAAAACAGAGTTAGGACAGCCACGGACCTTGGTCTTGGGCTTGACTGGGTAGCATAGAGGAGCAGCCAGCACCATGGTGCCTAATGTCAGGTGTAGAACTTCTTCAGAAGTGGGATCTGCCTGTGGAATTCCAGAAATTACTTGAAAGACAAGTCTTGCAGGTGGTTAGTATTAGTCCAGTAGATGCAAAATGCCACAAAATGTTTGGATGTTCAAGTAATGTAACCTAGATCCATAAGTGTGGGTGAAAGAATGATGGTGACAAAGCTGAGGAGGGCAGTGGAGGACGATGATGGACAATCTTGTAGCCGGTCCAAGGCAGTATGAATTGATCATGAGGACTGAGGTCAGATTGTATTTTAGAAAGATTGTTCTGGAGGCTGATTGGTAACTACTAGGAGATAGGTAAAACTTAAGAAGAGGAAATTAATAACATTGATAATAACTCAATGTTTCTAGGGCTGTGTCTGGCCATGGAATATGTCCTGTCCAGGAAATGGCAGCATTTCATCCCCAGTGTCCTTTGTTTGGATGGGCTAACTATCTGGGGAATAAGGTGCAAACTTAGTCTTTATCTGGAATTCTTTTTTGATGACTCTACTTTCTAGTTATCAAAGAAATCTTTGACTTATAGGCATTTATTAAAGAATCCTTCATATTACAAATCTTGATAATCAAACTTTGGTCTCAAAACTAATTTCTGCCTTTATTGTGGCATCTCAAAGATCTGACCATTCTGGGATGGTAGTGAATAAAGAAACAATGAATAAAACCTGATTCCTCCAGTGGGCTTCTCACCCTCCCATGTTTTCCTCATTTTGCCTTAAGTAATAAGAACACTCCCTTCTTTAAAACTTCTGTTTGCTTTTAAGTATATTTAGTAATGTTTGTCAACCCTCAGTTCTCCCCTGACCCAAACACACACACACACTCCCATACCGCTCACATACCACTCGTGAAGTGCTTGACCCTCTCTCATCAGAAATAGTGGTTTATTCTGACCAAAAACTTGGGGACTTTGAAGACATGACTAGTCATGTAGTTTGAAAAATTTCATGCAGAAATGTTGCTATTTCTCAAAGGGCTGAGAATCACCAGCCTTGTAGGATGGAGGCCTATTTACCTTTTGGATCATTGACACCCACCTTCAGGATCTACCTACAATGGCATTTAGAAAAGCAAAATATTTATGTGATCTCTAACTACCCAGAAGAATTTTACCTGTGGGCAATGGAGGAAGATTTATGTGGAAATCCAAACACAAGAATTATTGAAAACAAATTTATAATGATTTCATTATTCTTCATTTAAAATGCCATTGGGATAGGGGTACCTGGATGACTCAGTCAGTTAAGTGTCTGACTGTTGGTTTCGGCCCAGATCATGATCTCCTGGTTTGAGAGCTCAAGCCCCACATCAGGCTCCTCACTGACAGTGCAGAGCCCACTTGGGATTCTCTCTCTCTCTCTCTCTCTCTCTCTCTCTCTTCCCCTCCCCTGCTCGTGTTCTCTCTGTCTCTCAAAATAAATAAATAAACTTAAAAAATTTATTGGAGTAATCAGAGAATGCTTTCCCATGGTGCCTGGTGAAGATCCACAGGGCTATGAAAGATGGACTGATGGGTCATGTGGACAGAGTGGGACGGCAGGTTGTCATGGATGATTGCAGTGACATAATGAGGGAGTTTGAATTTTTTTTCCTTCTTAGCTATTTATATGTTTTTATGACAAATTATTTTAGGATATTAAATGGCAATTACACCATTATAATATTATCTTTTAAAAAGATAATTGAGCTCCTTAACACTGTTTAGTATTATTAATCTGGCAAAGATCAGAGCTGGAACATTTCAGTTAAAGGTCTTTCTTCCTTTCTCCCTCCCTCTCTTTTTCTTTTCTTTTCCTTTCCTTTCCTTTCCTTTCCTTTCCTTTCCTTTCCTTTCCTTTCCTTTCCTTTCCTTTCCTTTCCTTTCCTTTCCTTTCCTTTCCTTTCCTTTCCTTTCCTTTCCTTCCTTTCTTTCTTTCTCTCTCTCTCTCTCTCTCTCTCTCTCTCTCTCTCAGAGAGTGCAAGTGGGGGAGAAGGGCAGATGGAGAGAGAGAGAATCTTAAGCAAGCTCCAGGTCAGCATGGAGCCTGAGATGGGGCTCAATCCCATGATCCTGGGATCATGAACTGAGCTAAAATCAAAAGCTGGATGCTCAACTGACTAAGCACCCAGACTCCCCTATTTATTCTCCTTTTAATATGCCTTGTTCCAAAACATGGAGGATTTAAAGGTGTATTTAAAGGTAACTTAGTTGTTCAACAAAACTATGACATGTACATTTTTATTCTCCATGTTAGAATTTTCCAAAATGGCCAATGTTTCTGTCCCTTTAAAGTATCCTTAAATATTAAATAAATGAAGGAAGGAAGGAAGGAAGGAAGGAAGGAACATGAAAATCTAGTCAGCTAATTACAGTCATGTTATTTATTTATTTATTTTCAGAAACCTTTTCTCCAACCAGGATTGTACATGCAAAGGGATGCCCAAATCTTCCATGGCACCTCAAATCCTTTTCTGCCCAAACACTGAATTTCCTCAGAAATGGCTTAACATTTCTTGGTCAAGCCATAGTTGAGGACTATTCTTTTCCTAGTTCTAGAAAAAACAATCTCCTCTGTCTCACTTTTATTTGTACAAAAAATGGTTAAAATGGGACAATGCCATTTTTTTAACCTGAATGGTGACTGCCAGCTATTAAAATGCTAATTTCAAAAAAAAAATTACAAAAAAAAAAAAAAAAACCCAAATAGAAGAGCCAAAGACAGCCAGGAAACAAGAGGAATGAAGTCTACTGAGTGATTAATCATTTGATTAACCAGGTAAGTCTCTGGCACATTACTAATTAGCTCACTTACAAAGCCCTGGACTGAGCAGCCCTGGTTTGATTAAAGAGGTGCCGAGCCATTCAAACCCTGATGCTCCAGCTTCTTTTATAAAACAAAATGCCACTTTCATGCTAAGCTCATCTCTTTAATCCAGCTGTGATTTCTCAGGCCTCTGACACTCAGGCCTAGGCACATAAATCAAAGAGTAGAAAATGGTCCTCATGAATGTTCACAGAATAGGATCTAAATTTTAGGACTCTGTTTTTTTTTTCTAATTTAAAAAGGGGTTGTTTAAATTATGAGGTTGTGGTAACTACCTGTTGACTGTGTTAAAGCTGCTGCATTTGATGACCCTTTAAGGTTATCTGCAGGCACTGGTAGAGGCCCTGCCTTTGTAGGAGGGAATAAATCTGCTCTCACTACACTCTATTACTCTGGGAGGATTTATGAGCTCTAAACAAGGATATTTGAAGTTGATAATACAGATATTCTCAACTTTACTAGGGAGTCTGGCTTTAAAATATTTTCAAAGCTTGGGGTGCCTGGGTTGCTTAGTTGGTTAAACCTCCAACTCTCGGTTTCGGCTCATATCATGATTTCACTGTTTTGTGAATTCGAGCCCCATGTCGGGCTCTCCACTGAGAGTGCAGAGTTGGCTTGGGATTCTCTCTCTCGCTCCCTCTCTCTTTTTCTACTCCTCTCCCGCTCACACTGTCTCTGTCTCTCTCAAATAAATAAACATTAAAAATTAAAAAAAATATTTTCAAAGCTTATTTCTTTGTGGTAGAGTACTTGTATTCTTAGTCACATTAATGCCACCCTGCTCCTCACCCCGAAATGTCCATCTTCTTGGTGGTGCTGAAGTAGAGGCATCCTGACTGTTTAGTGGAAGCAGTGAACTCTTCCTGCTCCATGATTCCACTTCGGATCCTCATACAGGATCTCTCCTTCTTTACTTGAAAGCTTGCTTAAGACGACTGAATACTTTCTCAGGCTGTGCACTGTATCAGTAAATCTGGCAATTCTGTTGTGGTTTCCTTTGTGACTGTTGCAGGAATAAAGAAACTAACAGAAATGTTGACTGGATCAATTGAAGTATAGGGTTAAGGTCAAAGCTAAGTCCTCATCTCCTGATATTCCAGGTTGATCATATCATGGCTGGATATTGTCTCCCTTGTGGGTGTTGTATATTGAAGGGGCATGAATAAAAAGAGCTCATCTAGCAAAGGCCAGGGAGGAGACGATGGTGGGGGACATCTTGTCATGAGGGCAATAGCTAAGAATCTAGAGAAGAGACTAGTAGAGTAGATATGGAGTAGAGAAATGTGGTACCTGTCTTTAAATTTTTTAAGTTTATTTATTTATTTTGAAAGAAAGAGACAGAGGAAGAGAAAGAGAGGGCATTAGAGGGAGAGGGGTAGTAAGAGAAAGAGAGAGAGGGAGAGGGAGGGAGGGGGAGAGAATCCCAAGCAGGATCCAAGAGCAGTACACCCAACATGTTGCACAGTGCTTGGTAAAGAGCAGCCATAAACAACAGTGATCACTATTTTTTGAGCACATGTTATGCTCAAATTAGAGCATATGCTAATTATCTCAATTAGAAATTATTATCTCCAATTAATAGTGGAGGAAGCTCAGGCTCAAGATAGGAAACTTGTCTAAGGTCACATAGTCAATATCTAGGCTAGGATGCAAGCCAGGTCTGTCAGGGACGGAGTACTCCTCTCAGTGATGCTCTGCCTGGAAAGACACCTCTCCTGATGCAGGAATGAGGATGATGTCACCAGAGTCTGGGGTGATGCTTCAGTGACCAGATTCTATCACTTTTATTTTTTCTCCTGTGGATGAAGAATCGCAGTTAGCGATACAGAGTTTCCACAGCCAGTATGTTCCAGACTCAGGATTGAAACCTATGATTGCCTTGTACAAAATTCAACCTCCTGATCACTATGTTTTACCATTTTCCTGGTGCAAACAAATGCAATTAATGCGTGTTTCTAGTTTCACCTGGGCGAAATACTGCTATTTCGAGTCTGAGTCTCTGTTACCCTTACCTTCGGCTTAACCTCTGAACACTTGAGCACTCCCTTGTCCTCTGTACCTGAATTCCTGGTTTGCCCTCATCTGGTGCTCTGTTCCTCTTTGGATTCTCTACCTGGCCTGCTCCAGCTGACGTCCCTCCCTGATGGAGATGAGGATAATATAATTGAAGTTTATGGAGTGTTTTGTGTCACTGTGAAGATATGAATTGCAGTCCTGAGGCTTATCCTCATCACATTTAAATATTCCTTATAACAATCCCATGAATATAATGAGTACTGCCTACATTTCGCAGATTAGCAATCAGTATCACAGAGAGGTTAGGTAGGTTTTCTTAAGGTCACACAGCTAGTTAGTTAATGCCTAAATTAGCCTACTAATACTAATGCTAATACTAATACTAATAAATATTACATTTGTTTTTTTCTACCACATGCATGCTGGGAATTATTTCCACACTTCTCACCTTCACTTGCCAACTTTTTCCTTCTTGTCCAGCAAAGAGCATGAAGATCCCCTACCTAGTTAACCAGGGCATCACCAGGTAGGTACCATCATCATCTTCATCATCAATTCATGTTGAAAACTCTAAAAAACGTAAACAATTCTCAATTCTAAGAGGAATTCATTACAAAGTAGAGAAACTGAGGCTTACAGAAATAAGGTGCATTTCTCAGTCACTCAGCTAAAGAGTAAGAAGGCGGTGCCATAGTTTTAGAATCTTAAATATTGGAAGCATGTATATTTGAAACAGGAGCAGTTGGATAATCCAGATGTTGGTAGGGGAGGGAATAGACAAAGATGGGATAATGTTTAAGAGATCTACAAAAGAGGGGTGCCTGGCTGGCTCAGTTGGTAGAGCATGTGACTCTTGATCTTGGGGTTGTGAGTTTGAGCCACACATTCAGTGTAGAGATTAGTTAAAAAATAATTAATTAAACAATTATTTAAAAAAGATCTACAAATGATAGTGAAAGGTTATAGAAATGTCATGGAAGTCTTAGTAGAGCATAACTGAAAACTTTTAGTGGTATTAGGCTGTCTGTATAGCTATGTGTGGGTAGACAAAGCAGCCCTTTTTAGTTCAGAGGGGATTCCTCTGCTCAGACCTCTCCACTGGCTTCTCATCTTGCTCAGAGTACAAGTGTAGGTCTTTATGTCAACACCCCTTATGATCAGGCCTCTGCTTAGCTCTTTTGTTTCCTATGTCTATTGTTCTGCTTGGTTCTCTCTCTGCACCTGCCACGCTGGCCTCCTTGATGTTTCTCAGTCATGGCACGCATGCTCTGGCATCAGGGCTTTTGCATTTACTCTTCTATCTGCTTTGAACTCTGTCTCCAGATATTCACAATGCCTGTCTGCTTGTTTCTTCAGATTTCAGAAACCACCTCACTACCCAGTCCTTCTGCGAGCCGCCCGCCTAGAAGAGCCAGAACTTTCTCTCACCACCTTCGCCCTTGGTACTTTATCACTATGCCCGGTTTTGTTTCTCTTCCTTGCACTTGTCACCATCTGACATATTCTATTTTTGTTATTGTTGTTCATTTGCTTGCTTTTTGTCATTCTCAGAAATACAAGCTACTGCGTCCCCTTTGCCTACACACCTAATGGGCACTTGTAAATGTTTTGAAATGAATGAATAAAATGAGCATCTGGGTATGTGACCTTGGTCAACCTAACATTGTAAGCAGTTATGATGACTGCTGCCCAGGGAAGGTGGTAGGGGGCTGGTGGTGGACCCTTGTCTGTCAGATCTCACAGGCCCAGCCTCAATAGTGACCTCATGTGGCATGAGAGTCAAAGTCAGCAGAGGGCTGACGTTAGACCCTTTTCTCTCTGCCTGGCCTGGCATTTGTAAGTAGGACTGAGTAAGCTCCAAGGGGTCCTGGGCAATTGTAGGTGGCATGTTTTTTAAAATTTTAATTCAACATATGTTGCGATAAGGCAATATATTCTCATGGTTTAAGATACAAGAGTAGCTTAAGGTATATAGTGAGGGGTCACCTCCTACTCTTTGCTCCTAGTTACCCAGAAACCCCTCTCAGTTCCTGTGTGGCCTTCTGGAAATATTCTATGCAAGTTTAAACAAATACATATAGAGACCTATATATTTTTCTCTTTTGCTTATATTGTACACAATACAGGATATTACACATACTATTCTATATCTTGCTTGTATTTTTTAACTAAGACAAAACATCCACAGTAAAGTGCAAAAATTTTATGTACAATTGATAAATTTGTCTTCCCATATATGCTCATATAATCATCATCCAGATCAAGATATGTATTTATAGCACCCCAGTATCACCCTGTGCCTCTTCTCAGTCTCTCCTGAGGTCATTGCTGTTCTCACTCTTATCACCATCTATTAGTTTCCCCTGGTCTTCAATGCCATATGGATGGAATCAGATAGTATATGGTGCTGTGTTTCTGACTGTTTCACTTAAGGTCATGTGCTTTTTAACATAAAGACATATGTCTTTTGTGGGTGGCTGGGTGGCTCAGTTGGTTAAGTGTGGGACTCTTGAATTTGGGCTCAGATCATAATCTCAGGGTTGTGAGATCGAGCCCCAGGTTGGGCTCTGTACTGGGTGTGGAGCCTGCTTAAGATTCTCTCTCCCTCCCTCTCTGCCCCTCCCCTCCTCTTTAATTAAAAAAAAAAAATCTGTTTTTGATGATTGTATCTCATAAAGATAAAGGACATAAAGAATTTCTTCATCTTCTTTTATGATTCCATGGTATTCCTTTGCAAAAATGCCCCATGCTTCATTTCACAGCTCCATCCTGTTTTAGATGGGTGTTGCAGTAAAATGAGCAAAAACACTTGTGTAAGTGTATCTGTTCCTTGCGTACAGGGAAGTGGGATTGCTAGGTCAAACAGTGTGTATGTGTATAATTTTTAGAAGGCTCCCAGTGTCCTTCTGAGGTGTTTGTAGGTGGTGGTAGGTGCCCCACCAACAATACCTGAGAGTGCTTATTTCCCTAAGTGTTTTCAAACTGTGGATCTTTGCCAATTTTGAGAGAGGAGTGATATCTCAGTATAGTTTCTCATTATGAGAGAGACTGAACATCATTTCTTATTTTAGAGACCCATTTTTTTCTTTTGTAAGCTATGTCCCCATAATTTGATCATTTTCAATGGGGTTAGTTATTTTCTCTTATCCCTCCCTAAACATCCTATTTGTGTTAGGAAAATTATCCCTTTGGTGAGTTTCCAATATATTTTTCCAAATATTTCATTTGTCTTCTATTTCTTTAGCCATTTACAAATATTTTGTTTTTATGTGGCCGAACTTATTAATTTGTTTAAAGTTTCAGAGTTTTGTGTCATTGCTTAAAAGGGCTTCTCTACTCCTAGATTGTTAAAACGAATCATATATTTTCTTCTGGTCTTTTTATAGTCTCCTTTTAAATTATTAAGTGTTTTGACACTTCTAGAAGTCATTTGTGAGTAAGATATGAAGTAGGGATCCAACAGTTTTTCCCCCAAATTACCCCAATCATGCTCATTCTGTATATTCAACGGATCCAGTTTTCCCAAAACTGAAATGCCATTTATCCTATCCTAAATTCCCCTATGCATTTGGGTTTCTTTCATAATTTGACATTATGTTCTATTTATGTGTGTGCCAGACTAAACTATTGCAGCTTTACTATAATATCTGGAAGACTTGACTTTAATATCTGGAAGACTTATAAGTAGGGGTATGCCAATGTGGAGGTACTGTTTTTCCTTCTAATAATGACAGCCGGCTCCATAGCAATTAATTATAATAACTGAAGAGATATAACTATATTTGCATCTCAAATTTGGGAAGCAGAATGCAGTAGCTAGAGAAGAATAAAATACAGCAATTAGAGGGATCTTAGACTAGGATTCCAAAGTATATGCCTATCTGCCTCCCACCTCCCATCCCCACCCACACCCCCAGAACACACACACACTTATCAGATTGCCTGCCTGGAGTAGACAGGACAGTGTGCCCAGAGGAGTGTGGATGGTAACATGAAATTGATAAGTGAGAGCTTGACTGAGGGGGCTCTTTCTTTAGTCCTCATCCTCCAAAAGTTATCTTATGAATAACAGAGTTTATAAGCCTACTTTTGTAATAATTTAGAATTTTTTCATCTTAATGTATAATAAAAAAAATTATTTTTTGAAAAAAATATTTATTGACTACCCACTTATTAGACTGGCCAAAGTCCAAAACACAGCCAGCACCAAATGCGGGAGAGGATGTGGGGCGATAGGAACTCTCATTCACTGCTGGTGAGAATGTAAAATGGTACAGCCACTCTGGAAGGTTGGCAGTTTCTTACAAGAATAAACACAGACCATATGACCCAGCCATCATGTTCCTCGGTATTTTAGCTAAAGGAGTTGACAACTTATGTCCACCAAAAAACCTGCACACAAATGTTTATAGCAGTTTTATCCATAATTACCAAAACATGGCAAGATGTTCTTCAGTAGGTGAATGGATAAATAAACTGTGGTACATCCAGACAATGGAACATTATTTAACACTAAAAGAAAATGAGCTATCAAGCCATGAAAACATGTGGAAGAAACTTAAATGCATACTACCAAGTAAAATAAGGAAATCGGAAAAGGCTACATACTGTATGACTCCAACTATGTGACATTCTGGAAAAGGAAAAGCTGTGAAGAGAGTAAAGAAATCAGTGGTTACCAGGGGTTAAGGGCAAGGGAGGGATAAAGAGAGCACAGAAAATATTTAGGGCAGTGAAACTATTCTGTACAATGCTTTGATGGGGAATACATGTCATTATGCATTTATCAAACCCCTACATTTGTCAGTGTAGCTTCACTGATTGTAACAACTGTACCACTCTGGTGTGTGTTGATAGTGGGGGGAGATTCTGTGTAGGGGGGAGCAGGGGTATATGTGAATCTCTGTACCTTCTTCTCAGTTTTGCTGTGAAATTAAAACTACACTAAAAGATAGTCTGTTCAAGAAAGTTTTTTTAAAAAAAATATTGAGCTTCCATTTTATTTTAGGTAGTTGGCATTAAATGATAGTCCCTGCCCTCATGGATCTTGAGAATTCTGATTTAAAGATTAAGTAATATCTGATGAAAGAGTCCTAAAAAATATTGGAGGGAAAGCAGTCAGAGTTGAAGGGGCTTTGGTGGCAGTCAGCTGTTAAAATTCTGACTACACAAATTACAAGCACAACTTTGGACATATTTTTGAGACTCATTTGCTCAGTTGCAAGAAGGAGATTAAAATTTCTCTCTTGTGATATTATTCTGAGGATTAAATGATAAATGTAAAGGACCCAGAGCAGCACCTGACACATAATAGGTATTTATGAGATATGGGTCCTTTCTGCTTCTTTGTGTGCCTTTTTACTTGGGCAAACCAAAGGACAACTTAGCTCAGAGAGTGCTGGCAATGCTTTCTGAACATGCAGCATGTGTATATCCCTCTGTAGAGAGCTTGCCTGGCCTTGGCAATTTCCCCCAGAATCTTCCTAGATTGCACATGTTCTTTTCAAACTATTAGACACAGACTAAACATTCATCTTTTGCTTCCATGTACCTTTCCTTGGGCTTCTCTTGTTTATTCTCTCCTCTTCCTTTGGCTCAAAACTTGGCTTTGTAAGAAATTTCTCAAGTGATATGCTCTTCTTTCCAACTAAGAAGGCATGCTTTTGACAACTGAACATCATTATGATATTTACGCCATGTATAATATTCATAACATCTGGTTTTTTGTTGGTTTCCCAAGGCTTAAGCTGACTACTAAGAGGAGAGGCTGATACAAAACCAACTGTGTCAGTCTGATTCACAGCTCTGCTTTTGGAGGGAGGTATTGGAGGTCAGAGCTGAGTGTTCACTCTAGTATCAGTGTGAACAGAGACTGAATTATGTAGCCCAGACAGGAAATATGTGCCATTGTCTGATTCCCATTCTGGACTAGATTCCTTCCTTTGTTGCTCTCACAGCTCCTTGTGTGTTTGCCCCTGGACAGGTAGTGTTGGACAGTGATTAAATCCCATGGGCTCTGCAATCTTACTGCTGGGTTCAGAGCCAAGTACCATCATGAAGGCATTTTGGATCTGTGTTAAATTGCTTATCTACTCGGTGCCCTAGTTTTCTCATTTGTGAAATGGGCTTAATAATAGCACTTGCCTCACATGGTTGATGTGAGGGTTGAGTGAATTAATGCATAAGAAGCACTTGTGCAGAAGTGCTTTTTATGCATTAATTCATTCAATCCTTACAACAACCATGTGAGGCAAGTGCTATTATTAAAAGTGTTCAAAAATACTATGTTTTTCTATGTCAAAACAGTTTTCACAGTGAATTGTAAATCTATGTATACTTGTATCTTTACCCCCACTAACCTGTAGGGTTTTGGTGGCAGGAAAATATGTTTTGTTCATTGTTGTATCTTCATATCCCAGCATTCGGCTGGAACATAGTATGTATTCAATATTTATTTCAAAAATAAAAACAACATGGATGGGCCGTGAAGGCATTGTTAGGCAAAGACAAATACCGTATGATAGCACTTATATGTGGAATCTTAAAAAGCCAAACTGGTAACATAATAAAATAATAATAATAATAATAATAATAATAATAATAGAGTAGAATGGTGGTTAACAAGGGCTAACGGTGGGGGGTGGAATGGGCAGGTGATGTTTAAGGGTACAAATAAGTTCTAGAGACCTAATGTGGAGCATAGTGATTATAATCAACCAATACTGTACTATGAACTTCAAAGTTGCTAAGAGACTAGATCTTAATTATTCTAAAAAGAAACCCTGGATTAGGCAATCACTTACATGGTTTCTTTTTTACAACTTTTCTTTGTATGCACAGCTTCCTTAGTTAGGCATCCTGAAGGGGAGGAAGGGCTGTGTGCTAATATTTGAGAAACAAAACCCCACCCTCAAACCCCCAAATGTCATGGTCCTTGACCGTGACCACAAGAGGCTGGATATTATGGAAGTTCTAGAATCAGAAAGACCTGCATTGAATCTGGGCTTCATTACTCTGTGACTTGGAAATGTGTCTTAATCTAAGTTTCTTCGTTGTGAAGGGGAAGCCTGTTTGTATCTACCACATAGGGTTCTTGTACAGATTCTGCGTGATAATGTATGCAAAGCACTTACTATGGGAGTGTCTGTGGGAAGTGGGCAATAAATGCAAAGTAAAATCATTTTAACTAGTTTCCCATTTTGAAGATTATCAAGAGTATCTTCTCTTGATAACAGCCATGCTTATTTTAACTTGAAGAGATAATTAAATTCAATTAAAAATAGCTTATTCCCAAAGTGAGCCATTGAGCTAGAAGTGAATTTTAATATTACCTTTTCTTTTGAATGTGTGGACAGTTTCTATGTGTTTAACTTCATTTCCCACTGTTTTCAACACATATATTTCTTCCCTTCACTTCATAGAGTCAGCACTTCAAGGTCATGGGGGCATGCTCAGGAGACCCAACTAAATGACAGTTTCAGGATCAGGAAAGTTTATCAGAGAAAATAGCAACTCACCTGGCCAGTGAGTTGTTACCCAAGCATAGCTTAGGGGTGGAGGGTCCTGGCCAGCATCACCCACAGGAGAGAGAAAGTTGGCCAGTGAGAGTTACCCAAGCATAGCTTAGGGGTAGAGGGTCCTGGCCAGCATCACCCACAGGAGAGAGAAAGTTGGAGAGCTGGGGGATTTGCAAGCCATTTGTTATGATTGGGGTTGAGGGAGAGGAAGGAGTGGCTCTAGGTAAGTATGGAGTCATTGGCAGGCATTAGGTCATAGAGGGTCTTGCTAGCACAGGAAAGAAAGGGCTTTCTAATAAGGGCAATGGAGAATCACGGCGGGGGGGGGGTGTTTAATAAGGCTGCTGATATGAGAAAGTGTTTTCTTTAGAATTATCTTTTTGACTACAGTGTGAAGAATGGGTAGGGAAAGAAAGACAAGAGGCAATGAGACCAGTTAGGGAGTTACTGCAATAAAGTTGCCAAAAGATGTTGATGGTTCACACAAACACAATGTTCTTGAGGATGGAGAAGAGTAGATGGATTCTAGAGATACTTTAGAGGTTAATGCATGAAACTCCATTATTTATTGGTTATAAGGAGTAAGAGGTGAGACATCCAGATTTAAGTAATTGGGTGATGTGGTATCATTAATTAAAGTAAGAGAGAAGGAGCATGCTTTGTGAGAAAGAAAATCAGTTTTGCACATAGTCTATCAAAACAAGATGAAAACCAGGAGTTGATAACACAAGAGAAGGCTTCCCTAGGAGAAAGGAATGACCACCAGTATCAATGCTGCCAAGATGTCAAATAAAAAAGATTATCAGGGAGATCTAGGTTTCAGTGAGGAAAAACAGGTTAAAGATGTAAAAGGGTGTGGTTTCCATGGAGAGAGATTTCTTGCAAAGGTTTGGGAGAGAGGGGAGCATAGATAATAAGTCTATGGAAAGTAAAACAGCAACATCAATAACATTTATGGTGTGCTTACCATGTACCTTGTAAAATGTTTTACCTGTATTACTGGAGTTGATAACTCTCATTATCCTGTGATTGACTGGAGTTCTGAAAGGTTAACGAAATTTGCCTAAGGTCACATAGCTAGTAAGTGAGAGTCAGAATTTGAACACAAACCTGTAGACTCAAAATCCTGCTCATCATCACCAGCTATGCTGCTGCCTAGATATCATGCACAAAACATTGTGAAGAGTAGAAGGTAAGTAACAAATGGCCACCAAGACCCAAGTCTTTGAGAGTCTAACCCTGTGAATTGCATCAGTTAGGGTAGTTAGGGTCCCTTGCAGGTTGCCTTCTGATTGCCTCCAGCCAATGGGACATTGGTGGGCAGGAGGAGGAAAGAGACATCTTTCCTGTTTTGGTGTCCCACATCTGGCAATAGCTGTCTACCTCTGGGCAGCCCCTCGTTCTTTAGGGCTATAGTGCTCACTGTGCTCTGGTAGAAGACTTACTTGATTCGTCCCTGAGGCCATAGCAGGGGGTAACTGCTTCCAGATATTGCTGGCCTCTTGGCACCTCACCATCCTTTGTTTATTCTCTTAACTATACCCACCCCTTTCTAAATAGGGGCTTCATTAGAGTCTCCCCATTTGAACCATCTGGAAATGAATCATTTCTCCTGCAGTGACTCTGAATGATAGAGACAGTAGCCAGGGGTAATGGGGACATGGGGATTGAAAGATTTAATGGGCAGCAAAGCCTATACACTCCATCACCATAAATAGCAGCGATGAGAGTCCTAACACCCACTCACGGTTGTTGGCACTTTACAATTTATAAAGTGCTTTCACATAAGTTATATCATTTGAGTCAAGAAATAATCCCAAATAGTAGGTGTTGTTATTTACACTTAGACAAACAAACTGAAACTCAGAAAAGTTGATTTGCCCAAGGTCTCCCAATGGACGGAGCTGAGCTTCTGAACCCAGACCTCTGGAGACCAAGGCCAGCATTCTTTCTACTACAACTTGTCTGCTTCCCATTAGTTACTGAGGTGACAGGATACCTTTTCTGTATACAGCCTCCTGCAGTGGGCAGGCAAAGAACATCTAAATCATGCCAGGAATCCCCAAGGACTCAGTGTGTTTCACACATAGCTAGATTCACATGAAACAAAAGTTCCCTCCACCTCCTGGGAGCTGTCTCACTGTGTTTCTTGAAGAAGACAAATAAAGTGTGCCAACTTCACCAACAGTATCAATATAGAATGGGAACTGATAAAAGGTCTCTAGGGGATGAAAATAACTGGACAAAGTACTAAAAATCACCCCACCATGCCAGGAGATCATGCTGATGATTGCATTGAATTTGTTCCCTTTTCCAACATGTTGGGCATTCCTCTATGAATGTTGTTTATTTCTTAAGATCCATCCTAGCTGAGTATAGTTTCAGATTTGAAAACGTCTTTTGACAGCCTCCTCTGTGCCAAAAGTTTTCACATGTATGATCTCATTTGAATTCCCATAGCAGCCCAGACAGGTGAGGTGTCTTTTCTCAAGGCCGTAGGACTAGTAAGAGGATGGAATAAAACCCAGGTCTCCTGGTACTTTTCAGAATATAAGTCTCTCAATTCTGTTGCTACTGGTCAGAAATCAGCTCCTGCAACTTCATGCCTATGTATGTATGTCAGTATGTATTTATTTATTTGAATTAAAATTGGCATAAAATATTACATTAGTTTCATGCATACAGGATAGTAATTTGACATTTTTATACATTATGAAATAATCACCATGATAAGTCTAGTTACCATCTGTTACAATATGAAGTAGTATTGTCTATATTCCCTATGCTGTACATTACATACGGGTAACTTATTTATTTTATAATTGGAATTTTTGCCTCTTAATCTACTTCACCTATTTCACCTGTTCCTCCAACCCCGTCCCCTCTGACAACCACCAGTTTGTTCTCAGCTCTGTTTCTCTTGTTCGTCCATTTGTTTTGTCTTTTAGATCTAACATACAAGTAAAATCATACAGTATTTGTCTTTGACTTATTTCACTTAGCATATATCCCTTAGGTCCATCCATACTGTTGCATATAGCAAGATTTCATTCTTTTTTTATAGGTGAGTAAAATTCCATTGTATATATACTATACTTTTTTTTTCCCCAATGTTTATTTATTTTTGGGACAGAGACAGACAGAGCATGAACGGGGGAGGGCCAGAGAGAGAGGGAGACACAGAATCGGAAACACGCTCCAGGCTCCGAGCCATCAGCCCAGAGCCCGACGCGGGGCTCGAACTCACGGACTGCGAGATCGTGACCTGTCTGAAGTCAGACGCTTAACCGACTGCGCCACCCAGGCGCCCCTATACTATACTTTTTAATCCATTCATTTATCAATGGACATTTAGTTTGCTTTTATAACTTGGCTATTATAAATAATACTGCAATGAACATGAAATGCATATATCTTTTCAAATTAGTGTTCTCATGTTATTCAGGTAAATACCCGAAAGTGACAGTGCTGGATTGTATGGTAGTTTCATTCTTTTATTTATTTATTCATTTATTTATTTATTTATTTATCTATCTATCTATCTATCTATTTTTTTTTTTTTTTTTAGGAATCTCCCTAGTATTTTACATGGTGGTTGTACCAATCTACATTCCCATCAACTGTGCACCAGGGTTCCCTTTTCTCCACATCCTTGTCCACACTTATTATATCTTGTCTTTTTGATAATAACCATTCTGACAGGTATGGTGTGGTAGCTCATCGTCATTTTGATTTTCATTTCCCTGATGATTAGTAATGTTGAGTATATGAATATATAGTATATTTTCTTTGCAAAATGCCTATTCAGATCCTCTGCTCATTTGCTAATCAGGTTTTTGTTTTGTTTTGTTTTTCAGTTTTATGGGCACTTTGTATATTTCCAACTCCTTATTGGATATATCATTTGCCAGTATCCTCTCTTGTTTAGTAGTTTGTCTTTTGGTTTTGTTGATAGGTTCCTTCATTATGCAAAAACTTTTTAGTTTGATACAGTCCCTCTTGTTTATTTTTCCTTTTTTGTTTCCCTTGCCTGAAGAAACATATCTAAAAACATATTGCTAAGACTGATGTTAAAGAGCTTACTGCTTATGTTTTATTCCAGGAGTTTTATGGCTCCAGGTCTTACATTTAACTCTTTAATCCATTTTGAGTTTATTTTTGCATATGATGTAAGAAAGTGATCTAGTTTCGTTCTTTTGCATGTAGCTATCCAGTTTTCCCAAACTTATTTGTGCAAGAGATTATCTTTCTTCTTCTTTCTTTCCATTTCCTTGGATGTGCCTAGGGGAAACTGAAAGGAGGATCAAGTTCATGGGGTTGGATCTGTTGATTCAGTCTAAGGGTGTGTGGAAAGGGCTCTGCTGAATAAATAGGGAATAAGGCTGATGGAGTGGAGATTTATATTGTCCAACACCCAAGTCTTCCCTTCGTCTTTCCCTAGATGCTTAGACAGAAAGGAAGAGGTCTAAACTTGTTTTTTCTTTTATTTTTGGGTTATGAGAAAATAGGCTTGGAAAACCTCTCCTCTAAAAGTAGCTCTTGAGAGGTGTTCTTACCCAGTTCTCCAGCCTGAGCAGAATAACTCCCAAAAGTGACTCTGACAATGACAATCAATAATACTAGCCATTATCCTTTTTATCATTGTTTACTGCCTAAATTATTGGAATAGTGTAATAGCCTCAGGGTTTATAATGTGAACTAATGAATGGTTCATCCAGGCATCATTCTTGATGGGAGTTGTCATTCTCTAAGTGTGACAGTAATGGCCTGAACATGACAGTGGCAATGGAGATGCAGAGACCCTTCTATTGAATAAACTCCTAGATGTTTAGCATGGAGTACAAGGCTTCTCAACTTGATCCAAACTTATGCTCTTGCTATGTAACCTGCTTATGATTCTCCTCCATGCATACTGAGCTACAGTTGCACCAAATTATTCAAGCTCCTTGAACACACCATACCTTCATGCCTCTGCGAGATTTTCCCATGTCAGACTTCCATCCTTTTCCATTTGAGCGATGTCTGTGTTTATTTTAGGACGCAATTCAAAAGTCATCTTTTCTTTGGAGCCTTCTCTGATTCTCTCCTCTCATTCCTACTGCTCTAGAGCTGATCACTCCTTTTTCTGTGCTCCCAAGGTATTGGCATCTTACCTTCAGTGCAGGGTTTATTACTTATAGAAAGCAAGCTATCTGTGTTCCTGACATTCTGATAAACTCTCTTCAAGGGAGATAGCTGTTCCAAAGTGGGCACTCAGTGGAAGCTGATGCCTGGGTAAGGGATTGGATCCTAATTCTGCATGTGGAGGATTCTAGTGTTCGATAATTCTCTGATCCTCACAAAGCATTCCAGATTGTGGCTATACAACGACAATTTATATCTTTGCCTTCAGATAGGACCAAACTTTGGCTTGATGCCTAACAATATCGTGGACATAAATTAACAGTGAAGCAATTTACAGTCTGTCATGTCTTATTGCTTAATGAATTTGTCAAAAATCATATTACTCTGAAAATTATGGCAAGCAGGGTCCATGGGGCTTATGTCTTTAAGAGCAAGATTGCTCTGGCCTCATTCAAGCAAAACTGCTTCACTACTTTCGTCTTTTTAATGCGGACACCAGAATCTCTGAGCACTTCTGTTTATTTATCAAATCTCTATTGACTTTCACTTTGCATTAGGACTACCA
Organism: Lynx rufus; assembly: GCF_022079265.1. Classification (NCBI taxonomy): domain Eukaryota; kingdom Metazoa; phylum Chordata; class Mammalia; order Carnivora; family Felidae; genus Lynx; species Lynx rufus. The sequence continues at coordinate 172,954,881 of NW_025814834.1, forward strand.
GGGATGACCTTGGCCAGTTTGCAAATCCTCAACCCCAGTGCACCTGCTGTCAGAGCCAAATAGGATTTAAGAGTCTCTTAAACTCCTGATTCTATGCTAATATGATGTCATCCATTTCTGGCTTAGGCTCACCCCAGACTTTATTACTCATTTTTTGAACAAAGCCAAGCCTTGTCCTCTATTATAAGGGCACCAAGAAGAACCCCCTTTTAGTTCTGCCTCAACTTCTCCATCCTCTTCCTCTTTCCCCATTCATTTGCCCCCCAAATCTCTCTTAATGGTTGTTCCTCTTTGTTTCTTAGAATATGAGTTGTTTTGAATGACGCTATTTCAGAGGGTAAAGAAACTTGGGTTTCTCTAGGTACTACTGTCCTCATTTGTGCAATGAGATTAACACTAACTCATTGGACTAGTGTGAAGATTAGAGTGCCCCGGCATCCATCCATCCATCCATCCATCCATCCATCCATCCATCCATTTATCCATTTAGAACACATTCATTCATGTTGTAAACAATGTCTGAGAACTTAAAATGGGTCAGGCCCAGTGCTTTATTTAGAATGCATAGCCAAACTTTAGACTCTACTGTCAAGGACCTTTGAGTCTACTAGGAGGATGGACAAATTAAAAAAAAAATAGCTAAAAGCTAAGATGGGAAGTTGAGTGATTGAGACATGCTCACACAAGATGGCAGTTTCATAGTGATTTTCACAGGCCTCCCAGGAGGTGTGTGGAGGGCTGCCAGGGCTCTGTCCTGGAGGGACAACTGCCCTTAGGTTTGAGGCCATAGTTAATACTCAAAAATGGTGATGGTGCTGCCGGTGGGAGCAACAGCACTGGCAATAGCAGTTTTGACTGTTGTTCTCATATTTCTGTCAGTTTCTCTCTCTCTATTCTCTGTTCCTCTTTTTGTAAGGCTCTCTTCTCCACATTTCTTCATTTCTCCTTTTACACCTTGTCTTATAATTCTTTTGGGAACATGTAACTATGGATTAACTGATGGCCGATTAAAACACAATTGGATCTTTTTATTATGTGTTTTTCCTAAGGAAAAATTGCCCCAGTGGCACCTGAACATATGGAAGAGCCACGGCTCAGTTGCAAACCAGTGGGGGCTGCCCCATGAAGGTGGCAGATGCCCCCGGGCAGCTCCCTGGCTCATCCTGTGATCTGTCTGGTTGGCCAAATGGAAGCAGGCCAGCCACCTAACAGTTAACTGGGATGCTTTTTTTCCCCATTTCATTTCAATCTCTTTGTTCCATGCAACCAAAGAGCTAATGCCTGGCGAATTTATTATGACCCATTGTTTGGCTCGTGGAATAAACCGATTCTTCCCCTTTCTGTGTTCTGACTCCCCCCTTTGTCTGCAATTTTATTTTATGGTTCTTTTTGTACACATCCAACACATGCTGAGGTTATTGAAAAGCACAAATTACACAGAATTCAATTTGCATATCTATTGAGGGTCCAATCCCAGAGTCCTTAGTCAGGCAAAATGCCCGTTGACTCTTACCTCCTTTACTCTGCTCCTTCTTGGCACCAAAACCTGCAGGCTGCCCCTCTGCTGCTTCTAGCAGACCTGGCAAGTGGCCTTCATGGAGGTTTTAAGCAGAGTCACACCGTAGAGGACAATGAGTTGGGTTTTTGTAAACTTCCAACAAAGTCACTCAGAGTATCTTAGTGGACAAGGTAGAGAAAGAGAGGTCAGATGACAGCCAGGTGGGGTCAATTTAGTACCGGTGTGACCGAGAAAGTACAGGTGTTAGAGTCACTCAGGGTTATGTATGAATCCCTGCTGTGTCAGTTACTTGCTTTAAATTTTTTTTTTTTTTGTTTTGAGATAGCTGTCGGTTCACATGCAGTTGTAAGAAATTATAGAGAAAGAGAGTTCATGTAACTTATACCTGGCTTCTCCCATCATTTGCTTTTGACCCTGGGAAAGATACTTAATCCATCTGTCTCATTTTCTTCACCTGTAGAATGGGAGAAATAATATTACTTACCAAATTAGATTGTTTTGAAGAACATCTGAAATAACATCTATGAGATAACTTAGGATAGTACTTGTACCTGTACAAGTGCCTATACCATAGTATTTGTAACCTAGTCCCCAGTAAACAGATATTCCTCTCAGAAATAAGTGATGGTGGCTAAACAATTCTGATCATTGAGAAATATTAGTCTGGAGAGAGTCTCTAGCAGCACATTCATAGTTTTGAGCTAAATTCAGTCATGAAAAATAGCATATGTATTTAAATTTTGTTGTAAGAGTGATATTTTTTTTGTAGAAACATTTAAAAAAGAGAATAATATAAAATAAAATAACCTAGAATTCTAATAGCCAGATAAACTTATTGCTAACATTTTGTTGTTTTTCCCTCATAGGTGTATTTTAAACAACAAAAAATGTGATCATACTTCTCATAGCCTTTTGTAACCATTATTTTAGGGTTATGTGATATTGTACAGTAAGGAGGATCTGAATGATTATAACAGTCCAGGCAGAAATGTGTTCTCCTATTTTACAGATGAAGGTATTGAAACTCAAAGAGTTAATTTACTTGCCCGAGGCCAGAATTGGTAGAGCTAGGTGTTGGCTTCTTATCACCAAATGTTATGCTTTTTAAATTTTCCATACCACAGATTTTTATTGGTGAATCTAAGAAGAATCAGTACAAAGTAAAGAAGTTGGACCTTCAAATCCAAGTGGACAAAAAACCCCATTAGCAGATGGACTTTTTCTAAAATATCTATCAGAAAGACTTGAAGCAGCATCCTCGAAATATTGTCCAAAAATCACTGACTCCAGAATTTTTGGTGGGGGAAATTATTAAAAATTCAGGTTCTTGAGCCCCACCATAGATATACTGAATTAGGATCTCTAAGTTGGGGCCCAGAAATCTGGATTTCTAACAAATACCTACATGATTAGCATCACACCAAAGTTTGAGAACCAGTGGTTAAGAGTTTTCATGAAATTGGGGTTTAATATAAATTGGCAGGGTAATATTCCTGAAAAGATAAAGAGGTCTTAATGTGAGCCAAATTTATATTGATCAAGAGCAAACACACCTACACTGTTGAAGTCACTGTAGTGCACACATTTGCAGAGAAAAGTAATCAGCATGGTGGGTATATTTGATACAGTTCCAGGCATTGTTACTGCTCAGGCTGGAGTACAGAAAACTTATATACAAAATAGCACTGCTCTTACCCAGTTACAGGTAAGTGATGATATTTGCAATTTAGTACACAACAGCATTCAGCTTTTAGGAAATCAGAATTGGACATTAAATTTGAATAGCACAGTCTAGATTCCTGCTTTGAATTATTATGCTAAACAACTTTTGTATATGTTGACTAAATTAGTCAAATAAAGGGCTTATAGTAATGACTATTGTTTTCTTGGATCTAGTAAAATTTGGCTTCCATAAAGTATATTCTTTTTTTTTATTAAAAAATTTTTTTAATGTTTATTTTTTTTTAAAGAGGGAGAGACACAGTGCAAGTGGGGGAGGGGCAGAGAAAGAGGGAGACACAGAATCTGAAGCAGGCTCCAGGCTCTGAGCTGTCAGCACAGAGCCTGATGCAGGGCTCAAACCCATGAACTGCAAGATCATCACCTGAGCCGAAGTGGGACGCCCAACTGACTGAGCCACCCAAGTGCCCCAGTATATTCCTTTCTCATAAGAATGAAGCTTATTGACAGCTTTTTTTTTTTTTAAGACTAGAATGAGGGTAGGGCCTTTATGGTAAGACCAAGCATTTAAAAATTATGTTGAAGCCCTTCACTTAAAGGAAGGTCAGTCAAATATTCCTTAAAGATAGAAAAATAATGGATCATAATAGAAAAGATTGATAAGTTGAACTTCCTTAAAATTAAGAATTTTTCTCAATTTAAACCCCATTAAGCAAAGGAATATACAGTTTTCACACTTGGATAAGCTGTGTACAATGCACACCTATAGAAAGAACTTATTCAGAATGCACAAAAATTCATCTAAGTCAACTAAACAGCAGAAAACAACACAATTAAAAAATGAGATAAATACTTGAACAGCTTTTTCATAAGCAAGGATAAATATTTGAAAAATTACTCAAAGGGCTTCCGGCAGATAAGCTATTACATCTGTGTTCTATGGCCTTAGTGCATGACTTGGACCAGGGCTGATATGCAGATGGCATGAACTGCATCAACCTTGCAAGTTGTTCATTTTGTGAATGCCACCCTAACTTCAGTCCAAAGGACAATAAGCCTTATGGAGGGCTCGATCACTGCTTAACACAAGACAGAAATTCCTCACAGTCAAAGATGACATGAACTGCTCCTGAAGTAACTGAATTCCCATCAGTGGGGATGTCAAGTTTTCTGGACAAGTTCTTGCAGATGCTTTGAAGAAGATTTGAGTATCAGTTGAAAGCATGGACAAGATTTGTGATCTTCAAGCTATTTTCTTGTTTATTGTTACTGGCAGATCCATTTCTCAATGGAAATATTAGATAAGGGCTCAATCCATAAAAGAGATAAAAGAAATGCTAAGATGGGGTGTCAGGGCTTCCTCCTTACACTCCCCTGCAGAGGCCAGCAGTACAGTTGGAAAACCTAGGACTGGGGACCATATGTTCTCTGTAGCAGGGCAGTACAGGCTCTCATCTTGGAGGCACCTGTGGAAGTCTTTCTCTAGCAGGAGGAAGGGCTGTCATACATGGGATGAATGGCAACTCCCCTCCACTATCCCAGATTTAAAATCTATATATTTAAACATCTATGTTTAAAAACACTGTGCTCAACAGTAACAAAGCTGATCATGCTAAAGTAGGAAGGAATGGAACAAATTAACAATAAGTTCTTGTCCCTTTCCACAAGCCCTGCTCCCTAACTTACAGGGCCATTGTAAAAAATGAGTAACTATATATGTAAGGAAGGACCATGACTCTGCCAAACTTGGTTTAAAATGCATTATTGTATTCCTATTGTAATCCTTGAGAGGCAGCTGTTGTAAACCCCCTATGTTATAGTTGAGGACACTGAGGTCCAGCATGTGAAAGCATCCTACCCATGGCAGTCATTGGCAGCTCTTCATAAAGGAAATTGTTGACACTATGTAGAGGTGAGGGGTGAGGGGACTGTGTTCTTCTGTAATGTCATTGGTGAAGAAATGTACCATGATTTAGGTAAGATAGAAACACAAGAAGGGTCTCAGGAGTAGAGCTGTTTGATAAATACAATGGGTCTAGGATAACCTTGTGGCAAGGATGATCTCCTCTTGTGTGCATTTATGGAGTTCCTGCCCTGAGTACACACTCTGCCAGTCACTGGAGAGACAGCCAATAGCATACAGTTTCTGCTATTAGAGTCCCCTCAATACTTGCAAAATCAGTTTACATTTACACTTTTTGTAGATTCTGCTTCCTTCCTCCTGCCTCCTCCTTTTCTTCCCTCAGTTACCGGCCTGTGAAAACACTGCCAAGATAGAGTGTGGATATTCTGCCTCCTCTCCTTCTCACACTTTGCCTTTTTCCTGGTAACAATTTCTTATATACTTACTATGTGCCAGACTTTGTGCTGCACACTTTATGTAGACCATCTAATTTAGTCTTCATAACAACACTGTAGGATGTTTAATGATCCCATTAAAAAATAGATCTGGGATGTTGATTTGTTCTACATAGCGTGTCACGGCCAGTAAATGTTCAAGCTGGCTTTCATGCCTGGATCTTTGGTCTTGAAGTATACCACCCTTCACATGATAAAATAACTGCCTCTATATAGCATGCATATGTTTGCTGTTGACATTGATAATTACTTTGGTAGACATTAAGAATAAAAGGTTAACGGCTTTTGGAAGTCATATTTTAAGAGAGTCTATGTGCTATAGTATGGAAATTATAAGTAAAGGTCATATGTCTAGGAATTATTTATCTCATAGGCAAAATTAGGAATGGGTACTTACATGCTATCATTGTTAAGAGCCTGTAGTTAGAAAAATTGGATTTGAGTCTTGCTTCTACCATTTAATTGATGTGTGACTTTGGAGATTTTATTCAATTTTTATTTACTTATTTTCTGAAAGAGAGAGAGAGAGAGGACACACAAGTGGGGTAGGGGCAGAGGGAGAAGGACAGAAAGAATCTTAAGCAGGCTCCACACCTAGCATGGAGCCTGACTTGGGATCGATCTCATGACTGTGAGATCATAACCTGAGCTGAAATCAAGAGTCAATTGCTCAACTGAGCCACCCAGGTGCCCTTTATTTATTTATTTATTTATTTATTTATTTATTTATTGAGACAGAATGTAATTTTTATTATCCTCATCTGTATAATGGGAATAATAATAGTGTCTTACATATGGTAATTACAAGGATTTGAAGCACAGCATAATTCCTGGTGTGTAGTAAGTGCTTATTATTATTACTATTATTATTACTATGATTGAGATGTTAATGTTTTTCAGGTACTCTCATGGGTCTAGTAGAGGGTGCTGTCATTTTTTTTTATGCTCCATCAGTGTAGCATGAGTGGAAATTTCATGAGTTATTCCACACTGTTAGAAGGAGATGTTTTCTCCCTATGACTTGCTCTAGGCAAGTTTTTAGTTTCCTTTTTTTATGGAATTGCTCTGTCTCTGGAGAGGTGTCAAGACTTCATGAAAAAAATTAGGAATAACTGGGGATGACCTATTCTTTTTTCCTCTTGGGGAAAAGCAGGACCACTCTCCTGCAGTGAACTTTCCTTCTGCTTAGCCACACTGTGAGTGTCACCTGAGCATACCTGTCCTGGCTCGCCATGCTGTAATTGAGTCTACGTTACCAGATTTTTGTTTTCAGTGCTAGAAAAATCATTTTGATTCACCTACTAGCTTACATACTCCAACCTATCAGCACAGGCACTGAAGTTGGACTTTGACCTTCACCTTCTATTCTTATTATTATTCTGCTTATTCTTAAATGCATTCAGGACTCAGGAGAGGAGGGGTACTATTTATTCCAGGTTCCCTCGGAGACCCCCAACAACACTTTTCAGTTAATTTAGCAATAATTTATTAACAAGTCTAGTGAGACCTACATTGCAAGGTGCTGTTAAGTCTAGGCTGTAAAGGGCTTACAGTGACGTGGCAAAGTCAGGACTTACCCTTGGAAGCCCATGGCCCCAGATGACAAGTGGGTTGTACAGTCAAGACAAGAAAGGACAAAAAGAGGAATCGGTATGGGCTAGGATGGAGTTGGAGGAGAAGTGAGCCTTGAGATGAGGTCTGGAAGGATGGAGATAAGATCAGGTAGTTGAAGAATATTTGGCAGGCCTTTCAGGGAGGAAGGGAAATGGTACTAGCATCAATGAAATGGCTGAGCTCTGGCGTTTGAGAGATTGTGATTACTGTCCAAACAGGATATGGACCTTGTATAGCAGTGGGGTCCTCAATTTGTAATATACTCACTGAATGAACTTGGGCAAGTGAATGCTCCTCTATGAACTATGGTTTCATCATCCTTAGAACGAGAACAATAACTTTGCCTTTGCCTGGCAGTTGTGAGATATTACTGAGACAATGGATAGAAAGCAACCAGCTCAATGCCTGGCACATATAAAAGCTTAATACATTTATTTGTTATGACAAGAGTAACCACAGTGCCTGTAAATGAAGTGGCTTGCCTGCAGTTAGTGTCACCTATGCTTTCTATAAAATCATGTCAGAATTCTTTGAGCTCTGAAAACAAAACCCCCTAATTCTTAAATGGATATACTCATTGTTCAGTAGACCAGAATTCAACCTTTAACTTGTAGTCGCAAAATTCTTTAAGCTCTCCTCTTTCTTCAATTATTCATTTTCACTAAATTTTTAATAAAAGAAATGTAAATACAGAACTGGCATGACCAAATTACAGTTCTGATGTTTTGTACCAATTATTACATGTAGGTTTTAAATATTAAATACCAGGGTTACTAAGGAGGATTTTATGAAATCAAGTCTTGCTAGAGGTTTCCTCTGCCTCAATTTCTTATTATAGGTGTTCTATCAAAGTCCCATTTCCTGTCAGCAGTTCAATTGCTTATTTTTTGTATGTTTTGGAATAGTTTAAACATAAACATTAGGTGAAATAGCCATGTCCTTAGACAACAGATAGTTTACAACTGGTAGAATAACAAGTATTCCATAGGAAATAAAAAACAGTTCTTGACATGCAATCAGAACCAGATTGCAACTTGAAGAATACCACCCTGCCATTTCACATGGGCCACCCCAATGATAGTGGTGGACTGTCCAAATCACCCAGTTGGTGACCATTGCCATCTATATTCAGGTGATTTCCAAATCTATGTCTTCAGGCTAGGGCTGTCTTCTCTGCCCCACATCCACTTGCTCAGCTCTTTAATGGGCTTTTCCACCATGACATCTCAATTGCCTTAATTAATATGCTCCCAAAGAAATGTAATTCTTTCTCCCAACATCTCCTTTCCCCTGTATCAGGAAGTAAATGGCATGACCATCCATCCAGTAGCCAACAAAGTCACAGTCAGTCACTCCTGGGAGTCACTCTTTGTAGCATAGTATTGGTGATATTAGTAGTTAAGAACATGGACTCAAAGGGACAATGACCCATTCATTAGCTGTGGGACCTTGGGTAAGTGACTTAACCTTTCTGTGTCATATTTATCTCATTTATAATACAAAAATGATAGTAGTTCTAATTTCATAGGTTTGGTGTGATGACTGAGTTAATATTTCCAAGTGCTTAGAACAGTGCTTGGCACATAGTAAATGCTACGTAAGCATTTATTAAATAAATAAATCACACGTAACATTCCCTGAAAGGCTATTAAATTCAGCCTCTCCATCTCCATGAAGTCTCCCTTCATTCAGACTCTACCTCCTTTGGAATAGTGCAGTGATTTTCATTTTCTCAATGAGCTTCTGCCCCTCGTCTTGTGTCTCTTCAGTCTATACTCCCCATGACAACCAGAATGACATTACTGAATGCAGAGCAGATTGTGTTTCTCCCTTATATACAACTTTGAGTGATTTTTCAGTGTCTTACCCAGGCTAACTTGGTTCTTCATAGTCTGGATCCTGCCCTCATCTCCCGCAGCCACCCTCCCTCCTTGTCACTAAATATGACAAACAAATTCCGTTTCCCTAAACTTGTCTCCATTTACTCTGATTCCTGTTGGTAGAACTCTCCTCTCTGCCTTATTTATCTTTAGATCCAGCTTAAGCATCCCTCTCTGTCTCTGAAGACTCCTTGATTCTTCCACCAGGAAGAATTCCTTCCCTTGTGTTTCCTCTGTATAGGTGGTTATCATTGCACAATGACCCTTATGCATTTATTTGTTTGCACATCTACCTCCCCCCCCACCAAAATGTGAGCTCCTGAGGGCATGCAATGTTTCTCTGTCTCACTCAAACTTAGTTTTAATTAACTTTTTTTGTTTTATTCTAGTAACTTTCCCAATGTCTGACATAGGGTAGATGTTTAATCAACATGCATTGAGTAAATAAAAAATAAACTGAGTGGCATCTTTTTTTAAAAAAATTAATGTTTATTTATTTTTGAGAGACAGAGAGTGAGCAGGGGAGAAGCAGAGAGAGAGAGGGGGAGACACAGACTCCAAAGCAGGCTCCAGGCTCTAGGCTCTGAGCTGTCAGCACAGAGCCCAACGCGGGGCTCAAACTCATGAGCCATGAGATCATAACCTGAGCCGAAGTTGGATGCTTAACTGACTGAGTCACCCAGGTGCCCCATGAGTGGCATCTTATTGATCACTTAATCCTTAATTTTGTAAATGAGAAAACAGATCTCAGAGAAGTTAGTTATCTTGTTCTAGGTTACCCAGCTGGTCAGCATTAGAATCTAGACTAAAAATATCTTTCTAGTATTTCTCATTACAACACAACCTCAGTTATTAAGGCCCTTTTGGATCAATTACACAATTTTAAATTCTCAAGTGAGGAAGCTAAGTGCTCCCTGACCCCATTCTCCTAATGTATTCCCATTAGAAATACCTTTCTTGATACCCTGGATTCAGACCCTGTGGTCATGAATGTTAGCTTAATCTCTAAATCACTTAGGGTTTCTATGGAAAGCCTACTTTCCAGGCACTGGAAGTGACCTTTATTCTTCAGCATTTTAATTAGGGTTGGGGTTGTTGCATCAGGCCACTTTTTGAAATTTAAATATGGGAACTCTTTTAAGGAGAATTATTTTGTCCTTGAGAAACTGCGTGTGTGTGTGTGTGTGTGTGTGTGTGTGTGTGTGTGTGTTGAGCAGGGGGGTAATAGGTTACTTGAAAGAATGGTTCAGAGATGAGAACTTGGGGATGCCTTGAGTTTTGCGTTCTTGTTGAAAAGTCATCAGAAAAGAGTAAGGTCAATTCTGAATTCTGCCAAGTTTTGCCTTCCGTGCTGCAGAATGAAATGAGGTAATGTACTTTATGAACTGTGAAGATTACAGAAATGTGAGGCATTTTTAGAATCATTGATTTATAGAAAAGGAAAGCCTTTAGAAATGATGTAGCCCTCCCACTTCCTCATTTCACAGAGAGGGGAAGTGACTTTCCCAAGGTCGTAGCTAGAAGGTAGCCAAGCTGGGCCCTGCTCTCTCCCCAGCCCATAGCTTGCCTCTCTCCATAGGTACTCTATAATCTCACCAAATAATGTGGCCCTGAAAGGGCTGAACTCTCCATTCTTCTGTGCTTTTGCAAATGCTATTCCCCATGCCAGGATTCCTTGATTTTCATGATGCCTTGGATACCTCCTCATCCTCAACTGACAGTGCTCTAGTCTTCCAGCTCTGTACTCCTAATGTCTGGTCACAATACAAAACATGTAGAAGACAGCCCTTCCCTTAAAGACATTTACAGTGAGCTATTTCCATTTCAAAGGAGGTCCCTTGAGTACAAGTTCCCACTCATAGTTGTGATCCCAACTGGAGATGTTTTAGGTGGTGGGAGATGGAATTAGGGCACAGAGAAGGTCCTCATAGACACATGATCCTCTTGGTCCTTTCCAAATCACGCCTCATAGACCACGTCCTATGATATTTAAAATCAGGGAGTTTATAGGAAGTAGATATCTTGGGGCTTCAAAACTGCCTGAAATATCTATCAGAAAAATGTTTGCTTCTCAAAGAGAGATGGAGTTGCAGAGGAAGACTTAGAATCAAGGAAAACCTTTCTTACCAGGGATAAACAACCATAGATGGGTGTGCATCCCTGAGGAGGTAGAGATCTCCCTGTCCCCTGGAGTGTTCAAATACGGCAGCAAACAGGGCTGAATCACATGACCTCCAAGCTTCCATCTGGCTCTGAGTTCCTCGATTCAATGAAAGAGTTTCCATCTCATCTCCAGTATTTGCAGCTTGAAGTCTTAATCCACAAGGTGAAGAGGAGAGTTGTTTCTGTGAACCTCTATAGATGTGTTAGTTTAATCAAGATTGGAACGACCAAATGAAGATTTCTTGAAATGTTAAAAAAGGTCATCATTATGGTGTGTGTGTGTGTGTGTGTGTGTGTGTGTGTGTGTGTGTGAGAGAGAGAGAGAGAGAGAGAGAGAGAGAGAGAGGAGAAGCAGCAAATATAGATATATCATTTATTTTTTCTTTTTTTCCTTCATCTTTTCCACCCACTGGTAATGCTGTAGAACCCTTCAATACACATATATTGAGCACAGATTCTGTATCCCAGCTTCAAAGCTAGATTTTGGGGTATAGATTAAAAAATGAATAAGATTTGAACACTTTCCAGTTTGCTTAGCTTAGTGGGAAGAGAGAGAGAGAAAGGAGAGCCTCTCTACTTAGCCCTCAGCTGTTTCAGTGTCTCAAGGTGTCCCTAAAAAATATACTCATTTTCCCCCATCTTTAATGAATTCCCATGTCCACATATTTATTTGGAGTCCACGTGCAGGACTTAGTCCCAGAAAGAAATAGATGACATACTCAAACTAGGCGATGGGGGTAGAATTGAATAAAAGATTCGTTTACAGAGGTATGGATAGGTTGTATGGAAGCCACAAGAAAAATACAGTGTCTGGGACTATTAGCAGCTGGCTATTTTTACCCTTGTGTGTGAGGGATAAAAGGAGAGAGCAGTTAACAGAATCTAATGGTATAGAAAATGGTATGGAGAGGGCTACTTGGCAGGAGTTGTGACCTTCTGCCAAGGATACAGCAGCCTGCAATGACTGCAGAGGAGAAAGATTGAGATGACTCTTCTTTCTCTCAGATCTTCGAGATGCCCTCCATTGCTTGACTCAACTGGTGGTCAGGTAGGAAGCCCTTTGATGGAGTCTGAACAGGTCGGGCTCCCAGGGCACACAGCTAATGATGAGGGGTCAGGTGTGGATCTGAGGGAACAAATCGGAGATAGATAGTTCATTATACTGGATAAAATAAGCCTTCCAGGGCACCCGGGTGGCTCAGTCAGTTGAGCTTCTGATTTCGGCTCAGGTCATGATCTCGCAGTTAGTGGGTTCAAGCCCTAGGTTGGGTTTTGCTCTGACAGTGTGGAGCTTGCTTTGGATTCTCTGTCTCTCTCTCTCTGCTCCTTACCCACCCCCATCTCAAAAATAAATAAATATTAAAATAAGGCTTCAGTCCTACAAAGACATGCTCAGGGGCTCCTCACTCTACACGCTCAAATACCTACACGCATCCTTCTATCACTCCAAGTTTATGAGAATTTGTTGGTGTCAAGAGACTGTATGAAAGACATCATCTACTGCGTTTTCATCACAATCATGCCTCAAAGTAGGTGAAGAGACAGAACAAAAAGGAGAATAAAATCTCTCTGTCTCCAAAGTGCCTGTAGCATGCTGAATTTCTGAGCAGTATGAGCACATTGGCTTTGGGAAGTATCCTCAGGAGATAAACTCTCCTCTGCCTGGACATCCTTCCAACCCTCACCTACCTGACCAGCCATGATTCTTCACCCCTGACTCAGGTTGGTTTTATCATGCAGGAAGTCTTTATAGAACCTTCCAGCTGGTCGTGTGTCCCTCTCTTATGATCCCTTACATATACTGGCCTGGCTTCTCATGTGGCACCAACCGTATTGAATTTAATCATCTTGATTATTTTCCCTGTGAGGCTGTTAGAAATTTGAGATCAGGGATCATTTCTTTTTCATTTCTCTGTCTGTAAACACACAGTGTCTGCCATGCACTAGGGCTCAGTAAATATTTCTTGAATTATTGAAAAATAAAGACTTCATCTATAACTAAAGAAGATCAGGTGGAGGAATGCTAGGAAGGTACAGAATATCCTTTATTTTTCAATGTTTCAGGAATATTCACATTCAGGAAACCTATTCAAATAGGTTCTGTAACCAGATAAGCCAAAATGATGTCATGAAAATCCCACTGTTATCATCCATGAGAACACCATCCCATTGCAGTTAATGGAAATAAATGTACCATTTAGTACTTTAAATCACGAAGCAACATAACTGACTTCTATTTGCAGTGACCTTCTGGTGCCCTCATTATTTTCTCACTGCGGATGTCTGTGCCTGATCTTGTTGATTCAGCATAAGGGGGTGCATCCAAAAGGCATAGGTGAGGTGCAGAGAGGTGGTGGAGTCAGGGAAGGAGGAATCTGGAGTCACCTGAAGACTGGAGAAGGACTACCCATGATTCTTTACTCTCACCTGCATGTCTGACCTTTAGTACATTCATTGCATTGCTGTGCTTTGCACAACTCCCCACTAGACCATGAGCATCCTGAGGGCTAGTATCACATTTAGCTCATTTCTAGGTCCTCAGTGCCTGGTATAAAATTTTGGACATAGGAGGTTCTCCATGTGTGCACTATGTAAATGATGAATGAATGAATGAATGAATGAATGAATGAATGACTAGCTTTTTCTGACCTCTACTCTGGATTCAAAACAATGACTGAAGGGGTGAGAGAGGGAGTTAGGACCCTGTGAAGAACATGACGATTGAATTTGGGAGGGAGAACCCCCAAACAAAGATCTTTTGTTTTTTATTTTTTTTCCGGTACTATTCCTTTCTCTCTGACAGCCTTCTTGCTTCCTCTGTAGTGACACCCATCATGGTTAAGCCAGGCACCATAAGCACTATATTTGGTTCAATGTGATAGCCTCAATGCTTTGTACAGACATTGGCACATCATTGTAACTCAATGAGTATTTTTTTAATAAGGTTAAAATCTCTCTCTGGGCTTTGATTCCGCCTCTCATACTTGGCCCCTCCTATCTCTCTTGCTTCCACTTCCAACGCTGCATGCACACCCTGAGCTGTGTCGCCCCACGGACATTCCAAAGTGAAATAGGAAGGGGGCTAGCTCTTATGCTGTTTAAATTTTCCATTTTATAGACAAGCGAACTGAGGCCTCAAAGGGAAAAAGAGTCTAAAGTCACAAGAGTTAGTACCAGGCTTGGCATTAAAAAAAATGAATCTCTTGTCTCCCTTGTTTGCCATCATATTATGACCCCAAAGTTCAGCTTTGTGGTTTAGTGGCTTTCAACTATTTTTGTTTTTTAACTAGGAAACTCTTTTTTCTTATCCAGAAGCTCAATGTGTAGGATGGGCAGAGTCAGTGCTGCTCTAGTTAAAGTAGCACTGGAGACACTCCTCCCAAAACTCAAACACAAACAGTAGGGTGCCTGGGTGGCTCAGTCAGTTGACTTCTGCTCAGGTAATGACCTCGCAGTTCATGGGTATGAGCCCTGCGTTGGGCTCTGTGCTGACAGCTCGGAGCCTGAAGCCTGCTTCGGATTCTGTGTCTCCCTCTCTCTCTGCCCCTCCCCTGCTCACTCTCTGTCTCTCAAAAATGAATAAATATAAAAAAAATAAAAATAAATTAAATCTCAGCCTACTTGAGAAATGGCAATAGAGAGACAAGTCTGTAATATTCCATTCTGAAATTGTAGAATAATTTAGCATTCACGTTGTTCACAAGTGTTATCTCTATTCATTAATGAAAAATCCTGCAATGTAGATGTGATTGATGGAGAGACTCTGGGGAGACTCAGAGAGGTAACATGATTTTTTCCAAGTCATCCCAGCAAGTTTGCCACAGAGCTGGGACTCAGAGTAGTCAATTCCAGTTAGGGCAATGTTTATTAACTATATTCATGAAGACAGTCCTAACAGCTATAATAAGTAAACTTCTAAATCTTAATGGTTAATACTACAAACGATTTTTTTTCTTGCTAATCGGAGAGCCCAGTGTGTATGCTTGTGGTTAGTGGGTCTTTCCTAGGCAATGATTCAGGGAGCCAGGTGCCTTCCATCTGTGGTTCTACAGTCTTAAGTGCACAGCCCCCGTGTTACCTGTGGGTCATCTCTATTCCATTCAGTTGGAAAGGAGGAAGCACATGGAGGGTTACATGAGGAACAATTTTCTGGAGCAGTTCTGGAAATAACCCACACCATCTACCATTGGTCTTAGACAATCGCATGACCGTGCCTGACCGCAAGTGGGCTAGGAAATTTACTGTGTGCCTGGTAAGTATGGAAATGGACATCATAATCTGCCACATTAGTATTGTGAGCACCTTGAGGACCAGGGCTGCGTCTTATTCATCTCTCTGTAGTGCAAATTGCTTTTGTATGTGTTGAGAATCATATGTTGAGAACCTCCCTCAGCTGTTGTTGAAGTGTCTTCTTTCTGTTGGTGAGATGGAGTGTGAGATCCTTATTCCTCTCTATTCTTCTGGGAGCAGCCTACCCCCACCCCCTTTCATACGGATACAGCTGGGTTTGCCATATTGTTGAACATAACCTTGCTTTTTTAGACACAGCTGATTGGTACAAGAGTAGGTACCACCCCAAGCTGAACCAAATAGAATGCTTCATAGAAGACTCTGGGATTTTTCAAGCTGTGGGCTCACTTCTCTGGTGCAAGAATCTGTGTGATATGAGGCTCAGGAGTCGTGGGTAGTCACATTTTTCACTTTGCAGAAGGCAGTCAGCAGGGATCGACAAGGAAGCCAGCAGTGCAAAACCAGGGAGGTGCAAAAACAAGATGAGACAAGTCCTTATGGTTCATATTCTTATTCTAATTGCTCCAAGGTCCAATTACAACCATACATTCCTGCAGTTTGGTTCAACACTTCCACCTATGTGAGATAACCCAGTACCCTTCCAATATATTTTCTCTTTGCCTGAGCTAGTCTGAGTTGGGGATACATCTAAAGCAATCACAGATGACCTGATCATGTAGTTTGACAGCTTAGGGTGAGCCAGAACAGGACTCTGCTGCCCTCCAGAAGGGCTTTCTCAGTTCAGTGGGTTGTAGTGGGCTCATTCTCCTCCCTGGAGTCCTTTCCACCCCCAGTGGAACTCCTATAGGAGGATATTGTTCCTGAATATTCTAAGAAAATTTTCTGTGTGGTTGCATGGTAGACTTTCCCTTTGTCTTTCATCTGCCTCACGTAAACCAAAACACTTGATTGTATTTCCAAGTATATTGAAGGTCTTATCTGGAAGCTGTGGGCCAATGAGGGCTCTGGTCCTGGGCTTAGTCCCATCTCCACCAGATGATCTGTGACGTCCCTTCCTACTCTGAGCCATGTACAAGTGTTACATGGGAACATGGAAAAATTATGATTTCTGAAGTGCCTCTCCTTTTACAAAGTGACTCTCCCATATATTTATCTTTTAAGCCTATTGGGGGTGAATGACATCATCACACATGAGCGTGGTAGCCTAGTGACCTGTAGGATTTCTGCCTTCTCGTTTGCAAAATTCATGATTAGTGAGGATTACATTCTATTAATGTATGCAAAACACCCGGCCACGGACAGGAGCTTGCTGAGTATTAGTTCTCACTCATAACTCCTCACTTATGTACCTCTCTACTCAGGGCTCTGGGCAGCAGAGGCAGCTTAAGGCAAGAGGAATACACTGGTTTTGTCCAAATTCTCTCAGGAACCACCACCTCGCCCCCTCTTAACCTGCTCACCTTAGCCCTCCTTTCACCCTACCTCCTTGACACCTCTATGTCTCTTCTTTTTGATGCAGTGTCCTTGCTGTCTCCCACAAGCCCCTCTCTCATCCCTGGTGCCTCTCCCCTCCTCCTGCCAGCCTCAGCTGCTGGTGTGGCTGGCTGTTCAGATGCTATTGATTTTCTTCTATAAAAGATTGCTCAATTCATTTTCTCCACCTCGGCCCAGCGCCAGACCTCAGGGTAGGCCCCATGATGACCGAGTTGATTATGTGCACTGCTTCCCCTGAAGGACTGCAACCGCATTCCCTCTTGATTCCCAGGCAGGATAAGACAGTGAAGGTGAACATGATTCATAAACTCTGCAGAGCTAAACAGAGAGCAGTGGACCCTGACTTACTCATCTCCATATATACAATGCCTAGCACAGGGCCTGGCACCAAGTCAGCGTTCGTAATGTTTGTTGAAATTAAATGAATCTCTATTCTTAGCTTCACAGCATTCTGGGCACACAAGGAGGATCTCCACTGCTTCCGATTGCCTACTGCATTGGTTCGCAGCCCTGACTGAACATGAGAAGCACCTGGAGAAATTTAAAAAATACCCATTGCCTGGCCTTACCCAAGAGTAATTAAACTTGAAATCGCTAGCAGTGTGGCCTGAGCATTGGCACTTTGTAAGAGTCAAAGGGTGACTTTGATATGCGCCCACTGGCGCATATCTTACAGGATACGACCAGGTTCCCAGTCTGTCACTCAACATCTCCACGTCTCTTCTCCTGCCTTGTTTCCAGGCTCATCTCTTCCCACTGCATTCCACATACTCCATGTTCTAGTTGCTTTGACCTTTTTGCTCTTCTCCTTGGGCATCACTATGCATTTGTCCCTGCTGTTGCCCTGTCAAGGAATACCCTTCCCTAGTTTCTCTCCCTGGTAAGCTCCTGCTCATCCTTTAAGACAGATCAAATGCCACCTCCTCTGAGAAGATTTTTCTAGCCTTTCCAAGACTCTGGTACTCCAGATTTTCACCTCTGCATCACATTCTCTTTTCTGAATGGGTTTGCCCAATAACCTCCAATTTTTCTTCTGTCCTGGATTTAGCTTCTTCCACTCTGACTGGTTCCTCCTGCCTGATAGTACAGGTAGAAGTTTTGCCTGTCCTTGTACTGTAGCTTTGTCCTTGGTCATGGCTTTTTGGGGTCCTCTTTGGCTCTGAGCTTTGAAGTCCACTTGCTGACCCCTTCCCTGTATCCTTTCTCAGCTTTTAGAACTCCTGTACAGGTACAGTGGCTGGGACCCTACATCTCTGGAAGAGGCATTTGCATACAAACTGCACTGGGTAACAATGGGTGAAATTTATTGAGAACTTACTATGTGCCATGTTAAAGTGCTTCACTGCATTGTCTCACATGGCCCTTTACTATTGAGTCACTGGGACTTAAAGACCATAAGGGACTTGTCCAAAGGCAAATAAGCAGCAAGAGGGGAAGCTGGTATTTCTCTGCAGCTAGCAGTGTCCAAGTCCATGTTTTATGCCTATGTGATACTTTCTCTAATGCTTCTCTGCTCATTTGTTTTTCACTCTGTTGTTTCATTCTTGTGCTGGGTCATAATTTATTGGTTGCTGTGTCTTGTCCACCCTCCTACTCTGTGATCTTCTCAAGGTCAGGGATTGAGGTGTTCAAGTCTATATTCATAGCATTTAGCAAATCACCTGGCATGGAACAGAGGCACCATAAATGCTGTGGCATAAATGAATAAGTATATGACCACTATAGCCTTAAGGGAGACTGGACGGTCTCCTTTATAGACCACAGACCAGAAAGGCCATTCTACTGGGTCCCTGATTGGTGAGATCTCTGCTGGGCAGAGAAGGCAGATGGGTGGAGGAGTAGAGGCAGACGGCCCCAAGGGCGCCTTTCCCTGGTTCCCTTGAAAGCCGGCGTCTGTCCTGTCCTGTCACCCAACAGCAAGAGAACATTTGTTCCCCGAAGGACCGGCGCTGTGCCAGCAGCAGGTGGCGGCCTGTCCACCGGGAGGGAGGCAGCAGGCGGGAGCACTGATGTGTGCCTGAGACAAGATGCTGCGAGTCCGCTCTCCGCACGGCAGTGACAGCAGCTGGGACAAGGTTGCAAGACACCATCCTGTAACCATTAAGAACCAGTTGCTGTCCCTTTCGTAATAATAAATGAAAATATCACTCCAAACCGTGCTGGTTTCAGAGAGCAAAAAGGAAAAAAAACCCACAAGAAACAACAACAACAAAGAAACCACCACATAGCATTGGACCATATGTCATCAGTTAGATTGTCTATGAAATTGATAGTTGTCTTGGTAATTACAGAAAAGCTTTATGGCTGCTTTTCAAGATGCAATTTTTCATTTCTCACAAAAAAAAAAAACCTACCATCAACCGACAATGTACACATTTGGAAACAAGAAGGTAAGAAGAGTAGAAGCAACATATCTCTGTCTTCTTAGTTGGTTGCTCGAATAACTTCAGTGTTATTACTAAACCAAGCCATCAATATCTCTTTTCACAACTGTCTGAAAATATACCTATTTGATGTTGGCAGGACCTGCAAGGAAGCCTGTAAAGTTGTCCTCAGTGGCCCCATGTGCTTTGGCCTTCTGCACACTACTTTTTAATTTAATGACCAGTTAAAGTGTCTGGGAGCCCTTCACCTGTCTACAGTGGGCAGCCCGTGCCCTCCTGAAGATTTAAGTGGATTCATGACATAGCTCCTTATGATCTCTTATGGTCCCTGGCTGTGAATTTGGCTTCTCAATCAACCAGCTCACACATTGCCTCTCATGGTTGCCCTCCTGCCTCTCCATGCACAGTCTCATTTATTGACACTTTCTTCTTCACTCTACAGAGCATCGCTGACAGAAGGCAGCTATATGTAACAGACTTTTGCTAAAAAATTTAGGGATGACTACAGGATTATAGCACAGAATGGGAAATGACCTAACATGCAAGCTAGACTACTAGACATCTCAAAAACTGCCAGCCTTCTTTTCTACAGGGAACGCCTCACTTGCAGTGTTTATAGTAGGTCCCACTTACAGACTTACAGATATGTTTCATTAGACCACAACTCCAAAATTCCTGTTAACTTATGTGCAGAGCAAGTCAGTGTGTGTACTCTCTCTCTCTCCCTCTTCTTTTTTTGTTATTACTCATCCAGGGCAGCATAGGAGGCTTTTCTGGGTGCAAACTTCTTTTTTTTTTCCTTCTGTAAACAGGAAATAGTTTCTGAATTTTATTCCAAAAGAAATAAGAATCTAGATTTTATAATACAACTAAGAGAGGGAATCTGATTGGATAAGTTTGATATCAAACTCTTACTATACAATATGACTACTACTATTACCATTAAAATTACCATATTACTCTAAACAGAAAAAGTTGGGCTGTTCTATGTCCCCTTGGTTTAGAGGCTGAGAGCTCATGCTCTGAGCCCTGGTCTGAGCAGTCTTGGGTAGCAGGGTGGCACTGTGGCTGTCACAGAAAGGCTACACACAACAATCCATTTGCAGTGACTTCCTTAAAAAGGGGCTGTAAGTATGGCAGGTATTTAAATTTTCAGCCTGTTCTCCAGTAGGATAAAGTTGGGTCTTTGAGTTAAGGGGATACTTATACTGATAAGTGTAAGGGGATACTGATATCCTGGCGGAGGGCTCCTTAGTTTGCTTAATAAAAGGAAAGATGGAAATGCCTCAGTGGCATAAAGGTCTTCTTCCACACTTGAAGTCATACTAAATATGTGAGATTTATTATTTATGAGGTCTCGTTCCTGATGAATCAAAATGAGTTCTTCAAGGCTGAGGCAGTGGATTGCAGGAGTTTGCATGAGACTGGCCGATGCCTGGTATACAGCGGACACCTAAGTTGAGTAAATGGAATATGGTGTATCATGACAAAGGCCCTTATGCATGTTATTTCTGCACCCTGGAATGTTTTCCCTCAACGTCATGAATGTGTACACACACACACACACACACACACACTCACACAGTCTCTTCTAACTTGGTTGATTCCTACTTATTCCTATACATCTTAGCCTCCTGTAAGCTATGTCCTAATACTTACAGAAGTTGCCTTTTGTACTCTACATTCATATCACATTTGTAATTGTATTGCTTAAATATGTGTATCCATGTATTTGTGATCACTTGTGAAACACTTTATTCTCCTCTACATTCACAGCTGCCTGAGGGGAGCCCATGTCTGAGTGCTCTAGGGCATAGCCCGACGCCTAGAGCAGAGTGAGCCATAAGGGCAGAGACGGAGTAGTAGTTTTCACCAACCCCGTTTCCCCTTCTTCATGGGCCAGGCTACATTTCCTACTCCCTTTGTTACTAAATATGGCTATTTGATGGGGTTCTAGCCAACGGAATGTGAGCAGAAGTAATATGTGCCACTCCCTGCCTTTCCTTTTGAAAATCTCGTGTGTGAGGTCATCCAAGCTCTTTCTTCCTACCACTGGCTTGTGGAAGACACTAACCGTGATTTTGGAAGGCACATATGGAAGATGGCAGAGCCACAGGGTGGAAGGAACCTGAACCCTGAGTCATCACTTAGAACAGCAGTTTCACCAATGAGGATTACCTGTTGTGGACTATCCTTGAATGAGATTCTCTGATTATATTTGAGCCCTCATGCATCTCAGAGTTTGTCACAGTGGCTAGAATCCCCTCAATTAACACAGTACTCATTTGTGTGTGTGTGTGTGTGTGTGTGTGTGTGTGTGTGTGTGTGTGTGTGAGAGAGATTAATATATGTACACAGAAAAGCAGATATCTAGGATACAGATTGTGTCAGAAATGCTGAGCCCTATGATATTAGGCCAGTCTTCAAGGAGACCAATGATTCCATAAGTAAGAATGAGGTGATATTCCAGCAATCCAACATTTGTGTCATTCTTGTAATAAATACCTCGGACTAATGCTAACAGAGGCCTGTTTCCCCTTTGCACCCTTGTAAATAAATCCTCCCTTCTCTAAGACACTTAATTTTCCCATTTGGCA
The DNA here is from genome assembly GCF_022079265.1 of Lynx rufus. Lineage (NCBI taxonomy): Eukaryota > Metazoa > Chordata > Mammalia > Carnivora > Felidae > Lynx > Lynx rufus. The sequence goes on from NW_025814834.1 coordinate 172,976,821, forward strand.
CGTGCTGAATGTTTGTGTTCCCCTCAAATTCATATATTGAAACCAATCCCAAATGTGATGGCATTAGGAGGTGGGGCCTTTGGGATGTGATAAGGTCATTAGGGTGGAGCTCTCACAAATGGGATTAGTATCCTTGTAAAGCAGACTGCAGAGAACTTTCTTGTCTCTTCCTCCACATGAGACCGCAGCTAGAAGACAGTGGTCCGTGAACTAAGAAGCAGGTCCTCACCAGACACTGAATCTGCCAGCGCCTTTATCTTAAACTTCCCAGAGCTGTGAGAAATAAGTTTCTGTTGTTTGTAAGCCACATTGTTGTTTGGTATTTTGTTATATGAGCCTGAATTATGATATGGGCTCTCTATTCCAAAGCGATCTTCCCTTCTTTCCCATGCCACTGAAAAACACAACATTTGACCAGGCATTAATGACCTTCTGAAGCCAGCTTGTATTAAAGGGTCGACTACTGCTTTCTGTTTTACTTTCATGGGGAGACTGTGCATTTTTAGAGACAATGGCAAAAATCAGTCTTTGCTGAAATTTCAAGAGTAGATTAAACTGAAGCATAGATCACCAAGCGCCGACAGGCAGCTTATATTCTCATCCTAAAGCATTTGCAATAGTCACTCACAATGGCAGGGAAAACTAACAGAGGGAGTCTGAGATATTGATAAAAACACACAACTGCCTTACCTGTCCTGGACTTCAACGTCTGATCTTTTATCGAAGGAATATAATTCCTAACTGAAATAGGTGCCATGTTTTCCCATGACAATGGGCTGCCTCTGGAATCATGGGCATCAGGAGACTGAGAGGTGAAGGTAGGAATGTAGAAGCTAACTGTGCCAGAAAGACTGTAGAAATGCTTGGTAGTGGGTCATGAGATTTGTTTTCTTTTCCCTTACTATAACAGCCTATACTATTCTAACTAACTGATTTCTTGCTTAAGTTTTAAAAGTTACCTGTTGTTTATCGGGTGTGTCACCAGACTCATTTTGTGCACTGTTCCATATCTTCTTGGCCATGGTTTTCTGCTTGATGCTGTTGATCTAGGAAGATCAACAGTTGTATTCTTACAGGCCGAAGAGGTGAGGTTTTCATCTTAAGATCTGTGACCACTTTATGGCAGGGCTAACTTGTCACGGTACTCCACCTGTTTCCAGTCCCTCATATCTACATGATGGCTCCTATTCCAGGGCTTTCCTGCTGCTACTGAGTCAGGAAACACTGTGAAGCCCTGGCATTTGTTGTAAAGCATGCATGCTAGCTCACTGTGGTTGGGCTGCAGGCTGCACACATACAGACAAGGAGAGCCACAGGCTCACCACCTGTAGGGACTCATGCCTCAGCTACTCTTAGGGGATGGCTTCAGGGATCCAGGGATCTGACTTCCCTGAGACTGTTGCCAAGGGGGCAGGGTAATACAGCTGGATGTGGGGGGAAATTGATGCTAACACTGAGTTAACTTTATCAGTTAATTCTACCTTTTGGTCCATATTCCACCTCTATGGAGAAGTGATGGTTTCATAGGATCTCTCAGAAGATATCCCCTGAGAGTGAGTTGTGACCAGTATGGTAATGCTGTCTCTTGTATTTTCTTTCTTTTCTTCCTGGTCTCACCCCCCTTTCTCTGCATCCTGTGTCCCTGGGATATGCTCTCCAATAAGTTCTACCATGAAAGCTTTTGACTCAGGATCTGTGTTCTAGGGAAATAAGGCATAAAGCTCCAGTGTTGAGTCAGGGGGATGCTAACCTACCTAAATTGGGATATTTGAGGTGCTGGACAAAATTGAATATTGTTATGGGGATAGAGGGTTGAATAATTTTAATATTTATCTGTTTTTATGAAAGTATATGTTGTAGAAAATAAAACCCCACAAACTTTGTTATTAATGCACTCATCTTCTCTCGTCCTCTCTGGCTTTCCTCACTCACTTACCCACAAGTCCAAATATTTGTTCATTTTATTGATGAGGAAAAGCTCTGATATTCACCCTAGAAACGTGCTAGGGAATTGCCCCCATTGCCTTTCCAAGGGAAAAGTTCAGCATCTTTAGAAATACTAACCCCTCAGAACTAGAACTGGCAGAAATGTGAGGCAGAAGAGACCAGTGAGTGCCAGAGACATCGTGCCATGGACTCACTTGGCTCAGGTTGTATTCCAGATGCCAGTGTGTGCACACATGTGTGTTTGTGCATCGTGGAGTGAGCAGTGAGGGGCAAACAGCAAGAGAAAAGAAGGTATCATCCCACATCACTCTCTCCCTCATTTCCCAGTAACTTCCCATTGAGGCAAAAACATATTTAGAACAGGGTGAGTTGCTAGCGTCACAGCCACATGGAGCCTCTTCTTTCAAAGTGTGCCTGGCAGCCCTTTATCACAGGAGTTGAGTCCAAATGCATTCGCATTTTCACCTTTGTCAAGTGAAGCTTTTAATGACGGCTGGGGTCTTTGGGAGACACAGTTTGAAAATAAATGTAGAGGTTTGGTGAAGCTGCCAGAACCCAGACCTTCACCTTTTAAATCGCATTAGTAATGGTGGTATGTGTGGTTGCTGGACAAAATGGACTTGAAATATCATCAGGAAGGAAAAATAAATCAAGATATGTTTCCTTCCGGTGGCTTACTCTGAAAGCAGGGATAAAAGGCCTACGGATAAGAGGGGGTCAGATCTGGGTTGCATTTGTAACAGCAATGAATGAACAACAGCAAAAATCCATTCCTGATCCACAGAGCTTGAAGAGAGGTCAGATCAGATAAATTAGGAGCTCTATAAAGAAAGAAGATTTCTCACAGCCCAGCCAACCTGGGCTCTAAAGCAATTGAAAGGGACTCTGGAGAGCTGGTGGGGGGGAGGACCCTCCAGATAGGCTAGAGAAGAATGGGGAGGAGAGGTCTGTGGGTTGGCAGCTGGGGTCACAGACTTAGCTTAAGACTTCAAGGCTTTGCATCTTAAAATTTAACTTTTTCCCTATCTTGCTCTTGGATTTGGAGACCCAAAGGTCTTTTCCAGGAAAAACTCAAGATTGAGCAGCTGTTTATTAAGTTTGGCTTTTTGGGTGGTATGAAACAGAGTGTTGCCTACATTACCTGAGGACAGTAATCATTAGGGACACATTTAGATGGAAAAGGAGGAGTTGTTAGGAACCAGGCAGCTCTAAGGACTGCTTCCTTCCTCTGTCATGGCCTCATGGTCTCCCCCACCCTCTCAGAGGTTGTACTGCTCCATGAGCACATCCACTGCATTCTTTTCCTACCACCTGGATTTCCAGGCATCTGTCCATTCTTGCACCCTGTATCTTTGGCTTGCCCTTGGACCATCATCATTACTCTAGTCCTGACTCTATCACTGAGCTGCAGTACCCAATAGTAACCTAACTCATCCCCTTAGGGTTCCTTATTTCAACGTTCCAAAAAAGATATCTGACTGATGACTTCTGGGTCTGATTAGCTGTAGTCAAAGAGCAGAATCATATATCACATAGGCTGCAGGGGCTGTAGAAGAGGATCTGGATGAAAAGGTACAATAAATATCTGATTCCTCCAGCCCCAAAGGCAAGCTAGATTCTCAGTAGGAATGTACACTAGATGGTTTTGGGTGAGTGTGATCAGACCAGATTCACCTTTGGGTAAAATGTGTGATCTGGATATGGGCATGGGAGATACAGCAAGAAGAAGTAGGAGGGAAGGAGCCAATGTGTGTCAGTAACCAAGTATGAGTCAGACATTTGGTAAAATGAGGTAAAATGACTTTTAGTTCAATAGAATAGCTCTGGGGAAATTACTTAGATTCCCTGAGGTTCAGTTTTCTCTTCATTAAAATAATGTGGCCATCAAATAAGAGAATATGTATGAAAACATATAGGACATTCATATATTTGCTGGTGGAACAGCATGGTGTGGATTTAGAACATACACAACTCCCACTAAATTTAAATCCAGGAAAGCCACTCACTAGGACTCACTAGGGCAATCTTGAACAAGTTGGTCAATCTTTGCAGGACTCAGTTTTGTTATTTGGTGAGATTAATAGAAGGGAATGGCATGAAGCATATTCTCAATAAGTACCTAGTGTGAATATTACAGTCATTGATGTTTGTTTCATATTGAAATAATTATATGTATGAGCCTGTCAAGTAGAGACTGGGAGTGGGGAATTACTTGGGTCATGGGAAAACAGTGTATATAGGCATAAGGTTGCGGAGTACTTTGTTTGGAAAACAGAGAGGGGCCCAGTGGAGTTGAGTGAGGTTATCGGGCAGATGGAAAGATTGGCAAAGGCCACTTCATAAAGGACCAGGGCAGCAGGGAGGGCTCCCAGTGTCTTGGACTGGGAAGGTGCAGAAGTGTGGTGCAGAGTCAACCCTGCAGAGGTCTGTCTTCAGGCTTGCCATCTTCAATCCATTCTCCACGATGCTGCCAGAGCCCTCTTTCTAAATCTCAGATCTGAGCATATGGCTTCCCAAACAGAGTGCTCAATAACTTCCAATCCCTGCAGGATAAAGTTCATACCCCTTAGCAGGGCATTTAAGGCCCTCAGGATCATTCTAGGATTCTGTCCCTGCTACCACAGCTGTGCCATAGAAAACAGCTTTCTGATTCCTGCTGCTTTGTTTCTCCAGCTGTGGAGTCAAAGCCTTAGGAAGGGGCAAGGGGTGGATAGAAGCCAGGTTAGGTGCCCACATGTCAGCTGCCAGGCAGCTGGGCAAGTGAAAATCTCCATTTCCATCTTTCAGACAAGCATGAAATGCAAATCACTTTTTCCATATTCCAACTATAAGTGGTGGCTGACCTTTTGAGGGATGTTTGAAGTAGAAAGTTTTCACTACACTATATTGATTTTGCAGATACTTTTCCTACTTGCCTTTACAAATGAATAAAAACATTATTTTACGTTGAATTTACATGAAATATTATTGATAGAAATGACTAGAATAACAGAAAGTTGGTAATGACTAAAACTTTACATGATTAAATGTATTACAGGTGAAAAAAATGGATAAGTTGAAAAAATGCAAAAATGAACTGGGGAAATGACAATTTTGGGAGAAATAACCCAACAAAACCATCAAAGCCTAAAAATGACATATGGGGAAAATTGACAAAATATTGATGAGTGAATAAAATAATACTGACAAAAATTATAAATGCAAAATTGCGTCAAGAAAATTAGACTTTGTGGAAAAAATGGCCCACAGGGAAAACTTACTGTGGCAGAAACTATTATTCAATTCGATGTGGATGAAAAAAATCAATAAATGAAAGTTCTATTATAAAATGTATGTGCAAACCAGTGGATATTCATGAAAGTAATTTTAGTAAGATAAAAATAAAGATGGAACAAGAAGAATGAAATCTTGCCATTTGCAATGACATGGATGGAGCTAGAGTGTATTATGCTAAGCAAAATGAGTCAGAGAAAGACAAATACCATATAATTTCCCTCATATGTGGAATTTAAGAAACAAAATAGGTGAACATAGCAGAGGGGGGATAAAAAAGAGAGAGATGGAAGCAAATCATTGAAGACTCTTGACTATAGAGAACAAACTGAGGGATGATGGAGGGTGTTGGGTGGGGAGATGGGCTAAATGGGTGATGGGCATTAAGGAGGGCACCTGTTGTGATGACCACTGGGTATTATATGTGACTGATTAATCACTAAATTCTATACCTGAAACCAATTTTACCGTATATGTTAACTAGAATTGAAATAAAAACCCGAAATAAAAAAAATAAAAACAGAAAATATTATTAAAAAATTGGTCATAGAATTAAAATGACTTTATACACACACACACACACACACACACACACATAGTACAAACACAAAAACAAACATATATAAATATAAATATATATATATATATTTAAAATTTTTTGATGTTTATTTTTGAGAGAGAGAAAGCATGCATGTGCACAGGAGGAGCAGAGAGAGGGGGACAGAGTTTCCAAAGCAGGCTCCACACTGACAGCACAGAGCCCCATGTGGGGCTCAGACTCACAAACAGTGAGATCATGACCTGAGCCAAAGTCAGACACTTAACCGACTGAGCCACCCAGGTGCCCCGTATGTATTTTTTTTCTTTTTAGGGAAGATTCACTAATACGGATATAATTCTGGGGACATGTTTGTATTTGTGACTATTGAGTTTAAACAATTTTAGGGTCACTACATTTTGATTGAATTGAGCATTGTTAGCCAAAAATTATACCACTCATTTATTGGCAATGGAACTATGAAACTATTTATTAGAAAAACAAATTTTGGCTGAAGTATTTCTCTGAACTGAACATAAAAAGCAAGGATTTATTCGTTTCTTCTGAGTCGATAATTAGATTCTGCGAGCAAGCTGCTATGCAATGTGCTCCTGATATGAGAGGACTCCCACTGGGGAGGACAGCAACTGTCATTCTGCAGTACCCAGAAGCTTATAGAGAAGCCTGTATTCTTCAAAGGTACTGGGTGGTGAGCAACCAAATACGGCATACTGAGCTTCTGGGAGTGTCCCAAGGGGTCTCCAACTCTTTTTCTCTTGTCATCCCCTTAAATAATTTCTCCCCTCTGTTCCTGGGAATGTGAATAGTACCGAGGGATCCTGGGGGTCTGCTCCCTACGGTTGGCAACGCTAGGCCATGCACACAATATAAGACCTATTTCAAAGTAGGACGCATGGGACATCTCCTCAATGTAGCCCCATGGACACTGCCTGCTGAGGTCTGTTTCTGCATCCATTGTCAACATCTAAATGCATTTACTAGGATCTCTTTGTAAATACTTCATTGTGGCACTGGACACAATGAAGGGAACAGATGCAGTGGGCCAACCTCCAGGGGTTTGTAATCCAAGGCAGAAGGACAGACAGTGTGAGCACAGATGAGCGCTCAGGCATAACCTGCAAACCAGGACACAGGTATGACAGTTGGGATTGACACAGTGCTGGAACCAAGGCTGAGTCCCTCCCTTTACATAAGGATGCTTCTTGTTACCAAAGGTTTCCCTCTAGGGCTCCTTTAAACAGCTGGCTCTCTCTGTGCATTTCTAATCGGATTTGATTTACAAAAAATGTCTTGAAAACAACTTACACAGCAGCATATTGACTGTATACTGCTCATAATGTTGGTATAAGAGGATGTGGTCAACACTGAACAGGGCAGTAAAGGAATGTGAGCGTGTATTTACACGCTAAACAATCCTAAGTGCTCCTTCCATTGTGCACAGTAGTAAAAACCCTGGTTCATTTCTGTGCCTGGCGGGTGGGAGATGGTCAACTAATGTTTATTAAATGAATGGATGGATTAAAAACAAAATACCCCATTCATAGGTAAGATAGATAAAATTCATCTCTGTCTTCTACTTGTTCTTTCTTTCTACCCTCTTCTTCCCTTTCCCCCTTTTCTCCTGTCCCTCACTTTCTTCTCCTCTTCTTCCTCCTTTTCCTCTTCTCCCTCCTCTTCCTTATCTTTCTTCCTTCTCTTCCTCTCCTTAGCACATCTCATTTTACTAACGATAATGTGATTTATTTTGGTATATAGCATATGGTGAGACTTTACATATTTTTTCCCCAGGGTATTAATAAATTCCCTGAAGACATTTATTAAATAGTCCTTCCTTTGCCACTGACTTAAGCTTTTACAGGACGTAGACTCTTGTTTTCTAATCTTGATGTCTCTCGTACCTGCTGCAAGGCCTAGAACCTCTCATCTTCTTACTTGGATGTTTGATGTATTTGTGTTGCCACACTTAGCACCTGTTATGGGCTGAATTGTGTTCTTCCAAAATTCATGTATCGAAGTGCTAACCCCTGGTACTTCAGTATGTGACTGTGTTTGGAGATAAATTCTTTAAAGGGGTAACTAAGTTAAAATGAGGTCTTTACCATTGTCCCTAATCCAGTATGACTGGTCTCCTGATAGCAAGAGGAAATATGGATGTAGATATACACAAAGGGAAGAGCCTATGAAGACGTAGGAGATGGTCATCTACAAACCAAGGAGAGAGGCTTCAGAAGAAACCAACCTGCCATCACCTTCATTTCCAACTTCTAGCCTCCAGAACTGTGAGAAAATACATTTCTGCTGTTTAAGCCACTCACTCTATGGTCCTTTGTTATGACAGCCTAGGAAACCAATGCAGCGCCTATAAAAGTAACATTTTTTTTTGTGTTAGGATCTGTGAGTTATCTACTTTACTACTTTAAGCTATCTGACCATGCATTCTGACTTTGCTATCTGAATATGTGTACATTGCATTGTTTCAAATATGTATCATGCTCACCGCAGAAAAAGGAAAAGTAGCAAAATGTTAATCTTGGTTATCTCTGTGTGAGCGAATTTGGTTGAATGTATTTGTTTATTTGTACCTTCCAATATTAAACAAAAGTTTCTATAATGAACCTTAGCCACTCCTCTAGCTAAGGAAAGAAATTATTTACAATTCATATGACGGCATTAGTGTGTTTATGAACTGGTGACCTGGCTACGAGTCACAGGGGAGGTTGATATGCAGATGAGTTTTGCAGTCTCTGATGCTCCTGATCCAGTTTTGAATTGCAGTAGCCTAGGTTTATTACGTAAAAATCCTTGTTTCTGAAGACAGTGATTTGTTTGGATAATCCCCCCCCCCCTTTTTTGGTCTTTTTATTGTACATTTGAAATGGGAAGGCATTGTTCACCTATCCTGACATAGTTCCCACTTCTCTTCCTGGCACTGACAGCATTATTTGCAGCTGCTTTTTCTTTTTCAGCTTCTTCTAATTTCCACACTACCACTTATTGTATTTCATTAAAACTGGTTTAGAAATGCAAGGCATATAATTAGATTGAGAAATATGCTATCGATTTAGTTTCCCATTATGATGTTATCACATGCACAAAAAGAAAAGTCATTTGGTACAATTGTTATGATTAAAACCACAAAAGAGATCTATTACATCAGGCTTAGTTTTCAGTGCCTGATGTGGTATAAAATCTGAGAGAGGGGTTAATCCGTTTTTATTAGAGCTGTATATGTCATGTATCCATAATGCCTATAGGCTAATAATTTCAATTGAATCTTCAGTAGACAAGAGGTTTTTCAGGAAGTAATATTAGATAAAAGTACATCAATACTTAAATATTCTATTTTTAAGGTTGCCGTGGATCATCTTTTCCAGTGCTGCACAAAACTGCACAAAAACACGTTCTGCATGTCTGTACAAGGCATGTTTTTATTGCAGGGAGACTAGGAAGGTCAAAGAGCATGGACTCTGGAGTCAGGCAGAAGTGGGGTCAAATCAGAGTCCTGTTGCTGACTAGGAGAAGGTGGGGTCACTGTTTAGTAAGCATGTACCAAGACCAGGCTTTTAAAGAGGGTATTTCAATCAGTTCCTACAAAGCCATTAGGTTATTGGCCCAAGTTCATCACTAGTAATTGACAGGATCTTAGTCTTCTTCACCCCAAAGTCCATGGGCTTTCTGCAACAACTTTCTTGCCTGTTGTTGAGTGATGTTGAATAAGTTACTTGACATTTCTGTACCTTCCTGAGCCTTAGTTTTCTTATTTGCTAAGCAAAGATAAGAATATTTCTTTGTAAAGTAGGTTTGAGGGGTGCCTGGGTAGCTCAGTCAGTTAAGTGTCCAACTTCTGCTCAGGTCATGATCTCTCAGCCCGTGGGTTTGAGCTCCGCTTTCGGCTCTGTGCTGACAGCTCAGAGCCTGGATGGAGCCTGCTTCAGATTCTGTGTGTGTGTCTCTCTCTCTGCCCCTCCCCGGCTGGCACTCTGTCAAAAATAAGTAAACATTAAAAAAAATTTTTTAAGTTGTTTTGATGGTTAAATGAATTATACTATCTGTATAAAACTGAGCATCCTCCTTGGCTTATAATGTCGGTAAATGCATTTACCCTTTCCATCTGGTAATCTGGGGTAACCTGGGGGTTGTTCATGTTTGGAGGAGAGATGCTGATATTCCTTACCCCTGCATATACAGGTAAGGAAAATGTAGGTCAAAAAACCCACAATTTATGATACACAAAGATCTTGTTTGTTAATTAGAATGGCCTGGGAACTAGCTATAGATTATCTTATGGCTATGCTTAAGTTTTTTTTTTTTTTTTTTTTAATAGACTTTAGTTTTTAGACCTATTTTAGGTTCACGGCCAAATTGAGAGGAAGGTATAGAGATTTCTCTTACATCCCCTCTCCTCCCCCTACCCCCACAACATTCATAGGTTTCCCCATTGTCAACATCCCCCACCAGAGTGGGACATTTGTTACAATCGTTGAGTTTACATTGATACACCTTTGCCACCTAGAGTACAAAGTTTACATGAGTGTTCACTTTTGGTGTCTACATTCTGTATGTTTGACACATTTATAGTGACATAAATCCATCTTTGTAGTATCATATAGAGAGCAGTTTCACTGCCCTGAAAATCCCCTGGGTTTTGCCTGTTTCTCTCTCCCTCCATTTTAACCCCAAGCAACTACTGATCTTTTTACTATCTCCACAGTTGTGCCTTTTCCAGACAGTCATATTGTTGCAATCATATAATCTGTAGCCTTTTCAGATTGGCTTCTTTTACATAGTAGTAATGTACTTTTAAGATTCCTCCATATCTTTTTATGGTTTGGTAACTTTAGTTCTTTTTAATGCAGAATAACATACTCGAGTTAAGTGATTAACATACCACTGTATTGCTACATTAGAATATTCTGAATTTTACTATATTTTTACCTTTACCAGTGTGTTTTATATATTTATATGTTTTCATGTTACTGATTAGCATTCTTTCATTGCAGCTTGAAGAACTTCTTTCCACGTTTTGTTTAAGGCAGGTCTAGTATTGATGAATTCCCTCAACTTTTGTTTGTCTGGGAAAGTCTTTATCTCTCCATTTCTGAAGGACAGCTTTGCTAGGTAAAGTATTCTTGGATGACAGAGGCTTGCTTTCTTTCTTTCTTTCTTTCTTTCTTTCTTTCCTTCCTTCTTTCTTTCTTTCTTTCTTTCTTTCTTTCTTCCTTTCTTTCCTTTCTTTCCTTTCTTTCCTTTCTTTCCTTTCTTTCCTTTCTTTCCTTTCTTTCCCAGCACTTTGAATGTATCATCCCACTCTGCTGAGAAATCAGGTTTATGTGGGTTCTCTTGTATATGAGGATTTTTTTTTTTTGCTGCTTTTAAAATTCTCCCTTTGTTTTTAATTTAAAAATTTTAAATCTTGGTGAAGATCTCTTTGAGTTGAATTAGTCTGGGGACATCTGAGTTTCATGAACTTGGATGTCAAATCTTTCCCCAGATTTGTGATGTTCTCAATCATCATTTCTTTAAATAAACTTTCTACCCCTTTTCCCCCTTTTTTCTGGTACTGTAAAAATGCATAGATTGTTTCTTTTTATGGTATTCTATAGTACACTTAGGCTTTATTTACTCTTTTTCATTCTTTTTTTTCTTTGTTCTCTTCTGACAGGATAATTTCAAATGATTTCTTTTCTACCTCACAGATTCTCTTTTGTGCTTGATCAAGTTAATATTTATGTGCCCCATTGTACTTTTCATTTCATTCATTGTATTCTTCAACTCCAGAATTTCTTCTCGGGTCTTTAAAATTTCTGTGCCTCTTTTAAACTTCTTATTTTGCTTGTGTATTTTTTTTCTTGATTTTGTTGAATTGTCTTTCTGGGTTTTCTTAGCTCACCGAGTTCCCCTAAAACAGCTATTTTGAATTCTTTTTTCAGACAAATCACAGATCTCCATTTCTTTGAGGTCAGACCCTGGAAAGCTATCACATTCCTTTGGTATGTCCTATTTCCTTGGTATTTCATGTTCCTTGAAGTCTGATTGCTCTCCTTGCATTTGAAGAAGAGTCATCTCCTCCAGTCTTTATTGACTGGTATTAGGAGAGAAATATCTTCCATCAACGCTTTTGGGGATTCTGAGGCTTTCTCAAACCTTTACAATATACCTGCCCCAGACATTTTTTCCCCCTTTTTGTGGGGGAATTCTTAAAACTGTGTGCTTTCTCTTGACTCTGCAGAACAGAGTCAGGTGCTGACAGCCTTCCATTTGCTTTTCCTGGGATAGCGCCAACTGCTCAAGTTTCTGTGTTTTCTTCCAATCCTGAAAAATTAGGCCAGCTTTCTGTGTATTCTCACTAGATATCTGCAAAGGCTTGATCTTTCTGCCCTCAGGGACATGCACAAGGATCCAACTGTGGGATGGGGCATGTGTAGGTGAGGACACTGTGTGTTGGGGTCACCCATCAGTCAGTTGAGGGGATCTACAAGCAAGATGTCCCCACTGGCTCACGGGCAGGCTTCCTAACGGAGTCTGCAATGCAGTTAGTAGTACTACATTCCTTACATGCTGTCTGAGAGGCCTGCCTGTTGTTTTTCCAGCCACCTTCTGCCCCCAAGTTGTACAGCATATCTCAGTATACCGGATTGGGCAAGAAAGAAGAGAGTGTCTTTGGCAGCATCCTGCATAGCTTGGGAAGCCAGATGTTCATTCGTATACTCTCACTTGTCTTTGTGGGAGAAGTCATGGGCCTGGAAGGTCTCTTTTGGGAGGGGTAACACAGGAAAATTGAAACTATTCCTCTTGCCCTCTTCAATATGTCCTGTATCAGATTTTTTTCCCCCAGTGGCATGCTGGAATTTCTCTGCTGGGCTATTGGACTTGCACAAAGGCAATCTCATCCATGGGTGATTGTCAGAATCAGTGTTCTTTGGGATTAAGAAAGTAGAAAACTCCGATTTTGCCATTTTGATGATATCATTCTTCACAACAATCAACTTTGATTTTTATGTTAGAGCTACAAGCGTTCCCCAAGTTGTGTGGCACATACAGTGATGAATTCCTTGGGAATGAAGATACTGTACCTCTAAGGATGATGTTATGGACTGAATTGTGTCCCACCCAAATTCATTCTTTGATGCTCTAGCCCCCAGTGTAACTATATTTGGAGATGGAACCTTTAGGAAGGTAATTAAGGTTAAATGAAATCATCAGGGGGGTTTGCTAATCCAATAAGGAATGGTATCCTTATAAGAAGAAAAAGGGATACCAGGAGCATGCATGGAGAAAAACAAGTCTATCTGAGTACACAGTGAGAAGACTGCCATCCACAAGCCAAGGAGAAGCTTCAGTAGAAAGCAACCCTGCCAGCATTTTGGTCCTGGATTTCCAGTTTTAAGAACTGTAAGAAAATAAATTTATGTTGTTTAAGTCACCTAGTCTACAGTATTTTGTTGTGGCAGCCCTAGCACATGGCATCTGGCCTCTTTTACCTTTGGAAGCTTCAAATCATATTAGATTTGTTTTCAAAAGTTTCAATAATTCATGCCTTTTATAATGGTAAATATTCATGTTTATTTAAAGAAACAGTTGTTGTGTAGATTAAATTAAACTGTTAGGATTCAAAAGCAGGATAGCTTTTCATACCATAGAAGACAGCTTGAGAAGGACAGGCCTGAAAAATGAATAGGCAAGTGGGAAAATGTGCTGTACAGAAAATACCAGGTTTTTTTTTCTTTCTGACTCTAAATGTGAACCTGATACATTTGTTCTTTTGCACATTAATATGAGCAGCAGCAGGGCCACAGCCACATCCTGAGGGCCTCTGAGAGGAAGGAAAATGTGTGAGAAGTCATTTAACCAGCAAGAGGATCACACATTTCTTCCCCCCCCCCCCAAGTTATTTTATTTTATTTTTCTGCTAAGACTTTATTTAAACTCAAGTTAATTAGCATATAGTGTAGTATTGGTTTCAGGAGTAGAATTTAGTGATCCATCACTTAACATATAATACCCAGTGCTTGTCACGAGTGCCCTTCTTAATACCTATAATCCATTTAGCCCACCTCCCCCACCCAATTCTCTTTCAGCAACCCTCAATTTGTTCTCTACAGTTGAGAATCTTTTATAATTTGCCTCCCTCTCTGTTTTCCTTCCTCTCATTTTTCCTTCCCTTCCCCTATGTTCATCTGTTTTGTTTCTTAAATTCCACAGATGAGGGAAACCATATGGTGTTTGTCTTTTTCTGACTTATTTCACTTAGCCTAATACACTCTAGTTCTATCCATGCTGTTGCAAATGGCAAGATTTCATTCTTTTTGATGGCTGAGTAATATTCCCCCCCCCCCATCTTCTTTCTCCATTCATCATTTGATGGACATTTGGGCTCTTTGCATAATCTGGCTATCATTGATAGTGCTGCTATAAACATTGGGGTGCCTGTATCCTTTCTCTGTATCCTTGACAACATCTGTTGTTTCCTGTGTTGTTAATTTTAGCCATTCTGACAGGTGTGAGGTGGTATCTCAATGTAGTTTTGGTTTGTATTTATTTTCCTGATGATGAGTGGTGATGAGCATTTTTTCATGTGTCTGTTAGCCATTTGTATGCCTTCTTTGGAGAAGTGTCTGTCCATGTCTTCTGCAAAAGGATCACACATTTCCAAAAAGACATTTAAAAAATGCAAATAGGCAAGTATATAGTATTTATTGAATCCTACCTCTGTGCCATACAAGGTGCTGAGTCATTTACTAAGAGTTAGAGTTTTTATTAATAAGTATGGTATTTTGTTAATTGAGCAATGCTAGCTGTTATAACAAATTAAATGCCAATATGTTAGTGGATGAACTTAGGGGAAATTTATTTCTTTATCATATTTTAGTTCAAACAGCATTCCTGTCTAGAGGAGTTTCTCTTCCATGTGGTAATTTGGGAATCAGCACTTCTTTTGTTCAGTTATCCTTGAGGGACTTTCACCTGGAAGAAGGGGAAAAAGAGGGAGAAGTACAGAGGCTGCTACACTACTTTGGTTCAGGAGTGATGCTCTATACTTCTTATGTTTAATTGTTTAGAACTAGTTACATGACACGATTAACATTCACGCTTTTTTTTTCAATTATGGGGGTTTGTCACTGGATGGTAGCTGTCCAGACAGGTACTACTGGGTCCCCTCTTAAATCTGGAGCTGTGTTACTAGTTCTTGTTAATGGAATATGAATGAAAGTCATGTACATAACACCTGGGCCATGATGGTAAAAAATGGGCATCATTTTTCACCTTTTTTCTCTTTCAGTGATGATAAGGCCCTGGGGCATGGAAAGGCCTCAAAGCAAAGGAACCTGGGTCTTTGCATGATTGTTTAGAATATTTCCCATTTCACTCACCATGACGAATTCCATTTTATTGCAGATGAAGCAGAATGCACTTTTATTGTGTTAAGTCTCTGGAATGTTGGGATCTCTTTGTTACAGTGGTTAAATTTACTCTAACAAATCCACATGACCTCATCTAGATGCAAGAGAGGATGGGAGATATGATCCCTGGTCATGCAATCACTTCTCAATGAAAACAGTTTTAATACTTTGGAAACAGGAGTGTAGCTTTTGGGTGCTTAGTTAGCTGGCTTTGCCCAAGCACCTTTCACAGTGCTTGATGTTGCTGAATGAATAAATGGCCCATAATTAAATTTTTTTAACGTTTATTTATTTTTGAGAGAGAGAGAGAGAGCAGGGGAGGGGCAGATAGAGAGAGACACACACAGAATGTGAAGCAGGATCCAGGCTCTGAGCTGTCAGCATAGAGCCTGATGTGGGGCTTGAATTCACAAACTGTGAAATCATAACCTGAACTGAAGTCAGACTCTCAACCAACTGAGCCACCACGTGCCCTGGCCCATAATTACACTGATGCCTATTTGGGGAGAAGCTCTGTGGAAGTTGATGTAGCTATTAAACACTAGCCCCAGTACTTTTTATAAACATACTGAGTTATTTATATACATTATTTCATTTAACTCTGGTGATCAACCAGTTAGTTTTCATTTTCCTGCACTCTTATTTGTATGTTGTTCTTTTTTCTTGAACTATGACCTTCTCATCATTAGGATTAGTGTCTAGCTTCTCCTTGTGCCTTTGGTGCCTGGGACATGGTGGGGACTTAGTGTGTGGTGATTGAATTCATGCATGGACAAGTGGATGGGTAGACACTGGTTAGTATCTATAAGTCCAACTGTATGTCATCTAGGGCTTATGTGTCAGAGCTAAAGGCAAAACAGAGCTAGGAGCAGGAGAAAGGTTTTGGGAATAGACATGTATACTAGGTGAGGGCTAGAGGCTAGGTGCTAGACAGTAAGCTGATCTTTAATTGGGAGAAATTCTCCAATTGGGAGGAATTCTGGTCAATAAGTTCAAGCACAAATTAGGAATATATGGTTTGGGGTGCTATAGTCCAAGCAAGTGTTGAATAGGTCTCCAGAGTTATGGGATCTAATTGTCCTTTAGATGTTCTAGGCAAGTATTCCTGAATCTTTTGGGCTATATATACCTGATCTACAATGCTGCTAATTTAGCAAAAAAACATGTCTCTAAAATGCTTGGTTTTCTAAAATTGAAGAGCATTCAGAATTTCCTAGGTAATGTCAGCACTTTTTTTGAAAAAGCATCAGATGCACAGTTTAAGTTAATCTTCCTCAGTCTGGTTCATCTCATCATCATCGGTACTAGAAGGTACGCTTTTTTGTGTTGTTATATTTAGCACTTTCCCCCTTCATTCTCTTTCCCTCTCTGCTATTTCCTCCATTTCCACAATTGCATACAAATGGTATATTTGGTATATGCCCTTCTAAACCATCTGCCACACAAGAGGTGATATAGCATGCTGTATAAGAATTCAGGTGCTAGGGGTACCTGCATGGCTCAGTTGGTTGATTGTCCAACTCTTGATTTCGGCTCAAGTCATAATCTCATGGTCATGAGATTGAGCCCTACATCAGGCTCCATGCTTAAGATTCTCTTTCCACTTGCCCCCCCCCCGCCCCCACTCTCAAATTAAAAACAAAAAGAAACTTTAAGAATACAAGCTTTAGAACCTAGGGTCCACTCCTCATCCTGACTGACAGTGGGACCTTGGGCAAGATGTTTAGCCTCTCTGTGCCTCATTTGCTTAATTTGAATATGGTTATTTGGTGAATAAATAGATTAATATGTATGCAGTATAAAATTAGTGACTGGCAAATAGTAAGTGCTTGTGAACTCTTGAAAATGTACATATTTATGTGTTTAAAACAGCTATCCACCAATTTATTTTCTGTCTCTATCATCCGGTCTTTTCCAAAATGTCATAAAAATGGAAACATAAAGTATGAAGTCTTTCAAAGTGGCTCCTTTCATTTAACAATATGCATATAAGATTCACTGGTAGTGTTGATTCACTTAATAGCTTATTCCTTTCTATCCCTGATAAGTATTCCTTGAATTGGTACAGTTTCTTTACCATCCACCTTTTGAAGGACATCTGGGTTGCTTCGAAGTTTTGGCAATTATGAATAAAGTTGATAGAAGCATTTCCATGCAGATTTTTGTGTGGACATTGCATCTACTTTTAAAACTGAAATTGGCTTGTATTTTTATTTTCTCATCTTGTCGTCTGATTTTGGTATCAAAATGAATTATATTAGCTTCACAAAATGAATAGGGTTGTTTCACCTCTTTTTATCTTCTTAAAAATAAACTTGTCCAGATTGGAATATTTATTTCTTGAAAACTTTGTAGAGTTCACCTGAAAGTCTATATGCTGTGGCTTCTCAGGTGAGCAAAGGTTTTCGGTTACTATTTCAGTTTTTAAAAAATGATTATTGATTCATTAATATTTTCTAATTTCACATATGCTTGTTTTGGCATTTTATATTTTCTAGAAACATATCAATTTTCAATGGGTTCTCAGAAGTCTTCTTGTTTCATAAAAATTTCTATTTTTTATGAATCTATTTCTCTTTTTTTCCTTCTGTGCATGTGGTGATGTGGGTATGTATGTGTGTATATATGTGCTTTCTTCTTCTGTGTTTGTCAGTTGTTCTTTACTAGAGATTTATCTATATTACTAATATTTATTTTTTTACATGTTTATTTATTCTTGAGAGAGAGAGAGACAAAATGCGAACATGGGTTGGGGGGGGCAGAGACAGGAGACACAGAATCTGAGCAGGCTCTAGGCTCTGAGCTGTCAGCACAGAGCCCCACACGGAGCTTGAACTCACAAACTGTGAGATCATGATCTGAGCTAAAGTCAGACGCTTAATTGACTGAGCCACCCAGGCGACCCTATATTACTAATCTTAAAAAAAAAAAAAAAACTATTGTTTGCTGTTTACCTGTTTTCTTCTTTTTCAATTACTTCTGCTTTTATGTTTTTTATTTCTTTCTTTTTGTTTCTTTGTGTTTATGTTAATACTCTTTCTAGCTTCTTTTATTTTATTGGGGTAAAAATAGGTGACACGACATCTACCCTTTAACATATTTTTAATTGTACAGGACTGTTAACTATGCATATTGCTTTAGAGCAGACTTCCAGAACTTATTCATCTTGCATGGCTGAGACTCTATACTCACTGAACATCGATTCTCCATTTCCCTCCCCCTATCCCTTGGTGACCACCATGCTACTAACTGCTTCTGTGAGTTTGACTGCTTTAGGTACCTCATATAAATGGAATCATGCAATACTTGTCCTTGCGGGACTGGCTTTTTTCATTTAGCATAATGTCTGCAAGGTTCATCCATGTTGTAGCATATGACAGAATTTCTTTTTTAAGGCTGAAAAATATCCCCTTGTATGCTTATATGACATTTTCCTATCCATTTATCCTAGATGGACATTTATGTTGTTTCCACCTCTTGGCTATTGTGAATAATGCTGTTATGAACATGGAAGTGGAAATATCTCAAGATCCCCTTTTCAATTCTTTTGGATAAATACCCAGAAGTGGAATTGATGGATCATGTGGTAGTTCTGTTTTTAGATTTTTGAAGCTCCATACTGTTTTCCATAGTGACTGCAACATTTATACCTCCATCAACAGTGCACAAGGGTTCCAATCTCTTCCCATCCTTGTCAATACGTATTTTCTCCTTTTAAACTAATGGCCAACCTAACAGTTGTGAGAAGGTATTTCATTGTGGTTTTGATTTGCATTACCCTGATGATTAGTGATGTTGAGTATCTTTTCATATATGTGTTGGCCACTTGTATGTCTTCTTTGGAGAAATATCTGTTTAAGTCCTTTGCCTGCTTTTAAATAAATTATAATTATTATTGTTTTTGCTATTGAGCTATACTCTTTTAGCTTATTATTAAATGCTCAGTTTATTTGTTTCAGTCTTCCTTGTTTTTTAATAAACATATTCATAAGTAAAATTTTCCTTTTAAATACTGCTACAGTTGTATCTCACAAATTTTGTCATATACCTCTCTCATTGTTTTTCTGCTCTAAATCTAAACAGTTTCCTTCTGACTTAATTTTAACCCATGGATTATTTAGTAGTATTATTTCAGTAATTAGGACCAAGAAATTTTAAAAATTTTGTAGTTGTTTATGATATTATAGCAGAATTATTTTAATTATTAGATATATAGGATTATAAGCTTAGCTTTTTGTAATTTACATAGGATATTATAGTGTATTATCATCTCAAATTTGGTACTCAAGCATTCTGTTCTTCAGCAGTTGCTTGGTATAAATTTCTATCTGTTTACTTTTAACTGTTTTGTTTCTATTCAATTTATTTATCTATTTATTTATTTAGTTTTTATTTAAATTGCAGTTAGTTAACATACAGCGTAATAACTGTATTTCGCTGAAACTATAGTTTCATGTGTACAATATAGTAATTCAACACTTCCATACATCACAACAGGTGCACTCCTTAGTCCCCAGCACCTAGTTCACCCATTCCCCCCCCTTACCTCCTCTCTGGTAACCATCACTTTGTTCTCTACAGTTAGGAGTCTGTTTCTTTGTTTACCTCTCTTTCCCCACCCATCCCCCCTGTTTGTTTTTTTTGTTTGTTTGTTTCTTAAATTCCACATGAGTGAAATTATTTGTCTTTCTTTGACTGACTGGTTTTGCTTAGAACTATACTTTCTGGCTCTTTCCACATCATTGCAAATGACCAGATTTCATTCTTTTCTATGGCTGAATAATATCTAAATCTCTCTCTTACATTTAATATATTGCTGGATTAAAAAATTTTTCTGGAAATATCTTTAAATTAGCTGAAGTTATTTTCATTATTATAAGTAATGATAAGACCTATTTCTACTATATTATCTATATTTACTAATAGTCATATTTTCTATGCCTATTAGGCCTTTCTTTGCTTTCTTTCCTCCCTCTCTCACCCTGGTTTTCTTTCTTCCTTCTTTTCCTTTTCCTTTCTTTTCTCTTCTTTTCTCTTTTCTCTTCTTTCTCTCCTCCTACTCTTCCTTCCTCTTCTTCATCATAATTCCCTTTTCTAAGACCATATCTTCTTATGCAGACTCAGAAGTTGTGTAAAATTCATCCTTATATATAAATGATAATTCAGCTGGATATAAAATTTGTTTCAAATCCTTGTCCTTCAAAATAAAAGTATATACTATTTTTCTTTATATTCACTGTAGGTATTGAAAATTTTAACATCTGTTTGATTTCTTTCCTGCCTTAGGTGAATTACTGTAACTCTCTGGAATTCATTTTTTTTTCCTATTTGAGATTTGGGTGTTTTGAATATTCTTTTTTAATATATCTAGGCATTTAGAAATCTATTCTATGTCAAACTCTATGATCCCTTTTAATTTGAAATATTGCATATCTTTTTATTTTGGTCATTGTTCTTCAAATGTGTTTTTCCCTCCTTTTATCTTTCCATTTATTTCTCTCATTCCTCTCATTTAATGGTATTACCATCAAATGTTGATACCTCTACATTTCTCTTCTGTATCTCTTGTTTTCTTTTTATTTAAAATTTCTTGGGGTGCCTAAGTGGCTCAGTCAGCTAAGCATCTGACTTCGGCTCAGGTCATGACTTTGGCTCAGGTCATGATCTCATGGCTCGTGAGTTCAAGCCCTGTGTCAGCCTCTGTTCGGACAGCTCAGACCCTGGAGCTTGCTTTGAATTCTGTGTCTCCCTCTCTCTCTGCCCTCCCCCACTCATGCTTTCTCTCTCTCTCAAAAATAAATAAACATCACAAACATTCTTAATACCTCCTGGGATAATTCTTTGACTGGATCTTCTAGCCAACCAAATCATTTTTGATTCTATATTCTGTTATTCAGCCTATCCATTGAGTTCTTTACTACAGCAATAATGTTTTTATACCCAATAAATCCAAGTGATTCTTTTTCAGACTTGCTTATTTCTGGTTTATTTTCCATTATGCTCCTTTTTCTCTGTGTAAATTATTTAATTGTGCTTTTAAAAGTTATTTCTCTATTCGTTTCTTCTATTCTGCTGCTACTGTTAAAGAAAGTTGACACATGAGCCCCCGCTTGTGATTTTCCAAATAATATTTTTTGGGGGTTAGTGGTGGTGGTGAGGCTGGAGTTTTTTTTTTTTATTTATTTTTCAATATATGAAATTTACTGTCAAATTGGTTTCCATACAACACCCAGTGCTCACCCCAAAAGGTGCCCTCCTCAATACCCATCACCCACCCTACCCTCCCTCCCACCCCCCATCAACCCTCAGTTTGTTCTCAGGTTTTAAGAGTCTCTTATGCTTTGGCTCTCTCCCACTCTAACCTCTTTTTTTTTCCTTCCCCTTCCCCATGGGTTTCTGTTAAGTTTCTCAGGATCCACATAAGGGTGAAAACATATGGTATCTGTCTTTCTCTGTATGGTTTATTTCACTTAGCATCACACTCTCCAGTTCCATCCACGTGGCTACAAAGGGCCATATTTCGTTCTTTCTCATTGCCATGTAGTACTCCACTGTGTATATAAACCACAATTTCTTTATCCATTCATCTGTTGATGAGCATTTAGGCTCTTTCCATCATTTGGCTATTGTTGAGAGTGCTGCTATAAACATTGGGGTACAAGTGCCCCTATGCATCAGTACTCCTGTATCCCTTGGGTAAATTCCTAGCAGTGCTATTGCTGGATCATAGGGTAGATCTATTTTTAATTTTCTGAGGAACCTCCACACTGCTTTCCAGAGTGGCTGCACCAATTTGCATTCCCACCAACAGTGCAAGAGGGTTCCCGTTTCTCCACATCCTCTCCAGCATCTATAGTCTCCTGATTTGTTCATTTTGGCCACTCTGACTGGCATGAGGTGATATCTGAGTGTGGAGGCTGGAGTTGTAATCGAGGCTTAACCAGTGCCTATTTACGGCTCTCTCCCTCCTTGCCAGAGACACTTTCCCTGACTGCATCTTCTGAGCATTGCTATTTTCTGAAGGGTATCTCTGCACTTTGTTGCCTAGCTCATGGATAGGTCATGGAAGGGAGATGAAGAAATAAGGAGAGATATTGAATTAAAAAAAGAAAACAGAAGGAATATTTATAGGTAATATCGATCTCAGTTCCAGTAGCAGTGGCATGTGGACCAGGTCAGACCTGTGATTTGCCTTTGGCTATGGCTATTTCCCAGCCTGATCATCCATCTATCCTCTAATGGGTGTCTGTGAACCTCCCCCTCCCTCCCTCCATCCTTTCCTTCTGTCCTTCCTTCCTTCCTTCTTCCCTCCCTCCCTCCATCCTTTCCTTCCTTCCTTCCTCCCTCCCTCCCTCCCTCCCTCCCTCCCTCCCTCCCTCCCTCCCTCCATCCTTTCCTTCCTTCCTTCCTTCCTTCCTTCCTTCCTTCCTTCTTTCCTTCTTTCCTTCTTTCCTTCCTGTCTATCTTTTGGAGACCCAGGGTTATTACTGGGTCTATTATCTTTTGCTAGCTCCCATGAATCCTGGCTAGAACACTACGTGCTTTAACCTTTTAAAATGCAATAATTTTAGAAATTAGTCAGAACATATATTCCCTGGGCTTGTTAGCTCAAAGAAACATTTTATATGCAGGAAAAGATTAAGTTGTAATATGTTTTATGCTGTAAGAGAAGGAAAAAAAAACTGGATGTGCGAATCTATTGCTGGCAAATGATTATTTTGAGTAAGATATGGAAAAAGATTAGAAGTGAGGTTTAAAAAAAAACATTGCTTTGAAAGCAGGTGTCACACACCACCTCCTTCTCCTAGTAAGTATAATTACTCGATTTCCGGTGAAGTCTGTGCTTCCCAAGTGGAAGGAGAAATGTGGAAGACATTTCAAAGAGTTTTAGCTGTGTATTTTATTTATTTATCTCTTGGTCGTCTTTCCTAATCACGGAGAAACCCTTGTCTGATTAATAAACAATTTCTGGCTCTGTTTCAGAATCTGGCTGCAATACATTTGCTATTTGATATCTGAGAGATGTACAACATGTTCACAGTGAATTCTCCAACTGAAAACAGTAGAGTTCAAATAAAGTCAATTAATTCACAGAGTGAATGGATTGAAGCCCAGAATCGCGTGTCTTGTGGAGGCCTTTTTGATTCACTTGCCAAAAGATATCTGTTTATAAATGCATTAAATGTAACTATTTGGTACTATAGCAGTTACAACCTGATGTGATTTTTTTTCTTCCTGTGTTATGGCTAATCTTAGATAATTGAGTTACATTTTACATACATTTCAAATGCTCTTTCTAGCACCCTCCTTCTCACTATAATTCTCTCACATCTTCCTGATTTAACATAGAGACGTTTCTCTCATTTCTTCTCGTTCTCTCTCTCACTTTCACCTTCCTCCCTTCTTTTTTCCTCCCCCCCCATTATCTTCTTCCAGTTCTCTTACTCTCCATGCTTTCCTTCTTTATCTTCCCAACTTCCTCTTTCTTTCCTTCTTTTCCTCCCTTCCCATTCTCCCTTCCCTCTACCAGAATCCTCACCTGGGGTCCCTGAAACTGCTCCCCTGCAGGTGCATGAACACCCTCTCTCTGAGCACACCAGGTGCCTCATTCTCCTCTACTTCTGTTTCCACAATGCCCTTGCATGGTGTGTCTGAGGCGACCCTCAGCAGTAAGTGTTCATCGTGGCCCTGGATCTCGCCTAACTTGCCTATATGCCTTGGTCCTGTATCTATAGCTGGGTATGTTGCTGTTGTTGTTTGAATTTTTTTCACATTGGTTTCCTTTTTTTGTGTGTGTGCCAGTCCATACTGTATGTGAGCCCTGGTTTAACTCTTAGCCAGCTTAGCTATTGACCAAACATCTCTTTTTAGGCCTCATTTTTTTTTTTTTAATTTGGGTGCTGCTGTCCCTGATATGAAAGAATAACAAATCGTTATCATATCCTGAAAGGTTTGGTAACCAGGATTCTGAATGAGTCTTTACTTTGTTTTCAAGTGCAACAACCTGCTTAGAGATTCCCATAGCTGTTTCCTTCACATGATATTGCATGACATTGGGCTCCTTCTTTTACACCAGGTCGAGGACCCATCAGCGTTGCTTCCACCCTCTCTGGCACTCTGTATTGAACCGTAGAAGACTCTAGTAGAAACAGCCAAACAAGTTGCCTCTGGTCATTCCTGCATCCGTAAGTTCTATTTTCCTCTTTCACCAAATCGTCCTGGTTGTATTCCTTCCATCCTCTCTTTACCTCCAGCCCTGCATATTTTTTCCTCTTTCAGTAGAAAGATGGACAAGAATATGAAGCAGGAGAATAATGGACCCTTTCTTTCTTGAAACATGATTTTCTTTCTTTTTTGTTTTTAACCAACCTTTATTTTTTCCTTTATTCTTTTCCCTGTTAGTATTGCTTTTCTTTTTCTTTTTAAAATTGCTTGCAAACATCTCATCTTCACTGGACCTTTAAACGTTAGTATTCTTGAGCCTTTGGGACTCTCTTCTCAGTCACACCCTTTCCTGCTCTGATCTCATTCATTCCTACTGTTTTATAAGTCATCTTAATGGTAGTTTTGCCTAGTGATTTTTTCAGCACATCTAGTTTTGTTCATTTTGTCTGCTTAACGTTAATGGACCTAGGTTCTCAAATTAGTAAATATCTTCCTTGAGTTATTTGGTGAGCTTCCCATGGTATAGTGCTTGCAAAATTTCTCTGTAAAGCATAAAACACTAAATAATAATGGCTAACATTTACAAAGAAAAATATGTATGCCAGCAATTCCTTTAAGCATTTAATTTAATTTATATATTTTTAAGAGAGAGAGAAAACATGAGTAGGGGAGAGGACAGAAGGAGAGAGAGAGAGGAAGAGAGAGGGAGAGAGAAAATCTTAAGTAGGCTCCATGATCAGCACAGAGCCTGACCCAGGGCTTGATCCCACAACCCTGGGATCATGATCTAAGCTGAAATCAAGAGTCAGGCGTTCAACCGACTGAGCCACCTAGTGCCACCCTTTAAGCATTTTATACGCCTCTTTCAGAGACTCATCACAGCTTCCTATGAGCAGAAACTGCTATTGTCTCCATTTTATAGATGACATAACTGATGCTAAAGGGCATTGTATTAATTGCAGTATTTGCAGGAAAAAGAAACTGACTTGTCTGATTTGAGAAAAGGGAATTTTTTAAAAGAATCGTCATGTTAATTGGAAAATCAGATTTGGAAGATGTTTACCAAAAACAGGACCCAAAATCAACCCTAGAAAAACTGGGTTGTAGTGGAAAGCATTGTGACTGCCAACACAGAACTAGCAGTTACAAGACACTAGAGACCGACAGCTGGAATGTTATTTTGTGATGGTAACCTCCGAATGAGAGGATTCTCCATGGTGCTGCTTCTTGGGGTTATGAACTTCTAATTGAAAGCCCATAGTGGATTTTGCTGGTCAGCAGACTCAAATGCTCAAGTCCTACCTGCCTAGGAGACTATAAATGCAAGCATTCAGCTTCTTTAGCTTCTAAGGTGAGAATTAAGCTATGCTCTAACCAAGATTTATAAGGTAGAAAACATCCCAAACATGCAGAAGAGGTTTAGATAATAGGTAATTGAAAAGAATGGCAAATGTCCATTACAAGAATTTGCCCCAAGTCACAATGCTGAGATGCTAAAGGAGGGTTTGCTAAGACCCAGGAATGAACTACTTTACTGTGCTACTTTGTGGGCTAGAAATGGGAGCTGGTGGAGAAAGCTATTTAAGCAAAAGCATGGAATCCTAAAATACAAGTGTTGAAAGGCTCCTTAGAGGTGACCTTGACTGGAATTCTTTATAGACTCCCCCGTCACCCTCCTTGAGACACATTGTCTTTACTAACCCTAGTTTGGCTAATTCTGTTCCGGCAGACTGGTGCTGCATGTTGATTGGAAAATCAGATTCAGAAGATACTTACTCACCACTGCTTCTTAATCTTGGCATCCGAGCTCCTGGTTTGGCATCTCTCTCTTAGATTTCTGAGTTTTGGCTTGTGTTGTGTGTTTGGCTCCAGTTACTGTTTCCTGCTAGATAACATTCTTTTTGTAAGTATGTGTGTTTTTTAAACAAACATGTAGTGAACTCCTCTTATCGATCAGGCTCTTTCACGGATATTATCTCATTTATCCTAATTAATCCTTATCACAAATTTGTAATGGAGGCACTAGGAATGCCATGTTGCAGATAAAGACACTGAGGTTTAGGAAGATTAATTAATTTGCCTAAATTGTCACAACTTGTAGATTTATAAATAGAAGGTCTGGTATTTAAAGCCAGCATTGTCTGACGTCTGAGGATGTCCTTAGTTCAACACGTCATCTCACTGTATCTTCTGGTTATTCTATTTCACTGACCACTGTTGACAGATAATGGAGAGACTTCATGCTTAGAGGGCATTCCCTTCACCCAATACCTGATATCTTGCTGTTTTATTCCTTTATATACTAAAACACTCTTAATATCTGAGTGGTGAACATCTATTTTCCATCTTCCTTTTGGATAGCAACAGAGGAAATTAGACTTTTCCAGAAGCCAATTTTGAAGTAGATGTTTAACTTTCAGATGTGTTGATGAGAGCTTCAGTTAATCCACCTTTATACCATTATTGATTAATAGATTAATCAGAAAAATATACATCAAACCCATACTATATTATAAATATCATGTTTCATCTCTTTAGGGTTTTTTTAGTTCTAATTATTTTTCCCTCTATTTTTCTTTATTGAGGTACAATTGAGATATAATATTGTATTACTTTTAGGTGTACAACATACTAATTTGATATCTGTATATTTCTCAACATGATTACCACATTTAGTCTTGTTAGCATCCATCACCATTCATAATTATAATTTTTTTCCTTGGGATGATAATTTACTATATTAGCAATTTTCAGCCACCAGTTCTCCGCATTGATGAGTCTGTTTCTGGTTTGTTTGTTCATTTGGTTTTTTTGTTTGTTTGTTTGGTTTGTTTGTTTTGTTTTGTTTTTTTTAGATTCCACATATAAGTGAAACCACAAGGTATTTGTCTTTCTGTGACCTATTTTACTTAGCATAATACCCTCTAGGTCCATCCATGTTGTCGTAAATGGCAAGATTTCATTCTTTTTAGTGGCAGAGTAATATTCTGTGTGTGTGTGTGTGTGTGTGTGTGTGTGTGTGTGTGTGTGAGAGAGAGAGAGAGAGAGAGAGAGAGAGAGAGAGAGAGAGAGAGATTCAAACTGCTGCCAAAAAAAAGGAAAATAAGAAATTCTTGAAGTTAACCAGATAAAGAAAGTATTCACATTACATATGGAAGAAAAAATAAGAATTACAGCAGATTTCAGAAATCATGCACACTGGGAGATAATGGTATGACATCTTTACATGTTGAGAGAAAACCCAGAGAGGATTTCTAACACCAGCCATAACTGAATAATTGAAAATAGGTTTACTCTTTCACTGAAAACAATTAGGGAACCTGACAAAATATTTAAAATAATTTTTCAGGGGTACCTGGGTGGCTCAGTCAGTTAAGCGTCTGATTTCGGCTCAGGTCATGATCTCATAGTTTGTGAGTTTGAGCCCCGCATTGGGCTCTGTGCTGACAGCTCAGAGCCTGGAGCCTGCTTTGGACTCTGTGTCTACTTCTCTCTCTGCCCCTCCCCTGCTCACACTCTGTCTCTCTTTCAAAAATAAATAAACATTAAAATAATTTTTCATACATGGGACAACAGGTACTGCAGAACAGTAATCTCTTAGAGAAGGAGAGAAAAATAAGGTGATTGTCCTGACTATCTGTTTGGAGGAATTTTCTGGACTGTGGTGCAGATAAGGGAACCCCACACATAGCATGGCATTTTCACTGAGTTGTGGGTACAGGGCTAAAAGTTTAGAAATTATAAGTGGCAAGAATTTTCTAGACAAATTATGAGAAAGGAAAGGGATCTATGGATAGAAAATCTCCTTGAATCCTTGGCTAAATTTAACCTATTCATGTATAAAGATAGAACAAAAACAAATGCCATTAAGATGTAAGCTAAATAAAAAGATGCTCAGCATCATTTGCCATTAGGGAAATGCAGTCAAAACTACAATGAGATACGACTTCACACCTGTCAGAATGGCTACAATCAACACAAGAAACAACAGGTGTTGGCCAGGATGTGGAGAAAGGGGAACGCTTTTGCACTGTTGGTGGGAATGCAAACTGGTGCAGCCACTCTGGGAAACAGTATGGAAGTTTCTCAAAAAGTGAAAAATAGAACTACCCTGTGACCCAGCAATTGTACTACTGAGCATTTACCCCCACCACACACACACACACACACACACACACACACACACACACACACACACAATACAAAAGCACTAATTCAGAGGGAAACAGATTCTTACTGTTGAGAACAAACTAATGGTTACCAGAGGGGAGGTAGGTGAGGGGATGGGTGAAATAGGTGATGGGGTTTAAGGAGTCCACTTGTTGTGATGAGTACCAGATGTTGTATGGAATTGTTGAACCACTATGTTGTACACCTGAAACTAATATAACATTGTATGTGGACTACACTGGAATTAAAATTTAAAAAGGATATAAATTAAATAATTCCAAGAGCTCACTCTGGACTGGGAGATGTTTGAATACAGGCATACATCATTTTAGTAAACTTCATTTTATTGCACTTCACAGATATTGTATTTTTTACAAATTGAATGTTTTTGATAACCTTGCATCAAACCAGTCTAACAGCACCATCTTTCCAGGGGCATTTGCTCAGTTCATGACTCTATTTCACGTTTTGGTTATTCTCACAATATTTCAAACTTTTTGATGATTATTATATTTGTTATGGTGATGTGTGATCAGTGATCTTTGATAGTACTATTATAATTGTTTTGGGGTGCTATGAATCATACCCACACAAGCATGAGGAAATTAATAATAGACTAAAGAAAGAGCAAAATGAAACTTCAAGATTAAAAAAATGTAGTATTTGAAATGAAAAATAAATTTGCTAGATGGAATTATACAGCAGATTAGAAAATGCAGAATAAGAGGTCAATGAAGTTGAAATATACAAATGGAGCCACAGAGAGGAAACAGGTTTAACAAATATACAGAGATAGACCACTTCTGCTTACCAAGTTGGAGTAACAAAGACTAAATTTACTCTCCCATATGAAAGAACCAATAAACACCTCCCCAAACCAGCAAAAACCCAGTGATTTTCAGGAAAGGGGTAAATATAAAGTAGGCCCTATGATCTTGCTATCTTGCTGCGATGGGAGTTTCCAGGCCATGGTATGGCTAATGGGAATCCACATGGAGCCCATTGGACCCCTTGAGTTGAGGTGCTACAGATGAGCATCTGTGGAGACTAAGACAGGCTCAAAAGTCAAAGTACTGGAGAGGGGAGAGCTTTACGGAATGAGCCAGAGATCTGTAGAGGATCTCCACTGAATATTCAACAGCTGCTGTAGAGGATCTCCATGGAATATTAAACAGACAAATCAGCTCATACTTGTAGGGATTCTACCTAAGGTAAAGGAAAGAATGTCCTGAAATGATAGTGGGAATAGTTCATGGCACACATGCCAGGCTGGGAATTGTGCCCATTTCTACCAGTCAGACTGGAAAAAAGATCAGACCTTATGATTCATCACCAAGATTTGGGTTGAGCAGCCAAAGAATTTGCCTCCATAGTGGAAAGTAAATACCTTCATACAGAGCTCTGCTCTGATCCCACCCAATATATCTTTTTTTCTTAATTTAATTTTATTTTTTAATTTACATCCAAGTTAGTTAACGTATTGTACAACAATGATTTCAGGAGTAGATTCCTTAATGCCCCTTACCCATTAAGCCCATCCTCCCTCCCATAACCCCTCCAGTAACCCTCTGTTTGTTCTCCATATTTAAGAGTCTCTTATGTTTTGTCCCCCTCCCTGTTTTTATATTAATTTTGCTTCCCTTCCTTTGTGTTCATCTGTTCTGTGTCTTAAATTCCTCATATGAGTAAAGTTATATATTTGTCTTTCTCAAACTAATTTCACTCAGCATAATACCCTCTAGTTTCATCCACATAGTTGCAAATGGCAAGATTTCATTCTTTTTGATTGCCGAGTAATACTCCATTGTATATGTGTGTGTGTGTGTGTGTGTGTGTATATACACACACACACACACACACACACACACACACACTACATCAACTTTATCCATTCATCCATCGATGGACTTTTGGGCTCTTTACATACTTAGGCTATTGTTGATAGTGCTGCTATAAACATTGGGGTACATGTGCCCCTTCAAAACAGCATGCCTATATCCTTTGGATAAATGCCTAGTAGTGCAATTGCTGGGTTGTAGGGTAGTTCTATTTTTAGTTTTTTGAGGAACTTCTATGCTGTTTTACAGAATGGCTGCACCAGTTTGCATTCCTGCCAGCAGTGCAAAAAAGATCCTTTTCCTCCGCATCCTCGCCAACATCTGTTGTTGCCTGAGTTGTTAATGTTAGCCATTCTCACAGGTGTGAGGTGGTATCTCATTGTGGTTTGGATTTGTATTTCCCTGATAATGAGTGATGTGGAGCATTTTTTCATGTGTCGGTTAGCCATCTGGATGTATTCTTTGGAGAAGTGTCTATTCATGTCTTTTGCCCATTTCTTCACTGGATTAATTGGTTTTTTTGGTCATTGAGTTTGATAAGTTCTTTATAGATTTTGGATACTAACCCTTTCGCAAATATGTCATTTGCAAATATCTTCTCCCAATCCATCAGTTGCCTTTTAGTTTTGCTGATTGTTTCCTTCATTGTGCAGAAGCTTTTTATTTTAATGAGGTCCCAATAGTTCATTTTTGCTTTTGTTTCCCTCGCCTCTGGAGATGAGTAAGCAGTTGCTGAGGCCAATATCAAAGAGGTTTTTTCCTGCTTTGTCCTCGAGGATCTTCATGGCTTCCTGTCTTACTTTCGGTCTTTCATCTATTTTGAGTTTATTTTTGTATATCCACCCAATGTATCTTTTTTTTTTTTAATTTTTTTTTCAACGTTTATTTATTTTTGGGACAGAGAGAGACAGAGCATGAACGGGGGAGGGGCAGAGAGAGGGAGACACAGAATCGGAAACAGGCTCCAGGCTCTGAGCCATCAGCCCAGAGCCTGACGCGGGGCTCGAACTCATGGACCGCGAGATCGGGACCTGGCTGAAGTCGGACGCTTAACCGACTGCGCCACCCAGGCGCCCCCACCCAATGTATCTTAAAAGCAAGCCTGAAAGGACCAAACTGTTTCCAATTAACAACTTCAGCATTCAAGAAGAAAACTCACAAATTTGATATGATACAGAAAGTATCAAACACAAAACATGATAAAGTCACAATATTTGGCATTAAATTTAAAAATGGCAGGCATATAATAAGGAAGGAAAATATGACCCATAATGAGTCAAAGAAAATCAATCAATGAATATTGATTTAGAGCTAATGAAGATGCAGAATTTGCAGATGTATTAAACCCATTATAACTATATTCCATATGTTCAAAAAGATAAGTAGAGACATGTAAGATATAAAAAGGCCAAAATCAAACTCCTAGAGATTGAAACTGTAATACCTGAAGTGAAAAATTACTTAATGGGATTAATGGTTGACTAGACATTGCAGACCAAAAAATCAGTAAACTTGAGACATAGCAATAGAAGCTATAAAAATGAAACACAGGAAGAAAAATAATTTAAAAAATAAAGAAAACTTCCAGAAGCCGTGGAATAACTTTAAGTGGCCCAATGTAAATATAATTGGATTTCCTGAAGATCAGGAAAGAGAAGGGACAGAGAAAATATTTGAAAAATAATCACCCAAACTGTTCCAATTGGATGGATATTGTAAACCCACAGACTCAGGAAGATTAATAGATCTCAAGTGCAAGAAACATGAAGAAAGTTACACCAAGGAATTTATAATTGTTCAAAACCAGAGAAAAAATAATTAAAGCAAATATATAAAAAGAGACATGAACAGAGAAACAAAGCTACAGATAACAGCATACTTCTTGTTAGAAACACTGTAAGTGAGAAGAAGTGGAATGCAATCTATAAAATTTTGAAAGATGTCAGTTCTCCTAAGTGAAATAAATCAGTCAGAGAAAGGCAAATACTATATTATTTAGCCATATAATAATACTTGTGCAATGTATTTGAATCTGTTTTGCAGCTTAGTAAAAAGTTAAAGCATGTTAGATTATTATCTAAAAAAGTAAATATATTGAGAACTAAATTAAAATGAAATTTATTATTGAGTGCTTAAAGAATATCTCATAATATAAATACCCAAATTTTCAACCTCAGTTTTGCAATCAGAAAGCTGGGTTTAAATGGTTTTAAATGATTGGATAGGTTCATGAATTTCTATGAAATATTTTTTGGGGGTAGGAAAAAACTGTGTTCTAGATAATATTAAGTAATATTATATAGGTGAAAACACATCCCATGGTTTTTTGTAGAAGTGGTACACATTGTTAATAAAGAAAATCACCAATCTTGTGAAGGGGAATGGGAGATGAGAGACCAGTGTAGACATCTTTGCAATGTCACTGGGGAGAGATATCAAATACTGGAACAAGGGTAGTCGTGGTGGGATTGAAGGCGACTGTATACATTCTGAACACGTAGAGATAAAATCTAGAATAAAGCTTCTTGTTTTTGGTGGCTGTACCACAGATAAGAGCATTTTACTTGGCAGGCAAGAAGCTAAGTTTTGAGCTTCCCTTTCCTTGAAGATTCCCATTCTGTGAAGGCAGCCAAACCAGGGATAAGATAATGCCTTTGTAGACAAAGGCCTGGAATTGCTTTGACTTTCAGACTGATCCCAGAGGGTTTGTCCAAACCTTAATGTTTAGCTTAGAAAGTTTAACAATCGTGTGAAGGATGTTAACTCGGCGTATGTGGGTTTTTGAGAGGTTGCTGGGGTACGGGTGTCTCAGTTGCAAGTCTGACCTCAAGGAACTCACGGCTAAGTGGGGACAACAAGTTCTAGCCAAAGATGATTTCAATACACTGTCACACGTACCAAACCCATGGGCTGTGGGGCTACAGGAAAAGTTTCCTAACTTGTGCGAAAATTGAAAGCATTTAAGACTTTGTGCCTGAAAATGCTAAGCCATGTTTTCCAGTGAAGAAAGTGGGAATTATAATGTAAGGAGGCATTAGTTCCTGGAAAACACTCATAGAAACAGTTGTTTGACACTATCATTTTTTTTAGCTTTTGTACTTCCCACCTTGAACTGGTAAAAATACTGGTGTTTCCAGAGGTGTTCATAGATGTTGTATTAAAAAAAGAAACAAAGTAAAACAACACCTAACACGACGATTAAGCAATTAAATAAATTTTTTATTGCAGATTTTCTTGGATCATTTGATTTACTAATGTGAATTGCTAGATTCAAGACGGATGTAAACATAGCATACATCATTTTCCAGACTTATCTGACCACAGAACACCTTTTTTTTTTTTTTTTTTGGGAAGATCCCAATGAACATTTCAAATATGTGTTCTGGGAACAGTTTAGGAAACATTATTATTGTATCCTATTTGTTTCTTAACTTTTCTTTTGGCATCTGTCAAGGTTATTGAAAAGGTATGTTCATATTCAACTTCTCCTGCTTCTCATTCAAGCTCTTTCTCAAGTGACCAACATCTCATGCCGAATTGGTTTCAGACTTCCGATAGGAGAAAACCTATCATTTCCCCCATAATATTGCAGCAATCATACAACAGCCTGGATCCGATTAGTCCGTCCAGTGCCATAGCCTCCCCAGTGCCAGGCCAGGGCCTCAGGGTATTCCGAGCAGAGACCACTCCAAACTAGAGCTCAGTTTCCTTGGTGCTCAGTCAGCATCTACACCTCAAAATCTCAGATGCCACCCATATAGCCCCTTTTGCCTCCCCCGGGCCCACAATATAGCTTTCTTGGGAAAGAGTCTGGGTAGCCAACGCTACATGAGGAGGCTTGATGTTTGTCCTCTTGCAGCTCAAAATCTTCCTTGAGGGGCTGAGCAAACTTGCACGCCCCCACTAATCCCCATTATTGCCTACAGACTGTCTCTGAGGTTCCGTGCTGCTTACTTCCCATGAGGCTGATCATTAGCATCCTTACCAGATAAAGAAACCAAAGATTAAAAGTTGCCCAGGGTCTTAAAGTGGCAGAACTGGCACCCAGATCAGAGACAGATGACCCCAAAGCCTGGACCCTTAGGTCCCCACCCTTTATCGCTGTTTGGTGCCAAATATGCATGGCCGGCTGATGTTCAAGTCCTGGTTTACAGAGAGGACTCTCTTCCCTCTCCCCATTTGAATGCCTCACAGTGTAGTTCAGAATGTCTTTATTTTTCTTTTCTTTTCCCTTTTTGAAAAGGACAATCTCCAAGAAATCCCCTTGAGGATTCCTCACATCATCCCTGATCCAAATTCTAAGTGAAGACTCCTTTTGAGATTTGGTGACTCATATTTAGCACCACATTAAGATGTGCCCTCTAAACTTGGGATGTGAGATTGAGGTCCCCAAGCACACATTCCAGGCACTGAGAAAGCACTCCCTTGCACATGCCCAGTGAACAGTATCTCCTTACAATCTCTATATACTACTCAGATGTTCCAAAATTTAACTGTAATAATTACTTTATTGGATGGCTATTAGCATGACATACTTGATAAAAACCGTGTCTGCCCGGTACTTTTGCATGTTGTAATAACTTAGTTTATTATTATTTCTGACAATAATAATAATTTCTGATGGTATGAATGAATTCTTTATGTTTTTCTAGTCAGAAACTCCTGCTGCTAATCAGATCCTTCTGAGTATTTCACATCTAGTTTTGATCTCCATGCCATATCCTTGGGGTGGGGGGGAACATGTAGTTTTAATTTGATCATGAAGTTTACTGTTTGAATAGATTTTTTTAGACTTCAGGCATGCTGGTTATTTAAAGTGACTCAGACAATATAAACTAGGCTTCCTGACATTCCAGAGACTTCAAGGGTCAGTGGCTTCTGGCAAGGGCCCCAAAGTCCTCTATTTGGCCTTAACTAAGTTGGTTCCAACAAACCAGTTCTTTAGCATTATGTGCATGGTGAGAGGATTTCAATAAAGAATATTCCAACCTGGAAGCGCCTGGGTGGCTCAGCTGGTTAACCTTCAGACTTTGGCTCAGGTTATTATCTCATGGTTCGTGAATTTGAGCCCCACATCGGGCTCTGTGCTGACAGCTCACAGCTTGGAGCCTGCTTCAGATTCTGTGTCTTCCTCTCTCTCTTCCCCTCCCCTGCTCATGCTCTGTCTGTCTGTCTCTCTCTTAAAAATAAATAAACAATTAAAAAAATTTTTAAAAAGAATATTCCAACCTGAAGCCAGAATACCTATGGCCGTGAACTGCTAGAAGAAACTTTCTCCCTGTCATTCTCTTTTGGAATCCTGTAGCCCTTTTATAGATCTTGCTGTTTTGCAATCATAAAGGCATCTGTTGGTTGAGAGACCTCCTTGTAACTGGTATTTTGGATTTCTTTTACTCTCATGGTATACTCCATTTTACAGATGATGGAACTGAGGTAGAACAGGTGACTTACTCATTAAGCGACTTACTCATTAACTGCTATTTAATGATACAACTAAGGTGTAAACTTGCAGTTACCATATATGCACAATGAAGATTTATTCTTTTTTAATTATTTAAAAATGATAGAGTGCACGAGCAGAGGAAAGAGGCAGAGAGAGAGAATCTCTCTTTTTTTTTTTAACGTTTATTTATTTTTGAGACAGAGAGAGACAGAGCACGAACAGGGGAGGGGCAGAGAGAGAGGGAGAAACAGAATCTGAAACAGGCTCCAGGCTCTGAGCGGTCAGCACAGAGCCCAACGCGGGGCTCGAACTCACGGACCGTGAGATCATGACCTGAGCTGAAGTCGGACGCTTAACCGACCGAGCCACCCAGGCGCCCCAAGAGAGAGAGAGATTCTTAAGCAGACTTCACACGCAGCATGGAGCCTGACTCGGGGCTTGATCCCACAACAGTGGGATCATGACCTGAGCTGAAATCAAGAGTTGGATGCTCAACTGAGCCACCCAGGCACCCCATGAAGATTTATTCTTAGTGTAAATACAGCATTCACTATACTCTACTCACTGTTCTATTAGGTTGAATCACATGAAATTACTGATCTTTCACCAGAAAACAGTAATTTTATAGGCTTTAACCTAACATTTGTCTCATCTGATCTTAACAACAGCATTAAGAAGCAACTGCTGTTACCATCATTATATAAAAGAGGAAACTGAACCTTAGCTAAGTTATATAATATGCACAGGGTTAAATAGTAAGTGGTATGCTTTTTTTTTCTTTTCCTTTTTTTTTTTTCCCCACCAGGCAATTCTTCTTCACCATGAGCTGGTGACTATGATGAACTGATGTGACACTTTTATTGTCCCCAGTGGTGGCAATTTTGAGTTTGTTAGTTCACTGACTTCATTCAGTATATTGAGCACATGCTGTGTGTGTGAATCATGTATATTCAACCTTCGAAGGAACAATGAGGTGGGAGATTAAGCCGGGCATTCCAGATTTGGGTTAAAAAAAACACAACAACTCAAAGCCATCTGAAATAGATTTTCTTTAGTGCCTATGTAGGTAGATCTTGAAGACTGTTCCTAAAGTATTCAGAAATTGGTTATTATTGGAGCAATACGTAGCCTTTCAAAGTTTTTTTTTTTTTTTTTTTTTATGAAGTTTATTGACAAATTGGTTTCCATACAACACCCAGTGCTCATCCCAAAAGGTGCCCTCCTCAATACCCATCACCCACCCGCCCCTCCCTCCCACCCCCCATCAACCCTCAGTTTGTTCTCAGTTTTTAACAGTCTCTTATGCTTTGGCTCTCTCCCACTCTAACGTCTTTTTTTTTTTTCTCCCTTCCCCTCCCCCATGGGTTCCTGTTGAGTTTCTCAGGTTCCACATAAGAGTGAAACCATATGGTATCTGTCTTTCTCTGTATGGCTTATTTCACTTAGCATCACACTCTCCAGTTCCATCCACGTTGCTACAAAAGGCCATATTTCATTTTTTCTCATTGCCACGTAGTATTCCATTGTGTATATAAACCACAATTTCTTTATCCATTCATCAGTTGATGGACATTTAGGCTCTTTCCATAATTTGGCTATTGTTGAGAGTGCTGCTATGAACATTGGGGTACAAGTGCCCCTATGCATCAGTACTCCTGTATCCCTTGGGTAGATTCCTAGCAGTGCTATTGCTGGGTCATAGGGTAGGTCTATTTTTAATTTTCTGAGGAACCTCCACACTGTTTTCCAGAGCGGCTGCACCAATTTGCATTCCCACCAACAGTGCAAGAGGGTTCCCGTTTCTCCACATCCTCTCCAGCATCTATAGTCTCCTGATTTGTTCATTTTGGCCACTCTGACTGGCGTGAGGTGATACCTGAGTGTGGTTTTGATTTGTATTTCCCTGATAAGGAGCGACGCTGAACATCTTTTCATGTGCCTGTTGGCCATCTGGATGTCTTCTTTAGAGAAGTGTCTATTCATGTTTTCTGCCCATTTCTTCACTGGGTTATTTGTTTTTCGGGTGTGGAGTTTGGTGAGCTCTTTATAGATTTTAGATACTAGCCCTTTGTCCGATATGTCATTTGCAAATATCTTTTCCCATTCCGTTGGTTGTCTTTTAGTTTTGTTGGTTGTTTCCTTTGCTGTGCAGAAGCTTTTTATCTTCATAAGGTCCCAGTAATTCACTTTTGCTTTTAATTCCCTTGCCTTTGGGGATGTGTCGAGTAAGAGATTGCTACGGCTGAGGTCAGAGAGGTCTTTTCCTGCTTTCTCCTCTAAGGTTCTGATGGTTTCCTGTCTCACATTTAGGTCCTTTATCCATTTTGAGTTTATTTTTGTAAATGGTGTGAGAAAGTGGTCTAGTTTCAACCTTCTGCATGTTGCTGTCCAGATCTCCCAGCACCATTTGTTAAAGAGGCTGTCTTTTTTCCATTGGATGTTCTTTCCTGCTTTGTCAAAGATGAGTTGGCCATATGTTTGTGGGTCTAGTTCTGGGGTTTCTATTCTATTCCATTGGTCTGTGTGTCTGTTTTTGTGCCAATACCATGCTGTCTTGATGATGACAGCTTTGTAGTAGAGGCTGAAGTCTGGGATTGTGATGCCTCCTGCTTTGGTCTTCTTCTTCAAAATTCCTTTGGCTATTCGGGGCCTTTTGTGGTTCCATATGAATTTTAGGATTGCTTGTTCTAGTTTCGAGAAGAATGCTGGTGCAATTTTGATTGGGATTGCATTGAATGTGTAGATAGCTTTGGGTAGTATTGACATTTTGACAATATTTATTTTTCCAATCCATGAGCAGGGAATGTCTTTCCATTTCTTTAAATCTTCTTCAATTACCTTCATAAGCTTTCTATAATTTTCAGCATACAGATCCTTTACATCTTTGGTTAGATTTATTCCTAGGTATTTTATGCTTTTTGGTGCAATTGTGAATGGGATCAGTTTCTTTATTTGTCTTTCTGTTGCTTCATTGTTAGTGTATAAGAATGCAACTGATTTCTGTACATTGATTTTGTATCCTGCAACTTTGCTGAATTCATGTATCAGTTCTAGCAGACTTTTGGTGGAGTCTATCGGATTTTCCATGTATAATATCATGTCATCTGCAAAAAGCGAAAGCTTGACTTCATCTTTGCCAATTTTGATGCCTTTGATTTCCTTTTGTTGTCTGATTGCTGATGCTAGAACTTCCAGCACTATGTTAAATAACAACGGTGAGAGTGGGCATCCCTGTCGTGTTCCTGATCTCAGGGAAAAAGCTCTCAGTTTTTCCCCGTTGAGGATGATGTTAGCTGTGGGCTTTTCATAAATGGCTTTTATGATCTTTAAGTATGTTCCTTCTATCCCGACTTTCTCAAGGGTTTTTATTAAGAAAGGGTGCTGGATTTTATCAAAGGCCTTTTCTGCATCGATTGACAGGATCATATGGTTCTTCTCTTTTTTTTTGTTAATGTGATGTATCACGTTGATTGATTTGCGAATGTTGAACCAGCCCTGCATCCCAGGAATGAATCCCACTTGATCATGGTGAATAATTCTTTTTATATGCTGTTGAATTCGATTTGCTAGTATCTTATTGAGAATTTTGGCATCCATATTCATCAGGGATATTGGCCTGTAGTTCTCTTTTTTTACTGGGTCTCTGTCTGGTTTAGGAATCAAAGTAATACTGGCTTCATAGAATGAGTCTGGAAGTTTTCCTTCCCTTTCTATTTCTTGGAATAGCTTGAGAAGGATAGGTATTATCTCTGCTTTAAACGTCTGGTAGAACTCCCCTGGGAAGCCATCTGGTCCTGGACTCTTATTTGTTGGGAGATTTTTGATAACCGATTCAATTTCTTCGCTGGTTATGGGTCTGTTCAAGCTTTCTATTTCCTCCTGATTGAGTTTTGGAAGAGTGTGGGTGTTCAGGAATTTGTCCATTTCTTCCAGGTTGTCCAATTTGTTGGCATATAATTTTTCATAGTATTCCCTGATAATTGTTTGTATCTCTGAGGGATTGGTTGTAATAATTCCATTTTCATTCATGATTTTATCTATTTGGGTCATCTCCCTTTTCTTTTTGAGAAGCCTGGCTAGAGGTTTGTCAATTTTGTTTATTTTTTCAAAAAACCAACTCTTGGTTTCGTTGATCTGCTCTACAGTTTTTTTAGATTCTATATTGTTTATTTCTGCTCTGATCTTTATTATTTCTCTTCTTCTGCTGGGTTTAGGCTGCCTTTGCTGTTCTGCTTCTATTTCCTTTAGGTGTGCTGTTAGATTTTGTATTTGGGATTTTTCTTGTTTCTTGAGATAGGCCTGGATTGCGATGTATTTTCCTCTCAGGACTGCCTTCGCTGCGTCCCAAAGCGTTTGGATTGTTGTATTTTCATTTTCGTTTGTTTCCATATATTTTTTGATTTCTTCTCTAATTGCCTGGTTGACCCACTCATTCGTGAGTAGGGTGTTCTTTAACCTCCATGCTTTTGGAGGTTTTCCAGACTTTTTCCTGTGGTTGACTTCAAGCTTCATAGCATTGTGGTCTGAAAGTATGCATGGTATAATTTCAATTCTTGTAAACTTATGAAGGGCTGATTTGTGACCCAGTATATGATCTATCTTGGAGAATGTTCCATGTGCACTCGAGAAGAAAGTATATTCTGTTGCTTTGGGATGCAGAGTTCTAAATATATCTGTCAAGTCCATCTGATCCAGTGTCTCATTCAGGGCCCTTGTTTCTTTATTGACCGTGTGTCTAGATGATCTATCCATTTCTGTAAGTGGGGTGTTAAAGTCCCCAGCAATTACCACATTCTTATCAATAAGGTTGCTTATGTTTATGAGTAATTGTTTTATATATTTGGGGGCTCCGGTATTCGGCGCATAGACATTTATAATTGTTAGCTCTTCCTGATGGATAGACCCTGTAACTATTATATAATGTCCTTCTTCATCTCTTGTTACAGCCTTTAATTTAAAGTCTAGTTTGTCTGATATAAGTATGGCTACTCCAGCTTTCTTCTGGCTTCCAGTAGCATGATAAATAGTTCTCCATCCCCTCACTCTCAATCTAAAGGTGTCCTCAGGTCTAAAATGAGTCTCTTGTAGACAGCAAATAGATGGGTCTTGTTTTTTTATCCATTCTGATACCCTATGTCTTTTGGTTGGCGCATTTAATCCATTTACATTCAGTGTTATTATAGAAAGATACGGGTTTAGAGTCATTGTGATGTCTGTATGTTTTATGCTTGTAGTGATGTCTCTGGTACTTTGTCTCACAGGGTCCCCCTTAGGATCTCTTGTAGGGCTGGTTTAGTGGTGACAAATTCCTTCAGTTTTTGTTTGTTTGGGAAGACCTTTATCTCTCCTTCTATTCTAAATGACAGACTTGCTGGATAAAGGATTCTTGGCTGCATATTTTTGCTGTCTAGCACCCTGAAAATCTCGTGCCAATTCTTTCTGGCCTGCCAAGTTTCAAAAGAGAGATCAGTCACGAGTCTTATAGGTCTCCCTTTATATGTGAGGGCACGTTTACCCCTTGCTGCTTTCAGAATTTTCTCTTTATCCTTGTATTTTGCCAGTTTCACTATGATATGTCGTGCAGAAGATCGATTCAAGTTACGTCTGAAGGGAGTTCTCTGTGCCTCTTGGATTTCAATGCCTTTTTCCTTCCCCAGTTCAGGGAAGTTCT
The DNA here is from genome assembly GCF_022079265.1 of Lynx rufus. Lineage (NCBI taxonomy): Eukaryota > Metazoa > Chordata > Mammalia > Carnivora > Felidae > Lynx > Lynx rufus. The sequence goes on from NW_025814834.1 coordinate 173,018,288, forward strand.
CAGCTATGATTTCTTCAAGTACCCCTTCAGCACCTTTCCCTCTCTCTTCCTCCTCTGGGATACCAATTATGCGTAAATTATTTCTTTTTAGTGTATCACTTAGTTCTCTAATTTTCCCCTCATACTCCTGGATTTTTTTATCTCTCTTTTTCTCAGCTTCCTCTTTTTCCATAACTTTATCTTCTAGTTCACCTATTCTCTCCTCTGCCTCTTCCATCCGAGCTGTGGCGGTTTGCATTTTGTTTTCCATTTCCTTTAAAGCGTTTTTCAGCTCCTCGTGCCTGTTCATTAGTCCCCTGATGTCTGTAGCAAGAGATTCTCTGCTGTCCTGTATGCTGTTTTCCAGCCCAGCGATTAATTTTATGACTATTATTCTAAATTCACTTTCTGTTATATTATTTAAATCCTTTTTGATCAGTTCATTAGCTGTTGTTATTTCCTGGAGATTCTTCTGGGGGGAATTCTTCCGCTTGGTCATTTTGGATAGTCCCTGGTGTGGTGTGGGCCTGCAGGGCACTTCCCCTGTGCTGTGGTGTATAACTGGAGTTGGTGGGCGGGGCCGCAGTCCGACCTGATGTCTGCCCCCAGCCCACCGCTGGGGCCACAGTCAGACTGGTGTGTGCCTTCTCTTCCCCTCTCCTAGGGGCGGGATTCACTGTGGGGTGGCGTGGCCCGTCTGGGCTACTTGCACACTGCCAGGCTTGTGATGCTGGGGATCTGGCGTATTAGCTGGGGTGGGAAGGCAAGGTGCTCGGCGGCAGGGGGGGCAGGCTTAGCTCGCTTCTCCTTAGGTGATCCACTTCAGGAGGGGCCCTGTGCAGCCGGAGGGAGTCAGATCGCTGCCGGAGGTTTGGCTCCGCAGAAGCACAGAGTTGGGTGTTCGCGCGGAGCGAGCAATTTCCCTGGCCGGAGCCGGTTCCCTTTGGGATTTTGGCTGGGGGATGGGCGGGGGAGATGGCGCTGGAGAGCGCCTTTGTTCCCCGCCAAACTGAGCTCTGTCGTCCGGGGGCTCCGCAGCTCACCCTCCCTTTGTCCTCCAGCCTTCCCGCTTTCTGAGCAGAGCTGTTAACTTATGACCTCCCAGACGCTAAGTCGCGCTTGCTGTCGGAACACAGTCCGTCAGGCCCCTCCGCTTTTGCAAGCCGGACTCGGGGGCTCTGCTTGGCCGGCGAGCCGCCCCTCCGCCCCGGCTCCCTCCCGCCAGTCCGTGGAGCGCGCACCGCCTCGCCGCCCTTCCTACCCTCTTCCGTGGGCCTCTCGTCTGCACTTGGGTCCGGTGACTCTGTTCTGCTAATCCTCTGGCGGTTTTCTGGGTTATTTAGGCAGGTGTAGGTGGAATCTAAGTGATCAGCAGGACGCGCGGTGAGCCCAGCGTCCTCCTACGCCGCCATCTTCCTCTCTCCGCCTTTCAAAGTTTTTATGTCTAAAGTAATTTCACTTTCTGGGTAGTGCGACTATACCCTTTGGATATAGTGTAGATTCTGAGGTATTTGTTGCTTTTGCTGTTCTCTCTGCCTGGAATGCCCAGTTATTTCCTCATCACAAATCTTTTAAGTCTTAGCTCAGTGGTCACTTTCTTCAGAAGGCTTGTCCAATTTTCCCAGCTATAAATGAACTATTTTGGTTCTCATTGCATTTTTTTTCACTTTTCATGTATCACTAGTCACCTTCTCTCCTAAATTATGTTCATTTGCATACCCATCCATCCACCATTCACTATACATCTGTAAAGTTCTAGTCACTGTTAAAGGCCCTGAGGATACAGAGATGCAGAGACACGGTTCCTCTTCAAAGACCTATTAAAGGGACCCATAAGTAAACAGAATATTTCAATACAACTATCATACTCTATTTTTATTCCAGCTCCACACATCTGAAAGTTGCATTCCTATCATAATGGACACTTATGACCATTATGGCTATGATTCTGGTGGTTGGTGAGGACTGGTGGGAGGGGAAAGGGGGAAAAAGAGGGGTAAAGGAGGAAAAGGGGAAGTGACATGTCCCCCTCACCCCAGAATGGAGATAGGAAGACAGGAAACACATGATGCATGTCTCTTTAGTCTAGCCTCCTCAACTGGGGATTAGTGTGAGACATTAGCACAGGAGTTATTGCCACAGAGAGGAAGTATGTTTCCACCACACTTGGAACATCCTTGAGGGGTGGTGAAGGGAAGACTTCTGGGAGCTGATATTTGAATTAAATCATGAAGACGAGTTCACTCAGTGAGTGCAGGAGGGAAAGAGGTCAGGTAGAGAAGACCTGGAGGTAAAAAACCGTGTGTGTGTGTGTGTGTGTGTGTGTATGTAAGTCTGGCATAGCTATGTTAGAGGGCAAGGTAGCCAAGAATTGAATGGTCAAGATCAGTGTCCAAATAATGGCTTTAAAAAAATGTTTATTTATTTTGAGAGAGAGAGAGAATCAGCATGCAGGGGAGGAGCAGAGGGGGGGTGGAGAGAATCCCAAGCAGGCTCCATGCTGTCAGCACAGAGCCCCACTCAGGGCAGTCTCTCGAACCATGAGATCATGACCTGAGCTGTAATCAAGAGACAGCTGGATAACCAACTGAGCCATCCAGGGGCCCAAGATAATGGCGTTTTTTTAAAGTTACACTTAATGATTTGGAGAATGGGGCGTACGTATGTACCTTATATCGATCAATGGACTGTGATCTACCTGCAGGCAGAGTTTTTTGACCTTTTTTATTTTTTATTTATTTTTCAATATATGAAATTTATTGTCAAATTGGATTCCATACAACACCCAGTGTTCATCCCAAAAGGTGCCCTCCTCAATACCCATCACCCACCCTCCCCTCCCTCCCACCCCCCATCAACCCTCAGTTTGTTCTCAGGTTTTAAGAGTCTCTTATGCTTTGGCTCTCTCCCACTCTAACCTCTTTTTTTTTTCCTTCCCCTCCTCCATGGGTTTCTGTTAAGTTTCTCAGGATCCACATAAGAGTGAAAACATATGGTATCTGTCTTTCTCTGTATGGCTTATTTCACTTAGCATCACACTCTCCAGTTCCATCCACGTGGCTACAAAGGGCCATATTTCATTCTTTCTCATTGCCACGTAGTACTCCATTGTGTATATAAACCACAATTTCTTTATCCATTCATCAGTTGGTGGACATTTAGGCTCTTTCCATCATTTGGCTATTGTTGAGAGTGCTGCTATAAACATTGGGGTACAAGTGCCCCTATGCATCAGTACTCCTGTATCCCTTGGGTAGATTCCTAGCAGTGCTATTGCTGGGTCATAGGGTAGGTCTATTTTTAATTTTCTGAGGAACCTCCACACTGCTTTCCAGAGTGGCTGCACCAATTTGCATTCCCACCAACAGTGCAAGAGGGTTCCCATTTCTCCACATCCTCTCCAGCATCTATAGTCTCCTGATTTGTTCATTTTGGCCACTCTGACTGGCGTGAAGTGATATCTGAGTATGGTTTTGATTTGTATTTCCCTGATGAGGAGCGACGTTGAGCATCTTTTCATGTGCCTGTTGGCCATCCGGATATCTTTTTTAGAGAAGAGTCTATTCATGTTTTCTGCCCATTTCTTCACTGGATTATTTGTTTTTTGGGTGTGGAGTTTGGTGAGCTCTTTATAGATTTTGGATACTAGCCCTTTGTCCGATATGTCATTTGCAAATATCTTTTCCCATTCCGTTGGTTGCCTTTTAGTTTTGTTGGTTGTTTCCTTTGCTGTGCAGAAGCTTTTTATCTTCATAAGGTCCCAGTAATTCATTTTTGCTTTTAATTCCCTTGCCTTTGGGGATGTGTCAAGTAAGAGATTGCTACGGCTGAGGTCACAGAGGTCTTTTCCTGCTTTCTCCTCTAGGGTTTTGATGGTTTCCTGTCTCACATTCAGGTCCTTCATCCATTTTGAGTTTATTTTTGTGAATGGTGTGAGAAAGTGGTCTAGTTTCAACCTTCTGCATGTTGCTGTCCCGTTCTCCCAGCACCATTTGTTAAAGAGACTGTCTTTTTTCCATTGGATGTTCTTTCCTGCTTTGTCAAAGATGAGTTGGCCATACGTTTGTGGGTCTAGTTCTGGGGTTTCTATTCTATTCCATTGGTCTATGTGTCTGTTTTTGTGCCAATACCATGCTGTCTTGATGATGACAGCTTTGTAGTAGAGGCTAAAGTCTGGGATTGTGATGCCTCCTTCTTTGGTCTTCTTCTTCAGAATTACTTTGGCTATTCGGGGCCTTTTGTGGTTCCATATGAATTTTAGGATTGCTTGTTCTAGTTTTGAGAAGAATGCTGGTGCAATTTTGATTGGGCTTGCATTGAATGTGTAGATAGCTTTGGGTAGTATTGACATTTTGATAATATTTATTCTTCCAATCCATGAGCAGGGAATGTCTTTCCATTTCTTTATATCTTCTTCAATTACCTTCATAAGCTTTCTATAGTTTTCAGCATACAGATCCTTTACATCTTTGGTTAGATTTATCCCTAGGTATTTTATGCTTCTTGGTGCAATTCTGAATAGGATCGGTTTCTTTATTTGTCTTTCTGTTGCTTCATTGTTAGTGTATCAGAATGCAACTGATTTCTGCACATTGATTTTGTATCCTGCAACTTTGCTGAATTCCTATATCAGTTCTAGCAGACTTTTGGTGGAGTCTATCGGATTTTCCATGTATAGTATCATGTCATCTGCAAAAAGTGAAAGCTTGACTTCATCTTTGCCAATTTGGATGCCTTTGATTTCCTTTTGTTGTCTGATTGCTGATGCTAGAACTTCCAACACTATGTTAAACAACAGCGGTGAGAGTGGGCATCCCTGTCGTGTTCCTGACCTCAGGGAAAAAGCTCTCAGTTTTTCCCCATTGAGGATGATGTTAGCTGTGGGCTTTTCATAAATGGCTTTTATGATGTTTAAGTGTGTTCCTTCTATCCCGACTTTCTCAAGGGTTTTTATTAAGAAAGGGTGCTGAATTTTGTCAAAGGCCTTTTCTGCATCGATTGACAGGATCATATGGTTCTTATCTTTTCTTTTATTAATGTGATGTGTCACGTTGATTGATTTGTGAATGTTGAACCAGCCCTGCATCCCAGGAATGAATCCCACTTGATCATGGTGAATAATTCTTTTTATATGCTGTTGAATTCTATTTGCTAGTATTTTATTGAGAATTTTTGCATCCATATTCATCAGGGATATTGGCCTGTACTTCTCTTTTTTTACTGGGTCTCTGTCTGGTTTAGGAATCACAGTAATACTGGCTTCATAGAATGAGTCTGGAAGTTTTCCTTCCCTTTCTATTTCTTAGAATAGCTTGAGAAGGATAGGTATTATCTCTGCTTTAAACGTCTGGTAGAACTCCCCTGGGAAGCCATCTGGTCCTGGACTCTTATTTGTTGGGAGATTTTTGATAACCGATTCAATTTCTTCGCTGGTTATGGGTCTGTTCAAGCTTTCTATTTCCTCCTGATTGAGTTTTAGAAGCGTGTGGGTGTTTAGGAATTTGTCCATTTCTTCTGGGTTGTCCAGTTTGTTGGCATATAATTTTTCATAGTATTCCCTGATAATTGTTTGTATCTCTGAGGGATTGGTTGTAATAATTCCATTTTCATTCATGATTTTATCTATTTGGGTCATCTCCCTTTTCTTTTTGAGAAGCCTGGCTAGAGGTTTATCAATTTTGTTTATTTTTTTCAAAAAACCAACTCTTGGTTTCGTTGATCTGCTCTACAGTTTTTTTCGATTCTATATTGTTTATTTCTGCTCTGATCTTTATTATTTCTCTTCTTCTGCTGGGTTTAGGCTGCCTTTGCTGTTCTGCTTCTATTTCCTTTAGGTGTGCTGTTAGATTTTGTATTTGGGATTTTTCTTGTTTCTTGAGATAGGCCTGGATTGCAATGTATTTTCCTCTCAGGACTGCCTTTGCTGCATCCCAAAGCGTTTGGATTATTGTATTTTCATTTTCATTTGTTTCCATATATTTTTTTATTTCTTCTCTAATTGCCTGGTTGACCCACTCATTCTTTAGTAGGGTGTTCTTTAACCTCCATGCTTTTGGAGGTTTTCCAGACTTTTTCCTGTGGTTGATTTCAAGCTTCATAGCATTGTGGTCTGAAAGTATGCATGGTATAATTTCAAGTCTTGTATACTTATGAAGGCTGTTTTGTGACCCAGTATATGATCTATCTTGGAGAATGTTCCATGTGCACTCGAGAAGAAAGTATATTCTGTTGCTTTGGGATGCAGAGTTCTAAATATATCTGTCAAGTCCATCTGATCCAATGTATCATTCAGGGCCCTTGTTTCTTTACTGACCATGTGTCTAGATGATCTATCCATTTCTGTAAGTGGAGTGTTAAAGTCCCCTGCAATTACCACATTCTTATCAATAAGGTTGCTTATGTTTATGAGTACTTGTTTTATATATTTGGGGGCTCCCGTATTCGGCGCATAGACATTTATAACTGTTAGCTCTTCCTGATGGATAGACCCTGTAATTATTATATAATGCCCTTCTTCATCTCTTGTTACAGCCTTTAATTTAAAGTCTAGTTTGTCTGATATAAGCATGGCTACTCCAGCTTTCTTTTGACTTCCAGTAGCATGATAGTTCTCCATCCCCTCACTCTCAATCTAAAAGTGTCCTCAGGTCTAAAATGAGTCTCTTGTAGACAGCAAATAGATGGGTCTTGTTTTTTTTATCCATTCTGAAACCCATGTCTTTTGGTTGGCGCATTTAGTCCATTTACATTCAGTGTTATTATAGGAAGATACGGGTTTAGAGTCATTGTGATGTCTGTATGTTTTATGCTTGTAGCGATGTCTCTGGTACTTTGTCTCACAGGATTCCCCTTAGGATCTCTTGTAGGGCTGGTTTAGTGGTGAAAAATTCCTTCAGTTTTTGTTTGTTTGGGAAGACCTTTATGTCTCCTTCTATTCTAAATGACAGACTTGCTGGATAAAGGATTCTCAGCTGCATATTTTTTCTGTTCATCACATTGAAGATCTCCTGCCATGCCTTTCTGGCCCTGCAGGCAGAGATTTTAATGCTGTCCATGTCCTGGTTTGCCAGATTCCTAAGACATTATTCTAGATGCTTCAGAATTGCACTACATTGTAGCTACAGCTTGGATATCATCTCTTGTCTTTCATTCTGGGTTGGCCAGCTTGCAGGGCCATGGATTTCAGAAGAATATTGCTAGTTCCTGGGGGATACCAGGGACAGAGAGGCACTTGGTTAGAAGTGAGAGGATCTGTTTGGAAGAAATAAAGGAGGCTTAAATCCATTATCATGACGACACTTAAATACAGCATTCCTTCTCTGAATGGTATCTGTTCCTGTTTACTTTCCTCCTTGTAGCATCGAGCTGGGCTACATTTGCTGTTTAGACATAATTACTATTTTATTATTATTTTTTTCACAGTTAAGTGGAGCATTTGAGCACAGCTGAATTGCTGGGAGCCTCGGTGGAAGAAATCTATTAGTGGTATGGCTTGAAACAATACACAAAAGGCCCCTGCGTGTGGTCTGCCCTCCACGCTTTCAACTTCCTTGTGTGGAACAATAAATTTCCAAGTCAGCTAGAATGCAGAGACTCACATCCAACGAGAGGAGAGCTGCATTTTTATCTTTTATTCATTGGCAGGAACATTAGCTGTAGGAGGTATTCAAATCACACTTTTATTTAAACAAACACAGCTGGATCGCAGCCTCTTAATATAGCAATTCTCTAATGAAAAATAACAACATAGTATTTATCTCTTTTCTTTTGTGTGACTCTCAATTTGCTAAAATTAGGCAGACTTCAATCCCATACAAAATTGGCATGTTTTCATGACCAGAGCTCATCGCAACTAACTGCAAAATTATAATGGGGATATAATTATAGGAGGGCATGTGAAATACACATCCTTTTGCTGCTGTAAGCTATATGGGGTTATACAATTATGTTGTAATAACATCATTTATCTTAAAGGAGTCAGACAGCTGACTTCATTTATTTAACTTGAGCACTCCAATTATGTGCTGTGTCAGTTTAACATAAATGTCTTGCCCAAAGAACATGGTGTAATAATAATGGTAATAGCAATAATAATAATAACACACATTTGTATAGGGTTCTATGAAGCACAAAGCCTTTTTACAATTGTGATCTTGCTGGGACCTCCTAACTGCTCTGTAAGGCAAGCATCTAGGCCTGTGATTGTATGTGCCCCATTTTCCTGGTAAGATAAATGAGATTCGGAGAAGTGAAATGAAGTTGTCAAGATTACACAGTTAGTAAGTGGTGAAATAAGAGCTTAAAACTCAGGTTTCCTGACTTAATGTTCGGGGATCATTCTTCTACTTTCACCGGTGGTACCAGATTTTGGACAGTGTGACGTCCATTTTTATCTCTTGTCCTATTTTATATCACAGCTATTTTTTTATTAAAGTTTTTTTTTAATGTTTATTTTTGAGAGAGATAGAGAGACAGAACATGAGCAGGGGTGGGGCAGAGACAGAGGGAGACACAGAATATGAAGCAGGCTCCAGGCTCTCAGCTGTAAGCACAGACATGGGGCTCAAATCCACAAACTGTGAGACCATGACCTGAGCCAAAGTTAGACGCTTAACTGACAGAGCCACCCAGGTGCCCCTGTCACAGCTGTTTTTTTTAAGGCATGTAGAACAGTTTGTGGTGTTGGGAATCACAGGGTTAATTCTGCGACCTTGGGCAAATTAAATGAATTTTTTAGATCCCAGATTCCTTCTCAGAAAAACAACAGCCAATAATATCTATTGAGCAGATGAACGGAGTTATTATAAGAACTAAATGAGATAATGCTTGAAAATACATGGCTAGGTACTCAGAAAATAGGTGTATTCTCCTTCCCTGCAGGACAAGAACAAATGCTTTCATTTTATAAGTGATGAAATTACTATACGTTTTGCATAACTGATTTGCCTAACCTACCAATTGAGTGTCAGGGCAGTGTCTAGAATTCACATCCTCCTCTTTCCAACCTACCTATCATTATTTTTAATCATATTGTAATGTATTTAAATGCTTCTATCACCTTTCAGCTTTTTAATTTTTTTTTTTTTTTTTTGCAAAATTTACTTGCTTATGTCCCCAAAGATTGAATAAATTACTTGTCTTTTATTTGAGCTAAATCTTAGGGCTCTTTGCTTGAGTGGGAGAGGTCAGAGGGGTGGAAAGAGCAGGATTTGGAGTCAGAAAGCTATGTTGAGTTTCGGCAGCAGTGATGAGTAGTTGTGTGAATTTCCACCAGTCCTCTGACTTCTCTCAGCCTGGGTTCACTCATTGATAAATCCTATTTCAATCTGAACTTCCTGAAGGAAACCTGCAGTTCAATGACAGAAGAAAAAAGCTGTAAAATAATAGACTTTGTTTACCCTGCGCTAGGCACTTTATTTGGCACATTATTCAACAAAGACTGTCTTATGTAATTTCATAAGATGTTTTTTCCTGTTTTACAGGCAAGGAAATAGAGATTAAATAATTTGTCAAAGAATCATAAGATTTATATTTGAGAAAATTCTACTTAGTGGTTTGGGGGATTTCATTTTCTTTGTTTTTAAAAAAAATTTTTTTTAATGTTTATTTATTTTTGAGAGAGAGAGAGAGAGAGAGCGCGCGCACGCATGAGCGGGGGATGTACAAAGAGAGAGGGAGACACAGAATCTGAAGCAGGCTCCAGACATGGGGTTTGAACTCACAAACCATGAGATCATGACCTGAGCTGCAGCCGGATGCCCCTGGGGGACTTCATTTTCAAGTTTCCTGAATAATTAAGTAGTTAAATGGGAGAAAGTGGGTGGGGTCTCCTTGGATGCCTCCAATTTACAAAGCACAAAGTTTTATAAACTTTATCACGATTCCTAGAGGGACCATCTAAAGATATAGTTTCTATAACATCAGTGTTTCCAACTGAGCCAGCAAGGATGGGGTTTCTTAACTTAGGAAACCTTTACTTAGTGAAGTCATTGCAATTGTCTCACCTAATCCAGGCTCAGCCCAGGGGCCCAGGTATTTTGTAGGTGAGTGGATGGAGGCACAGAAAGATGAAATAGCCAGGAAGGACAAGAACAAGATTTTATGCCTATTTCAATGCTTTTGTTCCTCCTTCATTATTTCTCTTCTAAACACCCGCCTCACCTCTACTTATCCATTTATACACTTAATTTGCTAAGATCTGAATTTAAAAAAAAAAAAAAAGAAGAAGTCCTATACTTACATTGCTTTCCAGGAACTCACAGCGTATCAGGGGAAACATCCAAGGGAGGAAGCATCACAATGAGATTGCAGCGAGACAGATGCTGTGCCAGACAGGAATGTTAGGTTTAATGTAGGCTTAAAGGTGGGAGCTATCAATTCTGCTCAGAGGATAGAGTTAGGGCAGCTTTACAGATGAGGATTCCCTTGAGCAGACTTTTTTCCCCCAAGTGTTTTTAATTGTAAGTGATAGAAAACCTATATAAACGATTTAATCTCAGAGGACTTTTTTTTTTTTTAATTTTTTTTTCAACGTTTATTTATTTTTGGGACAGAGAGAGACAGAGCATGAACGGGGGAGGGGCAGAGAGAGAGGGAGACACAGAATCGGAAACAGGCTCCAGGCTCCGAGCCATCAGCCCAGAGCCCGACGCGGGGCTCGAACTCACGGACCGTGAGATCGTGACCTGGCTGAAGTCGGACGCCTAACCGACTGCGCCACCCAGGCGCCCCTCAGAGGACTTTTATTGTAAAGACATGAGTGTGTTCCCAGTAATCAAGGATAGCAACATGGCCACGCCCAACGTTCATTTATCTGAACATTAACAAGGCATCTCTTCACCTCTCCTCTCCACCTCACTTTTGCTGCAGACTGGTCTTCTCTGTCTCTTGGTGTCTTTCTCAGAAAGTATTGAAACTGGCACTTGCAAAAGCTTACACCAACAGCTTCACTGGAAAGAAGCTACTCCAATGAACTGTCCACATGCCAAAATTCTGAGGCCAAAATTTCTGGGAAATAAATGTATTGGTTCACTTCCAAGCCAACCAGATGTAGTTTGGGGCAGGATTACTTAGAAATAGGAGCTTCCACAGGAGCTGTATCAGAGGAGCTCAAAGAGGCAGTTCCCAAAAGAGGGGAGATAGGATCAGGTTACTGAGTCCATAGGTGACTCTCAAAGTATGGTCCCTGGGTCTCAAAGCCCTTTTCGGGGGTCCTTGAGGTCAAACGATTTTCTCAATAATCCTCAAATATCATTTGCCCTTTTTTGGTTTACTACGTTGACATTTGCATTAATGTGACAAAAGCAGTCACAGGTGCAAACTGCTTGGCATCTTAGCATAGATCAAAACAGTGGCACCAAACTGTAAGGTTGTGATTGTATTTGTTAGCACCTTGCATTCACAACTAAAAATGCCAGTTTAAGAATGTCCTTGAATAAACAGTAAAACTTTTAATTTTATTAAATATTAACCCTATTTACATGCCTTTTAATTCCTGTATGCCCAATTACTTATGCCATAAAGTTATTTTGTTGCATGCTGAAGTAAAAAGGCTACCTTGAAGAAAAGTCACGGCACGATTATTTGAGTTACAAGCTGAACTAGCTGTGTCTTTTTCATGGAACACAATTTTTATTCAGAAAAATAATTTACAGAAAAACTATGACTATTCAGATTTAGATGTTTGCCAGACATACGAACAAAGTAAGCCTGTTACTTCCAGGAAAACAACTAACAATATTTGTTGCCAGTGATAACATTTGAACTTTCAAATAAAAATCAGAATTTTGGAAAACTTGTGTCCCCCCATTGTGAACTTGATCGTTCCTAATAATGACTTTTCTGATGAGATGTGTGGTGATATTGATATGATAGGGTTAATATTTCAACATTTGGAAGATCCACATGGCTAAACCAATATTTCTCAAGTGCTCTATGTATTGATGCTACAAAGTCTGTGGGTAAAAGACCCATTCAAAGTTGACCAATGGATTTTAATATAACAATGTATGAAGAGCTTATTAATGTGGTTTCAGATTCCATATTGAAGGTAACCTTTAAGAAGTCACCACTTATTGAGTTTTGCATAGATTCAAAGAATAATATCTACAAAGTTATCCAAGTTTTCTTTATATACTTCAGCCAAAAACGTCAAAATAGATTCAATGCAGTCACAGATAGGAAAATCTTCTTTTAAGCCAGAATAGTCCTCTATTAAGTCAGACAACAGAGACATTTGCAGAAATATAAAACACTATGACTCTTCTCATTATTTTTTAAATGTAGTTATTTTGCATAAAATATTTTATGTATGTTGGAATATATTCTTAACTGTAAATGAATTAACATGTCTTTATTCAAAATTATTGTCATTTTAAACTTCTAAGTGATAAATGTTAATAGATATAACTGACACGAGCAAATAACTTTTGTGGTCCTCAATAATATTTTAAAGTAGGTTATGATTCCAAGACCAAATATTTGTTAACTACTGCCATAGATATGCACTGCAGTCTTTAATGTTTCTTAATGTTTATTTATTTATTTTGCAGGGAGAGAGCATGTGTGAGTGGGGTAGGGGCAGAAGGAGAGGGGGAGAGAGAATCCCAAGCAGGCTCTGCACTATCAGCATGGAGCCTGATGTGGGGCTTTATCCTAACCACAACCATGAGATCACAACCTGAGCCAATATCAAGAGTTGGACACTCAATCAACTGAGCCATCCAGGCACCCCTGCAGTCTTTAAATACAGATAAGAACAATTCAAGTGAGTGAGAGATGGAAGAACATGTCAGGAGAGAGACAGGAGGCATGAAGCAATGTGGCACATTCAGGACCTTATGCTGATGGAAAATGGAATATTGGAGTATATTATGAAGAGACAGGGTTGAAAAAGGAAAGACCTGTCAGGTAATCTGGAACCTTCGAAAAGCTTTAAGTGAGAGAATGATGCAACTGTATTTGGATTTAGACATGGCACCTTGTTGGCAGTGTGGAAAATGGTAGGTGCTATAGATAGAATGTGTTCCCTCCAAATTAATATGTTGAAATCTTAACCACCTAGGTAATGATGGTAGTATGTGGGGCCTTTGTAAGGTGCTTGGGTCATGAAGGTGAAGCCCTCATGAATGGGATTAGTGACGTTATCAAAGAAAGTTTTTTTGCCCCTTCCACCATGTGAGGACACAGCAGAAAGATGTTATCTATGAACCAGAAAGTGGTCTTTTTTTTTTAATGTTTATTTATTTTTGAGAGAGAGAGAGAGAGAGAGAGAGACAGAGAGAGAGAGAGAGAGAGAGAGAGTGCAAGCCAGGGAGGGGCAGAGAGAGAGGGAGACACAGAATCGGAAGCAGCCCCAGAGAGCCTGACACGGGGCTTGAACCCATGAACTGTGAGATCATGACCTGAGCCGAAGTTGGACGCTCAACTGACTGAGCCACCCAGACGCCCCCAGAAAGTGGTCTTAACCACACAGTGCATCTGCTAATGTTTGATCTTGGACTTCCCAGACTCTAGAACTGAGAGAAATAGATGTTTGTTGTTTACAAGCCACCTAGTCACTATAGTATATTTCTATAGCAGCTAGAGCTAAGACAGTAGGCAATGGGTTGGAGTGAGAAAGTTGGCAAACAAGTGACAGGGAAACAAGTTAGGAAGAAGTGTAGAACAAAGGAGATGAGAAACTGAATTAAGATAATGGTGGTAGGGATGGAAAGGAAGGGGTATGTTGTTGAGATTTTAAAAAAACTGAATTGAAAATAATGTCATCTTGAGGGAAATTATACAGAGTAGATTTCATAGCTGGAGCCATGCTTTAACATGGATGGTCCCCTAGTAATTATTTTAAAGTTTTGTCTAAATCCAAGGTTCCCGAGGTTTATTTTTGTAAAGTTGCAATATCAGATAGGATTGGGTTCAGCTGTACATAATGGAAAATACCAAACAATGACTTAAATAAGAGAAGAGTTTGTCTCTTGTGCTAAATAAGTAAATAAATAAATACATTTTAAAAAAAAATTCAGGGGGTACCTAGGTGGATCAGTTGGTTAAGCATCTGACTCTTGATTTCAGCTTGGGTCATGATCTCATGGTTCGTGCGTTCGAACCCTGTGTTGGGCTCATGCTGATATTGTGGAGCCTGACATTCTCTCTCTCTCCCTCTCTGTCTTCTCCTCCCCTACTCATGCTCGTGCTCTCTCTCTCTCTCTCTCTCTTTCTCAAAAATAAATGAATAAAGTTAAAAATTAAAAAAAAAATTCAGGGCCATTTTCTGTTTTACTACTGTCAGCATATTGCTTTCATTCTCAAGGTCACCTCATTCTCCAAGATGGCTGCTGGAACAAAACCACATCTGCATTCCAGGATGGAAGCAGGACAGCCAAAAGGGTTCAGGTTTTCTTGTTTCTACTTACCTGTCATGGCCTTTGATCATGATCTTTTAAACTTTACCACACTCAACAGTAAGAAGGCTAGGACATGAAGTCTTTTAGCTGGGTTCATTGCCATCTCAAATAATATCAGGGTTCTTTTTACAATAAATGTAGGGAGAAATGTTTATTGGGTGACATCCAGCAATCTCTATCACAGAGGTCTAAATTCTTGCCTTCTCTTCCCAGAAATGCTGTTATCCAGATTTTTTAAAACCTTTTTCCTTTTGTCATTAGATCTTCTGGGAATGAGAAAGATACTTACTTTTTTATTTGGGGTCTCTTATTTGGAAGGCCCAAGTTTTCATAACACAGCTGGAGAACTGACAATAGAATAAATAAGTCTATAATATAGCCTCTTAACTACTTGTTCCAATTTATTTGCATATTTCATTCCAATCCTCCCTACACACTGTGGCAAGATTAAGTTTTCTGAAGCATATTTCACATCATGCTATTTCATTTGTCAAGAACATCAATTAATCTCTCGTAGCCTACCAAACATTCACAAATGTGTACCAAGCATTCAAAGCACTCTTGCGTTTTTACCAAAAGCAACATTTCCAGGCATACTTCCCATACCATGTTTTAGACAAATGGGACCTAATCCCTTTGGGAAATCTAACCTCTGTGGTTTTATTCAAGTTGATTTACTTTTTAGAATTCTAGCTGTGCACCTTCATGGACCAGTGAAACCTATAGAAGATACAAGGATTTCTTGAATTGTAGTCCCCTCTCAACACTATCCTTTGATGACACATCAGAAGACTCAACTCTGTAAACAGTACATTTCACATTTTATGCTTAAAGGGCATGTTCCTTCAATCCATGTCCAACATCCATAACACTCTCAGGGAAGGAAAGTTTGCTTAGAAGCAGAGTCTGGGCATGTGCTTAAATGTGGCCCCTACACCTCTTACACAGAGTTCTATAGTATGTTTCTAACCTGAGCCCTGCATTTATGAAATGGACAGTTGTTGCTGATACTATTGTGTTCACTGTTATCATGTGTCCCTCCTTTGACCTGACTCTTAACAACACAAGTGTTTTTGGCTTTGAAAGAAGATACCTCAGTATCCTCTTCACACACATTTCTATTTTATTTAATATATATAATTAACCTTATAAACCAACCACCAACATAAGTAAAAGAACTTGGAGGATTATCAAGTGCCAGGGGCTCCTTATTAATATGGGAACTTTTGTGTTCATATCTGCAATCCAATGGTCTCATTTGCTCTGGCTTCTTTGAAAGGTGCCAGGGAACCCAACACCTCTAAGACATGCTTTTCGTGATTTACTCCTGCTACCATTGGAAGTGTGTTGTGGAAACATGGTGGACTAGAATGAGGACACCTGAAATCTCCTTCCCACCTTTGCCAGAGATCCACAGTATGATGTAGTATAAATGGAGCAGGTGGTTGATTCAGAGACTGATTCAACTCTGTGTACTATACAATTTGTAGGACATTGACACAGTGCTACATAATCCTATTAAAAGTTATATTTTGAACCTGAATTTTCTCATTGATCTATGGAGAATAGTGCCTATAGAACTCTCTACTTTTCATCTTGGCAACAATCCTTTGAGAAAGTCAGGGAATTTACTGTTAGTTAGCACCATTTAAAAGGTTAGATATGTTAAATAATTAATATTATTTTCTAACTCTAAGGTAAGTAAATGTCCATTCTGAGATTCCATTCTGTCTCTCTTCATTTCAGTTGTATTATCTATAGAATAGATATATAGTAATGATCTTATATTACTAGTCAATTTGGAGCACTAAATGAGATAAAAGATGTGGAAAATTCTGGCCTATGGTAGGTGTTCACTAGGGATTGGTCTTGAGAAATGTAGCTTAATTCTCTATCATTCTAGATTTTCCTTACCTTTGCCCAGTATTTCAGCTAGTCTGGTTAGTTGCCTGGTAGAGTAACACAGATCTTTATCCCTGATGGAAATGAGCCCTTAATTGACTAACTCTTGTTGGGTTGTGGTTGCTGTCATTGCTTATCAGTGATTATTGCTTGGCATGGAAATATTAGAAGAACTTTCAGTGAGTATCCTGAGTTAAAAGCACAGTCTTCCCTGTTGCCCATGTCATGTAGTAACTTCTTTGTTTGCCTACCGGCCCACTAGTAGGATGTACCCAAAGTAGCCACATCACAATCCAGTTCAGTGGAACTGTTAATTGACTTCCTTGCTGGGTATTTTCCCTATCTCCAACACAAAGTTGTGGGGATAGGAACTACAATGCTATAAGTAGGTCCCTGGATATGAGAAAGGACATATGTACATCTACTTCTTGATACCTGACCTATGCACTCTAGGTGTTGTGGTCACAGTACCACATGTTGGTTTTTGATTTAATACATATTCCATATTCTGGAAGTTGGGAAGTAAGACAAGGTGATGTGTTATTCCTTATCTGTTGCTTCATAAACACCACAAATATGGACCCCAGATCTCTTAGCAGTTAGATCCACTTGGCCTCGTGAAATATTGCTAGTCAGGATATACAACAATCCCAGGCTTCAGAGAATTCCAAAAGAAATGAGAAGGAAAGAGATTTTATTTGCTTGGCTTGTTTGAATTTCCTATTCATTCATTCATTATTTATTTATTTAGACAACACAAGCAGGGGAGGGGCAGAGAGAGAGAGAGAGGGAGAGAGAGAATCCGAAGCAGGCCCTGCACCGACAGTGCAGAGCCCAAGCGGGGCTCAAACCCACGAACCATGAGATCATGACCTGAGCAGAAACCAAGAGTCAGATACTTAACTCAGCCACTCAGGCGTCCCCCAGTTTCCTTTATTTCATTGGTTAAAGTTAGCCCCACTGGGAGTTAATACATGTATGCTTCTTGGCTGTATCCTCCATTCCTTTGATTGATAAATTATTACTAGCAGTATAGTATGATTAGTACTATTATGATCATCATTATTATTACTCTATACTAGGAGAGGAGAATATAAATTTACATACATGTCTATACAGCTCTCTATCTCTGTATATCTACCATAGTAAATGCAATGACAAGTGTATTTAATGAGAATGTCAGAGCACTGAGCAGAAAAAAAATTAATCCTCTTGAGGATCAGAGGTCCTAATAAGGAGAAGGGAAGAGGGTCTTCCTGGAAAGTGAATTTCAGTCACAGAAATAGCATGAACAAAAACTCTGAGTCAAGAAACAGCACAAAATATGCAAGAAAACTGTTTATTAGTATTGAAACATGAAATGTAAGGCAAGGCTGTCAAACCAAGTAAGGGCAGTATTATATAGGGACATAGATTTCTATTGAGAACTTTGAAGTCGGTTCAAATGTTGGTAACTTACTAAGTCATTACCCTTTCTGTGCTTCAAATTTCTCTTTTACATAACAAGAATAATAACAATATCTACCTCACAATTGTTTTGTTAGGAAGGTAGTGAAGATTCAGGAAATGTTAGCCATTATTAGATAGCAGAGAGACACGAAACATTTTCAGTGGCAGAACGACATGGTCAGATTTATGACATTGGCATTGACAATGGATTGGAGAGGATTAGGGCCAGAAGCAGAAAGATAAGTTATTTGCTGATGTGATACTGTAATAGCCCAAGGAGTGATGGTTGCCTAGAGTAGACCAGAGTCAATGGGAAAATAAAGGAAATACCTAGAAGGCGAAATGGATAGGACTTAGCAGGTAATTGGTTGGAAGTGGCAAATAAGGGAGAGGGCTGATTCAAAGATTACACTCAAGTTTTTGACTTGGGTGACTCAGTAACTGTGATGAAATCAAGTAATATAGGAAATAAGGAAAAGAGAAGAGAGCAGTGGATTTTAAGAAGGAGGACATTAATGCTGACCTGGAGAGGGTCAGGAAAGAAGAGGACAGAAATTCATCATTGCATTTGTATTAGTGATCTTAGTAATAGTATTTTCAGGGAAGTAGTCACTATTTTTATCTGTTTTTTACAAAACAAACAAAAAAAAGGAGTCTCAAAGTTGTGAAAATCCCTTCAGATTGTATAACTGGTTAGGTCCAGCATTCAGTGTGGGCTGTTAATTCATTAAAAACTGCAGCAGCCATAGCAGCTGCAGCAACAACAAAACACTTACTGAGTACTTGCCACTGTAGTAGGTCCTGGAAACCTAAGAAAAGTCATACACAGCTCCTGCCTCCAAAGGGCTCATGCTTTTGGAATCCATGTAAAGAAACACTGTAAAAAAATTTTTTTAACAGAGCTGTGTTCAGAGTAAGGGGCAGTGGATATAAAAAGGGTGCTTAGGGATTTGATGCTAGGGATTTGAAAAAGATTTTAAAATGGTGAAGTTGCTCAGCTGACTTTTGTCTGGGGTGAGTTGGGGAAGTGGGGGAAGATAAGGAGGAATTGCAGAGTTTGGGAGTAGCAAGAACACAGGCAAGGAAGTGAGGAAGAGTGCCATATCCCAGGAATTCACAAGCAGTTTAATATGGCTACAGGTAAACTGGGGCTTCTTAGTGGGGGTTGGAAAACCAGTCATAAATTTGACTGTATCTTACAGAATTGAGGTGCTGAATGGATTGGTTTTAGAAGGTCTTATGAGATCCGTGAACTCTTACTCCCAAGTTTCTATATAGATCTATGTAGTCTCAGAAGAGGGGGGAGTTTCAAGAAGGTAGTGGTTGTCAGTGTCAAATTTTAAAATGAATAAACATCTTATTTTTCTCAGGAGGTAATTATATTTTATAGAAAAAAAGCCTGCGTAATCTTAAGATAATTGTATACTTCCTACTCTGCCAATAAGTCAGTATAGGATCTCTGGGGAATAGATAATTAAATGTACAAGAGAGTTCTTGGGGGAGATGCTTGTGAAACATAAGTAGGAAGGGAGCAGAAGGAGGCAGGAAGAACTTTCGGACCATAATTCAAGTCTGACACCTGTGAAAGGAGAAAACAGAGGAGGACTGTGTCAGAAGATCCTCAGACTAGAGCAATTCTGAGAATGATTGGCTAGGCAGATGGGGAGCTGCCAAGAAAAGGTTGCCCATTTGAGAAATACTGTTTGGGGCATTAATGGCCTCCCACCTCTTACACCTTTCCTATCATGCCCAGTCATTGTCTGGGAACAGTGTGGAGGAAGCACGGCCTTGGCATGAATACCACACAGAATCCAAGGATGTGGCCACAGGAGGCCACCAGTCAACTATGCTCTGTATAGTGGGTTATCTAAAAGGGAGGTCTAGCTGCTCCATTTTAGACTCAGGGAAAAACCAATCAAGCAGAATGTTGATTGGTTACATCTATTGCCAGAATTATTAAGTAGGGTCTGAGTTGAGGACACGGATTCCAGTTCCCATGTTTTAAAAATAACTATCAAAAATTGGGGGTAGAGGCTGCCATACCTAGACTTACTAAGAGCTGTCAGAATTGGCTCTGTTACAATGACACTCCTCCTCTCCTCAGATTCACATAAGGGAAGCATACTGTTTTTAAGTGTATAAAAAATACAATATTTCTTCAGAGGAAGTACCCTTTTATCTGAAAGCTAGTAGTGGGAGTGGGAGTGTGAAGTAGCTCTAAAGAGTTATTGTAGAGACTGGAGTAGTTACAAGATACGGACTGGCATTTTGATGAATGGACTTATTATACTGAAGAAACTTTAGCCTTATTTGGATATTGATTTTTTTCCAATATATGAAATTTATTGTCAAATTGGTTTCATACAACACCCAGTGTTCATCCCAAAAGGTGCCCTCCTCAATACCCATCACCCACCCTACCCTCCCTCCCACCCCCCATCAAGCCTCAGTTTGTTCTCAGTTTTTAAGAGTCTCTAAAGCTTTGGCTCTCTCCCACTCTAGCCTCTTTTTTTTTCCTTCCCCTTCCCCCATGGGTTTCTGTTAAGTTTCTCAGGATCCACATAAAAGTGAAAACATATGGTATCTGTCTTTCTCTGTATGGCTTATTTCACTTAGCATCACACTCTCCACTTCCATCCACATGGCTAAAAAGGACCATATTTCATTCTTTCTCATTGCCACGTAGTACTCCATTGTGTATATAAACCACAATTTCTTTATTCATCAGTTGATGGACATGTAGGCTCTTTCCGTAATTTGGCTATTGTTGAGAGTGCTGCTATAAACATTGAGGTACAAGTGCCCCTATGCATCAGTACTCCTGAATCCCTTGGGTAAATTCCTAGCAGTGCTATTACTTGGTCATAGGGTAGGTCTATTTTTAATTTTCTGAGGAACCTCCACACTGCTTTCCAGAGTGGCTGCACCAATTTGCATTCCCACCAACAATGCAAGAGGGTTCCCGTTTCTTCACATCCTCTCCAGCATCTATAGTCTCCTGATTTGTTCATTTTGGCCACTCTGACTGGTGTGAAGTGATATCTGAGTGTGGTTTTGATTTGTATTTCCCTGATGAGGAGCGACGTTGAGCATCTTTTCATGTGCCTGTTGGCCATCCGGATGTCTTTTTTAGAGAAGAGTCTATTCATGTTTTCTGCCCATTTCTTCACTGGGTTATTTGTTTTTCGGGTGTGGAGTTTGGTGAGCTCTTTATAGATTTTGGATACTAGCCCTTTGTCCGATATGTCATTTGCAAATATCTTTTCCCATTCCGTTGGTTGCCTTTTAGTTTTGTTGGTTGTTTCCTTTGCTGTGCAGAAGCTTTTTATCTTCATAAGGTCCCAGTAATTCATTTTTGCTTTTAATTCCCTTGCCTTTGGGGATGTGTCAAGTAAGAGATTGCTACGGCTGAGGTCACAGAGGTCTTTTCCTGCTTTCTCCTCTAGGGTTTTGATGGTTTCCTGTCTCACATTCAGGTCCTTCATCCATTTTGAGTTTATTTTTGTGAATGGTGTGAGAAAGTGGTCTAGTTTCAACCTTCTGCATGTTGCTGTCCCGTTCTCCCAGCACCATTTGTTAAAGAGACTGTCTTTTTTCCATTGGATGTTCTTTCCTGCTTTGTCAAAGATGAGTTGGCCATACGTTTGTGGGTCCAGTTCTGGGGTTTCTATTCTATTCCATTGGTCTATGTGTCTGTTTTTGTGCCAATACCATGCTGTCTTGATGATTACAGCTTTGTAGTAGAGGCTAAAGTCTGGGATTGTGATGCCTCCTTCTTTGGTCTTCTTCTTCAGAATTACTTTGGCTATTCGGGGCCTTTTGTGGTTCCATATGAATTTTAGGATTGCTTGTTCTAGTTTTGAGAAGAATGCTGGTGCAATTTTGATTGGGCTTGCATTGAATGTGTAGATAGCTTTGGGTAGTATTGACATTTTGATAATATTTATTCTTCCAATCCATGAGCATGGAATGTTTTTCCATTTCTTTATATCTTCTTCAATTACCTTCATAAGCTTTCTATAGTTTTCAGCATACAGATCTTTTACATCTTTGGTTAGATTTATCCCTAGGTATTTTATGCTTCTTGGTGCAATTGTGAATGGGATCAGTTTCTTTATTTGTCTTTCTGTTGCTTCATTATTAGTGTATCAGAATGCAACTGATTTCTGTACATTGATTTTGTTATCCTGCAACTTTGCTGAATTCCTATATCAGTTCTAGCAGACTTTTGGTGGAGTCTATCGGATTTTCCATGTATAGTATCATGTCATCTGCAAAAAGTGAAAGCTTGACTTCATCTTTGCCAATTTGGATGCCTTTGATTTCCTTTTGTTGTCTGATTGCTGATGCTAGAACTTCCAACACTATGTTAAACAACAGCGGTGAGAGTGGGCATCCCTGTCGTGTTCCTGATCTCAGGGAAAAAGCTCTCAGTTTTTCCCCATTGAGGATGATGTTAGCTGTGGGCTTTTCATAAATGGCTTTTATGATGTTTAAGTATGTTCCTTCTATCCCGACTTTCTCAAGGGTTTTTTATTAAGAAAGGGTGCTGAATTTTGTCAAAGGCCTTTTCTGCATCGATTGACAGGATCATATGGTTCTTATCTTTTCTTTTATTAATGTGATGTGTCACGTTGATTGATTTGTGAATGTTGAACCAGCCCTGCATCCCAGGAATGAATCCCACTTGATCATGGTGAATAATTCTTTTTATATGCTGTTGAATTCTATTTGCTAGTATTTTATTGAGAATTTTTGCATCCATATTCATCAGGGATATTGGCCTGTACTTCTCTTTTTTTACTGGGTCTCTGTCTGGTTTAGGAATCACAGTAATACTGGCTTCATAGAATGAGTCTGGAAGTTTTCCTTCCCTTTCTATTTCTTAGAATAGCTTGAGAAGGATAGGTATTATCTCTGCTTTAAACATCTGGTAGAACTCCCCTGGGAAGCCATCTGGTCCTGGACTCTTATTTGTTGGAGTTTTTTGATAACTGATTCAATTTCTTCACTGATTATGGGTCTGGGGAACCTGGTGAGAAAATTTTGAGGAAAGCTTGATGAGTAAACCTGGATGGTGAGAGGTTTAATTGGTACAGAGAATGCTATCTTTTTGTTTATGGGGTTTCCTGGATGTAAGGTGCTTGGTGGAGCAAAATGAACTAAGAAGCCAAGGAAAGGCTATAAGGTTATCTGACTGGGAATAGGAAAATAGTTGTCCAATTCTAAGGACCATGAAAAGGAAGAGCATAGCATCTCACACTGCTCCATGTGAAGGAGACCAAAAGGTAGAGATGTGGCAGAGGCTACAGAGCTTTCCAGGAGACTACTGAGCATGAAGACATCCACTTAGAGAGGACACTTGGGGAATGCACCACTGGTTGTGGCTGAAGGAAACATGGCTATGTCTCTCTGAGGGGCTCTTCAGGGATGGAGGAGGTGAGGAGAAAGCCAAACACTACTGCAGGAAAGCCCAAGATATATCTTGTCTATGTAATATTCACTATAACTTCCACCCACGAGGTGTGGCTGTGGGTAGCTTATCTAACCTCCTTGTTACAGTTCCCAGATCAGGAAAACGGGTTAATAATCATAGCAGATCTTACAATATTAGTGTCTTAGATGAATTAGGACATGTAAAGTGGTTAGAACTGTGGCTTGCACATTCTGTATTTTATCAATTTTCAGAGGCCATCGGTTGTTAGAGTCATCATTATTTTATGCACCACAAAGAGTGAAGAAAATGCTTACAATTAAACCATGAGACATCAATTATTAATCACATTGCTATTTCAGAAATATTGGAATATGAAAGAATGTATTTTAGAATTTATGAAGTGTGGTTGTGAGTGCTCAAGAAGCATCATATATCATTATAATTATAGCTATTATTTGTTACAATTATTGTCATTATTTGTGGAAATCACTAGGAGAAGATAAACCATGCAATCAGAGTATGATCAAAGATGGCTTCCCTTTACTGATAATGTGATCAGTTTTATACAATGACCCCTACTTCCTCTATTCTTCTTGGGTCCTTATCAAGCCCTAGAATAATTAGAATCAGAAGAGGGTATAGAGGACTATGTATTCAGGGCTTTTCTCTATGGTTGTGCAGATTATGTATTGGACAACATAGAGTGGGTCATACGGTACACTGTATGAATGCTCCCTAGAATTGAACGTTACATATCCTGCATGGATCTCATAACACAGCCCACCCAACCTCATCTATGACTCCCTGCTCTTTTAAGTCAGAATCATAGCCCAAGGTTTAGGTGGGGAAAGTGGAAGAGATGAGTTTTAAATCAATTTTGAGATTAAAGTTTTAAACTTTACTTCAGTCATGAAAAATAACTAGATATTATAAAATCTTCCCAAGGTGTTGTAAAGAAATTTGAAAGGTTGATTTATCAGAATACTGTGGAAGGTGTTAATGGCAAAAAGTTAAAATATATTCATGTTTTTACTACACCCTAGTGAGAATCCCCAATAATCTGGCCATATAAAATTGAAAAGAAGATATGTTTCTGACCCACTCCTCCCAAGAGAAACAGACAAATCATAATGAGCTAAGTGCTATTGGAGAGGACAGTTCTAGCCAGTATGAGGAGGGGCAGGAATTAGTTCTGCAGGAGAGTAGAGAAAGATTTCTTTGGAAAGTGAATATTTTGAACCGGCCTAAAACATGATCCATGGAATCCAAAGCCACGTCTGACTTCTGTAAATGGTAAAGTAAGACAGTTGGAAGAGGAACCCTTTGGTAATATTGTGTTATCGACTAAATGTTTGTGTTCCCCCTCAAATTCATATGTTGAAGCCTTAGCCCTCAATGTGACTATTTGGAGAGAGGGCCTGTGAGGAGGTGATAAAGGTTAAATAAGGTCATCAGGGTGGGGCCCTAATCTGATAGTCCTCGAGTCCTTATAAGAAGAGGGAGGGACATCAGAGAGCTCTCTCCCTCCCTCCTCTCTCCCTCTCTCCCCCCACTTTCCCCCCTCTCTCCCCCACTCTCTCCCCCCCTCCTTCTCTCCCCCTCTCTGCCCCCCTTTCCCTCCCTCTCCCCCGGCTCTCTCTCCTCAGAGAGGCCAAGGAGGTGATCTGAAAGCCAGGGAGAGAACTCTCTTTAAGAACCGGACCCTGCCGGACCTTGATCAGGGACTTCCAGTCTTCAGAACTGTGAGAAAACAAATTTATGTTATGTAAGCCACCCAAGTATGGTACTTTATTACAGCAGCCAGAACAGACTAATACTCTGTCCCTGCTCTCGTTTCTGTCTCAGTTCAACTAATTCTAGCCCACAATTATAATTTTAACCCATAAATCCTCAGCCATACAGAAATAGCTTAGTTTTTTCTTTGCTTCTTAGCAATCAAATTTCATTAGATCCTCACAATAGTCCACTGAAGATAAGTTACCTTCCCTCTTTCAGAGATGAAAAGTGTTGAGGGTCAGAGAGTTTCAGCCAACAAGTTGCTCTAAGTTCATTGCTGTTTCTATTCAAACCCAAGTACTGTTTTAAACTCAGAGCTAGGGTCAGGACTTTGGCAGCCCTAAATCACAGCACCTATATCTCCCCTCTTCACCTAAAAAATAAGGTTGTTCTTTCTTCCTTCCTTCCTCGCATTCTCTCTTGTTCTTTCTCTCTTTCTTTCTTCTTTTAGAAGAGCAAAACTCCCGGAATTTTAGCAGATCTTTGAAGCCTTAATACCATCAGGTTGTTGACTTTTGTGGGGAGGTAAGAAAAGCACTTATCATAGTGACTCAAAGAATGATCCCAGAACATATTTGATCTATCTTCTATTTAAACTATTCTTTCCAAGGATGTGTTTTCCAAGTAATTATGCTAAAACATCAATTAAGACCCTTATCAGATATGGTAATACCTCAGGTGCAATTCAGAAAGTGCAATTATTAGAGTGTAAAGGTGGCCTCAAAGCCATCAAGCAATCACATCCATCAGTCTTGGTGTTTAGGCTAAAATAGCAGCAGTTGACGTTTGGAAATATTACCTGGAAACTCTTGTTCCAGTTGATTTGAGAGCCCAATATCTATAGCACAAAAATAATTCCATTTCCAGATGGCCCTCCCACTTGACAGATTACTAATCAGTAATCTCCAAACCAACCCACAGTCCCTCTTTTAGCCCTCTTGCCTCTTACCCACAGAATCACAGCAGGGTCCTTATACCTTCTGTAAGGCCACAGTTCTGGTAAGGCTCTTTGCCAATCCTTTCCTACTACGTTTTTTTCTTTCTTGCCATTCTTCAAACTGTATTTAACATTAATTTGTCATCTGGATTGGTTATTGATCGCACTGGAGCACACTGAGAAGCTGGCTAAGAAGCTCCACACTTTAAAAGTTCTCTTGCTTGAATTTACAAAGGATTTGGATTTTAGTGGGTCTGAACTGCTGGGGTAGAAGGATTTAAGGAAACACATTGCCCTGAGAATAGCAAGCCATGCACATCAGCATTTTCCTGGGAAAATGAATAGGGCTCCTTGTAGTTATGTGGCCACATGCCATTTACAAGATACTTTTTCATAGGTGATTTTGTTTTTCTCCCTTTTCTCTTTTTCCTTCCCTCTTTCCCACTTCACTCTTTTCCCTTCTTCCTTCCCTCTTCCTACCTCCTGTCCTCCTTTCTCCCTACATCCGTTCCTTCTTTTCTTCCTTCCTTCCTCTATTATTTTTCCTTTTCCTTCCTTTCTCAATTTTTTTTTCTGCAAACATTTGATGACTGCTTGACACTGTGCCAAAAACAATGTGCTTTCAGAACCAGAAGATTGTTAAGGTGTTCAGTGTGAGATTGACAGTAAGTAGTGACTCTAATATAGATCGATAAGTTATCTAGTAGAAGCACAGAATATTTCCTAGAAAAGAAGCCTCTAACTCCAAGTAGGCTGGGTGCCTGGGCAGGGGTGAGGTTAGGAAAGTCTTTCTGCAGGTCCCCTGAGCTACTTCTGAAAGAAGGAATTCAATTTACATAAGTGACAAAAGGAGACAAAGAGTTTTCTAGGATGAAGGGATCAACAATTCAAAGGACTGTAGACAATATGCTTACTTTTAGGAAAGTACAAATACTTAGGTATAGCTGGCATTGAGGATAAGGGAGGTGGCAAAAGGGGTCATGTGGAAGGTCAGGGAATGGTAGGTTAAAGGCCTGAGCATATCAGAAATGGTGACATGAATGTTCCTGTGTGTCTGTCACATGAAGGAGTCTAGATCTGTGTGTATGTGTTCTAGTGAAACTTTATTTATGGACGCCGAAATATGAATTTCATAGTTTTCTCATGTTATGAAATATTTTCCTTCTTGTGACTCCTCCACCCCCACCCCGCTCCCAACCATTTGGAAATGTGAAGACCTTTTTCTCATGAACCAGATAGGTGTGGGCTGCAATTTACAGACTCCTGCTCTATCAAAGTGTGGTCCTTAACTAACAGCATTGGCATCACCTGGAAAGTAGTTTGAAATGCAGAATTTTGAGCCTCAGCCCAGCTTTCATCAATTAAAGGAGTCTAGTTTAATCCCGAAGGTAACGGAATGTTCTAAGAAGGCAAGCATTGCAGTCTGGTTAAACTCTAATTAGATTTCGAAGTCCCTTGTTTGCTTTTAGATTCAACCAAATGTTCAGAGTGTTGTTGCATTCTTACACTTCACCTGACCTATATGCTGCTGTTGCTTTGCAGAGTAGGAGAGCAGTTGCTGAATCAGCACTGCAGGGAGGAGCGTGTGTAAGGAACATGGATTATTCATGGGGCCTGTGCACTGTTCCAGGTGCAGCCATGATTGCCGTGGACTGGGACCATTTGTAATGCAAAGGCATGGCAAGAAAATCCATTTTCTCATTTTCAGAGCCAATTTTATCTTCATGCTCCTGCCCATGTTACAAATTTTAGGCTGATAACGTGAAACAGGAGGCAGAATAGCAAAATGAAATTTCTGACGACTGTTTGCAAAAGGCATTTTTAGATACCAATTTATTAACTCCTTTATTTGGAAGGGAATGACTCAGAGACTGTATCTTGACACCTTGTGGTCTAAAACAATGGCAACTGAGTTTTAAAGTCAAATATGAATTTGAGTTTTGTGACCTTGGGCAAGTCAGCTCGCTTCTCCGTACCACAATTTCTTTACCTGTAAAATGTGAGTAGTGATGCTATGGGAGGCAGAATTATTGGCTCCAATTTTTTTTACCTCTTCCTATATCCTTGACTTTTACCTTGTGCCTGCAGTCACTTCCACTATAGGAAAATCTTGTCCTTTTGATTAGGGGTTAATCATAGGACTTACTTTGGCCAATGGGATATGGAGGGGAGGGAGTTACAGCATGATAACCTTAAAGTCATCACATGATTTTCTTCCTGAATTTCTGCCATTTCCAGCAGAAGAATTTCTCTAGGATTTTGCAGTCTCCTTTGCCTGTGCCCCATTGAAACAATGGAATGCAGCTATGTTGACACTTTGATTTTTTTTTCTTTCATTCATTTTTTTGGGGGAGGAGTGGGGCCACTGAGACCAGTACCAGAGTCAAACCTACAGAAATGTAAGATAATAAATTTATGCTGTTCTAAGTGCTAAGTTTGTGGTAGTTTGTTATGACAGCAGTAGAAAATGAATACATAGGGTAACACAGCTGGGCTTAATGAATACGGATTTTCTTTTCCCTCTATTCATTTTTGAAACAAGTGGATTTAACTCTGTATAAGAGCAGTTTGTACATAAACCTGATAGCATTATTGAGGATTATTGAGAAAATGCAAGCCCTTAGAACAATGCACGTAAAAAGCCGTCAAATGTTAGCTATTCCATAGGGAATAGATTCCAGCATTGGATATAAGACTTATTATTATTCTTTTTTTCTGGGAATCCCAATGCTCAAACTTATAACTTTACTGCAACAAGTTTGGGGTCACTTGTTATAAACGTGTATTTTCCTGAAAAACAGTCACAGTTTGAGGCATTTCTTCTTGTTGCTAAAATGAAGTCTCAGGATGTGAGAATTGTCCTCAAATATCTCATGGGCTGTCATGTGGGAGCAGGAGCAGATTTTTTTCCTTCCCTGTGATCTCATTAGGTATAAGGTTCAGGGAAGCAGAAGAAGAATCACTGGAGTTGCCTAGAACCCCAGGGTCCCTACAAGGCGACTTATGAACTATAAAATGAACAAAAAATTAGAATATGTAATGCTATCAGAGATATGGTGGAATGAACACTTTCAATCCCTAAGGGGACATATTCAGTCCACAATGTAGCCTCATAAAATAATTAAAGATGTAGACAAAGGCATGTGCAATTATTTTGTATGCAGCATTAATTATAATGGTCAAAACAAAATAAAACAACAAAAAGGAAAAAACCTAACTGCTCATTGGCTAGAGAGAAAGTGTGAGTAAATCAAAACACATCCATTTACTGGGTTATTACACAGACATTAAATGTGATTCAAAGTGATGGGCTTATATGAAATAAAATATATGGTATAATTTTTTAGATATAATTTATTGTCATTGGCTTACATACAACACCCGGTGCTCATCCCAACAAATGCCCTCCTCAATGCCCATCACCCATTTTCCCCTTTCCCCCACCCTCCATCAGCCCTCAGTTTGTTCTCTGTATTTAAGAGTCTCTTATGGTTTGCCTCCCTCCCTCTCTGTTTGTAACTATTTTTTTCCCCTTCCCTTCCCCCGTGGCCTTCTGTTAAGTTTCTCAAGATCCACACATGAGTAAAAACATATGATATCTGTCTTTCTCTGACTGACTTATTTCACTTAGCATAATACCCTCCATTTCCATCCACGTTGCTGCAAATGGCATGATTTTATTCTTTCTCATTGCCAAGTAGTATTCCATTGTATATATAAACCACGTCTTCTTTATCCATTCATCAGTTGATGGACATTTAGGCTCTTTCCACAATTTGGCTATTGTTGAAAGTGCTGCTATAAACATAGGAGTAATGTTCCTCTATCCATAAGCACTCCTGTATCCCTTGGGTAAATTCCTAGCAGTGCTATTGCTGGGCTGCAGGGTAGTTCTATTTTTAATTAAAAAAAATTTTTTTTAACGTTTATTCATTTTTTGAGATACAGAGACAGAGCATGAGCAGGGGAGGGGTGGAGAGAGAAGGAGACACAGAATCTGAAGCAGGCTTCAGTCTCTGAGCTGTCAGCACACAGGCCAATGTGGGGCTCGAACTCACAAACTGTGCGATCATGCCCTGAGCTGATGTCGGACATTTAACCGACTGAGCCACCCAGGCGCCCCAGTTCTATTTTTAATTTTTTGAGGCACCTCCACACTGTTTTCAAGAGTGGCTGCACAGGTTTGCATTCCCACCAACAGTGCAAGAAGGCTCCCATTTCTACACATCTCCACCAGCATCTATAGTTTCCTGACTTGTTCATTTTAGCCAGTCTGACCAGTGTGAGGTGGTATCTCAGTGTGGCTTTGATTTGTATTTCCCTGATGATGAGTGACGTTGAGCAAGGTACATGTGTCTGTTGGCCATCTGGATGTCTCCTTTGGAAAACTGTCTATTCATGTATTCTTCCCATTTCTTCACTGGATTGTTTATTTTGGGGGGTATGGAGTTTGGTGAGTTCTTTATAGATTTTGGATACTAACCCTTTATCTGATATGTCATTTGCAATATCTTTTCCCATTCTGCCAGTTGCCTTTTAGTTTTGGTGATTGTTTCCTTTGCAGTGAAGAAGATTTTTATCTTGGTGACGTCTCCATAGTTCATTTTTGCTTTTAATTCCCTTGCCTTTGGAGATGTGTTGAGTAAGAAATTGCTGCGGCTGAGGTCAAAGAGTTTGTTGCCTGCTTTCTCCTCTAGGGTTTTGATGGTTTCCTGCCTCACATTCATGTCCTTTATCCATTTTGAGTTTATTTTTGTGAATGGTGTAAGAAAGTGGTCTAGTTTCATTGTTCTGCATGTTGCTGTCCGGTTCTCGCAGCACCATTTGCTAAAGAGACGGTCTTTTTTCCATTGAATACTCTTTCCTGCTTTGTCAAAGATTAGTTGGCCATACATTTGTGGGTCCAATTCTGGGTTCTCTATTCTATTCCATTGTGTCTGTTTTTGTGCCAATACCATACTTTCTTGATGATTACAGCTTTGTAGTAGAGGCTGAAGTCTGGGATTGTTATGCCTCCCACTTTGGTTTTCTTCTTCAGTATTTCTTTGGCTATTCGAGGTCTTTTGTGGTTCCATACAAGTTTTAGGATTGTTTGTTCTAGCTTTGAGAAGAATGCTGGTGCAATTTTGATTGGGATTGCATTGAATATGTAGATTGCTTTGGGTAGTATTGATATTTTAACAATATTTATTCTTCCAATCCATGAGCATGGAATGTTTTTCCATTTCTTTGTGTCTTTTTCAATTTCCTTCATAAGCCTTCTATAGATTTCAGCATACAGATCTTTTACATCTTTAGTTAGGTTTATTCCTAGGTATTTTATGGTTCCTGGTGCAATTGTAAATGGGATCAGTTTCTTTATTGCTCTTTCTGTTGCCTCATTATTGGTGTTAGAAAATGTAACCAATTTCTGTACATTGCTTTTGTACTCTGCAACTTTGCTGAATTCATGTATCAGTTCTAGGAGTCTTTTGGTGGAGTCTGTCCGGTTTTCCATGTAGAGTATCAGGTTGTCTGTGAAAAGTGAAAGTTTGGCTTCTTCTTTGCCAATTTTGATGCCTTTTATTTCCTTTTGTTGTCTGACTGCTGATGCTAACACTTCCAACACTATGTTGAACAACAGTGGTGAGAGTGGGCATCCCTGTTGAGTTCCTGATCTCAGGGGGAAAGTTCTCAGTTTTTCCCCATTGAGGATGATGTTAGCTGTGGGCTTTTCATATACGGCTTTTATGTATGTTCCTTCAATCCTGACTTTCTTGAGGGTTTTTATTAAGAAAGGATGCTGTATTTTGTCAGATGCTTTTTCTGCATCTATTGACAGGATTATATGGTTCTTATCCTTTCTTTCATTAATGTGATGTATCACATTGATTGATTTGTAAATATTGAACCAGCCCTGCAGGCCAGGAATGAATCCCACTTGATCATGGTGAATAATTCTTTTTACATGTTGTTGAATTCAATTTGCTATTGTGTTGTTGAGAATTTTTGCATCCATGTCCATTGGGGATATTGACCTGTAGTTCTCCTTTTTTGTGGGGTCTCTGTCTGGTTTGGGAGTCAAAGTTATGCTGGCTTCATAGAATGAGTCTGAGATTTTTCCTTCCATTTCTATTTTTTGGAACAGGTTTAGAAGGATGGGTATTAACTCTGCTTTAAATGTCTGGTAGAATTCCCCAGGGAAGCCATCTGGTCCAGGACTCTTATTTGTTGGAGATTTGTGATAACTGATAAAATTTTTCACTAGTTATGGGTCTGTTCAAATTTCTATTTCTTCCTGTTTGAGTTTTGGTAGTGTGTGGGTGTTTAGGAATTTGTCCATTACTTCCAGGTTGTCCAGTTTGTTGGCATATAATTTTTCAGAGTATTCTGTGAAAATTGCTTGTATTTCTGAGGGATTGGTTGTAATAAATCCATTTGTATTTGTGATTTTATCTACTTGGGTCCTCTCTCTCTCTTTTTTTTTTTTTTTTTTTTTTTTGAGAAGCCTGGCTAGAGGTGTATAAATTTTGTTTATTTTTTCAAAAAACCAACTCTTAGTTTCATTGATCTGCTCTACTGTTTTTTTATATTCTATATTATTTATTTCTGCTCTGATCTTTATTATTTCTTTTCTTCTGCTCAGGGTGGAGTGTCTTTGCTATTCTGCTTCTAGTTCCTTTATTTGTGCTGTTAGATTTTGTATTTGGGATTTTTCTTGTTTCTTGAGATAGACTTAGATTGCAATGTATTTTCCTCTTAGAACTGCCTTTGCTGCATCCCAAAGGGATTGTATTGTTGTGTTTTCATTTTCATTTGTTTCCATATATTTTTAAATTTCTTCTTTAATTGCCTGGTTGACCCTTCATTCTTTAGTAGGATGTTCTTTAACCTCCATGCACTTGGAGGTTTTTGAAAATTTTTCCTGTGGTTGATTTCAAGTTTCATAGCATTGTGATCTGAAAGTGTGCATGGTATGATCTCAATTCTTTTAGATTTACTGAGGGCTGTTTTGTGATCCAGTATGTGATCTATCTTGGAGAATGTTCCATGTGCAGTCAAGAAGAATGTATATTCTGCTGCTTCAGGATGAAAATTTCTAAATATATCTGTCAAGTCCATCTGGTCCAGCGTATAATCCAGGGCCAATTTTTCTTTATTGATTTTCTGTCTATATGATCTGTCCATTGTTGTAAGTGGAGTATTAAAGTCCTCTGCAATTACCACATTTGTACCAATAAGATTGCTTATATTTGTGATTAATTGTTTTATATATTTGGGTGCTTACGAATTCAGTGCATAGACATTTATAATTGATAGCTCTTCTTGATGGATAGACCCTCTAATTATTATGTAATGCCATTCTTCATCTCTTTTTACAGCCTTTAGTTTAAAACCTAGTTTGTCTGATATAAGCATGGCTACTCCAACTTTCTTTTGACTTCCAGTAGCATGATATATGGTTCTCTATCCCCTCACTTTCAATCTGAAGGTGTCCTCAGGTCTAAAATGGGTCTCTTGTAGACAGAAAATAGATGAGTCTTGTTTTTTTTTTTTTATCCATTATGATATTCTATGTCTTTTGATTGGAGCATTTAATCCATTTACATTCAGTGTTATTATTGAAAGATATGAGTGTCATATCCCATAGAGTCATTGTGTTATCTGTAGGTTCATGCTTGTAGTGATGTCTCTTGTCCTTTGTGGTCCTTGCAACATTTCACTCACAGAGTCCTCCCTTAGGATCTCTTATAGGGCTGGTTTATTGGTGATGAATTCCTTTACTTTTTGTTTGTTTGGGAAACCTGTATCTCTCCCTCTATTCTGAATTGCAGGCTTGCTGGATAAAGGATTCTTGGCTGCATATTTTTTCTGTTCATCACATTGAAAATTTCCTGCCACTCCTTTCTGGCCAAGTTTCAGTAGATAGGTCTGCTACTACCCCTTGTAGACACATCCCTAGTTGCTTATCCCTAGTTGCTTTCAGAATTCTCTCTTTATCTTTGTATTTTGCCAGTTTCACCCTGATATGTCATGCAGAAGATCAATTCAAGTTAAGTCTGAAGGGTGTTCTCTGTGCCTCCTGGATTTCAATGTTTGTTTTTTCCCCCAGATTGGGGAAGTTCTCAGCTATGATTTGTTCAAGTATACCTTCATCCCCTTTCAGTCTCTCTTCTTCTTCTTCTGGAACTCCTATGATATGGATATTGTTACATTTCATTGAATCACTTAGTTCTCTAATTTGTCCCCTCATGATCCAGAATGTTTTTATCTCTCTTTTTCTCAGCTTCCTCTTTATCCATAATTTTGTCTTCTAATTCACCTATTCTCCTCTCTCCTTCTTCAATCTTTGCTGTGACTGACTCTATTTTATTTTGCACCTCATTTACAGCATTTTAAAATTAAAATTCATCATTACTATATTTTAGTTCCTTGATCTCTGCAGCAATAGATTGTCTGCTGTCTTCTATGCTTTTTTCAAGCCCAGCGATTAATCTTATGACTATTATTCTAAATTCTTGTTCAGTTATATTATTTATATATGTTTTGATCAACTCTTTAGCTGTCATTTCTTCCTGGAATTTCTTTTGAGGAGAATTCTTCCATTTAGTCATTTTGGCTAGTTTTCTGTCCCTTATGTGTTTTAAAAGCTTTTTATGTGTCCTGCACCGGTGAGCACTACTATATTAAAGAGGGGTCATACACTGTCCAGGGCCTGGCCCTTCAGGAGGTGTTTTTTGGAGAGTGTTACTTGCTCTCTGTTGTTGTGACTTTGGTTACTTTATCTCCCTACTAGTAGTGATGTTTTGACCCCTCCACCAGGTGTGCTTTGATTTGTTCCTTGAAGTAGCCCTGGAAAGGAAAACAAACACACACACACAAACAAGAAACAAACAGAAAGCAAAAACATGCAAACACACAAACAAAAACCCCAAAAACAAAAAAACCAGAAACAACAGCTACAAGTAAACAACAGGGTGGAGGCAGGGCTGATGGAAGAGGCCTTATCCCATACAAAGAGAAAAATGACAGGGGTGGGGAAAAAGAAAGAATAAACTTGACCAGAGAAACTATATGGCTTAATCCAGAGAGAGAGAGAAAGGAAAATTAAGAAGGAGGTGGGGAAAAATGAAAGAAGATAGTTGTCCAGGCAGAGAAACTATATGGCTTTATCCAAAGAGAGAATGGAGGATAAAGGAGGTGTGGAACATGTATCAAGAGAATGGATTAAATATGTCTGCTTAAACAAACCAACAACCAGAGTAACCAGACTAGAGGAGGGAGGAGATAAGAAGGAGAAAAGGAAGGAAGAATGTATCTACATAATAAGAATTGTTGGAGAATTAATCCAGGCAACGCAGCAGTGCAGGTCTGGAGTAGGGGCCATCGGGTTCCTCACTGTCTAGCCCGCTCCTGTAGATACGCAGTTACCAGGCACAGGGGGGTGTGGTTTCGTGTAGGCGGGTCCAACCTCCACTGTGGGTCCCCCTGTCTGATCCCTGAGACCCCCCCTTGGTGGTGGTGGGGAGAAAAATGGTGAAGCCCCCGTCTCTCCTCCACAGACCCTCACAAATGAGGTGGTTTGTCTCACTCCACCGACTCCCGTGCCTGGCGCTTGGCTGGGATTCAAACTCTCAGTCTGTACATCCCGGTACTAGGGAAATGCTGCTCTGATATGTGGTCCTTGGCTGGTGGGCACAGGCAGGCTTTATCCTGTCCTGTAGCACTCTAGGGAGGGGATTGCTTTCTCCTACTATGGACTGCGCCCCTGACCTAGCCACCAAGCCCAGGACTGGCTCCCCTCCACCCCAGGTTCACGATCCAGGCAGCTGGCCCCATCAGAGCAAACCCCACAGTTAGAGATTGGATCTTTATCTGTCCTGGTCTGAGGTTTTTCTGTTGTCCAGATATAGTCCTATGCTTCCCCACCTGGTCTTTCTCTTCCCTTTGTCTCTCTGCAGAAGTGAATCCCTCACCTCCATCCATTTTATCTCTCCCAGTTTGCAATCATGCACCTGTGGCCGGTCAGGTTTTCCTGGTGGGTCCCTGGAAGCACGACTGTCTCTTTTTCTCCTGAACTCTTTGGCTTCAACACTTCTTTGTTTGGGAGAAGAGGGAAGTTCAGATCCCCTTACTTCTATGCCATGTTGGCCCCCTCCTCCAAGTATATGGTATAATTTTAAAGGCAAATACGCAGGAAAAGTAACTGTATATTCAATAAGATAACAACTATATAAAACAAATAAACAACGGTATGCTCAGAAGGTAGAAAAATGATAATGAAACATATTTCACTAATAACAGATGTTTTCTTTTGGGAGAGGAACTCTCCTCCTTCTCTTTTTACACTTCTATTTTTTCAACATATTTTCATAATGTGCAAATGTTACTTTTGCACTGAGAATATAATATGCTTTTTTTTAAGTGGATAAAAGGTGCTCTCAGAATGTTTTTTCTTCCCCATACATTTATATTGTGTCCAAGGGAATCCAGATACTTCACTGTGTTTATACAAATACTCACTCAAAAAAGTCACTGTGCAAATTATTAAAAATGATAACCCATTTGTATAAACAAATAAGTACAAATACTAAAAGAGGTTCTATCCTTATTAAGTATTTACCACATATGAGGCAGGAGAGTGTTAATAATGAGGTCTTTCATTCATTGTTGAGCAGTGGACATAGACTATTACCATTTTTTGGGTGTTTACTATATGCTGGTGATTTTACATATATTCTCTCACTTGTCCTCACTACTGACATGCAAGTTAAATATTACATTCTCAATGCCAAGATAAATAAATTACAGCTTATCTAAGGTTGCCCAAATAGGTCCCTGCCTGGATAGGAGTAGAAGCCATGTCTGTTTCCAAAGTCCATGTCCTCCTCAGTACCCCATGCCATTCATGCACAGAACATGTAAAGCACCAGTTTCTCTACTCTCCCAAAACCATTAGCTTTGTCTTGTTATGAAAGTGGTTGAGACTTCTAATTTATGGTGTGTTCCTTTGTGACTCCTCTGGAAGTTCTACAGTGGATCAGGTCAGAATCGCTTGAAGTTGAATATGATGTTCTTCAAAGTGTTAGGATTTCTGTACTATTTTACTCTCCTGACTTACTTACCTCTAGACTCTATGTAAATATACTATTTATAAGTCATCCATTCTCCACTCTCCTTTAAATTTTGTTGAAGAGGAGTTTATGATGCACTACTTCCTCATAGGACATTTGTACGTGTTATTCCAGCAGACCGGTTGCAGATGACTGAGCCAGGGGTGGATAGCTGGCTCAAGGACAGTCAAGGACCTAGCATAATAGATTTGTCCAACAGCCATGTTAATCACCAAATGAACCAATTAGATCTGCCCTCAGTGAACTTGACTAGGATACATACAGTGAAAGATAATGATTAGTAGTAAAGGCAGAAGCCATAAAGTACATATAGGATGGGAGTTACTGAAAGTTTGAGGTGATAGAAGATATCAGTACCAAACTAAGTAAATAAGGAAGGAAACCAGCCAGGAATTTGTTGGTGGCAGCAGGAGAAGAATGGTCAAGTCATGGTAATTGTGGACATCCGAGAAGGTCATGGACATTAACTGCTGATGCAGCAGTAGCAAAGGCTAGTCACTAAAATGGCTTCCCCATTCTTTAGCAGTATTCCATCTACCTGGAGTTTGGGGTCTGCAGCAATTGAAACGTATTGCTCTGTGTATTCTTGAACAAACAAACAAACAGAAACTTATGAATGTAATATGTGTGTGTTTATTTCTGGTCATTTGAAAGAACCTAACAATCAAATTACATCTGGCTGAATGGTGTAAGGTCTCTCATAGAGCCCAGAAGACCAGCCACATTAAAGGATGGGTAACTGATAATGCATAGCCAGGAGAGCTCCCTTCAAAACAACTGATTCTGGAATTTGTCTTGCTTGGGGAAGAGAGGGAAGGAGAAACACTAAGAATATTACTTTTTTCAATTTTTTCTAAACCTCAGACTTTCCTATTTGGTGTTTTTCATTAAAGCAGTGAGCAATCGACACATGCAGTGGTGTAAATACGTCATATTGCAGTCCTATCTGTCTCCCATACAGGCTTGGTGATGTGATGGGAAGGAATGTAGGACTGAGAATTTGAAAACTGAAAGTCATGCCTTATTGTGTCCATATTAGCTGTGCGATTCCTGGCAAGTTACTAAGTTCTCTGGATTTCAATTACCTCTTCATTAAAATAAGAGGAATAATAGCCCCTGCCTTCTTAACCTCTAGGATTGCTCAGCAAGTTAAAAAAGATAATAAATTTGAAAACTATGAAGTAATTGAAAGAACAAGTTTTTTTCTTACCACCAATAATGACACACTGCTAATAAGCCAGTTTTGAATTTGAGGAGTTTTAGTGAAAAGTACTTAAATTATGTAAAGTTCAGTTGGACAGGCTCTAAAAGCAATGTTAGAGAAACCTTGTGGACCATTTGCTAGAAGGGCTATATTAGTTTCCCTAAGACACTGACCCTGAGCTGGGAGTGGCATTGGGAACAGGTTAACATTTGAAAGCAGCTGTTGATGGTGTGTAGTTTGCTAATGATCTTGTCTGTCTTCCATGTCTCTTTAAGAGTTTCACAGGGCACCAAGCCATCACTGACAAATCTGCTTATAACATCTCAATGACAGCCAATCCAAGGTGCAGGTCAGGAAAGGCGGTTACCTCCTTTATGTTGGCTGTAGAAAGCCAAAGGCCTTTATTTGAGCAGCCAACCCAAGAGCAATTGTGGTCCACACATCACCTTGTTTCTTCTTCCCAAAGTCTTTGGTTAGGAAGCTCATTATCAGCCACCTCCCCATCAAAGCCCACCTCAAAGGCCAATGCCTCATGAAGCCTTCCCTGGTTCCCTTTACAGGAGAATGATCTCTGTTGTCTGTCAAATATCTTAATGTTGTTCCTATTCCGTTTTTATGGAATTTAGTACTTTCTGCATTGAATTTCACATTCTTCTGGGTACTTTCCATTTCTATCACTAGACTGATACCTTACATGAGGGTAAACTGTGCTTCTGATTCATCTTTTCATGCTCCAGAATGCCAAAGTTTCTAGCTAGCACATAAAGGTTTCTCTAAAAATGATCAATGAACCAGTAGGTATAGACTCATAACAAACAGGAAAATAGAAGGATAGACTCTAACTTACGAAGTTTGCTATTAAAATATTCTACAAGTTAGCTTTTTGAATACTATAACTTCATTTCCCATAGAGAATATTATAAATGGTGAGCAGTTAGTGGTATAGTCAGTCTTCAAACCTAGATTTGTCTGCCTCCAAAGTCATGTTTTTAATCACCATGCTAGTTTATAGCAGGCAGGCAATATTCTTGTAAATGTGGGGTAGGGATGGGGGCAACAGAATTGGAGACAGGTCGTGCTTTTGGGTCTGACAGAACTGGATTGGAATCTGAGTTCTTTGGTTTCCTACTGCTGAGATCCTGGACAAGTGATTTAATCTCAATGAACCTGTTTCCCATAAAAATAAAGAGAGATGATAATGTATTTGAAAGGCCTAGGTCATTGGTTGGTGGAACTATTCTTTCAATTTTTTACTCTTGCTCTTCTGTTTCCTTGAAGTATGGTGACCATAAATGCCTATTTCCTAGTGTAAACAAGACCATTTTCTTTCACTGTTAAATAGGTCTCATTTGAACACAATGAATTAAACAGGCATGCTCTGGATGATGGTAGTATTCTCCTTGCCTTCTTTCTCTGCATCCAGTGGTATCTTTCTAATAGAAAATATGATTGTAGCTCTCCTCTGATTAACACTCCTTACCTCATTTCCCTACAAACAAAATCCAGTGCCTTCATAGTGATATATTACCTGCTGCCTTGGTATCTTCTTCTCATACTCACCCAGCCTTTTATTCTACGTACTGTTCATAGCAACTGCCTGAAGTCTCTTGAAACATCTGTGGTATTGCTCCTATGCCTTTGCAAATGCTTTCCTGTACCTGGGATATTTTTTATCCCTGTCATTGATATGTATCACTTTTTTTTTTTCTATCATCAGGACGCTTGCCAAGTGTAGGGAACTCTCTACTTGGAGATATGGTGTTGAATAGACTGTTTTACTGCACAAGGAATGAAATAAATGTACTTCATTACAAACCCCATTATAGCTAAGACATAGGCATATGACCCAGGCTCTGCCAATCAGAATTTGGCTTGGATTTTGTGGCACAAGAAGGCAAAAACAAGGATTATCTATTTGACAGAGGCAGCAACAACAGGAACTTCAACGCCAGAGAACTGAGCCCAAGTCCTCTGTACCTCAGTTACTAGTTGTGCAATCTTATACAAGCTCCATAACTTTACTTAACATCAGTTTCTTCATCTGTAAAATGAGGATAGTAATAGTACCTACTTCAAAGACTGCTTGGAGGGATTAAACATATATGCAATATGACTGAAACAATCCCGGGCACTCAGTATGTGCTGAAAATGTTAGATCTTATTACTATTGTTGTTGGAAATACTACTAATAATAGCAATGACTACCTTCTGTAATACAAGCTTTTGTTTCTTGCATCTAAAAAGTGTGACCAATACATTTCCCTCTGGCAAGACTATTTGGATTTATGTTTGATATCTAAGTTGAGACTTTTTTCTTCCCAGAAACCTTTTCTGAAACTGCTGCCACATTAGAGACCACAGTTATGGACTCATATTTTGTTGCTATTATAAGTAGCAGAGCACTTACCACACTTAATTTAAATGCCTGGTCTTTCACATTCTTCTCAACCAGACCACGAAGTTTTTCTAGATGACACTATTTCCTTTACTTTGTATCCCTAGAGTATTTCTTGGACAGTACCTTGACCCCTTGTCGGTGTTCAGTAAACATCTACTGGATGAATGAGCAAATACCCTGCCACCCTCCGAGATGCTGTAGTGGGAGAGTCAGCCAACCAGGGGAGCAACTGATTTCTATTCATATGCTCCAACTCTTGCTGTGGGTTCTCTTCCTATGACCCCATGTGGGATTTTTGCAATCAATGTTCATATTTGCACTGATGATCCTAAAATATCCTTGACAATCTCAAGAGAGTTGCAATCAGTACATTTTATTGCCGCCGTGCTCCTGCCTCCCAGGTTTGGCTTAGGAGATGGAACTTACCCCAGAGATTTGATCCCAATCAGTGCTATTGTGCTTCCCCGGAAGAGTATCTTACAAATTCAGGAAGATGCAAAGCAGTTCTCCAGTTTGGGGAATGAAATGTGTCTTAAGAAGCAACTAGGTGCTCCTATGTGCC
The DNA here is from genome assembly GCF_022079265.1 of Lynx rufus. Classification (NCBI taxonomy): domain Eukaryota; kingdom Metazoa; phylum Chordata; class Mammalia; order Carnivora; family Felidae; genus Lynx; species Lynx rufus. Next base: position 173,059,448 of record NW_025814834.1, read on the forward strand.
CTTTTCTGAGTCAGTGACCTGAGGCAACACTGTGCTATCTTCAACCAAATAGAATGACTTAGTGTTCTTGTATTTAAGGCTAAACATCTACATCTTTTTACCTTTGTGTATGCTATCATTTCTATTTCCTGTGGTGTCTCACTGTTTGGAGTATAAAGCCTTGATGACTTAGCTGGGTATTCAAAGTCCCTCACAAACCGAGCCCCATTTACTTTTTCAGTCTTATCTCTTATCACATTCCATCAGATCCCCTAGCCTCTTCATGATTAATCATTTGTTCATTCCTTTCATATCTTTAACAATAATTTATAGATTATAATGTGGACCTTGTAGTAACCCTCATGGCATTGCAGTCTGCTAGTAGGCATAGCATTTAACAAATAATATAAAATAGAAGTAAAAGTATTATTATAATCAGAATGCTGAAGTTAAATCATAACAGGGGGCTAAGCATGGCAGGAGACTGTCTCACGTTGGGGTCTGATCATGGAGAGTTTATGGAAGTTAAAACACCTTCAGAAAGCCCTTTAGAAGTTTATTGAATCTAGGCATTGTTCTGTGTCCTTGTTCTGTGTCAACGCTGCTTAGCATCAGGCCTAGGACAGAGCAGGCATGCAAAAAATGTTAAATAAATGTAGGAATGAAAAATTGACATTGATAAAGAATAAATTAATCTGTACACTGTTTCATAACCAATTTCCACTCTTCATTCTTAAGTAACAGTTGACAAAATGCATGCACACACACTCATACACATATTTGGGAGCAAATACTAATGTAATTGTATATTAATTAGTACTTTAGTGTTTATGATGCTTTTCTATCCAATGTCTCAATGAATTGAATGTAAACTTATCACGTGGGGAGATATAATTCTTATGTTTATTTATAGAAGCTGAGTTTATGAGAAATTTGCCCAAGGTAACACATCTAGTAAGAAACAGATATAGTAGTTTGGACTTCTGGCTTCAAATCTGGGGCCTCATTCGTTTTTATTTACAAAGAATTAAGAGTGAGATGACTTCAATAATATAGGAATAAGTAATGCAAAGAAACACTCTATTGGATAAAATATTAAATAACATCTTCTTGAAGAAATAAAAACTTTATCAATGCAGTAAAGAATCACAGGGTCAGATTTGAGAGAAGGAAATCCAGAGAGATGAGTCTGGCATCCAGAGCCCCTTTTCAACTAGGAACATCTGCCATTTCAGGCAGAGGTAGCTGAGATATTGGGATATGAGGTCCAAGGCCCATCATGGATAGGAAGCTCCAGTAAATCACTCATGCTTTGAATTGGGAACCCAAAGGCATCTACTCCAGATGGGACAGAGAGCCACAAATAGCCTGGCTCTCTAGAGACTCAATCACTATAAATACCCTGAGGTGGAGTTTCACTGCTAGTGCCCCTAGCCACTGCCAGAGGCAAATCTAAATGTTCCTTGGAGCAGGAAACATCACCCAGGCTCCAATTATTTCCAAAATTAATTTTTTTTCACATAAACTATTCAGAACTCAATAAAAAATAACCTGCAGGGAATCATTCTTGGGTAAGTTACAATTCATCTCTCATATATCATTGTGTCTCTGAAACTTGGCTTTATATTGGGGCCATTAAAGGACTTTAAGAAGGATATTGAAATATTTGGGTGTGTTTGTAAAGAGAAAATTCTGGAAGCTCTATGAAAATTGGTTTAGTGTTCATTTAGAATTCTCTTAACCAGCTTCCACTTAACCAATTGGCTAGGTTAACCAACTTGCAAGATTAAATGCTGCTCTTCCTCCCCTCTATAAAACTTTCATATTGATGTCTACAGAATGCTTGTGGCCAGCTGGCAATACTCTAATATTCTCATGTACTTCTGATCTGATCAAGGAGTTAGTTATATGTTTTCAAAGAGTCACTTGTGTTAATTACCAAAACATTTGTACCAATTAGAGTTCTTACCATAGATATATAATTTGAGTAAATGTATATATGTAATATGACTAGGAAAGGACAGTTTTTGTTTCAATAAAGTCTGCTGAATGCTTTAGAAAAACTCAATAGAGGTGCATACTAAATAATTACCATCAAATAAGGTGTGAAGAAAATAATTCTGATTAGAGAAAACTGCAAAATTTTAGAAGGATTCTGTATTTAAATTATTTTTCAAATATTTTTAAGTTTTTATTTAACTGGGAATTTAAATGGAGGTAATGGATCCTTGCTCTCATGGAGAATTATATTGCAGCTTCCATTGTAATTCTGATATGCAAAATATTTGCATATATAAAAGGATTTATTATGCATCTAATGTTACTACTATTAATCAATAGCATAGAGTCAAATGAAATACTTCCATATTAGTAATATGACATATAATAAGATGACATTATTATATCATAATATATTATTATATTTATCATAACAGTAATATTCTCCTATGCTATATTGTTCATATATATATAAATATAATTAGGATAATGCCATAGCACTATTATATAGTATTAATTGATAATGGCAAAATAGCAAGTAATATATTCAGTTTTTCAGCCATTCCATATATGAATATCCTCTATCCTTAATGACTAGCCCAAGGCTTGTGACAGAGTAGGCACTCAAGATTACATAATGAATGAATAAATCAATATTCACCCTTTCAGAATCACAATCATTTTTCTCAGGTATCACTCAAATCTGTCAACATCAGTTGAAGAATGTGAATCCTGCAAATCAACACAATAATTGTACGTATGCTTTCACTAGCAATGGCCCATTTTCTCATAGAGTTGATTCCTAAGGAATTTGTCATCCAATAAACCGATACATCTATTTTCACACGAAATGCTCTTCTTCTAGCTCATCCCTCATTCTGGATGTGTGGAATTGATTTTTATAACCTCGGTATAAAAGTTTGTATTGATTAATTTATTCATTCACTAGCCCCACAAACATTTATAGAGTACCTACCATGGGTCAGATATTGGCCTAAATATCTCAATCAATTGTCACTTTATACATTTTGACCTATTCATTACAATGTTTATTTTGGGCACTTGAGTCTATCGTCTAAGATATTAGCTATTTCTACCAGCTGTTTGTCACTTGCAAATTTTACAAGCAGTTTATCATGTAATTATTCTAATCATTGAGGGAATATGTTGAACACAATTGGGTTAAATAAAGAAGACAGAAGAATATTGGAATGGAATATTCCAATATTCTGGAATATTGGAATGGAATATTCCAATATTCAGGAATATTGGAATGGAATATTTTTTTTAGGTTGCCAAATTCCTATTCTCACTCATTTGGGGATAGATATGGAACAAATCTCAAAAGGTGGAGTTTCAGATAACCTCTGTGGTTTAAGGATGGGATGTTAAGTATTCCTCAGTACTACCAAGTGTTTGAGGCTATCCAAGAAAATAAACAAGGAAGTTCTATTCAAAAGGGGAAAAGGTTGATGCCCAAAGAGCAGCTAAAAGAGAACCAGCTAGAAATATAACCAATATGGGAAGAAGAAACCAGGGGAAGTCTTAAGTTAAGTTGATAGGGGTAAAAGGCAAGCATCTAGGTATTCCATAAGAAAATGGTAGGTGGCTATGACAGTTTTTTCTTAGACCATCTTATGTGAGTGTGTACTTTTCACGGCAGCGAAGCTGAATGGGGATAGGTTGACCTCAATCTACAAATCTTTCCTCTTTTATATTGTTAAATCTGCTTGGGTCCTTACTTTAACCCAGTTAGTGGGAAAGGGTATTGATTACTTGCAAAAGTAGGGTTCCCTGACCCCCAAACCAAAGGAGAGTGAACCAGCCATCATATCAATACCCTTCCAGTGATGACCTGGAGATGTAGAGAGAACTGGCGCTTCCTGGCCAAAGGGTTAAAGGGGTTTCCTGGTGCTCTCAGTTAGCACTTGGTCCAGAATTCCCTTATTCTCAGATCCTGGTCTTTTTTGCTTAGGATTTTTTTTTCTCTATCACAAATTTCTCTATCCTGGTAGGAGAAAGCAGAGTTCTTATTGCCTTAAGCCTAGTATATGGGGACAGAGCACAAGTAGAGAAGGTTTTAAGGTGCATTCGTTCAACAAATATTTGTTGACCATTGACTATGTTCTAGGCACTCCTCTAAACATTTGGAGTATATCACTGAGAAAATAGACAAAGAACCGTGTCCTCATGGAGCTATTGTTCTAGCAGAGAGAAATAGATAACAAACATTAAAACCAATCAACAAGTGAATTAGGTAATTTCTTAGGAAGTCATAATTATTATGGAAAAAAGCAAAGTAGAAGTGTAAGACAGATAAGAGTTTCTGGGGTGGGTAGACAGATTGTTGTAGTCAGTAAAGTGATAAAGTAGGAGAGCCTCAATGAAGGGGTGAGTTTTGAGTAAAGTCTTGAAAGAGGTGAGAAATGGAATCACATGGATATGGGGGTAAAGAACGCCAGGCAGAAGGAATAGAATAAAGGCAGTGTCTGAGGTGGGAATGAGTCTGGCATCTCTGATTAACAGCAAGTAGCAGAGTTGGTGATGGGGAAGCAGTAGGAGAACACAAAATTAATGGTGGACAATTTCATAGTGGCCTTAGTAGATTTTGTAACACTTTGGCTCTTACTCTAAATGAAATGGCTATTAGAAGTTTTTGAACAGTAAAATGAAATGATATGACTGATGTTTTAAAAGATCACTTTAGCACTTGTACTGAGAACACACTGCAAGGAAGGAAGACTGGATTCATGAAGACCTATTAGGAAGTTGTCAGCGTTCAGGGGGAAAGTTTTTGGTGCTTTGGCCTGGAATGGTAGCCATGGTAAGAACTATATTCAAAGTGTATTTTGATAACAGATCTAGAAGGAGTTCTTGGCCAGTTGGGTGCTGCATGACAGAAAGAGATGTGTCAAGGATGATTCCAAAGTGTTTGGTCTCAGCAACTGGAAGGAGTAAGTTGCTAGGAACTGAAATAGGAAAAACTGTGGAGGAGCAAGTTTCAGAGGGAAACAGAGTTCAGTTTGGGACATGTTAATTTTGAGATGTCTACTAGACATTCAAATGGAGATGCTGATCCAGTTATGGATATATGAGTCTGGACTTCAGGAGAGAGATCTGGGTTAGAGATAATTTGAGATGTCAAAATATTGGTGGCATTTCAAACCATGAGACTGGATGAGTTCCCTAGGAGAGTGAGTGGAGATAAAGAAGACAATGGGGACACCTGGGTGGTTCAGTCGGTTAAATGTCAGATTCTTGATTTTTGACTCCAGTCATGATCTCACAGTTCATGAGATCAAGGCCCATGTCAGGTTCTGGGATTCTCTATCCTACCCCTCTCTCTCTCTTTCTCCCCCACTTGCACTTTTTGTCTCTAAAAATAAATAAATAAACATTAAAAAAAAAAAAAAAGAGAAGACAATGAAGGACTGGTTCCTGGGCCACTCCAATATTAAGACAAGGACAGAGTGGCCAGAGAGGCCACTGTCCTGGATGCCAACAAAAACTGTGAAGCATATGGAGTACTGCTGATAGGCCAAGAAGGATGAAAACAGAGAATGGAAACTTCAGCACTGTGGAGGTGATTGGTGACTTTGTTAGCACTTTATTTGCTTTATGAGGAGAGTTGACCTTCTCTTTAATCCTGCAGTGGTTTTCTTGTGGTGAGGGGGTAGAGAATGTAACCTACTTTTTGTTTCTTGTGCTTTATTTCTGGGTGGGATTCCTGGAAGGACTCGTAACTATGGGAATTATCTACCTTCTTCACTCTGTGCTTCTGAAACTGCCGAGTTCTCAAAGATAGTATGTCTCTGATTCTTGGCATTTGATCCAGAATGGCATTAAATTAGCATACCTCTGTTTAGATGTGGTCTCTGGTGCAGTTAGTTTCATTTCACATTTTTGTTATTTAAAAAAAATCTCTTGCTACTCATTGCTGTCTCTCTTCACTCGCAGGAAAACAAGTCCCACTGACCTGGAGGCTATGACAACAAGGAGTTAACATCAATAATTATCACTGCTGTACCAGCTATTGTTCAATATTATAGCTAATTCTAACTGCCTCATCTTGTCATCAATGAGGGCATCCCAAAGGTTTTGTTATGTGGCATTAGACCTTGTTACTGACAGATTTTGTGATATTTTGTTACTTGTCAGAGAACATGTTAAGGGTCACATTAACACTGTGGTTATTGTTCTGAGATTTTTCTTGGTAGAATCTTTTCCAAGTGAATTCACAGGGGCTCCATGTGATCTCCTTGGTTTTCCCACATGCTAACAAGAAATCTGTTTATGACCATCTCTCTTGCCTGGGATAAAATCATACTTACATATCCTAATTTCTTGGGATTTTCTTATTTACCCTCCTTTAAAAGAGTAGCCTGTTTTTGATATTTTGGCATATTTCCAGTTCTCCATGATTTTCTCATGCAAGTATGAATTTGAAAAAAAAAATTGCACAGCTTTTCATTAGCACTTTCTGGAATTCAGAGTTGGCAAAAGATGTCAGTTTGGAGAGAAAAATGGGACTTTTCTAGGAGGAACGGAGGCTGGGATGTTTTTCTGACATATGTTACTATATTTATAAAATAAACTGTTTTTAGAGATCAGTTTATAAATTTGACATAAGGTTTAGTATTTCCATTCTATTTTATTAAACTTTTAATTTTCTTATGAAAATAACACAGGAAGCCACATGATTTTAAGTCATGGTCTAGCTGTAAAAATATACAGCAAAGTCTTTTCTATACATTGTGTGGCTTAGTGGAAAGACTGTGGCTTTGGATCAAAAATTTGAAATTACATTCTGATTCTGCTACTGACAAATTTTGTAACTTTGGAGGTTACATTGATTCTTGTAAACTTCTTTTCATCATCTGCCAAACAGGAATAATTATACTTGTCCTATGGGTTGCTACCTTTTATAATTCATATAGTACCTGCTGTATGCTAGATACCATGCTGGGCATGGAGGATTCAAAGATAAAAGCGTATAATCCATGTCCTAGCAAATCGTTGTAGAAATAGACGTGTAAACACACTAATAAAATATAGTAGATCCTCTCTGTAATGAAAGGATTCTATTGGAAATGTATCACTTAATATACATGACAGATTTGGAGTATTGAGTCTGAAACAATTCTGGATTCTCCTCTTTTTTAAAGGTTTTTAAATACATGAAGTATTGAAAACTATAAAGTCTCATCAAATGGCTTAGCTACCAGCTACAGTATAATTTAAATATAAGATTTTGGCTACATTAGAACTTCTTTTAAGTTACAAAGTCACTAATAAAGTGACGATCTCTAGGCTTTGTGGGACTTGGAACAAGATGAAAAGGCAACTCCCGATTACAAGAGAAGATAATATAAGAGATTGTGTGATATATTATGATATTTGGTCTAATAGGTTAGATTTCTTTAACCCCTGGAAATTTTAGAATTAAGTGAAGAAATCAGTGGATATCAAACACAAGAATATATATCCTAAAACTAAAATGTTAATATTCCACTCTATATCTGTCCTTACTAATTGTATACCTAGGCAATTTACTTAAATTCTCTATACTTCTTCCATTTCCTCACTTATAGCTAGCTTTCTTTCTTTCTTTCTTTCTTTCTTTCTTTCTTTCTTTCTTTCTTTCTTTCTGAGAGGGAGAGAGAATCTTAAGTAGGCTCCACGGAGTGTGGAATCCAATGTGGGACTGAATCTCATGACCATGAGATCATGACCTGAGCCAAAATTAAGAGTCTGATGCTTAACCAACTGAGCCACCTAGGTGCCCCAACATTTTCCTTATCTATAAAAGGAAGAGGGTGACAGGGTTGTTATGAGGACAGAGAATAGTCTGGAACATAGTAATTACTTAAAAGTGTTTGTTATTATGGTAGTATTAGTTACTAGCAATAATATTGAAAATCAATAATACTAGTTATTAACTTATTTTTTTTAAGTCAGGGAATTTGTATTCAAGTTCTAGGCAGTACCACAGATAAAGGAAAATACATTAAGGTCCCCAAACCTGGAAATTAGGAAATTAAAGTGGCATTATTTGCAGATGATGTGATAATTGATATTGAAAATTCAAAAGAATTTACAGACAAGATATTGAAAAAAAGTAAAAGATTTCAGCACAGTAGCTAGCTAAATCAATACAAAAAAACTCATTGGTATTTATATATTAAGTATTATCCCCTATTGTGTTATTAAATACCTATGAGACCTTGAATAAATAATTCATCTCTCTGGGCTTGGCATTTTATCTGTTGATATCAGTTTATCTCTGTAAACTGATGTCATTTTACTCAGTCTCTGCTCCTTTCCAGTTCTAGTATATGATGGAACATCAGATTTTATATCATACCTCCCCTTGACAGTGGGAGCAATTGAAAAATATGCTCTGATATTTGCTAAGTGCAATGCGTTATTTTACATGATAATTTTTATATCCTTGCCTCCTTGCCTCCACTGGGTTTATAAACTAGTAACAACAGAAATAGTAATGATACCTAGCTTTGTCTTAGCTCATCAAAATTATTAAAATGCTTTTTAGTTTTGTTGATTGTTTCCTTTGCAGTGCAGAAGTTTTTATCTCCATGAGGTCCCAATAGTTCATTTTTGCTTTTAATTCCCTTGCCTTTGGAGATGTGTAAAGTAAGAAATTGCTGCAGCTGAGGTCAGAGAGGTTGTTTTCCTGCTTTCTCCTCTAGGGTTTTGATGGTTTCCTATCTCACATTCAGGTCCATTATCCATTTTGAGTTTATTTTTGTGAATGGTGTAAGAAAGTGGTCTAGTTTCATTCTTCTGCATGTTGCTGTTCAGTTGGAATACTACTTGGCAATGAGAAAGAATGAAGTATGGCCTTTTGTAGCAACGTGGATGGAACTGGAGAGTGTTATGCTAAGTGAAGTAAGTCATACAGAGAAAGACAGATACCGTATGTTTTCACTCTTATGTGGATCCTGAGAAACTTAACAGAAGACCATAGGGGAGGGGAAGGAAAAAAAAAGAAAGAGAGGGAGGGAGCCGAACCCTAAGAGACTCTTAAAAACTGAGACTAAACTGAGGGTTGATGGGGGGTGGGAGGGAGGGGGTGGGTGGGTGATGGGTATTGAGGAGGGCACCTGTTGTGATGAGCTCTGGGTGTTGTATGGAAACCAATCTTGCAATAAATTTCATATTAAAAAAAGAAAATAAAATAACTAATGAAAAAAATTAATAAAGTGCTTTCATCGATGTGACACAATATTTCATAAGTATATAGCAAGTAAATAATGTGAGTACCATATGGACTATGTCAAGCTCAATAAAAGAGATAGAAACCTAATAGTATTTGGGAGAACTTCAGTTAACATTCGCTGATTGGCCATGTGTTTATTTCTCTTTTTTTTTTGTTTTAATAAAAGTATAGTAAGGAATTAAATTAAAAAAAAAACCTGTCAGCCCAGGAGGGTTATGATTTATCTGGCACTGTTTGATGTATCCCCAGAACCTAGAGGATTTCCTGGTACCTGATGGAAACTTAATTGATATTTGTATGAATGACTGAATAAACAACACCAAGAATTGAGGAGAAGCCATCAACAGATGGGATATTTCAACAAATTTGTGAAAGACAATGAAGGTAGAAAAATTCATTTCCAGTTATATGGAAGATTAGATACTGACCCTCCTGTAAAATATAACTGAAAGTTCTAGATTTAATGTGAGTTTTTAAAAATAAACTAATTAGCTAGGAAGAAAGGAGGCCAAACTAACTTGAAAATAGGAACCTAGAGAGCTAAGCATAGCCCTGCATACTGCTTTTGATCTGAAGGTGTTTGATGAACACAGATGATCTTAATTTGCATGGTTTTGAAAGGCACCTATGGCCTAGGAACTTTAATACAGTACATACTCCTTCCTTTTCTTAAAACTGAAGATACCTTCCAGTGTATCCTTTGGTTAAGTCTGAATGCCCTAACCTCAATAAGACAGCAGGGAAAAATCTTAGTCTTTTGTTTGTTACAGAGGAAAACAAACTATCCTAAGAATTTCAACAAAATAGCTACCATTAAAATATGTAGGCAAAATTGACACTGGCTGGTTTAATTTAAAAAATCTCAATTTGAGGAGCCCCTGGGTGGCTCAGTCGATTAAGACTCTGACTTTGGCTCAGGTCATGATCTTTCAGTTCATGGGTTTGAGCCCCATGTTGGGCTGTGTGCTGACAGCTCAGAGCCTGGAGCCTGCTTCAGATTCTGTGTCTCCTCTCTGTGCCTCTCCCCCACTCACACTTAGTCTCTCTCTCTCTCAAAAATAAATAAACATTAAAAAATTTTTTAAAAACAAATCTTAATTCGAGAGTCTAGTTAAGAGTTCTAGATTTATAGAATCCTAAATGCCTGGAAGAGGCAAATATAACTACCTAACTTTGCAGAAATCCTCAAACTAAACCTCAATGAATACCTAAACTTAAAAATATATATAATTTAAAAGTTAAAAATTACAAAATGCAGAAGAAAATGCATACCATGGGTAAGAGCCAGCAGAAACTACAGATAAAATAATCAGATTCATCCCCCAAATTTCAGATATTGGAATTATCAGTCAGAACATAAACTAAATGGGGCCCCTGGGTGGTTCAGTTGGTTAAGCGTCCAACTTTGGCTCAGGTCATAGTCTCATGGTTTGTGCGTTCAAGCCCTGCGTCGGATTCCATGCTGACAACTCAGAGCTAGCCTGATTCAATTCCGTCTCTCTCTCTGCCTCTCCCCCACTCACAATTTGTCTTTCTCTTTCAAAAATGAATAAACATTAAAAAATTTAAAAATAGTTAATATTAAATTAGTTAATATATATTAACTATATATTATAGTTAATTACTATATAATTACTATATTAACTATACATTATAATTAATATATACTTATATTAACTATATATTAGTTAATATATTAAAATAGTTAATATTAAATTAATTAAAAAATAGTTAATATTAACTATTAACTAAATGTACACATAACTTTTATCTAAGTCTGTGTAACAAATCACTTCAAAATTCAATGGTTTACAAAAAAAAAAACAAATTAATTTCTTGCTAGGATTTGTAAGTAGAGATATGATTCTACTTTTTTTTTGTGGGATGTCATGGGCCTGGTTGAGCTTGACTCTAAGAAGAAAGTTGGCTTCAGGTATATTCCACATGCTTCAAATTCTGGGACTCAGGGAAAAAGTACAGTAGGCCCCTGGGATGTGCTTTTCTTATGGTGGATTGAAATAGTTCAAGAGACCAAAACAAGCAATGCAAAAACATTTAAAGTCATGTACAAGCATGGTATACATCATGTCTGTTGATATTCCATTGGGCAAACAAGTTACAGTCAAGTCCAATGTCAATGGTGCAAGAAAGAATAATCCTCCCACTGGTTTGGGGTAAGAGAAGAGTGAATGTTTGATGAAAAATAATGTAATTTACCAAAATAAGCATGATCAGTAGGTTGAAACAAATAAATTAAGTTTTTATTTTTTTATTAAAAAAATTAATTATTTTGAGAGAGAGAGAATCCCAAGCACGTGTATGAGCAGTAGAGGAGCAGAGGGAAAGAGGGAATCCCTAGCAGGCTCCATGTTCACCATATTTTCCTTATCTTTTCATCTACTGATGAACACTTAGGTTGCTTACATGCCTTGTCTATTGTAAATAATAGTGCAACAAACATAGGAGTGCATGTATTTTTTTGAGTTAGTGTTTTCATTTTCTCTTGGTAATTACCCAATAGTGGAATTATTGGATCATATAGTATTTCTATATTTAATTTTTTGAGGGACCTCTACACTTGTTTCTACAGTAGCCATACCAATTTACATTACCACCAACAAGGCATGACGATTCCTTTTCCTCCACATATTCAACTCTTGTTTATTGTCTTCTTGATTTTAGCCATTCTAACAGGAATGAGGGATATCCTGTGCTTTGATTTGCATTTTCCTGATTATTAGTGATGTTGAGCATCTTTTCATGTGCCTGTTGGGCATCTGTATGTCTTCTTTGGAAAAATGTCTGTTCATGTCTTCTGACCATTTTTTAGTTGGATTAATTGCCATTGTATAAGTTCCATCCATTCTCTTTCAGTCTGTATGTGATTTTGTAGGGAGCATATAGATTAGTCTTGTAGGCAGCATAGAGATTAGTCTTGTTTTTTTTTTTTTAATTTTTTTTTTTCAACGTTTTTTATTTATTTTGGGACAGAGAGAGACAGAGCATGAACGGGGGAGGGGCAGAGAGAGAGGGAGACACAGAATCGGAAACAGGCTCCAGGCTCCGAGCCATCAGCCCCGAGCCTGACGCGGGGCTCGAACTCACGGACCGCGAGATCGTGACCTGGCTGAAGTCGGACGCTTAACCGACTGCGCCACCCAGGCGCCCCATCTTGTTTTTGTTTTTGTTTTTTTTTTTAATGCATTCTGCCACTTATGTTTTTTGATTAGAGAATTTAAGCCATTTACATTTAAAGCAATTATTGATTGTATGTGATTTTTGCCATCTAAAAAATTTGTTTTCTGGTTGTTTTTTTAGTTCTTCTTTGTACTTTGTTCTCTTGCTCTCTTTCTTCATGATTGATTAATATCTATAATGTTTTGTTTGGCTTTCTTTCTCTTTATTTTTTGTGTATGCATCATAGGTTTTGGAGTTGTGGTTACCATAAGGTTCATATATATAACATTCTAAGTAAATAGCAGTTCATAGTAATTTGATGGGCATTTAAGTTCAAACACATTCTTAGCAAATAAAAAAAAGAAAAGGAAAGGAAAGAAAAAAATTTTCTTTGCTATTTTTTCTTTTTCTTTTTCACCTTCTTTTGTCTTTTTACTACCATTTCCATATTGTATATATTTTATTACCTTATCCACATTTTACACCTTTTATTCATATTTTTATTATGTATAATTTTGGCCATTGCTTTTCCAATTAAAGAAGTCCTTTAACATTTCTTGTAAGACTGGTGTACTGGTGATTAACTCCTTTATGTTTTGTTTGTCTGGGCAACTCTTTAAATTTGAGTTTGTTGAGTTTGATAAATTCTTTATAGATTTTGGATACTAACCTTTTATCTGATATGTCATTTGCAAATATCTACTCCCATTCTGTCGGTTGCCTTTTAGTTTTGCTGATTGTTTCCTTTGCTGTGCAGAAGCTTTTTTATTTTGATGAGGTCCCAATAGTTCATTTTTGCTTTTGTTTCCCTTGCCTTCAGAGACATGTTGAGCAAGAAATTGCTGCGGGTGAGGCAAAAGAGGTTTTTGCCTGCTTTCTCCTCTAGGATTTTGATGGCTTCCTGTCTTACGTTTAGGTCTTTCATCCATTTTGAGTTTATTTTTATGTATGGTGTAAGAAAGTGGTCCATGTTCATTTTTCTGCATGTCGCCGTTCAGTTTTCCCAGCACCATTTGCTGAAGAGAGTGTCTTTCTTCCACTTGATATTCTTTCCTACTTTGTCAAAGATTAGCTGGCCATACATTTGTGGGTCCATTTCTGGGTTCTTTATTCTGTACCATTGATCTGAGTGTCTTTTTTGTGCCAGTACCATACTGTCTTGATGATTTCAGCTCTGTAATACATCTTGAAGTCTGGGATTGCGATGTCTCCAGCTTTGGTTCTTTTTCAGGATTGCTTTGTCTATTCAGGGTAACAGATTCTAATTATAGGAAATTCCAAATTATGAATTTCAAGGAGACAGAAGTTATCTTATATCAAAGCCTTAAGATGTAATGTGGAATGATAAACAATAATAAAAAAGTAGCCAAATGAATGAATATTGATTTGTAAAACAAAATGTTTTAGTGGGATTAAAATAAAATAATGCAAAATGAAAAGATATAGTAACAATATCACATATAAATTGGGTGGGTATTGATAAGAAGGAGCATAAGGTATTGAGAACACTTTGGTAAATTAAGAATGCATGTTAAATATGATATATAGTAAGGCCAAAAAAATTGAGAAAAGTGATCAATCTAAAAATAGTTTAAAAAAAGAAAAAGAAACAGAAAAAAAGCCAAGTCAAAGACAAAGTACACAATAACATTGTAGTAATAGATTTGGATAAATCATTATTATGGTAAATGTAAATGAACTATACTCTGAAAGACGAAGATTATGAAGATAGCTATATTAGAAAACTCAAGATAAATACAGTTAATGAAAGTCATATCTAAAATACATAGACATGAAAGAATGATAGTTAAGGGATGGAAAAGATAAATCAACAGATATGGAAATGGTTTTCTAACACTGTTGCTTAATTAATTATATTTGACAAAAATCATTTGCTTCAAGCTACACTGGGCACTAGATTAAAATATGCTCCCTATCTTTAAATGTGTGCTGGCCACCTATTTCCTAATATGACTATTGATTCCTTCCCCAATTAGTTGGGATTATTTTCCATGATACAGTGCCATGGGCTATCTTGCTGAAATATTACCCTGGTGTGGCCCCAGCCCTATAATCCTCTACCTCAGTTCAAATGCTTCATGGGAAAATCTCCTGTTAACATCATTTTGGCAAACTCTCCTGAACCTTGGGGTGGAATTCACATTTTCCCAAAGGCCTTACTTCAAGGGGTTTAATATAGCATTTTCATGCAGGCTGTTTAGGAAAAGATTTTAAGAATGGGGCATTTTGGAGATTCTGGAATTACCCAGCAGTGAGAGTTGGTTCTTTTGCCTTTGTCTTTGTGTGAAGCTGTCAATGATTGAGAGGTATTTTTTTCCATTTTCAGCCCCTGCCATTTCTAGTCCAGTTAAGTGGAAGTCACTGTGTTTTTGCTTTGCATAGTTCCTGAGTCAAGTCTACCAACTTCCCCTTGCCTCTGTGTATATGAGAAAGTGGAGTACATTGGGCTGAGGAATGGTTATGAGGCATTTAGCTAGACTCACTTAGTAGATTGAGAGACCAATTTCCTCACATCTGTCTTATACAGTGTATGATTCAAATTCATGCCTCAACAAAATGAGAAATTCCTTGTGCTAGGGACCTTGCAGGTTTGTTATGAATAGGTGGGAAAATGTTAATGTTAAATTTACAAATGTTAAGTTTCTACTGACACTCTGCTGCTTCTGTTTTGACTGTCATGTCACATTTTTTATTAGAGTTCTAAATGATTTCTCCAATTCTCCTTCTTTTGATTAATTTCACACATGGCCACCATGTTAATTTTCTATAGCAAAGTTCTGATTATGTCCCTTTTTTTCAGAAACCTTCCACTATTATTTGGTGCTTAAAGAAAATAGTCAAACTACTTATGCCAGCCTACAGACTCTTTATTATCTGACTAGTCATTTTTTCCAAAAAAAATTTTTTTTACCACTATTCCTTTTTTTCATTCTTAATTCTCTCTGTCAAATTTAATCTTTGTTATTTGTATGCATTCTATGTTTCCTGCTTACCTGCCATTGTCCATGTTGTGCCTTCTGCCTACAGTGCACTTACTCTCATTTCCAAAATAATTTTTTGGGGGTCTTAGTAAATACTAGGAAAAATAATCCTCAGGTATTATTATGTATAAGTACAAAGTAACTGAATATTATAGCCAAAATTATCATGGTCAGAGTGGGCAAAAACTAACTAAATTGTTTCCTTTGAGAATTCCTCATTAGCCAGTTTGTTCATTCATAGCTGTGTTAAATATTTTCTTAGACTCTATCTGAATGTGTTATATTTTTGTGTGAACGTGTGAGTGTGTGTGTGTGGGGGGGTGTGGGTGTGTGTGGTGGGGTGGGGGAGAGATCTTTTGCACCGATATGTGTACTCACAGACATTTCACCAAGACTGAGCATCTTTCCTCTATAGTATCCAATTTTAACTGATGATACAAAAGGTAAGTCAGAATGTTTATGTTTTCCCCATCCAATCAAGAGGTTTTATCTGAACCTCTAGAAAGAAAGGTGAAATAAACTCTTGTTTACAACTTTTTGTATGTACACAGGACATTTGTTGACTACTGCAGAGAGCATGGAAAAGTTCAGCATTGTAGAGTCTACAAACCTGTGTAGACTGGCCAAGTCCAGAGAAAACATCCTTGGAAGTAGGTGCAATTTGGTAAGTAAATGATCTATTGATCAGATCTCATTTGTCTAAACTACTCCCTTTATTGTTGACTTAATTCTAGTAAGAAGAAACACAAATGAATGGGAAACACTGGTCAATGCATTGAAATTTCAGAAGGTTTGGATGATACAGGTGATCCACTGATAATGTGGAGTAGTGTGACTACCATATTCTCCCCCTAGATTCTTAGATATGGTTTCTTAAAAATGTGTTATAGACCATGTGAGAGGCAAGGAGGAGGCTGTTATGGACTGAACTGCAACCCCCCAAAATTTGTATGTCAGAGCTCTAATTTCCAGTGTTACCATATTTGAAGACAGGGCCAAAAAGGAGTTAATTAAGGTTAAATAAGGCCATAAGGGGGGGGCCCTAATTCACTAAGACTGATGTCCTTATAGAAAGAAGAGATACCAGGAGCGTACAGGCACAGAGGAAAGTCCATGTGAGGGCTCAGTGAAAAGGTAATCATCACAAGTGAAGGAGAAAGCTCTCACCACAAACCAACCCTGCTGGCATTCTGATCTTGTATCAAGAAAAGGGAGAAAGTAAATTTCTGTTATTTAAGCCACCCAGTTTATGGTATTCTACTGTGGCAGCCCTAACAGATTAATACAGAGGCCAAGTAAACAAGTTTGGTCCCTGTATCTCCATTTAAACTGGATTTATTCTGCTCCTGCCTTTTATATATTGAAGTTTTATATAACAACTGTTTCTTTCTTTTTTTTAAATAAATGTTTTGCTGTTGAAAACTTAGGAAGGTAAATATATTGTATAGTAATTTATTCATCTATTTGTGATGGGAGCATTTCTTCCTAATACTGGTCCCATATTGTGTCTCTGATCAGAATGCTTCCATTGAGCTCCTTCTCTTGTCTTTCTGGACACATGGATGACCACATCTTTGGAATATGAGTAACTTTTTTTTTAATTCAAGAGGAACTTCTCTCTTTTTTTTTTTTTTTCAACGTTTATTTATTTTTGGGACAGAGAGAGACAGAGCATGAACAGGCGAGGGGCAGAGAGAGAGGGAGACACAGAATCGGAAACAGGCTCCAGGCTCCGAGCCATCAGCCCAGAGCCCGACGCGGGGCTCGAACTCACGGACCGCGAGATCGTGACCTGGCTGAAGTTGGACGCTTAACCGACTGCGCCACCCAGGCGCCCCTGGAACTTCTCTTTTTTTAAAAAATATAATTTATTGTCAAGTTGGCTAACATACAGTATATCCAGTGTGCTCTTAGTTTTGGGGGTAGATGGGAATATGAGTTACTTTGATGGCAGAAAGAAGAGATCACTCATCTTTATGATTTCATCTTGCCCTATGCTATGGACTGAATGTATGTGTCCCTTCCAAATAAATATGTGGGAAATCCTAACCCCTAATGAGATGGAGGTGGGAACTTTGGGAAGTAATTAGCTTAGATGAGGTCATGATGGTAAAGTCCTCATGATGGAATTAGTGTCCTTATAAAAGAAGAGATCAGAAAATCAGTGCCCCATCTGCTATCTGAGGCCACAGCAAGAAGACTACAGGCTAGGAAGAGGGCTCTCACCAAGAACCGAATCAGCTGGCACTTTGGACTTGGACTTCTAGCCTCTCGAACTGTGAGAAATAAATTTATGTTATTTAAGCCACATAGTCAGTGATACTCTGCTACAGCAGCTTGAGCTGACCAAAACACCCTGACTGTCCCACCCTATTATGTAATTATGTTCAGGTGTGTACTTAGTAGTATTAAATATGTAAGTAAATTTCATATCAGCCTATTCAAAAGTGGCCTTTTGAGCCTCATTGACAATATATAAACCTATGCTAGAAGTCCCATGGTATCAGAAAGTATACCAGAATGCAGGTTTTAAAAACCTTTAAAGATTTCTATGAAGTGTTTGCATTTTCTTTAAAAACATTTTTTTCCCAATGTTTATTTATTTTTCAGAGACAGCATGAACAGGGGAGGGGCAGAGAGAGAGGGAGACACAGAATCCAAAGCAAGCTCCAGGCTCTGAGCCATCAGCACAGAGCCTGATGCAGGGCTTGAACTCATGAACCATGAGATGATGACCTGAGCTGAAGTCTGACACTTAACTGACTGAGCCACCCAGGTGCCCTGATGTTTGCATTTTCATAAGTAGCTTTAACCATTTTTATCTCCATACAAATTCTTGTGTCCACTTATATTGCCTAGATTATTCTCTACTTAGAGATTTTATAAAGGGAATATTTACACCTGTACTGGCACAAGTGCTATTTTGTTTTTGTTTTTGTTTTACAAGTTGAGGGTTCATGTCAACCTTGCCTGGAGCAAGTCTGCTGGCACTGTTTTTCCAACAGCATTTGCTCACTTCATGTCCCTGTGTCACATCTGAGTAATTCTTGAAATATTTTAAAACTTTTTTATAAGTATTTGTTATGGTGATCTGTGATCAGTAATTATGACTCATGAAAGTTCAGAAGATGGTTAGCATTGTTTTTAGCAATAATATATACTTTAAAAAATTTTTTGAGAGAGAGAGAGAGCGAGCATGGGGGAGAGAGAGAGAGAGAGAGAGAGAGAGAGAGAGAGTGTCTCAAGCAAGCTCCACACCCAGTGCAGAGCCTGACACAGAGCTCGATCCCACGACCCTGGGATCATGATTTGAGCCAAAATCAAGAGTCAGTCAGATGCTCAATTGACTGAGCCACCCAGGCACCCCTGCAATAATATATATTTTAAATTAAGGTATATATATATTATTTTTAAGACGTATGCTATTGCACCCTTAATGGACTACTGTATAGTGTATACATAACTTTCATATGCACTGGGAAACTAAAAAATTCATCTGACTTGCTTTATTGCAATATTTTCTTTATTGCACTGTCTGGAACTGAACTTGCATTATCTCTGAGGTATGCCTATCTTGTGATAAAAACTACTGAAAGGAGGCTTCATTTTATACACCTCAGTTGATCTTTGCACTATTCTGTGAGGTTGGCTATGGTAGTTTCACTTTTCATGTGAGGAAACTAGGGTACAAAGAGTTAAAAGTAACAAATTATAATGATAATAAGGAGGGCATTTAAGTTTTGAATTATACATTTTATTCCATATCATTTCCTTTGCTTTTTATGTGCTTAACCTATGTAAAAAATAAAAGCCAGAGAAACATATATTTATAGGATGAATAGTCAAATATGAATCCGTATGGTCAATTGTAATCAGGTCCAGATGGTTAGTGCTCTGAGCTACTAGAGACCCCATTTGATGCCCCAGTTACCTACCATCATCACGATTAGGATGGGCATCAGCCGACACTTAATAAAGGAGACAGCATAATTTGGTGGAAAGAACATGGGCTTTGAAATCTGTCCCAGAACCAATTTTCAGCTCTTCCACTTGCTATCTGTGAGATGTGGAACGATGAAGAGTTAACTCCTCCGAATCCTCATCTCCATGTGTGTAAAATGTGAATAACAGTAATATCTACCTTATGAGGAAGAAATGAGATAGCAAACAGGCAAGCATCTACGACTGTCCTTGCCACAGAGCAGGCATGTCGTAGGCATTCAATAAAGGTTAGTTGAACCTGAATTGTAGTGTCACACATGACCACAAATTAGTATAAACTTCAGTCTTTCCCTCATCAGGGTTTACAAGCTACTTGGTGAGCCACTGAAGAATGGCACTGTAAAGGCAGCAAAGACCGAGAACCAAGTGAATGAAACCGGGGCGTGACAGTGGAGGGGGAGATTCTTGAGGGCTAGGACAGTTAGAACAGCTGAGTTCTCTGAGATCAAGCTTCTGAAAAGGGCAGGTTTTATTTAGGTAGACAGGGAGGAGGAAGCATGCATGAGGCAGAGAGGGAGAAATGACTTAAAAGAAGTGGATATGGTTGTGTATGGGAAGAAGTGTTGATCACTATGGGAGGAGCAAAGGGACTGCAGGGTGGTTTGTGTCTTGTGCTTTACAGTGTACAAAATCTTTTGCTTATTTGAACCTTTCTTCAGATCTAAGAGAAGGACAGGGCTAATTTCACTATCTCCCTTTTAGGCATGGATAAAGATAAAACAGAAACTGTGAGAAGCAAAGTGACTTGGCTAAGGTAACGCCTCTACTGTGTAGTTGAGTGGGCCTCAAACACCAATCTGCTGTCTCCCAGGACTTAGAAAAGTGACAGAGAGGAAGAAGATTAATGGAAGTTACAGAATAATTTGTGACTTTGAATGACAACATTAGGGGTTTGGAATTTTTATTCTGCAAGCATAGGAAACCACAAAACCTTATGACAAAAGTACATGTGCAAAGTGATAGTTTTGAAACTCAGTCTGTACATGAAAAGATGTTCAGCGTCGCTTCTTATCAGGGAAATACAAATCAAAACCACACTCAGGTATCACCTCACGCCAGTCAGAGTGGCCAAAATGAACAAATCAGGAGACTATAGATGCTGGAGAGGATGTGGAGAAACGGGAACCCTCTTGCACTGTTGGTGGGAATGCAAATTGGTGCAGCCGCTCTGGAAAGCAGTGTGGAGGTTCCTCAGAAAATTAAAAATAGACCTACCCTATGACCCAGCAATAGCACTGCTAGGAATTTACCCAAGGGATACAGGAGTACTGATGCATAGGGGCACTTGTACCCCAATGTTTATAGCAGCACTCTCAACAATAGCCAAATTATGGAAAGAGCCTAAATGTCCATCAACTGATGAATGGATAAAGAAATTGTGGTTTATATACACAATGGAATACTACGTGGCAATGAGAAAAAATGAAATCTGGCCTTTTGTAGCAACGTGGATGGAACTGGAGAGTGTGATGCTAAGTGAAATAAGCCATACAGAGAAAGACAGATACCATATGGTTTCACTCTTATGTGGATCCTGAGAAACTCAACAGGAACCCATGGGGGAGGGGAAGGAAAAAAAAAAAAAAGAGGTTAGAGTGGGAGAGAGCCAAAGCATAAGAGACTGTTAAAAACTGAGAACAAACTGAGGGTTGATGGGGGGTGGGAGGGAGGGGCGGGTGGGTGATGGGTATTGAGGAGGGCACCTTTTGGGATGAGCACTGGGTGTTGTATGGAAACCAATTTGTCAATAAATTTCATATATATATATATTAAAAAAAAAGAAAGTCTGGCAGCAGGACTAGGGGTGGATGTCTCTTCCTGAGACAAGAGTGTTTTTCTAGAATCTATCTCTTTTAAGACCATTGTCCAAATGAATTTTAGGCCAAAGAGGACTCTGTTCTTTATGCCATCTTGGAGAAAGCCCTCTTAATCAGGGAAATGGAGCTATTAGCACACTGGCAGCCTATTCTGTTCTGCATTTTAAATTGTTAATTCAATTTATTTCTGGATAAAATATCTGTGTAAATCAAGCCAGTTTGCAAAACTGACAGCCTCGTGAAAAAAAATGTTGGGGGGAAAAAGAATCATATGCATGACTAAGCTATATTTTAATTTAAGCAAGTGTTCTGATTAAAACATAAAAGGAATGAAAATGGCATAATGGGAACATCATAACTCACTGAATTGGGGTCAGGTTCATCTTTGCAGACAGCACCAGTACAACGAGGCAGTGGGTTTGATAGAAAGACTGAGGTTTGGGGACAGGTCAGATCTCGGTTCAGATCTTAAATGTAAGCTCCCAGAAGTCAGGAGCATTTCCCCCCGGGTTGTAGTCCCAGCACCTAGGACAGTCTCTGACTCAGAGTAGGTACTGTATAAATATTTGCCAAAGTTAAATGAAATAAAAACTCAGCCTAACCACTTGCCATTTGGAAAACAGTGAATAAGTGCCTTTACCTCCATTTTTCATCTGTAATAGAGAAATAATAATATTTATGTTATAGGATTATTGTAAGGGTTAATAACCATGACAGTAAGGAAGATAGGGAGTTGTGCAATAGGATGGTTTAGTTTAGGTTCCTACTTTTGAACTCTGGTCATAACCTAGGGTTTCTTTTCAGTGTGTTTCCCAGCATGCTTTGCTGGGCTGAGGCATTGCTCCAAAGAGCCCTAACTGAAGCAGACTTTAAGTTTATATCCTTCTTAGGGATTAGAAGAGTACTGTTACTAATAGGTGCTCAATTGTTGAAATTAAATTTTTTAGGGTTGTAGAATTTTTTAACTAAGTTTATTTCTTTTTGAGAGAGAGAGAGAGTGAGCAGGAGAGGGGCAGAGAGAGAGAGGGAGAGAGAAATGGAGACAGAGAGAATCCCAAGCAGGCTCTGCATCAGCAGCGCTGAGCCCAAGGCAGGGCTCGAACCCATGGACTATGAGATCATGACCTAAACCGAAACCAAGAGTCAGACGCTTAAACAACTGAGCCACCCAGACACCTGGGGTTGTAGAACTTTAAAACAAATTATTCTGACTTAGCAACTTGTTCATTTAGAAAGATGATAGATGCCCACGTAACGGACACTTTTTAATTTTTTTTTTTTTCAACTTTTTATTTTTTATTTTTGGGACAGAGAGAGACAGAGCACGAATGGGGGAGGGGCAGAGAGAGAGGGAGACACAGAACCGGAAACAGGCTCCAGGCTCTGAGCCATCAGCCCAGAGCCTGACGCGGGGCTCGAACTCCCGGACCGCGAGATCGTGACCTGGCTGAAGTCGGACGCTTAACCGACTGCGCCACCCAGGCGCCCCATAACGGACACTTTTTAAATTAAAGTTATTCTATGACTTCTCCTACCAAAAGATACTGTATTCTTTTACCTTATCTTTTTAATCCCTACAACAGAGTCCCTTCTAACGTATTCCCGTTTTGAAGATGAGGAAATAGATTTGCAGAAATCAAGTAACAAGCTCACAGTCTCACGTTAAATAAGCAGCAGAGCTGACATTTGAACCAGGACTTTTGGGTTCAAAGCCTCCGTACTTTATAAAAATATTCCATATACATTTGTTGATTGAACTAATGGGCAAAGGCCAATCATGGCCGGCTTTAACTTTCTTTCCTTCAAGTCACAGGATGTTCTTTCAGTTCCCGCCATGAAGATATTAAAAACAAGGACACTGGCTTTGGTTCAGTTGCTAAAAGCATGTGTAGTCTGGAACTGTTAGGTTTCTGTTAGACTATTCATAAGTATATATCAGTCTTACAAGAGCAAGGGCATCCTTTCGATTTATTATGTACTCTCCCTTCCACCCAAAGAAAGAGAAATGAAATAAAACATAATGAAAAGGCCAAGGTAAAGAGGCTATGAATTTAATGTTCATAACGGTGGTAGCTAATATTTATTATGTACCAATTATGTAACAGGCCTTGTGCTATGTGCTTTACATACATTAATTCACAAAGGCCCTCTGAGGGCATATGGTTGTCCATAAGTTGTAAAATAAGAAATTGCTCAGAAGTCTCCAC
This sequence comes from Lynx rufus, assembly GCF_022079265.1. NCBI lineage: Eukaryota > Metazoa > Chordata > Mammalia > Carnivora > Felidae > Lynx > Lynx rufus. The sequence goes on from NW_025814834.1 coordinate 173,082,870, forward strand.
TGGCTTCTTGTGTCATTCAGGATAGTGCCAAATGTTCTGACCACGGCTCGCAAAGCCCTCCATGACCAATTTGATCATCACAAATCGAGTGTAGAAAACACAGTATGATGAGTGAGATTAACACTTGCAATGTGTACCCTGCACATGTACTGCGGCTATTGGGAGGCAGTGGAATTGCACAGGAGCATTACCATTTCTATACCTCTGCCTGATGTGTGGAAACCTCCTTCAGTTCAGGTTCCAGCCAGGGGAGAGACCAAGCATGGGCAAACCTTTCCATCTCAGTGGTGATGTTGGAGAAAACTCAAACAGCAAGAGGTTGAAGTTGCCCTTCCATGGCACAGAGTACAGGGAAAATATGGGGCTGTGGTGCCAGCAGTGAGGGAAAAAAATACCAAGTTGCAGTCACTGTTTGGGGCATAAGTGAGGATGCAGACCTCCTTAAAGGTACTCTGATTGAAAAACAAAACGAAGTAAAGTCTTCAGTTAAAATGGAGAATGAGTGGTTATGGAGAGGAAGGCTTTCCCACGGGTGCAAGAGAAAAGAAGGAGGCCTTGTCAATGTGAAAGGCTGACATCCTTGAGGATGCCAGTTTCACCTTCAAGAGGACCCACTTGTCTCTTTGAGAGATTTTATTTGCTAATGTAGAAGTGGTATTCCTGGTAAAGCTTGATTTGAATGTGGCTTACTCTTCTTTGATGGCCTTGGAAAAGGGGCTTTGAGGGATGAGAAAGTGGGGCATCTCAGATCTCTTTGTGAAAGGGTGCTTACCTGACCCTCCACCTGGATTAATGAGAGTGGCAGACCTATGGGCCATGTTCCGCGAAGCCTCCTCTGTGCAGTGACCAAGGACTGTGCCAGGTGGTCATCAATCCTGCGTATGGCCTTACCAGCAGCCCTCTGCTCCTATCCTTTACCCACTCCTGACAGGTAGAAAGCAAATTTGCATAACAAACTGTTTAAACATTCAATTTTGATCCACCTTCAAGGCACTCTTTGTCCTCAGCAGTTCTAATGGTTAGTGACCCCTTCAAAATCAACATCATTTGTCAAATCAAATTAGGCCTGTTACTAACTGCAAGGCAGTGACATTCATCTTTTTGATGCTTTCAAACCAGTCTGAGGTAAAGTTCTCTTATGGAATTGGGTTTGGTATGCTGAATGAGTCACTTCCTCAATGAGGCAATTGTCAGAAAAATAGGAGCCTTAGCTCGAAGGTAAATATTGTTGGGTCACTTGAAATGTATGCAGATTTGACATTTCCCTTCTGATTAGCATGTCTACACATTAAAGTTTTTTTTTGTATGTCACATTGGATAGTTCAGATGCCAGGGTAATGTCAGTGAGCACTTGATAGAAACTTCATTTTGCTCCTGATGAAGAAAATGGGAGGATTAAGGGAGAAACTTCAGGTGGGAATCTTATTTGGGATGACACATGGAATGAATACGGGGTATTCAAAATAAAAAGTAAATGCTGGGAAGTAACTTTACCGTGTGCCAGTGTCCGGTGTGTGTGTGTGTGTGTGTGTGTGTGTGTGTGTGTGTGTGTACTAATTTAATCTATTTAGAGATTATGATCCTCATTGAATAAATGAGATGAAGCCTAATGTCAAACAGTAAAATAGGAGGCTGGAATTTCAAATTCATTCTGATGCCAAAGACCATGCTTCTTGCCTCCTTAAGATGCAAAATATTCTACCTAGCTCTGAAAGCCCTGAAATAGAAGTATTAAGCTATCCCTATGCATCCTGGCTTTGTCCTTACTTTGTAAATATAAAATCAGAAACTCAGATTATTTTTTGGTCCAACCTGTTTCTTTCATCAAAAATTAGTATTCAAGGACACCTGGGTGATTCGGTTGGTTGGGTGTCTGACTTCTGCTCAGGTCATGATCTCATGGTTTGTGGGTTCGAGCCCCACATCGGGCTCTGTGCTGACAGCTCAGAGCCTGGAGCCTGCTTCGGATTCTGTGTCTCCCTCTCTCTCTGCCCTTCCCCTGCTCATGCTCTGTCTTTCTCTGTCTCTCAAAAATAAATAAAGAAACATTAAAAAATATTTTTAAAAGTGAGCTTTCAGCCTCTACTTGAATACTTCCAGTGTCCAGGAGCTCAGGATTTTACCATGTATCCATGTCCATATTTATTCCCATACTGTTATGTTTATTCATATACCAAGATCTCTATGACCTTACATGCTTAAATGTACAATCATATCTACATCTAATTATGACTTTAGAGTATTTTCTCTGTTAGAGACTATACTGTATTTCCTCTATTATATAATTTGATCATCACAATAAGCCAGTAAGATATGTCCCCAGTTTATGGAAGAAGAACTTGGACTTAGGAAGCTAAGTAACTTGCTCAAGCCACATAACTAAGAGTAGCGCATCTAAGTAATATACCATTTCCCACCTTCCAACTTTTTCCTAATCCACATATGCAACAAAGCATTATCAGGAAAGGAAATGCAGCCTTCACCCTTAATCCAAGGTTGGCACTCTAACTTTCTGATTTCCTGCTAGTAAAATTTTATAAAATATATCACCAGTGTAAAAGCAATGAAAAAGTCCAGATAATTCCAGGCTTTCATCATCATCTGTGTACAAAGGCTACCACTAGAGACCTTTTACATATTTCACACCATACGTTAGATCAGGGGTTGGCAAAGTGTGACCCACAGGCCACATTAGGTACACTTCCTGATTTTTTAAATAAAGTTTTATTGGAACATGGTCAACTTCATTCAGTTACATATTGCCTAGGACTGTTTTCTCACTACAAGTTAAGAGTTGAGTAGTTGAGACACAGACCCTATAGCTAGCAAAGCCTAAAATACTTACTCTTGATCCTTTAGACAAAGTTTGCTGACTCTTGCGTTAGGGTTTTTGCATAAATCCTTCATGCCACCCATAGAAAAGGCATATAAAAGGAATGTCAGGATATTATGGGGTGGCCATGCGTCCTATATGAAAAATTGAAAACCAATGGTCAAAATAGTGTTTTAAACTGGAGAACCAAAAAACAAAAAATAAGTTATCCAAATCATATTTTAGTTTTTAGTTCAAGCCCTCTACTATTAACACATAGATTCTCAAATGGCTCCTCCAATCCTCACTGAAGCACCAGAGGATATTAACTTTATTCACTTACCTTGACTCTGCCCTTAAAACAGTGATTTCCCAACTCAAATTCACCTGGGAGAGATTAATTTTAAAAATGCACGTATCTTATTGCACCATAGATAGAAATTCCAGAACTACTGAGTCAGAAACACTTGGAATGACACCAGGACAATTAAATTTTCAAAATGTTTGATCAAACAGCCAATGTTTGAGTATCATTGCCACAAACAACTACAAACAAATCACTTTACGTTTCTGCAAGCACTTGAAGAAAATGATCATTCCCATGGCTTTACATATCGTATGTGTACCAATAACTTGACCTTGACCTTCCTCTGAGCTGCACACACATTTATTTCACTGTCTACTTGTTATTTCCACTTGGCATCTCTAACTTCACCTGCCCCATCATAAACTTTTGATTTTGATGTCCTCCTCATCACAGTTAATGGCATTGCCTATTCAGTTGCTTAAGTCCACATTCTGAAATTTGTCCATGATTCCTTTTTTCCCAGTCCCTTATTGCTAAACCCAAAACATATCCTGATTCTATCTACTACCATTCTCTCCAACACCACGCGAGGTCAAGACACCATCATCTCTCCCCTGGGCCACTGTAAAAGCTCCAGACTTTTTCTGTGACTGGATTTTTGAGCTCCTGAAATCTATAATCTTTGCTCTTAAAGACATTTATAGTAATCTTCCTAAAATTATGTCAAGCCACTTTCCTGCTGAAAGCCCTCTGATGATGTTTCATTACATTTAAAAAAGAAACGCAAACTTCTTACTGTGTCCTGAAAACTTGACATGTTTTGGCTATTGTTGGAATCCGTCTGTATTACTTTTCTCCTCTGTCATTCATGGCAGCTTTTTGAGTCTTTTTTCTGGTTCTTGAACAACTAAACTCATTCATTTCCCAGGGGCTTTTCCCTTGTTATTCTTTGAGCCTGGAGAGTTCCTCCTTATCATGTAGGATTCAGCTCAGGGAAGCCATTCCTGACTACCCTATCTAAAGAAACTACTTAAAAGCAATATATCACTTTTATTGAATAATCTTGTTCTATTTCTACATAACTCTTATCGAAATGAAATTATTGTGTGTGTTTGCTTATTATCCAATTTTCTTCAATAGAATATAAGGTCCACAAGAATATCCCAAGTGCCTAGAACAATGTATAGTGCATTGTTCTTGCTTAATAAATATTTCTTAAAATAATAACTACTTTTTTTCTCCTTAATCCTTTCTTTTTCAGGATAAAACTTCCTATTCTTTCAAATACTTAGTGAAGTGTACTATGTAGTATGGTGTGAATTTTTTAACTATAATCTGTTCTGTGGTCACAGTCTATTCTAGCAAACTTGCTATATACTTCCTCGGAGCAGAAACTGATTTTCACCTTTCTTTGAAAGCTTCCTATGCATTTAGTACAATATTGTGTACATAGTGGGTATTGAATAAATGTTGATGAATGGACTATATAACGGGCTTTTGGCTCCATACATCAAGATTTTCTTGAAGGACAGATAATTACTTCTACTTTATATCTGACATTTTAATATAACTGGTTGTGGTCATTATCTTTTGGAATGGCATCCTAGTCAATTCCTTTAAAAAAAAAAGAAGAAAATAAGGCAAAATTACCTTGTGAGCAACCCACAATTGGATTTGCATTTAAAAATTGCCGAGTGAGCAATCCTGCCTGATGGCCAAAGGAAATTAATCTCTCGTAACCCAAGGTCTCATCTATTCAGAAAGAGAGAGAGAGAGAGAGAGAGAGAGAGAGAGAGAGAGGGAGGGGCTGGACTCAAAGAGGACTGTAGGCTTTTTAAATAGTAAAAATCATCTCTCTCATTATTTATATTTATTGGGTGTCCACTATGTTAGCCAGTGGGAATATAAAGGTGGTTAAGGTACTGTCCCTATTATTGAGGAGCTGTCTCTAGTTCACATAATTAAGGTCCCTGTACAGCCTGAACACTACTTCTAAGAAGTGTTTCACATCCCTGATGAAGGGGTAGACCAGGTGTCCATGTTAATAATTGTTTATCTTCTCTTCTGGACATAGCTGTTGGTCTAAGGGTAGACACCTGACCCAATGGACTCAGTTTCTCTTTGTTAAATGTTTGAATTAAAGGGACAAATACTGAAGGAGTTGGCCTCTGAGCTGTATAAATGGCAGAACACAGATGTCCATGAATTCCTGCTGCTGTGGTCCCTGGGAAGGCCTTCCTCCTGACCTCCTGAGACCTGCTTATGCACTTTTGGTCTTGGATTTCAGCAAGGCTTTAAGAGAATCTGAATAGGCTTCTGTTTCTTGCAACAAAATTTCCCTAAGAAACAGTTATGTAGATGAGGAGACATATAAACCAAAACCTGTGCTTCAGTGTGACCAGTGTTAGAGGAGCAGTTTGGGCAGGTTGGTGTGCAAGCAGAGAGGAAGTGCCTTAAACTTGGCCAACAAGGGTCAGAGAAAGCTTGCGTCAGAAGAGGCACCATCTAGATTGAGTTATGGTGAGAAATAATTATTATGGTTAAAAATGGTGAAGAGGGGGGCACTTGGGTGGCTCAGTTGGTTGGGTGTCCAACTTTGCCTCAGGTCATGATCTCAAAGTTCATGAGTTGGAACCCCACATGGGGCTCTCTGCTATCAGCGCTTCAGAGCCCACTTTAGATCCTGTCTCCTTCTCTCTCTGCCCCTTCCTGTGTGTGAATTCTCTCTCTCTCTCTCTCTCTCTCTCTCCCTCTCCCTCTCCCTCTCCCTCTCCCTCTCCCTCTCCCTCTCCCTCTCCCTCTCCCTCTCCCTCTCCCTCTCCCTCTCTCTCCCCCTCTCAAAAATAAATAAACATTCAGAAATTTTTTTTAAAATATGATGGAGAGGAAAAGGGAGGTTTACGCAGTATGAATAAATCTGGGGAACTATGGAACAGCAGGGATAATTTGGAAAGTGTAAGTTTAGCATAATTTGAGCTCAAAGTATAAGGTGAATGAAATGGTAAGGAAAACATCTGGACAAGCATGTAGAAGCCAGACTATCAGATGTCTTTCATAAGATGCTAAGGAGTTTGGGCTTTGCCTTGTAGGTTTCTAATCTGTTAGATGATCAGTTTTAATCCTTCCTCTGAGAAGATATAGACTATATCCTCAGGCACCTTGTAGCTATTTCACATCTTCTTTAAAAAGTGACCCAAGGGTAACTTATAAAAAGAAACACATATCATATAGAAAGAGGCCAAGACTCAAAATCTGTAGTCCAGATTTTGAGCCTCTGCTCATTTGCCCTCCAGCTGAGTAATATTGAAAAGGGAATTTAATGTTTCTGAACCTATTTCCTCATCTATAATATAGAGGATATAAAATATCTGCCTTCCCAGGGTTATAGTTCAGATCCAACTCATGTATTTTTTTGTTTATTTATTTATTTTGACAGAGAGAAAGAGAGAGAGAGAGTGAGTGAGCAAGCACAAAAGCAGGGATGGGGCAGAGAGAGAGGGAGAGAGAGAAAATCCCAAGCAGGTGCCCACTCTCAGTACAGAGCCCAGTGCAGACTCAATCCCATGAATCATGACATCATGACCCCACTTGAAGCCAAGAGTCCGATGTTTAACTGACCGAACTACCCAGACTATCCCCAACACATATGTTTTGAGTACCATGCTATAGGTTAGCTTCAGACCTTACTCTCTACAAGTAGCATCTCAATAAATTGCCACCATCGTTTTGAGGTAGATATTATGGTCTTCTCATTCAAATGGAAAAACTCAGTCTCAGGGAGGTAACATGTCTTCTCAGTTTTACATGGCTAGATGTAGAAGAGCTGATATCAAGACTCCTACCTTTTAAAGTTAAATCCATTGCTCTTTTCCCAAACACAGCTGCTTAATGATAAAGAAGCAAACGAGAATTTTAAAAATAAGTGTTTTAACTAAAAGATGTATGCATACTAGCTGTTGCCCTTCAGTGGGTGAGGTCAATATCTGCTGAACTCCAACGTTTTTTCAGAGGGCTTCTGTCCCTCAAGTGCCCTGTGTCTTTTGGGGCTTCTTCTTGTTATAGATAAAATGCTTCCACATGTTGAGGTTCCACATAGGCTGATTACCAAGACATCACCTGGGTTCATGATCCTCAGAGACTACCTCTCCAAAATGTTTTTTTTTTTTTTTGGTGTTATATTGTATTACCCAAAAATTTACCAGATTAACTGACTTATCCTAAGGAATAAAAGACTTTTATTTGCTTATTGTATTGTGCCTGCATTGTATATTTCCTTGAAATAGAGGTTCCCTGAAGACCCATTCCTTAATCCAGCTTTGTTAAAGCTGTTCTTAAGAATATTAATGTAAGGAGATGCTCCATTAAAAAAGAATTCTGGAAGCTACACTTGGGGTGAGCATAGCAGAGTGTATAAATTTGTTGAACCACTAAATTGTGCTCCTGAAACGAAGGTAACATTGTGTATCAACTCTACTTAAAAAAATAATAAAAGAACAGAAAAAAGAAAAAGAAGGAATTCTTAGAAATCATAATTGGCTAACATGTGAAAGTCACTCAGGAATCCTGAAGATTTAAAAAAAAGACGAAAAAACAAAAAAACACTACTTTTTATAACTTAATGATTCTCCTTTGTTTTTTAAAATGTTTATTTATTTATTTTGAGAGAAAGAGAGAAATTGGTGCATGCATACATGCGAGCACGGGAGGGTCAGAGAGAGAGGGAACCTCAAGCAAGCCCTGCACTGGCAGTGCAGAGCCCAATGTGGGCTGGATCCCATGACCTTGAGGTCATGACCTGAGTGGAAACCAAGAGTCTAATGCTTAACTGACTAAACCACCCAGGTGTCCCTCTCCTTTGTTTGTCTGCTAATTCTCTTTTTGTGAGTTACCTGTTAATGTCTTATAAAATTAGCACTACATAGAACATACTTTGGGAGACAGGGTCTTAACAGAAAACTGTCTTTGTGGAAATTCTGGCATTATACTACTGCCTGAAAGGAGTGATTTTGTGGCAGTGGAATAATATATTTCTCAAAATACAATATATTGGCATTATTCCCAAGTGTTTTATGGGATTTGAAGATTATACAGTGGGGAGGGGAGACTCTCTATGGAAAAGAAAATAAAATTATAAATCAAAATTAGGTTTTGGAAATGACTTCTTTAAGTCCTACAGCGTAAATTTTATCACCTTTATCATCAATGCATGAAGGATTGGTCTTTGTCAAATTAGTGTAAGCCCAGCTTGGCTTGTCTTCATGCAGTAAGCAAAGGAATAGTGGACCAGGTGACAGAAGGCTTACGTTTTTGTCCAGAACTGCCCACTTTGCTTCTACTTACTAGATTCTGTGAAATGGGATAATTTACTTTATTTCTCATCCTCATGGGCTTTATTTTATTTTTTTTTTAAATGGGGCGATAACTGTCCTGTTGATGAGGAAGAATCATTTTGAAGAAGTAATTAAAATGGAAGCATTAAAAAAATAGCCATGTTGCATTATTCAAATATAGGTATGATTCTTATGAATGGTTAATTCTAAGTACTACACATATGTTAACAATTACTACTATTATCACTAACATGTCAAATAAAAAGCAAATGTACACTTAACTGAAGAAGAGGCTTTATTCCAAAAGAATATTGCAGGAAGGCTATTGAGGCTGTTGTAATAGAGAGAATGCTTTGACCATAAGACCTACAAGCACCTCAGACAGAAAAGGAATTTTCTTTGATAGGGAGGAGTAAACACCACCAAGGTCAGCTGGTTGTCAGGAGGATCATTAAGGAGGGGTTGTTCCAAGTTCTGTGCTTAGTGGTGAGCTGGAGTTCAGAGACACAGGGGAAGGAAAGAACACTGTATAAAGTTTGCTCAAGTCAAGTTATGAGCATTTTGTCCAGACTGGTCAGTGGAAAGAAATAGTGAAGCTAATCATGTATCCTGTATCAGACCAAGAATGGGAATTTGGAGGATCTGAGTCCTGTCTTATCAAAGGTAAATAGGAGCCATATGTACCTTATATGGGGGAAGATTAGTTCTTTGCATTAAGCCATTTTGGGGGACATAAAACGGGGGTTAAGGGGATTTCTTGACCATTGCCTTGCTGTCTGTATTGTTCATGCAGGAGCACAAAGCTTAGGTAAAACTTAACACTGTCAAAGATCATCATTATCATTGTTCTTCTAGTGTCTGGTTCATTCAAAATACAATATATTTGGGCAAATGGCTTAATTTTTTGGAGCTTCAGTTTCCTCATCAGCAAAATGCAGATAATCAGAATAACAAGTGGTTCAATAAGATGCTGTGAAGCTTGAATGACCTAATGATAACAAGTGCCTCATAGCTGTAATATTGTAGAAATGTTATTTGTTTGTTATTGTCATTATTAGTGGCTCCATGGGCCCTGTCTCCACATCTTTGTTGTTGTTGATGTTGTGTTGTTGTTGTTGTTGTTCTTCTTCTTCTTCCACTTTAATAAGGATAAATATTACCTGATGCAACAAAAAACAGAAGGCATCAGACATTTACAAAATGAATATTAGGTGGCTGGCACAGGGCTACTTGATACTCAGCAATAAAACCCCAAGATGTGTGGTGTCCCCATATTACAAAGGAGGAAAATGAGGCTCAGGGAGGTTTATGTGCCTAATCTCCCACAGTTTTCAAGTGGTGGAAGGACCTGGGACAGCTTTAGAGGCGTTGGACTTGACTGTTTCTCACCAGGTGCATGGAACATGAACTGGTCATGTGCATGAAACTGCCCATTTTTATTGCAGGGATATGGAAGAAAGATGGAGAAAGAGACATTTCAGCTCTTATCCACAGATGCATGTGGATAGTTGATTTTTTTTTATTCTGGAAGCAATGAAATTGTTCTCCCATATAGTTTTCTTTGAAAAGGTAAAGAAAATGATAAAGAGGAGAGAGAGTGAGAGAGACCCAACCCATCAAGCCCATATTGCAAGTCGGCTGCCAGCTATGTTTCTTTTTTTTTTTAAATAAAATAAAAATGTTCGGTTGTAGTTTTTTTTTTTTTTTCCCTTTTGGAGAGATACGGGAATTGCAAAGAGAGTGCCAGACAGCACTAGCATATGCTTATTTTTCTAACTCAATGTGGGCAGCCTTTCTTAAACATTTTGTATAAATATATTTATTCTCCCACTGAGACCTTGCCTGCCAGGTTCAGGAACAACTGAGTAAGCAGATGAGTTATAAACCGAGGAAAGAAACGGAGGGATTTCCATGGAAATGCTGATGGCCTCTTTATTCCAGCTGAGTACATTGCCTCAGTGTAATAAATTAGTAGTTGGTGCGTTGATGATAAATCTATAGTGGTTTTCATATTCAAAGTAAAAGATATTTTACTCTGCCTTTGCTGGGGATGTAGTCGGAAAGCAAGGAAATGTTGACATCCGGTGGGCAGGATTGAAAAAAAACACACATACAAAAACCCTTTGGTGCTCAACCCACATTTGCAAGCTGTCTGCCTTTCTTGTATTGGCCTCAGCTTTGACAAATGTAAAAAAGTCACTAATATTTTGACACTCTCCCTGCCCAAGTCTGATACCAGCTGGCTGCGAAGCCACATACTCATTGTTCTGCTGGATTTTAAAGACTGGGTTCCAGCCAAAGGACTGGACTGGATCCATTCATTCATTTTCAAGATTGAAGTTGTAGCTTAACCGTAATGACCATTTCTCAACTCAATCTGGAAACCTCTTCCAAACCCAACAGATGCCTGAGAGGCCAATGTGCATTTGGAGTGGAAACCATGCTCTCGGATAAAGAAACAAAAGGTGATCTTTGAATGTGAAAGCAGTTCCTTGTTGTGAAAGCGATTAATATTCTGTATATTGACTATGTTTTACTTTTATTTAAAAGAAGTTCCCCTGCTTTCAGAACCTTTGTAAAAGTGCTTATGTTACCCCTTTAAGTGAAAATGAACATTTAAATTGCAAATAGAGTATGACAACAATTATGGAAAAATATGCTCAGGAAAAAAAAAAATTGGAAGGAAACACCCAAAATGTCAAAAACGTTAACAGGGAAGATCTTTAAGGTTATGGTGAGTTTTTTTTCTTTCTACTTTTATGTAGTTTTCTTCTATAATAAGTTTTACATTTGTAATTGGGGGTAAAAAAGAAAAACTATTTGTTCTTTTGAAAATGTGCTTTCTTCCTTTTACTCTTACTGTTTTTGAACTCCGGTGAGCATATTGTTTTAGTAATCATAAGGAACTATTGCTGAAATATGCTCCCACCATGGAAAATAAAACCACTCTATAATCTAGAAAAAATATCTTTGCTTTCTACTTCTAAAAACTCCTCCCCTGCTGTGTGTTCCTGCTGTCCCATTTTTCCAGCCACTTAATAATTAGAGACAGTAACCCTGATCACTTGCAAATTTTCCATTTAAATGTATTTTCAGGTAAGCAGATGTTGGGAAAACTGCCATCATAGGGCTGTAGGAGAAAGGGCGTTATAGCTTGATCCTGACATTAGTTGAGGGGATCATTCCCAAGGCAGGGTGATAGGCCTATACTATTAGTGTCAGAGTAATCTTTGAGAAATCATTTGTACTAACATTTTGATACAAGTATAACTCATTGTGTCCTTCTCTGTGCCAGATACTTTGTGAATGAGGTTATATGCACTATTTCAGGTAAGCCACAGACAACTATATAAACTATGTACCTTCCTCACATACACTTCAACTGAGGAAACTGATACTTGGATGGATTAAAATTTGAACCTACATAGCTTGGTTTCGGCCTGTGTGTTGCCTGCCCCTAAGCTACCAGGTTTTGCCATCACGGAGACTTACCTTTTGCTCTCCATGCTTCCACTTACAACCTGGTGGCTCCAGCCAATCACCGGGCCTTTTGAAGTCCTGGTTTCCCCTCAGTAAACTGTGGATAATAAAATCGAGGACATAGGGAAGTTGCAAGAATTAAAGTGGTTAATGCCATCAACATCGATTGAAGGAAAAATAAAAAAATAAATAAAAAAAACCCTCTGATTGCAGGGCATCCCTTCCAAGTAAAACCTACTGAAAAGGAACACAGAGATAGGCATCTTTGGAAGCATTTCCCTATTCTGCCTGTACAGATTTGACAGCATTTCGCCACAGCCCGTAGCCATATTCAACCCTCTGGCTTGCACAGCACTGATTAAAAAACAGATTGCCAGCAGTCATCTGTGATTGCCTACCAAGGAAGTGCTGCTCTTCTCTTCCTCCACCCACTGTCCCATGCACTATTCATGAGTTCTACAATATTCCAAACTTTAATTTCCACTGATTAATTCTCACTAATTATGCACCACGCGAACCTTTGCAGGAGAATTCCACTGGATGCTCTTCCATCCCGAGGCAGGGAAGGGCAATGTCGAATCGTTTTCTGATTTCAAGTGGAAAACAAACTAATTATGTGGAAATATGATAATAGATTGCGCTGCAGGGACCAGTCCTCTGCAGGCTTCAAAATGTTTGCTTATGATCGGCTCCTCGTGTTATTTCTTCCAGGAGGAGCTGCCCTTTCATAATGCATCAACATTATTGACTGGCCTGTGATTCCATACTTAGAGTTAAGATAATTTGCATAATTGTATATTACTTCCGTCTGGTGGAAACAAACAAGATGTTCGGGTGCTAATGATCAAGCAGGCAGCAGTGGCTGCTGGGAAAAAAGGCATTAGTAAAGTCCAAAAACCAACAAATAGCCGCTTCTCCCTTTGGCATCTTTCACCACCTTCCTCTGACCTAGCTCTCTATTCCACTTGGCCACAGGCATTGTTATTTTTATGTCTGTCCAAGCTTAGGAGGTGGCCGGGGAAAGGCATTTATTCCAAATCTGTAAAAATTTAAAGCATCCTTAGGCTGTGAATTTCCAAACTTGTTTGTATTTGTTTAGGTCATTTCTTCTGCTTGGAATGTCTTCCTTCTTCTCTCTGGCAAAGAGCATCTTACCCTTCAAAATCCAGCTCAAAACGCTGCTCTCCTTTTGATGTCCTTCCTCCAACTTTCCCAGTTAGTATTCACTGTTCTCTGGATAAACAAATACCAAATGTGCACAGTAGGTGCTCAGCAAATTCATTCTCATTCACTTGCTTAAAAGATTTTGATCTGAATGATTTCCTGGCTCTATTCTAGGCACTCGAGGTAGAGTGAACAAATAAAAAAACCCTTCTCTTCCTTCAGGTCTTCAATGCTCCTCTGTAGCAATTCATTCTCTCTGTGCAGTAATCATTTATGCTGCCTTGCAGTACACCTGATGGACAGAGTCATAGCTTACTTATCTGTATAACTCCATGACCTAGTACACAGTAAGGGCTAAATAAATGTTTGTTGGATAGACTCGAAGTTTCCGGAGAGCAAATCATGCAAACTGTGTGATGAGTTACATCAGGGATACAGATGAGGTACCTTGCTCGCCACTTCAAGTGACTTGTAGTGGCTGTGTGAAATCCTGTGAAAAGGATTTTGAGGCTGCATACACTTAACTGGAAAAGTTTTCTGTGATTGATTCGTCATGTCTGCAACGGAAATATTAATGAGGGATAGAAAACCACATATCACATGTTTGCATTCTTGTTCTAGATATTTAACACTGGGCATCTTTAAAAGACTCAGTGGGTATATATGTACATGTGTTTCATGTGTGGGGCTGATGAAGTTATCAGGTTGCGTATACAGTTCAGGTGTTACACGGATTATGATCTACCAGGAAGATCGCAATATTGTGGTTTTGAACATGAAACCCTCGAAATGAAACATTTCAATTTACTTTGCAGGAAGTAATAACTGCCATTATAGGGCTAGGCACCGTCCATTTTTATCCCATTTAATTTGTCCTAGCAACACTACATATTAGGCCATTTTAATCCCATTTTACAGATGTAGAAACTGAAGCTCAGAAACTTGACCAGGATGAAAAGGTTCTGAATGGCAAATCCAAAATTCAGTTCAATTTATCCTGACTCTACAGTTTATGCTTTAAAGGAGGAAAAAAAAAACCTGTTCTCAATACAAACTGTCATCTAATTCTAGTCTAAAGCATGCTGCTTTGCACTTTTGAGAAAGGAGCCACCTTGACCTAACAGATAATAAGCCAAATATATGTGAGGTATTCCAATGATCATGGTCTTGGTGGGTATTAGAGGATTGAGGACCTTGTGTGAGGGTGTGTGTGCAGACAGATTTTAAAGGAAAGCGGCTTCAAATGGAGAGGATGATGGGGCGCCTGGGTGGCTCAGTCCATTGAGCATCCGACTTCAGCTCAGGTCATGATCTCACAGTCTGTGATTCGAGCCCCGTGTCGGGCTCTGTGCTGACAGCTCAGAGCCTGGAGCCCGCTTCAGATTCTGTGTCTCCCCCTCTCTCTGCCCCTCCCCTGCTCATGCTCTGCCTCTCTCTGTGTCAAAAATAAATAAAAAACATTAAAAGAATTAAAAAAAAATGGAGAGTTTGAGTACGAAAGAGAACTTCTTTTGTTGAGTGTGTTTTGCATGCCAGGCATTGTGTTACATGCTGAATGATTTTCTTGAAGATCTTTTGGGACGAACATTACTAGCTCCATTTCTCAGAATAAGAAAATATAGGCTCATTAAGTGCATTAATAACAAGAAGGATATTGTTCACTCTACTTGTCCAATATTGTATTCCTAATTCAATATTGCATCTTCTGCCTGGCACAAGTTAAAGTCTAAATAAACAAATAAATACATAGAAATATGTTTTTGTGATGCTTAATAAGAAGTAAACCAGATTTACGGGGCACCTGGGTGGCGCAGTCGGTTAAGCGTCCGACTTCAGCCAGGTCACGATCTCGCGGTCCGTGAGTTCGAGCCCCGCGTCGGGCTCTGGGCTGATGGCTCAGAGCCTGGAGCCTGTTTCCGATTCTGTGTCTCCCTCTCTCTCTGCCCCTCCCCCGTTCATGCTCTGTCTCTCTCTGTCCCAAAAATAAATAAACGTTGAAAAAAAATTGTTTAAAAAAAAAAGAAGTAAACCAGATTTTAAATCTGAGTCTTTCCAACTCCAAAGCCTGTGCTATTGCTATCATGCCAGGCTGCCCTTGGGAAGTTTAAAATGCGCTTAAGACTTTGAAAGCAGTTCCATTTTTCAAGGATAACTTCTTATACAGCTGCCTTAATGCAGCTGGTCCTTTGGAAAAAAAATGTTTATAAGAAGGCTTGGCAGGTTTCTTGGACATTAAATATCTCTTACAAAATAATATTTTGATGGATTACATGTAAATGAATCAAAAACATATGGCTTCCATTTCCTTTAGAATGCACACACGGAATGTTTTTATGTGTTTGGCAAAATGGATTTTCCTGAATGGCACCTCCACGTGCCCCTTCTCTTTCATCTCTCAGTGTATTATATACAAAAGGACTGGAAGATCTTCTAAGAATCCCATAAAAACCTGAAGCCTTCCATCTATGCTTCTGAGTCCACAATCCTGCGTAGGTCATTTTCCCTTTTATTTCCAATAGCAAGGCAGCTGCTATTCAGTAAGGCATTAAGAGCCCACCTAGGGAGTCTCTAGAACATGAGTCTGTCACCCTAATCAATACTCATTTACTTGGGGATGCTGAACACTCAGTTATTGCAAGCAAAGACTCCCTCTTCATGTATATACCATGTTAGGTCATGTGAACTTCATAATATAAATGTGTGCATATTTTGAGGCTTTCTAAGAAAGAGACGTTGTGCCCAGGGGCATTTCATCTTTAAAAAATCCACTGGACTAGACACAATCAGATATTTATTTAGAACAGATAAAAGCTATTATGTAGCCTGTGGGGTATGAAATGCACCCATGATGACTTCATAGCTAAGTTAGTAACCACGACATACATACTAAAGCTGCAGAACAGACTGGTGACCAACTGAACCCCAAAGAAAGTCAGGGGTGCCCAAATAAAGATTTCGTAGGGCTTTTTATATCCATTCTCAAAAGCTGGTGTCTAAATTACAATGGCTGGCCTTAATATTCAGCTTAGATCAATGGAAAAGTGAGGTATTTCTAGCTAGTGATTTATTATAAAAGTTATTGTGACTTTCAATGTCTATATGTTGGAAAGAACAGAACCAAGTCAGGAAATATGATACAAAAGCAGTAACTTCAAAAGAAAGGGTGCAGGTTTCACCTAAGTCTATAGGTATCGCACATTCATATGCCTCAGGGATCAAGGTAAATGAGTGAACACAGGATGATAGCTAATCGGGTTTGTTGGTGGCCAGAAGTAGCAGGAGTGAGCACAAATGCCCTGGGAGCACACTCAAATTCATAATTTTTATATCGTTAATTACAGATACATCTTTGAATCACAGAAATAGATACCTCTTTGCCTACCTGGTTTTTAACCTCGGTGACCAGTCATTTCTGGGCAAACCTATTTCTCTTACATCTGCAAACATTTCCTCTCCTTTCCGCCCTCATCTACTTCCTCCAGCCTGTCTTGATATGCAGACAAAATGCCTGGAATTGGCCTGCATTAACTCTTGAGAAAATTTGCCAGTAGTGAAGCTTTGCCAGATTCACTCTCTGCCCTCTTTCCTTCTCCTTATCTTTCTCTTCTCTCATATAATAACTGTTTTCACTAAAAGAACCTGATTCTGTTGAAAGCAATGTGATTTGTACCCAAAAAAGGGAGTTTAGGCTGGAGGCAAGAAAACTTCAGAGTGATGTTTTCAGGTTGACAGGCAAAGCTAGAATATAGAATATAAAAGAGAGCCAGAGAAAAGTTCAGTAATAATGGAAGTGAAGAAAAAGCAGGGTATGCTTGAATAAAGTAAATTTAATATAAAGAATATATTTTTAGCTGTTTGCTTAGGTTATTTTCAGTTTATTTTAGGTCCACATCAGGTCAATTGTCATGTATTCTCTGCAGCATTTATCTGGAAAAGTACCACATCCTGTCTCATAGAATTGCCTCATTGAGAAATAATATGATATAATGGCTGAGATCACTGGCTTTGGAGTCATGTATCTGTGTTCAAATCCTGGATCCCCAAATTTTTCTAAGGTCAGATTGTTATTATTATATCAGAGCATGTTACTTGGTATTTATTTAAAAGATATACCGAGTAGTTATTTTTTACACATTAGATTTTACAAAGCACATTTACATCCTTTGTCTCGTATATCCTAAAATACTCTTGTAAGACAAGAAGAGAAAAAAATAAGTAATGCCATTGTTCCCATTTGAAAAATGTGAACATGGAGGCTCACAGAATTTCTTACAGTCACAAAGCTAGTAAGTGGCAGAGTTGAGGCTAGGAATTCACACCTCTTAATTCTTAGACGACTTTTCTTCCGACATGATACCTCACCAAAAAACAAAACAAACAAAACAAAAACTAGATTAAAAAGTGTGGGTGAATCTGTTTATCCAGTAAAATGACTCAGTTTATCTAGTAAAGTGACTCAAATATTTGGGGATATGTGAAATTGTAAAAATAATTTTTGTGTGGAAAGTGGTTCATCATTTTTGTTAGAAGAAAAAAAAATATGTATCTATACAACAATTTCCAGAGAATTGCATTGTAGAATCAGCAATCAGAAAGCTAGCTCAGTTATAGATAGTGTGGTTCACTTGCACTTGGAATGAATTAAGCTCATCACAACAAAATGACCCTATGGATAATAGTGAAATCATTTGCAAAAGGCATTGGACTGAATGTTTGTGTCCTCCTAAAATTTATATGTTGAAACCCTCACCCCCAATGTTATGGTACTAAGAGCTGGGACTTTTGACAGGTACTTAGGTTAGGTAAGGTAATGAAGGTGGCACTCCCAGGGTGAGATTAATGCCCTTATAAGAAACCGACGAGGCACCCCGGCTTCCTTTATCCACCTTGTGAAGATACAGGGAGAAGACAGCCATCTGCAAGTTGGGAATACAGCCTTCACCAAGAAATGAATCTGTCATAACCTTGATCTTGAACATCCCAGCCTCTAGAATTGTGATAAACAGATTTCTGTTGTTTAAGCCACCTAGTCTACTGTATTCTGTTATATCGCCCTGATGTGACTAAGACAAGCATCTTGAGGAATACAAAATCCCTAGAGATTTCTAAGACAGAAAATTTTATCAGAGAAACAAATTTATTAAAGTGGTTAGAGGAGTGGCACAGTCAGTTAAGTGTCTGACTCTTGATTTTGGCCCAGGACGTCATCTCACAGTTATGAGATCGAGACCTGTGTCAGGCTCTGTGCCCGGCATGGAGCCTGCTTGAGATTCTCTCTCTCTCTCTCTCTCTCTCTCTCTGCCCTTCCACCCCTCTTTCTCAAAATAATAATAATAATAATAATAATTAGAAAGTCTACAGTGAAAAATGTAAGCATTGAAATTAAGAGGTTAATAGGTTTCACAGCAGATTTGACACAGAAGAAGAGAGAGCACTTACCTGGAAGAAAAGTTAGTAGAAAAGATGAAAAACACAGGGAGAAAAAAAGATAGAAAATGTACAAAAGAGCACAAAGGAATATGGAACATGAAGAAAAAGCCTGACTTATGCATAGAGATCTGGTAGGAGAGGAAGAGAAGGTAGAGGAAAAGGAATGTTTGAAGAATTATGGCCTAAGACTTATTCAAAACTTACAAAAGACATCAAGCCATGGAAATTGAAGCAATCTATGAATCTCAAGATGTGTCAATATAGAGATTTTTGGTAAATGTTTCACGGACACTTCATAGCAAGCTGCTGAAAATCCAAAGAAAAAAATCCTAACAGACAAAAAAATACATATTACTTTCAAGGGAACAATAAGATCGATGGCTGATTTAAAGAAACATTCTTGAGGGGTGCCTGGGTGCCTCAATCGGTCAAGCATCTGACTTCAGCTGGGGTCATGATCTCGCAGTTCACTAGCCCCTCATCTGGCTCTGTGCTGACAGCTTGGGGCCTGGAACCTGCTTCCGAATCTGTGTCTCCCTCTGTCTCTGCCCCTCCCCTGCTCATACTCTGTCTCTTTCTCTCTCTCTCAAAAATAAATAAAAACATTAAAAATGTTATCCTTCTTCCTCATCCTGAGGCAACAACTGATTTTCTTTCTATCACTTAGGATTAGTTCAGATATTTGACAATATATTATATGGATGCAACTCTTTTTGCCTGGCTTCTTTTACTCAGCATAGAAATTCTGATAGTCGTTTACGCTGTTGCTTGTGTAAATAGTTAATTCCTTTGGTTGCTGAGTCGTGCTTCCTTGCATGATTGTGCCACTGTTTGTTAATCCATTCACCTGTTGATGGACATTTGGACTACTTTTAGCTTTTGTCTATTACAAATAAAACTGCTATGAACATGTGTGTAAAAATCTTTGTATGGACATATGTTTTTAACTCCCTTGGATAAATACCTAGCAGGATAATAGTTGCATTCTATGCTAGATATATGTATTGAGTTTTAAGAAATGGTCAAACCATTTTCTATAGTGATTGTACCATTTTCTATTCCCAAGAAGAGTGAAACAGTATTCTACCTACTCTACATCTATCACCAACTCTTGATCAGATTAGTTTTATAAGAGAAGTTTAGTCTTCTGAATGGGTTTGTAGTATAGTGTATGGGTTTGATTTGGATATCCTAGATACTTAATGATGTTGAGAGTGTTTTCAAATGCCTACTGACAATTAATATATCCTTGTTCAAAAAGTGCCTGTTTAAATCTCTGTCGATTTTCTTAATGGAATGTTTGTCTTATTATGGATTTGTAAGAATTCATTAAATATTCTTGGTAGAGGTCCTTTGATATATGTGTTCCAAATATTTTATCTCAATTTGTGACTTGCCTTTTGGTTTTCTTAATGAGATATCTTAAAGAGCAAAGCTTTTAAATTTTAACGAAGTTTGATTTATCATTTCTTACTTTTTTGGCCCATGTTGTTTATATTCTAAGAAAACTTTGCCTTACCCCAAGGTTGCAAAGATTTTTCTCTTATGCTTTAGAACTTTTATACACTTATGTATTTATTTATTTATTAAATTTTTTAATGTTTATTTATTTTTGAGAGAGAGAATGAGAGGTAGAGGGGCAGAAAGAGAAGGAGACACAGACTCCTAAGCAGGCTCTAGGCTCTGAGCTGTCAGCACAGAGCCCGAGGCGGGGCTGAAACTCACGGACTGCAAGATCATGATCTGATCCGAAGTCAGATGCTTAACTGATTGAGCCACCCAGGCACCCCTATTTATTGATTTATTTTAAGGTTTATTTACTTATTTATTGTTTGAGAGAGAGAGAGAAGAAAGCGAGAAAGAAAAAGTGAGCAAGGGAGGGGCAGAGAGAGAGGGAGACACAGAATCCAAAGCTGGCTCCAGGCTCTGAGCTGTCAGCACAGGGCCCAACTTGGGGCTCAATCTCATGAACCGTGAGATCATGAGCTGAGCTGAAGTCAGATGCTTAATCAACTGAGCCACCCCAGTGCTCCATATACTCTTAGTTTTAAATTTAATTCTATGCTCTGTTTTGAGTATATTTTGCACATGGAGCAAGAGCTGAGGTTTAGTTTACTTCTTTTTTTTCCATGTTTTTATTAGATTCCAGTTAGTTAACATTCAGTACAATATTAGTTTCAGGTGTAGAATTTAGTGATTCATCACTTACATACAAGACCCAGTGCTCATCACAAGTGCCCTTCTTAATGCCCATCAGCCATTTAACTCATCCCCCCTGCCCACCTTCCTTCCAGTAACTGTCAGTTTGCTCTGTATAGTTAAGAGGCTGTTCTCTAGTGTGCCTCTCTCCCTCTCTTTTTTTAACCCTATGTTCATCTGTTTCGTTTCCTATATTCCACATATGAGTGAAATCATGTGGTATTTGTCTTTCTCTGACTTATTTTGCTTAGCATAATACTCCCTAGCTCCATCTAGGTCATTGGAAATGGCAAGATTTCAATGTTTTTGATGGCAGAGTAATATTCCAAGAAGAATATACACATTTTCTTTATCCATTCATCAGTAAATGGGCATTTGGGCTCTTTCCATAATTTGGCTATTGTTGAAAGCACTGCTGACATTTGCTTCTTTATGGTTATCTAGTTGATCTAGCATCGTGTGTTAAATTGACTTTCCTTCTTTTATTGAATTGCCTTGATATCTTTGTCAGAAATCTATTGACCATGTATGTGTAGCTGTATATATGTATTCACTATTCTGTTACCTAGATATATATGTTAGGCTTTTAACTAACACCAAACTGTCTTGAATACTGAAGCTTTGGAGTAAATCTTGACATCAGATAGTTCAAGTTTCCCAACTTTGTTCTTTATTTTCAAAGTTGTTTCAGCTATTCTAGTTCCTTTGCATTTCCACATAAATATTAGAATCAGCTTTCTGATTTCTACCAAAGAAGCCTGTTGGAGTTTTGATTAGAATTGTGCTGAGTAGACTGATCAATTTGGTGAAAATTCACTAATGGAAGCTAGATTATGGGGAGCCATCTTGATGGTGTTAAGAGAAAATCATTTCAATGTAGAATTATAACCATAATGAAAATATCCTTATAAAATGAAGGGGAAATTAAAACATTTTCAAATAAGCCTATCGAGATTATCCATACCAAAGTTCAGAGTTAAAAGTATGGAAGAAGACATATTGTTCAAATATTTATTATAAGAATGACAGTATAGCTGTACTAATATCAGACGAGGTAGGTTACAAGGCAAAGAGTATTGATAGAGATAAACAGAGTTTTCTATAACTGTATAAAAGGGTGGGGTAAATCTACCAGTAAGATGTTACAATTCTAAATTTGTATACAACTGATAACATAGCCTCAAAAACATATGAACCAGAAACTAACAGGAATAAAAGCAGTCAGATCTAGAATTAAAGTGGAAATTTTATTTTATTTTATTTTATTTTATTTTATTTTATTTTATTTTATTTTATTATTAAGTTTTACATTTTAATTCCATTATTGCTAACATACAGTGTTATATTAGTTTTAGCTGTACAATATAGTGATTTGGCAGTTCTATACATTACTCAGCGAACATCATGATAAGCGGGCTCTTTAATACCCATCACTTATTTTAGCCATCCTCCCACCCAACAGTGGGAAATTTTAAAGAAACCCTCTCATTAAATCATAGAAGAAGCAGACAAAAGGAAGCAGGCATAGAAAATAAAACATATAATACGGTTGTCACTATTACCTAAGAATTCATGCCTCCATCAAGGAACATTCCTAATGGACCTAACCAAGAGGTTTCACCACAGTCAGTTAGCCAATATTGGCAATAAAAATTTATCTGATTGTAGTATATTATCTGTTATCATAGTCCTTCCCAGTGGATGACTAGAGCTGATACTTTGGAATCTGTGTTCTGTGCAGAGTCAAGATACAGTCCCTTAAGCCTTTATGGGAGTTTGAGGATGAATACAATTTATTTCTGTGACATCACATAACAGTAATGGGTGATAGAAAGCATTAATGCCAAGTCTCGTGTTTCAGGTGGAACAAAAGTGTTACCTAAAGGCTGAGTAGTGCAAAGAACATGGGCTTCAGAATCAGACACACTTGGCTCAAGTTCCAGAATGACCACAGCCTAGCCACAATGTCAACTGGGTAAACTTTCTGAGGCTTTGTTTCTTCATCATGACATAGAGATTGTAATAGCTATAATGATTACTTGCAGAAAGACTGGCTGATCAGAAAGGGCTGGGCTCTAGAGTGTACTAGACTAGTCTCATAAAGACAGTTGGTGAAATTAAAGAAAAACATGATACCTTTGGGGGGCACCTGGGTGGCTCAATCGTTAAGAATCTGACTCCTGATTCTGGCTCAGGTTATGATCTCACAGTTCATGAGATGGAGCCGTGTGTTGGGCTCCATACTGACAGTGTAGAGCCTGCTTGGAATCCTCTCTCCCTCTGTCCGTCCCCCCTCTCAAAATAAATAAATAAACTTTAAAAGAAATGATATTATTACTGATCTTAAAGACCTGTTGCACCGAGATCAGCAATCTGACAATTTCAGCCAATTCATTGCAGATATAGCAGAAATAGTAAGTTAGAATGTATTTGTGTAGTTACCTAAATTTTTTCAGAACATAGAAATAAATGAAGAGGAAAATTATGGTCTAGATACTAAAATTTTCAAATCAAGATGAATTCTCTGGAGGTCAGCAGATGATAATAAGATGAGATCTGGATGTTACGGACATTCAGTCTTTTTTTTAACAGGCAACAAGATGGGGACGCCTGGGTGGCTCAGTCAGTTAAGCGTCCGACTTCGGCTCAGGTCATGATCTCGTGGTTTGTGGGTTCGAGCCCTATGTTGGGCTCTGTGCAGACAGCTCAGAGCCTGGAGCCTGCTTCAGATTCTGTGTCTCCCCTCTCTCTGCCCCTCCCATGCTCATGCTCTGTCTCTCTCTGTCTCCCAATAATAAATAAAAATTTAAAAAACAACAGGTAACAAGATCTCTTGCAATTTTATGCTTTTGCACATAGCAATCACTCTGCTGAGAATGCTTTTTCCTTCTCTACTTGATTAACTCCTACTTATTCTTCAAAAATAACTGTACAAATACACAGCCACCAGGTAAGTAGTGGCACTATGTGTAAAATCACATTACATATCATTTCCGTAGTGTGCTAGTGAGGACTCTTGGTTGCAAGTAATAGAAACCCAAGCCCATCTGGCTTCAACAAAACAGGGCTTTTAATGACTCATATACAGGGAAAGTTCTTGTCAGGGATTTGTCCCTCAGGATCTTGTGGTTCTTCCTCTTTCTCTGTTGGTTCCTGTCTCTTGTTAGCCCTGCCACCAGCAGCTCCCGGCTTACATACTCCCATTTCAGCAACCGTCCTGGAAAAGAGCTCTACTAATTCATTCCTGTAGAAGGTTCAGGGCCAGTTTGGGTCATGTGTACATCACTGACCCAATCTCTATGGGATAGGGAGGTGCAGTACTATAAGCAGTCAGGGCTGGGTCCTACGTCCACCCTGGAGCCCAAGGGTGACTTTATACCTGATGATATTGTTTGTTTGATTGTGTTCCCCCACTGCACTGACAGCTTTGCAAGGGCTCGCTGAATTTCCAAATCTCAGAGGAGTGTGTAGACGTATTAGAGAGCTGTGGTTAGGCTGGTAGGGGCTGGTGATAGAGTGGTTAAGGGAATAGACTCGAGTCTGGCTGCCTAGGTCAGAATTCACGATCTGCCACTTAGTGTTCTGTCAGCTTGTGCTAATCACTTACTCTTTCTGAGCTTGTTTCCTCTTTTCTAAAGTGACTAATAGTAAGTAATAATAATGCCTACCTCATAGGCATACATAGTGAATGAATTCATACATGCAGCATGCTTAGGACGGTCCCCAGTATTTTTTTATTATACACATAGTCTTAATAATTTTCTTAACATACTGAACGTATAATTTACTTAACATATTCTTGGAACCTCGCATAGTTCCTGGCACATGGTATGCACTTACACGTTTTTAGTAAATAAACATTATTTGCTCCTCCTAACGACTCCATGAACTTAGTGCCGTGATTCCCATTTTACAGATGAAGAAAAGTGAGGCATAGAGAGGTAGAGTAACCAATTCAAGGTCATACAGCTACTGATTATGTAGGTCAGGATTGATCTTAGGTCTGTCTGACTGCAGAATCTGGGTGCATAAACACCCCCTTAATTGCTTTAAAGACTTAGCTTCATTCTTGCCTCTTCTGGGAGAATTTCCTTGGTGCCGGCATCTGCTGTGGTGAGAGAGGTTCCCTTCTCTGCGTTTTCCCTATTCGCCTGTCTGCATACCTGAGGGTATGGTGTGTGTCTTGTTCATCTTTGAATCCCTAGTTTCTATCACATTGTTAGTTAATTAAGTTAATTGATGATTAAGTGAATGAAAGTTAAACAGTGACGTGGAAAGATTCTGGGAGTATGAAGAAAAACTAATCCCTCCTCTTACATGAGAATGAGAGCTTATGGGAGATATTTCCTTTTGGGAAGAGAACTATGAGGAAAGTAGTATTTCACGTACATTTGCTCACAACAGAGGAGGTTGTGCAGACTGCTTGGAGCAGAACTGGCAGAGGGATCAGCTGGCAAGGGTCTTAGAGTCTGAAACCTAATTCTTCACCACAAACAAGGATGCTGAAGCTCAGAGTGGAAGGGACTTGCCCATAGTCTCACAGTCTGGGGAGGGCCAAAAAGAGACCCAGTCTTCTGAGCCCCATTACACATTATTTCCACTAGCTCATGTGATGAACAATTTGAGGCAGTAGGAGAGCCCAGGGGAAATAAGGAGCCACTAGCCTTATGAAAAGGCTTGAAAATGAAAATACATTAAACATTTAGCAAATGAAGAAAAATGCACAAAAACTACAGCAGAAAAAGAGACAGGGGGAAATTTATTAACTTAATAAATATCAGGCCAACCTAGAGCTGGGTCTGGCTTTGGAGCAGGAAACGAATTCTCCACTGCTTTTGAGTAGAATAGATTACTTTCCTACTCTGAAACAAATGCAGGCAGATAACAAATCACTGTCAACTGTTCAAGAACACTACGGATAGTGAGTCCCCTACCTTTTCTCTTGGAGTACAGGCTCAATGCTTACTAAGTGCAGACCCACTCTGGCCCTGTCTGGTGCCATGGAAAGAACACAGGCTTTGGGGCTTCGACCTTGACTTTACCATTCTCCAGGTCTATGGCATCTGGCAACCCATGTTCTCATCGTCTTGAAACCTGAGTTTCCTCACGTATAAAATGGAGTTGTTAATCTTCAAATAAGAGGCTGGTGAGGATTAAAAGAGATAGACTATGTAAAAGTGCCGACCAAGGTAGGCATTCAGCAAATGGCAATTTTTGTTATTACTTCAAAGATGATGGTGCACATAGCTAGAAGGTGAACCCCCGCACTGTATAAGAAAACCAGCAAATGAGACAAAAGAAAATTGGCTTCGTTCAATGCTTTCTATAATTTCTTTTCTTTCTCTACTAAAGATTCTACTCTGTAGGCATTGTGTATGGTGGCCCCTTTAGGACATTTTATTTGCTGTCTGATGGAAAAAAAAAGGGCTCCTTTGAGAGTGAGATCAAGAGTGTACAGAAGGAATTGATAATCATTTTGGTTATAAGTTTTAAAAAAATGAAGGGTCAATTAGTCTATGTTAATTTGTTTCCACTTTGATTTTCTAAAATACTGAAAATGGCATATTAGAATCAATTTAACTCAAAGCTACAGATGAGAAAAGAAGAAAGACCATGAAAAGCAGAAGTAGAAGAATAAAATCACAGCATTCTGGGCCGCTTTGTACGTGGTGAAATAACCAAATATATATAATTAGCTCTTTATGGCACAGTCTATTTGTTAATATTCATATAGATTTTCTTAAATCATCAAAGTATCTCCCTGTTTTCCTGTCCTCATGCTGAAAGGATGAGATATACATATTTTATGAAAAAGCAAAGCAAGGGAAAATGAGTTTCATGTTTACGAGAGGTAACTTGGCACACCACATAGATGTTGGTACGTGGAGACCTGGGTTTCTACTTTGATAGGTTCTATGGCTTCACAGAGACCGCTCTCCTCTTTTGTCTCAGTCCCCTCTTGGAAAATAACGAGAAAGCTAAGATCAGAAGTCCAAAAGCTTAAGGTTGCAAATGACAGAAATGCAAACCAAATAACTTTAAGTAAAATAAACATAAATATATATAATTAATATCTTAGTTAATATGGTCACTGGAGCAACTCATAGAATCCAATCACAGAAATCTTACTAAGGCTTAAGAAAACTACAACCAATGGCTTGAATGTCATGAGGACTGTCTATGTGACTGCTTTTCTCTGCATGGTCTATTTATGTTCTCTTTCTCCTCTCTTCGCAATGGTTTCCTCTAATCCTCTGGTGTTCATATTGGCAAACAGGATCGGGAACAGGATCTGGGTGAGGCATGTGAGGCACTTAGGGCCCAAATTGACTGAGGTGCTCACTCTCAGGGCCCTGCGAGTGCTGACTCCTAAATGCTGTGTCCCCAGTGCCTCTTTTGCTTCTCCCTGGTCCCTGTTCTTCTGGAAAATACGGCTTTCAAGAGCAACCAAATTTTTGAAAAATCTGTTTCTGTCACTTTTCTCTCTTGATCCCAAGCCAAACAACTCCTCTTCCCCCTCCTCCTCCTCCTCTTCCTCCTCCTGTTCCTTCTTCTTCCCCTCCCCCTGTTCCTCCTCCTTCTTCTCCTCCCCCTGTTCCTCCTTCTCTTCCTCCTCCCCCTCCTTCTTCTCCTCCTCCCCCCACTCCTCCTCCCTTCTTGTTCTTGTTCTTATTCTTCTTCTCCTATCCAAACTACTCAGGGAAGGTGCATCTTGAATTAGTTTGAGCTAGTATGCACCATGGGTCAACGAACTGTGGCCAAGGGTGGGCATATTTTACATGGTGGGAATCATGGTACCCATTTGAATGAGATGGGGAGGAGGCAAGAGCAAAAGTTTCTAAGAAAGAAGTGCTAAGCAGAGAATGTATTGATACCACCCCAAATACTGGACCTTGACTGCTATTGGTGCCATAGTGGGCTGAATGTGGCTACTCAAAAGATATGTCCTCACCTTAACCATTAGAACTTATGAATGTGACCTTATTTGGAAAAAAAAAAGTTTTTTTGAAGATGTAAATAAGGATCTTGAGATGAGATTACCTTGGGTTATCCAGGTGGGCCTTAAATACAATGACAAGAGTCCTTATAAGAGGTACACAGAGAAGAGACAGAGAAGGGAGAAGTCCACGTAAGGATGGAGGCAGAGATTGGAGCCACAAGCCAAGGAATGCTTGGAAGTTAAAGAGGCAAGGATCAGATTCTTTCTGGGAACCTTGAGAGGGAGGTGGCCCTGCTGACATCTTGACTTTTTGATTTCTGGCTTGTAGAACTGCAAGAGAATACATTTCTGTAGTTTTAAGCCACCAAATTTGTGGTAACTTGTCATTACAGACTCAGCAAACCAATATAGGTGCAAAATAAGAAATATTAAACAAGTCATAAGATTTCTGTGGCCCTCAGGGCAAGACATGTAACACAGTATTTAAGAGCATGAGCTCTGGAAACAGGCTACTGGGGTTTGGATGCTGGTTCTGCCATTTAATAGAGATCATCTTGAACAATTATTTAACCTCTTCTGAGCTTCAATTCCTCATTACTAAAATAGGAATAATATTACTTAATTCATGCAGAGCTTAGAATAGTAACTAGCATATACTGTATACTGACTATGAACCATGGTTATTCATGCATGAATTTGGGGTAATAATAATATTTCGCCTGACCACATCATCATGTTGGTGGGATAATTCACTGGAAGTAAATGTGAATTTCATTCTAGTTAAATGACCTATGTGTACCAGGGAATGGGGTAGGAAATGCAGGGGGAAATAAAATAAGCTAAATAAGTATCTGGTTCTGAGGAGTTTACACGCCTGCTATAGACTGTACTGTGTTCCCCCAAAATTCTGAAACATTAACTGAAGCATTAACCCTCAATGTGACTGTATTTAAAGATCAATCTTTAAGGGGGTTCTTAAGGTTAAATGAAATCATAGTGTGGGGCCCTAATTTGAGAGGGCTGGTATCCTTATATGAAGGGGAAGAGACACCAGAAAGTTTTCTCTCTCTGCATGTGCACAGAGCAAACGCCATGTGAGGACACAGTGTGATGTTGTCTGCAAGGCAGGAAGAGACTTCTCACCAGAAACCAACTCTACTGCTACCTTGATCTTGAACTTCCAGCCTCCAGAACCCTGAGAAATAAATTTCTGTTGTTTATGTAACCAAATGTGTGGGATCTTGTTATGATAGCCTTAGATGACTAACACAAGTCCATTAGTGGGCACTATAAAGTAATCTTTATTAAAATTATTGTATTCTACTGCTAGTAGCAGCTAATACTTCCAACCAATACACCGCCCGTGGATTCATAAAGGATGCCTCTAAGGTACAACCCTTTCTTTGTTTTACACTCTGACTCTAAAATGTTTGTGCACATACACAGTGGAATTCTGGAAATTCGACAGCTCTAAATTAAGTTCTCCTATGAGGGTTGTAAGCAGGAAAGAGATGAGAATAATACATACTGCTTTCTACTGAGAGAGACTTTTTGCTTTTGTAAGACGTGTTTGCTCCATTTGCCCTCTCCGCTATTTTTTTACTTTCATTTTGTAAGTCTTTTAAAATAAAAAAAAAATTGTTTTCTTATAGTATGGATGGAAATGAGTCTAAGGTAGAATATTATTCCCTTACTGAAAGAGGAAATTATTTTTCTCCCATGTATTAGACAAAGACCATTCTTCAAATGTCTCTGTCAATAAAATTCCTATTTGGCTGTCAGGTGCACTTACATGTCACCTCTTCCATGAAGGCTTTTCTGATGCCTCTTCTCTCAAATTAGAATTAATTAATCCCTCCTCCTGCCATGTGTCTCAGTCTGACTTGGGTCAGGTGTACCTCCCTAGACTATTAGATCTTCAAAGTCAAGGGCAGTTACCTTTAGTCCTGAACTCATCTCTTTCCCCATAACCAGTGAGGTTCCCATATTTAGAAGAACTTCAATATATGAGTTGAAGGGAGTCTCACCTATTGCTATTTTTAAAGAAAAATTTTAATGTTTATTTATTTTTGAGAGAGAGAGAGAGACAGAGAGACAGAGACAGAGCATGAGTGGGGGAAGGGCAGAGAGAGAGGGAGACACAGAATCTGAAGCAGGCTCCAGGCTCTGAGCTGTCAGCACAGAGCCTGATGCGGGGCTTGAACCCACAGACTGCGAGTCCATGACCTGAGCCAAAGTCGGACACTCAACTGACTAAGCCACCCAGGCGCCCCTCACTTATTACTATTAAAACACACACACATTAAAACACACACACACACACACACACACACACACACACACACACTCAACATTTCCGTTTGTAATTCTTGTCTTCCGGTGTAATCTAAATTTACCATAGGATAAAGGTAAGAGTGAAACATTTAAAAGTCAAAAACTGGTATCTTATCCTGACCTCTCTAAGCATGCACATTTACACTACTATGTACCTACCCCAACATCTCATCTCTGGCAGTCATTTAAACCTGGTGGTGGGGAGTCTGGATATGCCTGTGACAATTGCCTCAAGCCTTTGACTTGATTCCCCACTCTTAGCACTATTCCAGCTTCATTGGCATGGTGTCCAATTTTCTGCCTTGTCTCTGCCTCTTGAACATAATGACTGATGTGGCGTTCCCGGTTTTGACTAATAGCACCGATGTTTCATACTTCAGTCTATTGGGGTTTTAGACCTCAGCACGGTGCATTGAATGCTGGAAAATTGTTTTTCAAAGTGTGGTTTCTGGACCACCAGCAGCAGCATCACCTGGAAATATGTTAGAAGCACATATTATACAGCCTCACCCCAGAACTGCTGACTCAGAAACTCTGGGGGCAGGAGAGGTCATGCCCAGCAGTCTGTGTTCTAACAGTCTTCCAGGCGATTCTTCTGATGCTAAAATTTGAAAACAGCCACTGTAGAAAGTTAACCAAATTTCTTTAAGTTCTCAGCTGTGTAGGTATAATTTCCATCCTGCAAGGTGATTTTTGTGACTTAATAAATCCTAAAATCCACTAAGTTCACAGTGAAGGTGCTAAGTACAGAGTTGAATCTGTACCTAATAGTCCTGTGTTAGAGCTGTGGGTCTGAGTAACCACAATTTCACTTCATGGGGCCTTCTATTCACATGGGCTTTCGTGCACCTGCTTCACAACACGGCAGCATTCCCACCCACACTGTGGCAAGCTCACTATCACCTGGCGCATATGCTGCTCTGAGTCTCATCACACCTTGGTGAGGGAACACATGGGCCCATATGTCAGCCAATGTGTTTATATTCTTTTATATAGAAAGGGGAAATATGTTTCACAATAAATGTTTGCATACTTTGGAGCAGACTTTTTTTTTTAAGAGAGAAAGAGAAAGAGAGAGACAGAAACTTTGGTGGGAACTAGTTAAAGCTTTGTTTCTCTGCAAGGTTTTCATCAGCCAATCTTGAAAAGAATCTGCTTGTTCACTGAGAATAATCTTTGCTGAAGTTTGCATCCCTGGAGACAGAACAAGTGTGGAGTGTGTTCGCTAAGACAATCAGGAGGGGACAAGTCAATGGATCAAAGGTAAGAACTCTCAAAGTCCATGCAGGCAAACCAAAACCAAGAGATATAAAAAGCCACAAGATAAGAGGCAGGAGCTGGGAGCTGGAAGGATCCAGGAGATATTCCATAAATATTTTAGCAGGTTGCTAGATGATTGCCAGAGTGGTCCCAGCATGCTTTAGTTGGCTTTTATGTATACAATGGGGATAGATTGCTTTCAGGAACAATAAAAAATGTTTGTCTATTAAACTAATTGTGATTCAATAACAATGATAATCATAACAGTGATGATAGTGACTATATGTGATATGGTAAACTGATGTGCCTTTGTCCCTCTCTTTTCTTGTGCATATCTATTTAACCCTGTGACATTCTCCCCATTCAGGCTCACAATCAAGAAATAAATATTGCTCCGAAGTTGGGCTTTCAGTGGAGAAAATTAGAAGCAAAATAATAAATAAAGGTATTGTTTTTATGTTCTAGAAAACAATAATTTAAGTGTAACAGAGAAATATTGTGAAAAAATGAGGCAGAAACAATTTGCTCTAACTCTTTTTCCCCATCCCAGCCCCCAGGGACAAATACACTAGATGAATACGATCCTCTAAGGAAGAAGAGAACATTTAAAGAATGCAGAAAATAAATGTTAGTCACCATAGAAGGCCTGTCTTGTACTCCTCTCCTCCAGCCATCATAAGGAACAAAAACCGTAGAACCCTTAGATACATATGGGGATGTAAGAGTAGATGAAACTCATGCTTACCTCCTGTCTACAACTCTGAGAGAGTAGATTCACACATGGTCCCCACAGCCCTAAGTCATAGAAACTGTACAGAATTATACCAAGTTTGGTGCTACGTTCTTTGAATGTATTTTCTGAAAACAACCCATATTATTAGACTCCTTTTAAAGAGAAAGAAATGAGAATTAAGCCCCATGGCTGCACAGCAATTATGTAGGAGAGGTGGTAAACAAATTCCTTAAAACAGCAGATGGAGAAAAGAAGTCCTTGGTAATCTTCAGAATTCTGTCTCCTTGAAAAGTTGTGTGAATGTGGACAAAACACTTAATCTTTCTTCATCTATAAAAATATGGATATTTACTTTTGTTACTGAATAGGATCCTTGGAAGGATAAGAAAATGGGGTATTTCATTTTGATCCTGCTTAGGGCTCTTCAAGTTTCTTGGACCTGTGGTTTGGTGTTATTTATGCAGAATTCTTGGCCTTTATTCCTTCAACTATTTTTTCCTGCATCATTGTCTCTGTCTTCCTTCTCTCCATAGGACACTTATTACACATATGCTAGACTGATATTGTCACATAGCTCCTGGATCCCCGTTCTGGTTTTCTGTTTGTTTCCATGTGTTTTATTTGTTAGTTTTCACTTTTTTCTTTTTGTGTTTCAACTTGGGTAATTTCTAATTGATCTATCTTCAAATTCACTGATTCTTTCCTTGGTTGTGTCAAATTTAATGATAAACCTGATAAAGGAACTCTTTGTCTCCAATGAAATCCCTTTGTATTTTTCCTATTGCCATTTGCTTTTTATGATTTTTATCTTTCTGTTGAAATTTCCCACTAATGTTCATATGTCGTGCACCTTTTTCACTTTTTTAAAACATATTAACCATTGTCATTTTTCAAAAGTTTGTTTATTTTGAGAGAGAGAAAGAGCAAGAGAGTGTGGGGTAGGGGCAGAGAGAGAGAGAGAGAGAGAGAGAGAGAGAGAATGCCAAGCAGGCTCTACACTGTCAGCAAAGAGCCCTTGTGGGGCTCAATCTCACAAATCTCACAAATCCTGAGATCTTGACCTGAGCTGAAATCAAGAGTAGGACACTTAACCAAGTGATCCACCCAGGCTCCCCAGCCATTGTCATTTTAAAGTACAACACTTGGGTCCTTTCTGATTGTGATACTGTTAAGTTGGGGTTTTTTTGTTTGTTTTTGTTTTTGACAATGAGTTGTTTTCTTTGTGTCCATGTTAACTTTTTAAATGAATGCCAGACATCTCATGCAGAATAATAGAGTAAACACTATTTTACTCTTGAAAAAGGGCACACATCAAGACAATGATGTGAAGGTGTGAGGAAAATGTAGCTAAGAGTCCTGGGGCTTGGGCTTTGTTGCTCTGGTCACCTTAAAACACCACTGCCTTTCTTCTAAAAATGCCTTGTGTTTAGGATAGAAGTTGTGGTGTTGGGGGGAGATGGGGTGGTTTCTCAATGTACATACTCCATCCTTACTTTTCAGCTTTTCTTGTGCCATGTACTAGAGAGCAGTGTTCTTTACTTATGCCTTTTTAACTTCCTCGGTAGTATATTGTTGTCTGTTATTCGGTGTGGGTAACACTGGTGGAGGGAGAGCAGAGGGAGTTCTCTTTTTCCTGGTCTAGCCCCAGTCTTGGGAAGATGTTATATGGTTGGGTCTCCTTTCCCTTTCTGCATGCCCCAGGAAGGGGCTGCTCCTTAATTTGGGTAATGGCATGAAGATAAAGTGGAACTGAATCAGACCTGACCCATGATGTACATACAGGTAATGTGAGTAAGGAGTACACTGCTGTTGCAAGCCAATAAGACTTTGGGGCCTTCTCATACTGAATAATACTTTAGCCAAAGGTGATCGGTATAACTCTAAAGCACTACTTTTTTTTTTCCACTTAGGTGATTAAAAGTTTTTGTGTCAAATCAAAGATTTTTAAAGCTCAGAAAATTGGTATATTTGGTTACCCAAGTATTCTGTTTACTTGAAAAACAGGGCTCTCTGGAATCTCTTATGTTTAAATGGAACAGGAAAGGGATGGACTAGGATCATATGGTACAACTGGGCTGGATTTTAAGTCAAAAGATACGGGTTTGATTTCTGACTTAATTTGCTTTATTTATAAAATGAGGGAGATTGGACTAAATCTAGTAATTTTCAACCTGTAAGACTTAGAGTACTGAGTGGACTTGCAAGGGGTTTGCATGTTCAAATAAGCTTGAACATTATTTGTAGTCTGAATAACTAATGTCTTTCACGTAGATTGTTCCTCTCTCCACCCCACCACCCCCAAAAGTGTGTTGAAGACCTAACCCCCATGACCTCACAATGTGATCTTATTTGGAAATAGAGTCTTTACAGAGGTAGCCATGTTAAAATGAGGGGAAGGAAAAAAAAAAAAGGTTAGAGAGGGAGGAAGCCAAAACATAAGAGACTCTTAAAAACTGAGAACAAACTGAGGGTTGATGGGGGGAAGGAGGAAGGGGAGGGTGGGTGATGGGTATTGAGGAGGGCTCTTGTTGCAATGAGCACTGGGTGTTCTATGGAAACCAATTGACAATAAATTTCATATTAAAAAATAAATTAAAATGTAAATAAATAAATAAATAAGTAAAATTTAAAAAATAAAATGAGGTTATTAGGGTAGGTCCTCATCCAATATGAATAATGTCCTTACAAAAAGGGGATATTTGGACACAGGAGCAGACACTCCCAGAGGGAAGACAATGTGAAGACACAGAGGGAGAAGACAGCCATGTAACTGGAGTGATGCATAGAAAAGCCTTTGGACACCAAGGACTACCAGCAAATTCCAGAAGCTAGAAGAGGCAGGGAAGTATTCTTTCCTATCGTCATCAAAGAGGGCATGGCCCTGATGACACCTTAATTTTGGAATTGTAGGCTTTAGAACTGTGAGAAAATAAATTTCTGTTCTTTTAAGCCATTCATTTTTTGGTACTTTGGTACAGCAGCCCTAAGAAATTAATGTAGATTGTGGTGCCAGGTTGTGGGGTGCTGCTGTAACAAATATGTAAAAATGCAGAAGCAGCCTTGGAACTGGTGACAGGGAGGGAATGGAAAAGTTTTGAGGCACTTGATGGAAAAAGCCTTAATTACCTTGAAGAGATTATTGGTAGAATATGAATGTTAAAGTTGCTTCTAATGAGGTCTCAGATACAAAAACATGTTATTGGGAACTGAAGAAAGATATCCTACTAGAAGAGAATGCCCAGGTCACAGGAGACCTAGCTTCTGGTGTTTACTGTCACCTAAAGAAATAGGGGCTCCATCATGCCCATGGCTATAGGAGCCCAGTTATGAGACCACTCTCCTACTGTCAGCATTGGCTTCCATATTGGGCCACCTCTGTACTTTTTAGTGATGCCAATGTTCCCTCTCATCAGCACATTCTTGATGGCTTTCAGGTCCAGGCTGCAGTACAAGCAACCCTACTGCTTGTACAGACCCTATAGAATTGTATCAGTGGTTAGAAAAATGCAGTATAGAGTTTATGGTAAGCCCTGTTGGCAGAATCACAGCACACATCCCAGGGATTCTGGAGTAAGGCCATTCCACCTGCAATTATATGTCCTTTAAGAACAGTTTCTTGTGTGTTACTGGGTCCTAGTAGAAACAGAAGACTTTCTCATGGGTCACCAAAAGAACATGCAACTGGAACTACCCATTATGGTCTGGATTGTGTCAGAGCCACCAACTGTAAGTCAGATGGAGCCAGGAGTAGTCCATTCTAAGATGAAAATGGTACATTTGGGATGATCTAATGTGTGTGAATGATAGGGGTAAGGGAACAGAAGTAACCACAGGATAAAGGGAAGGAAGAAGGTTGATAAATATGGAAAATCTCGGACTGTAGTGCAATTTTGAGAAAATGTTGGCCAGGCTGATGGGAAGTCTCTAAGCAAAGATTGCCTATTATAGGGATCAAGTGGGAATGACCTAACTCTAACACCCACACTGTGCTTAGTCATTGGTTAAAAGAAGTCTGGCAAAAACCTGGCCTTGGTGTGAACATTTTTATCCAAAGGGTGTTGTCTGGAGGCTGCCAGTCAACCATGCTTCTCAGAGAAATTTCTTTTGAATGGAGATCTAAGTAGTGTTCCTCTATTGCTGACCCATTGCTAAGTCCTAGAACTTGATTTCCCTCTTTCTCTTTCTCCAAGTTATGCTGTATTGTCTCCTTCTGTAGAGTCGTGGCATATGGTATCCCCTCTGCTTGGAAAACTTTTCACTGCCCCCACACCCTGCCAATCACTCAATTGACTCTTTAAATCACAGTTCAAATATCACTCCTCCAGGGAGGCTTTCTTTGAACTTCCATATAGGTCAGATCCCTTGCCATACTGTTTCATAACTTGCTGTATGTTTTTATCCATGGGACTTACCAAATTTTGGAATTACCCACAGTAAAATAATTTTTTGAATGTCTTTATAAGCCTGTAAACTTTATACAGACACAATCTTTTCTATTCTCTATCCCCAATACCTACCATGGTGCCTGGCATATAGAATACATTCGATATGTATTAAATGAATAAGTGAATGAATTAATTATGACTCAATTGTCTTCATTCATTTCAACCAACTGAATTCATCATTCTATAGACAGATGAAAGTACAGAACATTCAAGGAATTGGTGCCAGGAGTTATAATTTATGAAATATACTTTTTTGGCTCTTTTTTCTGACTATGGATGGAATTTAACAATAAAAAAAATGTTGATTTTGGAGAATTTTGCGTATTTGTCTTCCTGGACTTCAAGATTTTAAAATTGGGCATTTGATTAAAATAAAATTCTAATGGTAAAAATAATAATACTATCATATAATTTAATCACTATTTTGTGACATAAATTGAACCAAGTCTTATATATGCCCTATTTCACTGAATATTCTAAACAAAGTAAGAAGGTATTATTATTATGATTTTGCAGATTAAGAAATTAGCACTTAGTAAATTACATATTTGCTCAAGGTCTCAAAAATAACGTGTTATGGATATAGGTTTAGATCTATCACATCTGTTTGGCTCCAATTACCATTGGCTTTATCCACAATCCTAAAACTGCTTAAATTTTGAATCTGTTGCCCAAATATTGATTTTTAAAAATTTCTCTCTGGGAGTTTGTCTAAAGAATAAGAACTTTGAACTCTTATCTAATTTGACCCTTTATTCAAGTCAAATTTTAGCCTCAGATTCTCCTTAGCAAGTCAAAATCTTCCTCGTGAATATTAGAACCTCCCCCTAATGCCCCCATTTCTCCATCTGTATACCTTTCTTGTTTACACCTCAATCATAATATGTCCAAGGCCAAACTTAGTGCTTGAATTCCTGTAGCACTCTGTTTCCTTGTTTCTTTTTTTCAGTAGTGTTGGTGGTATACTGGTGAGCACAGATATCTTCCTTGTTTCCCTTTTTAAATAAATCCCATCACCATATTCCCAGGCACCAGATTTCAGATCTCAAAGCTATGTATTCTTTCCTCAAACAGTACTTAAGTTTCTTGAGGATAGAGATCTTGTTCTGTTATCTCTCTGTGTTTATCCTACATAGCATCTGTCATGGAATAGGTTTTCAAAAAGCAATGGTAGAATCTCTCCTTCTCCCTGGCCCCAGGCATCTAGATAAAACAGTGTTTAAATGCAACAGAGTTCTCCAGTGAGAACTAAATTCTGTTAAATGCAATGCCTTTTAACTGGAGGTCAGTGGATGTATCAGTCTATCCTTTGAAAATTTTATAAGTCTTTGTGTGTGGGTATATATGATCATTTTTATAGGAAAGAACATATCCTTTAAAGAGTTTAAAAGCCAGTGGTCTTTGGAATTTTGCAACATGGAGGTCATTGTCTTCAAGAGCAATTTCCTGAGTGGTAGTAGCAGAATCAGATTTCAAAATGTTAAGTGAGTGAGAAATAAGAAAGTGGGAACAGAGGCAAGTAGGTTCCAAGAAGAAGGATAATATAAAGGTGGATGTAGTTTAAAAGTATATATTTCAAGGGCACCTGGGTGGCTCAGTCGGTTGAGCTTCAGACTTTGGCTCAGGTCATGATCTCGCGGCTCATGGGTTCAGGCTCAGTGTTGGGCTCTGTGCTGACAGCTCAGAGCCTGGAGCCTGCTTCAGATTCTGTCTCGGTCTCTCTCTGCCCCTCCCCTGCTCCTGTACTGTCTCTCTCTCAAATATAAATAAATATTTTAAAAATTTAAGAAAATTAAAAAAAAGTATATGTTTCAAGATGGGAAAGACTTGAACTGGAGGGAGAATATAAAAGCTACTTTCATTGGACACTTACTATGTTCTGATCACTGAATTGTGTACTTTACATAAGTTAGGTGTAATCCCAGATCAAGAACCCCTAATTTATTAATCAAGTAAAATCTTGAAGATGATGCAGTTGGGGGAGGGGATTAAAAAAAATGGAACAGAGGAGTTGGCCTAAGAGAGCATGAGGAATGCCTCTTTCTCCAAGACTTGAAAGAGGGAGGGAAAATTGGGTACAAATACAGGAGGGGAAGAAAAGGCTAAGTTAGTTCATACACATGGACTCAATATTGTCTATCAGCTTTAAGGCAATGTCCTTGAAACTAAGGAGAAAGAGAAGCTGGGTATGGAACTTGAGGAAATTGGGGAAATTTTTGAAAAATTCTGAGAAGCTTTTCTTCTTTATGTAATAAATATTTATTAAAAATAAATATTCTCCATAGGTACTGAGAATACATCGTCTTTGTTCTCTAGGAAGTTGGCACATTTAATAAATTATGAGTTCCTGAAAGGTATGGAGCATGTTATAATTATTTACATATTTCACAATTGTGCATAGCCTAGTGCTTTGAGAACAGTAGGTAAACATTAAGGTTTTAGGTCAAGTAAATTGAATACACAATAACTATTTATTTTCAGCAAAGCCTGAGAATCTTGGGCCGTGAACTGTTTTGGTGAGTCCTTTATATCCAGACAACAGAGATCTGCCACTTGGGAATATAGTTTGCAATCCTCAGCAACTAAGAATATATTTAAAGCAGTCTCTCAGCCTCAGCACCATTGACATTTGTACTGGATAATTCATTGTTCGGGGAGCTATCCTGTACATTGTAAGAGGTTTAGCAGTATCCTTGGCTTCTGCTGACTGAATTCTGGTAGCACCCTCCAACTCCTACCCAGTTCTGACAAACATTACCAAATGTTCTCCAGGGGGATTGAGGGGCAAAATAATCCCAGATCGAGAACGCCTAATTTAAAGTATTGACAGTTAATTTATGTAAAAATAATTCTGCATAACAAATATCTAATTTGGAAAATAATTACCAAGGCTTGCCGCTCCGTTTGTCTACTGACGGGCGTTTGAACAATTTCTACTTGTTCAGCAGGGAGAAGTGAGGCAACCCTCAGACAATGATTATTCTCTCTCTTTAGAGGCTCTAAATGAAAGGTTGCCCGTATTTCTTTGACCTTTGCCTTCCTTCTTTTAGGGTTGGAGAGAATGAGCTGTCCTTAGTGCAGTTATTTTCCAGTGATTGTACCTATGTCCATACGGCATGTACACTACATGCCATAAAATAAATGTTGGACTCAAAACCAAAGGTCTTAGGTTTAAAACCAACTTAGTTATATAACCTTAGAAAATCAATTATTTGTTCTTTCATTGTTACAGGGCTGTTTTCATAATGATAGATGAAGAACAGAGATTTGTCAACTATAAAGCACTGTGAAAAATTGAGAATTAATATTTCTTGCCTTGTGTATATATTCAAGATGATCCCTTATTTGGAGCTAATGGATCAGAGTGATGATTTAGGGAGAAAACTAGAAATATTTGACATCTTTTTAAGTGTTGGGGATGACAAGAAGTCAAAAATTTGACATTTTTTTTTAAGTGTTGGGGATGAACTTGCCATATTTTCAAGGGTTCAAAAATGTGATTGTGATGGAGTAATCATGTCAGACATTGAAAGAAGGATCATAGGAAAAGGAGGGTTTTGAGATATAATTCATGTGACATAAAATTCATTCCTTTAAACTGCACAATTCAGTGGGTTTTGAGTATATTCACAGAGTTGTGCAACCATCACACTATCTATTTTAGAACATTTTCATTACCCCAAAAGAAACCTCATCCCATAAAAGATCACTTCCCATGCCCACCTATGCCATTCCCTGGCAACAATTAATCTATTTCTGTCTTCATGGATTTGAATATTCTGGAAATTTAATATAAATGGACCATATAATTTGTGTCTGACTTCTCTCATTTAGCATGGCCTTTTCAAAGTTCATCTATATTTTACTATGTGTCAATACTTCATTCACTTTTATGGCTGAGTAATATTCTCTTTTATAGATATACCACATTTTGTTCACTCGCTCATCAATAGGTGAATATTTGAATTTTTTTCACTTTTTGGCTATTCCGAATAATGATCCTATGAATATCTGTGGACAAATTTTTGTGGGGAACTATGTTTTCAGTTCTTTTGGGAATATACCTAGCAGTATAATTGCTCTATGTTTGATACTCTTAGGAATTGCCAAACTATTTTCCAAAGTGGCACAAGAGAGATGATTGAAAAGATTTTAGTTGAGAATTAACTTGGTCTTGCACATGTTGATTTTGGAGTGTTTTCAAGACATACAGGAGGCTATTGAGGGGAGATTGTTAACAAATGGGTTTTAGGCTTAGAAGAAGAGTATGAGTTTGAGATGTAGCTTCTGGCATCATTGACATGTAGAGCTGGAGATTACAGAAAGCAAGAGTTCACCCAAGGAAAGTACTTACAGAGAAAATAGCAGGGAAATAAGGGCACAGGCATAAAGAAGAACTGTATCTCTAAAGTCTATTCAAATAAGTATGCATGGTCTGTGTGAGTGAAGGCAGGAAAAAAAGGAGATTAATTAGAACTTGGCAGTCAATGATCAGATTATTCTTCTGATAACAAAAATATTTGCATGACATGAAGGATTTCACTGGTAGAGATGAACATATGGAGAAAAGAGACAGGCATTTTGATATGGGGTCTTAAATGTTGAGGGATGAAAAGGAGTCTACTAAGCAGTGGAGTGTGGGAAAGGCTTTCCAAGCATAGGAAACAGCATGTGTGAAGGCACAGTGTTCCAAGTGTCTGATGAGCTCAGGATAATTAAACAATTAGCATTCACTTGGTGGTTTTTCTGTGCCAGCACTAGGTGCTTTACCAGATGATCTCATTTATTTACTTTTTTTATTTTAGAGAGAGAGTCTGAGTGGGGGAGAGGGGCAGAGGGAGAAAGAGAGAAAGAGAGAGGGATTGAGAGAGAGAGAGAGAGAGAGAGAGAGAGAGAGAATCTCAAGCAGACTCCATGCTCAGTATGGAGCCCAATGCAGGGCTCAATCCCACAACCCTAGGATCATGACCTGAGCCAAAATAATGAACTGGAGGCTCAAACTGACTGAGCTATCTAGGCACTCTCCAGATTATCTCATTTAAACCTTACAAAAGCTTTCATTTTGGAAATAAGCAAGTAGACTCATGGATGTTACATACTGAGCCAAGGTCTCACAGCTAGAAAGTGGTAGAATCCAGATAAGAACCAAGGTAATTTGATTCCAGAGCCTGTACTCTTATACAATGAAATAGCTTTAGCTAAATATTTGTAGGTACTAGGTATTAAGTACCAGTATTCAACATCAATGTTGTGCTCCTGGTAGCTGATTTAGTGCTTCTAGTCCTGGTCCTCACTCAATGATTTGATGGCTCATTTGGTATGGTCTTCATTGTTCTTAATTTTAGAACAGGGGTTCCAAAACATCAAATTCATTTGGAAAGTACTTACAAATACAGGTATATGGATGCTTCTATAAGAATAGTCATTTACATTCTTCAAGATGAGGCCCAAGACTCACAACTGAATACCCCTCAGATGATTTTGCTGTATCCAGTCTGGCTGATGCATAAGGTCTGTGATTAAGGAATCATTTCCTAGAGTTCTCAGATGCCCAAAGTGGAAGACAGTACTTCCCAATGTCCCAAGTTCAGTTGCTGAAATAGTAGAAAATGCTAAAGATGTTGTTTTCTGGCCTTTCTGGACCTTATTTATACCAAAGGGTTTTTTCTTTCACACTTACTGACTACTTATTAAGCACCCGGCACATGCTAGGTGCTTTCACTGAAACTGACTTATTTTTTCAAATTATCTCTAGGAAACGTGTCATGTTATTCTAGTTTGACATTAAAAGGAATAAACTCAGAGAAATTAAGTAACTTGACCTGGTTCGCTGGCCTAGTAAGAACTAAAATTTAAGCCAGATATTCAAAATTCAAGTCGAGGG
Source organism: Lynx rufus (assembly GCF_022079265.1). Taxonomy (NCBI): domain Eukaryota; kingdom Metazoa; phylum Chordata; class Mammalia; order Carnivora; family Felidae; genus Lynx; species Lynx rufus. Next base: position 173,125,188 of record NW_025814834.1, read on the forward strand.
CCCTTCCACTCCCCCAGACAACGTCTCTAATGGAAAATGTTAAATAGTAGGATTAATCCATTTAGTAGCTTTCCATTAATATATTCTTCATTTCTACAATGTGTGAAGACTTGTACCAGGTTACCTATAAGAAAATTCCAAGTCAAACATTGGTCATACTTCATTACGTGACTTATCTATTTTAAAAAGAAATTTTAAAAGTTTGAATTATTCCTCCTCTATTATGCAAAGCAGAGCTATCATGTGGTCTGAGGCCACAGTCCATTGAAGGATCACAGACCTTGTTGGCAGAGGAAAATAATCCCCAACAGTTGGAGCTGCAAGCCATCTGTCCTTAGCTACTTCACATTTTATCAAAAAATCATCAGCATAGTTGGAAAATAGCTGTGACCAACAAATATTATTAAAATGTAAAGTATGATTAAATGGAATACTCAAACTCTTTACTCAGAGATAAAATATATATCCTTTAAAGTTTTGGAATAACACTAAGAATATTCATATTGCAAAGGTATTACAGAATATTTGATGGTTTGGTGAAAGAAAGATTTAAGAATCTTGTTTTCTTACACGAGAACTGCAATTGAATTTAAGGACCATTTATCTGAACTCCTTTGTTTTGTCAGTGAGAACAATGAGACCAAGAGAGGTTAAATGGGTTGTCCAAGATCAAAAAGTACTGGAGAAAATGGCACCTACAATTTCTCACTGTATGAAAATAGAGTCAGATAATCATTATTATTATGACTAATACAAATAGCCCCGATTTATTTGATGCTTATGATTTGGAGAACGTTATATATATTAACTTGTTAATCTATACAGCAAACCTAGCGGGTAAATATTATCATCACCATTTTATAGAGGAAAAACTGAGGCTCATGAAGGTCAAGAAACTTACAACATGGACTCTATACAGATATACAGATGATATAAATAATCAAATAAATACATGAGAAGAAGCAAAAGCTCTTTCTTGGATTAGAAGGCCAAGTAATAGGTAATGACGAAATAATGAAATAAAAAAAATCACCAGTTGGCAAGCATCACTTGATCCTTGATCAAGGGAAGAATCACAAATAGGTGATAAAACCAGTGAGAAAACAGTAAAGACACTAAGATAATTTACCTAGACCCAAAAGTTTTGTCCCATAAGATAATCACTGATTAAAAATGAGAATAATAGTATTTTTACAGTGGAGAAATCCAGCAGATATCATCTTAACCACTGACCAAAGGTAATAACTACATGAATAGGACAAAAAATATGTTCTTTCTGACCTCATGCACTGAGAAGGACACAACATCACCTCTGGGATATTCCTGTCAAAAATGTGTAACCTGAAACCAATCGTGAGAAAACTGAAGAATGAGGGACATTCTAAAATACATCTGCTTGTTCTTTAAAAACTGTCAATGTCATGAAAGACAAAGACTGAAGCAACAGGTGATTCAGAATTTTCTTTTGACGTGAAGGGCAATATAGGGACAAGTGGAGAAATATGAATGCAGTGTGAAGGTTAGATAATAGAAGCAGAACAATGTTAATTTTCTTATTTTGTAATTATACTATGGTTACATAACAAAATGTTCTTGTTTTTAGAAAACACACACTGAGTTATTAACGGTCATCATGTCTGTAACTTACTTTTAAATTGCTCAGAAAAAAAAATGTGTGTGTATGTGTATGAATGACAAAACAGATATGGAAATGTGTTGACATTTAAGGACTGTGGGAGAAGGTATAGGGGAATTCTTTATGCTATTCTTGTAAATTTTCTCTAAATCTAAAATCATGTCGAAAAGAAGTCAGAAGAAAAAGAAAATAAATTTGCAACAAGTCATATTCCCAGGTCTGAGACACTAATGCCAGCCTGCCTGAGTTCAAAGGCCATACTCTCTAGCCTCCAGCATTAAAGGACACTTGTTGGGACGAGCACTGGGTATTGTATGTAAGCAATGCATCACAGTAATCTACCCCCAAAACCAAGAGTACACTGTATATACTGCATACAAGGTGACAATATATTAAAAAATTTTAAAAAACATGGATGTTATGCATTATCTCATCTTGACAGAGGGGCTCTTACCTCATCCACAAATCCTCTACTTCTCTCTGTGGGGCAAGGAGTTCTATTTACTTAGATTTATATTCCTCATGTAATTTCACCAACAATGACTCTTACCTTCATCAGATAGTGCAATTCACAAGTGAATTCTCTCACCTACTAATTATCCTTTGTGAATCTCAGTTTTCTCATCCAAAAGAGGGTACAATAATATGTGTCAAGGATTATTATGAGGATTAAATGTAATAATGAGAAGAAAATCTGTGGTGGTCTTTCAAAACAATGTTACTTGTGTTTTCCGTTCCTGTTTGGTAATTCCCATGGCATTTAGGTTAGGCAGAGAGGGTCTAGGGAATTGACTAGGCGATGACCAAGGTTTTTGCAGGTTGGATCAAACGATTCCGAATTGTTCTCCCGGTATTTTAGTTCCATAAGGAATGCATGGGTATCCTTCACGCGCTTTGTCATAAGTGTTGTGGGAGGAAGGTGAGACTACGAGTTTGTATAGCAGCGAGGAACTACACGGTAGCAGAAGGTGCCTTTTTTCTAGTATCTCTTTATGCTGATATTATATTTTTTCTAATATCTCTTTTTGCACACCTACAGGATACCAGAAGTTTTAAACTATCAAATTAGCTCAAATTTGTCTACTCTTGTATAAATCTTACCAAGGCTTTTGTGCAACTTAACAAATTTATTACAAAAATTCTAAATGGATTCTCAAATTTTTATGTAAGAGACATAAGAGAAGCCAAAATACCTCAGAGAAGAAAAAAAAATGCAGAAAATGAGGGACATGATCTATTGGATATCAAGAGTCTTATATAAAGCACTAACAATTTAAAATGTAATGTTAGTTTGGGGAAAAATAGACCAATAAAATTAGAATAGAAATAGAAACAAACTCACAGAAATGTAGAAATTGGACATGTAACAAAACATGCAGTACAAATTGCTGGGTAAAGAAGAGACTACTTAATTAATGATAGTGGAAAAATTACCTATATTGGAAAACATTAAATTGGATATCTATCTCTATATATTACAAAAGCAACCATAGTTAAAGGATCAACTTTGAAAAAGAACCATCAAATTTGTAGAACATAATATAGGAGAATATCTATGTGATTTTGGAGTAGGGGAAGATTTTATAAAGCCACAAGATTTTATAAAGCCACTACATAAAAATAAATTTTATCTGGGGCACCTGGGTGGCTAAGTTGGTTAAGTGTCCAACTCTTGATTTTGGCTCAGTTCATCTCATGGTTTGTGGGTTCGAGCCCCACATCAGGCTCTGCGCTGACAGTAAGAAGTCTGTCTGGGATTCTCTCTCTCCATCTCTCTCTGTCCCTCCCCTGCTTGCACATGTGCTGTCTCTCTCTCTCAAAATAAATAAACTTTAAAAAATAATAAATTTATTTATGTAACTAGTATACAAAAGATACTATTTTGTATTTGCTAGAATGGCAACAATTTAAAACTCTGCTAATATCAAGTTTTGGTAAGAATGTAGAACAACACAACCTACATGATTACTGGTGACTCTACATTTTATGACTATGTAGAAAACAATTTAGAATTCTCTCCTAATGTGAAGATACATCTACCTTACAAACAAGAAATTCCTCTCCTGGTTTTATACTTTAGAAAAATTATTATACATGTGTATAAAGAGTGAAGTACAAAACATATTCATTAACTTGTAATAGACAAGAGAGAAACAAAAGCAAAGCACAGCAGCAAATATCACCAAAGAGGAAACAACTCCATTGACAAGCAGGTGGATAAACAAAGTGTGGTTTAGCTATGTAATGAGTTAATACACAACAGTAAAATACTGAATCAACTAAAGCTATATACCTCCGCATGATTGAATAACAAAAGAACTCATATGACCCAATCCCATTTATATGAAATACTAGCAACATATTGTGTAGGAATATGTGGATAATTTGAAAAACAGTATCAAGGAAGGAAAAGGAATAATAATAAATATACAATTCAAGAAAGGATCATTGTTAGGGAGTAGGGTAGGGAATGAGATCAGAAACAAGCACAGGAACTTTCAAGACATTGTGTAATTGTGGGCCACAATTGTGTAATTGTGGCACTGTGGGTTTTTTTCCTCAAGTTGGATGGTGGTTATGTGGATGTATGTTTTATTTTTTAATTCACACATTTGTATAGATATTCAGATTGGAGCCATTGTAATTTCACCTCTATCTTCTTTCAAGTGTTTCACTTCTATTCAAGTGTTGGTTTTCACCAAAAGTTTGAGGAAAATTTTGTCCTGTTAAGAAGCCATGCTAGGGGCTCCTAGGTGGCTCAGTCAGTTGATCGTCCGACTCTTGATTTTGGCTCAGGTCATGATCTCACGGTTTGCGTGTTCAAGCTAAACAGCACAGAGTTTGCTCGGGATTCTCTCTTTCTCTCTCCCTGCCTCTCAATCTCTTTCTCTCCTTCTCTCATTCTCTCAAAAATAAATAATTTTTTAAAAACTCATGCTAAATAAGATTTCTCATTTAGTATTTATTTAAGATTTCAGAGGAATGATGATCTGTTTTAGATTCAACGCCTTTCTTTACCTTTTAGTCAAACTTACCGGTTTTTGGAAACTTAAAAACAGTAAATCTCAATTTCCTGCAAACTGAAAGCCGCTTAGCTTAACTACGTTGGAAATGGAATTTGAAATTATTGGGGCTTCCATTGTGGCCTTTTTGGGGAACTTCCTCCTCATTCTCATTGGCTTATTCTCACTCAGCCCTGAATCACATCAGATCTTGTCAGAACAGCACCCCCAACACCGTCCTTTACCACATCCACCAATGAGTCGTTGACTGCAGACTCCCAAATCAATGAATCTGCAACCAGATGATATGAATTTACGGCCTTGACTAGCCACTAATTACCTATGTGACCTCACCAAAATTTGTGTCAGGTGAAGTGGGGAGCGATGGAAATTCAGTAATCAGCAAGAGAAAAGAAAAATGAATACACATTTATCAGATTCCTATACTGGACACCAGGGTAGACTGAATAACAGAATAATGACACTCCCAAAATGTCCATGTCTTGATCCATGAAACCTGTGGAGATGTTACTTTAAATAGCAAAAGGGACTTTGCAGATGTGATTAACAATCTTGACATGGGAGTCATACCATGGATTATCAGGTGGGGTCAATGTAATCCCACGCCTCCTTATAAGAAGTCCTCTAGAAGCCGATGAAAGCAAGAGGTGAACTTTCTCCTAGAGTCACTAGGAGGAATGCGGTTTTGTGGGAGCCTTCCTTTTAGTCAGGTAAGAATTATTTTTGAGCTTCTGATATCCAGCACTGAAAGGTAATGCATTTGTGTTGTTTTTTAGTGACCAAGTTTGTGATTATGTGTTATAATAGCAAAATGAAACAATTATAGACACCTCATGCATGTCACTAAAAATCCTTTTAGCTTCCTCTCTTGCCCAACTGCTGCTGGAGTGACTCTTCTGACTAGCTTTGTTCAGTAGCAACCAGATGCACCTTGCCTCTCTTTCATCTTGCTGAAGGTTTCTCTTGTGGCTGCCAGAACTCTGACAAACACACACAACCTGAAAATGCATGTGTCTCAGTCAGTTGAGCGTCTGACTTCAACTCAGGTCATGATCTCACAGTTCATGAGTTTGAGCCCTGCTTTGGGCTCTGTGCTGACAGTTCAGAACCTGGAGCCTGCTTCAGACTCTTTCTCTCTCTCTCTCTCTCTCTCTCTCTCTCTCTCAAAATAAATAAAAACATTAAAAAAACAATGCATAGCCTAGAACTGTCCTTGGCAGGGTGGGGGATGATTTCTGATGAATAAATACTTCCCACTTTTTTCTTCAGTAAAGTTTTCTAAAATTCATTTCATAATACTCCAGGGAAGGAATTCAAGCACCAGTCATGTGTGCTAGTGACCACTGGATAACATCCTTGTACTAGTTTCCCTTTCTTCCCTGCTTTCCTCTCTGGACCTTCTTTCCTCCTGGAGATGACTTCCAGATTAAACCATATGTGTGCCTCAGGCTCTGATCTCAGAGGGTCTCAGACTAAGTACGAGATACACACTATACAGATTGCCTTACTTGCATTTTCTCATTTAATGAGAATACCCACACAGTAAGGTTTATTCACGTCCCCTTGATTTTATCAAGTATGGTGAACTCAGATAAATTAGTAATTCGTAGAAGATAATTCAAATGACACAACAAGCAATTGGTGAAACCTGGATTCACCTTCCAAGTTACAAGTTAGGCTGGTTGTAAAACCTGAATGTTTTCTATACTACTTATGTTTTCTAATATACTTTTCAAATACTGCTGAGAGGGTTTAAATGAGATCATGATTGTGAGATTCTTAGCATAGTTAACAACAACAACAACAGGGCTTTCGATCTGTAGAATTCAATTCCTTTTTTCAGGAAGGGAAATACTCCATGTTATCCTTTGCCCTCCAAGAAACATGGAAAAATTCAGTGGAGAGTCCAAATCCCAACTTCTGTGCTTCTTAGGATATTTTGTTCCCATCAAAAAGAAACTTTGAAGAATTTGTATCAGACAAAAACGCTGTAGAGGGAGAACAGAAATCAGTCTATCACATTATGCCCCACATGTAGAAGAGCAGCTGAATCTGATTGCCCCGCACCTCTAAGTGCAGTGAAATTCTGGGAATTGAGATCATCTGTCACTTCAGACTTGTCAGAGTCTGCTGAAATAAAACATATAGTCTAATTTGCAAAGTTCTCCTGTGGAAAGAGTCTTAAAAATGTATATAACCTCTGTCTCAGTAATTCCATTAGGAATTTATCCAACCCAAAATGTAAAATGCTGAAAAAGATCTACATGTTGGCTGCTTCTGGCAGCAGTCTTTAAAATTATAAAAATTGGGAGCAACCAAAGTCTCCAAAATAATACTAATGGTTAAGCAATAGAACACATCCATCCACACTATGAAATAGAGCAGCTGAAAATTCAAAATGTATTTTATATGAGAAATTATTCATGGTCTAATATTTTGTTTAAAAAGGGAATGAATTAAACTATTTTGTAAACCAGTGCCTCTCTACGTTTTTATGAGCCTGAAGGGTAAGAGGAAACTATTTGTCTTTAATTGTTGGGGCTAAGGGTGATTTTAATTTTCTTTAAAGGTTTTTTTTTTTATCCTCTCAATCTTTCATAGTCTCCAGTAATTTTTAACAAAATTTTTTTTGAGTTTAAGAAGAATAAAATTGTGGGTCTACATTTTTTTTACAAGAATCCTTAAAAAGTGGTATTACACCATTTGACCGATATTTGAGTCTGCCTACTTAGAGAATAGGAGGGAAGGGAAGGACTAGTGCTGGGCATATTCAAACAGATAAGGACCTGTTTGGTATTCATTTCCTTTCCCACTTTTATTTTTGTTTCTACTTAATTTTCTTGACCCACTGTAATTTACCTTTTACCTTATGGCCCTCTCTAGCTCTCTTCCCCTCTCCCCCACTCGTATTCTCTAGCACTTGCGAGCATGTGCTCGCGGTCTCTCTCTTAAAAAAAAAAAAAAAAAGAGGGGATGTGGCTGAGTGAGGATGTGGCTCAGCTCGAGTCTAGCCTCACCCTAATCCCATGGGAAGTTCTGGAGAATGAATTGTATACAGCAAGGCTTGAGGTAAAGGGAGAGCCTCTTGTATCTGTACATTGGCTATTGGCTAAAGGCTGACCCCCAGGGTTTGGGGGAGGCAGATCGTTTGGCCAAGCACATTGCCTTTGAACGATACAGTATGTGAAATATTAGCAGTTAACATTCATTGAAAACAGGATCTACCAGGAAAATCAAAAGATGAGATACAAACCATATGAAGACACTTAATGCATATAACTGACAAAGGATTTGTATCACAAATACATGAGGAAGTTCTATAGATTAAGAAACAGGGCCAATATATGACAATCCTCTCAACATTATTAGCAATTGGGGAAATGTATATCAGCACCATAATGAGATGCCTTTACACATTTACTTAACAAAATGTAAGAATCCTGACAATAATTATTACAGAGAATTTAAGTAATTGGGATTTTACTCCTACCTTGTTGGTAGTTTTATAAATCGTTATAATCACTTTGTAAGAGTAACTTGGCATTTTCCTATAAAGCATAATGTTTACATAATTTACAACCCAGCAATTCTATTTCCAGGTATATATTCAAAAGAATGTTAACCCATTCATGGAAATATTATTCATAAAGGCAAAAAAAAATAACCCAAATTACTGTGAATAAAATAATTAAATAAATTATAGTATAACCATAGAATATTCAGCAGTGAAAATTAAGAACTGCAACTAAACAAAATCAGATGGGTAAATATTAGCAATATAATGTTAAATTAGAATCAAACTCCAGAGGCACCTGGGTAGTTCAGTCGGTTAAGCTACCAGATCTTGGTTTCAGCTCAGGTCATGATCTCATGGTTCATGAGTTTGAGCCCTGCATCATGCTCCGGGATGAAAGTGCAGAGTCTGCTTGGAATTTTCTCTTTGTGCCTCCTCTGCTTGTGCATGAATGGGCCCGTGCTCACTCATGTGTGCACGTGTGCTCTCTCTCTCTCTCTCTCTTTTTCTCAAAATAAATTTAAAAAAAAAAAATCAAGCTCCAGAAAACTACATATGACATGCTTTTCATATAAAGTTCAAAAATGAGTGAGAAAAATAAAAAAAACTAATTGTGAACACAAACTCAAAGGAATTGTAAGCATAAAATTGAAACAAAAACTTTAGGTTGGACAATAAATCAGATTAAGATTGGGAAGGAGGAGCACGTAGATGAAGTTACAATAGTTTAGTTGTAGGAATAAGAGGTGGATTCATATATATTAGTCACATTCAATTAACACGCATATAAATTAGTATGATTAGTTCATTAGTTCACTGCATGAATGAATGACTGTGATAAAATAGGTGTATGTTAATTTAATTTTGTTCACCTAAGGTCTGTGTAAATAAAAGGATATTTCTAAGGAAAAAATTTAGGAGCACATGGCTCTGAAAATTCCACTTGAATATGGAGCATTAGAACTAAAATCAGAAGAAAATGGATTTTCTCCCACTTCCCTTGGGATACAAGACAAGACATCAGAGCCTGTCTTACCTCCCTATCTAAATTGTAAATAGACACAGATATACATATGGATATGGGCGATGATGGTGAAGTAGTAACCATATCATAACCAGAGTATTTATTGAATGTGTGCGGTGTCCCAGGCATGGAGCAAGGCCTAGTCTAGCTATAAAGATGTATGTGTAGCTGATAACTGTATTAAAACTAATAAATGTTCATAAAAGGATATGATCATGGTATTGAAGCACAGAAGAAGAAACAATAGAATAAATTGGAGACGACCTCATAGGAGATGAAATGGTGCTGGGTCTCGAATGATAAGTAGTTTACCAAGAGAGAAGAGAGGAAGACATTCCAGATAGCTGGAACATCATGTTACCTAGATGGGCTTGGGAAATGTTGGGTTTTGGAGTTACAGAGGTAGAAAATTGCAACCAAAATGAAACTTGGCTGGTGACAGTGTTGACCAGAACTCAAATTCCTAAGAATAAAAAAATTCGTTATACCTGTCATGACTTGGAGGGAGGGAGAGGGAGAGAGGGAGGGAGAGAGTGAGGGAGGAAAACTCCTTGCATTTAATTTATCCTAAACCATTTTTTTCCCCAAATATTCATAAAGTTCCTTCCCAGAGAACGAGTAAATTACAAAAATGTATTGTGCTTTATTAATCTAAGGAGCTAGGAAATCCACTTATAATTAACATTAAAAAAACTATTTCATAAATCGTACAAATACCATTTATATTATCACTGTGAGATCATTTCCTTCATACAGAGGAGAATAAACTTCAAGGCCCTATCAACTCCACCCAATTCATTAAAACTTGCTTTTGATTCTTAAGAAATCTCCTAAGGATTTTTCCCTGCAAATTTCCTACTAAGCTATTCTTTAAATTAGTCTCGGGTCTTTTATATTTATTAAACTGTCCAAGAAAAACCACAGGACCCACATCACTTGGAGACCTTTCATTCATGAATTAAAAAAAAAATCCCCCAACCAACAGCAACCAAAAGATGACTGTATAACTTGTTACTGTTCTATGAATGAGGCCTTTTAATGTGTCCTTTTAATGTAGTAATGTTGGACACGGACCACTATTTTCCTGTGTGATTGCTCCTGTATTTTGGATGCTTGATGATCTCATTTATTTATTTTACTTATTTTTTATATGAAATTTATTGTCAAATTGGTTTCCATACAACACCCAGTGCTCATCCCAACAGGTGCCCTCCTCAATGCCCATCCCACTTTACCCTCCCCCTTGCCCCCCATCAACCCTCAGTTCTCAGTATTTAAGAGTCTCATGGTTTGCCTCCTTCCCTCTATGTAACTTTTCTTCTTCCCCTTTTTCCTCCCCCCTGGTCTTCTGTTGAGTTTCTTAGGATTCACATAGGAGTGAAAACATATGGTATGTGCCTTTCTCTGCCTGACTTATTTCACTTAGCATAACACTCTCCAGTTCTATCCATGTTGGTACGAATGGCCAGATTTCATTCTTTCTCATTGCCAAGTAGTATTCCATTGTATATATAAACCACATCTTCTTCATCCATTCATCAGTTGATGGACATTTAGGCTGTTTCCATAAGTTGGCTATTGTTGAAAGTGCTGCTATAAGCATTGGGGTACAAATGCCCCTATGCATCAGCACCCCTGTATCCCTTGGGTAAATTCCTAGCAGTGCTATTGCTGGGTCATAGGGTAGATCTAAGAAACTGATCCCATTCACAATTGTGCCAAGAATCATAAAATATCTAGGAATAAACCTAATCGAAGATGTAAAAGATCTGCATGCTGAAAACTATAGAAAGCTTATGAAGGAAATTGAAGAAAATACAAAAAATGGAAAAACATTCCATGCTCATGGATTGGAACAATAAAAATTGTTAAAATGTCAATACTACACAAAGCAATGTACACGTTCAATGCAATCGCAATCAAAACTGCACAGCATTCTTCTCAAAGCTAGAACAAGCAATCCTAAAATTTGTATGGAACCACAAAAAAAGACCCTGAATAGCCAAAGTAATTTTGAAGACCAAAGCGGGAGGCATCACAACCCCAGACTCTAGCCTCTATTACAAAGCTGTAATCAAGATAGCATGGTATTGGCACAAAAACAGACACCTAGACCAATGGAATAGAATAGAGACTCCAGAATTGGACCCACAAATGTATGGCTAACTAATCTTTGACAAAGCAGGAAAGAATATCCAATGGAAAAAAAGTCTCTTTAACAAAGAGATTGCTGGGAGAACTGGACAGCAATATGCAGAAGAATGAAACTAGACCACTTTCTTACACCATTCACAAAAATAAACTCAAAATGGATGCTTGATTATTTTAAAAGCAGAGTGAAGTGGCCAATTGTCCCTTATTGTGTTAGAAAAAAGGTGAGAGATGTTACTCAAAACAATGGTCACCAAATTTTTTATTTTAGTTTTTCTCTGACTCAAAATGCAGATTCAGATGGCTTCACCTTTAACAGAAAGTAAACAACTTCTAAAAGAGCACAGTATATCCTAGGCCTGATTCAGAGTCTTTTAGTAAACCTAGGGCTTCATTTGGTGTATTGAAAGGTCAATGACACTTAGATGACCGGTATCTTTTATCATACATGTTATCATTCCTTTGTGGTTTCTTCCTTGTTCATACTTCCCTTTCACTTGAAAGGCATTTTGTGTGTTATCACATCTATTCTATAATTGCCATTTCTAAAGTAATGATTCCTAAATTTCTACCTGTCCCCAACCTCTCCCCTTAGTTGTAAATCCATATATCCAAATATGTATACTCATTTAAGTGTCCTCAAAGCATCTCAGTCTTAAAATTTACAGAACAAAATTAATATATTCTGTCCTCCCAACATGTTCTTCAACCTGTATTCCAATATTAATCGCCTCCAAACAAGAAACCTAGGATCATCCTTGACCCCTTCCTTCCGTGGACCAATTTCCAACTCTTAGAGATGGTTATCCCTAAATATTTTTTTAAGTGTCCCTTTGTATTCTTTTAGTAATAACCCTTATTCTATGTTCCCATGACTATAATGCCCCCTTAAATAATTTCCTGCTTCTATTCTTTACTTCCCCATGTTTATTCTCCGTATATCTGCAATAATGCACTAAAATGAAAATATAAATCAGTTTCTCCACTGCTTACAACCTTTGTATGGTTTCATATTGCCCTTTGGAAAACTAAATCACAGTTGAACATGTAATACATAGGCCATCATAGTTGGGCTAATAATCTTTTCAAGCCTAGGTCTCAGATGACTCCTCACTTCCTAAGATCTAAGCATGCTGAACTATGGACATTGTCTGAAAATTTTCTATACTATTTTACTATGGTGGCTTTGAATGTTCCTTTTGCTTGAAACCTCTTACCCTTCTATTTATCCTATTCCTCCCCTTTCTTAAAGAGCTAACTCAAGCTTCACCTCATTGTACTTTTCCTTTATCCCTGGAGAGAACTAACCATTTCCTCCTTCTCTGTCCAGAGTTTTGCATTCTACAGTTGCATCCATCAAACTGGTGGCTTTTATTTATTTTATTTATATAAGTCTCCCATTTAATTATGAGCATTTTAAGAGCAGAGGCCATGGGATACCTGGGTGGCTCATTTGGTTAAACATCTGGGTCTTGGCTTTGGCTTAGGTCATGATCTCAGGCTTTGTGAGTTGGAGCCCCACATCAAGTTCTGTGCACAGAGCCTACTTGGGATTCTCTCTCCATCTTTCTCTGCCTCTCCTCTGCACACATGAGCACACACTCTCCCTCAAAAAAAAAAAAAAACTTAAAAAAAACAGAGGCCATGTCTTAAAATCTTTTCCTAGCACCTAACCCTGACCTAGAAGAAGAGTCTAGTGAATATTAGTTCCATAGGTAAATGGACTTCTTGAAGAAACAAAATGAGAGCCATAAAATAGGTAATTCTCCTGTCCTTTTAGTCCAAGGGTTAAATTCATCCCAGAATGATTGTACCAATGTCCACATTATTTTTGAAAAACTCCACCTTTCACTGGCAAGGGTACTGTTTGGCTCTATGGCCACAAGGCAATGACACAGGAGGGCAACAGTCCAACATCCCTACCATTTGAAAGGCTCACTTATTTACCTCTGACTTCACACTTGCCTAAGGTCCCAACACTAGGAAGAGATGGAGCTGAGATTCCATTTCAGTGCAGTCTGTGTTGTGCCAAGTCCACCCAGCTCTTTATCCAGTTTCTCTCCCAGCTTAAGTTAAATGCTAGGCCTGCATTTCTTTTCCCTACGATCACAGAGTCTCTATTACTGATCTTTTGATCAACTACAAGCATTTGCATCTTGGTCAAAACAAGCAATAATGTGCAGCCTGAAGTCCTACTTAATGAAGAAATCTTTCTCTCAAAGAAGCAACAAAGTATGCAAAAAATATAGCTTTGCTAAAACATAACATTGAATTTGCATTGCCAAATAGCACATTGATCATTTTAGTCTAAAACATATGCATTCAAGGTTATTTCACTATTTTCTCCAAGAATAGGGATGGTGGTGGGGTGGGGGTATACAGCTAAATACATGTATCCAGATGATTCTTCCCACAACAAAGGAATGGTGTGCTTCAAAATTTAATTAAAATAACTACCACTTATAGAAAAGCTCTGATATTACTTTAAAATTTTCTGCTTGAGGTTTAAAACAAAAAAGTTTTAAAGTCAAAGTAATCTGAATGAATGAAAAATAGCACAGTAACAATAATGGTCATAACAATAGTGATAGCGATAATATCAAAGAGAGGTAGTTGCCAAGTTTATTTTTAAGCACTTTCATGTAGTTAATCTATTTAATCCTCACAATTACTCTTTGCATTAAATACAATTACCTCCATTTTTACAGATATCTTAAGACCTTTAATGTCTGGAATGTACAGATTAAATTACCTGCCTGTCATCTATAGCAATAAATGACAAAGCTGGGATTCAAATTCTGTAAGTCTGATTTCAGAATCTATGCTCTTAATCACTATAATCCCTAAATGAATGATAAATATGGATGCCATATTATAAAACACATGTATATGTGTATGCATGTACTCAATTCTTAAATTTCTATATATATAGATGAACATTTATATGCATACGCCACATATAGACACATTCCCACATGCGTTATATGCATATACATAGAGAAATGGAGACATACATATTTATATATACACACAAATATGAAAATACACAAAATGTAATTAATATAAAATAGAAATACAGCAATCACGTTAGTAACTTTTCCTACAAAAATCCAACTGGGCCCCCTAAATCCAACAATAAGAAAAAGAAAAAAAATTCCCTCACAATTATATTTAGCAAATGTTTTCCAAGAAATATTGTTTAATCACTTCAGGGAAGCAGAACTTTCTAAGGCTGCAGCCAAGTCAAACTTTTGAAAATTGTTTTTGTAATGTTTACCCAGTGAGATCATATTTTCATTGCCCTGATGAAATACAGGTGCAAAATCTAAATACATCAGCCCCTATAGTGCAGTTTCCTGCTGAGTTTCTTTCCTAGCATGGCTGAAATCCTTCCGCCTCTTTTTCTCAGACCTCTGTCCTTCACCCTAAAACTTATTGAACTCCTGTGATTCTAATAATATTCACTGAATGGAAAAGTAGAGGAAAAATCTTATTAACTGAATGCCTACTATGTGTAAATAGCTATAACAAGCAATATTTCACATAACTAACTCAATGATACTTTGTGCGTTATTTTTACAGAAGGAGAAACATGGGCCCAGAAAAGTTAAGGAACATACTCAGGAAAACCAAGAGATTAAGTGGTAGATCCAGAAAATTGTGGTGTTCCCTTGTAATCCTAGCAAAAAGAAAGGAATAATAGAATTGTAGAATACTACTGTTGGGAGGGGCTTTATTTATCCCATTATACTTGTCTGTTTACTGTGTACTTCTGGAGGGAAATGAATAATCCTGTCTGTATTTGAACCTCCAGCCATATGCATTGTGCTGACACAGAGTGTTCACTGGGGAGCTGTCTAATTTGAAAAATTGGTTTCTAAAATATGTTACATTATCCAAAGTTTAGCACATGTCAAGCATTTTGCTATCTGTCCTATACCTTCTTTGCTTTAATGGACTCCAGTACAGCCTCCTAACATTGCATTGGAAGAAACTAAGGTCCAGAAAGGTAAAGCAGTTTATCCAAGGACACCCAGTGGGTTTGAAAATGACCATTTGGAATTAGTGCTCTTTGCATGCCACAAGAAATAGTTCTCCATTAATGATAAATTTCTGATTAGGTGATTTGAACTAAACAGACTTGAACCAAATGGAAAACTATGGGTTCCTTGCCCATCTAAATTGCCAACACCAGTTCACAGACCAGATGGAAAGAATGTTTACTCCTAGTAGTGCTAGGAGGTTAGGGCAGCATTTTTGTTTTCATAAGCAGGGCGGCAGCACCCTCTAGCCTGGAGCCCATGCTCCCATACTAGGGGCCGGAGCTTCCAGCTATGATCCAGAAGGGTATAAGCCATTGCTGGGAATTCAGACCCACAAATCCCTGCATGGAAGATAAAAATCTTGTTTGCTTCTTAATTCAATCACATACCCAACTGGCAATCTTGCATATCAAAATGGGAATCCTGGGAGGCTGTTGGAATATGCAGATCAACAGAAGCTAATTAGCATTAACTTGCAGCCCTCTGAAACTGATTGGCAGCACAGCTGTGGGGACCCAACAAAACATGCTGAGTTGCATGTTTGTCAGACCACCTGCCACTTGGCGGAATCCAAAATAGTGCAAACCACCGTGCCATAATAACTTGGTGACCTTAGTTGAGAGGAGTAGGAAACAGACATATTTGGATCATGCAGTAATTAGTACTGCCTTCACCTGACACTCATGCAACAATAGACTTCTTGGAGGTACCTTCCTAATCTGACACTATGATGTCTTAATTGAGAGTGACAGCTTCTTCCTGAGGCTACCAGTTCTCCATGAAGTTTGCAATCTTACTGAGAATCACTACAGACTGCAGACATTGAGACACTGGTACAATTTCATTTCCAGCCTCCTGAAGCCTGGGTCTTATTTCTTAAAGGTACATTTTAGGAATAAACACAAAAGACCTTAACAAAGGTATAAGGAGCATGGGAGCCAGAGACTTGGCTGGGTGACCTTATGAAAGTTACCTATACCTAATTTCCTAAACCTCAGCCTCATCTGAATTGTAACACCTCATGGAGTTAATGTGAGCATTTGATTAGGTAATGTTTGAAAAGCCCCAGCACAAAATAGGGGCTCAATAAGTGGCAGCCATTTTTCTTTTTATAGCAATTAAAAATAGTAAAAATACATACTTCTGCTAGAGAACAGAGGGGCTGACAGGCTAAACTCTCAATGGGGGAAGCATTGTAAAAATATTTGAGTAGCTCACTATTGCTTTTATTTGGGAAATTCGCAAAGCATATTGTAAACCTTCATTTTATTTTCAAGTTTCTACCTAATATAAAGAAAGTAAACTTTAATAATGAGGACAATTGCTAACATTTATTGAGAAATTACTATGTAAAACATTAGATTATTACATACATACGATCTTATGTAAACTTCACAAGCCCAGAAGATGAGTACTCAAATATTTCAAATTTAAAATGAAAACTAAGGCTTGGGAAGGTCTAGAAACTTGCTAAAGGTCCACCTTTAATCCAGTACTTGTCTTCCTGCAGATTTTGGGTGACCCAAATAATAGCTCTATTTTGCACTTGAGTTGTGTTTCATTTTTATTAGAGAACTGAGCTCCTTATTAAAGTCTGCAGGAGAAATTGAATACTTCCTCGGTTGTAGAAAACATGTTTGCAGCAAGTACAAGATTGGGGAGATAAGTTTCAATTTGGGAGTTGTTAAGATCCCTTCAAATTGGAGAAACTAATTGACATATTTATGACATTTTTATTGTAGTTAAGTGATCTACTATCTAAACTTCTTTCGGCTCCAGTAGATGAGTCAGGTGAAGTAATAGTAGCTTCAGTTTTAAAACAATTTTGACAGTGGTGACCTTGGAAGAGGAGAATTGAGTATTCTGAACTTTGAGTAGAATAATCCTTCTCTTTTGGATCTGGCAATATCCATTCTACTGATCCATTTCCTGCAGATGTTCTGAGATATTGTGAGATTTGCTTTTGTTAGAGTTTTGATTGTTTTTGAAAATCCAAATTCCTTCTGTCTGTCCATTAGTGAACCTTTTGCAGTTGGCTGCCAGAGTAAGTTCACTGTGCCAAGAATCTTCCTGGTCACTTCCCCATCCCCACACCCATCTCTCTACCACCACTGGTAACCTTCTGCTACCTTCACACACAACATGTGAAATGTCTTAAAAGTGTATACACTTGGGATGGATGAAACACCAACCTGGAAGTGGCTAAATATAATTCAGCTATACCTTGGCTCTGACCTATTGGTAATGGCAGCTGAAAACTGGGTGGAGATTGCTTTGAAGCCCCATTCTAACTCACTAGGAAAGGGTGAGAATGAGATCAATGGGACATGAACCGACTAAATGTTGTTTGTACTGTAAATTGCTCTTAACTATTGAATATTCTATTATAGTAAGTTTAGATTGGAGAGTGGCAGGCAGAAAGAACATGAGGGCACTCTATACCAGGAAGGGAAAAATAGTCATAAAGTAGGGTAATTTGAACTGATGTGTCTCTTCTTAGCATTATGAAATAAAGAGGCAAGAAACCAACATTTTAAAAGCAACCGCAATGTTTAAGGAACTTGAACACCTACTCTCACAGTCAATCAGTTGACAGATGGAAAAGAACTGAACACTGATATTTGGACAGAGGGACAGAGCTAGCAAATGATGGTGACCGGATTAGAGCCCTGTCCTGACTGATGCTTAGGCCCTTTGCTAAGCAATTTCATCACTTAGTGTAGAATGCAAGAGATGTGTCAGTTACAGAAAAGAGGAATGGCATGGAAGAACACAAGTGATACAGAGGGTTCTACTCCTGTCTGGTATCAGTAACCCTGGACAAGTTACTTATCCTAATAATACTAAAAGGTACCTTGTATTAAGTCTAGGACATACAATAAGCACTCAACATGATTGTTTAATTCTTGCACTGTCCTAGGAGAGAGATGTGATGAACTCAATTTTATAGATAAGATTCTGGGGGTTGAATTAACTTTTCAAGAAAAATCTGGTGAGTATCTGGGGTTTAAGTTAAGGTCTGTAAGCCTCCAAACCCCAGCTCTTAACAAATTTATCATGAAAACTCAATAACATAATAGTTTTCAGAATAAATGAATACTTGAGTGAAATCACTGCTATGAGAGGTGAGTTGAAAAAGAGAGAAGGATTTGAAAGATTGATGAGAAGAGCATTGTATTGATAAGAGAACAGACGGTAGTTGGTAAAGAAGGTAAACTGTAATGGATGTCAAGTGCATACATGTAGTGTACAACTACTAACTCTGGATTTTTGCTTTCATCTTCCCTGCTACCCCATGCCCATAAGATTTTGATGGATACTGTGGGAGAGTATCAACTCTTAAACTCAATCTTAGTTCTTTGAAGGCTCCTTATCTTGTCAGCTTGGGCCGCCATAACAAAATACCATAAACTTGGCAGCTTATCAATAGCCAGCTCTCTGGCCTCTTCTTATAAGGGCACTAATCCCATTCATGAGGGCTCTACCTAATGACCTAATCACTTCCCAAAGACCCCCCCCCTGCTCCCATCTCCCAACTTCATCACATTGAGGTTAAGGTTTAGTCTATGTATTTGGGGGGGATATAACCATTAAGTCCCTGACATTCTTCTCTTGTAGGGCTTTCAGGGTATTGTCTGTATAAGGTAGGCTCTGCCTGCTGCTTGAGAGTATGCATAAGGAAGTCGGAGGAGAAAGAATTCCAGGTTAAAGTAGTCAGGGTTTTTTTTTTGAAGCCATCATTGGGTCCACCGAGAAAAGCCTGACAGGTGTCTCAGCACAGAGGGAGAAAGCAAGGAATCGTGAAGCCTAGGAGACTACCTGCATTAAGTAGGAAAAACAGCATTCAAGGTGGACTCTGGAAATTCTCAGGTCTCATTAGGTGCCAATATGGCTTTTCAAATTTTGTGTTTTTTGAAATGCTTTATCAGTGGAAGGAAAAAAAACCTGGCAATAGAAAGGTGATAGGTTAAAGGAAGCTAAGCAGGGTTTTTAATTTGACACCAGGTGTACCAGCTCTGTGCCCATACTCTGTGGTTAAACAAGCTTTCCCTGATGCTGTAGACTAAATTGTGTCCCTCCCAAATTCCTATGTTGAAACCCTAACCCTCAGTGTGACAGTACCTGGAGATAGGGTCATTAGAAGGTAAAGTTATGTGAGGGTGGGACCCTAATCTGCTAGGACTGTGGCTTAAAAAGAAGAGAATGAGAAGCAGATCTAACTCTACCATGTAATGACACAGACACCTGTCATTTGTAAGCCAGGAGAGCCTTGCCAGAACTAAACTATGCTAGCACCCTATCTCAGATTCCTAGCTTCCAGAACTGTAAACAATCAAAATTCTTTTAAGTCTATGGTATTCTGTTATGGCAGCCCAGGCTAATATACCTGGAATATTCTATAGGAGTTCCTTTTAAGGCCCAGTCCATCCCAGCCTACTGAGTCTGTGGGAACACCATGGAGCACAGGGCATGCTGAGATAATAAGGCTCAGAGGCACTGGTTACAGGGGAAAATATAACCATCAGTGACCTAAGATTTGCCATTTAGATCTCTCCAAAACCCCAGGAGATCGTATAATTGTCCACATGACAGGGAAGAGGAAACTGAGGGTCCAAGGAGAGGCATGACCCCTGAAGCTCCATATCTAGTATGTGTTCAAGCTTCAAAAGAAACTAGTTTGTCTGTTTTTTTTTTAATTTTTTTTTCAACGTTTATTTATTTTTGGGACAGAGAGAGACAGAGCATGAACGGGGGAGGGGCAGAGAGAGAGGGAGACACAGAATCGGAAACAGGCTCCAGGCTCTGAGCCATCAGCCCAGAGCCTGACGCGGGGCTCGAACTCACGGACCGCGAGATCGTGACCTGGCTGAAGTCGGACGCTTAACCGACTGCGCCACCCAGGCGCCCCAGAAACTAGTTTGTCTGAAATACTAGATTCTTTTTTTGTATTTTTTAAAAGTTTATTTTGAGAGTGTGAGCGAGCAGGGGAGGGGCAGAGAGAGGGAGAAAGAGTCCCAAGCAGGCTCTGCGCTGTCAGCACAGAGTTTGATGCAGGTCTCAAACTCATGAAGTGTGAGATCATGACCTCAGCTAAAACCAAGAGTCAGATGCTTAACTGACTGAGCCACTCAGGTACCCCTGAAATAATGGATCCGGTTAAGAAAAGTTGTCTTGGCTTTCTGTCCTTAGCTTTAAGGACAAAGGCATTCGAACCTGTACCACGCACTGAAGTTACCAAGAGATGGTCCCTACTCATGGAGTTTTTAATTATGTGTGTTTGTGTCTTATGAAGGCAGTTTGGAGTTTGAGGTACAGAGGTAGTCAACTAGGCAGAGTATAAAAACTATCTTTATGATGTCCATGACAAGAGCCTGCACTCTGCAGATAACCTGATAGAGAGCAGTGCATCAACAAGGAAGACTTTCAATATAACTTGTCAGAAGTCATTCAAATTAAGACTCCAAATCTGGTTCCTGTTCTTCTAGAAATCTGCCAATTCCTCCTAAAATAACCTCATTGTGATCTCTATAGTCAACAGCTTTTTTTTTTATATGAAGTTTATTGACAAATTGGTTTCCATACAACACCCAGTGCTCATCCCAAAAGGTGCCCTCCTCAATACCCATCACCCACCCGCCCCTCCCTCCCACCCCCCATCAACCCTCAGTTTGTTCTCAGTTTTTAACAGTCTCTTATGCTTTGGCTCTCTCCCACTCTAACGTCCTTTTTTTTTTTTTTCCTTCCCCTCCCCCATGGGTTCCTGTTAAGTTTCTCAGGATCCACATAAGAGTGAAACCATATGGTATCTGTCTTTCTCTGTATGGCTTATGTCACTTAGCATCACACTCTCCAGTTCCATCCACGTTGCTACAAAAGGCCATATTTCATTTTTTCTCATTGCCACGTAGTATTCCATTGTGTATATAAACCACAATTTCTTTATCCATTCATCAGTTGATGGACATTTAGGCTCTTTCCATAATTTGGCTATTGTTGAGAGTGCTGCTATGAACATTGGGGTACAAGTGCCCCTATGCATCAGTACTCCTGTATCCCTTGGGTAGATTCCTAGCAGTGCTATTGCTGGGTCATAGGGTAGGTCTATTTTTAATTTTCTGAGGAACCTCCACACTGCTTTCCAGAGCGGCTGCACCAATTTGCATTCCCACCAACAGTGCAAGAGGGTTCCCGTTTCTCCACATCCTCTCCAGCATCTATAGTCTCCTGATTTGTTCATTTTGGCCACTCTGACTGGCGTGAGGTGATACCTGAGTGTGGTTTTGATTTGTATTTCCCTGATAAGGAGCGACGCTGAACATCTTTTCATGTGCCTGTTGGCCATCTGGATGTCTTCTTTAGAGAAGTGTCTATTCATGTTTTCTGCCCATTTCTTCACTGGGTTATTTGTTTTTCGGGTGTGGAGTTTGGTGAGCTCTTTATAGATTTTAGATACTAGCCCTTTGTCCGATATGTCATTTGCAAATATCTTTTCCCATTCCGTTGGTTGCCTTTTCGTTTTGTTGGTTGTTTCCTTTGCTGTGCAGAAGCTTTTTATCTTCATAAGGTCCCAGTAATTCACTTTTGCTTTTAATTCCCTTGCCTTTGGGGATGTGTCGAGTAAGAGATTGCTACGGCTGAGGTCAGAGAGGTCTTTTCCTGCTTTCTCCTCTAAGGTTCTGATGGTTTCCTGTCTCACATTTAGGTCCTTTATCCATTTTGAGTTTATTTTTGTAAATGGTGTGAGAAAGTGGTCTAGTTTCAACCTTCTGCATGTTGCTGTCCAGTTCTCCCAGCACCATTTGTTAAAGAGGCTGTCTTTTTTCCATTGGATGTTCTTTCCTGCTTTGTCAAAGATGAGTTGGCCATATGTTTGTGGGTCTAGTTCTGGGGTTTCTATTCTATTCCATTGGTCTATGTGTCTGTTTTTGTGCCAATACCATGCTGTCTTGATGATGACAGCTTTGTAGTAGAGGCTGAAGTCTGGGATTGTGATGCCTCCTGCTTTGGTCTTCTTCTTCAAAATTCCTTTGGCTATTCGGGGCCTTTTGTGGTTCCATATGAATTTTAGGATTGCTTGTTCTAGTTTCAAGAAGAATGCTGGTGCAATTTTGATTGGGATTGCATTGAATGTGTAGATAGCTTTGGGTAGTATTGACATTTTGACAATATTTATTTTTCCAATCCATGAGCAGGGAATGTCTTTCCATTTCTTTAAATCTTCTTCAATTGCCTTCATAAGCTTTCTATAGTTTTCAGCATACAGATCCTTTACATCTTTGGTTAGATTTATTCCTAGGTATTTTATGCTTCTTGGTGCAATTGTGAATGGGATCAGTTTCTTTATTTGTCTTTCTGTTGCTTCATTGTTAGTGTATAAGAATGCAACTGATTTCTGTACATTGATTTTGTATCCTGCAACTTTGCTGAATTCATGTATCAGTTCTAGCAGACTTTTGGTGGAGTCTATCGGATTTTCCATGTATAATATCATGTCATCTGCAAAAAGCGAAAGCTTGACTTCATCTTTGCCAATTTTGATGCCTTTGATTTCCTTTTGTTGTCTGATTGCTGATGCTAGAACTTCCAGCACTATGTTAAACAACAACGGTGAGAGTGGGCATCCCTGTCGTGTTCCTGATCTCAGGGAGAAAGCTCTCAGTTTTTCCCCGTTGAGGATGATGTTAGCTGTGGGCTTTTCATAAATGGCTTTTATGATCTTTAAGTATGTTCCTTCTATCCCGACTTTCTCAAGGGTTTTTATTAAGAAAGGGTGCTGGATTTTGTCAAAGGCCTTTTCTGCATCGATTGACAGGATCATATGGTTCTTCTCTTTTTTTTTGTTAATGTGATGTATCACGTTGATTGATTTGCGAATGTTGAACCAGCCCTGCATCCCAGGAATGAATCCCACTTGATCATGGTGAATAATTCTTTTTATATGCTGTTGAATTCGATTTGCTAGTATCTTATTGAGAATTTTGGCATCCATATTCATCAGGGATATTGGCCTGTAGTTCTCTTTTTTTACTGGGTCTCTGTCTGGTTTGGGAATCAAAGTAATACTGGCTTCATAGAATGAGTCTGGAAGTTTTCCTTCCCTTTCTATTTCTTGGAATAGCTTGAGAAGGATAGGTATTATCTCTGCTTTAAACGTCTGGTAGAACTCCCCTGGGAAGCCATCTGGTCCTGGACTCTTATTTGTTGGGAGATTTTTGATAACCGATTCAATTTCTTCGCTGGTTATGGGTCTGTTCAAGCTTTCTATTTCCTCCTGATTGAGTTTTGGAAGAGTGTGGGTGTTCAGGAATTTGTCCATTTCTTCCAGGTTGTCCAGTTTGTTGGCATATAATTTTTCATAGTATTCCCTGATAATTGTTTGTATCTCTGAGGGATTGGTTGTAATAATTCCATTTTCATTCATGATTTTATCTATTTGGGTCATCTCCCTTTTCTTTTTGAGAAGCCTGGCTAGAGGTTTGTCAATTTTGTTTATTTTTTCAAAAAACCAACTCTTGGTTTCGTTGATCTGCTCTACAGTTTTTTTAGATTCTATATTGTTTATTTCTGCTCTGATCTTTATTATTTCTCTTCTTCTGCTGGGTTTAGGCTGCCTTTGCTGTTCTGCTTCTATTTCCTTTAGGTGTGCTGTTAGATTTTGTATTTGGGATTTTTCTTGTTTCTTGAGATAGGCCTGGATTGCAATGTATTTTCCTCTCAGGACTGCCTTCGCTGCGTCCCAAAGTGTTTGGATTGTTGTATTTTCATTTTCATTTGTTTCCATATATTTTTTGATTTCTTCTCTAATTGCCTGGTTGACCCACTCATTCGTTAGTAGGGTGTTCTTTAACCTCCATGCTTTTGGAGGTTTTCCAGACTTTTTCCTGTGGTTGATTTCAAGCTTCATAGCATTGTGGTCTGAAAGTATGGATGGTATAATTTCAATTCTTGTAAACTTATGAAGGGCTGTTTTGTGACCCAGTATATGATCTATCTTGGAGAATGTTCCATGTGCACTCGAGAAGAAAGTATATTCTGTTGCTTTGGGATGCAGAGTTCTAAATAGATCTGTCAAGTCCATCTGATCCAGTGCCTCATTCAGGGCCCTTGTTTCTTTATTGACCGTGTGTCTAGATGATCTATCCATTTCTGTAAGTGGGGTGTTAAAGTCCCCAGCAATTACCACATTCTTATCAATAAGGTTGCTTCTGTTTATGAGTAATTGTTTTATATATTTGGGGGCTCCGGTATTCGGTGCATAGACATTTATAATTGTTAGCTCTTCCTGATGGATAGACCCTGTAACTATTATATAATGTCCTTCTTCATCTCTTGTTACAGCCTTTAATTTAAAGTCTAGTTTGTCTGATATAAGTATGGCTACTCCAGCTTTCTTCTGGCTTCCAGTAGCATGATAAATAGTTCTCCATCCCCTCACTCTCAATCTAAAGGTGTCCTCAGGTCTAAAATGAGTCTCTTGTAGACAGCAA
Source organism: Lynx rufus (assembly GCF_022079265.1). Lineage (NCBI taxonomy): Eukaryota > Metazoa > Chordata > Mammalia > Carnivora > Felidae > Lynx > Lynx rufus. The sequence goes on from NW_025814834.1 coordinate 173,150,067, forward strand.
ATAGATGGGTCTTGTTTTTTTATCCATTCTGATACCCTATGTCTTTTGGTTGGCGCATTTAATCCATTTACATTCAGTGTGATTATAGAAAGATACGCGTTTAGAGTCATTGTGATGTCTGTATGTTTTATGCTTGTAGTGATGTCTCTGGTACTTTGTCTCACAGGGTCCCCCTTAGGATCTCTTGTAGGGCTGGTTTAGTGGTGACAAATTCCTTCAGTTTTTGTTTGTTTGGGAAGACCTTTATCTTTCCTTCTATTCTAAATGACAGACTTGCTGGATAAAGGATTCTCGGCTGCATATTTTTGCTGTCCAGCACCCTGAAAATCTCGTGCCAATTCTTTCTGGCCTGCCAAGTTTCAAAAGAGAGATCAGTCACGAGTCTTATAGGTCTCCCTTTATATGTGAGGGCACGTTTACCCCTTGCTGCTTTCAGAATGTTCTCTTTATCCTTGTATTTTGCCAGTTTCACTATGATATGTCGTGCAGAAGATCGATTCAAGTTACGTCTGAAGGGAGTTCTCTGTGCCTCTTGGATTTCAATGCTTTTTTCCTTCCCCAGTTCAGGGAAGTTCTCAGCTATTATTTCTTCAAGTACCCCTTCAGCACCTTTCCCTCTCTCTTCCTCCTCTGGGATACCAATTATGCGTATATTATTTCTTTTTAGTGTATCACTTAGTTCTCTAATTTTCCCCTCATACTCCTGGATTTTTTTATCTCTCTTTTTCTCAGCTTCCTCTTTTTCCATAACTTTATCTTCTAGTTCACCTATTCTCTCCTCTGCCTCTTCCATCCGAGCCGTGGTGGTTTGCATTTTGTTTTCCATTTCCTTTAAAGCGTTTTTCAGCTCCTCGTGACTGTTCCTTAGTCCCCTGATGTCTGTAGCAAGAGATTCTCTGCTGTCCTGTATGCTGTTTTCCAGCCCAGCGATTAATTTTATGACTGTTATTCTAAATTCACTTTCTGTTATATTATTTAAATCCTTTTTGATCAGCTCCTTAGCTGTTGTTATTTCCTGGAGATTCTTCTGAGGGGAATTCTTCCGCTTGGTCATTTTGGATAGTCCCTGGTGTGGTGAGGGCCTGCAGGGCACTTCCCCTGTGCTGTGGTGTATAACTGGAGTTGGTGGGCGGGGCCGCAGTCCGACCTGATGTCTGCCCCCAGCCCACCGCTGGGGCCACAGTCAGACTGGTGTGTGCCTTCTCTTCCCCTCTCCTAGGGGCGGGATTCACTGTGGGGTGGTGTGGCCCGTCTGGGCTACTTGCACACTGCCAGGCTTGTGATGCTGGGGATCTGGCGTATTAGCTGGGGTGGGAAGGCAAGGTGCACGGCAGCAGGGGGGGCAGGCTTAGCTCGCTTCTCCTTAGGTGATCCACTTCAGGAGGGGCCCTGTGGCAGCCGGAGGGAGTCAGATCGCTGCCGGAGGTTTGGCTCCGCAGAAGCACAGAGTTGGGTGTTCGCGCCGAACGAGCAATTTCCCTGGCCGGAGCTGGTTCCCTTTGGGATTTTGGCTGGGGGATGGGCGGGGGAGATGGCGCTGGCTAGCGCCTTTGTTCCCCGCCAAACTGAGCTCTGTCGTCCGGGGGCTCCGCAGCTCACCCTCCCTTTGTCCTCCAGCCTTCCCGCTTTCCGAGCAGAGCTGTTAACTTATGACCTCCCAGACGCTAAGTCGCGCTTGCTGTCGGAACACAGTCCGTCAGGCCCCTCCGCTTTTGCAAGCCGGACTTGGGGGCTCTGCTTGGCCGGCGAGCCGCCCCTCCGCCCCGGCTCCCTCCCGCCAGTCCGTGGAGCGCGCACCGCCTCGCCGCCCTTCCTACCCTCTTCCGTGGGCCTCTCGTCTGCACTTGGGTCCGGTGACTCTGTTCTGCTAATCCTCTGGCGGTTTTCTGGGTTATTTAGGCAGGTGTAGGTGGAATCTAAGTGATCAGCAGGACGCGCGGTGAGCCCAGCGTCCTCCTACGCCGCCATCTTCCCAGAATCCTCCAAGAATATCAGTCAACAGCTTTTTAACACTTGCCTATCACGCTTGCTTTCTTAGGGACCAAACCAGGTACCTGATTGTTCAGTTTTGGCATTGATGCACTTTGCTTTGTATTCTATTTAGGACCATCAGATATAACAGTAGGTAATATCATTTATCCCTAGGAAAAATCTGAGACTCAGCGTATCGATATTCCACCTTCTGTAACCCAGGAGTTCTAAGATAGGTGCATGAGGGCACAATGGAGGCTAAATCCTTTACCTAGTATGTTTTCCTTTTTTCTTTTAAACAGCTTTGATTGAGCTATAACTTTTATATCCTAAAATTAATCCACTTTATACTATTTATTGATCTTTACTAAATTTAGTCTTGCAACCATTATTGCACTCCAACTTGAACATTTGTATTAACCACCACAAAAAAATCCTCCTATCTGTTTGTAGTGACTTCATTCTCACCCTCTACCCCAGGCAACCACAAATCATCTTTATGTCTCTATAGGCTCACTTTTTCTGGACATTTCCTATAGATGTAATCATATAATATGTGACCTTTCTGTCTGGACTTTTTCAGTAAGCGTGTGGTTTTTAAAGTTTATTCATGTTTGCAGAAGATGTCAGCACTCTGTTCATTTTTTTATTACCAAATACTATTCCATGGAATGGATGTACTATATTTTGTTTATCCATTGCCCAGTTGATGGGCATTGGGTTGTTTCCCTCTGTTTTTTATTATGAATAATCCTGCTATGAACTGCTACTTACATATATGTTTGGGTGGACTTGTGTTTCATTCCCCTTACATAAATGCCAAGGAGTAGAATTGCTGGGTCGCATGGTAAATGAGTGTTAAACCACTTAAACTGTCAAACTCTTTTCCAAAGTAGCTGTGTCATTTAACATTCAAGTTGCCAGTTTACCCACAGTCACATTAACACTTGTTTTTGTCTATTTCTGATGATAGCCATTCTAGTGGGTATGAAGTAATATCTCATGGTGTTAATATATATTTCCCTAATTACTAATGATGGGCATCTATTCATAGGTTTATTGGGGATTCATATATCAGATGAAATGACTGTTGAATTATTTGTGCATTTTTAAATTGGTTTATTTTCTTACGGAGATAAGAGTCCTTTTGGCCTAAAATCAGGTCCCCCTTTTTTTGTTCTTTCAGCTACAGGACTTGTAAATATTTTCTCCTAATCTGTAACTGGTCTTTGTCACTTCATGGTGGTGTCTTTTGAAGCACAAAAGTTTTTAATACTGGAAAAATTATTACTTTTATTTTTTCCCCTTAAGCTTTTGATGTTTTATTTAAAAGTACTTAAACGAGGTCACAAATGTATTCCTGTTTTCTTCCAAGATTTTGTTTATATTTTTGGCTCTTAAATTTATGTCTAGGATCCATTTTTTTATTATTACACGTGGTATGAGGTAAGGGGACAAATCCATTCTTTAGCGTATGGATATCCAGTTGCTCCAAAACATTTCTGCATGAAATTGTCTTGACACCTTTGTCAAAAATTGACCATAAATAGAAGGGTTTACTTGCGACACTCAATTCCACTGATATATATGATACCCTTATGCCAGTACCATACTGTTTTGAATGTTGTTGCATTGTAGCATGGTTTGAAATCAAGAAGTATAAATTCTCCAGTTTGTTCTTCTCTTTGTCTTTCAGGATTGTTTTGGCTATCTAGATCCTGTGCATTCCCATATGAATTTGAGGATTGGCTTGTTAATTTCTGCAAAATACTAGCTGCAAATCTTGACAGGAATTTCTCTGAATCTTGGAAGCACAGCATTTTAAATCCTTAGAACTTAAAATCAAGTGCTTTAAAGAGAAACGGTTGCTCTCCAATTTGCCCAGATCCCCACCATTTTGTTTTATTCCAGACTGTGCACACACCACATGACCCAACTCGTCCCTGAAGCATTTGAACTTTGAACTTCTGGTCTCCACTTATGAGTAGCAGAATAAGAAATGAAGTAAGAATGATAAAGATGGGGACATTCTAAGGTTTTTGATGAACAGTTATTAGTAAGCACTTATTCTTAAGGATAGAATGTAGACTAATACTTTAAGTTTATTTCTGAGAGTGTGTGATCAGGGGAAGGGCAGGGGGGCTGGGCAGGGGATCTATCGCAGGCTCCATGTTGATAGCAGTGAGCCAGATGTGGGGTTTGAACCCAAGAACCATGAGATCATGACCTGAGCTGAAGTTGGATGTTCAACCAACCGAGTCACCCAGGTGTCCCTAGACTAATGTTTCTGAAGATATTTAGCAAGGGTGGAACAATGAATCATCAAAAATTTGATAATGTTTCAGCTCATTTATGGGGTATCAATTACATGTTTGATATTTGAGACCTTTTGCATATGGGCACTCTTATCTATAAAACACATCTACAAAGTAGATATTACTGTTCTATGAATAATTAGTACATAGATTTTCCCTCAATAATTCCATTGCATTTTTGCCTTGACCTGGAGGCAGTGTTTCTATCCCTTGGAATCCCATGGCATTCTCTCTGGACCTCTCTTAGGACATATAGAAATATTTCACCTCTTATTTTACCCAATTACATAAACATAATCCCTCTTACTAAATGGAAATTTTTGAGGGGACAGACCCTATCAAACCCATCGGTATCCCAGACTATGCCTTCTACAGTAAAAATTGAACATTGCAGTGCATTCATATTTGCTACATGAGCAAATATATCAAATGATAATTAATAGAGGTTTCAGTAGGTTTGTTTTTCTTAATAGGAAGGGCTTTTGGTCTTATTTTACACTTAATTCCAATAAAAATTCTAGCAAACTAAGAACACTTCGGAGAATTTGGGCTACTAGAAAAATTCCTTGGATAAGCTGGCAATCCTCAAATTCAAATGAGATCTAATATATAGAATTTCAAAACTCATCTGCAGATGATAATTATGTTGTATAAGTGTCTTTCTTTATTGGCATGTTTAAATTTTTTTTTTCAGGATTATTTTAGAGCTCCCTAAACTGTCTCCCATACAGCATATGTATTACTCTCCTTTTTTGGAAACCTTATCTTAGGAGTTGGTGAGCATCTTTGATATGTCGTCTCCTTCAATGCCCTGCAATTGGCCACATAACTGCTTTGATCACAGTCTGATCTCCTTGTAAACCCCCCCAATGCAAGACTTGTACTGCTGGCTGCCAAGGCTTTTTATTCGGTGTTTTGTGATTGCATTTGCAGGGTGAAACGGCTTTGTCTCTGATGCTGCTGAGTTCTTACTCTTCTGAAGAGTAGTTTGGGAGTCAAACTGTGGCTTTTATTGACTTGTTTGTTATTGGTACATCAAGAGTATATTATAAAGGGTTTTGAGGGTAAACAAAGACCAAACATGAACATTAAGTTACTATAGTTTCAGTGGTTAATTTTAAAGGTTGTTTTCTCTGTGTGTGCTCTGAGAATACTCTGACATTGCAGCAGGAGATACTTGAGGATTCCCAGATCCCAATAATAGGTGAGCCAGGCCATGGAGCACATCTTATTTCAACGTTGAATTCTGAGCACTTAACGTGGTAGCTGGCATATGTTTGTGCTTAAATAGGAAGGTTTTTTTCTTTTGTTTTTCTTCTCTTTGGTTTTTTTACTTCTCAGCTCAAAGGACTCTGAACATCTCAAACTTAACAGATTTCATATGAAAAATAAAACTGTTGCTAGATACTACTAGAGATCAGGCAGTGGCCTTTCTCCCACAGGGTGATTTGAATGTGCTAGGATCCGGAGAAAGACGCAAGCCCCGCTTCTGGTTTGATGTTGCCACCACGTGGTTTGGAGCTAACTCTTAACTCTTTTGTTCACTTCTTGTTTTGGAAGTGCCTCTAAGGTTGGATGTCTGACAGCTGGGATGACGGGACATTTAAAACCTATTCAAATATAAGTATTAGAAGATGTTCTCTCACTCATTTGTCATTTAAGATATAAATATAGAATATCTACCATGTCCCAGTCCCTGTGTTGAGAACTGGGGATAAAAAGATGAAGACCTAGTCTTTGTCCTCAAGAAGCTTACAGTATAATTGGGCAGGGGAAAGACAACAGACTCCAACATGGCTGATTGCTGTATTAGAGTGAATAATGTGCTCTGGAAGCAGAGAAGGGAGTGAAAAATGTTGCCGGAGGGTTGGGGAAGCATGTGTATTTTGTTGGTGTGCATACTCTTTTGTCACTGGAAGCCCCGAGGACAATTTTTACACATACTCATTTGGTAAGATAATATTTATAAAATATTTTACTGTCCTCAGATCATAAGGGAAATGATTCATATGGCATAGCAGGACATGAAGCACCAGTCTAACACTGGATTAATACTTAGAAAAGTATTTACAGTTATTATTGTGAAACAACCTCAAAGGATTCTAATTTACTTTGTGACGACGGATGCAAACAGAAGCTTGCTGGACAAACAGCTGTTTCCTCTGACCCAAGAACATCTTCTCCCTGATTTGTCGGGTTAAGAAAACCCTTTTTTTCCCTATACCTCCTCTTTTGTCTCTCCCCCTCCCTCATACTCTCCTATCACCTTCAAGTATTTTTTGAGCACTTGACATGTGTTAGACTGTGTACTAGATAGAGTATACAAAGATGGATAAAAGCAGTCTAGCAAAGGAGACAAATACACTCTCTTCACTTGGACACATGCTCTAATGGAAGAATGTGTAATATGCTAGGGATGCTTTAAGGAATAATATATGTGCCTCGGGGAAATCTAGCAAGGCTTCTGGGAGGAGGCGGTATTTGAACAAGGTTGTGACAGGCATGCATTACTTCATACATAAAGTGTTATCTAATTAGTATCTGGACCATTGTAACGATCTGTGAAATTATGAGGTGGGTCTTCATAAGAATAATGTACAAATTGTAAATACCCAGAGAAAATGAAAACACTAACTGAAGAAAAAAATATAGGCTCCACTGTTAGTTGCAGCATTATTTATAATCACTAAGATAGGAAGCCACCTAAGTGTATACTGATAAATGAATGGATTGAGACAATGCGGTGTATACATATACAATGGAATATTACTCAGCCATAAAAAAGCATGAGATCTTGCCATTTGCAGCAACACGGATGGATCTAAAGGGTGATATGTGAAGTGAAATAAGTTAGAAACATAAAGACACATATTATGATTTCACTTATATGTGGAATCTGATAAACCAAATAGACCCATAAACACAGAACAAGCTTGGTGGTTGCCAGGGAAAAGGAAAGGGGGGACAGGCAAAATGGAAGAATGGAAGTAGGGGTACAGCCTTCCAGTTCTGCAATATGTCCCAGGGATGAGAGGTACAGCAAAGGGAACTTTAGTGATCCTGAAATAGCTTTGTATGGTAACAGATGGTAGCTATACTTCTGAGTATAACACACAGACTTGTCAAATCACTGTTGCACAACTGAAACTAATGTAACATTGTGTTACATTAAAATTAAAAATTAAAGATTCAATTAAAAATTCTACCCCTGAAATCCTTACATTAAAAATAAAATTATTTTATAAATGTTCCTTTGAAGCATTTTTTTAAAATAAAAGCTGGATTGGCAGAGCCTTCTTGTAAATTCAACGCAAATGGAATTGACACTTGATGCTCTTTGAAGTGTGAAGGGTTACTAAATATTTTTGAAATGCAATTCTGACAACATTCACATAAGATTGTGCAGTCTGTTTAGGTCCAAATCCAAGGGCCCTATTCAGAAAGACCATAATATGATTCTTTTTTTTTTTTCTATGAGTGGGGCAGCAGAACAGTTATTACAGCTTCTAAGATAATCTCTTCTTTGGCTCCTCTTTGTCATTTGCATATGTATACACACACGTCAACATGTGCATATGTGCATATACACACACGTCTTTATGTGCATATACACACGTCTACATGTGCGTATGTGTATATACACACACGTCTACATGTGCATATGTGCAATACACACAGGTCTGTATGTGCATATACACACACGTCTACATGTGCATATGTGCATATGTGTATATACATATATGTCTACATGTGCATATGTGCAATACACACATGTCTGTGCATATACACACGTCTACATGTGCATATGTGCATATGTGTATATACACACATGTCTACATGTGCATATGTGCATATACACACATGTCTGTGCATATACACATGTCTACATGTGCATATGTGCAATACATGTCTGTATGTGCATATACAGTCTACATGTGCATATACACACATGTCTACATGTGCATGTGTGCATATACACACGTCTACATGTGTATACACACACAGATACATGTTTTTCTATATATTCTATACACATATATAAATATAGAAAAGTATACATATCTCAAGTGTATAACTTAGCTATCACAAAGTGAACATACCTATGTAATAAACTTGCAGACAAGAACCAGAACTATGCCAAAATGTTGTAAAATTCCCCTTAAGCCCTTTCTAGTCATTACTCCCACAAAATTAACTATCCTGATTTTGAACAGCATTAATTAGCTTTGCCTGTGTGAGAGTTTTAATTAGCTCTACAACTTTGATGTATTTTTTAAGTTTAATAAACATGCAATGTTGTATTAGTTGCAAGTGTACGACATTGATTCAACACTTCTACACATTACTTAATATGCTCACCATGATAGGTATGGTCACTATCTGTAACCATACAATGTTACAGCCATATATTTGGTGATATGCCCTATCTTCTATATTTCACCTGTGACTTATAATAGTTTTCTGGTGGAGTCCTTAGGGTTTTCTGTATATATCATGTCATATGCAAACAGTGACAGTTTTACTTCTTCCTTACCAGTTAGGATGCTCTTTATTTCTTAATTTCTTTTTCTTGTCTAATTGCTAGAGTTAGGACTTCCAGTACTATTGAATAAAAGTGGTGAGAGTAGATATCCTTGTCTTGGTCCTGATCTTAGAGGAAAAGTTTTCACTTTTCACCGCTTAGTCTGATGTTAGCTATGGGTTTTTCATATATGGCCTTAATCATGTTGAGGTATGTTGCCTCTAAACCAGTTTGCTAAGAGTTTTTATCATGAATGGATGTTGCATTTTGCCACATAGTTCTTCTGCATTCATTGAGGTGATCATACGGTTTTTATCTTTCCTCTTGTTAATGTCATGATGTAACACATTGATTTGGAAGTATTGAACTACACTTGCACCCCTGAAACAAATCCCACTTGACTGAGGTGAATGATTTTTTAAAATGTATTGTTGAAGGGCACCTGGTTGGCTCAGTTGGTTAAGCATCCGACTTTGGCTCAGATCATGATCTTGTGGTTTGTGAGTTTGAACCCTGTGTCAGGCTCTGTGCTTACAGCTCAGAGCCTGGATCCTGCTTCAGATTCTGTGTCCCTCTCTCTCTGCTTCTCCACCACATTCTGTCTTTTTCTCAAAAATAAACATTAAATTTTTAAAAAGTGTATTGTTGAATTTGGTTTGAAATATTTTGTTGAGGATTTTTGCACCTATGTTCATAGAGGTATTGGCTTGTGGGGTTTTTTTTCTCAGTGTCTTTGTCTGGTTTTGGTATCAAAGTAATGCTGGCTGCATAGAATGAATTTGGAAACTTTCCTTCCTCTCTTATTGTTTGGAATACTTGAGAAATTTTAATGTTTATTCATTTTTTGAGAGATGGCACAACAGGGGATGGGCAGGGAGAGAGAGACACAGAATCCGAAGCAGGCTCCAAGCTCTGAGCTGTCAGCACAGAGCCTGACATAAGGCTCAAACTCACCAACTGCAAGATCATGACCCGAGCTGAAGTCAGACGCTTAACCAACTGAGCCACCCAGACACCACAGATTTTTGGAATACTTTGAAGGGACTAGGTATTAACTCTTTAGATGTTTGGTAGAATTCAACTGTAAAGCCATCTGGTCCTGTACGCTTGAGAATTTTCTGATTACTGATTCAACATTACTTCTTAATTCAGCTTTGGAAGATTGTATGTTTCTAGGAAATTATCCATTTCTTCAAAGTTGTCCAATTTGTTGGACATATAATTGTTCATGAAATTCTCATAATCTTTTGTATTTTATGGTGTCATTTGTTATTGCTCCTCCTTTGTTTCTGATTTTATGTATTTGGGTCCTCTTTTTTTTTTTTGATGAATTTGGCTAAAGGTGTAATGATTTTGTCTATCTTTTAAAGAACCAGTTCTTGGTTTCACTGATCTCTTCTATTTTTTGTCTCTACTTAACTTATTTCTGCTCTAATATTTATTATTTCCTTCCTCCTAGCTTTCAGCTTTGTTCTTTTTTCTAGCCCCTCTAAGTATAAAGGTTAGACCATTTGAGATTTTTCTTCTTAAAATAAGTTTGTACTGCCATAAATTTCCCTCTTAGAACTTCTTTTGTTGTGTCCTTTTGACTGTTCTGATTTTAATATGTCTTCATGTATTTTTTTTATTTCCTCTTTGGTTTCTTGGTTGACCCACTGGTTGTTTAGAATCCTGTTGTTTAGCTTTTGTGTGTCTGTGTTTTTTTCCAGATTCTTTCTTGTAATTGATTTCTAGTTTCATACTGTTGTCAGAGAAGATGCTTGATTAGGATTTCAGTGTTCTTAAATTTACTGAGACTTGTAGCATAACATATGATCTATTCTGGGGACTGTTCTATGTGCACTTGAAAAGAATGTGTACTCTGCCATTTTGGAATGTCCTGTTCTGTATTTATCTGTTAGGGCTATCTGGTCTGTCATTCAAAGCCATTTTTTTGTTGAAAATCTGTCTGGGTGATCAATCTAGTAATATAAGTAGGGTGTAAAAGTCCCAAACCATTATTATATTACTGTCAATTTCTTGCTCTATGTCTATTAATATTTTCTTCATATATCTAGGTGCTCCTATGTTGGGTGCAATGGTATTTATAATTGCTGTATGCTCATTGTATTGTTCCCTTTATCATTGTGTAATGCCTTTCTTTGTCTCTGGCTACAGTCTTGGTTTTATTTTTTTTAAAATATGAAATTTATTGTCAAATTGGTTTCCGTACAACAACCAGTGCTCATCCCAACAGGTGCTTTCCTCAATGCCCATCACCACCCACCTCTCCCTCCCACCCCCCCATCAACACTCAGTTTATTCTCAGTTTTTAAGGGTCTCTTATGATTTGCCTCCTTCCCTCTCTGTAACTTTTTTTCTCCCTTCCCCTCCCCCATGGTCTTCTGTTACATTTCTCAGGATCCACATAAGAGTGAAAACATATGGTATCTGTCTTTCTCTGTATGACTTATTTCACTTAGCATAACACTCCTGTTCCATCCACGTTGCTACAAAGGACCATATTTCATTCTTATTGCCACATAGTATTCCATTGTGTATATAAACCACATCTTCTTTATCCATTCATCAGTTGATGGACATTTAGGCTCTTTCCATAATTTGGCTATTGTTGAAAGTGCTGCTATAGGGTACAAGTGTCCCTATGCATCAGCACTCCTGAATCCCTTGGGCAAATTCCTAGAAGTACTATTACTTGGTCATAGGGTAGATCTTTTTTTAATTTTTTGAGAAACGTCCACACTGTTTTCCAGAGAGGCTGCACCAGTTTGCATTCCCACCAACAGTGCAAGAGGGTTCCCATTTCTCCACATCCTCTCCAGCATCTATAGTCTCCTGATTTGCTCATTTGGGTCACTCTGACTGGCATGAGGTGGTATCTCAGTGTGGTTTTGATTTGTATTTCCCTGATGAGGAGCGACGTTGAGCATCTTTTCATGTGCCTGTTGGCCATCTGGATGTCTTCTTTAGAGAAGTGTCTATTCATGTCTTCTGCCCATTTCTTCACTGGATTATTTTTTGGATGTGGAGTTTGGTGAGTTCTTCATAGATTTTGGATACTAGCCCTTTGTCTGATATGTCATTCGCAAATGTCTTTTCCCATTCTGTCGGTTGCCTTTTAGTTTTGTTGATTGTTTCCTTTGCAGTGCAGAAGCTTTTTATCTTCATGAGGTCCCGATAGTTTATTATTGCTTTTAATTCCCTTGCCTTTGGAGATGTGTCAAGTAAGAAATTGCTGCGGCTGAGGTCAGAGAGGTTTTTTCCTGCTTTCCCCTCTAGTGTTTTGATGATTTCCTATCTCACATTCAGGTCCTTTATCCATTTTGAGTTTATTTTTGTGAATGGTGTAAGAAAGTGATCTAGTTTCATTCTTCTGCATGTTGCTCTCCAGTTCTCCCAGCACCATTTGTTAAAGAGACTCTTTTTTCCATTGGATATTCTTTCCTGCTTTGTCAGTCTTGGTTTTAAAGTCTGTTTTATCTCATAGAAGTATTATTATCCTAGCTTTTTTTTCCTTCCATTTGTATGGAATATACTTTTCCATCCCTTCACTTTCATTCCATTTGTGTCTGTAGGTCTGAAGTGAACCTCTTGTAGGTAGCATATGGTGGATGAGTCTTATTTTTTTTTTATCTGTTCCATCACCATATTTCTTTTGATTGGAACATTTAGTCCATTTAAATTTAAAGTGATTATTGGTAGGTATGTACTTATTGCCATTTTGTTACTGTTTTCTGGTTGTTTTTGTAGTTCTTCGGTGTTCCTCCTTCTCTTCTCTTCCCTTGTGGTTTAATGGCATACTTTAGTATTATGCTTGGCTTTATTTCTTCTATTTTTTTGTGTTACCTATATTTTTTATTTGTGATTACCATTATATTCATATAATATCCTATGTGTATGGAAGCATTTATTAAAATGATGGTTGCTTAAGTTTGAGCACCTTCTAAAAGCACTAAATTTTTAGTACCCCTCCATGTTTTATTTCTATGATGTCATATCTTATTTTGTATATCCCTTTAGAAAACATTTTTGTAGATGTAGTTGATTCTACTTTGGCATTTTAACCTCCATACTGGTTGTAGAAATGATTACTACCTATACTATGTTTTTTATCTGTGAAATTTCTTGTTGCAAAATTTCTCCTAGTTATGGCCACTTATTTCAGGTTAAAGAATTCCCATTAACATTTCTTGTGAGGCTGATTTAGTGATGATGAACTCCTTTAATGTTTTTTTGTCTGTGAAACTCTTTTATCTCTCCTTTTATTCTGAATAACATCGCCAGGCAGAGTAGGTTGGTTGTAATTTTCTTCTTCCCTTTTAGTACTTTGTAGGCCAGGAAAGAGTGACATGATATAGTCAAATTTTTTCCGAACGGTCAGTTGATAAATTTATGGGCTTATGCAACTTTTCTCTTGCTGCTTTTAAAATTCTTTATCATTAATTTTTGCCATTTTAATTGTTACATTTCTTGGTGTGGACCTCCTTGGGTTCATCTTGTTAGGACCTCGGTTTATGGATTAGGATATCCATATCCTTGACCAGTTTAAATAAGTTTTCAGCTATTCCTCAAATTTTCTATCCCTTTCTCTTTCATTTCCTCTTCTGGGATCCCTGTCATATGAATGTTTTAGGCTTAATGAAGTCTCAGAGTTAGCTTAACTTATTCTCATTTTTTCCTTTTTTGCTTTTTACTGTTCAGCTTGGTTGCTTTCCATTACTGTCTTCCAGATTGTGATCCATACTTCTGCAGCTTCTAATGTGCTGTTGATGTCTTTTAGTATATTTTTCATTTCAGTTTTTGTATTCTTCAGCTCTGACTGGTGGTTCTCTACATTTTCTCTGTTGAAATTCTCCTGGAGATCATTCTTTTCTTGAATCCATGGAGTATCTTTAAGACCGTTAATTTGAACTCTTTATCAGGCATATCACTTATCTATATTTTATCTTGCTCTTTTACTATGGTTTTTTATTTGGAAAATGAAAAATTTCTTTGTCTCCTCATTTTATCAAACTCACTGTGTTTGTTTCTATGTATTAGGTCAGTTATATATCCTTGTTTTGAAAGCAGTGATCTTGTATAGAAGAGGTATTGTGGTGCCATATATTCTAATTCCCCCTAGTCACAAGCATCAGGTGCTCCAGGAGTGTCCCCTAGTGTCCCACACAAGTAGAGTGGGCCACTTATGCCCCTTGTGGTGTGTTTGAGCTGTGATTGCCTTCACCTCAACTGGCTGTGGTGACCTGCTTTGCCTGGTGTGGGTGCTCTGGGTGGCAGAGTTTGTCCCTGTGCTATTGAGAGACCCATCTGAAGCTGCCATGGGGTTCTTGGTGGGCAGGACTGGCAGTCAATGTGTCTGCAATTGGCCATGTGCCACAGTTGTGAGCACACTGGATGGCAGGGCTTATTCCCTGCATAGCCAGCTAAAAGGCTGGGCCGCTGAAACTGTGAACCCACTGGTAGGGGGTTATCTCTCCTTCTCCCCACGTCAGGATTCTTTTTGGAATGGCACCAGTTCCTGATACATATCCCTGAAGGAACTGCTTTGGAGGGATATCTACCTGTAGTCAGGTTGAATGGGGTGGGTCTGTAGGACAACAAGAGGGGGTGGGGTGGAGTGGTACTAGCAAGGTAGATCGTGCTAGCAAGGTAGATCGTGTTAGAACTGACTCCCACAAGTGTTTGGATATCTAGGCTAGGGAAGGGGAAGAGAAATGGCACCTTCCAGCATTTTTATTCATGGACAAATCTCCTGAAGATCTCTGCCCTTCTAGCACATGTTCTGAGATTACTCAATAAATCTCCTTCATATATACGGCAGGCACTTTTCAAACTGCTGCTTCTGTGCTATGTTTTGAGCCAAGTTATTTATTATGCTGTTCTTTAAGGGTGGGGATTCCATTTCCTATTTTACTCTGGCTCTCCTGATGTTAAGCCCTACTCTTTTTCAAAACCAGATGTTATGAGGACTCCTCTTCCTTGTGTGGGTCCCCACTGCCACAGGTGCCTGGAATGGAGTCTGATCCTCTTGATTCTCTGTTGGTGGTGTCTCTCCTGTTTATGGTTAGTCTTGCCCAAGGTTTGATTCCCAGCTGCATCTCTGCCCTTTCTTCCCTTTTCAATGTGGCCTCTTCCCAATGATTAACTGTGGAAGGTCAATTCTGCCAGTCTTCAGGTAGTTTTCAGAGTTACATAGATGTAGCTGTTTTCTCAGTATGTCCATAGGACAAGGTGGGCTTAGGATCCTCCTACTCTGCCATCTTCCCAATAGCCTCCGAAATCTTTGATATATTAATGCTTGCTTTAAAGTTGGCAAGATTCATCTTTATTTTAGTCTATACTTAAGTAATATACCATTTTATTATAATACTAAAACCTTACTACTGTATACTTGCATTTTTCCCTTCTATCCTTCTTGCTGCTGTTTTTAGAATTCTTATCTATAAATAGATTTTAGGTTCCCAAATACATCATTATTATATTTTGTGGACAGTGATATTTTATAGACATTTAAAAACAAGAAAACAAATATCCCTGTGATTTATCTCCAAGTTACCCTCTCTAGCTTTCTTCATTTCTTTGTGTAGATTCAAATTTCCATTTTTTATTCTTTTCCTTCAGCTTGAAAAATCTTGTTTAGTGTATTTTGTGTTGTAGGTTTGCTGCTGGTGAATCCTTTCTGGTTTTGATTGTCTGAAATGGTATTTATTTTGCCTTTATTTTTGGAGGATAATTTTTGCTGGGTATAGAATTCTAAGTTAATAGTTTCTCTTTGTGTTTTAGCATTTTAAAAATATTGTTCCATTGTATTGTCCCTTCCATTAGTTCTGATGCAGAGTCCATATTGATTCTTGTTTCTTTGTATATTTTTCTCTGAAGCTTATTTTAAGGTTTTCTTATTGATAGTGAACAATTGTACTACATGCATTTTTATGGTTTGCTTTGTATTCACCCTTAATGTTTATTTAACCTCTTGGATATAAGAGTTTGTATAATACCAAAATAGGAAATATTTTGACCATTATCTCTTTAATAACTCTACCTCTTCTATTTGAAACACCGATTATTTGTATATTAGACCACTTTAGATTATTCCACATGTCACATCAGTTTTGTTCATTTCTTTGAGCTGTGTGTGTGTGTGCATGTGCACTACATTTTGAATAGTTTCTATTGCTCTGATTTAAAATTTATGGATATTTCATTCTCCAATGTCTTATTTTCTGTCAAGACGACCCAGCAATATTTTTTTTTATTTTAGGTATTGTTATTTTCACCTCAGAATGCTCTTTAAATCTTTGAATATGAGGGATGTCTGGGTGGCTCAGTCAGTTAAGTATCTGACTTTGACTCAGGTCATGATCTCATGGTTTGTGAGTTCGAGCCCCACATTGGTTTCTGTGCTGATAGCTCAGAGTCTGAAGCCTGCTGCAGATTCTGTGTTTCCCTCTCTCTCTGTCCCCCACCCCTCGCACTCTCTCTCTCTCTCAAAAATTAAAAACAAAATTTAAAAAATCATGATTATCAATGGTACTTTAAAGCCTAAAGAGATGCTGTCATCTCAGGCAAGGGCAGCAAAAGCTAAAATAATTGAATGAGATTACATTTTCATTCTAAAAAGCTTCTGCATAGATAAGGAAACCATCAACAATGCAGCCTATTGAATGAGTGAAGGTATTTGCAAATTATACATTTGATGAAGGGTTACTATCCAAAGTACATAAAGAACTTACACAACTTAATATTTTTTTAAAAAAATTCCCCCCAAACCCTAAACAACCTGACTAAAAACTGGGTAGAGGACTTGAACAGACATTTTCCCAAAGAAGACCTATAGATGGCCAACAGGCACATGACAAGATGATCAACATCACTAATGATTATGGAAATGCAAATTAAAACCACAGTTAGATATCACCTCACACTGGTCAGTATGGCTGGTATCAAAAGGAATGGTAAAAATTTCTGGTGAGAATGTGGAGAAAAGAAACCTTTTGTGCACTGCTGATGGGAACATAAATTGGTGCAGCCACCATAGAAACTATATGAAATGTCCTCATATTAAAAAATAGAAATACCATAGGATCCAATAATTCCTCTCCTGGATATTCATCTGACAGAAATGAAACCACCAATTTGAAGAATTAGATGTATCACTCTGTTCATTAATTGCTAAGATATGGAAACAACTTGCATCCATCAATAGATGAATGAGTAAAGAAGATGAGGTATGTGTACACACACATATATATTCATGATGAAATATTACTCCGCCATGAATAGGAATGAAATCCTGCCATTTGTGGTTGCATGGATGGACCTAGAAAGTATTATGCTAAGTGAAATAAGTCAAAAGTGAAAGACAAATACTGTATGATTTCACTTACGTGTGGAATTAAAAAATAACAAAAAAAAAATATAGATCAGACCGATAGATACAGGAAGAAAACTGTTTGTTGTCAAAGAGGGGGAGGGTTTGGGGAGGTAGTGAAATAGGTGAAGGTGATTAAGAAGTATAAACTTTCAGCTGTAAAATAGGTCATGGGAGTATAATGTACAGCTCAGGGAGTATAACCAGTAATATTGCAATAATTTTATATGGTGACAGATGGTAACATGGGGGTCATTTTATAATATATAAAAGTATCAAATCACTATGATGCACACCTGAAATTAATATGTCAGTTGTACTTCAAAAAATACTACCTACAGTTAAATTATCAGCATTTACATTTTGACACTTGATAACTTACCTAGGATTGGAAATTTGGGACTTGATGTGTATTATAAAATTAGCATATGTACATCTTATTGATATGCTTTGATATGAGGAATTTGAAATGTTTTATCAAAATTAGGCTGATAATTTTCTTTTTGCCATTTAATATTTTACATACAATCATACAATAAACTTATTGGGTAGCTTCTTTCACTCAGTATTATGTTTGAGATTTATCCATATTTTTGTGTTCAGTGGAAGACCGTTCACTCATTACTTGATTCAATGACACAAATATACCATAATTCTTTTTCTAGGCTACTTGTAATGGGCTTCTTATAGGATTTAACTCAAAATCAGAAAAGGGAAGGAAACCAATACTTGCAGAGCTACGCCAAGTGATTTCTTCACAGGATGGCTGCCCGTTACGTAGTATTGCTAAGGACCAGGCATTGTTGTTAAGTGCCTTTACAAATATTAAACTCAATCATCACAACTATCTTATAGTATAAGTGATTTTCTTATCACCATCCAAATTTCCACATCTGGATAGTGAAGGAAGATTATATTCTGGACCAAAGTCCCACATAGAAAGTGTATGACCTTGTATTTGAGTGCAGTTAGTTTGGCCTTAAAGGACTTGCTCTTAATTTTGCCATTTGTCTGTGCACAAACAAACCATTCAATTTATACTCATTTAGCTATTACTGCTAGATGCTATCTCCATTTTGTGGTTTAGTGAGCACATGTATAAAGTTTGTCCAGTGAATGAGTCAGGTCTATCACTCTTCTGTTTGCTACTGTTATTTCAATTTTTTCATTTATTATCTTGAAATAATTGTAGGTTTACAAGGATTTTCAAAGATAGAGAGTCTCATGTACTTTTTTCCTAATCTCCTCAATGGTAATCTTTTTCTATAACTAAAGATCACTGTCAAACCAGGAAATTGATATTGGTGTGGTCCACAAACCAAGGTTGATTTTATGATGGTTTCTAAACCCTCTCTGAAAGTTCTGACAGAGTGAGACAATTGGTTTTCTTTTCTATAGATAAAGGGTGGGGATGGAGGGAAACTAAAACCACCAAAAAATACTGTGATTCTAGCAGTGAAATCCTCATACTTCCATACCTTAAAAAAAAAAAAAAAAAAGCACATTCACCCCTGACTAGTTTAATGGCAAAACTGGCCAGCAAAATGTTCTTATACAGTGTAACTCTATTACATACTAAAATCTCGCTTCCATAAAAGGAGAGGAGTTAATTTGTGAATCTGTAAAGATACAGATGTAGGTCCTCCTGAATCCATGAAAGCAGTACCTATGTGAGAAATTATACAATGGGATGCCAGATTCTAAAACGTATTGCAGGAGTATTCCTTGTCTAACCTCCCTCAGAAAATTGATGGCTGGCCTCTTTCTAAAAGTTTTCCATTCAGTCTATGGTAGGAACTTTTGCTCTGCAATATTACCATTCTAAAGATCTTTTCATGGAATTCACTAAAAACTTAGATTCATTGCTCAGGAATGAGTATAAAACCATTTAGTCTATAAGGCAAGAGAGATCTGCATTTGCTCCTGTTAGGTCGTAAAGCAATCTCCCCTCAGGTATTCCAATAGCTATAGCTGCATAAGAATGAGAATTTTGATATGTTCACAAAAATAAATCTTTGTAGCTTTTCCCAAGGCGGAAGACCAAGACCAGTCCCATGTTTCTTTGAAATTTGAAAACCAAATTCTAGCCTCTATTTAATCCAGAGCCTATGCTGTTCTGCCCGGCCCATCCATTTACTTATTTTTTACATTTATAGAGCACCTTTCCTCCAAAGCAACATCCTCGTCAGAGCTGGTTCTTGGAGGAACAATTGATCACAGGGATGTTGTGGAGCTGGCGGGGTAAGCAGTATATCCTTTGTTACTCAAAGCATGATTACTGTAGGAAATTTCTAAAATCTTGGAAAGAAGTGAAATTTTTCGAGTTCTTTATTATAACCTACTTGGAGCCCTAAACAATAATGCTTTTGTTATTAACTCGTAACAGTTCTGTAACAAATTAAAGTAGGAAAAGTTTCTTATTTGCCAATTTAAACAAGATAGGAGGAGTAAAAATAAAAACATCTCTGGGTTATCGGAATCAGATTTTGGCAGATTTGCAGACATTTTGATTTGTAGATATATCTCAGTCTTTCCAAGCTGTGTCATACCTCCTTTTCCCAGCAAGGAGGAAGAAATATCAGGCAAAGTTCAGAACTTTGAAAACACATTGCAATTATTTTTGAGTTTGGGAACACAGTCTCCCTGACCCATATGATGACAGGAGATATTAGCATAGAGATGCAGACATTTCCATCTCTCCATTCTTGCCCTGAGAGCGCACTGCCACATTTTTTCACAGCAGATAAACACAGAAGTGCTTTACATTATTGCCAGAACAGGTTGAAGGGGCAGGTGAAGGAATATCATAGGTGAAAGAGCATTAAACCAAGAGTCAGGAAACTTGACATGTGACTCTGGATAACTTATTTGTTACTACTAGCCCTTAGTTTCCAAATTTATACAATAAAATGGAAATCCTAGATTAGCTCGTCAGTCATTTCCCCACGCAGCCTTCTAGGAAACTCCATTCTCGAAAATCCTGGTAAAGGTCAAGTATATGATAGAATCAAATCATGTCACCAAATTTTCATTTATCATTTGTAAGTGAAGTACAGTTAAACTTAGTCAACATTCAAAAAATATTTGTTGCATATATTGGATAACTACTATATGTCAGATGTTATGCTAGCTGACTCAAACATGAGTGTAAGAAGAGACACAAGGGACCCTCAGTGAAAGACCACTTATAATCCAGGGAGATAGAAATTAAATGAAAAGTAAACAAATTCTTAGTTGTAATTGTGATAAAAGCTATGAGAGCAACACAGGCTGTTACTGAGAGCTTAGGACAGAATTTGGCTATCTAAGCCAGGTACACGGTTTGCTGGCTTTTATTAAAATTTCTTTTAGATATTCTGAAAGAATATGAAGTGAAAAGCATATTTATCTCACATACTTGTTTTAGGAACAATCGGAGAATACAGGGCTACAGTTTATAAAGTACCCTTTATAGCACTGTTTACACCCTGAAACAATGTATGCAAGCAGTAAATTATATCCTAGTAAAAGCCCCCTGAAATCATGCTTTACCTCTATGTTACAAAACATGGAGCATTTCACCTGGTTCCTTGCTTTATTTTGGTGTCTTTTTTTTCCCTAGACTATATTTTCAAAGATACTGGAATAGTGAAAAGTCTTGGATGATAGAGATAGTGTTTCCTTCTGGAAAAGGTTTACTTACTTATAACCTTGGAAGATAATGGTAATATCTCCCCCTGAAGTAAAGACAGGCATGCTTACTGTCCATTATAATAAAGATCATGCCTTCCCACTCCCTGTAGAAAGGGGAGGCACATTTATTGCTCACTTAAAAAGATCTGAGTTCTCTGGGCTCAGGGTTCCTTCCCTGTGACACAGACTCCTGGTTCACAATCCTTTGTGAATCCAAATGTGCAGTTAACATTTGGCCCTTTTCCCGTCATGCTGTTGGAATTGGGTCTTGGAGAGCAACACAAAAACTGCTGATAATCTAGCTGCTGATGTCGCTCTGAGTAACAAACTGTCCTTTGTCTCATGTTTACCAGCAACATCCATGAAATTGTGACAAGCTAACATGGTGGTTTGCAAGTAAGGCATAATTTTAGACCCTTTGAAGTGTTTAATACTGGCTGATAAAGATGTAGGAACAAAAGTTTTCATCATTTTGGCTCAGGATGGCAAATACTAAAGTATATACAGATCAAGTATTTGACTCTTACTGAAACAACTGTGACTTGGAAGAGGTCATGATTCTTGCTTTAAAAAGTTCCTTTTGGAGGTGCCTGTGTGGCTCAGTCAGTTGAATGTCCAAATCTTGACTTTTGCCCAGGTCATGATCGCAGAGATGTGTGATCAAACCCTGTGTCAGGGCTGAGCTCCAGGCTCTGCACAGAACCTGCTTGAGATTCTTGTGCTCGCTCTCTCTCCCTCTGCCCCTCCCCACCTTGTGCATGCGTGCTAGTTCTCCCTCTAAAGAAATGTTTTTTTTTTTGTTTTGTTTTTTGCAGAAGGGATTACCTATTTCAGTAATGAATTTACTAACTCATGCTCAGTAGATACATATTCTGATTATACCATGCAAAGAATTTTACATACATAACTTCTTTCACTCTTGAGAGAAACCAATGAAGTAAGACACATCAAATCTCAGGCTTTAGACAGCCATAGCTACTGTCTCTTCTCATCTTGCTCTGGGCTTCTTGGTCCTTCCACAACTTTTTTCCACATGGTTACTCTAGTTCTTACCTTGTCCATGTGGAACAGCTTAGGGTCTCAGAGCAATGCAAGATTCCAGATAAAACTCCATGGTGCTGTTTTCTTCTTCAATGACTGGCATTCTGTGGATGGGCCCTCCTTGTCAGCATGCACAAACATGAGAAAGTCAACTCTCTGTGAGGATACACTTCGTTTAACTTTACCTCTGACCTTAATGAACTCAGGCCAAAACAAATCCATACCATCCCAGACAAACCAGAGTCCTTTTCCCAAAACTCATTATTTGTGGTTACAGTAGAGTAAAAGTATTTTTCTGAAGCCAAGTGTATTTTGGGGTCAGTTTCCTTGATTTTGAGTATAAATGTTAGTGCTAATATGTACTTTTGTATGCCTATCAATTGCCACAAACTGTGTTATGTGCAATACATAATCTCAGTTTTCATAATAACACAAAAGAAACTTGTTCCATCAGGATTAAGCAAATTGCAGTATAGTTAAGCAGTAGAATTTAGTCATTAAAAGCTTTGGTTCTGGAATCAGGCTGGATACAGATTTAAATTCTTGTTCTACCTTCTACTAGCTTTGATGACTCAATTGCTAAGCCTGTTTCCTACATGTGTAAGGAGAATAAGAATACCTATTTTTTTTTCAACGTTTTTATTTTTATTTTTGGGACAGAGAGAGACAGAGCATGAACGGGGGAGGGGCAGAGAGAGAGGGAGACACAGAATCAGAAACAGACTCCAGGCTCTGAGCCATCAGCCCAGAGCCTGACACGGGGCTCGAACTCCCGGACCGCGAGATCGTGACCTGGCTGAAGTCGGACGCTTAACCGCCTGCGCCACCCAGGCGCCCCAAGAATACCTATTTTATAAAAATATGGTGAGGATTTAGTAAGTATGCTTCCAGATGTGTTGAATAATGTTTTCTGAATAGTAATTGCCCAATAAATGGTTGCTGTTATTAATCCCAAGTTAAGGTAAAAAGTGAGTCCATGACTACCGAGACTACCAGATAAAATACAGGACATGCAGTTAAACTGAACTTCAGGTAAAAAAAATAAAATAAAATAAAATAATTTCTTTAGTATGAGTAAATTGCAAATATTGAATGGGACATCCTAATGCTAACTCTGATAAAACTTACTGGTTTTCTTTGCCTCTGGTCCTGCTTTGGAAAGGCTCTCTGGGTTTTTCTGGCCTCGTTTCCCAGCTACAATTTTTACAGCCCTTTCTTCTTCTTTAGCTTCTGTATCTCCCAGACAACTCAAACTCACAGAGCCCTCCTTGTCACCCAGCAGGAGTGGGCTTTCTGGTATTACAGGGGGGGAAAGGTATACTCAGTCCTCAGCTGCTTGCACATCTTGTGGAAAACACTATAGTTGGTCTTATGGAAGCTTTTGAGCATCTTTTTCCTCTGGCTGATGCTTATGAGCACATAGTGCTTGTGGGCTTTGTCCTTGCAAAATTTCTCATGCATTCTTCATAATTGCAAATCTTGACAGGGCAACAATTCCAGCCTCCAGGGAGCTGGTGTCCTCAGGGTCCACCACAATCTTATTCGTCAACTGCTCTTGCTTGATTTTTAGCTGCTGCTTCTAGTTGGCCATTTCCAAAGACAAGAATCTTCTTACAGCATTATCAAACTTCTCAATTTCAGGAATGTTCTGGTAGTCTTTGAGCAGCATGGAAGGGGGAAGGTTATCTTTTTGGCCTGGTTGGGCTGGTTTCTGGGTGGCATACCTGTGAAGAGCCAAGAGGATGATGCCCCAAGGAGGAGAAGAAGGAAGGCTCCACTGGTGGGAGGGAGGCCTGGCACACGCTCTGCCTGGCAGCCCAAGGACTGGGACCTGAGCAACCCCAGGACTGGGTCTGAAGCAACCCCAGTACCTTACATGCCATCTTCTGTATGCTGACTTGTGACCCCACAGGGTCAGCACCAACGCTGCCATCCCTTTTGCAGCATGGACTGGGTTCAAATTCCTTCTTCTTCTTCTTCTTCTTTTTTTTTTTTTTTTTTTTTTTTTTGATATTCCAGTGTAGCTAGATAGGTTATAGTTTTATTTCCTAAATATGATCACCCTAGCTCAGGGTTAATTTGTCCCAAAGACCATACTCTGCCCATTGGCCCATTAAAGGAAAATTGGTTATTTCTATACTGTCAACACATTTTTTATCATACGTTTCTATTTCCTTTGTTTCTCATTACTTTTTAACCGCTATTGGAAAGTAACTGAGAGAAGGAAGATGTGAAGAAATTAAAATTGCACAATATTGTTAGTATCCCTGGCAGAATTTAAGGAAATGGAAGAAGCTGAATTAAATGATACAAAAAAAAATGTGAGGTGCTAGCTTTACTTGGGAAGCTTGTCTTGAGTTCTCCACGTGGGGTTAGTTACCCCATCTGTGTGCCATACAGTACTCAGAAATGTTGCTATGTCACTTTATCACCAAGGTTCTCAAAGATGGGCTATCACCCATGGGCTATCACTCTTGGAGGGCTTGGTAAACCAGAGATTGCTGGGGCCCCATTCTCAGGGATTCTGATTCAGTAGATCTGGGGCGGGCCTTGAAGAATCTGCATCTAACATGGTTCTGTGTGCTGTTGATCCCATTAGTCCAGGGGCCACACTCTGTGGACTTGGCTTCTACTCTGTCAGTTTACTCCTTTGACTACAATGGTGAGATCTTTAATGAAGCTAGCATTGGCTTCCCAAAATTCAATTTTCTGAAAGTCAATTCACCAAAGATCAGCTCACTAACTCATTGCGGATTTGTTCTCAGTATGTTTAGTTTGTCTTTGCCCTGTCTCTGTTCTGCCCATGTTTCTGCCCTAGTGTAGGCCCTGAACAAAATATGGCTGTGGTGAACTCCTCTAGATTCTATGTTTGTCAGACAATCTCTGTGGCTGGCCCAGAGGTGGGCACACAGGGTGGATAGGGCATATATCCACCACTAGATGTTAAATAATATGCACACACACACACACTTATTAAAAGGAAAACACATCCCATTATCTAAAGGACAGGTGCAAAAAGTAAGCACAAAAGTGAAATAAATTTTTTTTTCATTTGGTGAAATAAGCTTTCGTTGATTTAGTCCCTTAGTGAATTGATAGGAGACTGTTGTTGTTATTCCCATGTTGCTGTTAAACTGACTTTGATCTTTTCTTGGGGAAGAAATTGTCTTGTTTATAGAACCACAATACATTAAACAATATGTAACATTTATAAGTACTTAATTTTTTCTAATTATTGAATAAATGTGTTTATACAACTCAATTAGCCATGATATTCTTGAATCTTATGACTAATGAAGGAATATCGTTCAAATATCAGATTGGAAGAAAATTAGCAGTTTTTTTTTTTTCTGTAAGGTGAGCCAAAAAGTTACCATTATTTGATTCAGCGTAATATTTCCAAATGAAAAGTGTGTTTCTCGGGAGTAGCTTTTGTTCTTTGAGACTATGATTCAGTAAATTCTAATTTCCTTCTGGCTACAATTCTTGTACTGATTTAAAGTGCAAGGATGTTAGAGAAGTTAGAAATGGCATTGGGGGGAAAAATCAAAATCAGGTTGTCTACATTATTACTCTGCCTCTTGAAGCTACAGTAATGTGGGTTTTTTCTGCTGAGCTGGAAGACTTCTGGTTATAGTGTAAGATATGTCAAGGAGATGATGATGATCACAATTCATTTGAGGAGCTTAAATAACACACAGTTGAACATGTGGAAGACAGAACTGCTGTGTCTCGATGTGCCACAAATTAGGAATTTCCTTTATCTCTTTCCTACATAGTTTGGGAAGAAAGTATTATATGTTCTGGAAATCTTTCAAAAACTAATAACCTTCTCAAAGTCATCTTACATCATAGAATCTCATAATTGGAAGGGACTTGAAATATTACAGGGCTAAAATACACTTAAAATAGAACTTCCTTTTGGTATTATCCCTATTTTTCTCTCAGGTGACAGGGAGCTCACTACTGTCCAAAGCATCTACACAAGAGGTTTAGTTGCAATAAAATTCTTTTTGTCTTGGGCTAAAATCTGATTTTACTTTCCAATATTGATAGTTCATTTATTCACTTACTAATTTATCTCAATATGTACAGTCATAACCATTCTCTGAGCAGGGAATAGGCACTGGCCTACAAAGTTGGAAAGCTATGGTCTTTGGTCTCTATTATCTCTTAGTTTAGTAGGAAAAGAAACATGGAAGTAAATACTCTATAAAGAAAGATTGATTTAATGAGGGTACATACAAAGTGCAGTGAGTACTTAATAGAAAGAGTCCCTAAATCAGCCTTGGGGGGATGGAGAAGGCATTAGGAGTAGGTAATACTTTACTACTGGAATAATAAGTTGCATTGTAGGCAGGGAAATACCATGTACAAAGGCCAAGATAGGAAAATCTGTTCTGGAGCATAGACAGTGTACATATGCATTGGAGGTGGTAGGAAGAGGAAGTGGGAAGCTGCAGAAATGGAAGTTCACAAAGCGGGACATGCAAGTAGGAACCGAGTATTCGAAGGAGTTTATTTTTTACCCTGTGGGAGGCACTGAAAGATATTAAGAAGTAACACAATTATATTTTCTTATAAAAAAAACCCACAAACTTTGGGAATGCCCTATAAAATACGTTAGTGTGAGATGGGACCAAATAGAGACATGTGAAGCTCATTGCAATTGTCCAGACCAGACTAGAAAAAAAGTAGAAGGGAGAGGGATGAATATATTTGAAATGTATTCATTGACTAGTTCCAGAATAATTGGGAAGATTTGATGACTGTTTTTGAAGGAAAAGGGAGATGAAACATATTTCACATGAATTCAAGTTTTGTGAATTAGATCCTTACTCCTCATGGACCAGCAGCATGGGTATTCTCAGGGAATTTG
This sequence comes from Lynx rufus, assembly GCF_022079265.1. Classification (NCBI taxonomy): domain Eukaryota; kingdom Metazoa; phylum Chordata; class Mammalia; order Carnivora; family Felidae; genus Lynx; species Lynx rufus. The sequence continues at coordinate 173,176,838 of NW_025814834.1, forward strand.
TTAAAAATGCAGACTTTTGGGCCTCACTCTAGACCTACTGAGTCAGAATCTGCATTTTAACTGGATCCCCAGGTGGTGCTTTTGCATACTGAAGCTTGAGAAGCACTCTCTGAAACAAAAGATTGGACAAGAATGCCATACCTTGAAGCACAAAGCCCCCAGAGGAAAACACAGTAGGTTCTTTTCAGGGCTTAATTGTTCAGAGTCAGAGAGAGGGGATAATTTCAGTTTAGGTATATTGAAGAGTTTGATCTGTCTGTGGAAATCTGACTGAACAAGCCATTATATACAGGACCTCAGAGCTCATGGTGAATAGCATTTCAACAACCAACGGATCATAGGAAACAGTGAAAATTAAGATAGTGGAGGAGATTGCCCCAAAATGTAGGCAGCCTGAAATCCATTACTTTATGACACTGATTTTAGGTTCCTAATAATTGAAAAGAGAACATTTTCAAGTCTGTTTCTTTGATTTGAACCATTTGGTAGCTAGTCTGCAAAGATAGTCTCAAACAATCCTTCCCTTCTTATATGTCCATGCTACTCTTCACATTAAGGGGCGGGGGCTTATTTACCTTCTCCTTGAAACTGTACTGTCCTTAAGACTGGCTTTGCCAAAGAGGAGGCATCAGAAGTGACCTCCAAGCACTTCCAAGCCCAGGCCTTAAGAGGATGAGCACCATGGGGCACCTGGCTAACTCAGTCATAAGAACTGTGTGACTCTTGATCTGGGGGTTGTGACTTCAAGCCCCATGTTGGCTATAGAGATCACTTAAATAAATGAAACTTAGAAAATGCTCCTCCTCCTTTTTTAAAATTTCCCCAAAATTCTAAGCAGTGTGGAGAGGACATGTGGAAGAAAACTGAGACACTACTATCATCATAAACTGCTGAACTCCCAGCTGACAGCACCAAATGCAGCCATGTGAGTAGCCCATCTTGGATGTGCCAGCCTAGTCAAGGGCCAGACGGCTGCAGCCCCAGCAGACCTCACATGCAATAGAACTGCCAGGCTGAAATGAGTTCAGTCAACCCACAGGGCCATCATATTTAGCAAAACAGATTTTGTTTTAGGCAGTTAAGTACTGGGGTTGATTTGTTACACAGTAATGAATAATAGAAACCATTTAGCTCCTCACATTTTTAAAATAATGTTACCTCTGGGCAGTTAGTTGGACACAGGGCAGGCAGGCTTCCATTTGAAAATGAACGGAAAACATGTTTACATACATGTTAATACATGATAGATGAAAAGAAAAAAATGGCAATGTTTACTACTTACAATTAAAACCCAGGCACAAATTTAGAGGAGTCTCTTGATGCTATTAGTTGATTTCACTCCCCAGTTGTTTTTCCTTCTCTCACCTCTCCATTCCTGTTACTTCAGTCCAGTCAGTCATGTGTTACACAGAATACAGTGAAGATCTTTGCACCGTCAGTTTTGCCGACTTAATCATCTTAATGTCACCAGAGGGCTCTTCCTAAAGATTGCTTTGAACATAGAATTCAATGTTGCATCATCAACAATAGAATTAATAACATCATTCATTCATTCTTCAGTTATGCTCCTTATTCCGTTATGCTCCTAAGCACGAAGGTTATTCACGATCTTAGTTGAATCTAATTTTCCACTCATCCCCTCTCCTTCCATGAACCTACTCCTCCTTTACAGTGAGTTTTTGGTTCTGTCTACACTGAGCCATCTTCTGTTCTCCACATTTTTGGCATGAACTTCCACTCCTCTATGCATTTTCCTGGGTCTTACTGCTTTACTCTGGTAATTACAAACCTCTCTCAAGGTTCAGGTGAAACACCACTTTCTTGGTTCAGGGGTTTCCTATACCACTACTCAGAGCTGATGGCCTACTTCCTTTGAATCTAGTGTCTTTTTCAGCCATTTTCACTAACTTGAAAGCATTATATTTTGTGTACACGGTGTTAAATACTTTGCACACAGTGTGTGTCTTAGTCCACAAGACAAATAACAAAAAACCTAGAGGTAGTATTACTATTTCCATTTCATAGATAAGAAAACTAAGACACATGGGGATTATGTAACTTGCCCAAAGTCATGGAGTTGTTAAACAGAGCTAGACTTCCAGTCCATGCTTTTTGGACTCAACAGCTGAAACGTTAAGCACCAAATTATGTGGTCTTTTTCTATAGAGCACATTTTAGTCTCATTTGTACCCTTAATGGTCATTAAAGGTCTGTCACCCACTAGACATAAAGCTCCTTGAAAGAACGAGAGTTCCCATAATCTCTGCACTTAGCAGGGTGTTCACTATTTCTTTGCTAAGCGATTTGCTAAATTGATATACTTTAATCTAGATTAGTGAGGTGTGCCATTCAAAATAATTTTCTATATGCCTTACACCGTTTGAGTTGCCAAGGGGGAGAGAGAAGGAAAATTATACCCCAGTGTTCCCTGACTTAAAACTTGTAATAAAACTGAAAAGGGAGACAGATGTTACTACCACTCCACCAGTACAGATGGAGTTAAAATGTGCTTTAGCAGAGCTCCTTTTCCAGTTAATCGCTCTCTGTGTAAGCACTTCCTATATATTTTCTATTCCTTCCATGTTAATGGGGACCAATGTTCCCAAAGTTTATATGTATTGCAATAGAAGGTGTTACCCAAGAAAGGAGGGACAAAAGCACTTACTGCATGGTAAGGTCTAATAATAGACAACTTATTCACCTGGCATTTACTACAGTAACATTCAGGATGAGCTCATTGTTTTGGCTACCAGCATGCTGCTTACTCCTAGGGGAAAAGAAAACGCATCTTTTTCCATTTGGCACTGTCCTGTTCCCACCCTCCATCCTCATGAAAGCTCTTCCTCTACCCCAGTGTTAAGTACTAGCAATGACAGCCTTGCTAATGTGGGGACTACTTGGTAAATTACCAATGGAAAGCGTATGTTTTGGGTAGGATAGAGAAACATTGAAAACTGGAATACCTCAAAGGTTCTCCATGGTCTTTCCTGAATGCCTGGGGTTCTATCTACCACAATAAAAAAGATGATGTAAGCTCCAGATCTTCTCCTTAAGAAAAAGATCCTCCAACAATATTTTACATGGTTTCAGTGGAATGTTTCATGAATGACCAGGGATCCAAGGACTTGTTATTTGTAATCAGTCTTGGAGGATTAAAAAAAGAATTCCTTTTCCCCTTCCCAGTCTATGCCCTAACCCCTTGTCCTAAGTCCTTTCTGGCTATGTCTCATCCTTCTCTTCATGTTCTAGCAATTTCTGCGCTTTTTGATTGTTAATATAGCTTTGTGGTTTCTCATGAATCAATGCATTTGCATATTCTGAGCTTTCTGGGGTTTGCCTGTAATGCATACTTATCACCAACCTTCCAGACCTGGCTCAAGCACTTAGTACTTTGAAATTCTTTCCCACATTCTGGGCCATTTTAGGCTTTTCTTTCTGTATATTCCCATTACATCTATAGAAAGGATCATCAAACTACACTGTAACTGCTAGTATATGTCCTTGCTCACCAGGACTCCTTTAAGGCTGGAACCCTGTTTATACATTTTTTTAAGTTTATTTACTTTGAAAGAGTAAGCAAGCAAGCTGGGCAGGGGTAGAGAGGGAGAGAGGGAGAAAATCTCAAGCAAGCTCCACACTGCCAGCCCAGAGCCCAATGCAGGGCTGGATCCCATGAACTGTGAGATCATGACCTGAGACGAAATCTAGTCACATGCTTAACCAACTGAGCTACTCAGGCGTCCCTCTATTTATACATTTTTGTATTCCTATGATGTAGCATGTAAAGGAACTGATCAAGTTTTCTGTTTAACAATGGCTATAATGTATCTCTCTATTTCAATAATTTTTTTGGAGAGAATTTTGAATTGATTGAACTTAAGTCCTCTCTGGCACCTTCTGGCTAATCAGACAAGGAGAGGAAGATCTATAGTGGGAGGCAGCCATTTCCTCCAGGACCACACAACTTGGGATTCTGCAAAAAGGAGACAAGAATCCAAACAGGTGTAGTTGTCAGCAGCTGAGAGAAGGAAGTATGGGGAATTATTGTTTAATGGATACAGAGTTTTAGCTTTGTGAGGTGAAAAGAATTTTGGAGATGGCAGTGGTGATGGTTACAGAACAGTGTGAAATGACACTGAACTGTACACTTAAAAATGTTTAAGAGGCTAAATTTTAGGTTATGTGCATTTTATTTAAAAATTTAAGATAACTAAAAAAAATGCAACTAGGAAAGATGATATTAACAATCAAAAAATGGTAAGTGTTCATAAAAGGGCCCAAGAGAAGAACTTACACATACATCACTTTCAGCTCTGGAGGCTCTAAGAGTACTTTGCTGCTGTGGGGTCTTAGAAGAATCACTTTACCTCTCCAAGGCACAGAGTAAACCAGATTGCTCTTGGCAAACCTTTGTTGACTTTCTGCTACCTGAACCTGTGCAGCTTTTTTGGTGTCTCTTTGTTTTCCAGGTCTACTCTTGTAAACTTCTGTCAATGGGATGGGTCCCTAATAATTTTTCCATAAATTATTTTTCTGCTTAGGATAGACAGTCTGTTTCCTTTGCATTTAACCAGAAACCCTGAGTAATAAAGATTTTTATTTACACAAGTCTTCAAGAAGAGATCCTAAGAGGGGAAAAGCATCCAAAATAAGATGTGGGAACCTTATGAAGTTATCTCCCACATAGAGATTTTCTCTAAATACACACTTTAAATTATTCCTTGGAAGATCTAAGTTTTTTTTAAATGTTTGTGTAAATTATCCTTCAATATTCAACACCTTTCAAAATCGTCACACTTTCTCATGCCTTCCTTGATATCTCCCACTACCTTCTTCTTAGTTATGTAACTTATCTTCATTGCTCTATTGACTGAACTGTGTCATTGACTCAATTGAGACGTCCATGAGAAAAGAGATATATTAAACATATGTCTACCCTTGGTACCTAGGGAGTTCCTGGAATCTAGAGCAGTAATGAAAGAATTAATGAATGAGGTGGAATGTGAGTGGATGAGTAAAGGAATTGCTGAGTATAGTCAATTTGGATAGAAGATTCTGTTCACCTTCTGATTGATTTCCCTTTCCCCCTCAAGCTTTCTGGACTGCATACATTCTTTTTGAAGTCCCATTACCACAGTCAACATTTGCACCATGGCTAATAAATTAGCATCACTTTGAAAACAAAAATGATTCCATTTTGCACTTGGAATGTGGTCTGAGAATTAGAAAGGGCAGGGGTGTTACTTGCCCTGAGGCCTGGAAAGTCTCTTGGTGTTTTATTAGGTAACAATTTCTGTTTTTACTGGATTTTCTGGTCACTAGCCCCTGGGAACCTGAATGAATGCCAAAAGTAAAAAAAGAAAACCGCATGCTCCCTGCTACTTAGAGACCATATAACCTCCTAAGAAGTATCTATGATTGCAATTAGAGGCATCTATGATTGTAATTGGGAGCCTGGCTTGTTAAAGGGAAAAGACAAGCAAAAGTAGGTCAATGTTATGACTTGGCTAGATGCAACTGGTACCACATTCTCTTCCTGCTGGTCCTGCTTGTGGGAAAGTCCTAGAAATGAGTGAAATAGAAATGTCTATTTCTCAGAATGACTTTCTAAAACATGAATATCATAGAAGCAATCAGAAAATGGGTTTTCTTTTTTAAAACCTTATATTTAAAACATATATTACAAAAAATATTTCACAGAGACAATAAAAAAATGGATTCTCTTTTCAGTGATGTGTGTCAGGAAAGTAGCACTAATTTTTCAGAACCTTGCGGGTGATCTGGTGGTACAGTATTGGTCTTGTTCCTTTTTAATACCCACATTGGGCTTTTTCATAAATCATCCCTTTGTTGGTTATGTTGGAAACCAGAGCATCTCTGTGTCCTGCACCATAGTGTAGTAGTTGAAGGATTAACTCAGGAGTTGGAAGATCTAGGACAGCCTCTATCTCCACCTTTCACAGATCAGTGACTCTAAGCCAGTTAACATCTCAAGAGCTTTAGTTTCAAATCAAGGATGTTGATGGTTGTCCTACTTAACTACCTTCCTCCTACACTTTTAAAAGCCACAGAGAATGCCAAGTCTGTCAAAATATTTGGTAGGCCAAAAGACATTGTCAAAATGGAACAGATGACAAAAATATAGTGGGGGGGGAGGAAAGGCCATTTTCCACTTGGCTCCCCAGTTGACCTCTTAAGAACCTCCAGTAAACCATGGCACCTTCACAGTGGGGCTACAGAAAGTGTGGAGCAGAGAAACAAACCCAGGGTTTGGTGACTGGCAGATCTGGTTCACATCATTCAAGGAATCTATGCTTTCTGGACTTTGATTTCCCATTTGTAAAAACAGATGATAATGCCTACCGAAAAAGGATTCCTAAGGGGTGGGGGTAGATGAAATAATGGAATAAAACCGTGCCTGAAACATGGGAGGTCCTTGGTTTTAACTTCTCTCTATCTCAGTTAGGATTTTAAGGGGGGTGGGACAAAAGGAGTTGATAGAGGAAATTCTGCTCTGGGTTACCCATGGTCATTAGAGAAATTTGCCTGCTTGATTTTAACTGTTAATGGCAATTAAAGAAGACTAAGAGGGGTTTCTCTGAGAAATTAACAAATGTGGCAAAAACAGAAAATTATTCCCTAGGAGAAAAATTGTACCATCGACAGTGAATAAGAGCACAGGTACAGAGTCATCCAAAAGAGCTATAACAGTTCTTTGGCTGAAGATTCCGACTTTAATCTGATTAAATGTATTTACATAGTTAAAAGAGATGCCCCTGAATTTAAGGTATAGTGGTCAAGTAACAAAAACATACAGAAAAGTAGGTCGCAGGGACACAGTCCTTTTTAGTTTTATTCTCCAATGACAAATTATTAGTGAAGAAGCTGCAAGTATTATGGCCCCATTGGCAAGGTGACCCTCAAGTTGAGGAGGAGAGCTGTGTTAGTTTTATAGCAGGCAACTCAGTAAAGGAATTACATAGCTGTACACATATTACATAATAGGAATTATTACTGAGTTGTAACACAGACCGAGGTTTAAATCTTGGCCCTGGCATTTACTAGCAGAGTAAATGTGGCCAGGCTATTTAACTTCTTAACCCTCAGTTTCCTAATGTGCGAAATGGGGATGATAATATACTCAACCCATAAGGTCGTTGTGAGGAGTAAATGCCAAGATATACGTAAATTACCTCTCATAGTGATTGATGTCTTGAAAATACTCAATATTAGCCTTTTTAATCGTTATTTGAACTTATTTACATTAAACACTAGTACTATTCTGTTAATTCTTCTGGGTTTGATTGTCCACTTTTTTTTAATTTTTTTTTTTTTTTTTTTTGAGAGAGACAGAGAATGAGTGGGAGAGGGGCAGAGAGAGGGAGATACAGAATCTGAAGCAGGCTGTCAGCACAGAGCCTGACACAGGGCCCAAGCCCACGAGCCCTGAGATCATGATCTGAGCCAAAGTCTGACGCTTAACTGACTGAGTCACCCAGGTGCCCCTGGTTGTTCACTTTTGAAGAAGCTTCTCGACTTTCCTAGGTTGGTTTGGCTATAAAGAAGAAATGCAATGATTATTATGGCTTATATGATTATATTTCTCATTATAAATTTACCTATCATTTTCTCTGACAATTTTCTCTGTAATTTAAATCTAGGCTAATGCCTGCAGGTAATACTTGAAGTAATATAGGGTTAGATCCTGACCTGTGTTGAATTAACAATGGAAAACACCTCCTAATGGGCCTCCTGGAAGTCTGCAAACAGGCAATTCCTGGCTGCACCCCATGGGACCACAAGTGCTATCAGTGAGCAATTCAGAAGGGGAAATTTGGTGGAGTTGTCACGGTCTTATTTGGCTTATTCAGTATCTTCAATCCATGAGTTCATTAGACTAAATTTTAAAAAAAGTTGTTTCTTGAAATTTAGCATGCTTAGAAGGCTTCTTAAAGCTCAGATTACTGATCCCGCTCTCTGCCCCTAAGAGTACCTGATTGAACACATCTGCATCATGGTCTGGGGGTCGGGGTCCAATAATTTGCATTCCAACAAATTCTCAGGTGATGCTGATGTTGCTAGTCTGCAGGTCTCATTTAAGAGTCACTGCTTTAAAGTGAGTAAGTGAATATCTATTTCAGGGTAACCATTTTTAAAAAATGTTAAAACATTTGTTGAATGTCTGTCATGTTCAGGCACCATGCTGGATTTTGGATATATAAGAATAAGCACCTACTAGGAGACAGATAAATAAACCAGAATGCCAGTAATTGGAAAAGTTAAATTGGCAATCCAATTAAACCACTTCATTTGGTTGGCCTTTCCTCTCAAGAAGAATCTATATGGAAATTCAGTCAGTCTGAGTAGCTTGTTTGGAAACAGTTAAGAAGAAAGATGTTGAATAATATTAATGAGCAGGGCTGTAGTAGGAGAGGAATGTTTAGGTCTCTGACTACTTCTCTGACATTTAAACCTGTTTCTTTTCTTGCTTATTCCCCCCAAAGGAGTTTTTAGTCTTCTTAGATTGGGTCCCTTTACTAGGTATTGTGTGTGACTTTGTCTCTGTTTCTACATTTTTCTTCCATGCATTTGGATGGATAAGGTAAACCTTATGTGTCTTTTTAGGACACATCCTGCCACCTTGATTTTTGGCTAAAAGAATAGAAAGACTTTGTGGCCTTTGGGGCTATAGCAAGTCCTCCAACCTAGAATCACCATCTCAGTTTTCCAGTATAAATTTCTTTAAAAAAATATACGGTGTGTGTGTGTTGAGCAGTTTTAGGTTCACAGCAAAATTGGGCAGAAAGTACAGAAAGTTGCCTCATACCCTCAGTCCCTACACAGACAAAGCTTCTGCCACTATCGGTATCCTGCACCAGAGTGGTATATTTGTTAGAACTGCTAAATCTATATTGACACATCATTAACGCCCAGTCCATAGTTTACCTTAGGGCTCATTCTTGGCCTTGTACATTCTATGAGTTTGGAAAAATGTGCAATGATGTGTATTCACCATTATAGTATCCTGCAGAGTAGTTCGACTGCCCTAAAAATTTTATGTTTTACCCATCCCCTCTCTTCCCCCTGCTCCTGGCAACCTCTGGCCTTTTTACTGTTTCCATAGTTTGGCCTTTTCCGCAATGTCACATAGTTTGAATCCTCACCATTAAGTTTTATATGTTCAGATGCCTCAACATTGTAGGTGATTTTCAGAAAATATTGCAGGCATTTGTGTGTATTCTGGACAAACAACATCTCCCAGCAAATACCTCCAGAAAGAGGAAAGATGGTGGTCCAAGGCCTTGCTGCAGAAAATACACCATCAGGTTATTACACTCTGGTGAAAACAAATCTAGACTGCAGAATACCAGCCTTCCTTTAGTGCATCCTTTGTTCCTGTGATCAGAGAAGGGATATCAAAATGATGGCGGGTACTTTGACAATGCATAAGGATCTCAGAGGAGGTCACCTGTGTTCCACTTCATGCCAGGAGCTTCCACTACAGTAGATACTGTTTTTATTAGAGTGCAGCCTGAGAATTGGAGACTTGGAGGACATCGCTTAAACTTTAAGTTCGGGAATGGGGTTTAATAATTTTGGTGTCATGGACTCATGACTAATGTTAAGGTTATGAATCCTCTCCCAAAAGAGATGTGTATGCACAAAAGTTTCCATAAAATGTCAGGGGTTTCACTGAAACATGAAGACCACTGACCCAATGTAGAAACAACAATAATAAAAAAAAAACAACAACTTAAAAAGACGCAAAGACCAGTATCTGTCCCTGAATACGTAATATTGTCTAACTCAACTTGGGTTTGGTTGTCAATCACACTGGCTGCCATACCCCATTAGAATAGATGGTGATGGGTTGTTTTGGTGCAATTTGAAGGTCAAACGACGTTAGGAGAGTTATGAAATAAACACGCCGTTAGTTATTGCTAAAATAGCCTCAGGTCTCTGATCTCGTGTGTGTTAGAGTCTAGTCATTGAAATTCCTAACTGTTCCATAAACTTTTCAAGTAATTTATTAATATACATGTTTCTTCAAATACTGGTTCTTGAAAATATGTGAGTCCTCTTACTAAAAACCAATATATTCTATAATACAGTTAATTAAATTTCAGCTTTCCTTGTTTTCTATAGTTCTAAGAAAATTGAGATATTCTAGACATATGTGTTCAACTTGTTTTCTTCATGCCTTCTAGCTTTCTCTTGTGGGGACTCACTTTTATGTAGGCTTTTCATTCAATACCTATTCACTGAAGCCCATTCAGTGCCAGGCGTTGTGCTCTATCTTTGGGGTATGGTGATAGAACAACCTGAGATAGTAAAAAAAACAGAGTTGAGAGATCCATAAAAACTCAAATCAAACTTGGGGAACTTATTTTTTTATGTTAACCAGATTATTGTCTATCTTAGAAACTATTTCATAATCTGACAAGGCGTAGCAGTATAATGACTATCCAGTAGGGTGGCTATGCACAGTCTGAATTGATCTATTTTATATTAGGTTTGGGGAGTTTTCTACTTTCAAGGTGATATTTTTTTCTGCTTTTGTCCACACAGACTGGAAGTACCTCAATGAAGTTGTAATTATTGCTGTTAACACACCCCTCCTTCAGTTATTTTAGGCCTTTTTTTTTTTTTTTGTTTCCCTCCAGTGCACACACTTCAGGGCATAGTAGTATCTTTTCCCTACTAGTACAAGCAAAAACATCTTTTGCCAAGAGTTTAGCTCTGATGTGCTTGGCACAGCAAAGCAACAGAGAAATGAATGGTCACTGCAATTATAAATGGGTTAACATTCCACCGTACTCCAGAAGAATAGATTTCAGGCCAAGCTGCAATGAGAGATTGGGGGGAGGAGGGCGGTATACAACTGATTCCATTCAAACATGGGAACAAACCCTTCTAAGAATGACTACAGAATGAAACACCTGCCACCCAATTCTTCACATAAAAGTTTGGCAGCAATACAGGGGGCAATTTGGAACAACTTTCATAGTCCGAGTTAAAGGAACTAAATAAGAGAACTACACAGATGATTCCCTGAGAATGGACTTTTATAACTCTGCTGTTTAAAATCAATAGAGCAGAAGTCAGAGTTTAAAACTCATCTTTTCCACTTTGCTTCTCCAAAATATGTTTTCATTTTGTGTCAAGATTTAGTTTGGCCACTTGAAAAATTACAAAATGCTAGCTTGGCCCTGACCCTTTAAAGCCCTGCTCTCCTCTTTTCTCAGCTATTGGCAACATACGCTCAAACTGTTGGCTCAGATTCTGCCCCATTCCTCAGACCATTATTTTCTCTTCCTCCCTCACTCTGTTCCTTCTCCCTCCCACCTCTTCTTCCCTCTCTCCCTCCTTTTCTTCCTCCCTTTTTTCCTCTACTTTGTTTTTATTGGTGAAGTACACTTTTCATAAAATAAAATGCAAAAATATCAGACCTACAATTCAATCAGCATTGATAAAGGCAATTATTTGTGTAATCCACATACCTATTAAGATAGAGAACACTCCTATCATCCTAAATAGCTCTGTTGTGCTCACTCCATATGTGTCCCAATTGCCCTGAAGCGACCAATGGCAACCAGTTTTCATTTCGTTCACCATAGATTAGCTTTACTGGTACTAGAAATTTAGATAAATGGAATCATATAATGCATACTCTTTGTATGTGACTTATGTTATTTTTGGAATTCATCCACGTTGCACGTATTAATCTGTTTTATCTTACTGCTGAATACATTTACAATATGCAAATATGCCACAACTTATCCTTTCTCCTATTGATGAATATTTGGGTGGTTTTTAGTTTTGTGATACTGTAAAGAAAGCTGCTGTGAACATTTCCTAAACACATTTCTCATTGATGCTATGGTAAATGGTCTTATTTATAATTTTTTTTTCAAATACTTGTTGCTTTTTTTGGGCAATAAATTATCTGTATCCTGGGATTTGATGTTTTACTTATTATATTTATTACATAGATTCCTGAGGATTTTCCATGTAAATAATTATGTTGTCTGCAAATGAAGGCAGTCCTACTTCTTTCATTCCCTGGTACAATACTGACTAAAAAAAATACTGAATAAAAATAAAAATTGCCTGTCTCAGGGGAAATGATTCAGTGTGTCTCTATTAAGTATTGATCATATTTGTACCTTTTCTATAGATGCCCATTATCAGATTTAGAAACTTTCTGTGTGTGTATTTGTAGTATGTTAAGAAGTTTTGTTTTTAATCACAAATTAGGGTTAAATCTGGTGAAATGTTAGGGAGGTATCCATTGAGATAATCATGACAATTTTCTTCTTTATGTAATCTCCATATTATGATTTGCAGTGATCAATCTTTAAGTGTTAAACTAACCTTGCATTCCTGGGATGAATGCCTCTTCTTTCTCATCATGTCTTAAAACTTTTCTATTTTATTGGGTTCAAGTTTTTGTGCATATCATTAGAAAAAAAATTAAAACATTGTAATTTTTCTCATTATTTTAGTTGAGGTAGACCATATGTCCTAAAAGTATGAAACAGGAAATTATCATTGCTGCTCTGCACGGGTGAGTAAAAGCTTGTTTACAAGGTTCATATCATGGTCTCATTACTCAATGTGACCTCTGTGGATGGTCATAATCCCCCATGTCCCAGAATTTGGAGCAACATGATAAGCCACCTTATCCTGCAGTCTCAGCCCCACATGACAAAGTCTAGGTATTAAATATTTAACCATATTCTGTTCTGATTTCTGCTCAACCAAAGTAAGACTCACTTCTTTATATAAATTACTGTTTCCCTCCTTTCTTCCATTGAGTAGTATATTATTCATCCGATTAACCTGGAGATTCTTTGTTATGTGGTAAGTGAACATGGTTTTTAACCCCTCAAGCACAATTTTTGGCTTCTAATTAACTTCCATATCCAATATTGTATTTTTTTTCTGTCTGAAGGGTTTTACTCACCATATAGCCTTCTCTCCCTCTCTCTCTCTCTCTCTCTCTCTCTCTCTCTCTCTCTCTCTCTTTCTCTCTCTCTGTCCCCCTCTCTCCCTCCCTCTCCTTTCTTCCCTCTCTCTCTCTCACTCTCTCTCTTTTGCACAAAGGTCAGGACCATGAGAGCCAAAACTTTGGTTAGATTTTGAATGCTATCTATCATTCTCTGAAACCTAAACAAGATTTTCATCTTTTTTTATATATGTTACCCCTAAAATTGAATATATCTTTCTCCCTTTGTGTATGTTTTAACAAAGTTTTTTAGAATATGCATCCATTCATTTGTCATTTTCCCCATCAGCCATATTATTTATCCCTGAATTCATCATTGAAAACATTCATTTATTGTCACTTTGAGTCTCTAAGATCAATGTTAGACTCAGTTTGTTCAAGTATTTCATCTAAAGTCTGGTGGTTACAGCACCCATACAAAAATCTGGAACTAGTTTATACATAAACATATTATTCTGTTACATGTGATAAGGGTATTCTTGTTATATTTTCAGATGTTATATTCTGCTATATGTGATAAAGGTATTCTTGTTATATTTTCAGATGTTAAATAGGTACTAAAGTTCCCACAAACTAAGTGACAAGCATCTTGCATTTTTTCATTTTTGTAAATGTTTATTTCCTTTGGAGAGAGAGACACAGGGGAGCGGCAGAGAGAGAGGGAGACACAGAATCCCAAGCAGGCTCCAGGCTCTGAGCTGTCAGCACAGAGCCTGACGCAGGGCTCAAACTCTTGAACTGCAAGATGATGACCTGAGCTGAAGTCAGATGCTTAACCAACTGAGCCACCCAGGTGCCCCTATTTGCTTTATGTTTTATTTGAAGTATAATTAACAAACAATGCTATATTAGTTTCAGGTTTACAACATTGATTTAATAATTCTATACATTACTCAGGGTAATAAGTATAGTCATCATCTATCACCAAGTAACATGCTTGCAATATTATTTATATTCCTTATGCTGTACTTTTCATCTCTATGGCTTACTTATTTTATAACTGGAAGTTTGTATACCTTAACCCCCTTTATCTATTCTGTGCATCCACCTACTGGCCTCCCCTTGGCAATCATCAGTTTGTTTTCTGTATTTTAGGGTCTGTCTTTGTTTTTTGTAGATTTCATTTATAAATGAAATCATGCATTATTGGTCTTTCTCTGACTTATTTCACTTAGCATTATACACTCTAGGTCTATCCATGTTGTCACAAATGGCAAGATCTCATTTTTTTTATGGTTGAGTCATATTACACTGTATATATGCCACATCTTTATCCATTCATCTATTGATGGACACTTGAGTTACTTCTATATCTTGGCTATTGTAAAAAACACTGTAATAAACACAGGAATGCACTTACATTTTTGAATAAGGGTTTTTGTTTTCTTTGGGTACATACCCACTAGTGGAATTACTGGATCATAGGGTATTTCTATTTTAAATTTTTTGAAAAACCTTCAGACTGTTTTCCACAGTGGCTACACCAATGTACATTCCCACCAGCAGTGGCAGAGGGTTCCTGTTTTACCATATCATCACCAACACTTGTTATTTCTTTTCCTTTTGATTCCAGTCATTTGGACCAGTGTAAGGTAATATCTCACTGTGATTTTGATTTGCATTTTTCTGATGATTAGTGATGTTGAGCATCTTTTCATGTGTCTGTTGGCCATCTCTAGGTCTTCTTTGGAAAAATATCTATTCAGGTCCTCCATTTTTTAATTCAATTACTTTTTTGGTGTATAGTTGTATACGTTTTAAATATTTTGGCTATTCACCCCTTATTGGATATGTCATTTGCAAATATATTCTCCCGTTCGGAGGGTTACCTTTTCATTATGTTGCCTTTTCATATCACCTTTGTTAGGCAAAAGCTTTTTATTTTGGTATAGTCCTAGTAGTTTATTTTTGCTTTTGTTTTCTTATGATGTATTAAAACATTTTTCTAGGTGCAATCTTCTAATACTTCATTATTGATTTTGTGCCTATATTCGTGAGGAGTATTGGTTTGTAGTTCCTTACAATGTATTTGTCTGATTTTAATATTAGGTATATAATAGCCAGGTAAAGTAAAATGGCAAGTGCTCTACTTGTTTCTTTTCTTTTTAATAAAAATGATTATTTTAAATATTTTAATATTTTAAAATAAAAATAAATACTAATATTACTTCTTCCTTAAAAGTTTGTTAAAATACTGCAGTGAAGTGATATAAACTTGGTATTTTCTACGTGGGATTTTTTTTTTAATTTTGTGAATTTAATTTATTTAATAGACTATTTTTATTTTCAATGTCATATATAGGTTTGGTTTCTAGGAATTTATACTTGATTTCTGAGTTGTCAGATTTATTGGCATAAAATTGTTTATAAAGTTCTTTATTATTATTATTATTATTATTTGTCTGTAGAGATTGGATTAATGGAGTAACAGCCTTTCATTCATGATCATAATTTGCTCATATATGCTCTGGTGCTCTCCCTCCCTGCATCCCAATTTAATCCATCTCTAATTTGATCAATCTAAGTAGGATCAAACGCATAGATAGGTTGAAGGAATTAGCCTTTGATTGTGCTGATTTGTTCTATAATTTGCTTATTTTTTATATCATTAAAATTTGTTTAGTATTTCCATCCCTTTAAATTTTTTTAAATGCTAATTTCTTCAAATGGATTTTTAGGGTATTAATTTTAGACTTTGGTTCTAAATATATTCTAATATATTTAAGGTGTAAGCTTCCCTTTAAGCAACATTATAGCTGCATGCTGCACATTTTGACATTTTGTGATTTCATTGAGCTCAAAATATTTTCTGAATTCCCTTGGGATTTCTTCTTGGACTCACAGAAAATTTAGAATTATGCCATTTAATTTTCAACTATTTCAGGAATTTTCTGACTGGCAATAAAACCAGTATCAATGGATTTAATATTGAAATAAAATGGAGGATATTCTCAGAAAATTAAGGAATAAACAACAAAGAGATTTTCTTTTTCATCTACTTTATCAAGTAGGAAAGAGTTTTGATATCACTACCCATAATTGTGAATTAATTTATTTCTCCTTTTTGCTCTCAAGTTTTGCTTCCTATTAGGTCCTTGTATATATGATTGTTGTGTCCTTTTGATGAATGAACACTTTTCTCATAATAAAATATTACCCTTTATCCCTAATTCTGCTCACAATATTTCCCAGGACACAATATTTCACATAGACTGATACATATATATATACATATCATTCTATAATTCTTTGAATTGGGGTATTTTCTTACTTTATGTATAATGTAATTGTTGATATGATTGTGTTAAATATATTATGATGTATTTTTAAATAGTTTCATCTTTTCTGCTTTTTATATTTCATTTAATCTTCATTATTGGCTTTTCAGCTACACCTCTTCAATTTTAGTTGTTTTTTCTAGGATTCCCAGTCTATCCCTTTACATAGAATACAGCGTTATACTTGATCCTTCTAATCATTCACACTATTCTTGTCATATGCTTCATTTCTGTAATTATTATAAACCCCATAAATACATTGTTATAATTTTTGCTTTAGATGGTCCCTATTTTTAGAAATGGGAATATTTTTTTACACCTACCCACATATTTACCATTTCCATGTTCCTTTGTATAGATATGAATTTCCAGCTCTTGTTTTCTCTCAGCGTGAAAACTTCCTTTAACAGTTCTTGCTATGCTGGCCTACTGGTGATGGATTCTCTTGAATATTGATGGCCTGGAAGAGTTTTAATTACATTTTTATTTTAAAAGGCTACAGACTTAATCTTATGACTCAATTCTGAGATCTGGCTCTTGCTGTTGGACCTTTGCCAAGCTCCTTTAAGGACACCGTCCCAGCTCAGTAGAGCTACACCATGACATATATAAGAACTCACACCTTTGTCTTCTGATTAAGTCCCAAGCTTATGTTTATTATTGTTATTTGATTATTTGTTGCCTCACTTGAGATGTGGACTATAAGTAGTTGTTCCTATTATATTTCATCACTTAGTATATAATCCTGCCTTGATCAGTAAAAGCTTTTTTTTTTAATGTTTATTCATTTTGGGGGGGGGTTGGAGAGACAGAGAGAGGGGGAGAGAACATGAGTGGGGGAGGGGCAGAGAGAGGAGGACAGAGGATCTGAAGTGGGCTCTGTGCTGACAGCAGCAAGCCCAATGCTGAGCTTGAACTCACAAACCATGAGATCATGCCCTGAGCCTAAAGTCAGACACGTATCTGAGTCACCCAGGTGCCCCAGATCAGTAAGAATTTTTGAGTTCTTAATATGTGTAAGACCCTGAACAAATTGCCCAAGGCACCATATTAGAAATAACATGGTAAAAACACACCAATGGACTAGAAAGTAGATTTGGGTGCTAGTCCCAAATTTTTCAATGATTCACTTTAGATTACTCCCTGAGCATTTTTGAGCCTTGGTTTACTCATTGTTTGTTCATCTGTAAAGTGGAGATAGTACACATTTCATGAGGTTGCTGTGGAACTCACTAATGACATAGGAAAATGCCAAACCCACTACCTGAACTCAATCAATCATTGCTGAATCTGAATGGTTCACATGAACATGATGTGAAAATGCTAAGAATTACTTACATAGAAAGTGTCAAGATGAATTATAACATACTGGATGGACTTCTATTGAGACACAAAAACTTCTGGGAATTTAAAGAATGGATTTAGGAAAAGTAAAAATGATTTGAAAGTGCTAGTTTTAAGTAAAACTCTGATAGAATGAGGATGTGAAATGATGGTGCCGGGAAAAAGTTAAATAAAATCTCATCCAATTCCATTAAATTGCTTTCAACTCTATTTGATGTTATTCTAAGTACTAAATTCTTTTTAAGTGTATATATTTGGGGGTGGGGTACAGAGAGAGAATCCCAAGCAGGCTGTCCACTTTCAGCACAGACACCTACATGGGGTTCAGTCCCAAAGCGTGTGAGATCATGACTTGAGCCCAAATCAAGAGTCAGATGCTCAACTGATTGAGCCACCCAGGTGTCCCAATAAGTACTAAATTCTAATAATTAGGATGAAAAATCCCCTCCAAAAAGGAACTTAGTTTAATGAGAAACCGGTAAAAGACGTTTAGTGAGATGGTAGCGTTCTTTTAAACGTTTGTTTATTTTGAGAGAGAGAGAGAGAGAGAGAGAGAGAGAGAGATTGCGTGTGAACAAGGGAGGGGCAGAGAGAGAAGGAGAAAGAGAGGATCCCAAGCAGGCTCCATGACGTCAGCACAGAGCCTGACACAGGACTGGATCTCACAAACTGTGAGATCAGGACCTGAGCCAAAATCCAGAGTTGGACACTTCACCAACTGAGCCACCCAGGTGCCCTGTGAGACAGTAGCGTTTTGCCTAGATGTGCAGACTCTTGCACTAAACTACCTGATGTAGCATCCTTACTTGACAGTGTCACTACAAATACTTGTCAAGGTAATGCTATGCACTGGCAAAGACAAAATCTCACTGTCTTAACATAATGGAACTTTAGTTGCTGCTTTTATAAAATCCAAGCAATGGCATGTGTTGGATGGGGTAGGAAAGCTCTGCTTCACACTGTCATTCAGGGACCAAGGATGAAAGATGAGTGCCTAGGGCACTGACATCAGGCTAATAGGTGGGGAAGAGAGAAGAAGGAGAATCATACCAGATGTTTGTTGGGGTCGGGCCTGGCAGTGGAGAACAGCATACTTACACTCGGTTGACAAGAACTACACAGGGACAGGTGCCCCAAATATGTGCCTAGGCAGAAAGGGAAGTAGACTCACTAAACACCTAGACAGTCTCTGCTATACTGTCTCAGTTTTCACATGTGTAAAATCAAAGTAATAGTAATATCCATCATTTCATTGGGATTTCTTAAAGTGTTACAGGAGTTCAGTGAAATGATACACATAAAGTGCTTAATCCAGTGGCTGATGCGTGACATGCTAGTTACGTGTTAAATGTTAGTGTAAGTGCTATGATGGGTAAATGGTGGATTCAACAAACATATGAAGGAAGGTACAATCAGCTGAAACTGAGATATTAGGTAAAGCTGTACAGGAGTTGATGGGACTGTTATTGTCAGTGGTGCTGACATCAACAGATGAACTTTGTAAAACTTTGTGATGCAATTATGTATCTTCAGGCTTGGCTGCTTCTCACCAACCATCTGTTCTCCTGTAGGAGCTTCCTCTTGAATTTGGGCTCCATTTTCATCCCAGAATGAGGGGAAGAATTGCAAACACAAAGAAGAACCTTTCAGGTAGGACACAAACTTTACTGTGTGCAGCTATCTACACTTCCTTAAGATCATTTTTGTTGAGTTTCTACTTCTTGGTGTTCCAGGTTAAAGTGATTCAGAGTTCTATTCTTGCTCAGATTCTCAACCTCTTGGAGTACTATGGGAACAAAGATGAGATGTACCTCTGAGGGAGGGCCCTCTATTCAGTGATATTATTAGCATATAATCTCTTACATCCTCTTTAAACCATCTCTTACCTCCCCTGATACTAGAGACAGGCAGAAGCTGCCTTCACAGAGAGCCTTTGAGTATAAGAAATAAGAATCAAAATCTTTCTTTATTACAGTCATCATTGACTAGTTTCCCTTTGTTGTATGCTTCGTCTCTGTGACTTATTTAGTTTATAACTGGAAGTTTGTACCTCTTAGTCCCCTTCACCTACTTAGCCCATCCCCTCAACCCCCTCCCCTCTGGCAACCAAAAATCAAAAATTCTCTGTAATTATGAAGTCTGTTCTTATTTTATGTTATTTGTTTTGTTTTTTGGATTCCACATGTAAATCAAACCATGTGGTATTTATCTTTATCTGACTTCTTTCAGTTAGCATAATACCCTTTAGGTTCATTTGTGTTATCTTAAATGGCGAGATCTCCTTTTTTTTACGGCTGAGTAATACTCTATTGTGTACACACACACACAGACAATATATATCACATCTTTATCCTTTCCCCTATTTTATTTTTAATAAAAAAATTTAAGCCCTTATAATTGAAGTATAGTTGACATACAATGTTATATTAGTTTGAGGTATAAAATCTAGGAATTAGACAGTTCTATACATTATTCAAGGGATAAGTATAGTCACCATCTATCACCATACAGATTATTGACTAAATATTGTTGGCTATATTTTCTTTGCTGTACTTTTCATCTCCATGACTTACTTATTTTATAACTAGAAGTTAGTACCTCTTAATCCCTCCCCCATTTAATGCATACTGCACCCCTTCTGGAAATCACAGCTTGTTTTCAGTATTTAAGAGTCTGTTTGTTTGTTTTGTTCTTTATATTCCACATATAAATAAAATGATATTTGTCTTTGATTTTCATGTTGTCCATTCATGTTGTCAGTAATGCCAAGACTTCATTTTTTATAGCTGAGAAATCTCTATCTATATCACACCTCTTTATCCATTCATCCATCAGTTGACACTTGGTTGCTTTCCCTATCTTGGTTATTGTAAATAATGCCATAATAAACATAGCGGTGCCTATTATCTTTTACAAATTAGTGTTTTCATTTTTTTTTGGGGGGGGGGAATAAATACCCAGTTGTAGAATTTCTGGATTGTATGGTATTTCTATTTCTAATCTTTTGAGGAACCTCCTTACTGTTTTTCACAGTGGTTGTACCAATTTACATTCTAACACTGTACAAAGGTTCCTTTTTCTCCACGTTTTCACCAACACTTCTTGTTTGTGTTTTTGATTCTAGCCATTCTGACAGGTATAAGATGACATCTCATTGTGGTTTTGATGTGCATTTTCTTGATGATTGATGTTGAGCATCTTTTTATGTGTCTGCTGGCCATCTGTATGTCTTCTTTGGAAAAATGTCTATTCAGACCTTCTACCCATTTTTTAATTGGAATGTTTTTATTTATTTTGGTGTAGAGTTGTGTAAGTTCTTTACATACTTTGGATATTAACCCCTTATGAGATATATCATTTGCAAACAACTTCTCCCAGTTGGCTGCCTTTTTTGTTTTTTTTGTTGATGGTTTCCTTTGTTGTGCAAAACCTGTGTGTGTGTGTGTGTGTGTGTGTGTAGTCCCAATAGTTTAATTTTGCTTGTTTGCTTCAAAAGATATATTCATAAATATGTCCCTAAGGCTGACATCTAAGAAATTTCTGCTTATGTTTTCTTGTAGAAGTGTAATGGTTCAGGTCTCATATTTAGCTAATGTATTTTGAGTTGATTTTTGTGTGTGGTGTAGGAAAGTTGTCCCATTTCATTCTTTTGCATGCAGCCATCCAGTTTTCCCAGCACCATTTTCCCATTGTATATTCTCCCTTTGTTGTAGATTAGTGTCCATATGGTTGTGGGTTTATTTCTGTGCTCTGTATCCTGTTCCGTTGAACTGTGTTGATTTTTGTGCTAACATTCAGTTTTGATTACTATAGTTTTGTAGTATATCTTGAAATGTGGAATTATGGTAACTTCAGCTTCATTCTTGTTTCTCAAGATTGTATTGGCTAGTTGGGGTCCTTGTGGTTTCATACAAATTTTATTGTTCTAGATCTATGCAAAATGCTATTGGTATTTTGATAAGGATTGCACCGAATCTGTAGATTGCTTTGGGCAGTATGGACATTTTAACAATGTTAATTCTTTTAGTCTGAGCATATTCTGAGCATAGTATATCTTTTCATTTTGTGTAATTTTCAATTTCTTTCATCAATTTCTTATAGTTTTCAGAATATAGGTCTCTCACTCATTTGGTTAAATTTATTCCTAGGTAGTTTATTCCTTTGGGGATAGTTGTAAATGGGGTTGCTTTCTTAATTTATCTTTCTGCTACTTTGTTACGATCATAGAGAAATGCAATGGATTTCTGTATGTTAATTTTGTATCCCGCAACTTTATGGAGTTCGTTTAATCTTATAATTTTTTGGTGGAGTCTTTAGGTTTTTCTATCTATAGAATTATGTCATCTGCTAATAGTGGCAATTTAACTTCTTCTTTACCAATTTGGGTGCCTTTTATTTATATTTCTTATCTAATTACTATGGCTAGGACTTCCAGTACAATGATAGATAAAAATGGTGAGAGAGACATCCTTGTCTTGTTAATGATCTTACAAGAAAAGCTTTCAGTTTTTCACCATTGAGGATGATGTTAAGGGTGGGTTTGTCCTATATGGCCTTTATTATGTTGCGATATATTCCCTCTAAGTACACTTTGTTGAGTGTTTTTATCATAAAAAAATGTTGAATTTTGTCAAAGGCTTTTTCTGGGTATTAAAATGATCATATGGTTTTTATCCTTCCTGTTATTAACGTAATGTACCACATTTGGAGCATTGAACCAATGTCGCATCCCTGGATTAAATCCCACATCCTCACAGTGAATGATCCTTGTATTTTTTATTAGATTTGCTAGTATTTTCTTGAGGATTTTTGCATCTACATTTATTGGGGATATTTTCCTATATATATATTTTCTTGTAAAGTCTTTGATTTGGTATCAAAATAATGCTGTCCTCATAGAATGAATTTGGAGTTATTCTAATTTTTGGAATACTTTGAGAAGAATAGGTATAATTCTTCTTTAAATATTTTGTAAAATTCACCTATAAAGCCATCTAATCCTGAACTTTTGTTTGTTGGGTGGTGTTTTATTATTTTTTCAGTTTTGTTACTAACAATTTCATCTGTTCAGATTTTTACTTTTGTCCTGGTTCAGTTTGGAGAATGTGTTTCTAGGAATTTATCCATTTTTTTTCTAAGCTGTCCAATGTGTTGACATATAATTTTTCATAGTATTCTTTTATAATTTTTATTATTTCTAGTCCTTCATTTCTAATTTTGAGTCCTCTTTTTCTCTCCATGAGTCTAGTTAAATGTTTATCAAACTTGCTTATCTTTTCAAATACAAGATTTTGGTTGTCTTGGTATTTTTCTATATTTTTTCTAGTCTCTATTTTCTTTATTTCTAATCTACTCTTTCATATTTCCTTCCTTCTACCTTTGGAATTTTAACTTCTTTAGTTCTTTAGGTGTAAGAATAGTACTTTATTTGAAAATTTTCTTGTTTCATGACGTAGGCCTGTATCACTATAAACTGACCTCTTAGAACTGTTTTTTCTGGGTCTCAAAGATTTTGGACTATTTTTTCATTTTCTTTTGTCTTCAGATTTTTTTTTTTTGATTTCTTCATTGACCCATTGGTTAGAAACATGTTATTTAGACTCCATGCATTTGTTTTTTGTTTTCTATCTTTGTCCCTATAACTGATTTCTAGTTTCATACCCTTGTGGTTGGAAAAAATGGTTGATAGGATTTCAGTCTTCTTAAATTTATTAAGACTTGTTTTGTGGCCTAACATGTGATCTATCCTGAATAATGTTCCTCATGCCCTTGAAAATAATGTATATTCCGCTGCTCTTGGTTGGAATGTTCTGTATATGTTGGTCAGGTCCATCTGACCTAAGGTGTCATTAAGAGCAATGGTTCTTTGTTGATTTTGTTTGGATGATCTATCCTTTGATGTAATTGGAGTGTTAAAGTCCCTTACTATTTGTCAATTTCTCACTTTGTTAGTATTTGCTTTATTTATGTATCTATTCCTCTGTTGGGTGCAATAATACTTAAAATTGTTATATTCTCTTATTGATCTGTTTATCATTATGTAATGCATTTCTTTGTCTCTTGATTATAGTCTTTGTTTTAAAATCTATTTTATCTGATGAAAGTATTGCTACTGTGACCTTCTTTGAGCTTCCATTTACATGAAATATCTTTTTCTCAGTGTATGTGTCCACAGGTATGAAGTGAGTCTTTCATAGGCAGCATATGGATGAGTCTTATTTTTTAATCCATTCAGTCACCCTATGTCTTTTGATTGGAACATTCAGACCACTTGTATTTAAAGTAATTATTGATGCATACTTATTGCAATTCTGTCAATTGTTTACTGTTTTTTTTTGTCGGTCTTCTCTGTTCCTTTCTTCTTCTCTTGCTCTCTTGAGTTTTGATGACTTTTTCTAATGGTATGCTTAGCATTCTTTTTCTTTTGTTTTGTTTCTATTATAGGCTTTTTATTTGTGGCTACTGTGGCTACTGTTGGGTTTGTGTATAATATCCCATGTGTATAGCAGTTTATATTAAGTTGATCTTTAAGTTCAAATGCATTCTAAAAGCGCTAAGTTTTAAACTTGCATTCCACATTTTATGTTTATGAGGTTATATTTTACATCTTTTTGTGTATCCCTTGACTAATTTTTATGGATATAATTGATTTTACTGCTTTTGTGTTTTAACCTCTATTCTGGCTTTATAAGTGATTAACATAATACCCTTACTTTTTTCTTGAACTTGATCTAGATTTTTTACCATTGTGATCAGAAAAGATTCTTGATATGATTTCAATCTTCTTAAATTTATTGAGACTTCTTTTGTGCAAAACATATGAGCTATCCTGGAGAATGTTCCATATGCATGTGACAAGAATGTGTATTATGCTGTTTTTGGATGGAATGTCTCTGTGTGTATCTGTTATGTCCATCTGATCTAATGTGTTCAAATCCAGTTTCCTTATTGATATCCTGTTTGGATAATCTATCCATTGACATAAGTAGGATGTTAAAATCCCCTACTATTATTATATTACTGTCAATTTCTCCTCTTATGTTTGTTAATATTTGTTTTATATATTTTGGTTCCTATATGTAGGGTGCAAAACAAATTACAATTGTTATGTCTTATTTGGATTTATTCTAATAATTTTGGTGGAGTCTTTAGAGGTTTCTATGTATAGTATCATGTCATCTACAAATAATGAAAATTTAATTTCTTCCTTCTAATGTGGAAATCTTTGATTTCTCTTTTTCATTATATCATGGACTACTTTGTCTCTTATTCCAGTCTTTTTTTAAAGTCTGTTTTTACTGAGATAAATAGTGCTACTTTGCTGCCTCATCTTATTCTTCCTTTTATTCTTTTTTTTTTCTTACATTGATATGGACTATCTTATCTGTTTATTTTCACTCTTTATGTGTCTGTAACTCTGAAGTGACTCTCCAATAGGCAGCATATATATGGGTCCTGTTGTTTTCTTTTTTAATCCATTTAGTCACCCTATTTTTTTGTGTTTGTTCTGTTTTTTTTTTTTTATTGGAGCATAGAGACCATTTACATTTAAAGTAATTATTCATAGGTATGTACTTATTACCATTTTAATTGTTTTCTGGTTGTTTTTATAGTTCTTTTGTTCATTTGTTTGTTTTTGTTTTGCTCTCTTTCTTTGATGTTCTTTAAAAAAAACTTTTTTTTTTAATGTTTTTATTTTATTTTTGAGAGAGAGAGTATGAGTGCGGGAGGGGCAGAAAGAGAGGAAGACAGAATCCTAAAGTAGGCTCCAGGCTCTGAGCTGTCAGCAAAGAGCCCAATGTGGGCCTCAAACTCACAAATGGTGAAATCATGACCTGAGCCGAAGTCAGACACTTAACCAAATGAGCCACTCGGATGACTTTCTTGTTGCCCTTGATGACTTTCTTTAGTGTTATGCTTGGAGTCCTTTCCCTTTAGATTTTGTGTATCTATTACAGGTTTTTGGTTTGTTGTTACCATGAGGTTCATAGACAGCCTAAATATGTAACAGTTGATATAAGGTGATGGTTTCTTAAGTTCAAACACATTCTAAAAATAGTACATTTTTATTCTCCACTTACATGTTTTATTTATATTTTTTCATATTGTACATCTTTTTAAAAAATTTTGTGAGTACCTAAGCTAGTTTTTTTTAGGTATATTTAATTTTATTTTTTTGTTTTAACCTTTACGCTAACTTTGTAAGTGGTTGATGTACGAATGTTATTGTATGTTTGCTTTTACTTGTGAATTTTTTTACCTTTCATATTTTTTTTTATTTTTTCACTTGAAGTCATTTTAATATTTTTTATAAGGGCAGTTTAGTGGTGGTAAAATCATTTAACTTTTGTTTTTCTGGAAAACTCTATCTTCAGTTCTGAATGATTACTTGACTGGGTACAGTATTCTTAGTTGTAGGCTTTTCCTTTCAGTAGTCTATTATACTATGCCACTCCCTCCCTTATGGACTATAACACTTGTGCTAAAAAATTAACTGACAGCCTTATGGGCTTTTTCTTGTACATAACTAGTTCTTTTCTTTTACTGCTTTTAAGTTTCTTTTTCTCTTTAATTGTTAACATTTTGATTATTATGAGTCTTGGTGTGAACCTCTTAAGGTTTTATTGTTCTAGGCTTTCTGTGAATCCTGGCCTATTGCCTTCCCTAGGTCAGGGGAATTTTCAACCATTATTTTTTCAAACAATTTTCTGCTCTTTTCTCTTTCTGTACTTCAGGAGCCCCTATAATGCACTTGGTGTTGTCTGAGAGTTCTCTTAACCTATCCTCATTAAAAAAAAATGTTGTGTTTTTGTTTTGTTTTGTTTTTTCTTTTTGCTATTCAGCTTGGGTGCTTTTCAGTACACTGTCTTCTAGATCACTTATCTGTTGTGCATTTTCTAATCTGCTATTGATTCTCTCTAGTGTATATTATGTTTCATTTGTTGTATTCTTCAACTCTGTTTCACTTTTATATTTTTTCTCTTTGTTGTTCTTAGTGAGTTTATCCACTCTTCTCCAGACTGGTGAGCATCTTATTACAATTACTTTGAACATTTTTGTTAGATAAATTGCTTGTCTCTGTTTAATGTTCTTTTTTTTTTCTTTTGGAATTTTATCATTTTCTTTCATTTTGAGCATATTCCTCTGCCTCATTGTTTGACCTTCTTTGTTTCTGTGAAGGAAGTGGAACAGCAACTTCTTCTAGTCTTGATGGAACAGCCTTATGCAGGCATGTCTCCTGTGTGGACTGCATGTGCCTGGTGGCTTTGGCTAGCTGTCTGGGGCTGTAGCAGTTGTGTGCTGGCAGTTCAAGAGCACTGTGCATGAGGGCTGCCTTAGTAGATTGGCTGGAGCTAAAGCAGACATGGGTCAGGTAGTCCTGGGGAGTTCCATGCAGAGTGTAGCTTGGTAGAACAGCTGAAACTGAAGCAGGCACTTGCTGGGGGTTCTCAGGCATTCTGCACAGGTGGATACCTTGACAGGAAAGCTGGAGCTAAATGGGCACAAACCAGGGTGGTGGTCTCTAGGGTGCTCTGCACAGGTGGCACATTGGGAAAATAGCTGGAGTAGATGTGGGTGTGGGAAATATAAGAGATAGAAACTAAATGGAAGGATTTAAATTATAAAGCATATATAAACACCACAAAATAAACCAAATGAAATTTGTATTTGGAGGAAGGAGATTCCATGCTTGGTTTAAAATAAGGAAAAAGGGATTAAAACATTTTTTCATGGAGAAAGGGAGCCTTAGTTAAATTTTGCTTGGCTTTTGGTGTCTGGAAGGTAAGACATTCTTGGTCATTATGAGTAGGCACAAGACTATGGGAAAGCACAAGTCTTTTTAAAATAAAGGGACAGAGGCTAGGGCTGAGAAGTTAGGGACATGAGTTTAACGGACAGATCTCCATTTAAATTGTACCTCTGCATTAGTCACCTGTGACCTTGATAACTTATTTTACCACTCTCAGCCTCAGTTTCTTCAACTTTCATTGGTGGTTATAACCTTTATCTTGTAGATTATTTAAAAATTCAGTAGCTAGTTAATATAAAGGATGTAGAATATACTTGGTAAGTAATAACTATTTTTGTTGTTAGTTGTGAATTGTTGTTAATAGTTGGGCAAGGACACATGTTAATAAGAAGATAGGGAAAAAGGGTTTAAGTTTTATTAGTCTCTGAATGCTAACATGGCTTTTGCCCAAGAATGTAGACACTGCTTGTCTCCCACGGCACTGTGGTTCAGAGCTCTGGTGGGGAGCTATTATTTTTCTGAACATGAAGCTAAACCATACTTTGCCCATCACTGTTCCCTCATTACCTTCTCTAATAGGACATATAAGAGGCTTGTTAGGTGGCCTAGCTCACCTTCCAGATAAGCTACCAGTAGTATTTATTCACTCAAGTATGTCTTAACTGACCAGCTGATGCCTGCAATCAGATCCAAGCATGTTTTAGAACTTTAAAAATGTTCTCTCTTGTGAGTGTAAAAGACCAGATCTTTGGCTTATATACTAGGGTACCGGTTTCTGGACTATCTTTTATGGTTAACACACAATCTTTGCTGGCACAAAACTTGGTTTAGATCATAGTCCTCCTACTTGCGGACACTGGTACTTGCGAATCCATACAATTAAAATATCTATCCTATAGACCTTCTGAGAGGATTAAATGATATTGTAGCTATAATTTTAATAGATTAAGTGACATATATACAGCATTTTGCTCAATGCCTGACCAACAATGAAATGTTCAAGGAATGGTGGTTTTCATGATAATTGGTAGCTGAGAAGCAGTGGAATCTATACACTCTATGGAATAAAATGATATGGCTTCAAGTTTCTCCTACGACACCGACCACACTTCACATTTTTTTAATCTACAATATGGCAATAAAGATATTACTTAATGAATTGTTGAATGTATGGTGAAATTAAGAATTTTTTGAGTCTCTGCTTTGGGTCAAACTCTTGTCTCTATCTTGTTTCACTTCAACAATACTAACACGTGAATCCTATTATCTACTATAAGAAAGTAAGTAGAAAGTGGGAGAACCAAATTTTAATCCACAGGATAATGTGTGAAAAAAATAAGTTATATAAAATTTTTCACACTGCCTGACAGTGGTAGGCACTCTAAACCATGCTAGTTATTCTGTTGATTAGAGATGACAGGGAAGTGAAGGAAAGTTGAGGGTTTTGCCCTTCTTTGGTGGCAAGTATAAAGGCCCTTCACTTTTCTGCCATCTGACAATATGTGACTCATACCCAAGGCCTGGATTCTGGATGTGGCTTCCTGAAAAGTCATGGATCACAGCCTCTGACCAGCTTTGTTCTTCTAGCCTCATTTTCTCTTAGGATCTAGAGGTATTTGCTTGTGCCCTTGGCCAGAGTCCCTACTCTAATTTTTAGTTCTTGATCTGCTTCTGGCCATGTCCACCCCTTTTCCTGAGAGGTGGTTGGATGCTCCTTTTCACTGCCACCTGTGGCCAGACACCAGGCTCTCTGCTGCCTGCAAATACTCATTGACAGCTTCTCTTCTCCACCTTGGCTCTCCTACAGAATCAGGGATGGTTGGATCTGGCATGAAGTCCTGGTTCTACCCTTCAGTAACAATGTGTCCTTGTCTCTGTCCCTTAACCTCACTGAGCCCTGAAGTACCATAGTTCTTCATTAATAAATATAATGTTTACTTTATTCAAAGTCACCCCCAGACAAAATTGAAAGGGAAGTCTACCTCAGCCATTCTCCTTTCCCATCTCAATGAAGGCCTGGTTTGATCATTCTCATTACTGCTATGCTGGGCTACTCATGGCCTTCCACCTTTGCTGTCTCAGACCTGGCTTACCTAATGATGAAAACCCCAGGCTTCTACTGCACTTTTCTCTGCTCAGTTTTCCCTTCCACATTTATATGTGCTGCTAGTGTTTCATCACCTCCAAGACTTGCTGTCTTTGAAAAGTTTCATTTCTCTCAGTAACAAAAAGTTTAGGAGTAAGCTATTAGAGGCATGTGACAATGGTGGCCTGAGTCACCAAGGACCTAAGCTCCTCCAGCTTGCTGCTCTTCCATCCTCAGCATGTGCTGTTTTTCTTACAATCACAACATGGGAAGACATAGGGAAGGATGTGAACAAAAGACATGTATCATCTGAGTTTGTCCCTTTTTACCAGAAAAATAATAGCTTTCCTAAAAAGGTGTCCTCCACTGGTGGTCTAATGTTTTTGTGTATATCTCATTGTCTAGGGTCATATCACGTGACATTTTCCACCTTCAAAGTAGTTGAGAGGAGTCATTTACTCCCCCTAAAATTGAGGTTACATTCATAAAGAAGAGGAAAACCACTAGAAGATAGGAAGCTTGAAATACTTGCCACACCTTATTACACCAATTTTATTTCCTAAGTATTTCTTTGCTTCATTACTTCCCCTCCTCTCTTGTTCTCCCTGCTTAGCTGGATGGTTACAATTGCCTACTAAGTAGTCACTCTGTCTTACCTTAACCCTTTTTAAATTTTGTTTTTTACCCATAGTAATTTTCTAAAATGGAGGGCTAACCTGTCAGGCACCTGTGTAATCTCTCCAGTAGCTCCTTATCACAAGATCAACGTTACAATCTTGAGGATGTCCTCTAAAGCCTCCCATGTTCTGGCTGCACCTACTTTTCCATTCTCACTTCCTATGCATCCTACTGTCTGTCCTAGACTTCTCATTCATTTACACGTAAATACTGAGAGTTGTTGCCTCATGATGCCCTTTCACATGGTGGCCTTTCTGTGCCAAAGTAAAGGTAATGTCCTCTCCCACTTCTTATTTCTCATCCTTCAAGGGGCATCACCCTTCCCTGAGATATTTCTATTAACATCAGACTAAGTGAGGAGCATACCTCATGTGCAGGAAATGTTCCATAATTTGTATGGCTTAATGAAAAATGAAAATGTGGGGCCCCTTTGTTCAAAAGTTATTAAGAATTTCAGGATGGTAACATAACATTAACCCAAACAAGGTCCCTCCTAAGCAGAGGGCCTTGGGTGACTACACACATCATATACCCTTGAAGCTAGCCCTGGTCCTGTGACCCACTGACCTCATTACTTCCTAGGTTGTAACTGTTGGTTTTCTTGTCTCCCTCCCTAGACTGGGAACCTCTTGAGGACAGTGACTGGGTGGATTATAGTCATCCTTGTATTGCAGACAATGGCACCTGCACACTGGATTTTGTTTTACTCCCCTCTTAACAAATAAGCAACAGAATATTTTCAAAGGATTTTCAAAGGCTTTTCTCCTACTACCTTCTGACTTACGGTGGATCTGATTAAAGATCGAGAATTACAATCCGCTCCTTGCATGGAGGCTACCAACTGCGGGACATGTTTCAGTAATTTTACATTTGTTGGTCTCCCCAAACTCAAGTTCAGTGTATGTGAGCACTTTGCATGTTCTTTAGGCCTAGTTTTGAGGCCAATAGTGTAGCTATTGAGCAAGCACTTCTGAGAAATGAGAACAGATTGTGAAAAACAGTGCAAATTGCAGGAATTAAATCCACTGGTAACAGCAGGACTGTAACAAGTGAGAAAGGAGGAAAATTGCAGGAATGTGAGTCCTGCCAAGATGTGTATGCAGGCTCCTATAGCTGCAGGCTGGGCACTTGTTTGGTGTGTGTGTGTGTGTGTGTGTGTGTGTGAGAGAGAGAGAGAGAGAGACTTTATAGAAGGCGCACTGACCCAACATGTGGAGTCCTCTGTTGGTGTCCTGGTTCCATTGCTCACCAGCTAGCATATCCTGGGAAAATTGTTCAACTTTCTCAGTTTCCTAGATTACTCGTGTATAAAATCAAGAATAATACTATAAGTGAGGGGTGCCTGGGTGGCTCAGTCGGTTGAGTGTTCGACTTCAGCTCAGGTCATGATCTCGCAGTTCATGAGTTTAAGCCCCGCATCCAGCTCTGTGCTGATGGTTCAGAGCCTGGAGTCTGCTTCTGATTCTGTGTCTCCCTTTCTCTCTGCCCCTCCTCCACTCATGCTCTCTCTCTGTCTCAGAAATAAATAAACATTAAAAAAATTTAAAAAGAATAATACTATAAGTAAATGGTTATACTAATCCAGCAAGATAAGCTGAATAGTATCCAGAATATAGGAAGTACATAATAAGTGTTCTATATTCTATATATTTCAGTTATACACTTTAGCTACAAGTTGCCTGAAATCGAATAACATTATTCCATTAATTTTGCAACTCCTGTCTGCTGGGAATTCTAACTATGCATCTCATTCAACATGGCTCATGACTGTTCCTGTCCTGATCTGCATTCCTCATGCTCAAACAAGGGAGGAGGCTCAATAAGAGTGTACAGAAGTTTAGAGACAGCTTTGATTTTACTACGTAAAAACTGTGCATTGGGGCAAGCAGTTAAAGTTCACTGACACTCTCATATGTTTTCTTGTATGTTCTAACAAGAATCATTTTAGAGTGATGGTGAAATTTTTATGAAAGAATACTCATAAGCCCAAATACATTGGAAGAAATTGCCAGTAGTAAGCACTTAATGATAGCTAGTTTTATTCTGTCACTCTAGCACCATTTGGTCCTGTACTTGAGTGGCTGCTGAGAGGAGAGAATTCTAGTCCCCACTGGCTCACCTATATCTGTGTGACACTGGGCAAGTTTTCTAGATCTGTAAGTTGTAGATCAAACTAGACTACGTATAACAGACTGATATTCCCCACATCAGTCCAAATACACTAGCTAACATTTCATTATTAAAATAGCCACAGTATTTAGGTACTTTATGATTTCTGTTTCACAGATGAGAAAAGTAGCCTTAAGGAGATAAAACGAGATCCACAGAATGAGAAAATGATGGAGCTGGTTTTCCACCCAAGCCATCTGCCTCCACAGCCCTTGTGCTCCAATTATATGTATATTGATACTCATGGAGTCCTTTGAGGAAAGGATCACTGGATTTGCAACACTTCATTTCTCTTTCTCAGTTTTTGAATACCTGTCTATAAGCCAGGGCTTCTGAACCTCCAAATGGTTTCTTGGACCCTGAGCAAACATACTCATCACTCTTCTTCCCACAAAAATAAAAAGGATAGTAGGCATAGCTGCAGAAGAGCAGATTGATTCTCATGCCCAGGAAAGAAATATACCTCTGTTCTCTTTCTAAAACTAGTTATAGTTTGGCTGTGTAGCACTCTGTCACTGCCAGGAGCCTTTGCCCACCATGGCACTGAAGCCGAAGGCACAACTATCTGGGTTCTCACATCTAAAAGGGGGCTCTGGAGAGCTGATTACTGATCACCACAAAGGAAGTTGGGAAGGGCATCTGTGGAGTTTGCCTGCCCAGCATCTCTGTCCTCCTTCTCTGGCCAAAGTGCCCTGACTGACTTTTAGAGAAACACTTCCTTCTGCTCTTCTCACTCCATGTGATTCAATTAATTCTGACCCCATATGCTGGCTCTGGGTAGTAGAACATGACCTGAGTCAGGCCTATCAGCGTCAGCTGGTCCTGAGATTTTTTCTGAAACTATTGAAGAATAAGGGTCTCTTTTAAGAGATGAACTTTTCTCTTTCCTGTGGGGTCCTTAGCTGTTAGAATATGTACCTGGGATTACTGATGGCCATTTTGCCTTCCCAGTGTCCAAGAATGAAGAAAACTCAGAGCAAAGAAGATTCCAGGGATAAAAAAAGGAACATATTCCTGATGATGATTGGGCACATGGACCCAACTGTGCCTGATGCCAGCACTTCTGTGAGCTAACCCATCCACCCTCTGGTTTTTGTTTAAGCCACTTTGTATGGTGTTTCAGTTATAAATAACTGGGAAAAAAAAGCTAATACATAAATAAAGGAGTAGGTACAAAGCTTTAGATGAGCCAGGAAGAACACCTAAATCTTTCTTTTTTATCTGGATATTCTAACTGTATATGTGGCACTGTTGAATTCAGCTATTATTGTCCCCCAATTGTGGTAGAGCCTGTGAAGGTGGCATCTTACATGGCAAGCGGGACTTTGCAGATGTGACTAAGTCAAGGATCTTAAGATGGAAGGTTAGCCTGGATTATGGTGCTGGATCAATATAATCATAAGGGTCCTCATAAGAGGGATGCAGGGCAGTTGGAGTCCAAGAAGGAGATGGGACTGAATCAGAAGTTGAGAGTGAGGAGATTGTTGACCTTGAATGCGGGGGAAGGGGTAGAAGCAGACATTGGAAGCCAAAAGGGGCAAATAAATTGTCTCCCCTAGAGCATCCAGAAAAGAATGCTGCCCTGTTGACACCCTGATTTTATCCTAGGGAAACCCATTTTGGACTTGAAATTTTGTGTTTTTTAAACTGCCAAGTTTGTGGTAGTAGGTGACTGCAACATTAGGAATCTGATATACAGCTCATATACCTGATGTGTATCTTTCAAATAATATGAGTAATGACTGTCAATTAAGACAGATTAAATATGTACCTAGAAATGCTTAGATTTTGGGGAGCATGGTTTATCTTTTATCCCCATAATAAGTCTGAGGAAGAGAAGGATAAGCCACTGACAGCATCTGCTACAACTCAGTATGTCTGTGACAAGCTGACAGGCTCACATGACTATATGGTCATTGCGTTGCTTTGGGCTGCAAGTACTAGGGAAAAAATGAAATTGACTCAGTAAGGGCATTTATTTTATGTAATAAGAATTTGTAACATGGAGAGTTTCAAGGATTTATTAAACTAATAGCTGAATGATTGCAAAGACTCGTACTGGCTTTTGTTCTCAGCTGTCTCTTGATGTCCTGCCCACAGCAAGTTCAAGCACAAGTGCTTCCCTCAGCAGCTAGAGGCAGAAATAGGAAGACGCTTCTCTTTGTCCATGTGTTTTGAGGGTATATAAGCTTTCCTCTAAACTTTTCTACCCGAACTACCCTCCCCCACCTTGTTCTTGCAAAATTTCACTCTACATTGTTTTTTCTAGGAAATGCAACTTCTTACATTGAACTAAAAGTATATTTTGGTTTTCCAAAACTTTGTCAAGATTTCATCATTATTTTTGAAAGACACTGTCATTGATGGAAACACATGGCTGATGGGATTTGAGTTGCCAATAGAACATACTTGTATTTGGTTGTATTCATAACTATTGCATTCACTATGAATCTATGCATAGATATAAGTAAACGACAACTTTTTTATGTATCCAAATGTGCTTGAGAAGTAATTGTATATTGAAATACATAATATAAATAACTTCTTTATATTCTATTATTTCTTTCATGTATAGCCAATACTATTCATATATATGAATATGTTTATAATATATAAATATATACCTACACATATTTATATGTTTATATACAGTTACATGTGTGTACACACACACACACACACACACACACACACGATGAGAAAACATAAGACAAGCTGACAGGTCGCAAACACCCTCCACCTTCCCCCCCCAAAGTGGGATATGTGTGATATTCCTCAGGCACTCCTGGCTGCCCAAGAACAAAGGAAAGGGGAAAAACAAAGGGTTAACTGATAGAGATCATAGTCCCACAGGACCTAAGTCTCCATCACCCCTCTGTAGTGATGTGGAAAACAAAGGCAGAAGGAAATGGCAGATAGAACTAAATTTCCTTATAACCTGCAGCCCATTGACAAATACTTGAGGCAGGCAGAGTAAAACATTTCTCCAGAAACTCCCTACTGTCTTACCTAGTACTTTGCTAGAGGGAAGAAAAACCCTAGCTTGACAACAGAGAGGCCTCCAGTATCCTGGGAGTCTTCTTTAGTTTATGAAAATCTCACAGGAAACTTCCCCTGGACTTTACCTCCCCCAACTTTATCCTATAAAACCAGTGTCTCCTCATGGTCCCAGAGCAGCTTTTCCTGCCCACGGGTCCTGTCCCCATGCTTTAATAAAATCACCTTTTTGCACCAAAGATGTCTTCAAGAATTCTTTCTTGGCTGTTGGCTCTGGACACCACGAACCCCACTATCACCCCTCAAAGAAACTCATCAATACATACATATGTATATATGTTGGGTAGGTTATATCTATGTATCTTATTGCAGAGTAATAAAGGAGGCATTATAAAACATTTGTTAGAGAGGCTTTGATAGGATTAAGAATAACTGCTATGACTCCTTATGCAGTTTACCGTTTCAAGGGTATATTATATTTCTTCATGTCTCTGGGATTTTACAGAAGCGTTCTTTCTGGAAAATCCTTCCTGTTTGCATCTGTTGAGAGGGATAGGAGTCTTTCTTTGATGGGGCTCTGTTTT
Source organism: Lynx rufus (assembly GCF_022079265.1). Classification (NCBI taxonomy): domain Eukaryota; kingdom Metazoa; phylum Chordata; class Mammalia; order Carnivora; family Felidae; genus Lynx; species Lynx rufus. The sequence goes on from NW_025814834.1 coordinate 173,212,734, forward strand.
CTAACATGACTTTGTGTCTACTTACATTATAGGGACTCATCACATGGCCTCAGCATAATGAATGTCTATATATTTCCTATGGCTACTGTAACAAATTACCAAACCAAATATGGCTTAAAGCCACATATATTTGTTATCTTATAGTTCTGTGGTTCAGAAGTCTGACACAGGTCTTGCAAAGCTTAAAATCAAGGTGTCAGTGGTGTTGTGTTCCTCTCAGGAGGCTCTAGGGGAGAATCTATTTCCTTGCCTTGCCTCCAAGTTCTACTTTCCACAAAGCACAAGAATACAAATACAATTCAGTCAAGTTCTTTGCCTCTTGCTAACAAGGATGACTTTTCTTCTGGTTTCTAATATGGTGTTCCTCACTTCCATCTGCAATATCACCAGAATGGCCTTTTCCACTCGACATTTCTATACCATTGTGTTCATGATTATTCATAGATTCTCTAAGAAGATGGAGGCTTTCTCTCCAGCCCTCTTCCCCCCCCCCGCCCCCACCAAACACCAGAGCTCTCACCGAAATTACTCTAACATCCATAGTTTTAGCATACACTTTATTTATTTAGTTTTTTAAAAATTTACATCCGGGGCGCCTGGGTGGCGCAGTTGGTTAAGCGTCCGACATCAGCCAGGTCACGATCTCGCGGTCCGTGAGTTCGAGCCCCGCGTCGGGCTCTGGGCTGATGGCTCGGAGCCTGGAGCCTGTTTCCGATTCTGTGTCTCCCTCTCTCTCTGCCCCTCCCCCGTTCATGCTCTGTCTCTCTCTGTCCCAAAAATAAATAAAAAACGTTGAAAAAAAATTAAAAAAAAAATTTACATCCAAGTTAGTTAGCATATAGTGCAACAATGATTTCAGGGTACATCCCTTAATGCCCCTTACCCATTTAGCCCATCCCCCCTCCCACAACCCCTCCAGTAACCCTCTGTTCTCCATATTTAAGAGTCTCTTCTGTTTTGTCCCCCCTCCCTGTTTTTATATTATTTTTGCTTCCCTTCCCTTGTGTTGATCTGTTCTGTGCCTTAAAGTCCTCATATGAGTGAAGTCATAGGATATTGGTCTTTATCTGACTAATTTAGCTTAGCATAATACCCTCTAGTTCCATCCACGTCATTGCAGATGGCAAGATTTCATTCTTTTTGATTGTCAAGTAATATTCCATTGTATATATTTACCACATCTGCTTTATCCATTCATCCATCAATGGACACTTGGGCTATTGTTGATAGTGCTGCTATAAACATTGGGGTGCATGTGCCCCTTCAAAACCGCATACCTGTATCCCTTGGATAAACACCTAGTAGTGCAATTGCTGGGTCATAGGGTAGTTCTATTTTTAGTTTTTTGAGGAAACTCCATACTGTTTCCCAGAGTGGCTGCACCAGCTTGCATTCCTACCAACAGTGCAAAAAAGATCCTCTTTGTCTGCATCCTTGCCAACATCTGTTGTTGCCTGAGTTGTTAACGTTAGCCATTCTGACAGGTGTGAGGTGGTATCTCATTGTGGTTTTAATTTGTATTTCCCTGATAATGAGTGATGTGGAGCATTTTTTCATGTGTCGGTTGGCCATCTGGATGTCTTCTTTGGAGAAGTGTCTATTCATGTCTTTTGCCCATTTCTTCACTGGCTTATTCTCCGGGTGTTGAGTTTGATAAGTTCTTTATAGATTTTGGATACCAACCCTTTATCTGATATGTCATTTGCAAACACCTTCTCCCAATCCCTCAGTTGCCTTTTAGTTTTGCTGATTGTTTCCTTCGCTGTGCAAAACCTCTCTGATCTTGGCTGCAGCAACTTCTTACTCAACACGTCTCTAGAGGCAAGGGAAACAAATGCAGAAATGAACTATTGGGACCTCATCAAAACAACATGCACTTTAAAACTGCTCCAGCCTGTACCCATTACCCATTTTCAAAGCCATTTGGTACAACACACTACTACTTAGTACCAAAATTTGCCTTAGTTAGCTCCAGCTGCTGTAACAGAATATCATAGACTAGATGGCTTAAACAATGGACTCTTATTTTCTCACTGTTCTGGAAGCTAAAAGTCCATAATTGAGGTACAATTAAACTTGATTTCTGTTGAGAGCTCTCTTTGGCTTGCAGACAGCTTGTGCTTGGGGGGAAGGAGTTTTCTTTCTCTGTCTTCCCATTCTTTTAAAGCCACTAATCCCATCATAAAGATTTAACCCTCATGACCTAATCTAATATCCTCATTTCCAAATACCATCACATTGTAGATTAGAGCTTCAACAAAGGAATTTTTGGAGGGACACAAGCATTCAGTCCACAACAAGCAATATGTGATAAAGTGCCCTGTGTAGCAAAATGTTAATTGTAGAATTTAAGTGGCGTAAATATGGGTGTTCACAGAAATTTTTTTCAGCTTTTCTCTGTTTTAAACTTTTAATAAGATATTGAGAAAAATGTTAATCCAGGCCTCAGCATAGCAAACTGTCTCTATAAATAGTTGTTGAGGAATTGGTAAATTTAGTGGAAATCTGCTTGCCAATTAGCTCTGAGGTTAAGCTGGAGATCAGGACAATCTGTCCTTTTCATGTTTCTGATGCACTGATCCTTTTCTGGAAAGCATTATACAATATGATCAACACTCCATTTGGAGGTGCTTATGTGCTGAAGGAGCAGTTGCTGCAACAAGCTTGGTGATTAGAAGCCCGTGCAGCTAGTCCCAGCAATCTGGGCTATTGTTGAGTGTGGGCTGTAAAGCAGCAGGTGTCTTCTTGTCTCAAGCAGTCTTCTGGGAGTCCTGAGGTTACTGTGCATTACAGAGGACAGATTCTAGCCAGTTATGTATATAATACTCAGATTGAAAGAGAATGAGTGGGAGGTTAGTTAAGTAATTTTCAAGTCCAATTACAAACATTAAATTATATGGTTTGTTTATGACCATGTCTAAGAAAGAAAATACATTTTTGTCAGGTAGTGAGTTAGTAACTACCTCATTTAGTCATCTAACATGTATTGTCTGAGCACCTACTATGGGCTGGGACTTGGGTTAGATACTGTGATATATATGATATATAGGTAGAAGAGGTAGAAGAGCTGTTCCAGTTAAAGAACAAAACAGATTTTTGAATAATGAAAATGGAATCAACCATAGGGAGTAGTGTACTTTCTGACAGGTATAGTGTTAAACTTGGATCTACCTTGTGACTCATCCTCCACTCTCTGACTAGGATCATGATGAAATGAAGTCTGGAAGTGGCATCCTTGGAAGCACAAATGTAACAAATAGAGTCCCAGTTAGAGGGATGCCTAGAGTGGATGTTTAAATCAGTTCTGCCCTAAATAGTCAAGGGAAAGAAATATAAAAATGGTTTTCAGTTATTTATTTTATTTTTTTAGACAGAGAGAGAGTGAGCGTGTGAGCAGGGGGAGAGAGACAGAGAAAGAGAGAATCTTAGGCAGACTCCACACTCAGTGTGGGGCTGACATGGGGTTCAATCCCATAATTCTAAGATCCTGACCTGAGTCAAAATCCAGAGTCAGATATTTAACCCACTGAGCTACCCAGGTGCCCCTGGCTTTTGGTTATTTAATCCCACATGGCCCAGTAGGAACTATCTAGGGATTTAAGCTGAGGATGGTGCTAATAATGAAAAGGGAACATATTTCTGGTGTGTCCTTTATATAAGTATTTCTCAGAGTGTAAATTAGAATTGCTGTAGAGGTAAACATCTCATTAAGAGTCAAAGCCTAAAATCTCTACCCGTCTTTTCTCAGGAAACCTATCTTACACTTAGTTTCAGTAGCTTAAAAGGGGGAATTAGATCTATACCCCTATAATGACCGATATGCTCCTTACTCTTTATTGTAACAATAGTAAATATTATTTTATAGTCCATATCTCCTTTATCAATTTTGAACCATTAAAGATCAAGAACTATTATTTATTCATCTTTCTATCCCCAGTATCTAGTATAGTGGTATATTATTGCTTAATAAATATTTTTGAATGAATTAAAGAAACAATTAGTAGACAATTGCTATGGTCTGAATGTGTACTCCCTAAATTCATATGTTGAAGCCCTAGTTTCCAGCAAGGATATATTTGGTGATGGGGTCTCTAAGTTAGCAACTAAGGAATTAAGGTTAAATGAGTTCACAGGGCAGGGCCCTGATCCCATAGGATTAGTGTCTTTAAGGGAAGAGACACTAGAGAGATGACTGTCTTTGTATACACCTACAGAAAAGGCAATACGAGGACATAGTGAGAAGGCAACTGTCTGCAAATCAGGAAGAGAGCTCTCAGGAAAAAACTGAATTAATCAGAACCTTGATCTTTGACTTGTAACTTCCATAACTGTGAGAAAATAAATTTCTGTTCTTTAAAGCATCTAGATCATTATACTTTGTTATGGCAGCCCACGCTGGCCAATAGAGGAGTCTAACCAAAGTACAGAAGATGCTAGAGAATTTTAAAAACTATCTGTTCCATCTGTGGAAAAGTGGATAATGTCAGTGAGGAAGCTGCAATGGAGAGCCTGGAAACATACAAAGCATTTTTCCAGTAAGGAGGACCATGATAAACAAAGGAGAGAGAGGGGGAAGGATTGGAAATCAGGTCACAAAAAGGAGATGACTTGTCTGAAATTGGGGTTTGAGAACTTCAAAATTGGGGGATAATTTTATATCCAGAGAGGGCCTTGGAATTTATTTTCATAAGCATCAGAGAGTGATGAAATTTTGAGTGGAAATACTAATGTGGTCAGAGCAATGTTTTGAAAGGAATGGTTTCCATGTTCAGGTTTCCTGTCTGAGAATAACTGACATCAGAAGTGACTTCACCATTGACAGTCCCAACAGGATAACCTTATCCTGTATGTAATACATCAGTCCCAAATTCATATGTGATACTCACACAGTTACAGAGGAGTCATTGGTTACATCACTGCTAAAACAAGGGTTAGTTTGGGGCCAGCTCTCAAGGAAGCAACTTACCGACCCAGGGTCACAAGGAATCCATTGCAGGAGGAAACAGTAGCTCAAGATCCTTCTTAAATTTACCACTGGATTTATTTCCAATTCTTTGGTAATCTCTTCCTTAGAGCAGTAAATTCTGAGCTCACAGGGCTTTGCATTTAATTCCAGTATTTGGATTGTGAGAGCTTTTAATACCTGTGGACTTGGCAGTTGCAGAGAGTAAAATGCATCCCCATTAATCAGAACTGCACTGAGTCATGTTACACAAACCATAGATTTCTACAAGAAAATTAAAAGGCAATATCATTTCACTTCTGCTAAATGTTTTCTTATGATTCAGGTGGAGAAATGGGACACTCTATATTGTGTCCAGTGACACTGCCAAAAATATATCACCAAGAGACACGACAAATGAATGTATAAATAGGAATTGCTTAGAAGGGGTTAGTCATAAATCACTGAATGAGCCGGAACCCAGGTTCTTTTTTGTGTGTGTTGCTTAAAATGTGGAACATTGTTGGTGACTCCTAGAAAAACAATTTGATTTTTGTACGGTTGCATTAAAAGGTTATGGGAAATATGAAAGTATATTTTCCCTAGGTGAAATCAAAGGCAAGATACAAAATTTTCTGGTGACTCTAGGAACCTATAAACTCCTCTGAAAAATGTAATGGAGATTGTTAAAAGAATAGCAGTGGTGTGGTTTCTAGAATCATGAGTTTTCATCTTGAACATTTAGAAATCTGGGGTATGATGATGGGCTGGCTTTGGGTCAAAAATGCACTATAATAAATTGGATTGAGGTAGCAGCAATAATTATGGGACTTTTCTGTTGGGGTCTTGTAATTCCTCCATCATCCTTACTCCTGGAAAATCTTTCTCTACATTTTAAAAGAAATTGCTTTAACGATGTCCTGAGTTATAGCCCAAACAATTACTTTTTCTTAGGGAAAAAAAGAAACCAAATTTCTGTTTGTTTTAAAGATATTAAAGTGGGAACTCAGAAACTGGATAAAAGACACTAAGACTTTCCCATATGGAAGTGTTAAAAATTTTAATAAAACTGCAGATATTGTTCATGCTAAAGAAATGCTTATTTTTTTCTGACTTATAATATTCCTATTGTGCCTTTTATCTTTTTTGGTTAAAATTAGTGCATTTCCTTTTGCTTAGAACACAGTGGTTGAGATTGCTATTTTTATTTTCACAAAACCTATAAAGAGGTTTGGAGGGTAGTGAATTTTTTTCAGTCATCAAACTCAACACATAATTCCTTAGAAGACAGTCAGGACTTAGCTGAGAAGGCCTGAGGCACTGAATATATTCCCATGTAACTTGTTAATAGCCCATATTTTTACTTTTTTTTTCCTGCATAATAAACGACCCTGAAACATTTACTCATGATTCTGTAGGGTTGACAATGTGGTCTGGGCTCAGCTGAATTGTTCTCTTGCTGGTCCTACCAAGGCTTACCCAGTACTTGCCACCAGTTAGAGGGCTTTTTGGTCCCAAATATTTGGAGTTTGGCTGGGGTAATAGGGACAATTGGATCATATGTTTCTACTATCCGGTAGGTAAGCCCTGGCTTTTTCCTATGGTGGTTGGGTTCCAAAAACAGCTAGAGAGGGCAAGCTCCAGCGTGCACTTTCAAACTTTGCTTTCATCATGTTTGCTAATGTCCACCGACCAAAGCAAGTCACACGGCAAAGTCCAGATTCAAGGTGTGGACAAATAGTCTCCAAACCTGATGTAGTTTGGCCTTTCCTCTTTACATGTTTGCTGAAAATAATATTAGAAATTTTAACTCCTAGGGTCTTGAAGAAAGGGAGTGCAAAATATTTGTCATAGAGTGTGTGTGTGTGTGTGTGTGCACGCGTGTGTGTGCACGCGTGTGTGTGCGCGCGCGTGTGCACATGCGCATGTGAGAAAGGGATTGATTGATTCGGTCAGTCTATCACATTCAATTCTGTCTTTAATGATGATTCCAGTGGTGGATAAATATCTTAGCTCTACTGCTTAATAGCTGTGTGACTTTGGGCAATTTCCTTAGCCTCTCTATTCTCCAGTTTCTTCATTGCCTTATGGGTCTCAAAGCAGTATGCATCTCCTCGGTTTATTTTGAGAATTGAATGAGTTAACAACTAACTTTTGGAAAAATGCCTGGAACACAGTGTGTACTCTATTAAAATTAGCTATTACCAATTTGGTCTTGTACCTCCCTATTAGTTTCCTATTATTGCTGTACCACAGAAGTGACTTAAAACAACACACATTTATTATCTTACATTACTATCTTACAGTTTTTATTACCATACATTTATTATCTTACTTGGTGACCTCTGGGTTTCACTGGGTTAAGATCAATGGATCAGTGGAACCGTGTTCATATATTTTCTTGCCTTTTTCAGCTTCTAGAGGTTGCCTCCATTCTTTGGTTTATGGGGACTTCTTTCATCTTCAAAGCCATTAATATCCAATAGAGTCTTTCTCACATTATATCACTTTGACCTCTGCTTCTGTTGTCACATACTCTTCTCTGACTCCCTCTTGCCTCCCTCTTTTACTTATAAGAACCCTTGAGATTACAATGTGGCAAACTGAATAATCCAAGATAATCTCCCCATCTCAAGATTCTTGGTTTAAGGACATGTCCAAAGTTCCTTTATCCATGTAAAATGACATTGTCACAGGTTTCAGGTATTAGAACATGGATGTGTTTGGGGACCCTTATTCTATCTGTCCCAAATATTCTTCTTTTTAAAAAATTTTTAATGTTTGTGGGGCACCCGCATGGCTCAGTTGTCTAAGTGTCCAACTTTGGCTCAGGTCATGATCTCACAGTTCATGGGTTTGAGCCTGGCATTAGGCTCTGTGCTGACAGCTCAGAGCTTGGAGCCTGATTCTGTGTCTCCCACTCACTCTGCCCCTCTCCCACCCACACTCTGTTTCTTTCTTTCTCTCTCAAAAAATTATAATTAACATTTAAAAATTATTTTTTAATGTTTATTTTTTGAGAGAGAGCAAGTTGGGGAGGGGCAGAGAGAGAGGGAGAGAGAAATCTCAAACAGGATCCATGCTTTCAGCACAGAGCCCGATGCAGGACTTGAACTCACAAACTGTGAGATCATGACCTAGGCAGAAACCAAGAGTCAGATGCTTAACTTACTAAGTCACCCAGGTACTCCTGTCCCAAATATTCTTGATCATTCATCTCTAAAGAGAAATATGTTGAAAAGGCTTTGCTTAGCCATAACTATTTAGGGAATTGCTCTGTATTGAGGAGGAAATTCTAAATTCTGTTGTCTGTAATACTGGAAGTATCTGAGTATACTCAAAACTACCAGGTGGGGAGAATAGATAACTTTGAGTGCTGAGACAAAATGGTTAACTATCACCTATCAGAGAAGTGTGATGAAGAAAATGCTTTGTATTCACCAAACTCTATTTTTCCTCTGGCATTCAGCTATATTATACTTCATCCCTGTTGCCTCTAAGTGTGGTCATGGGCAAATTCTCACCGATGAAATGAGAGTGCCATTGTTCTGTGTCACATTTGAGGTGAATCAGTTAAGAGCATCTGTGCCCAACTGATGGTAACTTTTTTGTTGGGTGGTTGCATATGGGATGTTTACCAGAGGACTCTGAGGCACTAGGAATGGTTAGGACACACAAGATAGAACTATCCTGGTTCCTTGAGTGACTGTGTGGTTCAGAGTTCCACCTTCCTATTAAGTCACTGACTGTTAAGATAGTTTGTTTTAGTCTCCCATGACTAAGCAATTACCCAAAAATTGGTCTGCAGAAAGATCCTTTATTCTCAGCCTTGAAGCCTAGTGAACAGGGATATGGTTTGTGATCCACCTTGACCTCATTCACTTCCTTCCCACTGCTGGACAGCAAGCAGAGACTTTAGATATTTTGCTAGATTATAATATAACTTAATTTAGAGTATACTGTAAAAGAGTGGTAGCTATTGACCTTATCATGTTTCTGGCCAGAATAATCTTCACACCATTGTAGAATTTAAAGAACCAAAAGGTTTGCTAAGATCCTCTCAGATAGTCTCCTTACTGAACAGATGAGGAAACTTAGGCCCATAGTGTTTCAGTGATTTTCTAAAATTCTCCAGTGAAACTCACCAGTGGAACTGGAACTTGAATCTTAGGCAGCACTGAGAGCTCAGTAGTCAACATAGTGCCTCCTATGCCAGGAGGTCTGCAAGTAGTTGTCAAAGAAATAAATGGGTGCGTGATGGTCTCAACCTTCAGTGTCCAGCTCAATGGCACCTTCTCCATGGAGCTTTTTTCTTTAAAAAACCCCGTTTGAAATTAACCTCCCATATCCTCTCTTATCCTCAAAGATTATTTTGATTCTCTATATTGCATTTAATAAAATATGCTTGATGGATCACAATACTGAAATACAATAAGAGATCTTGTCTAGCTCAGCACCGTAAATGATTAGTAATGTCTTCCATGGGAAAAGCATTAGAAAATAATACAATATGTGCCACGAATTTACCAATCCTAGTCTTGTTTTTTTTTTTAATTTTTAAATGTTTTTTTATTTTTGAGAGAGAGAGAGAGTATAAGCAGGGGAGGGGCAGAGAGAGAGGGAGAGAAGGAGGGAGGGAGAGAGGGAATCCAAAGCAGTAGTCTTATTTATTAGAATAAAAACTTCCTTAGGACAGGGCACAGCAGCTTTTTTTTTCTTTTACCTTGTACCTTGCATGGTACTGAGAAGAGTATCTTATATATAATGAATAATATATAATAATATATATTATAATATAAATAGATGCTTACTATTTGTTGAATTAAACTGAAGTGAAATCCTCATAATATTGGGTCTATAAATTGCTTAAAATCTGAAACTTCCATCTACCCTTCCCCAACTTAGTTTTCTTCTTCCTATATATTCTAAGATTTTTTTTTGAGTAGTACTCTCAGTCTTTGTAATATATATTTACAATGAATCTCTTGGAAATAATTTACTTCAAAATATTTTTTCTTTCGTAGTCTATATGTTACACAAGGATATTCCAACTAGGATATCTTCTCTACAAGAATATAATAGAATTAGTAACCTGATTCATTATCATAATGTATCAGCTAGGAACTTGACCTGCCAAATATACTCATTTAAAGTTGTATATTCAGGGGCATCTGGGTGGCCCAGTCAGTCAATCGTCCTGCTTCATCTCAGATCATGATCTCATGGTTTGTGAGCTCAAGTCCCACATTAGACTCTAGGTGGACAGCTCAGAGCCTGGAGCCTGTTTCAGATTCTGTGTCTCCCTCTCTCACTGCCCTCCCCGCTCTCATGCTCTATCTCTCTCTCTCTCTCTCAAAAATAAATAAACACTAACATTTTTTTTTAAAGTTTCATCTTCAAATAATAAAAGGAAAGAAAAGAAGTGGTAGATATGAGACAGAAAAGGAGAAAATATCAACTAATTGCTTTAAACTTGAATGAAGAACTTTCAAAAAAATTAGAAAACTTGTCAGATGTACTATCTGATCTATTTTTTAAGAAATCAGAATAGATGGGTTTATGTCACAGTAATTTATATGTTCTCCTGGGGAAAATGAAATTATTGGTCCGGGTGCTCTCTAAGTAATTACTTTACAAAAAAGGAACAGATTTGCAGGCCCAGGGCTGTAGTGGAAATATGCTATAATGATATATATATATATACTGACTCTTAAAAGCAGGAGTGTAGAAGAAGCTGAAATGCATTATCCAGGGTATTCAGGAATTTTAAATGTTAAGCACTAAGATTTTAACTCTTTTATCTGCCTTTGGAGGTGAGATCTTCTGCCCATTTTTGTAATCCAAATTTGGTCCTCAGGGGATTTGAGGAAGTGACTCAGTGGCTGGGTCCTCCATTTGCAACAGCCTGTCGAGTACCTCACTGTAGATGTCCCTGGGGCTTTGCAAATTTACTCTGCATAGCACAGAACTCATCCCTATCAGGAAATCTCTTCCCTTTTCTGTGCCCCATTTTTACAAAAGAGACTACTAAACTCTCAATTATCCAGTCACAAAGCCTTGGGCTTCATTTTTGCTCTTTTTTTTCCCCCTCATATACCACACCCCTTTATAAACTCAGTAAATCTTGTTCATCTTACTTCCAAAGGACGAGAGCAGGATCTCTAACAGACTGTCAGACTAAAATTGAGGACCCAGCTCTGTCACTTAGTAAGTATGACCTTTGTAGGGTACTACTTACCTTTCTAGGCCTTAGTGGGTATTTTTAAAAAAATTTTAAATGTTTGTTTATTTTTGAAAGAGACAGTGCAAGTGGGGGAGGGGCTGAGAGAGAGAGAAGGAGACACAGAATCTGAAGCAGGCTCCAGGCTCTGAGCTGTCAGCACAGAGCCTGACGTGGGGCTCGAACTCACGGACTGCAAGATCATGACCTGAGCCGAAGTCTGAGATCATGACCTGAGCCGAAGTCGGACCCTTAATAAACTGACCCACCAGATGCCCCTCTAGGCCTTAGGTTTTGAATCTATAAAATGGAAAGAATCCTTCATTTACTGGTTATTCAGGTTTCCAATGGTTCGTTGAATACAAATCACTTGACACTATGCTTTTTATAAGTCTCACTAAATCCTAAACATGACTGATAACGGCTGGTGTTAAATATACTTCTATTAATACCACCACCACCATCTTTCCTGTCCCCTGTTTCCAAATTGCCACTTCTCCCACTCAGGACCTCAGGACCTCTTACCTAGGATCTTGTACTCTGCTTCTCTCTGATCTCCCTACCTCAAAGCTGTTGCTCCAAGGTACTTTTTTCATATTGCTTTCACTCTTATCTTGCTGGTGTTTACTTCTGACAGTGTCATCTGCCATTCAAAAAGCACCTGTGCTTCTCCACTGTCAGGTTTCCTGTTTCTCAGCTTACAAGAGTTCCCCAAGAGTAGGAAAGGACATTCCGCAGAAAACCGTACCCATTGCTGGGTACTGCCTCAGCAATGCCCTTTAAGAGATAGCTCAAATATTTGGAAAAATTCAAGGTCAAAAAACTCAGCCCCTTGAAAGAAGTAGAGACATGGATTGAAGTCCAAGAATAAAATCATGCCCTTTCTACTAGAAACAGAAATGTGTGTGTGTGTGTGTGTGTGTGTGTGTGTGTGTGTGTGTGGAATGGTAATAATAGTTTATCCATTAAAAATAGTCTCTTGCTTTGGGGTGCATTTTCCATTGTTCCCATGAGATCCCAAGTATCAAGACAAAAGAACCTTAGGCAAGAGCCAAAAATGTCTTCAAACCAAATGTCACATATTCAGTCTAAATTATAAGGACAGGTTTCATAGGCCAAAGCCCTGTGATAATGAACAATTTGAATTTCACTGGGCCTGCTACATTTTTTCAGGTGTTTCTAGTTCTGGTAGCAACTGGTTGGAGATTCATGGTTTTGGAGTCCTAGTCAAGTGGCTTTCTGATTAATCACAAGCAACAAAGACATCTTTTAAATTCAGAGAAGAGTGCTGGAGAACTTCCTCTTTGGCAATCGTGGCACATGGCCTGGGATAGAAAGATAAGTAAGGGTCAGTCTTTGTCCTTTAGCACTTAAAACTTCAAGGATCAAGGAGAGATAGACACATAAGTAATACAGATACAGCATGAAGAGTGCTTTAAGAGAGGCCATATTAATATCTATAGAAACAGAGATGAGAAAGTAATTCTGTCTATGAGGAAGGGTATAATTTCCAGAAAAAGTAATTCAAATGCATGAAGACAGAGGAATGAAAATGTAGAGGAACAAAAGTGTCTAAGAACATGGATGTGGCCTGCATGTGGAGGTGGGATACGTGGGGCCAGGCAGTAAAGGGAGAGAGGTTGGCTAAAATTTACAAAGGAATGAAAAATTAACTGAGCCAGATTGGTGTGCATTGTGTGGAGTTTCTACCTTCTTCTGCAGTGTTGTCTGGACTATCTGTTCCAGAGAACGTTGCTATTATCTCTGGGAGTCTTAGACAGTTTTCATGTAGGAAGTGATGCATTCAAATCTACATCTAGAAAGGTAATACTGGTGGAAGAGTGGCCGTGAATTGAGAGACCACTTAGAACAGTCTTGTACTAACTGAATTGTGATGATGAAAGCTCAGATGAGGGAATAAATAGTGGATAGTGAGAAGGGGAATAATGTGAGAAAAGTTTTGGTGGTGTCATGTTGATTAGCTATGAGAAATCAAGATCAATAGATTGAATTTTTAATGTAGACCATTGGGTTGAGTAGATTAAGATAAACTCTATGGGAAGGGCAAGCAAATAAGCAAAGTTTAGGAAGGAAGGTGAAGATTTTATATATATTCAATTTGATGAATTTGTTCTTATATCTTGTTAGAAATATGGGCTGGGCAGCAGGGGTTCAGAAGAATGGGAAAAAGTGAGGACTTGGAATGTAGGTTTAACATGAAGGTGGTCAGCATAACAGAGGCCTTTGAAAGGATGGGGCTAATGAAGTTTAGCCAAGGGAGTGTGTGAAGTGAGAAGAGAAGTTTGGGGCAGAATTCTTAGAAACTCAGTCTTTTAAGGATGGGCATTGCTTCTCTTTTCCTTTTATAATCTCTTCCCTTGGCCTAGAATTCCATCCCTAGCTTCTTGCATCTTTCAGTTGACTTGGCATACATCTTGAATTTCATGCAGTATTTTTTCACAAAAGGTTATAACTATTTTATAAAAATTCTGTGAGACGCCTTTTCCCCTGTCTCTCTTGAAAAGCTGGTAAACTCCTATGTAGTAGGTTTGGAACAGGACATAAACTGAGCCGTGATTCCCACACAGGCACAGTTTAAATGGGCCATATCCACAGGCAACACGGTTAAAAATATGCAAATGGTGCCAGGTACAAAGAAGTGCATAGTGTGAACACACAAACAGTGATTCATTGGTTTGCTGCACATGAAATACAGTCATCTGGCAGCACTGCCATCTGCTCGGAGGTAACTTTTCCACAAACCCGCCCAAGACTGGAGAACAATGGGAGTGAAGGCGGTTGCTGAGCTGGTTTTCCCTTAGACAAAAGACTGATTCTTAGGCCTGCCAAAGGGAGAAGCTGCCCTGGAGCAAATGGAGGCGGGGGAGGGGAGGGTTGAGCTGGCCCCTGGACCCAGTTCTCAGGAAACCCCATTGCCTGAAGAGACCGTGAAGAGATGGAAGCCTTCATAAGTGGGAAGAGGAGGCCTCTTTAGGAGGGGAAATATGTCCTGAGAATTTCAAGTAAGTATGTTCTGAGTAAGTTCAGTAAAGGGGAAACACAGATAATACCGGTAATAAATCAAGATTTCATTATAAACATCTCCCAAGAGGCCAGAATACCCATGTCACTGTGGCACTGTGCCTTAGAACTATACTTTAAAATGTTTGACTATTTGGGGGTCTGAAAGAACCTAGTGCTCATTTGTAAATGGATGAGGTATTATGAAAAGCAGCCAAACACCAAATCCAAAGCAAGTGAACATTTACCTCTTCCTAAGGGCACTGGATGGGGGCACAGAGGTAGGAGAGTCATGCAGTGGTATTTCATGTCTCTCTCGCCAAAAGCCACAGGCTTTTCTTTCTCATTTATTTTAAACCATCCTCTCCAAACTCACCGCATAGTTCAGGTTGCCAAAGCCCTTAAGTTCTAGCGGTCTGCTTTCCTTTTCTCACACCCTTCTGAAGCATATTGTGATGTTTGATCTAATGCCAAAGATTGACCACTGGGGAAATTTGGAAATGGAGCTACTCAGTATTTTGTAACCAGAAGGGAAGGGAGGGATATGTAATTTCAACAGTGTTGCCTACCAGATGATTTCATCTGGTTGTTGTGGAAATCTTTGTACTCCTAGAGAAATGCATAAAGCGTAAAGGAAAAAGAATAAAGTGGCATCCAAAACTCAGACTCATAATCCTATCATTCTGAAACAATCATTGTTGCCATTTAGTCATGCTTTCTTGCAGTCATTGTAATTTTTATATCTAATACAGTTCAGATATACTGGCTGTTTCCATTATTTATATATATATTCCCAAATATTTAAAACCACAGTGCTAATTGTGTTTTATTCTCACAGCAGTTAGATTTCTGTTTCTACTTTATAAATGATTTCATAGATGGGATCCAGAGAGGTTAGGAGACTAACAGTGTCACACAGATAATGGATAATCAGTCTGGACTATGGGCCTACGCTCCTTGGCTTCATGTCTATGATTCTTTTACTATAAACATAGCTGCAGAATTGTTGTTGGAATTGTTCAGAAGGTTAAACAGCTTGAATTTCAACTACCATGTTAATGGATAGTGCAGCTTGAACAGATTAGTATCCAGGGGTGTTTAGCTTCAGTAATAAATCTCTGGCTTCCTTGACCCCTGATGACATTGTTATAGATTAATATCACAAGCTTAATTTTTAATAATAATGATATTTTATTGAGTATAGTTGACAGTGGTACATTAGTTTCAGGTATATAATGTGGTGATTCGACAATTCTGTACATTCTGCTGTGGTTACCACAAGTGTAGCTACTGTCTGTCAACATACAATGCTATTATAATACCATTGACTATATTCCCTATGCTGTACCTTTCACAGTTTTGTAACTTATTCCATAACTAGAAGCCTGTACCTCCTATTCCTCTTTATCCGTTTTTTCTCATCCCTTACCCCCTCCCTTCTGGTAACCATTAATTATCTGTGTTTGTAGGTCTGTTTCTGCTTTTCTTTGTTCACTTGTTTTTTAAGATTCCACATGTACTTGAAATCATATGGTATTTGTCTTTCTCTGACGTGTTTCACCTCATTGTGGTTTTCGTTTGCATTTCCCTGATCATTGGTGATGTTGTGTATCTTGTGTGTATGTCATCTTTGGAAAAATGTATGCTCAAGTCTTCTGCCCATTTTTTAGTTGGGTGATTATTACTATTATTGGTATTGATTAGTATAAGTTATTTTATATAACTTGGATATTAACCCCTTTTTTTATATATCATTTTCAAATATCTTCTCCCCTTCAGCAGGTTGTATTTTTGGTCTGTTGATGGTTTTCTTCAGTATACAAAAGCTCTTTATTTTGTTACAGTCCCAATAGTGTATTTTTGCTTTTGTTTCCCTTGCCTGAGGAGACATGTAGAAATGTCTTGCTAAAGCTGATGTGCCAGAGTTATTGCCTATGTTTCTTCTAGGAGTTTTATGTTTCAGGTCTCACACTTAGGTCTTGAAACCATTTTGACTTTATCTTTGTATATGGCGTAAGAAAGTGGTTCATTTTAATTCTTTTGCATGTAGCTGTCTAGTTTCCCTTGCACTATTTATTGAAGAGACTGTCTTTCCTGTGTTGTCTCTTCTTACCTCCTTGGTTTTAGAGTAATGAACTATGTAAGTATGGGTTTACTTCTCAGGTCTCTATTCAATACCACTGATCTATATGTCCATTTTTTATGTGCCAGAAACATGCTATTTTAATCACTACAGATTTGTAGTATATCTTGAAATCTGTGCATTTGATAACTCCAGATTTGTTCTTCTCTCTCAAGATTTCTTTGGTTATTCAGGGTCTTTTTGTGGTTCTATATACATTTTAGGATTATTTGTTCAGGTCTTGTGAAAATACTATTGGTATTTTGATAGAGATTACATTGAATCTATAGATTGTTTTGGGTAACATGGACATGTTAACAATATTCTTCTTCTAATCCATGAGCATGGTATAGCTTTCCATTTGTTTATGTTTCCAATTTCTTTCATCAATATTTTGTAATTTTCAGAGTACAGGTCTTTTGCTTCCTTGGTTAAGTTTTTACTAGGTATTTTATTCTTTTTTGATGCAATAGTAAATGAGATTATATTTTTAATTCCTCTTTCTGCTATTTCATTATAAGTGTATAGAAATGCAACAGATTTCTGTATATTAGTTTTGTATTCTGTAACTTTACTGTATTTATTTAGAATAATTGTTGTTGTTGTTGTTTTTGTGGTGCCTTCAGTGTTTTCTCCATGTAGTATGATATCATCTGCAAATAGTGAGAGTTTTACTTCTTTATCAGTTTGGATGCCTTTTTTTCTTTTGTGATCATTGAGGCTAGGACTGCATGCACTATGTTGAGTAAAAGTAATGAGTGTAACCATCATTGTCTTATTCCCGATCCTAGAGGAAAAGCTCTCAATTTTTGACATTGAGTATGATATTAGTTGTGGATTTGTCATATATGGGCTTTATTATTTGAAGTACGTTCCCTCTACATCCACTTTGTTGAGTATTTTATCATGAATAAAATGTTGAATTAAGTCATTTTTTTCTGCATCTATTGAGATAATAATATGATTTTTATCTTTCATCTTGTTAAGTTGAGGTATCATGTTGATTGACTTGCAAATATTGAACCATCCTTACATTCCTGGAATAAATCTCATTTGATTGTTGTAGATGATCCTTTTAATGTGTTGCTGAATAAGGTTTGCTAATATTTTTCAGGATTTTTGCAACTATGTTCATCAGGGATTTTGGTCTATAGTTTTGCTTTAGTGCCTTCCTCTTGTTTTGATACCAATGTAATGCTGACCTCATAGAATATATTTGGAAGCTTTCCTTTTTCAATTAAATTTTGGAATTGTTTTAGAAGAATAAATGTTGATTTATTTTTTCTTTAATGTTTGGTAGTATTCACCTGTGAAAGCATCTGGTACTAGACTTTGTTGAATGTTTGATTTCAATTCACATTCATCCCGCAGCAATTTATCTGTTCATATTTACTATTTTTTTCTGTTTCAGTTTTGGAAGATTGTATCTTCTTGGAATTTATCCATTTATTCTAGGTTTCCTATTTGTTGGCATAAATTGTTCATGGTAGTCTCATAATTATTTGTATATCTATGATGTTGGTTGTTCCTTCGCTTTCATTTCTTACTTTATGCATTTAAGCCCTTTCTCTTTTTTTCTTGATAAGTCTGGGTAAAGATTTATCTATTTTATTTTTCCTTTCAAATAACCTGATATTTGTTTCATCGATCTTTTTCTATTGATTTGTTGTTATTTTGTTTTCTTGTTTCTATATCATTTCTTATCTTTATTATTTCTTCCTACTACCTTTGGGCTTTGTTCTTGTTCTGGTTTCTTTACGTGTCTATGTTAGTTTTGAGATTCTTACTGTTTCTTGAGATAGGACTATAGTGCTATAAACTTCCCTCTTAGAACTGCTTTTGCTACATCCCACAGATTTGGGACTATTGTGGTTTCATTTGCTTTTCTCTCCATGTATTTCTTATTTCCTCTTCAATTTCTTCATTGACCCATTGGCTGTTTGGTAGTAGGATGTTTAGCCTCCATATGTTTGTTCTTTTTCCAGTTTCTTTCTTGAAATTTATTTCTAGTTTCATACTCTTGTGGTCAGAAAAGATGCTTAATCTGATTTCAATTTTTTTGAATTTACTGATAATTGTTTTGTGGCCTAACATGTGATCTATCCTAGCAGAAATCCCATGTGCACTTGAAAAGAAAGAATGTGTATTCTGTGTTTTTCTTTTTTTCTTTTAATGTTTCAAATTTTTATTTAAATTCCATTTAGCTAACATATAGTGTAATAGTTTCAGAAGTAGAATTTAATGGTTCATCACTTCCATATAACACCCAGTGCTCATCCCAACAAGTGCCCTCCTTAATACTCACCACCCATTCAGCCCATTTCCCTGCCCACCTTCCCTTAGCAACCCTTAGTTTGTTCTCTAGAGTTAAGTGTCTCTTATGGTTTGCCTCTCTCTCTTATTTTTTATTTCCCCTATTTTCATCTATTTTGTTTATTAAATTCCACATATGAGTGAAATTATAGGATATTTGTCTTCTCTGACTGACTTATTTCGCTTAGCATAATACCCACTAGCTCCATCAACACCATTGCAAATGGCAAGATTTCATTCTTTTTGATGGCTGAGTAATATTCCATGGTATATATACCACATTCTCTTTATTCATCAGTCAATGGACATTTGGGCTCTTACCATAATTTGTCTATTATTGATAATGCTGCTATAAACATCAGGATGTATGTGCCCCTTCATATCAGTATTTTTGCATCCCAAATGGACAAAACTTTCTTGGGAAAAAAAAAAAGCTGGAGGCATCAGAATTCCAGACTTCAAGCTATATTATAAAGCTGTAGTCATCAAGACAGTATGGTACTAGCGTAAAAACAGGCACATAGATCAGTGGAACAGAATAGAAAACCCAGAAACTGACCCACAATTATATGGGTAACTAATCTTTGACAACACAAGAAAGAATATTTTGTATTTTTAGATGAAATATTCTGTATATAACTGTGAAGTCCATCTGGTCTAATGAGTCATTCAAAGACACTGATTATTGATTTTTTGTCTGAAGTATCCATTGATATAAGTGGGTTGTTAAAATCCCCTGCTACTATTGTATTACTATCAATATCTCCTTTTATATCTGTTAATATTGGTGTTATGTATTTAGGTGCTCCAGTGTTGGATACATAGATATTTATAATTGTTATATCTTCCTGTTGATCTCTTATCATTATGTAATACCCTTCTTTGTCTCTTGCTGCAGTCTTTGTTTTAAAGTCAGTTTTGTCTGAGATCAGTATTGCTACTACGTTTGTTTGTTTCCATTTGCATGGAATAAGTTTCTCTATCCCTTCACTTTGTCTATATGTGTCTGTAGGTCTGAAGTGAGTCTCTTATAGGCAGCATATAGATGTGTCTTTTATTTTAATCAATTTTTTTCACCCTCTGTCTTTTCATTAGAGCATTTAGACCATACATTTAAAGTAATTATTGATAGGGTGGCTCAGTCGGTTAAGTGGCCGACTTTGGCTCAGGTCATGATCTCATGGTCCGTGAGTTCGAGCCCCGCGTCGGGCTCTGTGCTGACAGCTTAGAGCCTGGAGCCTGTTTCAGATTCTGTGTCTCCCTCTCTCTGACCCTCCCCTGTTCATGCTCTGTCTCTCCCTGTCTCAAAAATAAATAAACTTTAAAAAAATTTAAAAGAAAATAAATAAAGTAATTATTGGTAGATATGTACTGATTGCCATTTTGTTAATTCTCTTTCAGTTTTGTAGTTGTCTGTTCTTCTCTTGCTCTCTTTCCTTGTGATTGATGACTCACTTTAGTGTTATGCTTACTTTTATTTTGTGTGTGTGTGTGTGTGTGTGTGTGTGTATGTATATGTATTAAAGTTTTTTTGTTTTGTGGTTACCCTGAGGTTCATAAATATCCTAATTATATAGCAGTCTATAATAAGTTGATGGTCACTTAAGTTCAAACACACTGTTAAAGAACTTAATTTTATTACGCCCCCACATTTTATGTCTGTGTTGTCATATTTTTTACATCTTTTTGAGTCACCTTAACTAATTTTTTAGATATAATTAATTTTACTACTTTTGTCTTTTAATCTTCATTATAGCTTTATAAATAATTGCTCTAGTACATTTACTGCATATTTGCTTTCACTCGTGGACCCTTTTCTTCAATAATTTATTAATGTCTTTTTTTTTAACTTAAGGCCCTTTGTGTGCTTTCCATAATTTGGCTATTGTTGATACCGTTGCTATAAACATCAGGGTGCATGTATCCCTTAGAATCAGTATTTTTGTATGCTTTGGGTAAATACCTAGTAGTGAAATTGATGGATCCTAGAATCGTTCTATTTTTAACTTTTTGAGGAAACTCCATACTGTTTTCCAGAGTGGCTGATCAGTTTGTATTCCCACAGTGTAAGAGGGTTCCCCTTTTCTACATCCTCACCAACCCCTGTCTTATCCTGTATTGTTCATTTTAGTCATCCTGACTGGTGTGAGAAGATAGCTTTTTTTTTTTTTAATTTTTTTTTTCAATGTTTATTTTTTGGGACAGAGAGAGACAGAGCATGAACAGGGGAGGGGCAGAGAGAGAGGGAGACACAGAATCGGAAACAGGCTCCAGGCTCTGCGCCATCAGCCCAGAGCCCGACGCGGGGCTCGAACTCACGGACCGCGAGATCGTGACCTGGCTGAAGTCGGACGCTTAACCGACTGCGCCACCCAGGCGCCCCTGGTGTGAGAAGATAGCTTATTGTAGTTTTGATTTGCATTTCCCTGATGATGACTGATGTTGAGCATCTTTTCATGTGTCTGTTAGCTATATGGATGTCTTCTTTGGAAAAATGTCTATTCATGTCTTCTGTCCATTTCTTAACTGGATTATTTGTGTTTTGGGTGTTGAGTTTTATAAGTTCCTTTTATATTTGGGATACTAACCCTTTATCCGATATGTCATGTACAAATATGTTCTTCCATTCTGAAGGTTGCCTTTTAGTTTTGTTGACTGTTTCTTTCATTGTAAATATGATTTTTATCTTGATGAAGTCCCAGTAGTTTATTTTTGATTTGGTTTCCCTTGCCTCAGGAGGCATATCTAGTAAGTTGCTATGACTGATGCCAAAGAGGTTACTGTCTATGTTCTCCTCTAGGATTTTGATGGTTTCCTGTCTCACATTTAGGTGTTTGATCCATTTTGAATTTATTTTGGGGTATAATGTAAGAAAGTGGTCCAATTTCATTTTTTGCATGTTGCTATGCAGTTGTCCCAACACCATTTGTTGAAGAGACTGTCTTTTATCCACTGTATATTCTTTCCCATTTTGTCAAAGATTATTTGATTATATAATTGTGGGTTCACTTCCGTATTTTCTATTCTGTTCCACTGGTCTATGATCCCAAGTGTTCATCAACTGCTGAATGGATAAAGAAGAGGTGGTGTGTGTATGTATGTATGTGTGTGTGTGTATGGAATATAATATATATATATATATATGGAATATAATATATATATAGAATATAATATGTATATGGAATATAATGGAATATATATATGGAATATAATATGTATATGGGATATAATGGAATATATATATATATGGAATATATATGAAATATTACCCTGCCATCAAAAAGAATGAAATCTTGCCATTTGCAATGATGTGGATGGAGCTAGAGAGTATTATGCTGAGTGAAATAAGTCAATCAGAAAAGACAAATACTGTATGGTTTCACTCCTATGTGGAATATAAAAAAGAGTTGAACATAGCAGGGGGAAAAGGCAAACTAGAAAACAGACTTTTTTACTTTTTATTTTAGAAAAAGACAGCAAGAGTGTGAGCTGGCAAGAGGGGCAGAAGGGGAGAGAGAGAGAATCTTAAGCTGAGCATGGAGCCCAATGTGGGGCTTGATCCCATGACACTGGGATCATGACCTGAGCTGAAATCAAGAGTTGGACAATGAACCAACTGAGCCACCCAGTCACCCCAGAAATCAGACTCTTAACTATAGACAACAAACTGAGGGTTACTGGAGGGGAGATGGACTGAGAAATCAGTTAAATGGGTGATGGGTATTAAGGAGGGCACTTGTTGGGATGAGCACTGGGTGTTGTATATAAGTGATGAATCACTAAATTCTAAACCTGAAACTAATATCACACTGTATGTTAACTAACTGGCATTTACATAAAAACTTGGAGGAGGAGGAGAAGAAGAAAAGGAAGGAAAGAAAGGAAGGGAAAGAAGGAGAAAGGAAGAAGAAAGAAAGGAAAGGAAGAAGGAAGCCATCCCTTTAACATTTCTCATAAGTCTGATTTAATGGTGATGAGCTCCTTTAACTTTTGTTTGACTGGGAAACTCTTCACCTCTCCTTCAATTCGGAATGATAACCTTGCCAGGTAGAATATTCTTGGTTGTAGGTTTTTTCCTCTCAGCACTTTGACTATATCATGCCACTTCCTTCTGGTTTACAAAGTTTCTAGTGAAAAGTCAGGTGACAGCTTTCTGAGGTTCCCCTTATATGTAGTTAATTGCTTCTCTCTCACAGCCTTTAAAATTATTTATCTTTAATCTTTGTCATTTCAGTCATTGTGCCTTGGTGTGGACCTCTTTGGATTCATCTTGTTGTAACTTTCTGTGCTTCTTGAACTTGGTTGTCTGTTTCCTTCCTCAGGTTAGGGAAGTTTTCAACTATTATTGCTTCAAATAAGTTTTTTTGCTTCTTGTTCTGTCTCTTCCCCTTCTGGAATCCTTATAATGTGAATGTTTTCTTGATGTTTCTCAAAAGATACCTTAACCTATCCTCATTTTTTTTTAATTCTTTTTTTTTCTTTTTGCTCTTCAGCATGGGTGGTTTCCACCAACCTGTCTTCCAGATTGCTGATCTGTTCTTTATCCTCTAGTGTATTGTTGATTCTCATTAGTGTATTTTTCATTTTTGTTACTGTATTCTTCAACTATGGTTCTTTGTTATATTTTCTCTTTGTTTATGTTCTTATTAGGTTCATACACTTTTCTTTCCAGTCTGGCAGACATCTTTATGACCATTATTGTGAACTTTTTTTTAAATTGTTTTTAATGTTTATTTTTGAGAGAGAGAGGGAGAGAGCGAGCAAGCATGAGCAAGGGAGGGGCAGAGAACAAGGGAGACACAGAATCTGAAGCCGACTCCAGACTCCGAGCTGCCAGCATAGAGCCTGAAGCAGAGCTTGAAGCACAAACACTGAGATCATGACCTGAGCTGAAGTCAGATGCTTAACTGACTGAACTGCACTTTATAAGTGGACTCTTCATAAGATGATTGGTTATTACCATTTCATTTAGTTTTTTTTTTCTTGTTCTTTCATTTGGAGTATATTACTCTGTCTCCTTGACTTTCTGTGTTTATTTCTAAGGATTAGGCAAAACAGTTACTCCTGATCTTGAAAGAATGGTCCTGTGTATGGTCATTGCCTGTGTAAACTGTGTGTGCCTGGTATGTTTGGCTGGCTGATGAGCTGTGGTTGACATAAGCTGGGAGTCAAGTGGCACTCCATGCTAGGGCTTCCCTGGTTAAATGTCCAGAGCTGAAGTGGGCACAGACTGGGGTATTCCCTGCTCTGTCCGCCCAGAGGGTGTCCAATAGGAAAGCTAAAGTTGTGGTGGTTGCAAGCCAGGGTACCCCAGGGCACTCTGTGCAGGGGTGCCCTGGTAGGGCAGCTGGAGCTAAGACACAGTATGGGCTGGGTGTCCCAGGGCACTCCATGCAGGGGGTACCTTGGAGGGGTGGCCAGAGCTGAGGCAGGTGTAGACTGTGGAGCAGTTCGCACAGGGCTGCCCTGATTGGAATGGCTTGAGCTGAGGTGGGCATGAGCTAGGAGGTCCCAAAGCACTCTGCACCAGGTGTGTTCTAGCAAGTAACCTATAGCCAAAGTCATAAGGGGATAGAATGTTTCACGGTTTGGACAAGATATATAGAAAAAGGGGTATTAAGGTATTTTACCTTCTTGTTTTCCTTTCATTATGAATTCATAAACTAGGTTAGAAATGGTAGCAGCATCATTTGTTCATTCAAATTCTGTTCCAGAGAAAACATATCAAACTTGTACCTATGACTTGTAACCATTTTGTGTCATTTTAAAAATTTGACTCAACTTAGCTCTATGATCAAAATATCTGACATAAATTTATCTGTAACAAATTACATAAATTTTAAAATATTAATTTTTCTAATTATAAAATAAATTTTATTGTAGAATGCTTAGCAAATATAATTAGTATCCATCCAATCAAAATCTGTTAATATTTTAATATATTTAGATCTAGTTTCATGTGTGTGCATATACTTGAAATATCATACTGTGTATACATACATTTTTATATCCTTTTTCACATAGCAGTCCATCTTTAACATGTTGTAAACATAATTATTGATGGCTTAATCGGCTGGATAATTTACTTAGGTATTTTCTTCTGTTGGCGATTTAAGTTGGTTTTGGACATTTAACTGTAAATGAGGTTGTATTTATTTAGAACAAAATACAGAAACTACTGGGTGTTTATAATCAGATTTATTGATGTCAATGAAAAGTTATAGAATATTCACTAGGTTAGCAGAATGTAAGAAAGCAAATGCTCAGTCAACAGAATCCTTTGTTCTAAGTTTGTTTTGATTATCCTCCCTATCAGAGACAATAGTTTAAAAAAAATGAATTCGAAGTCCAAACTGCCTTGAATTCTGATCTTGGTTCAGATGTTGATCCTTAATATATTGGTTATGTGAACTCAGGTTATTAAGGTTCTCCAAGCTTCTGAATCCTCTTCTACAGAATGGAGTTAATAATGCTGATATGATAGAGGAGTTGTGTTAATTGATGAAATAACAAATATAATGGGGCTTATAGTTAAGAGTGGTATACAAAACAGATACATAAGCAATACAAAACAGTTTCATAGGTGCTAGGGTGAGATGAGAACAGGACCTTTTGGGAGTAAACAAGAGAGGTACAACTATGGCTGGGAGCAGGTATCAAATCAGGAAGGGCTACCTGATGGATCATTAGGAGGTAGGCAGGAGTAATAATGTAGTTATGTGTTTTCTAAAGGGACAAAGGGAAGCAAAAAAAATTTTTGGTAAGGAGAGGAATTAGGAAAACAGGCATAGGGTCAGAGTGTAGAAATAGGTGATTTCGAGCATGGGTTGAAGTGAGCAGCACCACAAGATTTAATAATCTGTAGGGATCAAGGCTCAAGAAGAACAAATTAATATCCATCCATGACCTACTTGATGGAACTATTTTGATCTCTTTTGTGGCTCTTGTAGAAAAATAGAAGAATTTTTTTTTTTTTTTTACCTACACTCCTAAGATCTGAATACAACTACTTTTGTATTTTGATTATATTAGGGATACTCTTCTATACGTGATTGTTTTTAGATCGTGTGATCATTCTGTGTATATAATTTAGCATCTGTTTTCACAACGTCATGTTGTACTGGAAACATCTTTTCATATTCTTAACCCTTTGGAAACATTGTCCTTTTTCATTTTCATCACTGTGTTGATGGGAAGGAAGTTTGTACTTAGTTCCTCTGGGGCCCTGCCTCTCTGCCAGATCTCTCACTACATCTATGGCTGAGATGATCTGTTCTGTAGACACTTCAACTCATTTGCACTGATAGTATTTCATCATAAATGTATTGCACACCTTTGCTTTTCTTCCCCCAACATCAGATGGTTTTTTTTGCCCTGTGCACATGTGAAGCTCAGTAGTGCTGGGGAGTGAGGACCTCTGAGGGCAGCCCTGACCCCAAAGGTTTACTATAGTCTGATGGCATGATACATGCACCCATGACTTTTGGATAAACAATTTAGGGTGGCATCTTGCATGCCTCTTAGGAGAGTATGACAGAATCGATGTCCTGTTGCTCACAGCAGTAACCTTGATAGTGCAGTTGTCTGGCTTTTCCTCTTGCCCTGTTTCACACTGTCTAGTTCTTCATTCTTATTCTCTGGACATGAATTCTTATCAAGCTCCATTTGGGGGGAAACACAAGATAGGGCAAACATTTTTAAGGATCATGATATGTGCATGTTGTACACTTGATCTCAGTCAAAAGGCCAAGAAGCAATACATACATGTTGTAAAATTGCTTTTCAAAATGTTCAGCATTTCTCCTAGCTTTGTTCTAAGGAAATCTGATTTATTAGCTTTCCCTAAGAGTTCAGTTCCAAAATTAAGACTATACTTTGGATAATGGCTGAAAATATATGACTATTTTACTCCAGTCAAGTGTCAACAATAACTATTTGTCCTTTTCAAGATGAGTTGCACCCCAGTTCTAAAAAACAAAATAAACAAAAAAAAAACCTGAAAAACAAAACAAAAAAAACAATGTAAAACAAAACAAAACAAAACAAAATAATACATTCAGAGCTCCCCCTCCACCAGTAGACAATGTCTGCAAAGAATTGGTTACCATATGCCCAGAGTCTAACGCCTGGAGGAAACAAAGCATAGTGCCCTTACAAGCATAGGGTCCCCAAAACCTGACCTGCCATCTGCTATGAATTTTTGAATATTAAATTCTACTCCTGGCTCTGCTTTGCTCCTAGAGGCCAGAATCCCACAGAAGACCCAATACAACTCCTGAGGCCTTGGGCCTTTCTCCTTTTACACATGGCCCAGATGGTTCCAGGTACTACCTCTGAGCAGTATTCTGCTTCTGAGATTTCTAGCATTATATTACCCATACCTCTCTAATGAAGGATATCCTCTTAGTCCAAACTCAGGATCCTTTCTTTTGTTGACATCAGTTGGAATTGTAGTCCTTTGTATGAAATACATTGTTTCTGCCAAGGATGACTATTTAAAAAGAAGTTTAGAATATGCAAAACAGACAAAGATGGAATAGAGATGAATCTGGGTAAAAAATTAATTTGAGGAAGTCCATGAGTGAAGATTCTTGGAACCCAGGCATGGAGATCCAAGATTTGGTATGTGCTTTTTCACTTGGAAGTCAGGCTTTCTTCACCAAAGCCCACTTAGGTTTGACTGTCACAAGCTCACACCCCATTTTTCTAGGGGCATCAGAAATATCTGAGTTTATGATAGTTCCTGGAGGACAGAAGCAAGTTGTACATCATATGCTCTGTATTTTACTGAATAAAAGTCCATATTTAGTTCATACCCAGTGATCATTGTAATTGCCAAGATAATTTTTACTTTTCCACCATTTATTCATTGAAGAGCTGCTCAGGAGAATATACAGAGGCCATATTCCTTATAGAGTTGCCTCTCAGTTGATAACACTTTATTTAACTGCAGGCATGTGTCTTTGCTGGAATCTGACTACACTGAATTATTCATCATCAGAACTTAAAACCGTTTCTTTATCTAGAAATCCAACTCTTGCCTTGCATATACTATGTAATCTGCTTGTGTACTTGAGAGACAATAGTGCTATTTATTCTTCGAAGTTACCTGGAGTCCATACCACTCATCACAGCTCACAAATATATTTACTTTTTCCTTGATTGCTTTCATCTAATTTTTTTCCAGCCTTCTTCCCTCCAGCAAGTAATGAACTGGAAAAAGAGACCGTTTTGGTTGTCATTCTGTACTGGGTAATCCCAAACCTGTGATGTTCTCTGCTGCAGGTGGCATTCTCTGTCTCATTAGTTAATTTATTCAGCAAGTATTTACTGAATGTTTTGCCAAGCAAAATACAGCCATGAAGAAAATAAATGTGGTCCCTATTCTTATAGAACTTATGATCAATTCTAGATAGTCTCACCTTGGGTTTAGGAGGGATATTAATCTAATTATGGCACCAGGTAGAATCAAGGAGAGGAATTTGGAACCAGCATTGAAATCTGGGAACCCAAGGAGCTCTGGGTGACTCAGTCAGTTAAGTGACAAACTCTTGATTTTCGGCTCAGGTCATGATCTCACAGTTGTGAGATTGAGCCCTGCATGGGGCTCTGTGATGGGCATGGAGACTGCTTAAGATTTTCTCTCTCTCTCTCCCTCAGTCCCTCCCCCCACATCTCTCAATAAATAGAAAAGAATAGAATAGTATAGAATAGAATAAAATAGAATAAAAGAATAAAATAAAATAAAATAAAATAAAATAAAGTAAAATAAAGTAAAATAAAGTAAAATAAAGTAAAATAAAATAAAATAAAATAAAATAAAATAAAATAAAATAAAATAAAATAAAATAAAATAAACCTAGGAACCCAATAATGACTTTCTCCATAAACATATGGACAAACTATCAAACATTGTTAAATTCCCATGAGTTCCACACAGAATATGAGGGTTTCTAGTCATGCCATGAAGGAAGAACAGTTTTTTCCTATCTCTGTGACCTTGCATATTAACTTCATCACCTTGTATCTCATTTTGTCTCAAGTGTAAAATGAACGAGGTAATAAATCTTATTTCATAAAATTGTAAATATTAAATGACTACATACATGTAAAACAGAACAGTGAATGACACTGAAGTTCTCAGAAATAATAACTATTAATGTTATTGTTGACACAACAAAGAGTCTTGAGAGGTCAATATTTTAAATTTGGGATTCAGGTATGCAGTTACCATTCATGAATTTTGTCGGGAGGCAGCAGGGTATTTGTTCTGTAGTGTAGCTAAAGGGTAAGCAGATTGCTGACTAGAGAGGATGAGAGCTTGAAAAGAAGCAGTTCAGGGGTGTGGGGAAGTTAAGTGCTGGAAAGGTGTTACAAGAGAAAGGAAATCTATCCCAGACATGTTAAGTGAGACTTCACAGAAGAAGTGACAGATGAATAGAATTTCAGAGAATAAGGAGGATTTAGTCCTGAAGAGAGGGAGGTTATGACTTGTAGGGAAAAGAGTATAAGATGTTGGAGGAACAGCAAATAATTTATTCTAGCTGTGGTATGAGGTATATTTGGGGTAATGGTGAAAGAAATTACTAAAGAGAAAAATAAAGTCCACATATGTAAAGCCTTCTGTAAGAATTGCTAGGGGAGGCAACTAATGATACCAATCCCATAGCATAAATGGAATAACTCAATGGAAGTTTAATTCTTGATAATTTAATAGTTTGATGTAGATAGTCTATGAGTAGTTTTCTATTTAGTGATCCAGGGACCGAGGATCCCTCGATTTTGTTGCTCCGTGATCTTAGGTATCTCGATATTGCAGTCTTCTGTTGAATCCTTGAATCTGGGGTAAAGACACAGAGAAGATAGAGACTATGGAGAGTCAGTGGGAGGTTTTTGTAGCTAGGTCTGTAAGTGGTAGTCATCAGTTCAGGTGACATTCCATAGGCCAGAACTCAGTCACGTGGCCACATCTGATTGTATGGGAGATTGAAAAATATAGTCATCCTACATGTCCAGGAGGACAAGAAATGGGTTTTGATAAGCACATAGCAGTCTCAATCACAATAATCTATTTTCCAATATCAAAATTACAGGAGACTGAAATTTTTGTTGATTAGGAATGTGGGCTGTGGAATCTGGCAGAACTAGTCCTAAATCTCACTTCAGCCATTTACCAAACCTTAAGTAAATTACTCAGCTACTCTTTCAGTTTTTCCATCTATAAAGTTGAAATAGCAATAGTACCCATCTCATAAACATAGAGTAAAAATGGCTTAATATAAGTACCAGTTCATTGAATGTTTTTCATGTTCCATGCTCTAAGAAGGCTCCTAAAGATACATTATTTCACCTTCTCTACTAAAAACTCTGGAGTCAAGAGCTTTAGGGGATCAAAGATAGGGCAATAAAATATTTCTGGAAGAGTGATAGGAAGGAAGGATTTACAAAGGAACTACTTTGGTCCTTGCATATGAAGCCTGATTGTGATTGGCAAACCTGTAGCGGCCAAAGGACCCTCCAGGCAGAGGGAAAGGTGTATACATAAATGTTAATTTATTCATTCACTCAGCAAATATTCATGGATCATCAACTATGTGTTAGGCATGGTTCTAGACACTGAAAATTTATCAGTAAACAACATAGATAGATTTCCAACAACATGGAACTTAAATCCTAATGGAGGCAAATATATAAGCAAATAAATGTTATCAACTACTGATAAGAGAAAGAGAATGATTTGGATTTGTAGAAACTGATATGGACAAATGCCCATGATAATTTTTGAAGGACAAACAAGTTACAGAATATGAATAATACGGTCTTATCTTAAAATACAATCCTATACTAAGGGTATGAGCATGGAAAAAAAATACATGTCACCTTGTTAACATTCGTTATCTCAGGGTGCTGGAGTTGACAAAGGGGGAAAGAGAGAAAGTATTACATTTCAAAATCTATTCTCAAGTAATTTTAGCAGTTGGTAAAGTCAATCCAGTCAATGAAATGAAAAACATGTCTGTCATATGTGAGCCTACTGATGGTCCATCTCCCACAAAATTATGTCATCAATAGTCTTATAAGAACAAGTAGCAGATGAGGACACAGTAGGGTTAAAAGTTAGAATCCTAGTCCTGGATGTATCCTTAGCATCATAACCATCAGCATCTGTACTGACCTGAGTAGAGCCACTTTGACTAACAGTATCAGATGTTTTGGAAGGGGAAGGGGAATGGGTGGCACTACTATGGTCCTCTTTATGCCCTCAGTAAATAGGCTGGCTCTGTTATCTTAAGGGCCTGAAATCGTGAAACTCAGTTGCCCCTTGTGACTTAATTCAGACGTGGATCTCTGCCCTAAATTTCAGAAACATTATGTGGCACATAAAAAAAAGGCTTTGAGTCCATTTAAAATAATACATAGAAAATATCTCAGGTTTGGGACTTAATCCATAATTCTTAGCATTTTTGAGAAATTAAACTTCACTTTAAATTTTTTTCACGTTTATTCATTGAGAGACAGAGACAGAGTGCAAGCAGGAGTGGGGCAGAGAGAGAGAGGGAGACAGAGAATCTGAAGCAGGCTCCAGGCTCTGAGCTGTTAGCACAGAACCCAACACGGTGCTCGAACTGACCAACGGTGAGATCATGACCTGAGCTGAGGTCAGATGCTTAACCGACTGAGCCACCCAGGTGCCACACACTTTAAAGGAAACATAATTATATGGACGACAAAATGTAATTGTGAAGGTAAAGTGAAATTACAAAAGGGCCAAGTGAGCATATAGCACAAACTAATGACAGCTAACATTTATTGAGCACTTTACTATTTGCCCGGTAATATGCTAAGTGCTTTACATGATCCAGGAATATCTATTAAATGAGGCACAAATTGGTTAAGTAGGTAGGATTCTAACTTATCTAGGTGGCCAGACTACAGTATGCTTTAGTGTCTCCTAGATAATTAGCAAGGCACTGCATACTTAGTTCTTATTCTTCTTTATATTGTTTAGCTGTTGTTACTGGAGCATCATTCCAAACCTAACCTCTCTATTCTGCCTTGATTCCACAGATATTGATTTCTTTGAGGACTGTACTTGTTCCATTGGCCATCCCTTTCCTTTAGCTATTACAGTACCCCCAGTCCTAGAGCAAGACACTGTGCTGTTGGCATTTTACAAGTGTTCTCTCTTAACCGGCACTGTAACCTTATAAAGTAGAAATGGTTTTTCCGTTTCTTAGATAGGCAAACAGTGGTTCAATCACATGACCAGAGTCACAAGGCCAACAATTATATCTCATCCTAATCACCATGAGCTTTCCATTTAGTCATACATGTCTTTGTTTAGAATGCTATTCCTAGGATTAAATACACTATGCCTGCATTTCCCAAACTCTGTGCTGAGGCACCCCAGGGTGCTGCAGTTTAACTCAAGATGAAATTTTTGAAATTTCAAGAAAACTCAGAGAGACTCGATGTTTTTCAGAGACCACATGAGCTGCTAGCTAGCTGAGTTTCAACATTAGATCACACCACATTCCTTTTGATGATGTCACATTTTTGCAAAGCTAAAACTTTTATTAAAAACAAGCACCAGGTGTGAGGGAGGAAGAGTTATATGGAAACACTCTGTACTTTGCACTTCTTTTTGCTGTGATCTTGTAACTGCTCTTAAATATAAAGTCCATTAAAAACGATACAAAACTAAGCACCACCTGGGAATCAATGAAACAGGAAGTGAGAATGGTGGTGTCCAGTATCATTCCAAAGTCTGAGAAATTACATAGTGTTCAAGAGGCATACACTTCCCATTATTAAGTAATTTTGGTTATTTAAAAATGAAATATTTTTCTTTCAATATATATGTATGACTTTTTTTATTTATTTTTTTAACATTTATTTATTTTTGAGACAGAGACAGAGCATAAACGGGGGAGGGGCAGAGAGAGAGGGAGACACAGAATAGGAAGCAGGCTCCAGGTTCTGAGCCATCAGCCCAGAGCCCCACCCAGGGCTCGAACTCACGGACTGCGAGATCGTGACCTGAGCTGAAGTCGGACGCTCAACCGACTGAGCCACCCAGGTGCCCCTGTATGACTTTTTTTGAGCAACCACTAAGTAGCTAGTATATGAATACTTACTAGGCTGTTTGTATCCATCTACTTAAACAAAATTGTGTATTTCTCTCGGCTCTGAAACATACTGTGACACAGCGTATACCATGAAACCAAAAACATTTGGGAGACCTTCTACTTAGCTCTATTAAACCCTCTCAGGATTAAAAGTCTGTGTGGTATGCTTTTTAAAATCTGTCCTATCTGAACTTTGTATTGTGAATATTTACTACGGCTATTTTGAAAGCAAAAGCCACTAGAGTCATTCACTCTAGGAATGACACACAGTCTATGATATATCACTCCTTTAGCTTGTACGGACAATTCAGCACTTAATTTTGTGTTTTATACTTAAGATTGGTTTTGTATCTTTTTTTTCTATTTCCTACCTATCTATATTACACAGCCCTTGAAGACAGGAATGTCTTGTGCTCTGGTACATGTATGCCTGTATGTTATACATATATTTGTTCTAAGCATAGGACAAATTAGATGGTTATACATTGCACTATTAATAATGTTTACCTCTAGAGGAGCTATTTTATTTAAATTTTAAGTGGTCAGATTATGAATGAGTATAATTTTCCTCTTTTTTTTAACAGTTCCCAAATAGGGAATTTTTAAAAGACAGTTTTATTGATAGAGGTTGCATAAAGCATCCTATTGCCCGTATTACACAGAAAGATGTGGAAGCTGCTTCTGAAATAAATATTTGGAATGGCTTCCTTAGAGTTGTTCTTGGAAATCAAGCCAGATGTAATTTAGCAACTTGTGTATGCCAGGCACTGTGCTCCCTGCTATCACATATTGTTTTATTTACTTCTTACAACTACCTCAGGAGGTAGTATGGTCTTTGTTTTACAAATAAGGAAAAGGAGGTTCAGTTTGAACTTTTGGGTGTTTGTCTAATGGCATTAGAGTTTTAAAATTAAAAAAAAATTTAACATTTATTTATTTTTGAGAGAGAGAGACAGAGAGACAGAGTGCAAGTGGGGGAAGGGCAGAGAGAGAGGAAGACACAGAATTTGAAGCCGGCTCCAGGCTCTGAGCTGTCAGCACAGAGCCTGACATGGGGCTCCAACCCACAAACGGTGAAATTGTGACCTGAGCCAAAGTCAGATGCTTAACCGACTGAGCCACCCAGGTGCCCCATAATGGCATTAAAGTTTTAAAACTCAAACTCAGTCCGGTCCCAAAAATCACATATTGCATGATTCCATTTATATATGATGTCCAGAATAGAGACAAGAAAGTAAGTTAGTGCTTGCTTGGGGCTGTGTGTATGTTTTGGAGTGGAGATGACTGAGCAACGAGGAGTGTCTGCTAGTAGGTATGGGTTTCTTTGGGGAATATATTTGTGAATATACTAAAATTCAGTGAATCATGCACTATAAAAGGTTGAATTTTATGCTATGTGGACTATAATAAGCCATTTAAAGGGGAAAAAACTCAAGTTTTCCATCGTTAAAGCCTCAAGGACAATTTTAGCAGTCTTTGGTGGACCTTCATGTTACAACTTAATCCAAAGAATTCAGAAGGATCCCAGAAAATGCATAAAGGCAATG
Source organism: Lynx rufus (assembly GCF_022079265.1). Classification (NCBI taxonomy): domain Eukaryota; kingdom Metazoa; phylum Chordata; class Mammalia; order Carnivora; family Felidae; genus Lynx; species Lynx rufus. Next base: position 173,247,028 of record NW_025814834.1, read on the forward strand.
AACTCTACCAGGAAGAAGTATTTCTTGTGGGATTATCTATTCTTCTTTGAAAAGCACCATAGCGCTTCCCAAACACATAATTAGAAATTAGACTGAGTGCAGTGAGGCCAGGCTTCCCACATCTAGCAGAAGCCCTATGCCTTTTCAATAAATATTTGAGAATTTAATTAAACACAATGCCTGCTCAATAAATATTTGCACAATTTAAGGTGTATCATTGACATTCAGAGATATTCAAAGACAGATATGTCTCTGACAGAATGTCAGGTAGACATTCAGAGACATTCAACAGATAGTCTGTTTGGGGGAAGAAAAACACTGTTACATAAAGAATGGTATGTCTTCCTGAGATAGCTTGAATGAAGCAACATTACTCGTTTGTGTTTTCAACCCAATCTTTGGGTTCCAAATAAGTTACTGGGAATCTTTTTTGTCATTACTGTTTTAATTACCATAGAACCTCTAATCCAGGCCAGAAATTCCTCGCTGCCCACATTTCTCTCTACTTCAGAATGCGTATCTAATAGCAACCAATTACTTTTCCTATTTTCTCACTTGGAATCTGTTTGGGGAGCTGGGGATCACTATCTAACCAAATCGGTAACATCTGCAACAAAGGGCAGCTGAGTGGGGAGAGGGAGCTGGCTAGACAGATTTCCTGCATGGTAAGGCTCTTTTCCTCTGCAGAGGTTGCTCTGGGACAGTTACTTGTAAGGGCTCCTCTGATTTTTTTGAGTGTCTTTCTACCCTTTCTTACTCGATCTTTTTCTGAGGAGAAAAAAAAATAGAGTTTTGGGTTTAAGAGGTCAAGTGACTTAAAGGAACTATTCCAGACTTCTGAAAGTTTCTGTTTCAAACATGAAAAGTAATTCCAAAGAAACAACCCCAACTCGGCTTTGCTTCCAGGTATGGCTTTGATTTTCATGTTGGCGTGCGTCTAACACTCACTACTTTTTAACTGGCCTTCCAAGAAACCAGGCTCAGTGCCTTAACACTAGCGCTTTTTCACATTTGGCTGTAAGAGAGCTGAAAGATTAGAAACCGTTTTGTACTCATTCTTAAGCTACATGGATCCAAGTCTTCTATCATATTTAGAGACACAAATTTGCACTTGGAAAACACATCCAAAATGGAATGGTGTTGGATGATTTTAAGAAAACAAGGTAAAGGAAATGATCCTTTAAATTTATTAAATAATTTGTTTTGTATTTTTTACCCTTATTGCTTTTTTTTTTTAACAAAAGCCTATTCTGTGTTCCTTGGCTCAGTTGGTGACTGGATACATCTGCAACTTTCAGAAAAGGCTAGTTCAAGGGTGAAAACGATGGTTTTGTTTTGGGGAACTAATTTTGTTGTTGTTGAACAGCTTCTCCGCTCTTTAGAACAGACAACAAAAGTATCATTATCTGGTTTAGGGAGATGCTGATAAATTATTCATACCACTAATGATGACTCTGAATCTTCCTGGGGAATGCTGTGACTTATTTTTCTTCCTTGTAAAAGATAAAACCATTTTTTTGTAGACATTTCTGGCACACCTGCATGCTTGAGGCAATCAGGTGAGATGTATTCCTGACATACTTCCCTTTCCCCTCATTCTCCAGGCTGTGGTTTTAAAATAGAAACCTCTGGATATTTGGCCTTCTTTTGTATGATAGACACAATTTCTGAAATGAATTCACCAGGTTGAGGGAGGGGGAGCTCACCCATAAACTATTTATGATTAAGGAGCTGACACCCCGGATTACATTAATATCTAAATTGCCAGTTACAGGTGCACATGCCTTTGAAACCACAGAAATGTTAAGAGCTTAGACAGTGTTAATAAGGAGACTAAGCTATTAAAGTGGAATGCAAATGAATAGCCTTCATTGAGAGCTTACTCTGTGCTAAGTACTTGGTGTACATTATCTCATTTAATCCTTATTTTGCTAAAGAGAAACTGAGTCTTAAATGGATTAAGTAATTTTTTCAGTGTCAATAAGTGGCAAAACTAAAAATTGAATCATGACTATCATTCCAGGAGCACCTTGCTGACTCAGGCAGAAGAGCATGCAACTCTTGATCTCAGGATTGTGAGTTCAAGCCCCACATTGGGTATAGAGACTACTTAAATAAATAGAACTTAAAAAAAATAAAAGAATATTACTCCAAACCCCATGCTGTTGACCATACGGCTATTTCGTGGTCCTATGTGGCAAGCAGCATACAGATGTTGGGAGTATAAAGGCAGATAAGTCATTGCTCCTCCCCTCAGGAGCTTACATTTTAAACTCATGTCTTTTGATAATACTATTCATTCACCGGAAGAACATTAATTGTGTGCCCATCCCGTGTCAGTTCCTATGCTGTGCAGTGTCTGGTATGGTGAGTCTATTTTCAGAAACAAAATGGAGGACATGCCATCTGACATAGAATTTGAATAATAAATTAGAATATAATGGAATGGAATGTTTGAATTCAGTGTTTTAACACTGCTTCTGAAGAGGGGAAAAAAGAGGAGGTGGGGGAACCAGCTACCAAAAAAAGAGAAGCTACTAAAATGAGAAGAATGACTGTCTTGGGGTTTTTATTCCAAAGAAGAGTAGGTAATATCCAGAAGAGATAGATATTGTTAGTCCCCAGCAGCCTCATGTACAAAATAAACTCTTCCTTTGAACTCACGATTGGCAACTAGAGAACTCTGGCAATGACCTCTGTTGCTGAAAATCTGGTGGTTGGTAAGCAAGGAACCAAGGAGGGGACAAGGATAGGAATTCTCTTCTCTGCTTGGGCCATGTGTCTAGTGAACCAACCCAGAAGTGAAGCAGGATAAGTTGTAAAGATAGGCCTTAATACCACCTCCCACTCACACAATTATGCCAAGTGGCTAGAAATGGGAACATCAGTCTGAGCTTGTGTATGATTTTTCTAACAGGCAACATTTTAGGAAAAACGGGTGGCAAATTACCTTTGCATGAATATGAATTGTTTCTTCCCTTTAATAGTAGGAAATGTCACTTTGTTTCACTGTAAGAACGACTTTGAGGTTCCAATTTTTAACTCTGACACCTCCATGCCTTTTCTTGAGAGAGGAGGCCAAAGTTGGTGTTCACCAAGAGCTCCTTTCTTCCTAGTTTCACTCTTTGCTGCACAGCATGTTGTTAGTAAAACCACTTTTTCAACAGGATGTAAAAAATTAGAAGGGAACTATTTCCCTCTCTTCCCCAGGAAGGCAGAGGAAGTGGAGATGCAAAAAAATTTGAAGCCTTGGTCTAAAGAGTCACAAAAGGCAGTAGGAGGCGGGGAGGTAGATTTGCTTTAACTCAAAGACAGGCAAATTCAGCCTGAAGTATTCCTAATGAAACTAGGTTTCTTTAAGGATATTAGTCCATCTCATTAGACTTGGATTACCCACTCTGTGTTGGACCCTATGCAAAGTAACACGTGTGTCAGTTGAGACACACCAGGTTATGCTGCAATAAGAAAGAATCCTCAAGTCTCAATGGATAAAAGTAAATGTTTATTTTACAATCAGAGTATGTGTTTAATATAGGTTGACAGCAGACCTTTGTTCATCACAGTCACTCAGGGATCCATCTTGACATGTGCTTTCACAGTTACCACAACAGGAAAAGAAGATAAAGTGAATCAGTAACACTGGATCTTAAAGCTTCTGCCCACCACAGCTCACTTCTTCTCCTACTGCACAAAGGAAGCTGCCTATACATTCAAGGGGATGGTAAAGTGAAATCCTACCATGTACTTGGAAGAACCAGAAGTATTTGATGAAAAGTTTAGAGAATATCACCGTAGATGAGCCTCATGATGCACCACCCTCTCGCAAAATATAAAACTCAATATCAGCTATAAGATGAAGAACGGGGAGGTATGCATTATTCCAGCTCATCTATAAAAGAAGAAAACTGAAGTTTGGGAGGGACGAGTGTGTCCAAAAATTGATAAATTGATTTCACTTGTCATTAGCTTTAGGGTAGCACTAATGAAATCTTTAAATTATCTAGTTCTTGTCTAGCTACAGTGTAGAAGAGAACTGTATTAGAGTATATACATGTATTTTATCTAATCCTGTGGAAATCTTTATGTACTCTGTACTTTTTATGTAACTTTGTATCACTATGGACTCATGGATTTCTTTTTAATTCATTTTTAATGAGCCAATTGTCTCAGATTCAACCAGGAGGAATCACTTCAGGCTAACTCCCTATTTTTCTTTTCGGTCAACTTGATTGAAACATAATTTACAAACAATAAAATGTATCCAGTTGAAGTAATCCTAAGGACAGTTAACCAAATTGAGGACATAATATTAGAATACAATACCATGGGGTGGGGGAGATAATTTAATTCTACCTTTCTAGCCTGCCTAGAAACTTTGGTCATATTAAATGAAAAAATATTACAACAGGTTTCCTGTATTCAGTCAAAAAAAATTTATGAAGAAGAGGAGGAAACTTTGAGATTTTCCTCATTGTCTTGTAATTCTTACCTGTCTTCTCTAGTGTCATCATCTTCTTGATTTTACACTATAATCTAGCTATTTTGTATACTTTTCATACCTTTGGGTCTTTGTACACACTACTCCTGCTTGTGATGTCTAATTTGCTTGTCTTCCTAGGAAATTCCAATTCTTTGCTTTAATACACAGTTCAGCCATCACTTTTTCTAGGCAGTTTTCCCTGAAACTTTTTCTCATGTGCTGCCCTCATTCATTTCCAACAGGGAAATAATTGTGCTCTGTCATAATTCTTAGAAGGAGAGGCTGTGTTTTTGTCCATATCTTCACTACCTTACAAATGGCCAGATTTTCAACGTGGGTTGAATAAATCTTTATGCAAATGTCATTATAGTACAGTATTACTTTTTTGGAGGAGGATCTCTATAAACATAAGCTCCTTATTCAAAACTTCTTTAATGAAAAGAGCAGTTAGTGAATAGGCTAAGGTAGATAAGCTCAATATTCTTAAATAAATGTACATGGTGGTGGTAGAGTATGTATGAACTCTCAGATCAGAGGCATGAGCCAGAAATCTAGACCTGAAACTGAAGTTATTTTCATGGCTTAATTCCCCAATATTAGTCCTTCATCTTAAAATGGAGATAAGACAGGTGTGTGTGTCTGTATGTGTGTGTGTGTCTGTGTGTGTGTGACCATTAATGTATATGACTATCCAGCCTATGTTAATGTTCAATAAGGAACAGCTCTTATGGGAGATTTCTTTGCACTTTTAGAAGCTATCCAAAGAAGCAATTATCCTTAGACAAGTTTTCCATCTTCATGGGTGTATGAAATACATTAAAGAATGACTTTCATGCCTCAAAAGACTACTGCATTGAAAAACTGGAAGACCCTGTAGCTTAGTAAGCACCACACAAGTGGGCATATGCACATGAAAGGCATGAGTATTTTCCCATTCCTTTGAGCAAAAGACACAACCCTCTACCTTCCCTAGCTTTACAGAATAGATCAAGGGTCCCACTATTCTTCATTTCTTTCAGCCAGGCCTGACATCCAACATGCCTGCCTTCATTGCTTTCAGAAATAATTAGGTGTTGAAAGCTCTGACTAGAAGGATTAGGGATATGAATAACAACTTGACAGATCAAATCAAATACATTCTGATTTGATTACATTACTAAGTCAATTATTATTTCTTGTCACGTTAATTATGGCAAGAGTTATAAAATGTGTCTTCCAATAATTCCCTAACTAAATCATAATGGCGATATCGTTGTCGTGAATCTATGCAACAGCAAGTGTTTGTATTTGTGCCAACAGTGGAAGAGGGAATGGGAAGAGGAAAGAACTTTTTAAGCTTTTAAGTAATCTCTAAACCCATTGCAGGACTCGAACTTACAACCCTGAGATCAAGAGTCACGTGCTCCACCAACTGCATCAGCCAGGCGCCCCAGGAGGAAAAAACATTTATATAAATTGATTTATTGAATATTAAGCACCCTCTACTTTATTGAATATTAGGCACTGGACTTAGTTATGAATGTTGGGGATAGGGAAATAAAACTATTCAGCACCTGCTACCTTCAAGGAGCTCACAGCTCTGAAGGTGAGGTAGCCTATAAATAGACAAATCCATCTTAAGATGTAGGAAGGAGGTAAAAGACACAGTGACAGAGTGGAGAGAGGCTTAATTCTGATGCTGTGTTCAGAAAAGTCTTCATAGAGGATTTTCTGCTTGGGTCTCTGGTTATCTTGCATCAAGTGTATCCAGAAACTGGCTGGAAGATATTTTGCTGAACAAGATCATTGTTAGTAGAATAAGTGACCCAGGAACATACTGAACATCAAGGCCTAGAGAATGATCACATTGTCACTCTGTCCCAACAATACACACAAAGTTTTTAAATGAGACTAAGAGGTACTTAACGTTGAATCAAAATATAAAGTTACTTTGATGTATGAACGTGGCTCACATGTTAACTTGAGTTTGAAAATTCCTCCATGAGCCAAATACATGGCTAAGCAAATCTTACTACCTTGGCTCACTTACTGCTCACATGTTCCTCTTGAAGCATATAATATTCTCAGTGATTTGGTTGTAGGGCATTGAGAGAGGGGTTGACTAACTTGCCACGATCACACAGCTAGTATATGACAGCACAAAGATTCAGACTTGGTCATTGCTGATTTCAAAGACATTCCATTGTGATTACGAAGCAACTTAAAATATAGACAGTATTATTCTCATGGTGGGTCAGAGTAAGTAAGTGACTTGCTTGAGATCATAAAGCAATTTAGTGGTAGAGCTGGAACTTGCACTTGAAACACACAAGCTTCCTCCAAGTGACTATTCTCTTTTCAAACTATGTATTAAGCCACAGCATGTCCTATAATCTACACATATATAAAGTGAGTGATGCAGAGCAGACCCAGTGCTTTTGAGAAAAACAAACTGCTCTACCTAGAAGTTCTATAAGAATTCAATACAATGTCAAATTCTAGACACTGTTTTTTAGATTTTTGTTTAATGGAGGAAAGTGGAGAAAAGAGAGAAGGAATCAACTGAGTACTCTGTTAAAAACAACAATAATTACAATAGTTGCCATGCACCTAACATATGTTATAAAGAGTTATAAGCATCTTACATGGATTAACATGTTTATTCTTCATAATAACCCTAAAAAGTTGGTTCCCTTAGAATTCTCATTCTACAGAAGTAGAAACTGAGGAGCAGAGAGCTTAAATCTCTAGCCCTAAGTCACAAAATGGAAGAGGTAGCATTAGTCATCATTCAAATGCCCATGATTTACAAACATTTTCCCATTTAACATTGGATATAGTCATATGAAATGTTATTGCCATTTTCCAGATGAGGAAACTGAGGCTCTGAGAAGGAGATTGAAATGCTCAAGGGGTCACCAAGAGCAAGTGGCAAAGATAGGATTTTAAGCCCATGACTTGGGGTTTGTTTTGGGCACTAATTGACTGTTAAACCAGAAGTATATATTTGAAAAGTACACTTGGATATCAACAAATCTTCATGAGATTTATATGACATGGTGGAGACATAAAGGTTGGCTGCTCTTGAATCTATGGGTCATAGATTGAGTGAATTGATTTGTCATTTCACTATTTTCTCCACTTCCTTTTAACTATTGACTGATCATTTCAACCATTAACTATAAATTATAGTTAACTATAAATTATCCTTTTTTAATGTTTATTTTTGAGAGAGAAAGAGAGGAGAGAGCTGGCGAGGGACAGAGGGAGACACAGAATCTGAAGCAGACTCCAGGCTCTGAGCTGTCAGCACAGAGCCTGACACAGGGCTCGAGCTTGCAACAAACCGTGAGATCATGACCTGAGCCGAAGTCGGACACTTAACCGACTGAGCCACCCAGAAGCCCCAACTATAAATTATCCTTAACCAAATCAAACAATGTCCTAGCAGCCTCACACCCACCAACAGGTTAAAACTAGAATTTCTCATACTCCTTTTAAAAGGTAGCTGTAGTGTAAACACTATACTCTAGAGCCTGTAAAGTAAAATCTTTAGTGATAACCTATGGGTTCCAATCTTGCTTTAGCTTATTTCAATCTGTGTCACCTTGGGTAAACTATTGATTCTTTCTGGGATGTACCTTTTCCTGGTATCCATCATCATTAAGAGTGAAATTCCATCTTTAGCTATGGTCTCCAACCCTGGTATGTCTTCCAGACCACTCACATGATTGTTACTCACTGCCTAACCCTTTTTGGCACCCTCCCAAATCTTGCCTTCTGTGTACCTAGGTCATTGGCTGAGACACTGTCACATAGAGTTTTCCATCTGAAATCATGATGGGGCCACCCTCATGACTTTAAGGATCTGTACAGATTCTTGATCTTAATGGATATCAAAACAAGAGAAGACAAAGCCTGAGTTATCGTTCCTCACTGACAATCATCCCCCTGGGTCTTGTTGAATCCACTCAAAGGAGGGTACCACCACAGTTCTGCCCTAACCTGGTTCCCTCCCCTTTCTCAACATCTGCCTAAGATTCAAGTGTTACTTGCTGTTAAATCTACATGAGTTACATATCACTTAAAGTATGTCAGTAACTAGCCAAAAAAAGTCCAGAGGAAGTGTTCTAGTGTTCTGTCCTTGAACCTCTCTCTTCTAGTATTTTAGATGAAACTTTCTATCTAAGGGTGAGATTCTAAAAGGCATAAGCCTAAGATCTGAGAAGATGTTTTAAAGTAAATTTACGTAATGGATAAAGGTAGAATTTAGATGGAAACTAAGTTCTAATTTTAAGATAATATTTTCTGTGATTCTACTTATTGGGATTTTCTGAGAATAACTTATTTAACTTATAAAATTATAAAACCTAAAGTTAGGGGATCAATAAGAATGTTGTCTCAAGATTCCAGCCAATTCTAAGATAAATTATTATGAGACTGATAGTTTTACATTTTGTGGTTTTTAATGACTGCTGTTGGCTCAACCTACCCCAGAATTCAAGATTATGCAGCAAATGCTCACTCACTTTTTAGCATTTACATAATTGGTCCCTAACAGAGTTTATTTTGCTTTAATTTTCCAGATTTTATATACTAATTCAGTAGTTTGCCAGAAGTTGAAGATCTTTCCAACAATCTGTACTCGTGAGGCAGGCAGAGCTTCCTATATGTAGTGGCTGAAACAATTTGGTCCAAATGGTTGATGCCACAAGCAAAATATCCAAAGATTGTTCACTTGAAAATTATGACACTTTTTCAGGATTTTACCTCGCATTATTTGTTTTATGGACTATTCAGTATGCATTGCACCAACACTAATTACTGCACTAATAAGTCAGTGTGTTACTAAGATGTTTTGCCATTATAATTACAGCCACATGTTGTTGTCCTTCCTCAAATAGTCCAGGCTTAATTGCATCGTTTTTCAGGAGAATTTATGTGGTACAGCTTAATTCAAAATTAGTACATGAATAAATGAAGTGCAAACTATTTTCTGCACTGACTCACATGCAGGATAAATGTTGTAGAGAGGAAAGTAGCCAAGCTTTCATGTTCCCAGTTGTCTGTGGTAATTTCTGTGATGAACCTCCAGTGGTAATTTATGGAATGGAGGTCACAACTGGCAGAGGAATCAGAGTGGATGTGCAGAAAGGATGTTGCCCAAGGTACTAGGAACATGGGTTCTAGACTCTGCTAGTCATTTTTCATATGGCTCTTGGGGGTTATTTTCCTCTTCTGAGGCTCCAATTTCTTTATCTGAAAATTTAGGACATTGTTCAAATGATCTTAGGTTCTCTCCAGTTTTCTCCTCTAATGATGAGTTATTTCTACTAATGTCCTTCTCAGAAGATAATATTAAAAGTCTGCCTTCCCTTAAAAGGATATCTATTCTTTCCCATGGTAAAAATTAATAATGATGCCTACTGTGGAAATAACACAGGTCATTTGAATTCTACATTCTGTGTGCCACCCCCATTTCCAACGTGAACCTGTATAATCTCTTCCTTGCACTTTTCTTACTTTATTCTTTCCCTTTTATCTCTTTCTTTTTCCTTTTCTCCTTGCTAACAAAATTGACCTCTACTCATGAATATGTACATAGTGCTATCTTATGTACATGTTATGTACTTATTATGGATACATATTATGTAGAAGTAGAAAAACAAGATTTGTTCAGGGACTCCCAAAGTGAAAGGTAAACTTCAAGAAAGGGAGAAGAAAGAAGCATGGGATGGTAGATGGGCCAGATCTGTAGAATTTAGCTTTATACTGGTTCTGGGAGAGTAGATTAAGTAATGCAATCTTGAATTCACAGTGAGGAGTTTGAGAGGGTCTCCACCAGGCCATAAAATACTACCATGGACATAGTTTTAAATTTTTTAAAAATGTTTATTTTTGAGAGAAAGAGAGAGAGAGTGAGCAAACATGAACGGGAGAGGGGCAGGGAGGGAGACACAGAATCCAAAGCAGGGTCCAGGCTCTGAGCTATCAGCAGAGAGTCTGATGCAGGGTTTGAACACACAAACCATGATATGACCTGAGCCAAAGTCAGACTCTTACTCGACTGAGCCACCCAGGTGCCCCTTGTGCAAATAATTTTTAAAAATTACATCTTCCTCAAGATATTTCTTCCATTAGTTAGAAGCTTATGGTAAATATACAATTCTATAGTGTTTATGATGTAAGATAAAGCATCCTTGTGCAGGCACTTGAACAATTATAGGAAATACTGAGATATCTGTGGCTTGTGGAATTTTTTTTTTAACTCCCAGTGGTAGAATGGAGCAAGAGGTGATAGATTCATTCATCCTTTCTTTCAAAAGTATATCCTAAGGGCCTCTTAAATGCCAAATCAGGGTATTAGGAACTAGAGACACAGCAATAAAAAGCCACATTCCCTGACCCAGATAAACAGGCAAGATTAAGACAAATTATTTTGATTGGTCGTAGATTTTCCCCATAATATCAGAAAGCTTAAGTGATGGCATACGTGGTGAGTATCTGAATTCTTGGCTTAAAGCAAAGGTTTTCAATCACCAGGAGTGATTTTGCCCTTCTGGGAACATTTAGCAACATCTAGAAACATTTCTGGTTGTCACCACCAGTTGGGCACCAAGGGTGGAATAGGATGTTCTACACACATCTACTGGGTAGATGCTAGGGAAACTTAAATATCCTACAAGGCACAGAACATTCTCCTGCACCAAACAGCAAACAGTTATTTGGCCCAAATGTCAAAAGTTCTAAGGTTGAGAAACCTTGCTCTAAGTAAACATTATCCATTATGCTACTGTAAGAGTTTATATAAGAGATAATAAAGCATGAAATAAAGTTCCAGCAATGGTACTAGGTAGGAAAGAAGAAAGAAAGAAAGAAAGAAAGAAAGAAAGAAAGAAAGAAAGAAAGAAAGAAAGAAAAGTACTTAATCAATTGGAAATGGAGGTGCAGCTAGGGAGAAGAGTCGAAAATGAGCCTAAGAATTGTACATTGAATGACCTGAAGAACAGTGATACCATTGCTACTAATATATTGGCTGTGGCGGAAGAAGTGATGGATTTGGTTTTTGATATGTTGAGTTGATGATAGGGTTATGAGGTGGAAGTTGGGGGACAGTGCAGGCTACTGGAAACCTCAGGGTGCTGGGGGTTTTGGCGGTGGACTTGAAAATGTGCAGGTGAATTGCATCTTCCAACAGCCATTCTGCACACAACAGACTCAACAAAAAGAAATGCTCACAGGTTGTGGTTTTGGTGGCTGAAGAGCTTGGAGACTTCCCATCCCCCCACCCCCACTCCTTAAAGAACCACAACATTTTATCCCTTTCTACACACACATTTGCTTCCTTCCAGGCTAAATTCCTTTGAAGTTAATGGGTAAAATGGATGGGGAAGTGTGGGGAAGGAGTGGAATCTGTCCCACACTTCTTCAATTTCCATTAAATTACATGGTTCTTGGAAGATAAAAGGAAAGGTCTGGGGGCAAAACACATTTTAGGTTTCATTGAACCACATTTGAGTTTCCTGATCCAGGGCTTGGGCGTTCCATTTATTCAGCCAGACTGAGGCAAACCAGTTCAGGGCTGAGACCAGTGGTGTGCAATCTGGGACCCACAAAACCAAAGTCAGGGATTGTGTGAATGTCCTCTTTATCAGAGGAATGTGGTAAGTGCATTTTATAGGTGTTTCCATTTTAATGAAGTTAGAAATTTACCATTGATAAGACAGGAATAGAAGTAAGGCCATTTTCCTGTCTTCCTTCCTTTCCTATCTCCTTGTTTTCCTTTTCCTCCTCTTAACATTTATTAAATGGTGACTACAGACCGTTTTTTTTTTAGGTTTCAAGGATAGAAAGATGATGTTTTATAGTAGTCAAAGCAATTTTGCATTTTGCTATCTGCTTCTCACAACCACTCTCCACGAGGGAGTCTAAGTGTTATTATCCTCGTTTTTCAGACAGGAAGCCTGGGTTTAGAATCATTGTATATTACAGTATAGATATTTCTTTATATACTCAGGACTAGATGCCGGATCTCCTGATTTACGGATCTGAGAGTAGCAGAGGGAACTTTGTGAAGTGACTGATAAACTTTGAGATAATTCACTGTAAAGCCCAAGTCTGTGTGAGGAAGAGATGGTAGAAAAATGAGTTTTGTGACTGGATTGTCCAGGTATGTGAAGTTTCTCTGGGCTTGGTTTCTTCATCTGTAAAGTGGGCGTGCAAGATGAAATAAGTGGCTTTTAAAGTTTTGGCTTTTTTTAAACAGCTGAAATGTATTTTCGAATAAAACACTTTGGAACCTTGAAACATAAAACAGATTAAAGTAGATGTGCTTTGATTGAAATAGTAGCAGGGACCCCAGAGCAACCCTTGGTCCCTTGCCATGTCACCTTCACTTTACCACCAGTGGACACTTAGGCACCTGCAGGTACCTGAATTCTTCAGAACATAGTGTGAAATCCCCTGGGCTGCATCCTCCTGACCTAATATTCTGTTTCTAGTCATAATCATCTCTTACCTAGTATGCACACTGCTTTCAAATACATCATTTCAGGTGAAGAAACTGAGGGCATGAAAGCTTAAGTAACTTTTCCAAGATTATTCAATTAATATATGGTTCCAATGCTTAGGCTCTTTGTACTTCTTGGTGCTGCTTCCAATGGATCTGAAATATCTTGCGTCTATAGAAAGGAATTCGTGTATGCTAGCTGTGATGTGTGAGGTCAAAGGCCTTAGGAAGTTGGTCAGCTTACCCTTCCTGTTCCATAAAGGTTGAGGCTCTCTGTGTTATCCCCAGTTGTGCAGCATAGCATGCTGGCATGTTGTATAATGTTATTTTAGTCATGGTATATAAGTCAAATGGAAAAAAAAAATCTGAGCTCTTATCTCAGACTTGAACCATATGGTGATGACAGAGTAGAGAAGGAGGGATGAGGAAAATTTACTCATTCATTCAACAATGTACTATGTGCTAGGTAGTATATTCTAAGTATTGGCAATATGGAAGTAGGCACAAGAAAGAGGGTCTTTTCCCTTATGAAGTTTATAGTCCTGTGATAGAAATAGAGCATTAATCAAACTAATATTTGTGAAACAACAAAATGGCAAGTGATAAGAAGGGAAGATATTGTTTCTATTAAAATGTAGAGCACCTAAATAAATTTGGGAGATCAGAAAAAGCCTCCCAGAGGGTGGCATTTTGAAATGAGATACAGAGGAAGAGAGAAAAATTAAATATTGACAGAAAAAGTGGCACAGAGAGGGATCAGCAGAAGTATGGGGAAAGAGAGAAGTCTGGCTAGGGTGGTATGAGGTGGGCTGATGACACAGGGTCCAGCCCAGGCTGATGACTGGCTGTGTGAATGGTCTGGATTTTATCCTGAGTGTAGTGGGGAACCACCAAAGAGTTGCAAATATGGGGTGACAGGATCATAGTAGAGTTTTAAAAATATCACTCTTGTTACTGCATGGGGAATAGGGTATAGGCCTAAAATATTCTGGATCCTTCTTGTCTTAAAAATAATTAGAACCACCAAACTGACTTTTGAAAATAGTCAAATAGGATTTAATCTAAGAAATAATGAAAGCATGATGAAAGTAAGTATTTCAGTACTCGAGAAGTTGACATGTATGTATATAATTGAAAAAAAATTGACAATGATTTTATTTTTTTAATGTTTATTTTTGAGATAGAGAGTGTGAGTAGGGGAGACACAGAGGAAGGTGGGAACAGAGGATCCAAAGTCATCTCCGTGCTGATAGCAGTGAGCCTAATGTGGGGCTCAAAGTCACAAACTGCAAGATCACAACCTGAGCTGAAGTTGGACGCTCAACTGAGCCACCCAGGCACCCTGACCTGATTTTAAATCTGGGATCATCAGCTATGTGATAATCAGACTAATTATTTCACTCCTCTGTACCTTAGTTTCCTCATCTGCTGACAGATGTAACAATATCTATCTTGCAGAAATGTTATAAAAACTATGTTTGCAAAGAGCAAAATGTCTGACAATGAATATTAATTAAGTACATATTAGTGACTTCTATACTGTTAAAATTTTATGTCCTAAGCTGGTAATTGTTTATAAATAAAGGGCAGCCTGACACCCAGATGCCTAACTAAAAACACCAAACAGATGATTAAATATCACTTATTGAAATGAACAATGGCAGTTGATATTACATAGGGTAACAGGTGCTTAATTGCCATTTCCTACCCAAGGAACATGTTCCCAGGAGCAGCGTGCCCAGCAGGTTTCTGAGGTTGTACAGGTAGAGTCTCTCCTTGAATACCTCATCTAGAAGTGCCAAGTGCATATTTTGGCAATCTGAGCCCAAAGGGCCCCGGCATTTTCAGCAAGATTTAGAGCCAGAGCCTCTTTTGCAAAAACAACCAATTTAGCTTAAAGCTACAAGCTGTGCTGATCCAGAAGAAAGACAGCCAATATTCATTTGGCATCTGGAGCATGTAGCCAGCTGAAGCCAAAAGGCTATTGCCCCATCCATAAAGGGGTATAAACATTGCATCCTAGCTAGCTCTTCTAGGGAAGATGATCATGGTACCCTACCCGAGTCCCCTTTATGAGGCCAATAAACCCATCCATTGGTGCCATGAGTACTAATTACTAACAGCACAGAGCTATCTCCTTCCCTGGAGAAATCCCCTTCATGCCTATGTGTTAGGCCCCCTTTGGCCCTGGGGGAAGACTGAAGGAAAGGAATGATTGATATGAGGCTGTAGAAGGATGGCCTCTTGCCTGATGATGGGGCTAACTCTGTGAGATAATTTAGGCTCCAGATCCTACTACAGGATCAGGGTGAAGCTAGTCTTCAGTTGCAAGCACATCCTTAGCTTTTCCCCCTCTGCCTACCCTGGTCTTTATACCCACTTTTCTCCTGAGAATACACCCTTCAATAAAACATTTGCACAAGAATATCCATGTCAGACTGTTTCTAGGGAATCCAATAATATTTAAAGCATTGAATTGTTTCTTGAAAGCCTATCAAGAAATTATAGTTAAAACCAAGAGCTGCTGAGTCAAATTTGGGTTTGGATCCAAGCTCTGTCACAGACTGGCTTTATTGACCTCATGAACGTTTCTTCTGAGTAGGGAGAGTAAAAATTTCTCTAGGTAAAAATGAGACAAGCAGACCTACTTCAAAACACTGTTGTAAGAGATAACATTTTGAAAAGTGCTTCACTTTAAGATTTTCATGCTTCCTTATACAATACAATTGCTCAGTTAATTATTTGTTCAATAAACCCTTATTCATTATCCACTTTATGTCACAAACTGTGTTTGAGTTGGAGATAGAGACAGGTCTGAGGCAGATCAACAAAGGTTATGAGAGAGTGAGAGGTATCCTACAGTGGTGACACTGAGGGGGGGTAACTAGCAGATATGGGAATAATTGTTATAAGGTAACCATGTAAATACTTGCATGTTTCTGCATGATCATGTACTTTCTGAACAAAAATTATTAGGAACTTGGGTTAGAGGGTAACTGACTAATAGCACTAAAATAGTAAAATACTCCAGAGAGAGAAAGAGTTAGGGGTTTATCCCTCTGGAACTAGGTGTTTAAGTCTCAAAGGAAGATAAAACCAGGAGCTATTTCCAAACGACTGTAACCATATTGGAAACTTTTCCAGAAAGAATTTGTTTATATTAAGAAAGGTTTCTCTCCCTCTCTCAGAAAGGGACCTAAGATGGGGGTGGGGAGTGGCAGCTGTGCAGTGGTTCCTATATAAGTTCCCAGATTTATAATTTTGGATTTTTTTTTTTTTTTTGGTTATACATACAGTGTGACATTTTCTCTCATCACTGCCCCCAGAGGTAGAAGGAGGTATAAGGAACCAATGCACTTCCTGCTGAAAGTAATAATTAAGCTTGATCTTCGATCCACAAACCTAATGCTTGCTTCCAGAAAAACAAATAAATATGGATATTCAAAATTTATCATGGTATGTAATGAATAATGAACTTGGGTTCACTAGGCAGAAAGATATTCCAGACAGAGAAGCAAAATGTGCTGAAAGATGAATACATGAAAATAAAATTCAGTGACATCCTAAGTATATAAGCATTTCAACTGCTTTTTTAGAATCTGTATTCATTCCCCATTATGCACAGCCCATCTCCTTTGTGCTTTTATAAAGTAGTAGTGTTTGGCCATTATTGGTGATGTCTCAGTGGTATCCTATTTAGGGAAGGAAATATTAAGCAAATATTAACATTATGTCTTAAAGTGATGTATTATAAAGAATACAATATTTTTTCTTAAGTGTCAAAAGCAATGTGAATTGAAATAGAGACGCTTGGCTTCCTCAGAAGGCATTAGAAACCAGCAAGGTGCCAACCTGTATACATGTATGGATTAGAGCAAGTTGATCTACATAGCCCCAATAGAGAGAGATTAACATCTAGAGAAACAAAGAAAGTGATTCAGGGGAGAAAAATCAAGGAGGACGTAGAACACAAGATTGAGGAGACTCCATTGATGTCTGGTGTCATTTTTCTCCATCTCAGCCCTAATTGTAGCTGCCCAGGGCTAGGGGCTTCCCAGGGGATACTTCTGTGGTTAAGAGGCTTGAGGTATTTAATAACATATTTGGAAAGCCTTCTTAAGTCCACTTTTAAATGAAAAACATTAACTTAATGATATAAGAAGACAGGCTTTACTCTTTGAGTAATGTTATTTTTAGAACTATGGAAATACAAAGAGTTATGATGTTGGCAGACACATTAATAGAAATGCCAGAAGAAAGTCTCTTACCTGCAGTAATAATAATAATGCCTTTCATCTAAGTAGCACTTTCAGTATAAAAATATTACCACAAACATGGTCTCATTGGATTCTCCCACAGCCTTTGGAGGAAGGCAACCTGAGGTTATGAGAAAAGTGGAGGCTTTGGAATGAGACAGATTGGGGTTCAAATCCATGGTCTTCTATTGACATGTTATCTTCAGCAAATTTCCTAAGCTGTCTGGAACAAAACTTTCTTACCCATGACAATAGGTAAATGAATACTTTGTACCCAAGTCAGCTGGAAGATTAGATCACAAATGCAGAAATCACCAAAGATAGGCTAGCATAATAGGTGTTTAATAACTTTTTTTTTTTTTTTTGCTAAGTGCAGGTAGATTTATGATAGCCTGTTTATTTTTTCTGGAGAAAAAAAATGAAAACTTAGATAAGTGACAATATGAAGGTCACCCAAATAGAGAAATAAGTTTAAAACCGAGCTTTTATATCCTCAAGACAAATCCTTCCCGTGGCATGGTGCTATGAAACAGTTCAGGTAGTGTCTATTTTTTGAGCAGCTCATTTGGGGTCAAAGAAATTGAGTTTGTAAGATAAATCTGTAGAATGTTGATATAAAGCCTCCCATTCCTACTTCACCAAAGATGTCTACATTCTAGTCTCCAGAACCTGTGACTATGTTACCTTAGATGGTTGGATGAATTTTGCAGATTTAAGTTCAAGACCTTGAGATGCGGTGTTATCCTTGATTGTCTGGTGAGCCAGATGTAATCACAGGATCTTTATAAAGAGGAAGGCAGGTCAGAGGAGAGATACTATACTATGCTACTGGCTTTGAAGATGGACAAAGTAGACATAAGCCAAGAATGTAGGCAACCTCTACAAGTTGGAAGAAGAAAAGGCAAAAGATTTTCTGAGTCTCCAAATGGGTCACAACCCTCCTGATCCATTTTAGACTTCTGACCTCCAGAACTACAAAATGATAAATTTGTGTTGTTTTGAAGCCACAAGGTTTGTGGTAATCTGTTACAGCAGCAATAGGAAACTCCTACACACACAATAGAAACTTCTAATCGGTGGAGTTGTGGGGATAAGTGGACGTTCTAAGTTTAATGTGCACATATGTTAGCAATGATAATGTTTTAAAAGTAAATATTTGATTGTTTCTTCCTGCTACTTTCTATTCCAGGAAAACGGCATTGCATGTAAGACTTTCATTTCCCTCATCGGCAGCATGAAACAGTTATAATGGGTGTTAGAGAACTTCATGATATAATGGGGTTTTCTTTGGATTATGATATACTATATTAAAGAATATTGTTATTATTTATGTGATGTTTAGAATTAGGTAACTGTTCAATACTAACAGTATAGCTGGTTTATTTGTGGGTTAGGAGATAATCTAAAGAGTCCTAGAGATAAACTTTCATCAGAGATATTTTAGTTGCTTCAAGAAATGTTTTGTTTATTCTTCACTTTTTATTTAAATTCTAGTTAGTTAACATATAGTGTAATATTGATTTCATGAGTAGAATTGTGATTCATCGCTTACACACAACAACAAATGCCCTTCTTAATACCTATCATCCATCCACCACCCACCTCCCTCCATCAACCCTCAGTTTGTCCTTTATTGTTAAGAGTGTCTTGTGGTTTGTTTCCCTCTCTCTCCTTTCTTCCCCTTCCCATATGTTTATCTATTTGTTTCTTAAACTCCACATATGAGTGAAATTATGAAGTATTTATCTTTCTCTGCCTGACTTATTTTACTTAGCATAATATGCTCTACCTCATTCATATCATTGGAAATAGCAAGACTTCATTGTTTTTGATGGCTGAGTAATAATCCATTGTGTGTGTGTGTGTGCGCATACACATATATATGCTGCATCTTCTTTATCCATTCATCAGTCGATGGGCATTTGGCCTTTCTCCATAGTTTGGCTATTGTTGATAATGCTGCTATAAACCTTGAGGTAAATGTACCCCTTAAAATCTATTTTTATATCATTTGGGTGAATACCTAGTAGTACAATTGATGGATCATAGGGTAGTTCTCTTTTTAACTTTTGGGGGAACCTCCATATTGTGCTCTAGAGTGGCTGCTCCAGTTTTCATTCCCACCAACAGTACAAGAGGGTTCCTCTTTCTCCACATCCTCACCAACACATGTTGTTTCTTGACTTGTTAATTTTAGCCATTTTGACAGGTGTGAGGTGGTATCTCATCGTGGTTTTGATTTATATTTGCCTGATGATGAGTGATGTTGAGCATCATTTCATGTGTCTGTTAGCCATTTGGATTTCTTCTTTTGAAAAGTGTATATTCCTGTCTTTTGCCCATTTTAAACTGGGTTGTTTGTTGGGGTGTTGAGTTTTGTAAATTATTTATATATTTTGGATACTAACCCTTTATCCAATCTGGCATTTGAAAATATCTTCTCCCATTCCACAGGCTGCCTTTTAGTTTTGTTGATTGCTTCCTTCACTGTACAGAAGCTTTTTTATCTAGATGAAGTACCAGTAGTTCATGTATGCTTTTGTTTCCCTTGCCTCTGACAATATGTCTAGTAAGAAGTTGTTACAGCCAAGGCCAAAGAGGTTACTGCCTGAGTTCTCCTCTAGGAGTTTGATGGCTTCCTGTCTCACATTTAGGTCTTTCATCCACTTGGAATTTATTTTTGTGTATGGTATAAGAAAGTGGTCCAGTTTCATTCTTCTGCATGTTGCTGTCCAATTTTCCCAACATTTGTTGAAGAGAGTGTCTTTTTTTCCATTGGATATTTTTTCCTGGTAGGTCAAAGATTCATTGACCATATAGTTGTGGGTCTATTTCTGGGTTTTCTATTCTGTTAACCTATGTATTTGTTTTTATGCCAGTGCCATGTTGTCTTGATGACTACAGGTTTGTCATATAGCTTGAAGTCTGGATTTGTGATGCCTCCAGCTTTGCTTTTTCAGGATTGATTTGACTATCAAGGTGTTTTGTGTTTCCATACAAATTTTAGCATTGCTTGTTCTAGCTCTGTGAAAAATTCTTGGGGTATTTTGATAGGGATTGCATTAAATGTGTAGATTGCATTGTGTAGTATAGACCTTTTAACAATGTTTGTTCTTTCAATCCATGAACATAGAATGCTTTTCCATTTCTTTGTGTCCTCTTCAATTTATTTCATAACTTTTCTATAGTTTTCAGCATGCAGATCTTTTACCTCTTTGGTTAGGTTTGTTCCTAGGTATCTTACAGTTTTTGGTGCAATTGTAAATGGGATTGATTCCTTGATTTCTTTTTATGCTGCTTCATTATTGGTGTATGGAAATGGAACAGATTTCTGTACATTGATTTTATATAATTCATATATTCTAGCAATTTTTTTGGTGGCATCGCTTGGCTTTTCTACATAGAGCATCATGTCATCTATAAATAGTAAAATTTTGACTTCTTCCTTGCCAATTTGGATGCTTTTTATTTTTTTGTTGTCTGATAGCTGAGGCTGATTTCCAGTAATTAACTAGTAATGGTGAGAATGGACATCCCTGTCTTGTTCCTTACTGTAGGCGAAAAGCTCTCTGTTTTTCCCCATTGAGGATATTAACTGTGGGTCTTCTGTACATGGCCCTTATGATGTTGAGGTATGTTCCCTCTATCCCTACTTCATTGAGAGTTTTTGTCAAGAATGGATGCTCTATTTTGTCAGATGCTTTTTTTTCTGCATCTAATGACAGGATCATATGGTTCTTGTCCTTTCTTTTATTAATGTGGTGTATATTGTTGATTGATTTGTGAATATGGAACCACTCCTGCAGCCCAGGAATAAATCCTACTTGATCGTGGTGAATAATTCTTTTAGTGTACTGTTAGAGTGATTGGCTAGTATCTCCTTGAGAATTTTTGCATTGGTGTTCATCAGGGATATTGGCCTATAATTCTCCTTTTCAGTGCAGCCTTTATTTGGTTTTGGAATCAAGGTAATGCTGGCCTCATAGAATGAGTTTGGAAGTTTTCCTTCCATTTCTATTTTATTTTTTTTAACAATTTGAGAAACATAGGTATTAATTCTTCTTTCAATGTCTGGTAGAATTCCCCTGGGAAGTCTTCTGGACCTGGACTTTGGTTTGTTGGGAGATTTTTTTTTTTAATTTTAATGTTTATTTATTTTTGAGAGAGAGACAGAGCCCAAGTGGGAGAGGGGCAGAGAGAGAGAGAGAGACTCAGAATCTGAAGACGGCTCCAGGCTCTGAGCTGTCAGCACAGAGCCCAACATGGGGCTCAAACTTACAGACCATGAGATGATGACCTGAGCTGAAGTTGGATGCCTAACTGACTGAGCCACCCAGGCTCCCCTTTGGGAGATTTTTGATTGCTGATTCAATTTCTTTGCAGTTATGGCCTGTGCAAGATTTCTATTTCTTTCTGTTTCAGTTTTGGTAGTTTTTAAGTTTCTAGGAATTTGTCCATTTCTTCCAAATTGCCCAGTTTGTTGGCATATAATTTTTGATAATATTCACATATAATTTGTATTTCTGGGTTGTTGATTGTGATCCCTCCTCTTTCATTCATGATTTTATTTATTTGGGTCCTCTCTTTTCCTTTTGAAAAGTCTGGCTAGGGGGTTATCAATTTTATTAATTCTTTCAAAGAACCAGCTCCTAGTTTCATTGATCTATTCTGTTTTTGTTGCTGTATGTATATTATTTATTCCTGTTCTAATGTTAATTATTTCCCTTCTTCTGCTTGCTTTAGGCTTGTTTTTGCTGTTCCTTTTCTAGTTGCTGTAGATGTAAGATTAGGTTGTTTGAGATTTTTTCTTGCTGCTTGCAGTAGTCCTGTATTGCAATATATTTCCCTTTAAGATTACCTTTGCTGTATCCCAAAAGTGTTTGGACTGTTGTGTTTTCATCTTCACTTGCTTCCATGTACTTTTTAAATTCCTTGTTTAATTTCCTGGTTAACCCATTCATTCTTTAGTTGATGTTCTTTAACCTCTATGTATTTATATTTATGGTCTTTCCATTTTTTGTGTGTGTGGTTGATTTCAAGTTTCATAGTATTGTGGTCTGAAAATATGCATGGTGTGACTTCAGTCTTTTCATACTTGTTGAGGACTGTGACCCAGTATGTGATCTATTCTGGAGAATGTTACATGTGCACTCAAAAAGAATGTGTATTCTGCTGCTTTAAGATGGAATGTTCTGAATATATCTGTTAAGTCCCTCTGTTCCATTCTATCAAAGCCATTGGTTCCTTGTTGATTTTATGCTTTTATGATCTATTGTTGTAAGTGGGATGTTAAACTCATATTATTTATGAGTTTCTTTATGTTTGTTATTAATTGATTTATATATTTGGGTGTTCTCAAGTTGGGGGCATGAATATTTATAATTGTTCGATCTTCTTGATGGATAGACCCCTTAAGTATGATGTAATACCCTTCTTCATTTCTTGTTACAGTCTTGGTTTAAAATCTAGTTTGTCTGAAAAAAGTATGGCTATTCCAGCTTTCTTTTGACATCCACTAGCATGATAGATGGTTCTCCATCCCTTCACTTTCAATCTTCAGGTGATGTAGGTCTAGTCTCTTGTAGAGAACATATAGATGGGTCTTGTCTTGTTATCCATTCTGATATTTCTCACCCTATGTCTTTTTATTACATTCAGAGTGATTATTGATAGGTATGAATTTAATGACTTTGTGTTACCTGTAAAGTTGGTGTTTCTGGTGATGCTCTCTGTTCCTTTCTAGTCTTTGTTATTTTTGGTCCTTTTTTCCCCACTCAAAGACCCCCTTTAATATTTCTTTCAGGATTGGTTTAGTGGTCATGAACTTCTTTAGTTTTTGTTTTGGACACTCTTTACCTTTCCTTTCATTCTGAATGACAGACTTGCTGAATAAAGTATTATTGGCTGGATTTTTTCCTATTCTTCACATTGAACATATCATGCCACTCCTTTCTGGCCCGCCAAGTTTCTGTGGATAGATCTGTGAACGTGATCTGTCTTCCCTATAGGTTAAGGACATTTTTTTCCCTTGCTGCTTTCAGGATTTTTCCCCTACGTAGGTTGTGAATTTGACTATGATATGCCTTGGTGATGGACAACTTTTATTGGATTTAATAGACACCTTCTGTGATTCTTGGAATTCAATGTCTGTTTCCTTCCCCAGATTATTGAAGTTTTCAGTATAATTTTCTCAGATAAATCTTCTGCCCCTTTTTTCTCTCTTCATCTTCTGGGACTCCTACAATATGAATGTTATTATGCTTTAAGGGGTGACTCCATTCCCTGAGTCTACATTTGTGATCCAACACCTTTCTTTCCCTCTTCTTTTCAGCTTCATTATTTTACATAATTTTATCTTTTAAATTTTTTTTTTTTTCAACGTTTATTTATTTTTGGGACAGAGAGAGACAGAGCATGAACGGGCGAGGGGCAGAGAGAGAGGGAGACACAGAATCGGAAACAGGCTCCAGGCTCTGAGCCATCAGCCCAGAGCCCGACGCGGGGCTCGAACCCACGGACCGCGAGATCGTGACCTGGGTGAAGTCGGACGCTTAACCGACTGCGCCACCCAGGCGCCCCATAATTTTATCTTTTGTATCACTGATTCATTCCTCTGATTGATCCATCTTCACTGGTATGGCATCCATTTGGGTTTGCATCTCGGTTATAGCATTTTTAATTTCAGCCTGACTAGATTTTCATTCTTTTATGTTTGCAGTAGGGGATTTTCTACTGTCTTCTCTGCTTTTGTCAAGCCCAGCTAGTATCCTTATAATTGTTTTAAATTCTAGTTCAGATTTATTACTTACTTTGTACTGATAAAATCCTTGGCTATCACTTCCTCTTCTTTCTTTTGGAGTGAGTTCCCCCAGCTTGTCATATTGTCAAGGTCAAAAAAAAAAAAGCGAGATCATAGGTATGTTTTGGTATTCTTATTAAAGAATACCAGATAGCTAGATCCAAAAAAATAAAAAGCAAAATAAAATAAATATAATTTAAAAATTGAAAAAAAATGCTCTTTCTGTAACCCAAGGGATGAAAACAACAACAGAGAAATATAGATCCTATCTCCCCTAGAGCTGAAGCTTTGTAGCATTATATAAGGAGTCAATTTGGTGCCTGAGAGGGGTTTGTTCTAAGGTGGGGCCTGCTGCACTGATTCTCAGGAGGACTTGCCCAAGTGGAGATGCACCTGCAGGGCACAGGTGGTCAGGGCTTGGTGTAAGCAGCTTCATCCTTGACTTGGTGGTGGTGTTTTTCTCATTGAAGTTGGTCAGTGCTGATGTGCAGGGTGAAATGGTATTGTCCCACTCTCTCATCCTGGGAGTGGGGAGCTCATGCTCACCACTCTTCAGGAAGCCCTCACAAAAGACCAACCACCTCTCTTTAGTCCCTGGCATCTGCCAGGTCTCTGACTTCACCCTGCCTGCCTCTGAGCTGTCTGCCTGCCAGGCAGCACAGCAATTATGTGTTTTACCTCAGGCATGCTGCTGGGTTTCAAAACTCAAAATTTCAGAGACCCAAGTGGTGCAGACCCATGCCAGTCCTCTGGGGAAGGGTTTCACTGTGCTGTGGTTGATGCTGGCTTGTCCAAGAAATTGGTTGTGTGACTGTGTGTTTCAGAGTTTATGGTAAAGCTCAGCAGAAAGCCATCACTAAGGCTCACTGCCCTCAGGCAGCATCCCCATTCCTACATTAGTGAATGGGACAGCTCAATGGTGCCCACAGGGTCTTTTGCCCCCCAGAGGGGCTGTTCCCTCTCTCCCAAATGCACTTCAAGCAGGGGAGCTGCTTCTCCTTGCATGACCCAGGGGATCCTCAGTCCATGCTGTCTGCTCCTGGGTCTGTGTCTTCTTTGCCTTCCAGAGGACCACTAAGCCAGCCAGCTGCAACCTGGGCAATGGCACAGACCTCTAAAGCTTCAGACTCTGCTCCACTGTTTATGAAAATTTGCAGTATTCAGCCCTTCGCATTTTCCCAGTCAGTAGTTTTGGGGGAAGGCTTTTTCTTGTGAAATTCTCTGTGTGCACTTTCAATCTTCCTTCTTCTCTTACCCCTCTCTAGGCAATCTGGGTTCTCTGAGGCAATTCCTATCTTCCACCATGTGGTATTTTTGTTTTGTTTTATTTTGTTTTACGTCTAGTTGTGCACTTTTGTGCTCTCAGTCCTCAGACTGATTTCTTGGGTGTTCAAAATTATTTGACACTTATCTAGATGTGTTTGAGGGACAAGGCAAGCTTAGGGTATCCCTATTCCTGCACGATCTTGAGTCCTTTCCTCTCAAAGAAATGTTTTTAGACATTTCTTCTTTATGCATCAATCAAGATACCTAGACATGTGTAACTCCAAGAGTGCTTATTTAGAAATATAGAATCATAGGATTTCAATGTTGGAATGAACTTTAAAGGATGCCAGATGCAATCACTACATCTTCTGTTAGGTATTCCAGATAAAAGATTCATGGGGAGATAAGACCTTTCCCTTGCTTAGCATGTTTGAATATCTACTGCTCCTTCACTCACACTGGCTTGTTTGAATCTCACCATACCTCTTTGAAATATGGTGGGCCCATATCAATGACCTCTTTTTAAAGATGTACATGCAGAGGAGATAAAGCTTCTTGCCAACAGTTACACAGTTGGTTACAGTCATTTCGGGCCATTTCTGGGTAACTCCTTTCAATGCCTGGTTGAACTGTGTTTCATGGAAGCCTAGGGTTCTTAATAAGAATGGTTCTTTAGTTGGGGCTGGGGAATCAATGCTGAACGAATCACACATGGATCTTGTCATAATGGAATTCACAGTCCAGTGGAGAACACAGATAATTAAGCAAATACAATACCATGTGGTAGTTGCAGGTGAATGAACTCATATATGACATGTAGAATAGCAGGTCAGGAAACCCCTGACTCCTGCAATTTTGGCTCCACATCCAGGTTATGTTTCTTGCACTATGTGGCCTCTTCTGGATGCTAATTACTTCACCAAATTATCCAGGACTGACCTATCTGTGAACCTCATTCTTTTTCTGTTTTCCCTTTATTCCCAGAGTGTGTGTGATGAAAGCAAAATTAATGGTAGAGGCAGGCACAACCAAGCCTAGCTTTGCCAAAATTCAAGAATGCTCCCAAAGAGTCCTAGTGAAGGTAATGGTCCTGAATATATTTAGAGATCTCTAGTAATAGTAAACTCCTGGAAATATAAGTTTCTTGAAATAGCCAAGTCAATAAGCTCAAATCATTCCTGGTTTAGGTGAAGGAAAGGAGCAGGACTTAAAAAAAAATCTAACTTCTATCCTAATGAGTCACTACTAATGTGAAATTGTACTATGTCAAGAGAAGCGAAAGTTTGAGCCAGAATAGTATTACTTGAACTGTAATTAGAAGCAAGCTGTAGGGAAAGAAACACAGTGTTTCTTGAGTATATTTTAGAATGTGGAAGGATATCTTATCTTCTTGTGAGTGTGTGTGTAAGAGAGAGAGGATATCAATAATTTTCCTTCAATGTGGAAAATGTGCCTTGTTACAGTGGCATGATTTTCCATACTGGGCTAGAAAAAATGATTTTTCAGGAGCTTCATTCTGAAGTTTTTTTGTTTTTTCCCTAGAATTGAGACTTTGATTTCAACATCTCGATCCCACCTCCCTAATCTTATACTAATGATACTTTGACTTGGAAAAAGTTGAATAGGAAAAAATACAGATATTAGTTCCATGCCAAGGCCCAGAGGAATATTTTTAGGGGAAGAGAAAAAGGAAAGTGAAAATAGATAGTAGATAGATGCTTTGAAACACATAAAATTGTTTGCTGAAATGATCATCTCTGATAGCATCTCTGATATTTCAATTACTGAACCTATAGGTTTTCTCTAATGGTGGGCAGTGGTTTTCACCTTTTTTAGATGGAAATACAGATGACACACAATGTTAGTTTCAGGTGTATAATATTGTGACTCAACAATTGTGTACAATACTCAATGCTCATCACAATAAGTGTAGTCACCATTTGTCACCATATAACATATTATATTATTGACTTTATATTCCTTATTGCTGTACTTTTCATCTCTATGACTTATTTATTTTATAGCTGAAAGTTTGTATCTCCTGAACCCCTTCACCTATTTCAATCACTCCCTCACCCAACCTTTCTCTGTTAGCCACCAGTTTCTTCTCTGTATTTAAGAGTCTGTTCATTGTTTTGTTTTTTACATTACCCGTATAAGTGAAATTACATGGTATTTATATTTCTCAGACTTTTTTCTCTAAAAATAATTCCCTCTAGGTCCATCCATATTGTCACAAATGGCATATCTCCTTCTTTTTAATGTTTGCATAATATTTCATTGTGTATGTGTACAACATCTCCACTCATTTATCAATGGACATTTGGGTGGCTTCCATATCTTAGCTATTGTAAATAATGTTGCAGTAAACATAGAGGAGCATGCATCTTTTGAATGTGTGTGTTTTTGTTTTCTTC
Organism: Lynx rufus; assembly: GCF_022079265.1. Lineage (NCBI taxonomy): Eukaryota > Metazoa > Chordata > Mammalia > Carnivora > Felidae > Lynx > Lynx rufus. The sequence continues at coordinate 173,274,734 of NW_025814834.1, forward strand.
AGGTAAATAGCCAATAGTGGAGTTACTGGATCATATGGTATTTCTATTTTTAACTTTTTTGAGAAAACTCCATACTGTTACCCACAGTGGCTGCACCAATTTACATTCCCACCAATAGAGCATGAAGGTTCCTTTTTTCTCCACATCCTCACTAAAACTTGTTATTTCTTGGCTTTTTGATACTAGCCATTCTAAATGCTATGAGGTAATAACTCATTGTTTTGATTTGCATTTCCCTGATGATTAGTAATGTTGAGCATCTTTTCATATATCTGCTGGCCATCTGTATGTCTTCTTTGCAAAACATTGTCTCTTTGAGCTCTGCTCATTTCTTAATTGGAAGTTTTTGGTGTAGAGTTGTATAGGTTTTTATGCATTTGGATATTAACTCTTATCAGATATATCATTTGCAAATATCTTCTCTCATTCAATAGATTGTCATTTTGTGGGTTTTTTGATGGTTTCCTTGGCTGTGTGAAAGATTTTATTTTGGTGTAATCACAATAGTTTGTTTTTTCTTTTGTTTCCCTTGCTTGAGGAGACATATTCATAAATATGCTGACATTGGTTAAGGCCAGTGTCCAAATGTTTACTGCCTATGTTTTCTTTAAGGTGTTTCATGGTTTCAGGTTTCACATATACATCTTAAACCAATTTGAGTTTATTTTTGTGTATTGTGTAAAGGTGGCTCAGTTTCATTCTTTTGCATGTAGATGTCCAGTTTTCCCAACATCATTTTATGGGGAGGAGACTCTTTACCTCATATATATTCATGCCTTCCTTGTCACCAATTGACCATATACGTTTGGGTTTATGTCTGAGGTCTGAATCATATACTATTGATCTATGTGTTTATTTTTGCTAGTACCATACTGTTTGGATCACTATAATTTAGTAGTATACTTTGAAATCTGGGAATGTGATAGCTCCAGCTTTGTTCTTCTTTCTCAAGATTGCTTTGACTATTCAGTCTTGTGGATCCATACAAATTTTAACGTTATTCTAGTTCCATGAAAAATGCTGTTGGTATTTTGATAGGGATTTCATTGAATCTGTAGATGGCTTTGAACAGTACAGACATTTTAACAATCTTCTGCCAATCCATGAGTATGGATATATTTCCATTTGTTTGTGTCATCTTCAATTTCTTTCATCAATGTCTTACAGTTTTCAGAATACAGGTCTTTCACCTTCTTGGTTAAATTTATACCTAGGTATTGTATTCTCTTTGCTGTAATTGTTTTCTTACATTTTCTTTCTGCTACTTCATTAATAGTGTATAGAAACAACAAATTTCTGTATATTAGTTTTATATTCTGAAACTTTACTGAATTCACTTATTCTAATAGTTTTTTGGTGAGTCTTGAGGATTTTTTTTTTACAGTATCCTTTCATCTGCAAATAGTGGTGATTTTATTTCTTCCTTACCAATTTGGATCCCTTTTATTTATTTATTTTCTTATCCAATTGCTGCTTCTAGGACTTCCACTACTATGTTGAATAAAAGTGGTGAGAGTAGATATTCTTGTTTTGATTTTAGAGGAAAATATTTCACTCTTTCACCATTGAGTATGATGTTAGCTGTGGGTTTGTTATTTATGACCTTTATTTCATTGAGGTATGTTCCCTGTAAGCTCACTTTGTTCAGAGTTTTTATCATGAGTGTGTATTTTGTTAAATACTTTTTCTGCATATAATGAGATGGCTATATGCTTTTTATCCTTCCTCTTTTTTTAATGTTATTTTGAGAATGAGAGCAGGGTAAGGGCTGAGAGAGAGGGAAGAGAGAACCCCAAGCAGCCTCCATGCTATTAGCACAAAACCCAACCCAGGGCTTTATCTTGTGAACCATGAGATCATAATCTGAGCTGAAATCAGGAGTCAGGGGCGCCTGGGTGGCGCAGTCGGTTAAGCGTCCGACTTCAGCCAGGTCACGATCTCGCGGTCCGTGAGTTCGAGCACCGCGTCGGGCTCTGGGCTGATGGCTCAGAGCCTGGAGCCTGTTTCCGGTCCTGTGTCTCCCTCTCTCTCTGCCCCTCCCCCATTCATGCTCTGTCTCTCTCTGTCCCAAAAATAAATAAACGTTGAAAAAAAAAATTTAAAAAAAAAAGAAATCAGGAGTCAGATGCTTAACTGACTGAGCCGCCCAGGAACCCTGATCCTTCCTCTTGTTAATAGGATGTATCACATTGTTTGATTTGGGAATATTGAACTACACCATCATCCCTGGAATAAATCCCACCTGACCGTTTTTAACTTTTTTATTATATAGTTGAGTGTGGTTTTCTAATATTTTGTTGAGTGTTTTGCATCTATGTTTATCAGAGGTATTGGCCTATAGTTTTCCTTTTATGTAGTGTCTTTATCTGGTATTGGTATCAGAGTAGTGTTGGCCCATAGAATGAATATGAGAATTTTGTTTTCTATTTTTTTGGAATAGTTTGAAAAGAATAGATATTAACTCTTCTTTAAACACTTGGTAGAATTCATTTCACCCTGTGGAAACCATTTTATCTGGAACTTTTGTTTACTGGGAATTTGTTCATCACCAATTCAACTTTATAATAATTTGTTCAAATTTTGTTTTTGATTCAGTTTTGGAAGATTGTAGGTTTCTAGAAAATTATCCATGTCTTCTAAGTTGTTCAAGTTGTTGGCATACGGTTTTCTTTAAACAGTATTCTCTTGTAATTCTTAGTATTTCTGTGGTGGTGTCATTTCTCCTTCATTTCTTATTGTATTTGAGTCCTCTTTCTTTTTTAAGTCTTTTTGGGGGAGGTTGAGTCTGGTAAAGGTTTATCATTTTTGTTTATATTTTCAAAGAACCATATTTTGGTTTCATTTTTTTCTGTATTTTTTTTTTTATTCTTTGTTCAACTTATTTATGTTCTAATCTATATTATATCCTTCCTTCTAACGTTTGGCTTTTTTTTTTCTTTTCTAGTTCTTTTAGGTGTAAGATTATATTGTTTGAGATTTTCTTGTTTTTGTTTTTTTTTTTCATTTTTTTGAGGTAAAACTGTATTGCTATAAGTTTCCCTCTTAGAAGGGAAGACTACCTTTGCTAGGTCCAAAAGATTTTGGATTGTTGTGTTTTCATTTTCATTTGTCTCTATGTACTTTTTGATTTCCTCTTTGATTTCTTAGTTGACCCATTGGTTGAATTAGTAGCATGTTGTTTAGCTTCCACATATTTGGGGGTTTTTCCCCCCAGTTTTTTTCTTGTAATTGATGTCTAGTTTCATGTTGTGGTAGGAAAAGATTCTTGATATGATTACAGTTCTTAAATTTGTTGATTTGTTTTGTGGCATAATATGTAATTTATTATGGACAATGTTCCATGTGCATGTAAAAAGAATGTATATTCTGCAGTTTTTGGGGTGAAATGTTCTATATATTAGGTCCATCAGTTTAATGTGTCATTCAAAGCCATTATTTCTTTATAGATTTTCTGTCTGGATGACCTATATATTGATGTAAGTGGGATGTAAAGTCCACTACTATTATTGGGTTAATGCCAATTTCTTGCTTTAGGGCTGGTAATGTTTGTTTTATGTATTTAGATACTCCATTGTTGGTGCATGTATGTTTACAATTGTTGTGTCCTCCTGTTGAATGATCTCTTTGACATTATATAATTCTTTGTCTCTTGCTACTATCTTTTCTTAAAAGTCTCTTTTGCCTTGAATAGACAGTTTTCCAAAGAAGACATCTGCATGGCCAACATACACATGAAAAGATGCTCAACACCACTCATCATCAGGGAAATGCAAATCAAAACCACAATGAGATACCACCTCACACCTGTCAGAATGGCTAAAATTGGCACAAGAAACATCAGATGTTGCTGAGGATGTAGAGAAAGGGGAACCCTCCTGCACTGCTGGTGGGAATGCAAAGTGGTGCAGCCACACTCTGGAGCCACTGTACGGAGGTTCCTCAAAAAACTGAAAACTACCCTACAATCCAGCAATTGTACTACTAGTCATTTACTCAGATGATACAAAAAATACAGATTCAAAGGGGTACATGCATTCCAATGTTTATAGCAGCATTATCAACAATTGCCAAACTATAGAGAGAGCCCAAATGTCCATCAAGTAATGAATAAAGAAGATGTGGTGTGTATGTATGTATGTGTGTGTGTATATATATGTGTGTGTATATATATATATATATATATATATATATATATACACACACATACACACGGGAATATTAGTCATCAAAAAGCATGAAATCTTGCCATTTGCAATGACATGGATGGAGCTGGGATATATTATGCTAAGTGAAATGAGTTAATCAGAGAAAGACAAATACCTCGTTCTTTTACTCATATGGAATTTAAGAAGCAAAAGAGATGAACATATGGGAAGGGAGGGGAAGAGGAGAGAAGGAAACAAACCACAAGAGACTCTTAACTAGAGGGAACAAACTGAGGGCTTATAGAGGGAGGTGAGTGGGAGAGGCGCTGGATGGGTGATGTGTATTAAGGAGGGCACTTGTTGGGATGAGCACTGGGTATTGTATGTAAGTGATGAATCACTGAATTCTACTCCTGAAATGAATATTGCACTGTATGTTGGCTAACTAAAATTTAAATTAAAAAAAATAAAATCTCTTTTGTTTGCTATAAGTATTGCTACCCTGACTGGTTTTTAGTTGCCTTTGTTTGCTCCCATTTGCATGGAATATCTTTTCCCGTCCTTTTATCTTCAGTTTCTATGTGTCTTTAAATCTGAAGTTAATTTCCTGTAGGCAGCATACAAATGGGTCTTATCTTGTTCATCCGTTTAGTCACCCTATGTCTTTTGATTGGAACATTTATTCCATATATGTTTAAAATAATTATTGCTAGGTTTGTATATATTGCCATTTTGCTAATTATTTTTGTAGCTTTTTCTGTTCCTTTTTCTTGCTGCCTTCACATGTATTTGATAGCTTTCTTTAGTGTTATTCTTGGATTCCTTTCTCTTTACTTTTTGTGGGTCTATTATTGGTTTTTGATATGTGATTCCTATTGAGTTTAAAACCATTAAATTTTTACTCCCCTTTTCATGTTTTATGTCCATGATGTTATATTTTACATGTTTAAAAATTTTAAGGTTATTCCTTGAGTTATTTTTGTAGATATAATTGATTTTACTACTTCTGTGCTTTAATCTCCATACTGGCTTTATAAATAATCTCAAGCCCTTACTATATGCTTGCTATGAAATTTTTTCTCCCATAATTTTCTTATTTCTAGTTATGGCCTCTTCTTTCCACTTAAAAAACTCCCTTTAACATTTGTTAAAGTTAGTTTGGTGATAATACACTTAACTTTTGTTTGTCTGGGAAACTATGTGTCCTTCAATTATGAATGATAACCTTGACAGGTACAGTAATCTTTGTTGTACATTTTTCCTTTCAGCACTTTGAATATATCATGTCACTCCCTCCTTCTGGCTTGCAAAGCTTCTTTTGAAAAACCAGCAGATAGTTTTATGGGTCTTCCCTTGTTTGTAACTATTTCCTTTTCTCTTGCTGCTTTTAAGATTCTCTCTTTATTATTACTTTTTGCCATTCTAATTATTATGTGTTTTGGTGTGGACCTCCTTGGGTTTATCTTACTATGGGATTTTTCTGCTTCCTGGACCTGGATATCTGTTTCCTTCCCCATATTAGTGAAGTTTTCAGCTATTATTTTTTCAAATAAATTTTCTTCCCCCTTCCCTCTTTCTTTTGGAATCTCTATAATGCTAATGTTATTACACTTGGTGATATCACAGAGTTCCCTTAACCTATTCCTATTATTTTTTTTTTTTTTTGCTTTCCATCACCTTGTCTTCCAGATCACTGATCCATTCTTCTCTAGCCTTTAATATGCTGTTGATTCCTTCTAGTGTATTTTTAAAATTTTAGTTATTCTTTAGCTCTGACTGGATCTTTTGTCTATTTTTTATCTCTTTGTTGAAATTCTGAGTTCTGAGTTCATCCACTCTTTTTCAAGTCTGGTAGTTTTATAACTATTACATTGAACTCTTTATCAGGCATATTTGTTATTTCCACTTTATGTATATTTTTTCCAATTTAGCTTTTTGTTCTTTTACTTGGGACATATTCTGTATTCTCTTTTTGTCCAATTCTCTGTGTTTGTTTCTATGTATTAGGTAGGTCAGTTATCTCTCCTGGTCTTGAAAGTAGTGGGTTTGTGCAGAAGAGGTTCTGTGGAGCCCTGTAGTGCATTTCCTCTGATCTCTAAAACCAGACATTCCTGGGTCATCCCCTGTGTGGACTGTGAGTGATTTTCTGTTGTGGCTGAGCCATGGTTGCCTTCAGCCCAGTCAGCTCAATGACCTGTTTTGCCTACGGTGGCTGCACTGGATAGAGCTTGTTTCTTGTGCTGTTGAGAGGCCTAGCTAAGGCAGCATTGGGTTCATTGGTGGGTAGGGCCAGTAGTCAGCCTAGCTGTCTGCAATTAGCCTCCCCTCCACAGCTGCAGGCACACCAACAGGCAGGGCTTGCTCCTTGTGTAACCAACTGAGTGGCTTGGCTACAGGAATTGTGGTTGTGCTTATGTGTGGCATTTTCTCCTCTCCTCCTCAGGGAAGCAGTCACTGGAGTGGTGTTGTCCCAGCCAGGCTGCCTGGTAGGTGTGGTGGGACAAGAGTTACTTTGGAGGGAAGCCTGTTGAGGTTGGCAGGCTGAGGGTAGTGAGTCTACATGGGATAATATCAGGGTGGGGTATATGGTGATAGCAAAGTAGATAGAGAGTGTTAGAAGTGGCTCCAACAAGTGTTCTGTTACCTAGGCTGGGAAGGGAAAGAAAATTGTGCCTTAAAAGAAGTTGCAGGATTAAATTAAGTATTTGTAAACACCTGCACTATGTTTATATTCAATAAAATTAGTAGATAGCATGATGCAGTGGGACAAACATGAACTTTGAAATCTGAAAGATTAAAAAGAACTCAAATCAACACACTTGGCATACGTGGGGCCTTATCAAATATACCAGGTGACAGTGCACATTTGTTCATGTTTATGTAGGGATTTTATTAACTCTCTTTTGCTGAATGCCTGTCTTGATTCAGTCCCTTTCTTAGCTTTTGTGAGACACCAAGAAGCAAAAGTCGTGGAAGCTATGAGCTTGCAGATGGAGGGCTTGGTGCTAAATTGTATCAGTTGTTTTGCAGATGTTATGAATGAATATTCCCAAGGAACCCTCAAACTTTACCCGAAGGCACCTTTGTACGTATTTGAGGAACTCTTTATCATGTGCATTTTATAGTAATTATCAAAGAAGTTATTTTTGTTCTCTTTTTGCATGGCTGCCAGTGTGCTCTCAGACCACAGCCTGAACGAAATTTAACTCCATTTCTGGAGACTCAGTAGCTGTAGGGACATGTGATCTTCCAAAGGGACACTGTTTTCTACCCCCTTTTGAATACTTCTATGGGAGATTGTTTGGGAAGACCTGGTCAGGTCTTCGTCCCTGATTTCACTCTTCTACCTTCTCATACACATATAATGAGAGATAGGTTACAGAACAGGCTCACCTCGTATCCACATAGCTCCCTGCTCCTGTTACAGGGCTATGCACACTCAAACTCTCTCATCACCTCATCTTAGAAGAGAAAGAAACACTGCAGAGAGCTCATTTCTTCTGCCTCAAGCCAGTTACTGAAAATGGTAAAATGGGAGAGTGGCAGGCAGAGCCAGAAAAAGAAGCCGCTTTGACTCTGCCAAGCATGTGCTCTTGCTGCCAATTGAAACTCTGTGTGTGTAGACAGTCTGTGCAGCAGATTAAGACCCGCTTCGAGTACCGCATCTGCCTGGGGCTCTTTCCCAGTATAGTTTACTGCTCTCCATCCCACCCTGAAGGATATCACCTCCCTGATTCCCTCCCAGGCCTCTGTGACAGCTTCCTGTCAAGTGACTCTCCCCCACAAGTCTTTTTTGACAAATCTCAGAGATGCAACAGCTGGTCACCCTTCAAGACTTGCACATGTCTCTGTTGCCACTTATGCAGATTTCTTTCTTCCTTATTGATTTTTTCCATTTCTCCTCTTCTGTTTTGTGGGTATCAACTAACAGTTTACATTCTCTTGTATTGCTCAGTTCTCTCTATTTAAAGTCACTATCTTGTGGCAACTTCTGCACATATGGACCTTCCAATTATAAAGTTATAAGGAACAATAATAGATACTAACTTGTCTGTTTACATTCTGTTCTACTGTTCAAAAAGTTTTTGTACAGCAGTTATATTATAACTTCTCTCTGAGGTAAGCATCTGATACAGGGATTTACTTTTATATTTTTTTAAAGACAGAGTAAAGAGTTTCAAAATAATGATAATGTATATTTTTTAAAAAACCAACCAACCACACACCTGCCATCAACTTACAAAATAGAACATTATCAGCACCTCTGAGCCCCTGAGACCCAACTCTCCATCTCTGTAATCCCTTACCTTCCCCCAGTGTCACAGACATCTGGATCTTGGATTATCACTTCCTTACTTTTCTTTGTAGTTTTACCACATATATGTATCCTTAAGTAGCATAACGTTTAGTTTTGCCTCCTTTGAAGATGGAAGGTAAATGAAATTATCCTGTTTGCATCTTCTTAAACTGTGCTGCTCAATATGATGGCCATGCAGCTCCTGAGCATGTGAAAAGTGACTAGTCCAAATTGCAATGTCCTGTGCGTATACATTGTATACCACAGGTGCTTGTACACCAAATATCAAAGATTTAGTACAAAAAAATAATACCATAAATAACTTTTATATTGGCTTTAGGGTGAAATATTAGTCTGAATGAAATATATTATTAAAATTTAACCTGTTTCTTTGTTTTTAATATGGCTACTAGAAATTTTAAAGTGAAATATGCGTCACATTTCTACTGGACAGAGCTACTCTAGAATTTATATTTTTGCTTACCATCTTCTTTTTTTTTTTTAATTTTTTTTTTAATTTTTTTTTTTCAACGTTTATTTATTTTTGGGACAGAGAGAGACAGAGCATGAACGGGGGAGGGGCAGAGAGAGAGGGAGACACAGAATCGGAAACAGGCTCCAGGCTCTGAGCCATCAGCCCAGAGCCCGACGCGGGGCTCGAACTCACGGAGCGCGAGATCGTGACCTGGCTGAAGTCGGACGCTTAACCAACTGCGCCACCCAGGTGCCCCAACTTACCATCTTCTTTATGAGACTGACTCACGGTGGTGTTGGTAGCTATATTCACAATGTGTGGAATGCCACTTTATTATTCTGTGCTATTAGTAGACATTTGGATTTGTTCTATTTTTTCCCCCCAGTTAGAAACAGTGCTATTTGAATGGGCAAGAGTTTCTCTAGGATACTGCTAGGTTCTGGAGTTTGCATCAGTTCATAATACTAGATAGTTGTACCATTTTATTCCTGCTAGCAGTGAAAGAGAATTCCCATGCTCCACAACAGAGGTCGGCAAACTTTTTCTGCAAGAGGCCAGGTAGTAAATACTTTAGGCTTTAGCACCAAGTGATAGAATTGAGCAGTGGTTCTCCATGAAAGACTAATAATCTTTTTTGACATTTCTAAAAAGCATTCTTGGCTCATGAGCTATACAAAAGCAGGTGGTAGGTTAGATTTGGACCATGGGCTGCAGTTTGCCAAATCTTGTGCGGCATCATTGTCCACACTTGAAATTGCCAAATTTTAACCTTAGCCAATCTTATGGGTACAAAGTGATGTTTTACTACGGTTTTAATTTGAATTACCCAGCCTACTAACGAGGATGAGCATACTTTCACTGATTTATTGATCATTCATGTTTGCTTTTCTGTGAAATGCTGGTTTAATTCTCTTGCCCTCTTTTTTATTGATCTGGTATCATTTAGAGGCAATGAAACTGCCCTTGCCTGAGGGGAGAGATTTTATGAATGTTTTAAGATCACATAGCTAGGAAGGAATGGAACATAGACCCAGGCTCTTTCCTTTAATTACAATGTCTTTTATGCTTTCACTAAAAACTCTAAAAGTATTATAATGATGTATGCTGTTATTTACTACTGTTGTTCTTCTCTCGGGTAAATGTCTTTTCTTAACTTTTAATAGATTTCACAGTGCCTATTGGGAATAGGGTAGCAACTTTTTTATGATTGAGATTTTCTTTAAGACCATCACATTTCTGGGATTAGGTAGCTGATTTTTTCAGTGCTGATTTCACAGTGTGGTCATATCTGAAAAGCTTGACTACCCTCAGGTTGTCTTGCTGCTTGTAATGGCCATGTGACATACATGCAAGTCTATTAACTGGGTGTTCTTTGAGAAAATTATTATTCTCCTGATAAAAGGGGATAGATTAAGCTAGCACCAGCCTTTTGGGCATCTGTTTATTTCTGCCTGGAACTTAGCTCCAGTGACCAACAGTGTAACAGCCACCTTTCAAATCATGGAAGGTAGAAAGATTGAGTTCTCATTGACTTACTCCACAACCTGCACCAACCTTGGGCTACCTCAAGATGTCTTATTACTGGAGAAAAGAAAAATATTTTACCATTCAAATAAGTTACTGTACTCAGATTTCTGCCAAAGCAGCAAAAGCCAACTGTAATTGATGAAGGCAAAAATGCAGACTTACAGATGGTATACCTCATGTTTGAATCACTTTTGGGGAATAATTTTTCAGGGAAAAAAATGATAATTTCTAGAGAAGACCTATCATAGGAAGTCATTTATAAATTGTTGGAAGAAATATATATTTTGCAGGAAAACTTTTCCCATTTCCTCAAATACATTTCATTCTGTAAAGATTGAGGTGCTAAGCTGTAATATAAAAAACACTGCTACCTAGTTCATTATCTTCATTTGTCTGTCAAATGGAATAAAGAAGACTGCAATATGAGTGTCTTAGAATCTGAGATAAGGTGCCAGGTCACCCTCTAAAATCACAAGAGATCTTTAGCGTGGGGCAGCAGAAAAACTATGGGATTATGAGGTTGGCCAGAGACCCGTATTCAAATTCTGACATTGCCATTTACTACCTGTTTGGTCTTTGAGTCTGGGTTCTAATTAGTCACCTATATATAAGGATAATAAACACTGTGTTTAAAAAAGAACTGTTAAAAGGGTTAAACGCCTTGTCAACATCCAGCTCTTCCCTCAGATCATCTTTCTTCCGAGTGTGATTTTGGTAAAACAAACCTATGAGTAAAGAATTTCTAGACGTAAGGCACTCTGGAACATGAATTGCAAATAGTTGTGAGGATCTTTGACAATTGAATGACTAGAATGAACAATTAATATTTATTCTTTAATCTTGTACTTGGAAGACTATTGTAACACCCCCACTCCCACCTCATGCACATGTATGTGCACACGTGCACGCACACATTCTCTCTCTCTCTCTCTCTCTCTCTCTCACACACACACACACACACACACCATTAATTCACTAAGTCCTACTCATTCTCCTGGGCTCAGCATTGATATCACTCCCTCAGGGATGCCTTGACTGACCACCCTCTTCACTTTGTGCTTACTCCTGACTTGTCTTTTAACTTCTTGTATTGTACCATCTGCTTCCTTTCTTATACTGTGAGCTGCTTGAAGGCAGGGGTGTGTTTAATTCACCATTTTATCTTCAATACTGAGTAGTTTTCTGACATAATATATGTTTAAAAAGTATTTCTTGAATGAATGAACCTGTGAGTGAATGAGTGACTTCTACATGCCAGAGTCCATTGCTTTTGTTTGAATTTTATTTAAATCCAAATTAATGTATAGGGTAAATATGGTTTCAGGAGTAGAAGTTAGTGATTCATTACTTCCATATAACACCTAGTGCTCATCCCAACAAGTGCCCTCCTTAATATCCATCACCCATTTAGCCCATCCCCCTACCCAACATCCCACAAGCAACACTGTTTGTTCTCTGTATTTAATAGTCTCTTAAGGTTTGCCTCCCTCTGTTTTTATCTTTTGTCCTTTCCTTCCCCTATGTTCATCTGTTTTGTTTCTTAAATTCCACATATGAGTGAAATCATATGATATTTATCTTTCTCTGACTTATTTCACTTAGCATAATATGTTCCAATTCCATCCATATTGTTGCAAATGGCAAGATTTCATTCTTTTTGACCACCAAGTAAGTAATATAGGGTTAGGGGTTAGAGATAGGGATAGGGTGAGGGTTATGATATGTTACTGTTTTCAGTATGTGTGTGTGTGTATGTATGCATATACATATATGTACACATATATGTGTGTGTGTGTATATATATTGCAAATAGTGTGTATACACACACACACATGCATACATACATACCACCTCTCCTTTATCCATTCATCAATGGATATTTGGGCTCTTTCCATAATTTGATAATTGCTGATAACACTGCTATAAACATTGGGGTGAATGTACCCCCTTTGAATCAGCATTTTTGTATCCTTTGGATAAATACATAATAGTGCAATTGCTGGGTTGTAGGGTAGCTCTATTTTTAATTTTTTGAAAAGCCTCCATACTGTTTTCCAGAGTGGCTGCACCAGTTTGCATTCCCACCAGCAGTGCAAAAGTGATCCCCTTTCTCCACATCCTCACCAACATCTGTTTTTTCTTGTGTTGTTAATGTTAGCCATTCTGACAGGTGTGAGGTGGCATCTCATCGTGGTTTGGATTTGTATTTCCCTGATGATGAGTGATGCTGAGCATCTTTTCATGTGTCTGTTAGCCATCCAGATGTCTTCTTTGGAAAAATGTCTGTTCATGCCTTTTGTCCATTTCTTTACGGGATTGTTTTTTAGTGTTGAGTTTGGGAAGTTCTTTATAGATTTTGGATACTAACCCTTTATCCAGTATGCCATTTGCAAATATCTTCTTCCATTGTATCGATTACCTTTTAGTTTTGTTGATTTTTTCCTTTGTTATGCAAAAGCTTTTTATCTTGATGAGGTCCCAATAGTTCATTTCTGCTTTTGTTTCCCTTGCTTGCAGAGACATGCCTACTAGAAAGTTGCTGCAGTCGAGGTCAAAGAGGTTGCCTGTTTTCTCCTCTAGGATTTTGATAGTTTTCTGTCTTACATTTAGCTCTTTCGTCGATTAGGGTCCATTTGTATGCAAGGCCAATACAAGTAAATTGTCTCCAAGGAGTTCAAATACAGTCACTTGCACTGTAAATTGATTCACTCAAGGAAAACCCTATAACTGAAGACAACTTCAGTTGTCATGGATTGTATGAAGCCAAGGAAAAGCAGAGACCGAGAGTAACAATGTGTCTATATCCCTCCATCCTTCCAGCACCGCTCATAAGACTAGGAGCTCTTATTCAAAGAAACATAAAAAGGGATGGCAATCCTAGATTCTAGAATTTGAATATTCCTATGATTGAAAAGCAATATTTCTTGAGCAGTATATCTGAAGCATAATATTAAGGATCCCTGATAAATATATGCTGTTAAGGAAAGTCTGAGGAAGAAAAATATTTGATTGACTTAGTATTCTTCATGTCTAGAGAAATAAAAATGGACCTAGCACATTAATAAGAGGAAGGCCTAGGGGATCTCACATCTTTCAAAGTAAATTTCCTGTGGATTAAAGATCTAAGTGAAATTTTAAAATTTAAAAATGCAAAGGAAAATAGAGATGAGTTCTAAAAATCTTAGCAGAGGTGGAAGGCTTTCTAAGCTTAAAAATAGTTTAGACAGGAACAAAACAGAATAATAGAAAAGAATAGTGAATCCAGAAAATTCCCACATAAATAGGAATTTTTAAAAATTTGATAAGAATGACAATTCAGGACAATAACTAGAGTTTTAGAAGAAATATATATTTAAATCTCTACATTAATTATCTTACGAAAAATGAATTCTAAATAGATACATATATAATAAATACATATAAATGCAAAAGTACTAGAAGATAAAATTGGTAACATTTTTATTTAGTAGTCTTAGGTAACTCAGTAACATTTAGTAACCTTAGACTGTGGAAGGCTATTCTGACATTCCAATTATTAAAAAAATGTGAGCTGAGTCTGACTCCAGATACATAAAAAAAAATAGTGCATAGAAATAAGTATCACAAACAAAAGGCAATTACTAACTGAATTTTTTTCAACACCTAAAACAAAATATTATTTATAACATACTTTACCAAAAAAATCAATTTTTAAAAATAAAGGGCATGATTCTATAGTTCTTATAGTTTAAAAAAAATCTATTTGGCCTTAAAATCTAGGAGTAGATGTTACATCACACACATTATTAGAGGAATGCAAGTTAAAGCAAGATAACTTATTTTACCTTCTGAATTAACAAAGAATGTGAAGCTTAGGAAAACCAATGTTAACTAAAGAGTAGGGACATAGTTACTCCCTAATGTAGCAGTAAAATTGGTATGATCCTAGTGGAAGGCAATTTGGCAATCCTTATTAAATTTTGAAATGTATGTTTATCTTTTGATTCAGCAATTTTATTTTCAGGAATTTTAACTACAGATACAACAGATATATTCACATATGGGTAAAAGATACATTTACTAGGATGTTTATTGTGATTTTGTATGAAATAGATTATGATAATAAATACCCATTAATAAAATAGTGATATAACTATATTATGGTATGTTATACTATTGTTAGAAATGAGATTTAAGAAGTTAACAGACAACTGTATAATGCTTACTACATGCCATTTAATTTTCATAACAATTTAATAAATTAGGCACCATTATCCTCATTTTATGGATTAGAAACTTGAGGTGTAGATAGCTTTGCAACTTAGTATATTATTTAACCTATTACATGCTGAAGGCAAAATTCAATTCAGGCAACCTGACTCTGGATTCTGTGCTACTACCTGGAAAATATGCTGCCTGTGAAAAATTATAATGTTCATTTACACCTCAAAAAAATCACAAGTTGAAGGGGCTCCTGGGTGGCTCAGTCGATTAAGCGTCTGACTTCAGCTTAGGTCATGATCTCACAGCTTGTGAGTTCGAGCCCCGCATAGGGTTCTGTGCTGACAGGTCAGAGCTTGGAACCTGCTTTAGATTCTGTGTCCCTCTCTCGCTCTGCCCCTCCCCCACTCATGCATGCACGCTCACTCTTTCTCGCTCTCTCTATCTCCCAAGGATAAACAAACATTAATTTTTTTTAAATAATAAGATGATGAATATGGCTATCAAGAGCCCATTTGTATTAAATACATATACATACATACATGTTTCTAAATTAATTGACATTTCTGGAAAGACACACAGCAACTAAAAACAATAGGTATCTCTAAGTACTATTTTGGTAACATTTGCATATATCACTATAGCATAATATTGGAAATAACAGAACTCTCTTAAAATATTTAAGTTATGATATTCTCCATTATAGTAGCCAGTAAAATTTTTAAGAGTTCATAATAGTGTGGGAATATACTTATATTAACAGAAAAATAATAATATATTCATGACCATATGATAATGGAAAATTGTACAAAATCATTACAGTAACGAATGCACAAAAATTTTAGCAGTAGTAATAGTGGGTAGTCCAATTAAGGGTTTTCCAACTTTCCACTCCCTATATATTTCTGAATGTCCTGTATATATTACACTTATAGTAGAATACTTTTTATTTTACAAAAATAATGTCAGCAACCCTGAGAAAATCAGACTGAAAAAGCTGAGGCTTAGCCTTGGGACCATAGCCAACTCAGTAAGATCTATTGACGATGGTGACAAGAAACACCTCCTCACAAGGTTTTGGGTAGAAGAAAAAAATCTACGTACAAGGAACTATAGCTATGCTCTAAAACCCCTAGTCAAAATCTGTTAAAGAGAGGAAGGAATCCCAATGTTAACACAAAAGATCACAGAATTCACACTTAATTGGGATAATACGTATTGGTCTAGACTGGTGTAGAAGATCATCAGAACAAATGAAATGCCACCCAAAAATCGGGTTGCAGAACATTCGCCGTGGTCCTTTTCTAAAGTTCTAGGGTAGATTCTGGCACTAATTGTGCTTTCTTTGTTACGTTAATTATTGGAGCAGCATATGGCTGTTTTGTTAAAGCCACATATATACACGTCTGCTCAAATAAATTAATGTTCCCATCTCAACTGGATGATTTGGCAGGAATAATACACTCACCAGCCAATGTGTAGAGTGACCCACATGACTCCCTCACTGAAGGATATAAAGTGGAATATTGTATAATATGCTAATAAGCAGATGGAGGCAGTACATTTTTCTTTTAAATATTTTCATAGTACCATCTACTGACCTTTACCTAGCATCCTGTATATTATGCATTTGTTAGAATTAGAAAATGCAGGAGAAATCTGGAAAATGGTATGCAAATTGGGAAGGTGCACAGGATGCATCTTTCAAATTAACAAAATAAGAGAACTGACATCTCAATACTTAATTAAAAAAAGAGGGAGAGACTTTGCTTTCAAGGTGGGTTATGTGTGCACACATTTGAGCACGTGCACACATATATATATACACACACACACATACACACACAGTTTTCTAGTAGACAGATTACCTGGAAAGTTTGAAAAACTTTCTGGGTCTGTAATATTGAAAAGTAAACAAACACATATTGTAGTAAGACTGTTTTTACCCTGTTTGATACTGCTCTAATTCCTTCTACATGTTATTGCCAAACTAAGCAACTTAAAGCATTCTTGTTCAAGGGAGTATGGAGGTATTCTGTAGTGCTAGGGTTTTCAGGTTATCTATTCTGCTGTGTTGCTGGAAACTGAAATGCACTCTTCTCCATTTGAGACATACAGCACTAACTATAATTAAATAAAATTAATATGTATAGCGTATGATCTGAGTGCTGCAGTTATATTTTAGAAATAGCAGATGTTTTGGTGCCAAGCCTCAGCTATTATAGCCCACTACATAGTAGCAAAATAGCTAAGAGAATGGGCTTTCAGTTCATTCTAACTTTGCATGAAAATTCTCACACTTTTCCTGACAGGTCGTGTGATTTTGGGTTGTCACTTTATTCTCTGAGCCTGTTTCCTCATTGGTAAAAGGTTATTCAGGTTCATCCCAGGGGATAATTATCAAGGTTAAATAGTGAGATATGAAGATATGGTCAAAGTGCTGGCACAGAATAATTCAGAGATACCTTAAAAGGCCTGGTGGGGAGCAGAGCACATTTGAAGAGTAGAGATAGTGAGGGACATAAAAGCCTGGAAAATTAGTGATCATGTCAGGATTCTCAACTTTGATTCGACTATCCATAAACTTGGCTAATAACATGAAGAATTTTGAACTTGATCCTAATGGTATGAGGAAGTTGTTAATATAGAGGTACATTCTGATCAAGGCTTTTTGCAGGGAATTTTATTTATTTTTTTTATATGAAATTTATTGACAAATTGGTTTCCATACAATACCCAGTGCTCATCCCAAAAGGTGCCCTCCTCAATACCCATCACCCACCCTCTCCTCCCTCCCACCCCCCATCAACCCTCAGTTTGTTCTCAGTTTTTTAACAGTCTCTTATGCTTTGGCTCTCTCCCACTCTAACGTCCTTTTTTTTTTTTTTTTTTTCCTTCCCCTCCCCCATGGGTTCCTGTTAAGTTTCTCAGGATCCACATAAGAGTGAAACCATATGGTATCTGTCTTTCTCTGTATGGCTTACTTCACTTAGCATCACACTCTCCAGTTCCATCCACGTTGCTACAAAAGGCCATATTTCATTTTTTCTCATTGCCACATAGTATTCCATTGTGTATATATACCACAATTTCTTTATCCATTCATCAGTTGATGGACATTTAGGCTCTTTCCATAATTTGGCTATTGTTGAGAGTGCTGCTATGAACATTGGGGTACAAGTGCCCCTATGCATCAGTACTCCTGTATCCCTTGGGTAAATTCCTAGCAGTGCTATTGCTGGGTCATAGGGTAGGTCTATTTTTAATTTTCTGAGGAACCTCCACACTGCTTTCCAGAGCGGCTGCACCAATTTGCATTCCCACCAACAGTGCAGGAGGGTTCTTGCAGGGAATTTTAAAAGGTACCTAATGTGTGATAACACTTTGTTAGGCATTACTGAGTTCAAGAAAATCAGCCAGGGAATGTCCAAGTTGTCTGAAATTCAAATCCACCAAAACTTCTGACTCTACATTTTGTTAACCATTTTGGACAACAGTTCTCAGCAAGTTTAGAGCCATACTTTAAAACTAGTTTTTAGGGGCGCCTGGGTGGCTCAGTCGGTTAAGTGGCCGACTTCGGCTCAGGTCATGATCTCGCAGTACTTGAGTTCAAGCCCCGCGTCGAGCTCTGTGCTGACCGCTCAGAGCCTGGAGCCTGTTTCAGATTCTGTGTCTCCCTCTCTCTCTGACCCTTCCCCGTTCATGCTCTGTCTCTCTCTGTCTCAAAAATAAATAAACGTTAAAAAAAATTAAAAAAAAACTAGTTTTTATTTTGTTTTAATACTGTAACAATAAAACCCCTCTTTGTCTCTCTCTTTCAATTGCTTTGCTTGTAGTCTTCATGGGCTACAAGTCATTTCACGTCATTGCAGCAATGAAACAAAGTGTTGGCCATGGTCTTAGGTAGTTGATGGTAATGTGGTTTTAAAATGTACTATGCACCTATCTCTGTCAACATCATTTTGCTTGGGATAACTGTTTTGGGACTGGGGGTTTGCATGCAAGATTGTAAAAATTCTTAGATGCCCTTCTGGTGCCTAAATAAGCTTTTGAACCTTATTGGTGCTTTAGAGTCCAAAAGGTAAGGCTCATCGGAAACTTGGGGTTGTAATGATTCAACATCAAAGCTTCAGAAACTGCAGTTACTGAAGAAACAATGATTGATTGAGCCTAAAATGAAAAATTCATTTAGGAAAGGAAACATTTGGACTTGAATTTTTTGGACTTTAATTGGTGATTTAATTTTTAGAATTTCCTTTCACTCTGAATTTAATAACTGATCCATCTTGCCCAAATTGGAGGATGTTTTGTATTGCAGGCACTCTTTTAATTATACTTTTGTATTGCCATCATTTGGACTTATTACATAACCTCTGGTGCACTATATTGGACCATGTGCTTCTGCAGTAATTCAAAATGGGACTCAGGACAGGGAATAAACTTCCAGCCTGGGGTGCAATGTGGCTTTTAGTCAATAAAATTAGCATACTATCCTGATCCACATCCATGATCCTTCTGCCTGAAAGGTTGCTGCATAGGCTACACAGGTTGGGGCACACAGAGTATCATGTGAATATTACCACCTAGAGAACCACCACAATAGTGAGCTCTGCTTCTGGGGATAAAAGCTAAGTTGACCACCACTATCCCAGGAACAGAGGTTGCTCTAGGTGGCAGAACCATACTATGAGCACTATTGTCTCTTGCTAACCTGCAGGCCTCTGCCTCCAAAGGAGATAGTCCACTGGGCGTTGACTTGGGCTGGAATGTTACGATCAATGAGTTGAGGGGAAAAAAACGCAGCATTTATAGGAAACAGTATTTTTCTTTCTCCTCTTTCCTGCTTCAGCCCATAAAATGGGCATTCCTTCCCTCTCGTAAATATTGGAAAGTTGTCCTGCACCTTTCTTCCTCTTACTGTCACTTTGCCCTAAGGTTCAAACCATTTTCTGAATTATAGCCTTATCTACAAGAAGACTGACATTTTGACCATTAAAAAGTAATACATGTACAAAGAATATGCAATTTAAAAAATTAAAGTCCATTCTGCCCCCAAAATGCCAAACACCTTTTAGAACATTTATACATATGTAAAAGTGCTTTCTACATATAAAAGCAACACGCCTTATACCTGCAATGTAGGAGAGTCCTTGATCCTCAAACCCTCATCAAATATTATCTAGTTAGGATGATAATAAGAAACTGTTAGTTCTAAAATAGGGGTTGATTTCTGAGATGAGATATTACATAAACTAGAAATTACTTAGTACTTGTGAGACAAGTTGAGATGCTATCACCACTCTACCAATGAGAAAACCAAAGATTCAAGGAAGTTAAGTGACTTACTCAAGGCTCATATGGCTGGTAAATGACTAGAACACATGATTTTTAAAGTCGAACATTTTTTTATCTCTATCACATTGCTTCTGCTATGCATGTACCTTCCCCTTGAATTCATGGTATAATCTGGGAGTCATAAAAGATAGGGTTCTGATGTTATTTTTCAGGTTTGGTTGACTTTGACACCATGTGCTTTAGTTAGGTCTACCTTGAGACAAAGCTGAGCAATAAATTATATTTGAAGCTATTTGCTGTTTTACATAATTCATCAAATACAGGGGTCTTTGATCACAACCTTTTCAGCATATCATTAAAGGGCTTGGATATTTATGAGAAGCTGTTACTTCTTCTAAGAGAAGAGTTGCTTTTCAGGATCACCAGCTTACAGCATTTTAGGTGCGTGTCTCTTCATCCAAATGGTTTATGCTAGAGCACCTGTTGGTGGTGGAGCAGGAAACAGTTGGCAGTGAACTACAAGTGCAAGAATTTGAAGGTAACTAGGTCTTATTACCGTATGCCTGTATAAAAATATCATTTCCCTACTGTGGATGGAGGAACAGAAGCCTTGTGTCTGCAAAGATATGAACATTTGTTTGGGAAATTTATGTTGATATATAACAGCATATGGTCTTTTTCATCATGGATTTATGTACAGGAGGCAAGCTTCATGTTCACAGTTAGAAGCATTAAAGATGGAGCCTCATGACTGACCTAGTGTGTGGCTGTCTTGTCATCTGCTATAAGAATCAGTGCTTGGTGTGCACACACACACATGCGCACGCACGTGCACACACACACAAACACACATTATTCCCTTTCCCAAAGAGGAAAGGCCAACACTCCTGGCAAAGAATTTGGTCTTTAAAATTATCAAAGGGATGCTGGAACCACACACAGATACAGAATTCAGCAAGGACCACATCTCCCTAGTGTAAAGGAGCCATCGTATTTCAGAGACTCCTCAAGCCTGGTGCCAAAACAAAACACATGAAAGTTAGGAGGAGCAAAAATAAATACCTAGGTCTTGCTAATGAGTAGAAAATACTCTTTATGCTTGCTTTTTTTCCATTTTTCATTAAAAAAATTAAGTATACATGACAATATTGCATTAGTTTCAGGTATCCAGCATGGTGATTTGATAACTCTGTATGTATGCTATACTCCCCATAACTTTAGCTACTACAGGTCACCATATAATGTATTACAATGCTATTGACTATATTCTCTATGCTGTATCATTCATTTTTGTAACTTATTCATTCCATAACTGGAAGCCTTGACTTCCATTCCCCTTCAACCATTTCCTACCCATTCCCTTCCATTCCCCTTGCCCATTCCCTACCCTCCTCCCTTCCGGCAACCATCAGTTCTCTGTATTTATGAGTCTGTTTCTGCTTTTCTCTGTTCATTTATTTTGTTCTAGATTCCACATATAAGTCAAATAATATGGTATTTGTCTTTCTCTGATTTATTTCACTTAGTACAACACACTCTAGGTCTAACTATATTATCACAAATGGCAAGCTCTCATTCTTCTTTATAGTTGAGTATATTCCAGTGTGTGAGTGTATCATGCCTTCTTTATTCATCTATCAATGGGCACTTCCATTGAAGACTTCCATACTTTGGCTATTGTAAACAATGCTGAAATAAACATAAGGATGCATATATCTTTTTGAGTTAGTGTTCTCATTTTATATGGATAAATACCCAGTGCTAAAATTACTGGATCGTATAGTTTTCTATCTTAACTTTTTGAGGAACCCCATATTTTCCACAGTACTCTTCCAATTTACATTCCTGCTAACAGTCCACAAGGATTCCTTTTTTCCCACATCCTCACCAACACATACTATGTCTTGCCTTTTTTACTCTGGTCATTATGACAAGTGTAAGGTGATATCTCATTGTGGTTTTGATTTGCATTTTCCTGATGATTGGTAATGTTGAGCACCTTTTCCTGTGTCAGTCATCTATATGTCTTCTTTGAAAAATTATTCAGGTCCTCAGCCTATTTTTTCTTGGATTTTTTTTCTTTGTTTTCTTCTCCAATTCAGTAGGTTGCCTTTTTGTTTTCTGGATGGTCTCCTTCAAACAGCTTTTTGTTTGGGTATAGGTCCAAAAGTTTATTTTTGATTTTGTTTCCCTTGCCTGAGAAGACATATCTAGAAAAAAATGGTTCTAAGGATGATGTCAGAGATTATTGCCTCTGTTTTCTTCTATCAGTTTTATGCTTTTCGGTGTCACATTTAGGTTTTCAATACATTTTGAGTTTATTTTTGTATATGATGTAAAAATGTGGTCCAGTTTGATTTTTTTTTTTTTTTTGCATGTAGCTGTCTAGTTTTCCGAACACCATTTATTGAATGGACTGTCTTTTCCTTATTGCATATTCTTCCCTCCTTTGTCATAGATTAATTAACCATATAAGCATGGGTTTATTTCTGGGCTGTCTATCCTGTTTCATTGATCTGTGATGTTTATTACCACTTTATAGCCTGTCTTCAGATCTGGAATTGTGATACCTCCACTTTGTCCTTTCTCAAGGTTGCTTTGACTATTCAGAGTATTTTGTGGTTACATACAAAATTTAAGATTATTTTTTCTAGTTCTGTATAAAACACTATTGGTATTTTGATAGGAATTGCATTGAATCTATAGACTGGGTAGTATGGACATTTTACAGTATTAATTCTTCTGATCCATGAATTTGTGTGTCTTTTCATTTGTGTCATCTTCAGTTTCTTTCATCAATGTTTTATAGTTTTCAGAGTACAGGCATTTTATCTCCATGGTTAAGTTTATTCCTAGGTGTTTTGTTTATTTATTGGGGGGGGTGAAATTATATGTAGGATTTTAAAATTTCTCTTTCTGCTACTTCATTATTAGCTTACGGAAACACAATTTTCTGTATATTAATTTGGTATCCTGCGATATTACTGAATTCATTTATTACTTCAATAGTTTTTTTTATGGAGTCTTTAGAGTTTTCTATCTATATATACTATCATGTAACCTGCAAATAATGGCAATTTAACTCTTTCCTTACCAATTTGGATGACTTTTATTTCTTTTTCTCACCTGATTGCTGTGGATAGGACTTCCAGTATTATGTGGAATGAAAGTAGTGAGAGTAGGGGCGGCTGGGTGGCTCAGTTGGTTGGGCGGCCGACTTCGGCTCAGGTCATGATCTGTCGTGGTCCGTGAGTTCAAGCCCCACGTCGGGCTCTGTGCTGACAGTTCAAAGCCTGGAGCCTGTTTCAGATTGTGTGTCTCCCTCTCTCTGACCCTCCCCCGTTCATGCTCTGTCTCTCTCTGTCTCAAAAATAAACGTTAAAAAAAAATTAAAAAAAAGTAGTGAGAGTAAAAGAAGTGTCTTTAAAAAAAGAAAGAAAGTAGGAACAGTGAGCATCCTTTTCTTTGTGATCTTTGAGAAAAAAACTATCACTTTTAACCATTAAGTATGATGCTAGGTGTGGATTTGGTTATAATGTTGAGGTATGTTCTTTCTTTTTAAAAAAAAAATTTTTTTTCAATGTTTATTTATTTTTTGAGAGACAGAGATAGAGCATGAGTGGGGGAGGGGCAGAAAGAGAGGGAGACACAGAATCTGAAGCAGGCTCCAGGCTCTGAGCTGTCAGCACAGAGCCCAATGCAGGGCTTGAACTCACGAACCATGACATCATGACCCGAGCTGAAGTCGGATGCTTAACCGACTGAGCCACCCAGGCGCCCAAAGGTATGTTCTTTCTAAACCCAGTTTTGTTGGGCATTTTAATCATGGATGGATGTTGAATTTTGTCAATTTTTTTTTTTGCATTTATTGAGGTGATCATGATTTTTATCCTTCAGTTTGTTTTTTGTTTTTTAATGTTTGTGTTTGAGGGGAGGGGGAGGGAGGGAAGGAGGGGCAGAGGGAGAGGAAGACATAGAATCCAAAGCAGGCTCTGTGCTGACAGCAGAGAGCCTAATGCAGGGCTTGAACTCACGAACCATAAGATTGTGACCTGAGCTGAAGTGGGTCACTTAACCTTCTGAGCCACCTGGGTGCTCCCTTCATTTTGTTAATGTAGTGGATCACATTAATTGATTTGCAAATATCAAGGCATCCTTGCATCCCCCTGAGTAAATCTCACTTGATCATGGTAGATGATCTTTATAATGTACTGTTGGATTTGGTTTGCTAATACTTTGGTCAGGAACTTTGCATCTATGTTCATCATGGATACTGGCCTGTAGCTTTCTTTTTTTGTAGTGTCTTGGTCTAGTTTCTATATAAGGGCAATGCTGGCCTCATAGAATATATTTAAAAGCTTTTCTTCCTCTTCTATTTTTTGGAATAGTTTAATAAGTATTAACTGTACTTTAAATGTTTGGTAGAATTCACCTGTGAATCCATCCTGTTCTGAACTTTGATTGTTGGTAGTTTTTTTGCTTACCAAGTCAATTCCATTACTAGTAATGGGTCTGTTAAGATCTTCCATTTATTCCTTATTCAGTTTTGGAAGATACTATGTTCCTAGTATTTTACCCATTTCTTTTAGATTGTCCAATTTGTTATCGTAGGATTTTTCATAGTATTTTCTTATAATCCTTTGTATTTATGTGGTGTCAGTTAATTCTCTTTTGTTGCTGATTTTACTAATTTGGATCATACTCCTTTTTCTTTTTTTAAAATTTTTATTTAAATCTAAGTTAACCTATAGTGTAATAATGGTTTCAGGAGTAACTTCCTTCAGAAGTTAGTGATTCATTGTTTCCACATAATACCCAGTGCTCATCCCAACAAGTGCCCTCCTTAATACTATATTTACATTTTAACATATTTCTTCTTTAATTTTTACAAAAGACTGCCATGAAGTTATATGGGTGCATCTGTCAGCTTACAATGGCTATTGTGTGTCAGCTAGAGAGAGAGACTACTGTCTTAGGAGGATAGAGATGTGTTTTCTAGTCCTTGGCCTATTCTGATTAGTTTTGTACTTCAGTCAAGTCACAACATTTACCTAATGACCAGCATGAATCCAGGACAGCTTTTTTCCTCAAAGCTGTGAGGTTTTGAACAAGAAACATCCATCCTCACTTATTCAAAGAGGCTTCAAGGTAAAAGACCAGAAGAAGGAAAGACTAATTCAAAAAGCAACCAGTTGGCCTCATTTGATGATAAATTACTCAAAGGAGGTACCATATCAACCAATCATTAATCTGATTCTAAGTTTTCCCTTTTGACGTTGAGCTCTTTTTTTCTTTTTTTTTTAAATAAATTTTTGAAGTAGTATGGTGAAATGAAAAGGCACTAAAATAGAAATCAGAAGGTACACTTCCTTGTTGGAGTCAAGTTTATCATTTCCTTCATGTGTTTCCTTGGGCAAGTGTCTCTCTGATTTTTTAAAGTCTGACTTTTTTTTTGATACATGAGAATAATATTCAGCCCTAATTTATGTGTCTTTTGTGAAAATCTAATTTAATTGGACTTAACAAGTGTTTGTTTGCAGTTATTGGGTACCAAGTACTGTTCCTTTATGCATTTTCTTACATTCAACAACAAATTCTTGAGCAACCACCATTTATTAGATGCTCTGCTGAGTTCTACCCTACTGTCATAGAAGCTACAATCTTGTGAGGGATGATGCATGAAATCTGTTGATGTGTTTAATACTGTGCAAAAAGAATGACTATATTACTATAGGAAAACAGAAGGGGATGATTAACTCTGCCTTGGGTAGTGGCAAGGTCACAAAAAGCCTTAGAGAGGGAGTAACAAATGAGTTTGGTCTTGAAGCATAAACAGGATTTCTCTAGGTGAAAGGATTAGCAAAACGGAGAATAGATATAGAAATACTTGGCAAAATGGAAAATTATGACAGATTACTGCTATTATTTGTAGCACCCTTATATAGTATGCTGCTGCAGACATTGCAAATAACAGAGATTGTAAATATATCTTAATTAATCAACTGGTCAGGAACACAAATGAGAGAAGCCAGCTCCTGTGGCTATTTCTTCTATCTTCTCTGTTGAGTGTCCATGTGTGATCACTAGTTTATAATTTGTTAAACTGATGGCTTCACCACTGCTTGTACCAACTGATTGCACCATTGTTTCCTTAACATTTATGAAGCACCTACTACAGGCTATATGCCAAGTGCTTTGCATACATCTCTTTACTTACCCAGTGGTAAGTCATGACCTAATGATAGAGATATTGTTATTACATTCACAGAAATAAAATTGGAAACCATGTGGATTGATGTGACATGTCTGGTGACAAAGAATTCATCAGTGGTGGGATTTCAAAACTGATGTGTCTGAGTTCAGTTCTCATGCAGCTTCCATATGCTGATTCCCTAATGTATAAGTTATATGGGATTACAGCATAAAACCTTGGATATATTTAAATCCACATGTATATTTATATATAAATATGACCTATAAAGTCTGGTGCATTAGATATCTCTTTAGTAGCTGATTGGTATGCAATGATTTCTCTATTCTCTTAGAGTAGTTCCATTCACAGAAGTGGGACCCATGGTCATATTTGCGTTGTATGATTATGTCCCTTTGCTCAAGGCTGACAGTCTTGGAATGGACTCCTGATCAAATATGGGGCAGTAATACTTTCTTCTCCCTTTAGATGTGTTTTGCTCCATTTGAACTGGATATGGACGAGTCAGCTTTTGGTTGTGAGAACCACAATATGACACTTGGAAGTTGCCAGAGGCTATTTACCTCAACCTGGAAAGGAAACTATTGTCTTTTTTTTTTTTAATAACAGCTTTATTTTTAATTCACATACCATAAATTCCACATTTTAAAGTATACAATTCAGGGGGGTTTTGGTAGATTCAGCATTATACAGCCATCACCATGAATTCTAGAATATATTTATCACTCCAAAATGAAAACTCATACTCATTAGCAGTCCATTTCTTTTCCATGTAAACCACTAATGTACTTTCTGCCTCTGTGATTTGGCTTATTCTAGACATTTGATGTAAGTAGTATCATATGAAGTAGCCAATCTTTAGTAGAAGTGACTAAAATCAGCACAGAAATAGAAGACAAAATAAGAAATCGGTTGGGAATATATATAACTAAACATCTCATATATTCTTTTATATATACATATATAATATATATGTAATGAGAGAAATATATAATGAGAGAAAGAGAATCTTAAAAGAATTTGCATTCTTAAATTTCAGTTCTAAATTACAGTTTCATTCCTGTCCTTTCTACAATTTTGTTGTTAAAACATTTCTTTGCATTTAACTCAGATGTGTAGATAGTTATTTTGTCTATAAGTAATTTAAACATCTTCCCTAGAGTCTCACCCACTAATCAGGAGGGAAAAAACCTGTCCAGTATATTTTATTTTTTTAATTTATTTATTTTGAGACAGAACACATGCATGCAAGCAGGGGAGGGGCAGAGAGAGAGGGAGAGAGAGAATCCCAAGCAGGCTCCACATTGTCAGCACAGAGCCTGATATGGGACTCGAACCCATGAACCATGAGATCATGACCTGAGCTGAAACTAAGACTCAGATGCTTAAGTGACTGAGCCACCCAGGTGCCCTCCAATATATTTTAAAGCCCAATACAATCCAATAATGTAAAGCTTCAATTCAGCTACAACTCAGATTTTTTTGAAGACATAGGCAAATCCTAGCAATGTAAATTCTCCTTTGGTTCAATGGATAGAGGGTGTGCTTTGTAATCAGACTGTACTAGATTTAAATCTATGTTCTGTCAAACCAACCAGCTACATCACCTTGGGCTAGTCCTATCCACACCCACCCCCCACCCCAACTCAATTTCTTTTTCTAATAAGTCAGGATAATAACTCACAGAGCTTTCAGAGAGATTAAGTGGGATAACATATGAGAAGAATATAATACAATTCTTGGAACAGGTGGTAACTTCAACTGTCCCTTTGGAGTCTAGATATATGCAGGGAATATAGGACTGGAGAGTCTACCAGAAATTAGTATTTCCCCTTCGGTAGTTTGGAGTTATTATTAGGGAAGCTTCCTGTCTCCCCCCTTTTCCAGCAGGGACTATATTTTTTCAACTTTCCTTGTGTGACCTGGCCATGATCTATATCTGTCTAGTGGTATGTGAGTGAAAAGGATGTGTATTGCTCCGAGCCAGGGTTTTAAAGAAGCTTTAAATGTTTATCTTTCCTCTCACTCTTCCTCATCTGACCCTGAAGCCATTTTGGAGGCCAGAGCTGCAAAACTATAGGGACTGTGTCCTTGAACTACTACATGGAGGAAAACTACATTGAACAGGAGGAGAGGTGCTGGACTCTTACACAAACAAGGAATAAACTTTTATTGGGTTAAGTTATTGAAATTTGGAATGTATTGATTACAGCAGCTAGCATTACTCTAATACAATATACAATAAGGCTCTATCCTTGGGATCTCACTGAGAAAACACAAATTATACTATAGTGGGGTTCATTGCTTTGTTTCTTTGCAGAATATCAAATCTCATTCATTTGAATCCAATGCCATTTATGTTGCCTTTATGAGAGTATTTTTCAAAAAGATCAATGAAATAAAACTGTAAAATTCATGAGGGTATTCCATGACCCCTGAATTATTTTTTTCTACCCTCATTCAACATTCATTCAACAAATATTTATTGAGTGCCTTGGTTGGAAGAGAGGGACTAGTGAAGATATATTTTAAAAATAGATAGAAATACCGGACTGGGTAATTGGAAGGTAGTGCTCAAGGCAAGCTGTAGATCATAGGTGTATTACAACAGCCTTCATGAAAACCTGCTGACTTTTCAAAGCATGTTTGATGATTGTGTCTACCTTTAATTCTTTAGCTGTTGCTTATCAGATATAATATACCTAATATAAAAAAATGTTTTTCTCTCCTACATTTTAAGCCTATGAAAGCCTATTGCCAGAGGAACTTCTAAGCATCACAACTGATACTGTTGTTACAGAGTCTCTGGTACAGAGACTGTACCCAGTAGCGGGGTTTTGTAGAAAAAGTGAGTCTTTGGGGCCATCGAAATTTACATTCAAGTCCTGTCTTCAACCTGAGACTCATTTTCTTTAAAGTGAGAAATTTAATGGCTTTTTCTCAGGGTTTTAAAGAGAATTTTAAGTCATTTATATATAGTGAGTAGTAGCCTAGTAATTGACTAATAAAACATAACAGATATGACAATTGCCCCTTAAAGTTTCCATGTAATTAACAAACTCTGATATCTTATGACCTTTTGACTGATAAGCACACTGTGATTAGAGTGATTTAGCTCCTCTCCCTCTTTAACATACACAAAGAGCTCTCTGACCAAGTCTGACTTCAGTAAGTGGATGCACCCATTCATATATGCATGATCACACATGTATACCCACATGTGCGTTGCTAACATGAATGCTCATGTGCATACATGTACTTACACATTTTTCTTCTGTCCAAGCATTTGTGACGGGCAGCCCAATTTCCTCAGCCTGAAGATTCTAGAGATTTTTTAAATTTCTGCTTACATTTTAAAGTCTCTGATCCATGAATGAAATTTGTTAATTTATATCCCTATTACATGCTTTAGGTTGCCTTTTACTATTGTCCAGTCCCACCAAAGAGTGAAAACTCAGTGCATCACACCAGGAACAAATGAAATCCTAGAATTTTTAAAAAGTCATCCTGAGAAATAATCTTACAAATAAGCTAAATTAGAATTCTAAAATGATTTGATGTTTCTGGAAATTTTAAAAGCCCTAGTGTGAATTGAAAATGATGAAGTGTTTTTCTTTGTGGGGAGGGGTTGTTGATGTTTTGTTTTTGTTTTTTGTGGGTTTTTTGTTTTTTTTTTTGGTAAAAACACTTGATCTGTGAAGTACTTTGCAGGGGAACCCTCTTGCACTGTTGGTGGCAATTCAGACTGGTGCAGCCACTCTGGAAAACAGTATGGAAGTACCTCAAAAAGTTAAAAATAGAACTAGACTGCAATCCACTACAATTGCACTATTAGGTATTTGCCCAAAGGATACTAAAATACTGATTTGAAGGGGCACATGCATGCCAATGTTTATAGCAGCATTATCAACAATAGCCAAACTATGGAGAGAGCCCAAATGTCCATCAAATGATGAGTGGATAAAAAGATGTGGTGTAAGTATATGATGGAATATTACTCAGCCATCAAAAAGAATGCTTGCTATTTGCAACAAAGTGGATGGAGCTATAATATATTATGCTAAATGAAATAAGTCAATGGAGAAAGACAAATACCATATGATTTCATTCATATGTGGAATTTAAGAAACAAAACAGATGAACATATGGGAAAGGGGGAAGGAGGAGAGAGGGAAACAAACCATAAGAGACTCTTAATGATAGAGAATAAACTGAGGGTTGATAGAGGGAGGTAGGTGGAAGATGGGCTAGATGGGTGATGGGTACT
Organism: Lynx rufus; assembly: GCF_022079265.1. Lineage (NCBI taxonomy): Eukaryota > Metazoa > Chordata > Mammalia > Carnivora > Felidae > Lynx > Lynx rufus. Next base: position 173,305,151 of record NW_025814834.1, read on the forward strand.
AAGGAGGGCACTTGTGATGAGCACCGGGTGTTGTATGTAAATGATGAGTCACTGAATTTTTTCTACTCCTGAAACCAATACTGTGTGGTGTGTTAACTACAATTTAAATTTGAAAAAAAAAGAATATGCCTAAATTTTTTTGTAAAATCACTTGACCTCGTGAGGTGCTTAATAAACTGACAGTATGTATCTGCCCAGGTGTGCTCATTACTGAGAGTGAAAACCAAACATGGAGTAGATTTAGTGGGAATTTTTTTTTAGTGGTTTTTAGGTGGGAAGGACAGATTTTAGTCACAAAATGGTAGGGACAGCACTAATTTACTCTCTCCCTAACTGCTTCTATAAACTGAGTCTGATGTTCCTTTCAGATTTAGGAAGGTTAATAACTCAGTCCCTGAGACTGAGTTAGAGAAGAAAACATCTTCTCTATTCTGGTTTTTACCCCTGCCAACAGGGCCATCACCAAAACCTGTTTCAAAGAAGTGAAAAATCATTGCCCCAAGAAACAGGGCTAGCATTTACTAAGTGAGTATCTAGATATTATGAGCATTTTGTTAATTCACGATATTCTCAACAGTGCTCTGAGTAAGGTACTATTATTATTATCCATGTTTGTGGGGAAAGAAACAGACACAGGCTAAATACATTGTCAAGTAGCAGGGGCAAGACTTGAACCCAGGCAATCTGGCTTTTGACATCATGGCTCTGTTGGCCCAGTAGAGCATGTGCCCAGAGGTAGTCTGTGATGGGACACTGTGTAATCCTAGCTAAGCATGTGGGTTATTGTGTTGCATATCTATAAATTATGATCCTACGTGTGAGTTGTGTGTGACATTGAGCAAATTATCCAATCTACTTGAGGTTTCTCATTGTTAGATAATACCATCTATCTGATAAGATTCCTTAGGTGTTTAATGGAGTTCAGATGCTGAGCGCTCAATACATGTTAGCTATTAGGATTATTTCTCTCCCAATAGCTTGCAAGGGAGGGCATATTGTCCTGGTCACCACTAGATTTCTCAGTGCCCAGCACTATGTCTGGCAAATGATCAAGAGGTGGAGTGATTGAAGAAAAGAGCACTTCTGTTTTGAAGGGCATTCACTGTTATCTGAATGTGTGCCTCCTGTCCCAAAGTGTCTCCTGTGTTTGTCTTTGAGAACAAGGCCATCGTGAACTGAAGATATAGGAGGCTGCAGGCAAAAATAGGCCCTTTGCATAAATAGCTCAGGTTATTTTCCCTCCATAATACCCCACACACTGACAAAGTTCCTTTCAGCCAGATTCTCACGAAAAGTGGTACCCTGCTTAGGAACAGAGTCATCAAACAAAAATATACATGGATCTCTGTGGGTCATTCATTCATTCAACAAGTATGCATGGCATAACTTATGTGTTGCTGGCTCTGTAAAGCACAAGGAGTCTGAAATCAAGTGACATCAGTTCTTTGTCTGCCACAAGCCTGGAAACTGGGTTAAAAATGGTGAATGTGTGTTCCCCATGCCCTTAGTAACCATGCCCACAACAAGGATTGATAGCTTGCCTTCATGCTGCTCTGCCAGGACAAGCAATTACTAAAATGAAGCTCCTTAGCAGCAGATTCTCTGGTTTATGCACTGCGCCATTCCCAGGGTGTGGTCATAATAGATGTTCATTATATATTTGTTGAATGAAGGGATTAAACATAATTGGTACCAAGGGTGTAATCTGTTAGATTTCTCAGACTTTGGGAAGATGTAATTCTTATTCTAGGAATTAACAGCTTAGTCAGGGAAAGCTAGTCTTACCCTCTGGACTTGTAATTGGTAAACCCTTCCAGTGAAGTACTTCACATGGTTTAGAAAGGGCATATCCTTTTCCCCTTTCCACATGCTCCTAGGGACATATACTACAGATGGTGTATGCTACTGCCCTTGAACAGAAAAGCGCCTCAGTGTGTGACAAGCATAGAAACTTCAAGGAAAATTTGAATATAAATAATCTGGCACCTATAGTCGCTAAGTGGTCACTAAAGTGGCAGAGACCCCATAGGCTATGCTAGGTGAGCAATGGCCCACAAGTAGATTGTTGTAAAATGGAATGACCCTGAGAAACTGGAAAGAAGAAGCTTCAGAGTCAGACTGAGGTGTGTCCAGCTGTTGGTATGTGGTCTTGAGGAAGTTACTGAACCTCTCTGGGTTTTGCTTTCTTAAGTTGAAAAATACCCATGTGATCCAGCAATCCCAATTCTGGGTTTATATCCACAGGAAATAAAATCAGTATTTTGAAGAGATATCTACACTCCCATATTCATCGAAGCATTATTCACAACTAGAAAGACATGGAAACAACCTAAATGTCCATCAGCAGATAAATGGATAAACATATGCATACATACAATGGAATATTATTCAGTTATAAAAAAAGAAATTCTGCCATTTGTGACAGCATGATGAATCTGGAGGACATTATGCTAAGTGAAATAATTCAGACACAGAAGGACAACTGCATTTTTTCCTTACATGTAGAATCTAAAAAAAAAAAAAAAAAGTTACACTCACAGAAGCAGAGAGAATGGTAGTCGCCAGGGTCTGAGGAGTGGAGGAAATGGGGAGAAGTTAGTCAAAAGATATAAACTTTCAGTAAAAGACGAATAAGTTCTGGGAGTCTAATGTAAGGCATTCTGACTATTACTATACTGTATACTTAAAATTTGCTAAGAGAGTAAATATTAAGTGTTCTTACCACACACCCATGAAAAGATCACTATGTAAGGTGATAGAAGTAGTTAGCTTGATTGTGGTAATTATTTCACAATGTACAGGTAGATCAAATCATCACATTGTATGTCATAATGTTTGTCAATTATATCTCAATGTAGCTGGAAAAAAATGGAAAGCTGAAAAAGAAAAAAAATAGGATTAATACTACATCATAAAGTTCTTGTGATATTTATGAGATCATGCAAACTGAGAGCCTAATTTAGCGAAAGCCAAAATTATTAACCTTTAGTCATAGCCATTGTTGATTCCTCTTTTACATCACAATGCAGCCAGTAAAGGACAATGTGCTTAATGTATGTACCACTTTTCTAATTGTCTGCTGGTATGTGATGCCAGTCAAATGAGTTTCGATTATGCTGCACTTGAATTAAAGGAGGGTTGGAGAATTGAATTCTAATCAGTGAAAGTCCATTCCAACAAGTGTGTGTGTGTCCTGTGATCCCCTGTGCTTGTTATTTTAGGTGTTTCAACTGGCCAGAGTTGATTTCCTTTGCTTTTAACCCCTTGAGCTAAAACTTAGCCATCTTAGTATTCTTTCAGCCATGGGGTAAAAGACATTGTAATATAATGAAAGAGCCCAGGTTTTTAAAAAAATTTTTAAACGTTTATTTATTTTTGAGACAGAGAAAGCATGAGTGGGGGAGGGGCAGACACAGAATCCGAAGCAGGCTCCAGGCTCTGTGCCGACAGCACAGAGCCTGACGTGGGGCTCGAACTCACTAACTGTGATATCATGACCCAAGTCGAAGTCAGATGCTTAACCGACTGAGCCACCCAGGCATTCTAAGCCCAGGTTTTGAAATGAGAAAGACCTTCTTTTAAATTCTGCCTCTGTAACCAGCTATACTGATTTGGGGAAGTCACTTAACCTCTCTAAACATCAGTTTCTCATCACAAATGTATAGTAATAAATGATTACTTAAGAGGATGTCCTTGGCTTCAGTCCATCCTCTTTCAAATTTGTATTCTAGCTTATTACTGGAATGATCTATCTAAAATCTAAATCAGACCATGTTCCTTCCTTGCTAAAACTCTTTAAAAGACCTGCTACATCTGTATTAGCTGGAGGTAGGGGGTGTTTTTGAAAATATAGGTTCTCTGCTTCCACCCCAGACTTAGTAAATTATAATATACTGGCATGAGGTTCTCCTGTGAATCACAAGGTTTACATTCATTGGCCTAAGCTTTCTATGATTTGACCCCAGCCTCTTTTTAGCATTATCTCACACCCGACATGTCACGGGCTATCTGTAGCTACACCAATTGCTGATAGCTTTCCTAACATGTTATGTGTCTGCACTTGCTCATGTAGCTTTCTCTGCTGGAATGACTTTCATATCCCATTTTTCTACTAGGTAATCTCATCCACATTTAATAACATTCAGATAAACCATACCTCCTCTCTGAACATTTTTCCTGCCCCACTTCCAGAAAGAACTGAATACTCTGTTTAGGCACCCAAATGTGCGATACCGACTTGAAAATCAAGTGGATGGCTAGGATGAACATTAATTTCCTTGCCTGTAAGCCTCTAAATGGCTGGATAGGAGTTGTCTTATTTGTCTTTGTATCATCAGCACATAGGACATGGGCAGCAAGAATATTTGATAAAGAAAGGAAGCCCATCTTTTGAAAATATGAACTCTGGTACAGAGATGTGTAGCTTTGATGAATGAGGGCATAGAGCTACAAGTTGTAAATGATTTCTTTGCCTTTGATATTGTTAGAAACAAATCAGTCTCTCTCTTTGGATCATTAAACTGAGACCATTTCATTTGGAGCTTTGGAGAAGCTGTTCCTCCTGAAGACTGCCTTCTATTTTTTAGAGCAGTGAGTGGTTTCAGACATTGGTCTGCAGCTGTGGGATTAATACAGATGCTGACATGTCAGTACACCCAAGGAGCAAAGCTTTTTGGGTGTAAAGATTACCAAAGATTTTCATTTCAGTCCAACTCAGAAGTTCGGGGATGATATAAACAGCATGCTGTTTTATCCATCCGTGATTACCCAGGGAAGTATGCTGTATTTTATGGGCAACCTGGTGGCAGGAGATATATTGTCCAGTGGGTTTTCTACCTGCTGTTTGATTTATGATTGAAGGTCAGCTATATTATGGCTCACCTGCCAATGCTAACTACCTTTTATAAAATTATGGTCCTTCTGAATGGATGAATGCCTCTTAGTTCACACTTTCCATCAGAGTTTTTTAGGTAACAGTTACTGATGCCAGTTGGTTCTTGGCAATAGCATTAAACTTCAAGCCATAGACAGTGAGGACCCTTGGACCTTCTGATGTGTGGCGCAGGCCTTAAAATCTTTACAGGGAATACAAATGGTGATTCTAAATCAGGTTGATCTTTCTCCTGCTCTCCTTAAACTTCCTTTCCTCTCTAGTGTCATGTCCTGCCGCTGTAAAGAAGTTAAAGGTCTGTCAAACTGGTATTTATTCTCTGCTGAGTCAGGGACTCACTTTATAGCTGCATATTTTTTATTCCCTTCCATCTAAGAGCAGTGATTTTGGGCTCCAGTCAGGTGATGAATTCTGTTGAGAAATCCTTATAGGAAGAGGGTACATCCACATAATATTCTGAAGTACCCAGTTGGCTATTACTCAGAAAATGAGGTTTATAGGTTTGCAGCCTGACAACTCTTATATTCCTACAGTTCTTGACCTCCGATAAGATATTCCCACTTACAGTCTCAAGGTGGTGCAGTAGAATGTTGAGAGAATGTACTCCAAAGCTAGACAGAACAATGTTTGAGTCCTGCTGATATCATTATGTGATTGGCCTTGAGTTTTTCTCTGTGCTCTCCAGAGATAATGATGACAAAGTGTCATATACAGCATGTAGTAAGCATCCAGTAAATATTTTATAGTTTTTATTAGCATTTTCAGCTAGTGACTTCATCAAGGCCCATCTTCTCTTGTGATCATTAATAATATTAACCTCAGTGTATGTCTCTGCTTCAACTTTCTAACAAGGTAAGAATTCTCTAAAGGGCATTTCATCCACAGTTCTCCAAAAATATTTATATTGGGATTTTATAAAAAAATATTTACCTTTTAGTATAACTTTAATATATTTTGAGAACTACAAATTTCCTAGAAATGGTTTCTCCAGACATGTTATCTGAAAAAGTATGTCATTTTAATAATTTCCTACTAAAAAGGCTTTGTACTGAGCATAAGGTATAGTAGGAGAGATTGAAAGCATGTGTATAGGGAAAGCAAGACATGTAACAAGGCCATACTTTAACTCCTTAGATTACATGCTATGTGAATTCGCATCAATTCCCTACCTTAGTTTTCCTTCTTTTTCTTCCTTTCTTTCTCTCTCTCTCCTTTCTTTATCGTTCTTTCTTTCATAAAATGATAATAAAATGTATGAATATGAACAGCAAAATTCATAGGAATTTTATGGCAATAGATTAAGATGACAAACACAGGTAAAACACTTAGAATAGTGTTGGGCCCATACTTAGCACTTAGAAATGCAAGTTCCCATCCCAATAGCAGACTTTACCTGAATATGCCCAAAATCTAGTACCTACAGTGATAGACAAAATAGGAACAAAAACATTCTTAGCAACAAGTAGGGATTTATAGTAAGTACTCCCTATGTCTGCTATAATTTCAATGAACTTCTGTTCACCAAACAGTGATACTGGGAAATGCCATTTGGAGGATGTCCAGGAAACTGTATCCATAATACAATATACAACGTTTTGAAACATTTTTTGTTCATAGCCTCCCTAATAGTGACACCCAGGGGGAAAGTGAGGCAGCACAGCTCAACACTACAGTTATCTGATCTCCATGGTCACTGCTGACTGAGAAAGAAACAAGAACTATACTGTCATAACTGATACGTATGAAGTTCTTCCCAAGGCATATTGAAAAAAAAAAAAAAGGTTGTCTGGTTGAGACTTTTTGACATAACCAAGTTGCAATATTGAGAATAAGTAGTCCCACATTTTTAGTCTAGTGAGACTAATGATTGAGTCCTGTAGTACAGAGATGATCTCTTCTTTGGCTTTGCGTAGCAGAACACAGGCTCAAGGTCTCAAAAACTGCTGTTGAATTAACAGATAGATAAATGAATGAAGTTTGAAGATATTTAACAAAAGCTGCATTTATCACTTGCCTTGCATAAGATTGGAGCCCAAGGAATAGTTAATTAGTTAATTGGAAATATAGTAGGAGGGTAGGTGACTCTTGAGCCCCTGTGACTCAGGCATAATTGTAATTTTTCTTCAACATCTCAAAGCATTTTAAGTAGTATCTGCTTTTCCTAATGAATGATTTTGAAATTTTTCCAAATACTTACTAACCAAAAACAGTCAACATATTTTCTATAACTTGGCCAGAATTATAATGTGTAGAAAAAAAGACAGGCTAATTTTTAAATGGAGTAGAAGAGGTTCTGTGTGGGGGACTGGGTTGCCCCCAAAGCTCTTAACTCTTAGTGATTGGTCTAAAAAGCATTTGAAAATAAATAACACTTCATTTATTTTATAATTCTCACTCAAGCTACTAACCACAGCAATATGCCTAATTCTCTCCTACTTATAAGCCAGTAAGAAAAGTTTTCTTATCTGAAATAGACCAATAATATATTGACTCATTACTGGTCCCCTTTATAGCTCTCTATTGTATTGAAGATTGGAGCTTCACTGTACAGACCTTAGGCCAACTTTAAGACATGATAATCTTTCAGCTATTAGAAATGGTCATGAACCTTTTGAGTTATATTCAAATATCTGTGAAAACATGGACTATTTCATCTCAAAGTGAAGTCCAAATGTTACCAAAGTCTCATCTATCTATCTCATCAGTAGTCTGAAAATAATTAAAGGAACACAACATAGAACTAAAATACTGGCCATCCCATGGACACTAACTCCCAAAGGAGCCTATTTTTTTTTTCAGTTAAAATCACTGTAATCATAAAGCCATCTGAGTCTAATTGATTTCCATACAATAGACAGTAATACTTTCTAAGAGATTATTCTATTACTAAATGAAAACTGCTGAAACTTTAGCTTGGCTTGTTATTGGATTTTGGTATATATTCTTGATTCAATTAGGTTTATCCAACCTTATTAAGACAGTTCTATGGGCTAAGTTTTTTAATGCTAGGGATTTATCCATGCTGCATGATAAAGGTCCTATATATTTTAATAGTTAACTAAAACACAACGCATGCTATAGCTGTTTCATCACTGTAGGATCTAGAGCTGCACTGTCCAATGTAGTGGCCACTAACCAAATGTAGCTATTCAAATTTAAAATTTAGTTAAAACTAAACAAAATTGAAAATTCCATTTATCTGTCACTGTAGGCATGTTTCAAGTACTCTTATAGCTGCATATGGCTAGTGTATTGAGCAGCACATATATATAGGACATTCCCATCATTGCTGAATGTTCTACTGGACAGCACTGATCTAGGGCAACCAACAAAGATATCCCAATTACAGCAGCCTTAATTAATGTCTGCAGGGTAAGCCACACGGTGTTGCACTTATCTCTATTAGCTCTGTAAATCAGAAGGAAATGTGTTTATCCTGGGTGGCATGGAGTCCTCCATTGTCAATTATTTGATTTGAGTTTCAGGATTCTGAAATTCCATGTCACTTTTTTTTGTCTGCTGTTCTCCTACCATTTTTCCACTTAACTCTTTGTTTCTCACATATTTCTTTAAGAATGGCGGCACAGTGTCTGGCAAGGGGTAAGGAGAGAAAGGAAAAAGGATTAGAGGGCACACTGATGTCTAAGCAATAAAACCCTGGTGTTCTGGGTTTAGACGTTCTCACATTGTAAGAAGTTCTAAAGTTTCACTTTAGAAAAAGAAGGAGCCTTTAAAGGGTTGCTTTCTGCTTTTTCTGGCAAACCTTAACTTCCTGGTTCAAAGAAAAGACATGTATAAATGAGGCCCACAAGGCTTCTTTGACATCAAATCACTCTTACAGCACAACATTTTGATGAGTTAAGTGTAAATGAACCAGAAACATATGGATTAAATTTCTCCCATGATAGTAAGAGGTTAGAAAAATGGAAGGGGAAATATGCCTGGGAAAATGCATTTGGGGGCTTGCTGGGCCTTCAGTGCTTAAAACTCAGAGCATATTCTTTTGCTGAAAGCAAAATGTAAAGTGGAAGCCATCATCTCAGCTATGTTTCTTATGCAAACTTCCAGGGGAAATTGGAAAAGACATTTGGGTTTCCCTTCAAGTTGATAAGACTATAGTCTAGATTGAGAGAAGACTGTGGCCATATCTGGCACCATGGTGGGAAAAAAGGAAGTGTGTGTGCATTGGGGTGGGGTGGTGATGCTCCCTTCCCTATACCAGTGTGCAGAGTCAGCTGATTCGGTGGGATGGCCCTGGTCCATCAAGGTCTCTTAGAAGAAACAGCATTTTGTGGAAGGCAGGCCTCTTTGTATTTGAATATACCAAGAGACACTAATCTGCCTTTTTGGGAGTCACTGAAAGATTTGAAGTGGAAGAAGATACATGATCAAATCATTCTGGCAGCCCTGTGCAGGGTGGATGCAAAGGAAGAAAGACATAGCTGGAGGAGAGTAGATGAGAGAAGATGAGGCCCAGAACTCAAAGGAAAATGTAAGTATTTATGAGAAAGAACGTTAGGGCTTGGTGATCCACTTGATAGGGAAGATGAAATGAGGTAATTAGGTAGGAGTTAAATAATTTGTCCAAGGTCACATAAGTTTTTCATATCCAGCTCCTTTTTTTACCCCAAAGTTGATGAAAACATAGACCAGGCAACCAAGGGTATTAACCCAATCACTGATAAGTATTTATTGAGCACATGTCCTGGCAAGACATTGTTAGATGCTTGAGATAATGATGCTGAGTTTAGAGACAATTACTGCTGTATCAGGGAATTAGCTCACTAGTATCTTAGATTATTCTCCAAAATCATTCCTGGAAACAGACCAGATAATCCAAGGAAAACTAAATCATTCATACTCCAGCTGGATTCCTTCAGAATGGTTGCTGTCATACTTTGATGTAAAGGTTTTGAAACAATTTTGAGTTAAGGGAGAGCTGCCTGCTTTCTCTAAATCAGTTTGTCTGTAACAAGCCCTTGGCCAGTCTTACTTGGCAGGCAGCAATATGCTGCATTAGAGAAAATTGCCACTATTAATACTTACGGGCATTATAAATCACTACCTCCATCCAGGGTTTTAAACTAAGATGCACCTTAGGCCATTTCCCCAAAGAAGCAACCCATTCCTTCAAAAGAACAATACATACCCTTATATTGTCAATGGAAGTGATAGCCTTTCTGTCCACGGCTGGTCTTGGTCAAGAAACAAAGAAAGCATCTCTGTTTTTCCTTCACTCAAGACTATATGGTTCTATGAGTTCCCACTTGATGAATCCTTGTGTAACATAAGGGATGAAAGAGGGAAATGGTAGGATCACTTCCCAGAACTCATTGCACTGACCAGTGCACACCTACAGCAAGAAAAGTAGTAAAGCTGAGATTTAGATGGGGTCTATCCACCTCCTAACCCATGTTCTTTTCACACCACCACCAGATGTAGAGTTGAAGGTAAGCAAATTGAATGAATCAAGTTAATCATCTCTCCCCCAAATTGCCTCTACTAACAGATGCCACAGAGAAAAAGGATAGGGAGAGGGCACACTGCAGACCAAGGAATAAATAAGCCAAACTTTGTCACCCCCACCCACATTCACTATAGTATTTCTAACATAAGCTTAGATGTAAAAGACACGTTGGTCTCCAAATACACAATATAGTGACTGATAAATACATGATGATGTGGAGATACATGTATTCTTGACTGGGACTTACCATATTTGCTGTGCTTTGTGAAAGATTATTACTTTCATGCTATTGTCAACTATCAATTGCTGAGTTCAACTATGCCAGTTCAAGTTTACCTATATGCCTTCTGTGAAAAGAATAAACTTTTTTCTTTACACACACTAAAAGGAATGTAGTGAACATTAAACATTTATTTACTTTAATGAGGATTTGATACTTCTAAAACTTCAAAGGACCATCTATTTTCAGAAAAAAAGTTTAAGCCCCTTAGAGTGGCATGGCTTCTCATGAATGGCCCATATAAAGTAGACCCTAGTGGTTAAGAGAAAGATCTGAAAATAGTGTGAGTTTGAGCCTGGGCTCTACCAGTTCCCTGCTGTGTAAACTTGGCCAAGTCATATGATCTCTCTCCATGTCAGTTTTTTCATCTTGATCATGAAAAGAGTAATTCTACTACCACCTAAGGTTGTTGGAAAATTAAATTATTATATGTGAGGTCTTAGAACAGTGCCTGACATATAATTAATACTCAATAAATATCAGCTATTAATTGTTTTGCTCTTGTATTAACTCAGAGCTGTCTTGCCTAGTATTTGTGTCTAAGCTCAAAGTGATTGAATTAATGCTAGTCATTTCTAGACATTGCCATTTATTTTTGATAACATGTGAATTACTTTTAGACTCAAAGTGTAGACTTTTTTCAAGAAAAGGTTTGGTTACATCTTCCTGTCTGTAAGAGAAATGTTCTTGTATTTTTGGAGCTTTGTGTCTTTTCTATACTTTTAACCTTTTGGAATATAATAAAATTTTCTGATACTGCTCTTTGCTCCATTACTATTATCTCTACTATCATAACATTGTTGCTGCTGTTGGCTACCATTTCTTGGCACCTTATTATGTTAGGCACTGTACCAAGTGCTTTCTCTGCATTGTCCACTTTAAGTCTCACATTAAACAAAAAAAGAAAACCTGAAGAGTAAGAACTATTAATTCATTCAATTCATATTTATTCAGGGCTTTCTTTGTGCATGTTAACATTCTAGGCACTGAGAATGCAGTATTTTAGTAAAAAACAAACAAAAATTCCTGCCTTCATGGAGCCTACATTCTGATAACTTCTGATCCCTCATTTTAAGAAGGTATCTGTTTCCTCCACTGTTCAGAGTAAGCAACCAGACCCAAGGTAATTGGATTCTAAATCCTGTGCAAAGCCCCTTTTCAAGGCGCCATTGAGAGTTTTTGGTTTTCCTTCAGTTTCTATTTCTTCCTTTTCCCTTCCTAATACCCTCCATTTCCTGCTTAGAGATCCCTAGAATCTATGCTTTCAGCTTTTCAGACTGGAGAGATTGGTTCAGGGCTGGGGAGGTGATCCAAACTGGTCAAATAGGAGTGAATTCTGGCATCTTTCCTTTATATGCAGGAATAAAATTCCTCTCTCTCTTTGTGGACAGCATAATGTGTATACATGAAGCCTGAAAATGCTTTAGCCATTTTTGCCTCCATGAGGGAATTAAGGGTGAGAATGAAATCAACTGCTCAATCAGTTGAAATCAATTCCAAGAGAAATTTAGAGAAAAATTGGAGTCCCAATGAGCCACGAGCCTCTAGTTGAAACTATGCCTGATGCTGCCTTATTTCAGAACCCATAAGATTTGCAAGGCAAGGAATTCTCTTTATTTTTTACCAGTTTGATTTTGGTCATACATGTTTTTACTGCTGTTTTGTTTACTCTGAAAGAATCTCAAACAATAGATAACTGAAAGAATCTCAAACAATAGATAAAGCAAAGGTCAGTGCCAGTTCTTCTCCATCCCCACCCTTATCACTTTCATCTCTCATCATCTTATCCTTTTTTTTAACTCTTCCTTTTTAACTTCTCTTTCTTACTTCCCTGCTATTTCACCCTCCCAAAATTCATATGGCTCCTATCAACACTACTGGTGGAAACATTAACAGACATAATAATGAACTCCTGAAATATTTATTTCATAGAAAAATATGTTAGGACTGGAAGGGACTTTGAGAGATAATGTGTTCCAGCCCCTTCCTTCAGGCAGATAAGCTATTATTATTCTCAGGAGGCAAATGAAGTCCAGAAATACTAACTGACTTGCTCAAGCTAGTTTATGTCAGACTAGGGAATAAACTCCAAATCAAAGGGATCAGAGAATCTCAGCACTCAGTAGCTATAAGGATTTTAGACATCATCTGGATCCAACTCACTTATTTTGCAACTGGGGAAACTGAGTATTGATGAGGGTTAGTGACATGCCCAAGGTCACCTTGCTAATCTGTAGCAGACCTAGGACAAACACATAAACTTGCTGAATTTCTCTCTAGTGCTATTTCCACTAAGTTAAACTGCTTCTGCCTTCTTAATTTGTTTTTTAAAGTGTTGGCTAATTATTGAAAATAATATGCAAATACATGAGGTTCAATGCTCATTCCAATTGGCTTGTTAAGTGCTCTATATTTCCTTGATCTCTGTGGGAACTACATCTATTGATAACAGTGGACCCCAGGACTCAGAAACAACTTCAGTCACAAATTCATAAATACTTTCTTCCTCTTTGCTTACACATAAAGTATCCCTAGTTATTTTTTAATACAATATTTTCTTTTCTTCCTCTCAAAGTTAATTCTCCAGCATTCATGGTGGGAGGGGTGTTAGACACTAAAAGCTTGCCTCTCCACCACTGCACTTACATGGAGCAGAGTGGATTTTTATTATAAGCATACTTCTCTATCAACAACTACTTGGATGAGATTGTCTCTGGACTTTAAAGCTAAAAGAAACTGAGGCAGGGTTTTAATTTCTATAATGACAGGAAATTTCCCACGTTGCTCATCCAAACAAGTATTGTTTTTCAGCCCAGTGGGCTAGAGCTGGTGCCACCAACCTGAAGATGTCTTGAAGTGCTTACATTGTTTAAGTTCAGACTTAAAGGCTCTTCTCTCCACTCTTCATCAGAGACTAACACAGCCAGAGGTCAAAGACCTATCCAATCTTACTCCTAAGTCCACAATTCACAATACTCTTGTCAGAGTGGGAGGGAGAATGCTTCCCTCGCTAGCCTTCCTAAATTTTTTTCGTACTTAACGATGTTCCCTAAGGAAGCAAGTTTTAATATCTACAATTGTATCAGCCAGGATCTTTATATTTAAAACAACTCCAAACTCTCAATTGGATAAAACAAAGTTTTTTTGGTCTTTCATTCCCCTCCCCGAGCCCCAATTATTCATGCGGCATGTGTGATGTGGGTCACCCAGAGATACCCCTTTGTGTCCTCATTGTACTTATTCACTACCCAGGCAAAATGGGAAACTTAGTATCGCTGTGACAGAAAGGAAAGAGAGTTCCAGAGGGTTTAACACAGCAAATAGATACTCTAGTCCCAAAGTGATACATATATTGTGTTCAAAGTCATTGGTCAAGAAATGGCCACATCTAATTACTGGCAGAGCTAAAGAAAAAGATACAGTATGTGTGCATAGTCCTAAAGACCACCACTACACCATTTAAATTATATCATCTCTTGAAATACTAAGTTAACTGAGGAAGAAGGAGGAGGAGGAAGTTGAGAAGGACAAAGGGGAAGGGCATAAGGGCTAGTGAACTTTAATCATTTACTTACAAGGCTTAGATGTTGGTGTTTTCTTTACCTTGTTAATAGAATATAGACTTTTTTCTTTTTCATTGGGAGATGGAGAGAGTCTGGGAACGTACAGGATAAGTTCCCCAAACATCATTAAGTAGCCAGTAAGGATATGTATGACATATGTCCTGCCGATCTCTTTTTTCTATTCTTTGCTATACTCTATCCAAATAAAAATTCTTGAGTTCTTTATTCTTCATTACTATTCAATATTTTCAATAGCAATTTTACTTAATAAGCTTAGTTAATATTTTTACATCAACTCAACGATTACATTAAAATCAGCCTACAGGGGCGCCTGGGTGGCGCAGTCGGTTAAGCGTCCGACTTCAGCCAGGTCACAATCTTGCGGTCCGTGAGTTCGAGCCCCGCGTCGGGCTCTGGGCTGATGGCTCAGAGCCTGGAGCCTGTTTCCGATTCTGTGTCTCCCTCTCTCTGCCCCTCCCCCGTTCATGCTCTGTCTCTCTCTGTCCCAAAAATAAATAAACGTTGAAAAAAAAAAATTAAAAAAAAAAAATCAGCCTACAAATTCTACTGAAGTTGTCTTTTCTAATCTAATGCTTTCTTGCTTCATAAGGCTACAACTAATGAAACACTTTAGACCTTGCTAGATTATTTTTAATCTATCAAATATACTGTTTGGAATAATTTTGGAATATTATTATTTTGAATTAGAACAGACCTAAAGCTTATAGATAAAACCTGATACCTTTCCATCTGCAGTAAGGCTAACAATTTAAAAAAAGCTTTTTTTCTGGCACTTTCTTGCCCTAATATAGACCTTTTCATCTTTGGAGATCTGTTAAAAATTAAAAACAGCTGCACAAATCATAACTTTAGAGACAAATGATCTTATGTCAGTGAGTTATTCTCTTTAGGTGGTGCTTGGTTTTCTTGTCTATGATTATGGTTGGTGTCCAACCTTTCTAGTAGAATTACTGCTTTTTTTTATCTGAGCTTTAACACTGAAAATTTATTCATGAGTTCAATTCTTAGTTTTAAAAACTAGAAGCCATTTGATATGGAGTCATGGATTGGAAGCAAACTTGTTACTTACCTCTTTCAATGTCTCATTCATGCAGAAACAACCTCTCTAGTATGAAAGAGAAATAAACACCCAGCCTCTTTAAAACTCTTGTAGTAACAGAGAACTTATTACATGAAGCATCCAGCCCATTCTTTTTAGGAAGCACTAGGGTAGGGGTGGATTGGGGTCGATCATAGTGGTGGAATGGGTTGAAATGCCATAATACTTACATTTAAACAAACCCATGTTTCTGTGCTTCCATGCATTTATCTTATTTCTGTTGTTTTTGTACATATAGAACAAATCTGAAGCCCTCTTTTTGTATCAGTCTTCGCATATTTGAAGTTAGCTGCCATAGCTCCTAAGCTTTTTATTTTCTTAAGCTTGTGTCAGATGTTCTTTATATGAGATGGGTCACAGTTTTTATTATTCTCCTTTGGGCACGGTCATTTGTCACTGTCACTCCTTAGGGCACAGTGCTGCATGTGTGAATCTTCTTTTATTGGGATCTCTTAAGGTGCTGCATGATGAGTTACTCCCTGTCATGTTTGGAGTAAATGTGCCTTAGATAAGCGAAGTAAATGTACCTTAGGTAAATTTTTATGGCCAATTAGGAAATAGTCTCGTTTGTTTTAAAAGTTGGTGTGAATGTAGAATCATTTTGTGTATAAGTACACAAATGGAATATAGATAATAAGAATCAGTCCTATGGTCAAGCCTCATAAGGATGGGACCATTTTTAAAACAGAATAATAACTTCAGTAGTCAAAGGACACCTCTGGTAATTCAATGGGCCCTTAAAAGCAGGCATCCATTCACTCTTACGTTGAGGCTCTCTGTCACAAATGTAACTCAGTTCTTCTCCTGGGTCTACTCTTCATGATGTATTCCCTTTTCTTCTACCAGAATCAACTAAACAACCATCACCTCATATCTACAGTTCATGTCCCCAAAGGGATCTATTTGGTCTATGAAATCATCATTCTCTCTTGTACCAGTGTATATTATAAGCTATGGTTTAACCTATCAATTGTCTTTCTTTAGGTTAGATGGCCACCCCTGGACCAATAAGGCATGGTCAGGAAAGAATTGGAACATGCGATATAAAATGTGACTTCCTTTTAATAAGGAAATACCTATGGTTGTCACCTTGTCAAGAGCACCGGGCACTGTGACATGGAGAGCCTTATGGATTCCTTTTGGGGATCAAAGGAGAATGAGAAGAAAAGAACACAACTCTACACCTGGATCAACTCATTGACTGTAAGTGAGATTAAGACAACTCTTCAGGGTCTTTTCTGAGGACAACCTCCTTAGGTCTTAAAATTCAGGAACGTACTGTTGGTAACTAATTTCTAATCAATTAGAAATGCTCCAGATAAGGGAAGAGAAGGTGAAACCATTGCAGGGTATATGAAAAGCTTCAGGAAGGCAGGTACACCTAGATACTTACCTTTAAAAGAAACCAAACCTAATACTAAGCAGACAGTAGGTCTCAATAAATGTAGATTGGTAAAAATCCCTTAAATGAACATGCAAGGACACCCCAGGATTGCCTTAAATATATATCTCTTAAAGGGGAAGTCTCTTCATTGTCCAAATGGATAGCAGGAGATAAAATTCTATGGTGCCTGATTACTAAATCAACATTTTGATTACATAATGATTTCCTATGTTTTGAAAGAGAAAAGTCAGATAATTCAATTACTTCTGAGCATATTCTATGGATATTATTTCACCTTAAAGATTTAGCTTTTTCTGTATCATCAAAACAACTTGAGACAATAGACTAAGGTTAAAATAAGTCTGCTTTCCCCTTAGTTTAAAGAAGAATTTTCTAATGATAGTTGTTCAAATATGAAATCAGCTTTTTAAGAGAAACACCTTTATTTTCAGAGGACTCTATGGGATGTCCATCTGACATGCATGTTGTGAAATGAATCCCACCATCAAATGACCTATAAGGTCCTTCCTGAGGTTCAGTGATTGATTTGATTCTATCTATATTTATATTGTTTTTCTCTACATCAGCAATGGCAAATACCTGACCCAAGTACTATCAATCGCTCTCCCATGCCCATGGCAGACATCACTAATCAATACAGCTGCTGCTAGCAAAGTGGAGTTAGCACTGTAGATGAAACTTCTTTGATGATGACCTTAGACTTCGCTTGTATTTGATTCTGTAGCCTCATTGTCTTAAATTGAGAATGTGGTGGCAATGTGTTGAGTATTTTATGTCAGGTTTGCCGTAGATTCCAATACCCCTACTTACAGCTTTTCCTGAGTACAACTCAAATTAACATTTAACATGAAATCATCAGTCTTGGTCAGTTTCCAAATGCATTTATTTTGCTTTTTGCCCTGTTTTTCCCTACCTATGCAAGGAAATTTTTTTTTGTTTTTTTATCCCTTTCAGGACTAACTTAGAACTTTCCTGAAGTAAATTAAAATTCATGTCCAAACCTCTGAAACCGAGATTTATTTCCCAGATTGTATAGTTTTTCATAGAGCAGGAATCTAAGCAGTATAGTTGAAAATCTCTTTTAGTCAATGTACTAAAGGAGTATTTCTGTCTAGAAATCAATTAAGTGGGGGAAAAGAAAATTCACTTGACCAATGAGGAATTGCGTTCTGATTTCAGTGATCATCAGTAAAGAACAGATCTACCTATATAAAAAGGTATCTACTTATTGGAGAATTTTAATTAATTCTGACCTGCTCCTCCCTGTTGACCACATACATGCACACCTGCTATTATCTCCATCTGCATATTTCATAGGAATTTGCAATCCTGTATGAGCAACCCTCCCAATATGAGTTTCATCATTTTCCTCTCTTTAAACCATCTCATCATCCTGCATTTTATATTATTCACTAACTTAGCAAACACTGAGCATCCATACATGCTAGGAATTGTGAAATGCTGTAAATAGCAAGGGATGAGCATATCTAGTTCCTGCTATTATGAAGTTTATGATAGAGTAGATCTAGAATAAGTAATTACATAAGTGATTGGGCACTAAAGCTAGAAACATAGATGTGCACACTCCTGTCTTTTGCTCAATCCTAACATTTAATAACTCACTATATTCCTCCAGATTATATTGTCTAAATCTCCTTTGAATTAGAATCTTCTGATGCATTCCTACTTTGACTACCAGCATTCTCTCTCTTATCTCTCTCATTCTGCACCAATAAAATAACCACTGCTGTGTTCTTCCTCAAATGCACTTTTCATATAACCATCACCAAATAATCTTTCTAAAGTGCAAAACCCACTTATTAAAAAGCTGTATTTTTATTTTATTAAAAAAAATTTAAGTTTATTTTTGAAGAAGAGACAGTGTGAGCAGGGGAGGAACAGAGAGAGAGGGAGACAGAATCCAAAGCAGGCTCCAGGCTCTGAGCTGTCAGCACACAGCCTGATGTGGGGCTCCAACTCATGGACCCTGAGATCATGATTGATTTGAAGTCAGACACTTAACTGAGCCACCCAGGCACCCCTAAAAAGCTGTATTTTTAGAATCTAGTTTCCAAGATCCTTTGCCCAGTCTGTAAAGCCCTCCGAGATTGCCTGATACAACTACTCCTGTATCTATCACTCTTTACTCCTTATATTTATGTTCTCACAACAACAAACATTTTCCACACACACATATTATATGCCACTGTGATTTTGCTCACAGTGTCCTCTCTGCCGGGAATGCCTTTTCTCTCTGTTTGGCTTCCCTAACTCTTTACTATCTTCTGACTCAAGATTTAGTTTTGAAATTTTTTACAACCCACCAAGAATTGAATCAGGAATTACATTATACTGCCAAAATACCTGGACATGTCTCATCATTGCCCCCACCTTTTTGTATTGCAATTGTATGTTTATAAATCTGACACTCAAGGTAAATGTGTGGCTCAATCAGTTAAGCGTCTGACAGGCTCAGGTCATGATCTCATGGTTCAAAAGTTCGAGCCCCACTTTGGGCTCTGTGCTGACAGTTCACAGCCTGGAGGCTGCTTCAGGTTCTGTGTCTCCCTCTCTCTCTGCCCCTCCCCTGCTTGCACTCTGTCTCTCCTTCAAAAATAAATAAATGTTAAAAAAATTTTTTTTAAGTCTCTTTATAAAAAAATAAAAAATAAATAAATCTGACACTCTGACATGACTTTGGGATCCTTCATGACAAGGACTCCATCTTCTTTATCTTGGGGCCCTCAGAACTCATTTTAGAGTTTAACACAGACACCCTAGAAATACTTGTTTGGTGTATAAATGAATTAATAATCTACAACAAGACATCCACATCTGCAAAATACAGTATTTGTTCATAAAAATCTATACACTTTTTATATAATATCTGTCCTGCATAATGAACCAAGACTTGATAGTTAGATTGCATCTAATTCAACCAATAGTAGCTATGCAGGCAGGGCTGCTTTTTGGTTAATGCAAACACTATCTGGCTAAATAATTCTGGTTGATGTTTTTTAAAACAGAAAAGAAAAACCCACTTTTACAGCTGTTTTAATGTACCATCAAAGCTCCAGGCTATCCTACATGTTGCACTGACTGACTTGATCCATCCTGCACCCTGCTTTAAGTCCAAACCCTGTCCTGCTTTGCATGTCTGCACCAACCAGTCCAAGCTGCTCTCCACTCCTGAGTTGACTTTAAGATCTATTTTACCACTGACACATATACTATTTTGCTATTTATATATAAATCAATCTATCATAGGTGGAATAGACCAAGTAAGAAGATCAGAGACAGCTGTTAGTGTCCGCTTTATTCCAGGTTCTTCACAAGGATTATTTCCAAATTTCCCAACAGCACTAGAAAATAGGCTCACATTAAGTCCCATTAAGAGATAATGAATCTAAGAGTTAGCCAAGTGAAACCAATTTCTTAGTAATCTGAGGCTGGTAATGTGGTGCCAGGATTTGAACACACATATATCTGACTAGGAAGTTCCCATCTTTGCCCATTTCATTGTGTGTATGTGGTTTGGTTTCCTTTTTTATAGCACACAGGTATACAGTAGAGATGTGGGACCAGGTATAAAGCTGAGTTGCTATGAGCCAGATTATTGGAAGCTAAAGGCAATTTGATGTGTGTGAATGAAAGGAGATAGTAGTTTCTTCCCTTAAACTAATCCTATCAAGTCAGCCACTATGTGCAGGAGACCATATATATTTTAATGTATATCTTATCAAATGAATCTTCATGAAATTGAACAGTGTTATCTCCCTGTTTTAGATGAGGAAAGTATCTTGATTTAAATCAAAAAGAACATAGCAGAAGGGGAGGGAAAATAAGATAAACACAGAGGGAGAGAAAAACCATAAGAGACTCTTACATATAGAGAACAAACAGAGGATTGCTAGAGGTGAGGTGGGTGGGAGGATGGACTAAATGAGTGATGGGCATTAAGGAGGGCACTTGTTGGGATGAGCACTGGGTTATATGGAAGTGATGACTCACTAAATTCTCCTGAAATCATTATTACACTAAATGTTAACCAACTTGGATTTAAACAAAATTTAAAAGTGAAAAAAAGATCAAACAGGTAATATGGTATAATGAACTAAGATTTGTACCCAAGTTACTCTGACCCAAATTCCATGTTGTTCAGCACTTATGACCCTCAGTAAACACTCTATACATGTAGCCATAGAGATTTTGGTTGACAAACTGTACATAAACACAAATGGCAGTGTTACCTCATGTTTCCTCCTGAGAGCCACTCTGCAACCCACCTAATTGCCTTTGGATCTTTCCACCTCTAATTGTGCCTTTCGAAGATTGATCTTTAGACCAGCACATAAGCCTTTTATTTTTTTTAATGTTTTGTTTATTTTGAGGGAGGGAGGGAGGGAGGGAATATCTCAAACAGGATCCACACTGTCAGCACAGAGCCTGACCCAGGGCTTGATCTCACACATAATGAGATCATGACCTGAACCAAAATCAAGAGGACCCTCAACCAACCATGTGCCCCAATAAGTAGCCCTTTTAAAGACAAAATTAAAAAAAAACTATGCAGAGGAGTCACTAGACCGCCCCCTAGTATCCACTCACCTTTAACTTTGAGATGTAAATATATTCTTATTTACATGTTCCTAAGTAAACAGCAAAATGATTGAAATGATTGGAACCAACCTATTTGCTTAAAGAAAACAATAGTTTCCATTTCATTCACTTTTTAAAATTATGCTTATTAGTGTGATCAGAATTTCACATGGATTAATTTTTAAAGTATAATTGATATAATAGTTTGAGGAATACAACACATTGATTACATAATTTTACATTACGGTACCCACCATCTGTCAGATTATAATATTATCAACTATATTTGTGCTGTACTTTTCATCTCCACAATTTATTTTATAACTAGAAGCTTGTAACTCTTAATCCCTGTCATTGATTTTGCCCATCCCATTCCCCTCTGGCAACCATCAGTTCTGTGTACTTAAGGGTCTATTTGTTTTTTTGTTTGTTCATTTTATTTTTATATTCCACACATAAGTGAAGTCACATGGTATTTGGTTTTGTCTGATTTATTTCACTTAGCATAATATCCTCAGGGTCCATCCGTGTTGTCACAAATGACAAAATCTCATTCCTCTTTATGGGTAATATTCTATTGTGTATATATTTATATGTACACATATATATGTACACAAAACATACACAATTATACACATATATACATACAGGTGCACATAGATACATACATATGTATACACACATATATATATAATCTTTTATCCATTCATCTATTGATGGAAACTTGGGTTGCTTCCATATCTTGGCTATTGTTAATAATTCTACAAAGGATAGGGGTACATATGTCTTTTCCAAATAGTGGTTTTTATTTTCTTTGGGTAAATACTGACTATTAAAATTACTGGATCATATCGTATTTCTATTTTTAATTTTTTGAGAAATGTCTATACTATTTTCTACAATGGTTGCATCAATTTACATTCCCAACAAAAGTGCATGAGGGTCCCCTTTTCTCCACTTCCTTATCAACACTTGTTATTTCTTGTATTTTTTTTAATGTTTATTTTTGAGAGAGAGAGACAAAGCACCAGTGGAGGAGGGGCAGAGAGGAGGAGACAGAATCTGAAGCAGGCTCTGCACTGCTAGCAAAGATCCCAATGCAGGGCTAGAACTCATGAACCATGAGATCATGACCTGAGCCAGAGTTGGACACTTAACTGACTGAGCAGCCCAGGTGCCCCTCTTGTATTTCTTATGCTAAGGATTGTGAATGGGGTGAGGTGATATCACATTGTGGTTTTGATTTGCCTTTTCTCAATGATTAGTGATGTTGGGCATCTTTTGTGTGTCTGTTTGTCATCTATATGCCTTCTTTGGAAAAATGTCTTTTCAGGTCCTCTGCCCGTTTTAATGAGATTATTTGGAGATGTTCTTTTTGGTATTGGGCTTAAAGTTATATATATATATATACACACACACACACACACATATGTATATATATAATATATATATCACATATGTATATTTTATATATATAATATATATAATATATACATATATAATATATATTTTTTAACCCTTTTTTGGGTATATCAGTTGCACATACTTTTCCCACTCAGTGCATTGCCTTCTGGTTTTGTTGATGATTTCCTTTGCTGGGCAAAACTTTTGATGTAATCCCAATAATTTATTTTTGTTTCCCTTGCCTGAGGAAACATATCCATAAATATGCTGCCAATGCTTGTGTCTAAGAGATTATGGTCTATGTTTTCTTTTAGGAGTTTGACGGTGTCAGGTCTCACATACAGGTCTTTGACCCATTTTGAGGTTTTGAGGTGTGTGTGTGCGTGTGCACGTGCTGTAAGAAAGTTGTCTAGTTTCATTTTTACATAGCTCTCCAGTTTTCCCAATACTATTTGTTAAAAAGACTTTCTTCATTGCATGTTCATGCCTCCTTTATCATATATTAATTGACTGTATAAATTTATTTCTAGGCTCTCTATCCTGTTCCATTGATCCTTGTGTCTGTTTTGGTGCCAGTACCATACATACCATTTTGATAACTGTAGCTTTGTAGTGTATCTTCAAATCTGGGAAGGTGATGCCTCCAGCTTTGCTGTTCTTTCTCAAAATTGTTTTTTGAGAAAGACCTTATTTAGGGTCTTTGGTAGTTCTATACAAATTTTAAGATTTGTTCTGGTTCTATAAAAGTGGCACTGGCATTTTGATAGGGATTACATTGAATTTCCTTTTTTGCAAATGTTTTTGAGAGGGAGCATGAGCAGAGGAGTGGAGGGAGAAGGAGAGAAAGAATCTTAAGCAGTCTCCATAATCAGTTGGAGGCTGACACAGGGCTCTATCCCACGACCCTGGGGTCATGACCTGAGCTGAAATCAAGAGTTGGGCACTCAACCAACTGAGCCACCCAGGAATCCCTGAATTGATTTTCTAAAAGGCCTGGGGTGGTGAACATTTTAATAATATTAATTCTCCCAATCGGTGTGGATGGTACATCAGCATCTTACAGTTTTCAGAGTATAGGTCTTTCACCCACTTGGTTAAAATTATCCCAGTATTTTATTCATTTTGGTGCAATTGTAAATGGGATTGTTTTCTCAATTTATCTTTCAGCTACTGTGTTATTAGTGTATATAAATGAAACAGATTTCTGTATATACTAATTTTTTATCCTACGGCTTTACTGAATTCATTTATTACTTCTAATAGTGTTTTGGTAGAGTCTTTAGGATTTTCTACATATATAGCATGATGTCACCTGCAAATAGGGACAGTTTTTCTTCCTTACAAATTTGGATGTTTTTCTTTCTTCTTGTCTGATTCCTACAGCTGGGACTTTGAGTACTATGTTGAATAAAAGTGGTGAAAGAGAACATACTTGGGGCACCTGTGAGGCTCATTTGGTCACGTGTCCGACTTCAGCTCAGGTCATGGTCTCAGTTTGTGAGTTCAAGCCCCACTTTGGGCTCTGTGTTGATAGCTCAGAACCTGGAGCCTGCTTCAGATTCTGTGTCTCCCTCTCTCTCTGCCCCTCCCTTGCTCATGCTGTCTCTCTCTCTCTGTTTAAACATTAAAAAAAACAAAAAAAAAACAAAAAAACAAAACAGAGAACATACTTGTCTTGTTCTGATGTTAGAAGTAAACCTTCACCTTCAGTTTTTAATCATTGAGTATGATGTTAGGTGTAGTTTTGTTGTTATGTGACCTTTATTATGTTGAAGTAGGTTCCCTCTAAACTTTGAGTTTTTATCATGAATGAACACTGTATTTGTCAAATGCTTTTTCTGCATCTATTGAGATAGTTATATGGTTTCTATCCCACCCACCCCCATCTTTTTTTTTGTTTTGTTTTTTGGTTAATGTGTTGTATCACCATAGATGTGTGAATATTGAACCACACTTACATTCCCTGGAATACATCCCACTTGATCATGGTGAATGATTTTTTTAATGTATTGTTCAGTTTGGTTTGTTAATATTTTGTTGAGAATTTTTGCCTCTATGTTCATCAGGCATATTGGCCTGTAGCTTCCTTTTTCTGAAGTGTCTTTGTCTGGTTTTGACATCTGAATAATGTCCTTGTAGAATGAAGTTGGAAATTTTTCTTCCATTTTGGGGGAATTGTTTGCAAAGAATATGGATTAACTATTCATTAAATGTTTTGTAGAATTCATCTACCTGTGAAACCATCTGGCCCTGGACTTGTATTTGTTGGGAACTTTTTGATTAATGATACAATTATGTTAGTAGTAAGCAGTCTCTTAATTCTTCCTAATTCAGTTTCTAGGAATTTATCCATTTCTTCTAGATTGTCCAGTTTATTAACATATAATTTGTCATAATGGTCTCAGAATTCTTTGTATTTCTATGGTATTAGTTATTCCTCCATGTCTGATTTGATTCTTGTTTTTAAGTCTAGCTAAAGATGTATTAATTTTATCTTTTCAAATAACTAGTACTTGGTTTCATTGATCTTTTCTATCTTGTTAATTTTTTCTCCAATATTCATTATTTCATTCCTCTACCAACTTTGGGTTTATTGTTCTTTTTCCAGTTCATTTAGGTGTAAGGTTGGTCTGATACAGATTTTTCTTTTTTCTTATAATAGGTCTGCATCACTACAAATCTCCCTCTAAGAACTGCTTTTGCTGGGTCCTGTAGATTGTGAAACATTGTTGTTTTGTTTTTTAATATTTATTTTTGGGAGGGGGAGGGGCAGAGAGAGAGAGAGGGAAACAGAGGATCCAAAGTGGGCTCCACGCTGATAGCTGAGAGCCAGATGCAGGGCTCAAATTCATGAACCGTGACATCATGACCTAAGCCAAAGTTGGACGCTTAACCAACTGAGCCACCAAGGCACCTCTGTTGTTTTTTTTAATGTTCTTTGGTCTCCGGGTATTCTAAAATCCTTTAGAACATGTGGTTTAGCCTCCTCATGTTTGTGTTTTTTCCATTTTCTTTCTTGTAATTGATTTTTAGTTTCATGCCATTGTGCTTGGAAAAGATGCTTGATGTGGTTTCAGTCTTGTTAAATTTATTGAGATTTGTTCCATGGCCTAACATGTGATCTATCCTGGAAAATGTTACATGTGCACTTGAAAAGATGTGTATTTTTCTGGTTTTGATGGAATATTGTATATATATCTGTTAGTCTATCTGGTCTAATGTGTCATTCAAGGCCACGGTTTCCTTGTTGATTTTTCTGTCTGGAAGATCTATTGATAGTGGGATATTAAATTCCTCTAATGGTCATTGTATTACTGTCAATTTCTTCTTTTGTTAATATTTTATGTATTTAGGTGTTCTTATGTTGGGTACATAAATATTTACAATTGTTACATCCTCTTACAATGATCCATCTACCATTTCTGTGGTATCAGTTATTTCTCCTCCATCTCTGATTTGAGTCCTTTGAGTCTGGCTAAAGATTTATCAAAGAACCAGCTCTTGGTTTCACTGATCTTTTCTACTGTTTGTTTTTAGTCTATTTTATTGTTTTGCTTCTTTACTAACTTTGGGGTTTGTGGTTCTTTTTCTAGTTCATTTAGATGTGAAGTACCCTTCTTTGTCTCTTGCTGCAATCTTTGCTTTAAAGTATGCTGTGTCTGGGGGCACCTGGGTGGCTCAGTCAGTTGAATGTCCAACTCCTGATTTCAGTTCATGATCCAGGGTCGTGGGATGGAGCCCCACATTGGGCTCCATGCTGAGTGTGGAGCCTGCTTAATATTCTCTTTTCTCTGCCACTTGTGTGTTCATTCATGCTCTCTAAAATAAAAAATTAAATTAAAAATTAAATAAAAATAAAGCATATTTTTTTCTGAT
The DNA here is from genome assembly GCF_022079265.1 of Lynx rufus. Lineage (NCBI taxonomy): Eukaryota > Metazoa > Chordata > Mammalia > Carnivora > Felidae > Lynx > Lynx rufus. Next base: position 173,331,756 of record NW_025814834.1, read on the forward strand.
ACAGGTATTGCTAACCTGTTACCCCCCCCCCACTTCCATTGTCATAGACCATCTTTTTCCATCCCTTCACTTTGTGTCTTATGTCTAAAGTGAGTCTTTTTTTTTTTTTTTTTTTAATCCATTCTGCTACCCTGTGTCTTTTGATGGGAGCATTTAGTCCATTTACAGTTAAAGTAATTATTGATACATATATGCTTAGGCCATTTTGTTAATTGTTTTCTGGTTAGCTTTGTATTTCTTCTTTCTTCTCTTGTGGTTTGATGGCTTTAATGGTATTTTTTAAACTTCTTGTGGATCTATTAAAGGTTTTTGATTTGTGATTACTGTTGGGTTTGTATGTGGCATCTTAATCACTTAAATTCAAACACATTCTGAAAGCATTAAATTTTTACCCCCTTGTTTTATGTGTATAATCTCATATTTTACATCCTTTTATTTTGTGTATTAGTTTTGTAGATATAATTGATTTTAGTACTTTAGTGTTTTCACCTCTGTACTGTAATTAATCTATATTTACTGTATGTTTGCTTTTACCTCTGAAATTTTTTCCTTTAATAATTTTCTTCTAGTTCTAACCTTTATAACTTTATAAAGAATTCCCTTTAGGGGTGCCTGGGTGCCTCATTCGGTTAAGCCTCTGACTCCACCTCAGGTCATGATCTCTCACTGCTGGTGAGTTCAAGTCCATGTTGGGCTCTGTGCTGACAGCTCAGAGCCTGGAGCCTACTTCAGATTCCATGTCTCCCTCTCTCTCTGCCCCCTCCCCTGCTTGCACTTTGTCTCCCTCCAAAAAAATGAACATTAAAAAAGAATTCCTTTTAATATTCTTTAAAAGTCTGGTCTAATTGTGATAAAAATCCTTTAACTTTTGTCTGCAAAATTCTTTGTTTCAGTTCTGAATGATAACCTTGCCAGGTAGGGTATTCTTGGTTGTGGGTTTGTTAGTTCTCCCATCACTTTGAATATATCATGCTACTCCCAATTTGGCCTAAAAAAATTCTGCTGAAAAACCAGCTGATAGCGTTTTGGGGTATCAGTGTATGTAATGGTTTCCCTTTGTCTTTCTGCGTTTAAAATGCACTCTTTATCATGAATCCTGGTGTGGACCTCCTTGGTATCATCTTATTTGGGGCTCTCTTGACTTCCTGGACCTAGATGTCTATTTTCCTTTCCCACATTAATTTCTTCAAATACGTTTTCTGCTGCTCTTCTATTTCTGGAATCCCTGTAATGTAAATGTTATTATGTTTGATGTATCAAAGTTCTTAATTTTATTATTGTTCTTTTTGCTATTCAGCTTTGTTGCTTTTTATTACCCTTTCTCCAAGATTGCTGATCTTTTCTTCTACAACTCCTAATCCACTGATTCCCTTTAGTCTGTTTTTCATTTTGGTTATTGTAGTCTTCAGTTCTGACTAGTTCTTTTGTTATTTTCTATTGCTTTGTTGAAGTTCTCACTGAGTTCATCTACTCTTTATTCATTTCTGATGAGTATCTCTATGACCACTCCTTTGAGTCCTTTATCAGGCATATTGCTGATCCTTGTTTCATTTAGCTCCTTTACTGTGATTTTGCCTTATTCTTTCATTTGGGGCATATTCCTGTCTCCTCATTTTGTCTGTGTTTGTTTCTGTGTAGGTCAACTATGTCTTTGCCCTCCTACCCTTTTTGATGTGGCTGTCTACACATCAGCTGCAGAAGATCTGTTCCGTGTATTCAGGTAATTTTCAGATGTAGCTGTTATCTCAGTGTATCCTTTGGATGATTTTACTATCCGCCATGTTTCTGCTTTCAATGCTATATTTTATATATTATTTATGTACTCATTTTACGAATGAGCAAACTAAGCCTTTGCATAGTTAATATATTTTACAGCTGGTATACAGCTGATGATTCAGAGGCTTAGCTAAAGAGAAACAGTACAACCCTAGTCATGTTAAATGAAGAAGAAACAAATATGAATCAAAAATCTACTTGTTCAATAGACATTTTTAAAACCAGGTTAATATCTAGCAATATCTATAAGAAATCTATAAATATCTATAAGAAGTTGGACACTAAATGGGTAAGTGGCATTAATGAAGATACTTGTTGGGATGAACACTGGGTGCTCTACATAAGGGATGAATCACTGGAATCTACTCCTGAAATCATTATTGTACTAATGGGTATATATATAAAATAAAAGCAAACTTTGGGATTAAAAAAAAAAGAATTCAGACATAGACAAGGAAAATGTAATAAATAGAAAATATTCTCTGATACAGCAAAATGAATGGATATTATAATCTAGTTTAGCAAAACATTACATTCTAGCCATTGAGACTTCCCAAGTTGGTGTGGCAGGGGATCTGCCTCTGTGAAAATCAAATGAGTTTTGATGTTAAAGCACATTGTAATAGGTTGTAACCTGACACAAATTAAAAAAAAATTATTAGATATATATGTGCACCATAGTTGACCTGATGAGACTTTGAATTTCCTTTTTTTTAAATTTCCTTTTATGAAAGATTATATTTAGAAAAGCTATCAGACATTTGGAAAATAGAAATTACATAATTGATATAAAAATGTATTAAGTAATTGATTCTAGTAGGAATTTTATGAATGATTAGGCAGCGAGCAGAGAATCTTACCAAAATTACCTAACGTATTATGATTTTACTTTAAGCCTGTTACTGATCTGTCAAAGAAAATCACTTCAATCATATGTCTATACATCCCTTTCCCTATTACACATCAGTCTATCAGCTAGTGGTATTTACATATTAGGGGAGCCTTCTAATATTATTTAATAACATAGAGATAGAGAAGTATCATATTTGTATTTTTGTTATTGTTAATAATACCTTTCCAACAGAATTTTACCAATTATGGTCTTAAGTGCAATTTCCTTTTGAGTAGTAATAGGTTTATCATATTGTTTCAATACAAGTACTTCTCTACCCAGGTCAGCCATGGAAGATGAGGAAACAAGATGGGATTTAAAGAGTCAAAGCCAGGTTGACAGAAGTATCAGAAACTATAGTCATGAACCAGAGAGTTTCTAGTTTTAGTCTAGTCTCAAATTGACACAATTGAGACCAGCTTTTCTTTTATTCCCCAGTTTGAGATAAAATTGACATAAATTTATACAGCATTAAGGCTTTTCCAAAATATGTTCTCTATTTGAAGTCTATTATATATAGTAGACTCATATATAACATTACTACATTGCACACAGACACTAGATACCATATTATAAATTCTACATGGACAAAGACTATATTTTGTTCACTTTTTTACTTATTCACTCAACAAAGCTTTGTTATCTTCTCTGCATCAGGCTTCAAATGATTTGCACTCTAGTGGGAGAATGCTTAAAAGTAAATAGACCCAATACAAAGTGATCCATGCTCAGGTCAGAGCAGCATGGTGGAGAGGGCACACAGGAGACAAAGTCAGTATGAAAACTGTGCTGAAGAAAGGGCTTTCCAGGCAAGAGTACTATATTGGGAAATGAGGTTTAAATATTTCAGTAGAACCCAAAGGATAGGGTGTATATAAGAAAATGTGGTCAGAAATTAGACTGGAAAGTCAGCAGCTAGACCCTGAACAGATATAGATGTCATATTAAGAGTTTGTGCTTTATCCTAGATGAGCTAGAGAAATAGAAAATAGAAGTCAGAGACTGACAGACTAAGTTTTATTATGGTCTCTTTTATATCAGAATGGAAGGCATATTAGAAATATACAAAACAAAGAATGAGGGTTTATGGTAGGGATTTAAGAGGGGGGGAATAAAATCTTAAAATATTTAGGATTAGAACTGATGTACCTTGGATGTAGTAGTAGGTTGAGAGAAGAGGATGAATAATTCAATTATTTGCTCAAGGTCTAACCTCATGCTTGACACATTGAAATCACTCAATAAGATGTTCACGGAATGAATGAGTAGAAAAGTAAATGAAGCCTAAACACCATCATTACTATCTCATTATCATCAATATCATTGACTGGATGCTTATTAGGCACCATGCTCTTGTTAACTTATTCAGCTATATTAACACAGTGGATACTCACAATAACCCTAAGTGATGGGTTCTATTAGATTTCCATTTTATAGATGGGAGAACTGAAGTTTGCTGAAGTTAGTAAGGAGAGAGTTCATGCCTTGGGTCTCATAAGTCTAAGTGGATAATTTTATCTCCTATAGTATTTTAGAAAGTTGACCTATAGCCACTGTTTTTTGAATTTAACCATGCTATTTAAAAAAAACTAGTCTTAAATTTTTAAGGAGATTGCCTTCTATATTTTATAGAATATTCCAGACTTCATCATGGAAAAATGGATGGAACTGTACTCCAAGCCTAGAAACTTGGGAATATATAACCTGCCTGAAAGAGAGCAAGGTTTCTTTTCATCACAGAAACAAAAACTAGGAGAAAGGTAACACGGTGCTTTGCATTCACTTGCTTCACTGTCACTAAAAATAACAGAAGTGATGCTGCATTTTTCTTCTCTCTATAATGAATGGCCTAATTGCATTTGGTAATTGCATATGACTGAGAATAATTTAATTGAAAATGAACTGTGGCTTTGCTTTTTGCAAATGCAGGCATCTTGAGTTTCTCACTGGTTTATTATGTCTTACCAGGCCTTGCCCCTATGAAGAGAAGAAGTCCCTCAACACTGGAGACCCCATGGATTTTCATGGAGGGGCATCTTGATTGACACCATAAATGTCGATAAGTCAGGGGCAATTTGATGTTATCCCTTGAGCTTTTTCACCTCCCTGTTACTGAAAAACATCTCATCATCATTATCATTACCATATTATCATTATCACAATTCCTGTATGTGTATGTTTGAGAATCAACAAAGCAGTTTCATTTACAGGTGGAAAAAAACAGGTTATTGCTTATGAAAAACCAAAATTCAGAGAAGTTAAGAGACTTGCCTAGATCACATACTTGAGGAACCACAGTTTGTACCTAAGAATCTAAACAAAGTGTTTTCCTACTATTAAGTGCCTACCTAAAGACCTAAAAAAAAAAAAAATCACAATATACATGACTTTATTTTTTTTTTTAAATTTTTTTTTTCAACATTTATTTTTTTGGGGACAGAGAGAGGCAGAGCATGAACGGGGGAGGGGCAGAGAGAGAGGGAGACACAGAATCGGAAACAGGCTCCAGGCTCTGAGCCATCAGCCCAGAGCCTGACGCGGGGCTCGAACTCACGGACCGCGAGATCGTGACCTGGCTGAAGTCGGACGCTAAACCGACTGCGCCACCCAGGCGCTCCAACAATATACATGACTTTAAAACACCTGAGGAAGGGAGCCAACAGGAATGTGATTTTAATTCAAGAATATTTTAAATTAAATAAAAATGTTTAATATGTAATGCCTAATAAGTCAGCAGCAAGCAATAATACGACGAAGAAACTACAAATCAAAAGGTGGTAGGACGGGTGCCTGGGTGGCTCCTTCAGTTAAACATGTGACTCTTGATATCAGCTCAGGTCTTGATCTCAGGGTTGTGAGTTCAAGCCCTGCACTGGGTGTGAAGCCTACTTAAAAAAAAAAAAAAAAAAGTGGTGGTGGGCAAGGGAAGATACAGAGGATTCACCACAGCAGGCTAACTGGTATGGCTTCTTACCTGCACCCAGACATTAGGAGCAGTACTGAAGACAGAAGCTGAGCAGATTCAATCCCAAGGATTAACACGATATGCCTCCAAACTGGAAAGAGTGCTGATCAGGAACTGGTGATCAGGCAGTCCTAGAAGATGTAAAGTAATATTCCATTAAGGTATAGTATATAGGTTTTCCTTTTCAATTTTTTATTGTGGTAAATAAACACAACAAAATTTACCATCATAACCATTAAATACAAAGTTCAGTAGTGTTAAGTACATTCATATCGTAGTGTAACCATCACTACCCTCCATCTCCAGATTGCTTTTCATCTTGTAAAACTGAAGCTCTGTACCCATTAAAATTTAATAACTCCCAGTTCCCCCTCTCCCATCTCCTGAAACCACCTTCTGTCTCAATGATTTTGACTAATCTAGGTACCTCCTTAAAATTTAATCCTAGTTTGTCTTTTTGTGACTGACTTGTTTCACTTAGCACTATGTCCTCCAGTTTTAGCCTATTGTAGTATATTCCAGAATTTTCTTTTCAAGGCTGAGTAATATTTCATTGTACATATATACCACATTTTGCTTCTCTGTCAAATGGATACTTGGGTTTCTTCCACATTTTAGCTATTGTGAATAATACTGCTATGAATATGGGTACCTTAGCTTGGGTTGCTGCAACAAAATACCACAAACTGGGTGGTTTAAACAATGGAAGTTTATTTTTCACAGTGCTAGACGTGGGGAAGTCTGAAATCAAGGTGCTTGGGAACCTCTTCCTTGCATGCTATAAGCTCACATGACCTTTCCTTATTACATGTGCAGGGACAAAGTCTTGTCTCCTCCTCTTCATATAAGGGCATAAATTCCATCATGAAGTCACCACCCACCTGACCTCATCTAAACCTAGACACTGATTTTACTTCTTTTGAGTATATACACAGAAGTAAAAATGCTAAATTTTTTTCCACAGGGGCTGTACCATTTTACATTCCCACTGAAATTGCACAAGGGTTCTAATTTCTCCACATCCTTCCAACATTTGTTTTCAGTTTCTTTGACAGTATCCATTCTAATGGGTATGAAGTGGTATTTCATCAAAGTTTTGATTTGCTTTGTCCTGATGATTAGTGATGTTGAATATCTTCATGTGCTTAGTGGCCATCCCTATAGTTTCTTTGGAGCAATGTCTATTCCTTTGCCCATTTTTAAATTGGGTTGTTTGTAAGATTTCTATGTATTCTGGATATTAATCCCTTCTTGGATATATTATTTGTAAACAGTTGATCCTATTCTATATGTTATCTGTTCACTGTTGATAGTGTCCATTGATGCACATAATTTCCAAGAATTCAAATTTTCTTTTGTTATCTGTGTTTTTGGTGTCATATAGAAATAATTACTGGTCATGAAGCTTTGCCCTGTTGTCTTCTAAGAATTGCTAGATTTTGAGTTAATTTTTATATATGATGCTAGGTAAGGATCCAGCTTCATCCTTTTATTGTGAATACCTAATTTTCCTAGCACCATTTATTAGAGACCATCCTTTCCCCCAATAAATGGGCCTTGGCACCTTTGTCAAAAGTTATTTATTTCTAGGCTCTCCATTCTTTTCCATTGGCTTTTATACCACTATGACACTGTTTTCATTACTAGTTGTTTTTGTGTTTTTTTTAATTTTTTTTTCAACGTTTATTTATTTTTGGGACAGAGAGAGACAGAGCATGAACGGGGGAGGGGCAGAGAGAGAGGGAGACACAGAATCGGAAACAGGCTCCAGGCTCTGAGCCATCAGCCCAGAGCCTGACGCGGGGCTCGAACTCCCGGACCGCGAGATCGTGACCTGGCTGAAGTCGGACGCTAAACCGACTGCGCCACCCAGGCACCCCAATCATTACTAGTTTTGAAATTAAGACATACAAGCTTGCTTTGTTCTTAGGATATAAGGGGAGAAGGTTGCAAAAATGTCTGCCTGTTTCTGTGTCTGAACCTCCATGATCAAAAGCAGCAATCAGTGATCAGTACATAGATCCCTGATTTTGGGAGGATGTGATCCTTCTTGCCCGCCCTGGCTCCCACAGGTTGCATGCAATGTACTCCTGGAACATGTACATTGCCACTACAGGGCTGGAGCACTGCTGCTGAGCCAAGAGCTGAATTTGGCTGAAATCAATCACAATTTACTGGCTCTACAAGCCTTCAATAGACTACAAAGTCCCCAAATAGTTACATCATTTCTTCTAGTACAATTGTTGTTTAGGTGGGAAGGCAGAGTCCTCGAGCTTCTTATTCTGCCATCTTCCTAGAATACTCCTCCTATAACAGTTTTGTTAGTGGTCATGTTGATGGTTTACAAATTTATAGCTATCAGGGATAAGACTGTTATGAATATTCTTGGATACAACTTCATAAGAGGCCCTATTTTCATTTATCTTGGTTAAATAACTAGGAGCATAATTATTGCATTAGGTCTTGTGCATTTAACTCTGTGATTGTATATACTCACCAATAGAGTATAAGACATCTACTTGCTCCAAAAATTGGTAATGTTTTAATTTTCATTCATTCAAAAATATTTTCTATTTTATCTTGTGATGTTTTGACTTATGGATTACTTATCAATTGTTTAATTTACAAATGTTTTTAATTAAGATATCTTACTGCTAATATTTAATTTAATTTTTTTTTCAACGTTTATTTATTTTTGGGACAGAGAGAGACAGAGCATGAACGGGCGAGGGAGAGGGAGACACAGAATCGGAAACAGGCTCCAGGCTCTGAGCCATCAGCCCAGAGCCCGACGCGGGGCTCGAACTCACGGACCGCGAGATCATGACCTGGCTGAAGTCGGACACTTAACCGACTGCGCCACCCAGGCGCCCCTATTTTTTTCTTAAATTCCATATATAAGTGAAGTCACATGGCTAATTATTTATGATTTAATATATGTGATAAGGTATTCAAATAAAGAGAATGACCGTAAGATTTGAGACTAGTTTTATATATATTAAGTATACACTTAACATACACCAAGAAATTACTATAATGTTCTAAACATGTCCATGAGGACAAGTTGGTTGATAATATTGTTTAGATCTTTGACATCTTAGCTGATGTTCCCTCAAATTTCTTCTTCCAATTTATTATAAATTATTGAGAGAGGGTTTTGAAAATCACCAGTCATAAGTGGAGATTTTCTATTATCTTTCATTCTGTCAGTTTTTCATGAATTTTAAAACTCTTATTAGACGAATACACATTTAGAATAGGTCTTCTTGATAGATTATTATTATGAATGCCCCCCCCTTTTTTCTCTGAGAGTATTCTCTCTTGCAGTTAACTTTGCCTGACATTAATATAGCCACATCAACCATTTTACCTATAATGCTTGTAATGTATATTGTTCCCTGCCCTTTAATTTTCAACTGATCTATGATTTAAAGGAAGCAAATATTTGGGTCTTTTTTTCTATCCATCTCTTTTTAATGTTTAGTATTTTTACACTCAGTATAATTATCTGTATGGCTGAGTTTGAGTCTAGTGCTTGGGAATTTTGTTTTTCTGTTGGCCTATTTTATGTCCATCTGCTTGTAGTCAAATCATATATTTTTAGCATTTCAATTTATCTTTTTTCTGGTAATGCTTTATAGATTACATTACAAAATTTTAGCTTACCTGTTTTGAGGTATGTTTCTTCCTAATTAAAGATCTACAAAATTATGTCATTTATTTCCAACAACGCTTTACCATTTGTGCTAGTTTTATCATGTATTTCACTTTTGCATGGACTGTAAACAATACCATTTATTAGTATTATTACCTTAGGTTACAAGTTCTCTTACAGAAATTTAAAATATACTTCTTACCATTCTCCCTGAAGTTTGGGACATCTACTTGGTGTTATTTCTTCTCAGCCTAATAAATATCTTTGAGATTTTCTTTTAGTGCGGGTCTTAAAAGACAAATTCTTTCAACTTTGACTTGTCTTGAAATGACTTTTTATTCTTGCCTTTATTTTAGAAGAATATCTTTTACTGAATATATTCAGTTCCCTCACCTTTTGTTGCTTTCTAGACCTTGTGTTTAAAGTACATTAAACAACGAAGGAAGAAAGTCATTGGGTTGTGCAATGTAAGATTTATGAAGGAGACAGGGTTTTAACTGAGCACTAAAAACAAACACAAAAAACCTAGACAATTAACAGCACTAGAACACACTGGAGGAGAATCTTATTTTAGTTCAAATCTCAGTCTGGGGCTCTCTACTCCTTATTTGCTTCTCTGTAAGAAAAGGGGAGAAATAGATCTGACTGGGAACACATCACATCAGACAAGACATCAGGTGAGAGCCTGACATTCATTGAATCACACTGAAGTCACTGCATTTAAAAGGGAATATAGGTCGTTTCACTCTCCTGAACTTCCTGGCATTACTAGTAAGATTGGGTTTCTAGGTCAGGTCACAATCCTCCAACTTACTGGAGGTACCGATATGAAGCTAAGAGTTATTTTCTTTGCAGCATCAATTCTCCCCTAGGTGTCAGCACCTGGGTTTGAAGTAGAATGGTAAGGGTTGCTTTTTTTGGCTTCACTACTTAATCCACTTCTACCAGGAACCAATGGAGACAAAAAGTGATCAATTTCTCTATAAGGGTGATAATTTGTCTTCTATTTCCCTCTTAACATCTACCTACTTGTTGGAATTCAGTTTACAGGTGAGAGATTGAGAGGTATAGTTTTACCCCCCAACTCCAACATCTATGGAAAAGTACAAGAGAAGAAAGAGACCCACACATTTCATAGATAGCAATGCAGAAAGATGAAGGACAGGTGAGAGGGATTTCAGGCCCTACATATATCTGATCTCTTATATATTGAAAGGTAAAGTGGTTTCATAATGTAAGACCATAAAAACATAGAACCTCCTTGGCTACTATGCTTTGGTGTCATTCAGTGAGAAGCAAGGTACCTGCAAGGATGTTCTGCATTCTTCTCCCCAGAAGAAGAAGAAGAGAGAAAGGGGCTGAAGGTGTACTTGAATAAATCATAGCTGAGAACTTCCCTGATATGGGGAAGGAAAAAGGCATTGAAATCCAAGAGGCACAGAGAACTCCCTTCAGATGTAACTTAAATCAATCTTCTACCCAACATATCACAGTGAAACTGGAAAAATACAAGGATAAAGAGAAAATTCTAAAAGCAGCTAGGGATAAACAGGCTCTAACTTACAAAGGGAGACCCATAAAACTAGTGGCAGACCTATCTACTGAAACTTGGCAGGCCAGAAAGGAATGGCAGGAAATCTTCAATGTGATGAACAGAAAAAATATGCAGCCGAGAAACCTTAATCCAGCAAGTCTGTCATTCAGAATAGAGATAAAGGTTTGCCCAAACACAAAAACTGAAGGAATTCATCACCACTGAACCAGCCCTACAAGAGATCCTAAGGGGTGTTCTGTGAGTGAAATGTTGCAAGGACCACAAAGGACCAGAGACATCACTACAAGCATGAAACCTATAGATAACACAATGACTCTAAACCCATATCTTTCAATAATAACACTCAATGTTAATGGACTAAATGCTCCAACCAAAAGACATAGGGTATCAAAATGGATAAAAAAACAAGACCCATCTATTTGCTGTCTACAAGAGATTCATTTTAGACCTGAGGGCACCTTCAGATTGAAAGTGAGGGGATGGAGAACTATCACGCTACTGGAAGTCAAAAGAAAGCTGGAGTAGCCATGCTTATATCAGACAAACTAGACTTTAAATTAAAGGCTGTAACAAGAGATGAAGAAGGGCATTATATAATAATTACAGGGTGTATCCATCAGGAAGAGCTAACAATTATAAAACAATCACAAACATAAGCAACTTTATTGATAAGAATGTGGTAATTGCAGGGGACTTTAATACCCCACTTACAACAATGGATAGATCATCTGGACACAGGATCAATAAAGAAACAAGGGCCCAGAATGATACATTGGATCAGATGGACTTGACAGATATATATAGAACTCTACATCCCAAAGATGCAGAATATACTTTCTTCTCGAGTGCACATGGAACATTCTCCAAGATCACATATTGGGTCACAAAACAGCCCTTAATAAGTATAAAAGAATTGAGATCATACCATACACACTTTCAGACCATAATGCTATGAAGCTTGAAAAAGTCAGGAAAAATTCTGGAAAACCTCCAAAAGCATGGAGGTTAAAGAACACCCTACTAAAGAATGAATGGGTCAACCATGCAATTAGAGAAGACATTTAAAAATATATGGAAACGAATGAAAATGAAAACACAACAATCCAAGTGCTTTGGGATGCAGCAAAGGCAGTCCTGAGAGGAAAATACATTGCAATCCAGGCCTATCTCAAGAAACAAGAAAAATCCCAAATACAAAATCTAACAGCACACCTAAAGGAAATAGAAGCAGAACAGCAAAGACACCCAAAAGCCAGCAGAAGAGAAATAATAAAGATCAGAGCAGAAATAAACAATAAAGAATCTAAAAAAACTGTAGAGATCAATAAAGCCAATTGTTGGTGTTTTGAAAAAATAAAATTCATAAATCTCTAGCCAGCCTTCTCAAAAAGAAAAGATGACCCAAATAGATAAAGTCATGAGTGAAAATGGAATATTACAACCAATCCCTCAGAAATACAAGCAATTATCAGGGAATACTATGAAAAATTATATGCCAACAAACTGGACATCCTGGAAGAAATGGACAAATTCCTAAGCACCCCCACACTTCCAAAACCCAAACAGGATGAAATAGAAAACTTTAACAGACCCATAACCAGTGAAGAAATTGAATCAGTTATCAAAAATCTCCCAACAAATAAGAGTCCAGGACCAGATGGCTTCCCCGGGAAATTCTATGAGAGACATTTAAAGCAAAGATAATACCTATATTTCTCAAGCTATTCCAAAAAACAGAAAGGGAAGGAAAATTTCCAGACTCATTCTATGAAGTCAGCATTACTTTGATTCCTAAACCAGACAGAGACCCAGTAAAAAAAAGAGAACTACAGGCCAATATCCCTGATGAACATGAATGCAAAAATTCTCAATAAGATGCTAGCAAATCGAATTCAACAGCATATAAAAAGAATTATTCAGTATGATCAAGTGGGATTCATTCCTGGGCTGCAGGGCTGCTTCGACATTCACAAATCAATCAATGTGATACATCACATTAATAAAAGAAAAGAACCATATGATCCTGTCAATTGATGCAGAAAAAGCATTTGACAAAATTCAGCATCATTTCTTAATGAAAACCCTCGAGAAAGTCAGGATAGAAGGAACATAAACATCATAGAAGCCATTTATGAAAAGCCCACAGCTAATATCATCCTCAATGGGGAAACACTGAGAGCTTTCCCCCTGAGATCAGGAACACGACAGGGATGTCCACTCTCAATGTTGCTGTTTAACATAGTGTTGGAAGTTCTAGCATCAGCAATCAGACAACAAAAGGAAATCAAAGGCATCAAAATTGGCAAAGATGAAGTCAAGCTTTCACTTTGTTGCAGATGACATATTATACATGGAAAACCCGATAGACTCCACCAAAAGTCTGCTAGAAATGATACATGAATTCAACAAAGTCGCAGGACACAAAATTCGTGTACAGAAATCGGTTCCATTTTTATACACCAATAATGAAGCAACAGAAAGAGAAATAGAGAAACTGATCCCATTCACAACTGCACCGAGAATCATAAAATACCTAGGAATAAATGTAACCAAAGATGTAAAAGATCTGTATGCTGAAAACTATAGACAGCTTATGAAGGTAATTGAAGAGGATATAAAGAAATGGAAAAACATTCCATGCTCATGGATTGGAAGAATAAATATCGTTAAAATGTCAATACTACTCAAAGCTATCTACACATTCAATGCAATCCCAATCAAAATTGCACCAGCATTCTTCTCGAAGCTAGAACAGCAATCCTAAAATTTGTATGAAACCACAAAAGACCCCAAATAGCCAAAGTAATTTTGAAGAAGAAGACCAAAGCAGGAGGCATCACAATCCCAGACTTTAGCCTCTACTACAAAGCTGCAATCATCAAGACAGCATGGTATTGGCACAAAAACAGACACATAGACCAATGGAATAGAATAGAGACTCCAGAATTGGTCCCAAAAAAGTATGGCCAGCTAATCTTTGACAAAGCAGGAAAGAATATACAATGGAAAAAGTCTTTAATAAATGGTGCTGGGAGAACTGGACAGCAACATAGAGAAGAAGGATACTAGACCACTTTCTTACACCATTCACAAAAATAAACTCAAAATGTATGAAGGACCTGAATGTGAGACAGGAAACCATCAAAACCCTAGAGGAGACAGCAGGAAAAAACCTCTCTGACCTCAGCCACAGCAATTTCTTACTTGACACATCTCCAAAGGCAAGGGAATTAAAAGCAAAAATGAACTATTGGGACCTCATGATGACAAAAAGCTTCTGCTCTGCAAAGGAAACAGTCAACAAAACTAAAAGGCAACCAACAGAATGGGAAAAGATATTTGCAAATGACATATCAGACAAAGGGTAGTATCTAAAATCTATAAAGAACTCACCAAACCCCACACCTGAAAAACAAATAATCCAGTGAAGAAATGGGCAGAAAACATGAATAGACACTTCTCTAAAGAAGACATCCAGATGGGAAACAGGCACATGAAAAGATGCTCAATATCATTCCTCATCAGGGAAATACAAATCAAAACCACACTCAGTTACCACCTCACTCCAGTCAGAGTGGCTCAAATGAACAAGTCAGGAGGCTATAGATGCTGGAGATGATGTGGAAAAATGGGAACCCTCTTGCACTGTTGGTGGGAATGCAAACTGGTGCAGCCGCTCTGGAAAACAGTGTGGAGGTTCCTCAAAAAATTAAAAATAGATCTACCCTACGACAAAGCAATAACACTGCTAGGAATTTACCCAAGGGATACAGGAGTGCTGAGGCATAGGGGCACTTGTACCCCAATGTTTATAGCAGCACTCTCAACAATAGCCAAATTATGGAAAGAGCCTAAATGTCCATCAACTGATGAATGGATAAAGAAATTGTGGTTTATATACACAATGGAATACTACTTGGCAGTGAAAAAGAATGAAATGTGGCCTTTTGTAGCAACGAAGATGGAACCGGAGAGTGTTATGCTAAGTGAAATAAGTCATACAGAGAAAGACATACCATACGTTTTCACTCTTATGTGGATCCTGAGAAACTTAACAGAAGACCATAGGAGAGGGGAAGGAAAACAAAAGTTAGGGAGAGAGCCAAAGCATAAGACACTCCTAAAAACTGAGAATAAACTGAGGGTCAATGGGGGGTGGGACAGAGGGGAGGGTGGGTGATGGGTATTGAGGAGGGCACCTTTTGGGATGAGCACTGGGTGTTGTATGGATACCAATTTGACAATAAATTTCATATTAAAAAAAATACAAAGAAGTCAGTTGTGTTTCTATACACTAATAACAAGTAGACATTTAAAAAATTCCATTTATAATTCTGTCAAAAATAAAATACTCAGGAGTAACTTACCAAGGAGGTAATATACCCGTACTCCAAAAACTCTAAAATATGGAAAAAATTAAAGATGACACAAATGGAAAGGTGTTCCATGTACTTACAGATTAGAAGGATTAATATTAGAAGAATTAAAATGTCCATGCTACTCAAAGCAATCTACAGATTCAGTGCAATTCCTATCAGCATTCCAACATTTTCACAGACCTAGAAGAAACAAACCAAAAGTTCATGTGGAAGCACAAAAGACCCCAAATAGCCAAGACATCCTTAGAAAAACAAAACCAAACAAAGCTTGAAGTAGCATAATCCAAGATTGAAGATGTACTACAAAGCTCTAGTAATCAGGATACAATGGTACTGCACAGCAATAGACACATAGATCAATGCAAGAGAACAGTGATCCCAGAAATAAACCCATACTTACATGGTCCATTAATCTACAACAAAGGAGGCAAGAATATTTAGCAGGGAAAAGACCATCTTTTTAATAAATAGTGCTAGGAAAGATGGACACCCACATGCAAAAAAAATGAAATTGGACCACTTTATTAGACCATACACAAAAATAAACTCAAAAGGAATTAAAGACCTAAATAGGCACAAAACCATAAACTCCTAGAAGAAACATAGGCAGTAATTAGACATTGGTCACAGAAATATTATTCTACATGTCTCTTCAGTCAAGGAAAAGCAAAATTAAACTACTGGGACTAAACCAAAATAAAAAGCTTTCACAGAGCAAATGAAACCATCAATAAAACCTAAAGGCAGTGTACTGAATGGGAAAAGTTATTCACAAATAATATATACAATAAGGGGTTATTTTCTAAAATATAAAAGCAAATTACTCAACACCAAAAAATAATCTGACTAAAAAGTGGGCCAAAGACCAGAATAGACATTTTTCCAAAGATGATCTACAGATGCTTAACAGACACATGCGAAGTTGCTCAACATCACTAATCATCAGGGAAATGAAAATTAAAACCACAATGAGTTACCACCACACACCTGGCAGAATGGTCAGAAAAAAAGACAAGATATAGCATGTGTTGGCAAGGATGTGGAGACAAAATAACCTTCATGCACCATCAATGGGAATGTAAAATGGTACAACCACTGTGGAAAATAGCATGGAGTTTCTTCAAAAAAAAATTTATAATAGAAAAACCATATGATTCAGTAATTCCACTCCTAGCTATTTACTCGAAACAAAAAACACTAATTCAAAGTGATACATGTTCATTGCAGGATTATGTACAATAAGCAAGATATAGAAGCAACCCAAGTGTCCCTTGATGAATGGAGATGATATGGTATGCACACACACTGGAATATTACTCAGCTATAAAAACAACAACAATAACAAAAAGAATGAGATCTTGCCTTTTACAACAACCCTATAGATGTACCTACAGAGTATTACGCTAAGTGAAATAAGTCAGATAGAGGAAGTCAAACATACGTGAAATCTAAAAACAAACAAACTGCAGCAACAGACCTATAAATACAGAGGAAAAACTATTGGTTACCAGAAGGTTGGGGGATGGGCAAATCGGTAAAGGAGAGTGGGAGATACAGGCTTTCAATCATAGAATGAATATGTCAAGGCAATAAAAGTTACAGCATAGAGAATATAGCCAATAGTATTTTAATAGGGTTATATATTTACATGTAGTAGTTGCACTTGCTGTGAGTATAGCATAACATTTAGACTTGTCAAATCACTGTATTGCATACCTGAAACTAATGTAACATTGTGTGTCAACCCTACTTTAATAAAAAATTATCTTTAAAACGTTCCAACCATTGGACTTATAAAACTTTAAATAAGCTATTTTAAATGTGTTAAAGTTAAGGCAATCTATGTCTAACATATTTAAGTATTAGAATCATATGTAACCAACTAAAGAATGTGAAAGGTATACAAATTATTTTTTAAAGAATCATAGAAATTCTGCAGTTGAAAAATAGAATAATTGAAATAAAATTATTAACAGAACTCAACAGTTTTGGGCTGGCCAAGGTAGGAATCCATGAATTAAAAAAAAAAAAAAAACACCAAAATTATCCAGCCAAAAATAAAAAGAAATATGAATGAATAAGGAACAGAGCTTCAGAGACCTGGGGAACACCATCAAGCAAACCAACATACATGTAAATAAGACTCCCAGAAAGGAGAGGTGAGAAAGAGGCAGCAAGAATATTTTAAGAACTAATGGCTCCATACTTTCTCAATTTGATGAGACATTTACCTAGATACATCATAAGCAAACTGTTGGGAGACAAAACAGAGACTTGGAAGCAGCAAGAGAAAAGAGATAAAAAAATGAGAGCTCTTCAAATAATATTAACACCTGACTTCTGAAGACCTACCATGATATATTCAAAGTGTGGAAAAGATAAAAACTTACAACTAAGAATACTTTATGTCTCCTGTTGTGAATGATAACCTTGCTGGGCAAAGAGTTTCTCAAACAAATGTTAAGGGATTTCATCATGACTAATAGAGGCTTATAAAAAATGTTAAAGTGAATCCTTTAAATGGTTTAAAAAAACCCTAATTGGAATAAAATTATTAAAGGAAAAAGTTTACAGATATGAGCAAACACATAGTACAAGTAGACCAATCACTTATAAAGGTAGTATGGAAGTTAAAAGACAATAGTAGTAAAATATGACAACATATACATAAAACAGGAATCATGGAGTAAAATTTTAGAAGGTATGAGAAGTGCTTTTAGAAGATATTAGAACTTAAGCAACCAAAAACTTGATACAGACTGCTATACACATAAGATGCTATCATAACCAAATGGTAACCACAGACCAAAAACCTATAATACACACAAAAAAGGTAAAGGAATCTAAGCATAACACCAAAGAAAGCCATCAACCCAGAAGGGAAGAGAATAAGAGACTAAAGAACAGGGAAAAACAACAAAAATAACCAGAAATCTTAACAAAATGGCAATTGTACATACCTATCAATAATTGCTTTAAATGTAAATGGTCTAAATAATCCTATCAAAAGACAGAGTGATTAAATGGATTTAAAAAGAAAAAAGATCATTTCTGTGCTGCCTGAGAGAGATTGATTTCAGGGCCACCTGGGTGGCTCAGTAGGTTTAACATCTGACTTTGGCTGAGGGTCATGATCCTGAGTTCGAGCCCCACATCAGGTTACACGCTGACAGTATGGAGCCTGCTTGGGATTTTCTCTCTCTCTCTCTCTCAAAACTAAAAATAAATTTTTAAAAAGAGAAAGGGATTCATTTCACTCCTATAGTCACACACAGACTGAAAATTAAGGGTGTAAACATATATACCAGGCAAGTGGAAGAGAAAAAAGTTGAAGTATCACAACTTATAGCAGATAAACAAAGACTCTAAGAAGAGACCAGGGATAGTGCTACCTTTACCTAATGATAAAGGGATCATTCCAACAATAGGATATAAAAATTGTAAATATGCATCCAACATAAAGCGAATATTAACACACAGAGAAATTGACAGTAATACAGTAATAGAAGATTTTAACAATTCACTAATATCCATGTATATGTCAGCCAGATTATCAGGAAAATAGTGGCTTTGAATGACAGACCAGATGGACTTAATAGTTTTATACAGAACATTTGATTTAAAAACAGAATACACATTCTTTTCAAGTGCACATAGGGAACATTCTCCAAAAGAAATGACCTGTTGGACCACAAAATGAATCTGAATAGAAATATAATGTGATAAGCTTGGGAAGACAGTGAAGGAAGAGGATCCTAAGTTCATACCATCCCATGTTTACAACTCAGTATCACTCACATCCAAGTCAATAACCAGAGAGTGATCTAAAGACTGCCAGAATAAACTCCACAACTAAATGTAAAGAGGGCAGGGAAGGGTTGGGAGGTTGGGAAGGGCAGAAAGAGTGGTTAGGAGCTGCCTACAGAAAGAAGTGAGCTGCAGGTGGAGAGAGAGGAAAGTACCAGGAAGCCCACACAGGGATACCAAATCCCCATAACATCTGGCTTTGAAAACCAGAGGGGCAGAATTTCATGAGTTTGTATATCCAGCAGTACTTGGAGCCTGGAGCTTTAAAAATCAATGGACTCAGCACTGAGTGAATTGGAAGGGCTAGTGATAGCTGGGTCCCTGCCCTTAAAAAGACAGCAGCACACAGAGAAGCAATATGGAAGCAACAGTTTGCACAACACCTGGGTCAAACAGAAGGGAAACCTGTTTAGTTGAATTTCAGAGCATGTTAGAGGACCTTCTCTGGGAACAAAGAAGCAGGCAGGTGCCATTTTCCTCCCTGGCCTCTCATCATAAACACACAGCCACCTTCAGAATGCAGCACTGCACAGACACTTGCTACCTAAATGGCTAGCAGGGCACTCCACCCATAAGTTCTGAGAATTCATCCACTCCAAGCCCGCTGGCCTGGCCCTGACCTCAGCACAAACTTTGTTAATACTGTGCGTGCCCCACCTAGCCACCACTCAGTCACATGCTGGGTGCCCCAGGCACTGGTACTGCACATCATGCCGGGCCCACTGCCATGTGCCAAACCCCTGTTGGCCACTGCACTCTGGGGGGATCTGACCTAGAACTAGCAGCTCAGCACAAATTTTGCTAACACTGCTGCCCTGCCCTCAAGCTTTCCTGCTGTTACACCCCCTTAGAGTTTGTCTGCCTGGGTCTCACTAACAGCACAGAGAGCAAGCACAGCTCACAACAGGCAGAGAGTCAGTGCAAATGTCTAAATTGAAAGAAAAAGCAACTCAAACAACAGCAGGATGCAAGCAACATACAAAGGAGATTGCCCTAAAGTGCCAGGTTCTGGTGAACAGGGGGCACTGTATTACAGGTCACTGCAAAGCACTACAGGACCTCTTCTTCATAAAGCCACTATTTTTAAGAGTAGAAGACATAGCTGACTTTTCTAACACACAGAAACGGACACAGACAGGTAGACACAACAGGAAGACAGAGGAGTATGTCCCAAATGAAAGAACAGGACAAAATCAGAGCATGAGATCTAAGCAAAACAGAAATAATATCTGATAGAAAATTTAAAGTAATGATTATAAAAGATAGTCACTAGACTTGAGAAAAGGGTGGAGGACATCAGTGAAAACCTTGACAAAGAGAAGAAAAAAGAACATGAGAGATGAAGAACTCAGTAAATGAAATTAAAAATATAAATTATGGAAAGAACTCAAATGTCCCCATCAACTGATGAATGGATAAAGATGTGTCCATCGACTGATGAATGGATAAAGATGTGGTGTATACACACACACAATGGAATATTACTTGTCTATCAAAAAAGAATGAAATCTTGCCATTTGAAACAATATGGATGGAACTAGAGTGTATTATGTTAAGCAGAATAAGAGAAAGACAAATATATGATTTCACTCATATGTAGAATTTAAGAAATAAAACAGATGAACACAGCGGAAGGGAAGGAAAAATAAGAAACAGAGAGGGAGACAAACCATAAGAGATTCTTAAATACAGAGAACAAACTGAAGGTTGCTGGAGGGGAGGTGGTTGGGGGGATGGGCTAAAGGAGTGGTAGGCATTTTGGAGGGATGAACATTTGGAGGCATTGTTGGATTGAACATGGACTGTTATGTGGAAGTGATGAATCACTGGGTTCTACTCCTGAAACCAAAGCTACACTCTATGTTAACTAACTTGAATTTAAATAAATTATAAATATATACAGAAAGAAATAATAAAAATACAATAGATGGAATAAATAGTATGATACAGGAAGCCAAGGAACATATAAGTAAACTGGAGGATAGAGTAATGGAAAGCAATCAAGCTGAAGAGGCGAGAGACAAATACTTCATAATGAGAATAGGCTTAGAGAACTCAGTGACACCATCAAACTTAATAACATTCATATAATAGGGATCCCAGAAAGATGAGAGGGACAACGGGAGGCAGAAAACGTATTTGAAGAAGAAAGAGCTGTAAACTTCCCAAATCCAGAGAGGGATAGAGAGATCCAGATTCAGGAGGCACAAAGATTCCCCAACAAAATCAACTCAAGGAGACCCACACCAAGACACATAGACATTAAAACTACAAAAAAAATAAAATAAAATAAATAAATAAATAAATAAATAAATAAATAAAAGTATTTAAATGTTGCAGAGAAGACAGTTACATACAAAGGAAACTCCATAAGTCCATCAGCAGATTTTTCAGCAGAAACTTTGCAGGCCACCAAGGAGTGGTATGATATATTCAAAGTACTGAAAGGAAAAAATCTGCAGCCAAGAATATTCTATTCAACAAGGTTATCACTCAGAATAGAAGGAAAGATAGGGTTTCTCAGGCAAACAAAAGTTAAAAGAATTTATGACCACTAAACCAGCCCTACAAGAAATGTTAACAGAGACTCTGTGAATAGAAAATAAAAGAGTAAGAAAAATGGGAAGCACAAAAGCACGCGTGTGCACACACACACACCTATATATATATCCATAAAAATCAGTCAAAAGCAGCATGAAATTAAAGTATGTATAATCTGATACCAAATATCTGAAATGTGGAGGGGAAAAGAATAAACAATGACTTCAAAATTAAGTGATCATCCACTTAATATATTGACTGCTATACGCAGAAGAGGTTATATAAAAAAACAAATGGTAACCATAAATCAAAAAACAGTAATAAATATGCAAAAAATAAAGAGTAAGGAATCCATGTATTTTGCTAAAAAAGCCAAATAATCATGAGAAGAGAGCAAAATAAGGAACAAAGAACTATAAAGATAAGCATAAAACAAATAACACAATGACAAAAAAAACCCTATCAATAATTACTTTGAATGTAAATGGACAAATGCTCCAAAGACAGAGTGATAGATAAAAACAAACAAAAAACAAAAAACAAACAAAAAAATAAGAGGTATCTCCGTACAAGAGACTCATTTCAGACCTAAAGACACATACAGGCTATACTTGAAGGGATAAAGAAACATTTACCAGGGAAATGGAAGGGAGAAGAAAGCCAGAGTGACAGTACTTAGACCAAATAGACTTAAAAAAAAAAAAAAAAGGCTGTAACAAGAGACAAAGGACATTATATAATCATAAACAGTACAATCCAACAAGAATACATAACAACTGTAAATGTTTATGCACCCAACATGAGAGCCAAGAAATACATAAAGCAGTTAATAATAGTCATAAAGGAAATAATTGATAGTAATACAATAATAATAATACAATAGTATTAATAATACTATTAATAATAATAGCAATGAACAGTTCAACCCAACAGAAAATCAACAAGGAAACAATGGCTTTCAATGACACATTGGACCAGACGGATCTGAAAAGAATGTGTATCTGTTCTAATAGATACATTGAAAACATTCCATCCAAAAACAGGAGAATATACATTCAAGTGTATATGAAACATTCTCCAGAAAAGATCACATATTAAGCCACAAAATAAGGCTCAATAAATTCAAAATGATTGAAATCAGACTATGCATGTTTTCTGACCACAGTGCTAAGACACTAGAAATCAATCACAAGATCTGGAAATACTACAAATACATGGAGGTTAAATAACAATAATATTAAATAATGAATGGGTCAACCAAGAAATCAAAGACAAAAATGAAAAAAAAAATACATGGAGAAAATGAAAATGAAAACACAAGAGTCCAAAATCTTTAGGATGCAGCAAAAATTCAACTAAGAAGGTAGTTCATAGTAATACATGCCTACCTAAAGCAGAACATTCCCAAATAAACAACCTAATCTTACATATAAAGGAGCTAGAAAAAGAGCAAACAAAACCCAAAATTAGTAGAAGGAAGGAAATAAAGATTAGAGAAATATACAGAATAGAAACTAAAACAAATAAACAAACAAACAATAGAACAGATCAATGAAACAAGGAATTGTTTCTTTGAAGAGATCAACAAAATTTTAACAAACCTTTAGCCAGACTCATGGGAGAGAGAGAGAGAGAGAGAGAGGACTCAAAATCAGAAATGAAAGGGAAGAAATACTGACACCACAGAAATACAAATGACTGTAAGAGAATATTATGAAAAATTATATGCCAACAAGTTGGACAACCAAAAAGAAATGATACATTCTTAGAAACATAATCTCCAAAAATCAAATCAGGATGAAATAGAAAATTTGAAAAGACCAATCATGAGCAATGAAATTAAATCAATACTCAAAATCTCCCAACAAACAAAAGTCCAGGGCCAGATGGTTTTACAGGTGGATTGTACTAAACATTTACAAAGGAGTTAAGGCCAATTGTACTCAAACTATTCCAAAAAATGGAAAAGGAAGAAAAACCTCCAAATTCAGTCTGTGAGGCCAGCATTACTCTAATACCAAAACCAGATACAGACACTACAAAACAAACAAACCAAAAAGGACAATATCTCTGATAACATAGACGCAAAAACCCTCAACAAAATGTTAGCAAACCAATTCCAACAATACATTAAAAGGATCATTCACCATGATCAAGAGCGATTTATCCCTGGGATGTAAGTGTGGTTCAATATTTACAAGTCAATCAATGTGATACATTACACCAATAAAAGAATGGATAAAAACCACATCTTCATTTAAATAGATGCAGAAAAAACATTTGACAAATTATATCTATTCATGATAAAAGTCCTTGACAGTGTATGTTTAGAGGGAACATACCTTCAACATAATAAAGGCCATAAATGAGAAATCCACGCTTCACATCATACTCAATGGTGATAAACTGAGAGCATTTCCCCAGGTCAGAAACAAGACAAAGTCCATGCTGACCACGGTTATTTAACAAAGTACTAGAAGTCCTAGCACAGCTATCAGACAAGACGAAGGAATAAAAGGCATTCAAGCTGATAAAGAAGTAAAACCTTTACTAATTGCAGATGACATGATACTATAAATAGAAAACCCTCAAGACTCCACCAAAAAAATACTAGAACTGATAAACCCCATTAAGTTGGAGGATGAAAAATCGATATACAAAAATCTGTAGCATTTTTATATACTAATAACGAAACAACAGAGAAATTAACAATCCCACTTAGAACTTCACCAAAGATAATAAAATGCCTAGGTATAAACTTAACCAAAGAGATGGAAGACCTATACTCTGAAAACTATACAAAATTGATCAAAGACATTTAAAGATGACACAAACAAGTGGAAAGATATTCCATGCTCACAGATTAGAAGAATGAATATTGTGAAAAATGACCACACTACCTAAAGCAATCCTCAGATTTAATGCAATCCCTGTCAAAATGCCAACAACATTTTACTCAGAACTATAACAAATAATCCTAAGATTTGTATAGAACCAAAGAAGACCCTGAATACCCAAAACAATCTTGAAAAAGAAAAACAAGGGGCGCCTGGGTGGCTCAGTCGGTTAAGCATCCGACTTCAGCTCAGGTCACGATCTCACGGTCCATGAGTTCAAGCCCTGCGTAGGGCTCTGGGCTGATGGCTCGGAGCCTGGAGCCTGCTTCCGGTTCTGTGTCTCCCTCTCTCTGCCCCTCCCCCGTTCATGCTCTGTCTCTGTTTCAAAAATAAATAAACGTTAAAAAAATTTAAAAAAAAGAAAAAAAAAGAAAAAGAAAAACAAACTGCAGGTGTCACAATTCCAGATTTCAATCTATACACACAAAGTGGTAGTAATCAAAATAATATCGTACTAGCACAAAAATAAGCACATAGATCAATGGAATAGAATAGAAAGCCAAGAAATAACCCACATTTATATGGTCAATTCGTGTTTGAAAAAGGAAGAATGAATACATAATGGGAAAAAGACAGTCTCTTCAACAAATGGTGTTAGGAGAAGTGGAAGAAGTGGACAACCAAATGCAAAAGAATCATACACAAAGATATACCATACACAAAGACAAATTCAAAATACATTAAGGACTGACACACAAGACATGTAACTATAAAAATCCTAGAAGAGAACACAGGCAGTAACTTTTTTTTTTTTAATTTTTTTTTTCAACGTTTATTTATTTTTGGGACAGAGAGAGACAGAGCATGAACGGGGGAGGGGCAGAGAGAGAGGGAGACACAGAATCGGAAACAGGCTCCAGGCTCCGAGCCATCAGCCCAGAGCCCGACGCGGGGCTCGAACTCACGGAGCGCGAGATCGTGACCTGGCTGAAGTCGGCCGCTTAACTGACTGAGCCACCCAGGCGCCCCAGCAGTAACTTTTTTCAACATATGTCTCCAGAAGCAAGGGGAAGAAAAGCAGAAATAAACTAGAGGGAGTACATCAAAATAAAAGGCTTCTACACAGCGATGAAAATAATCAACAAAACTAAAAGGCAACCTACTGAATTGGATAAGATATTTGCAAATGGTATATCTGATCAAGGTTAGTATGTGGAACATACAAAGAACTGATACAACTTAATAACCACCCCCCCCAAAAAAAACAATCCAATTAAAAACTGGGCAGAAGACATGAACAGACATTTCTCCAAAGGAAACATACAGATGGCTAATAGGCATACAAAAAGATGCTCAACATCACTCACCATCAGGGGAATTCAAATCAAAACTACAAGGAGATATCGCCTCATACCTGTCAGAATGACTAAAATCAAAAACACAAGAAGCAAGTGTTGGAAAGGATGTGGAAAAACAGGAATCTTTGTGCACTGTTGGTGGGAATGTAAACTGGTGAAGCAACTGCAGGAAACAGTGTGGACATTCCTCAAAATGTTAAAAATGGAACTACCTTACAATCCAGTAACTGCTCTACTGGGTATTAAACCCAAAAGGGCAGGGGTGCCTGGGTGGCTCAGTTACTTAAGCTACAAACTCTTGATTTTGGCTCTTGTCCCATGGTCTCACAGTTTGTAAGTTTGAGCCCCACATCAGGCTCTGCACCAACAGCGTGGAGCCTGCTTGGGATTTTCTCTCTCTCTTCCCCTCCCAAAATAAATAAACTTAAAAAAATTAAGCCCAAAAATACAAAAATACTAATTCAAAGGATACACGCATCCCTGTTTATTGCATTATTTGCAATAGTCAAATATGGAAGCAGCCCAAGTGTCCATTGAAAGATAAATAAAAAAAGATGTGGGGTATGTGTGTGTGTGTGTATGTATACATATACATACACTCACACCAGACCTTTTTTATCTATGTGTGTATATATATATGTGTGTGTGTGTGTGTGTGTATAAAATGGATCATTAGCCATATCTGTGTGTGTGTGTGTGTGTGTATATATATATATATATATATATATATATATATATAATGGATCATTATCCATAAAAAGAATGAAATCTTGCCATTTGCAACAACATGGATAAAGCTAGAGAGTATAATGCCAAACAAAATAAGGCAGTGAGATAAAGACAAATACCATATGATTTTACTGAAATGTGAAATTTAAGAACCAAAACAAATGAGTAAAGGAAAAAAAGAAAAGAAAAGTATGCTTGTGGGTTTGTCTCTACAATAGAGAACAAACCAATAATTACCAGAGGGGAAGAGGGTTAGGGGAATGAGTGAAATAGGGAATGAGGATTAAAGCCTACCCTTACTGTGATGAATACTAAATAATATATAGAATTGTTGAATCACTATATTATACACCTAAAACTAATATAACACTGTTAAGTAAACTTTAATTAAAACTAAAAAACTGATTATAAATAAAACCAATTTAACATTTTAAGATTAAAATCATATCAATGATCTGTTCCAATCACAATGGCATAACTTAGAAACTGATTACAAGAAAATGGTAGAAAAAACACACACGTGGAGATAAAAAAAAAACATGCTATTACTTAACTGATGGGTCAAAAAAAATCAAAGAGGTAATAAGGAAATAATTCATGGGACAAACGAAATGAAAACAATGTCCAAAATCTTTAGGATCCAGAAAAAGCAATAGTTATAAAAGGAAAGTTTATAGTGACACAGACCTATCTCAAGAAACAAGAAAAAAAAAACCTAATGAAGTTGAAAAAGGAGAAAAAAGCCCAAATTGAGTAAAAGGAGAAATAATAAAGATTAGAACAGAAATAAAAATACAATAGAAGATAAAAATAGAAGGAATACAATAGAAGACAAAAATACAATAGAAAAGATCAATGAAACCAAGAACTAGTTCTTTGAAAGACTGATATATTTTAACCAGACTCATTAAGAAAAAGGATGCAAATTTAAAAAATCATAAGAGGAGAAATAACAAGTGCTACCACAGAAATATCAAGGATTATGCAAGTACTACAAAAAATTATACATCAACAAGTTGGACAAACTAGAGGAAATGGATAAATTCCTAGAAACATACAACCCTCCAAAACTGAATGAGAAAAGAGAATTTGAATAGACTGATTACAAGTAATGTAATTGAATTGGTGAGCAAGACTCCCAACACACAAAAGTTCAGGAGCAGATGGTTTCACAGGTGAATTCTTCCAAACAGTTAAAGAAGAGTTAACATCTATTTTTGTCAAACTATTCCAAAAACTAGAAGAGGAAAAAAAGCTTCTAAATACATTCTACCAGGCCATCATTGGCCTGATACCAAAACAAAGATACTGTAAAAAAAAAAAAAAAAAAAGAAGAAGAAGAAAGAGAGAGAGAAAGAGAGAGAAAACTACAGACCAATACCTCTGATGGAAATAGGTGCAATAATTTTCAACAAAATATTAGCAAACCAAACTCAACAATAAATTTACAAAAATCATTCACCACATTGAGTGGTATTTATTCCAGGGATGCAAGTGTGGTTCGATATTTACAAATCAATCAGTGTGATATGTCACATTAACAAGTGGAAGGATTAACACTATATGATCATCATCTCAATACATGCAGAAAAAGCATTTGGCAAAATACAACATCTGTTCATGATAAAAATTTAGATCCAACAATTGTACTACTAGGTATTTACCAAAAGAATACAAAAATACCAATGCAAAGGGATACATGCACCCTGATGATTATTGCAGCATTATCTACAGTAGCCAAATTATGGAAATAACCCAAGTCAACTGATGAGTCTATCAAATGATGAATAGCTAAGGAAGATGTGGTATATGTATACAATGGAATATCACTCAGCCATAAAAAGAATAAAATCTTGCCATTTGCAATGACATGGAATCAGAGAGTATGGTGCTAGGCAAAATAATTTAGAAAAAGAGACATCATATGATTTCACTTATATCTGGAATTTAAGAAACAAAAGAGCAAAGGGGGGAAAAAAAGGAAAGAGAAGGAAACCAAGAAACAGAGAACAAACAGATGGTAATCAGAGGGAAGGGGAGAGGAGGGATATCATTGGGGGAGATGGGTGCAATAGGTGATGGGGATTAAAGAGTGCACTTGTTGTGATGAGCACTGGCTGTGTTATGGCAGTGTTGAATCACTATATTGTGTACCTGAGACATATATTACACTGTATGTTAACTGGAATTTTTTTAAAAAAAATTTAAACAAACATAATAAAGGCCATATTAAACAAACCTATATCTAATATCATACAACTTTCCCATTAATGGTGAAACACTGAAAGCTTTTCCTCTAAGATCAGGAACAAGGCAAGTATGTCCACTCCTGCTTTTATCCAACCTTGCAATGAAGAAGCATATCTGTCACTATCAGCAGATGACATGATACTAAGTATAGAAAACCCTAAAGACTATACCAAAAACTATTAGATATAATAAATTAATTCAGTAAAGTTGCAGGATACAAAATGTATGTATGTTACATGTATGTCTGTATGTTAATACAGAAATCTGTTACTTTTCTAGACACTGTAACCAAGTACGAGAAAGAAAAATTCAGGTAACAATCTTATTTACAATTGCACAAAGAATACTTACCCAGGAATAAATTTA
This sequence comes from Lynx rufus, assembly GCF_022079265.1. Taxonomy (NCBI): domain Eukaryota; kingdom Metazoa; phylum Chordata; class Mammalia; order Carnivora; family Felidae; genus Lynx; species Lynx rufus. The sequence goes on from NW_025814834.1 coordinate 173,360,866, forward strand.
ATGAGGTAAAAAACATATACTCTGGAAACTGTAAGACATGAGGAAAGAAATGGAAGACAACACAAAGATATACCATGCTCATGGATTGAAGAATACTGTAAAAATGTCTATACAAAGCTAACTACAAATTCAATGCAAGCTCTTTCAAAATACCAATAGTATTTTTTGCAGAACTATAATGAATAACCTGAAAATTCATATGGAACCACATAAGATCTCAAATAGCCAGGACAACGTTGAGAGAGAAGAAAAAAGCTAGAGGTATCACAATCCCAGATTTTAAGATATAGTACAAAGCTATAGTAATCAAAACAGTATAGTGTTGGCACAAAAAAAGATACAGAGATCAATGGAACAGGATACAAAACCCAGAAATAAGCCCACAACTACATGGTCACTTAATCTATGACAAAGGAAATAAAAATATATACTGGGAGAAGAATCTTTTCAATAAATAGTGATGAGAAAACTGGACAACTGTAAGAAGGAAGGGAGAGAGAGGAAGGGGATCTCTTTGTGACACCATACACAAAAATAAACCCAAAATGGTTAAAGACCTTTATGTGAGATGTGAAATCATAAAACTCCTAAAAAAGAAAACCTAGACAGTAACTTCTTGGACATTTGCTTTAGCAACATATTTGTGGATCTGTCTCCTCAGGCAAGGGAAACAAAGGCAAAAATAAACTATTAGGACTACACCAAAATAAGAAGCTTTTGCACGATGAAGGAAACCATCAACAAAACAAAAAGGCAACCTACTGAATGGGGGAAGATATTTACAGACCTTTACTTGTCTGATAAACGGTTAATATCAAAATATGCAAAATATGAGTTTCTTATACAACTGATCACCAAAGAAACCCAAACAATCTGTTTAAATAATTGGCAGAGAACCTGAAAACACATTAGTTTCCAAAGAAGACATACAGATGGCCAAAAGACATATGAAAAGATGCTCAACACCACTCATCATCTGGGAAATGCAAATCAAAACCACAATGAGATGTCACCTTATACCTGTCAGAATGGCTAGAATAAAAAAGGTGAGAAAGAACATGTTGGTGAAAATATGAAAAAGGAAACTTCGTGCACCACTGGTGAGAATGTAAATTGGTGCAACCACTGTGGACAACCATATGGAGATTCCTTGAAAAATTAAAAATAGAAGTACCTTAGGATTCACTAATTCCACTATTGATTATCCAAATGAAAACACTAGTTTAAAAAGATTTATGCACCCCTGTGTTTATTGCAGCATTATTTACAATAGCCAAAATATGGAAACAGTTCAAGTGTCTATCAATAGATGAGTGAAAAAGAAGATGTGGTATTCTTTCATAATTAAATGATTCTTTCATTATTGACACCAATAAACACACACAATGGAGTATTAGCCATAAAACAAGAATGAAATCTTGCCATTTGTGACAGCATGGATGGTCTAAAGGGTTTTATAACTAAGTGAAATAAGTCCTACAAAGTCAAGTGCCATATGATTTCACTTATATGTGGAATCTATTTTAAAAAAAAAACACCACCAAAAAAAAATCTCTAACAAACAGAGTCTTAAATATAGAAAATGATCTGATGATTACTAAAGGGTAGGTGGGTAAGGGGGATGGGTGAAATAGATGAAGAGGATTAAGGGGTCCAAACTTCCAGTTACAAAATAAACAAGTCATGAGATGAAAAGCATAGCATAATGAATATAGTCAATAATACTGTAATAACGTTGTATGGTGGCAGATGGAGTATACACTTATTATGGTAAGAGTTGAGTAATATGTCGAATTGTCAAATTAATATGCTGTATGCCTGAAATCAACACTGTATGTCAATTATATTTCAATTAAAAAATATAATAAATGACATGACTCCAATAATAACTCATTTTATCATGCTTTGCTTTATTACATTTCATAGGTACTGAATTTTTTAATAGATTGAAAAATCTGTGGTAGCCTGTGTTGAACAAGTCTATCAGCACCATTTTTCAAAAAGCATTTGTTAAACTTTGTCTCTGTCACATTTTGGTAATCTTGCACTACTTCAAACTTTTGCGTTATTCTATCATTATGGCGATGTGCAATCAGGGATTATGACTGCTAAAACCTGAGGTAATGTTTAGCATTTTAGCAATAAGTTATTTTTAACTACTTAGCTATGCACATTTTTTAGACATAATTCTGTTGCACACTTAATAGACTATAGTATAATGTAAGCATAACTTTTATGTGTACTGGGAACCCAAAAATTCATTTGACTTGCTTCATCGCAATATTTGCTTTATCGAGGTGATCTAGAACTGAACCCCCAATCTCCAAGGTATGCCTGTATACATTTTAGCTTTGAAGATTCACTTTAACAGATACTATTTGATTCAAAGACACAAATAAGGTGAAAGTAAATGGATGGAAAATTGTATACCATGCAAATAGTAACAGAGATGGAATAGCTATTCTAACAGCAGAGAAAAGGCTTTATGACAAAAGTTGTCATTAGTTTAAAAGGATATTTACAATAATAAAAGGGCCAATCTATCAAAAGCATAATGATTGTAAACATAGCTGCAACTATTAATAGATCTCCAAAATACATGAAGCAAAAACTGACATAATTGAAAGGAGAAATAGACAACTCAACAATAGAATTGAGAGACTTTAGCACCTCACTTTCAATAATGATAGAAATAAGCAGAATATATACAGCAAAAACTACACTTGTGCAACATTATGTAACAAGTAAATCTAACAAACATCTGAAATTCACATCAAACAAGAACAGCAAAACACATATTTAATTAGGCAAGATAAAGGGGGGAGGGAATGCATCCAGATTGGAAAAGAATAAGTAAAAGTATCTCCTTCAGCAGATCTTTTACATAAATTTCTAAGGAATCCATAAGAAAACCAGTAGAAGTAATAATAGATTCAACAAGTCTACAAGAAACAAAGCCAATAACCAAAAATTAATTATATTTCTAAACACTGGTAATGAACAATCTGAACATGAAATTAAACAATTTTATTTGTGATGGCATCACAAAGAATAAAATGCTTCAAAGCAAATTTAACCAAAGAAGTGTCAGTCACGTATACTTAAAACATTATTGAAAGAAGGTAAATAAAACCTAGATGGAATGACATCTCGTGTTCACAGATAAGATTTAATTGATTTACAGATGCAGGGCAATACCTATCAACATCCTAAATGCTTTTTCTGAAGATCCTGACAAGCCAATCTTAAAACTCACATAGAAATGCAAGGGACTCAAAGTCTAAAACAATTTAAAAAGATAAAGAGGCTGCACATTTCGTGATTTCAAAAGTTGGCAAGGGGAATGATGGAAAAGGCATTTCTCAATTTATCAAGGTAAAAGCAACAACTTTTCACTTTCCATTAAAAAAATAATTACAAAATGAAAGAAAACACTGCTCATGGTTGGTAAGCAAATCAAAGTTCACTTGCTCCTTTTTGAATTATAAAAGTAGAGGTCAGGGGCCCCTCGGTGGCTCTGTCAGTTAAGCATTCAGCTTCAGCTCAGGTCATGATCTCATGGTTCAAGAACTCAAGCCCCACATTGGGCTCTGTGCTGACAGTTTAGAGCCTGGAGCCTGCTTCAGATTCTGTGTCCCCGTCTCTCTCTGCCCCTCCCCTGCTTGCACTGTCTCTCTCTTTCTCTCAAAAATAAACATTTTTTTAAAAGTAAAGGTCAGAGATAAAGATGTGGGTAAGGAAAATGATTCATACAAACTGCAGTTGAATGGAGTGTCAAAAATATCTCCGTCAACCCCTCATTTACAAATGAGGAAGCCAAGGACCAAGTGACCTTCCACAGTGACCAGGCAAGTTACTGAGGTCTTCTGGATTTTTTTTCCAGTGCCTTTTCGCCTTTGTCTTTATGGAAAAGATGATAATTGTTCCAGTATTTACTCTCTCCCCTTTAAGAGAACTTGGGGGTTTTAAAGTCACATGGCCCACTATCAAAGATGCTCCCTTTTCTTAGTATGGGAGCTGGGAAATGTGCAATTTATGCAGCTTCTCCCTAAAAGGAAATTGCCTACTTTCAGTGTTGTTGTTGTTGTTGTTTTAATCTTATTGTTACCTTGAACTCTAATAAAGAAAAACCTTCTAGAGAATGGCAAATCCACAGTTAGAGAAAATCTACACTTCTGTATGACTTTATGGGACAGAGGCTTCAACAGCCCTAGACCAGTCACCTCTAAACTGTTGCATGAAAAAAAAACAAAAACACAAGCTTCTCATATAAGCCACTGTATTTTGAAGTTTTTGTATACATCACTGTAACCTGTACCTAACAAGTGAAAACATGAAGAAAGATTTCCTAAAGACAGGGAATGTACAATGGCTATCTGTGCAGTCCAGTTTAACAGTGTGTCTGATGCATAACAAGTTCAATAAAGCACCACTCAATAAAGACAAAAGTTCAAGAGGGAAAGGCCAGGAAAAAAAGAAGGGGGAATTATATGTGTTAGCAAAACAACAGAACTACCAGTTAGAGAAAATTAAAGTTGCTTTTAGGGGAACATTTCCACAGGATCTTTCATCTTTCTCTGCTAATTGTCACAATCTGGCATCCACAGAGTTATCTACACAAAGATACAGAGGCACTCTGTTGTAGAATTCCCCAGGGTTCCTCTGGAGGGTCCAGATTGTTTGCCTGGTCCTGATTCTGATTGGAATCTTACCCTTTAATAGAAGGGTACATTTGTAGTTAGCATTTAAGAGTTTGCAGCCAGCATTATTCCAAACCACGGAAAAGGCTATCTGCTGTCCACAAAAGTCATGTTTTTCTTCAGCCTGCAAGAAGAGCTGTGTTACAAACATAGATAAGTCAGACCTGGTCAATAAATGGGTGACTAGCATCAGCAAGGTATACGTCTCCTCTCTTAAGGCTTTTCAAGGGTCATGGGAGTGTGAAGATGCTTGAGCCCTATCCTCCACCCCAACTAAGAGACCTATAACCGGCATAAAGGTGAGATTCCATTCTGACGCTGAGGACATCTATTTTCACTCTAGAAAGTACTTTCTGTATTAATATTCAACCAGAGAATGACAGTGCCTTGAAGAAAACAAAACCAATAAAAAAATATTTAATGAAGGCAAAACATGAATGCACAGAAAGTTGTGCTATGGGAAGTAGGACTTTAAGGGACCTATCGATTCATCTTGTACATCCTTGGCCACTAATGGATTGTTCCCTAGAGTAAATTTCTAATTATTTTAACCAGGCTACTTCTAAATGACTCAGATAGAGAGGGCTTTTACAACTTCCATTGGGGGAGAGTTTTCTGCGGTCTGATACACATCGCTGTTTCGAACTGGTTGGTTTGGTACGAAAATTTCCTTTTTAAATTTATTTGTTTTGTTATTTTCCACCAAGAACTTGCTATATTGGGAAGAATTAGGCTACCACATGCTGGTTTCTTATTCATTTCAGTGTGAATTTCTGTTCTTGTAGTAAAGTTTCAATGAGACTTCTGGAAATCACAGCCTGTTATCTCAATTCTGTCCAGCTCCAAGATCCTCAGGTGAAACCCCCTGGGGGAGGGACTCCCAGTACCATTAGGAATGATTTCTATGAGCACCTGGGGGCATCCTTCTGGCTGATCCAAGCTGTTGTCCCCTTTCTGTAAGGGCTGATCTTGTTCAGGTATTCCTTCTCTTCATTCACAGAAACCAAACCTTATTAACTATTCATTCTACTCTAATAGTGTGTGATAAAATTTTTGATTTTTTATTTTTTTTATTTTTTTTTTCAACGTTTTTTATTTATTTTTGGGACAGAGAGAGACAGAGCATGAACAGGGGAGGGGCAGAGAGAGAGGGAGACACAGAATCGGAAACAGGCTCCAGGCTCCGAGCCATCAGCCCAGAGCCTGACGCGGGGCTTGAACTCACGGACCGTGAGATCGTGACCTGGCTGAAGTCGGACGCTTAACCGACTGTGCCACCCAGGCGCCCCAAAATTTTTGATTTTTTAAACACAATGTAAATACAAGGAATTATAAAAACACTTAATAACCTTTAATATATTACTTCCACTGAAGCATCTGTCATATATTGTTTACTAACTCCAATGTAAATATTGTGGACAGAAAATTATGTCCTTTTTGTATCTAACAGAGCCTAGCTTTGTGTCTGACATATAGCAGGCACTAAGTTCACAGCTTTAAAAACCTAGCTGAAAGAATAATTATCTATACTTTTTCAAGATTGCTATGAAAAAACTCAAGATATATATAAAAATATAGTTGAACTATGTCACCTTAATAAAATAGCATATTCCTTATCTAAATACCACCAGCATTTTTCAATGAGATAGAAAAAACAATTCTAAAATTTGTATGGAACCACAAAATTTGTATGGAACCTGAATAGCCAAAGCAATCCTGAAAAAGAAAAGAAAAGCTGGAGGTATCAGTATTCCAGATTTCAAGCTATATTACAAAGCTGTAGCCATCAAGGCAGTTGTGGTACTGGCACAAAAATAGACACATAGATCAATGCAACAAAAGAGAAAACCCAGAAATGTATCTACAACTATATAGTCAACTAATCTTTGACATAGCAGGAAAGACTACCAATGGAAAAAAGACAGTCTCTTCAGCAAATGGTGCTATGAAAACTGGACCACTTTCTTACACCATACACAAAAATAAATTCAAAATGGATGCAAGACCTAAATATGAGACAGGAAACTATTAAAATCTTAGAGGAGAACACAGGCAGCAACCTCTTTGACCTCAACCACAGCAACTTCTTACTAGACACATTGCCAGAGACAAGGGAAACCAAAGTAAAAATGAACTATTTGGACTTCATCAAGGTAAAAAGCTCTGCACAGTGAAGGAACAATCAAGAAAACTAAAAGGCAGCCTATGGAATGGGAGAAGATATTTGCAAACAACATATCTGATAAAGAATTAGTACTCAAAATTTATAACAAATTTAGCAAACTCAATACCCAAAAAAACAAGCAACCCAGTGAAGAAATGGAAAGAAGACATGAATACTTTTCCAAAGAAGACATCTAGATGGCTAACAGACACATGAAAAGATGCTCAATATCACTCATCATCATGGAAATAAAAGTCAAAACCCAAATGAGATACCACCTCACACCTGTCCAAATGGCTAAAATGAACAACTTAGGAAACAACCGAGGTTGGCAAGGATTCAGAGAAAGGACAACACTTTTGCACTGTTGGGAATGCAAACTGGTGTAGCCACTCTGGAAAACAGTATGGAGGTTCCTGAAAAAGTTAAAAACAGAACTATCCTATGATTCAGGCAATTGCACTACTATGTATTTACCCAAAGGATATAAAAATACAATTTTGAATGGGTACATGCACCCCAACGTTTATAGCAGCAGCATCAAAAATAGTCAAACTATGGAAAGAGCCCAAATGTCCATTGACTACTAAGTGGGTAAAGAAGATGGGGTATATGTATGTATGTATACATATACATACATGTATGTATGTATACATATATACATACATACATATACGTATACATACATACATACATATACGTATACATACATACATACATGTATACATACATACATAATACTGTAATACTATTACATAGTAATAGAATATTATTCAGCCACCAGAAAGAATGAAAGCTTGCCATTTATAATGACGTGGATGGAGTTAGAGTGTATTATGCTAAGTGAAGTAAGTCAGTCAAAGAAAGACAAATACCTCATGATTTCACTCATACGTAGAATTTAAGAAACCAAACAGATGAACATATGCAAAGGGGGAAAAAACAGAAGGAAGCAAAGCATTAGAGGCTCCTAATAATAGAGAACAAACTGAGAGTGGATAGAGGGAAGTGGATAGAGGGATGAGCTAGATGGGTGATGCGTATTAAGGAGGGCACTTGTTATGATGAGCATTGGGTGTTGTATGTGAAGTGATGAATCACTTAATACTCCTGAAGCTAATATTGCATTGTATGTTAACTAGATATTAAATAAAAATTTAAAATGGCCAGCATGTAGCTGTCTTCATAATTAAATTAATATATTTTATATTTAAAAATTTTGTAATGTTTTATTTTAGAAAGACAGCAAGAGGTGGAGGGGTAGAGAGAGGGAGATACAGAATCCAAAGCAGGTTCCAGGCTCTGAGCTTGTGAGCACAAAGCCCGATACGGGGCTCAAACTCACAAACCATGAGATCATGACTTGAAGTCAGATGCTTTAACTAAGCCACCCAGGCACCCCAGTATTTTCTAACTAAATTTTCATTTATACCACAGCCTCTCCAAAGAGTTGTTATAGCATAATAAAAAAGTGCATGGACTTTAGATTAGGTCTTCGGTTTGATTCACCACTACTTGTTATTGGTGTAAAGTTGGGTAGGTCATCTAAGCTTTCTGAGCTTCTGTTTCCTTGTCTTCATAATGAACATAGCAATAATTATCTCATGGTCATGTCTTAAAGATTAAATGGGATCAGTTATTTATAGGTATTTAGTTTGGTGCCTGACCTGTAGTTTTTAGGATGAATTAGGATACTTTAACATAAGGAAAAAAAGGCCAACTAAAAAATTTAACAGTAAGAAAAATTTATTTTATAAGAAGACTACATTAAAGCATTTTGGACTGCTATAACTATATACCATATACTGAGTGGCTTAAACAACAGACATTTATTTCTCACAGTTGTGGAGGGTGGAAGGCCAAGGTCAAGGTGCCAGCAGTTTCAGTTTCTGGTCAGAATGCTCTTCCTACCTTGTAAATGGCTGCCTTTTCACTGTGTCCTCACTTTAAAAAGAGAAAGAGATCTCTGATGACTCCTCCTCTTCTTATAAGCACACTAATTCCATTCCCACCTTCATTACCTCATCTAAACCTAATTACTTCCCAAAGGTCCCACCTCCGAATACCATCACATTGGGAGTTAAGACTTCAACGTATGTATTTTGGGGGGACATAAACATTAAATCCATGACAGGCTGAGTCAAGGTTGGGAAATTCAGTAGGTCAACAATGCTCATCATTGTGCTTTATACCTTTGTCTCTACATTCTCCACATTACCATAACTTCTCTGCTGCTCAATGATTGATTGTTACATATGCAGCTTAAAGACAGTCCTATCCAGCAAATACGATCTTCTTCTTCATCTCTTTTTATTGGGGAGGCATGTTTTTTCTTTAGATATTAATCAATATTGTGTTACATTTTATGCTCCAGTTGCACAAAATCCTAGAAAAGCAAGTTTCTATAACTTTCAACCTCTATAAAAAGCAGCAGGATCTGCCAGACAGGAATAAATTGGAAAAAAGTTACTGAAAAGAAAAACTAATGAGTTGTCAACCCCTTCCCCCTGTTAGATCCCTGACATGTTATATTTGGTAAACATATAGTAGTTGCTTTATAGTTGATTCAATGCTTATAATTTTATTCTATAAATGGAAAAATGAAGATGATTGTATAGGAAACATGTAGTCAACGTGAATTGTAAATTAATCCAAAGTCTGTAATGCAGAAAAGAGCTCTAGAAGTACACATTTGAATTATTTATGTGTCTGTACATCTTCTTACTAGCTGTGTTAACACTCATGGAAAGTCCCTTAGTCTCCCTGATCCTCTATTTCCTTATCTACATGAATTAAATAAAGCCCTTGTCTCATAATCTCATTGTGAGCTTTAAAACAGGTAAAATTCCTCTCTCTTTCAAAAATTAATAACCATTAAAAATTTTTAAACAGGTAATATTCATGTAGTCATCTACAATAATAGCTGACATATTAAAGGCCTGTCCTCAATGTGTATTCAAGTGAAATCTGGGTGATCTGTTTAAAGGCGTTTGTTTTTCTCCCCCTACTATTACAACTATTCTAAAAATCAAGTGCATCACTGAAAGAAGAATCCAGAGTCTGAGTATCCAAATCCAACTCCACTTGTTTTTTTTTTTTGTTTTTTGTTTTTTGGTTTTTTTTTTTGCTGTGATCCTAAGCAAGAAAATTTCCCTCCCTGGCTCATAAAATTGAATCTCCTATTTATAGAGAGTCACAAGAAATCCAACCAGTCGCTGTGCCAGTCATATAGTAGGCACCCAAATAGTGAATAAGCAGCATCTTCAAAGTATTTGGGGTGGGGGGGAGGGTAGAAAGATGATAAAGATACCCAAAAGATGATAAAGATATGGAGAAACTAGAACTCTCATACACTGATGGGTGTACAGTTGTACAACTTTGGAAGTTTCTAAAATATTAAACATATACCTGCCATGCTACCCAGCTATTTTACTCCTAGATATTTACTCAGAGAAAAGGAAATAATACACTCATATAAATACTTGTACACAAATGTTGATAGAAGTTATATTTGCAATTGCTCTACCTGAAAGCAACCCCGATGTCCATCAACTCGTAAAAGGATGAACAAACTGCAACATAAATCCACACAATGAAAGCCTACTTGGCAATAAAGAAGAAATAAAAAATAACTATTAATTCATTAAACTACATGGGTGAATCTCAAAATAATTATGCTTAAACAATCTAGACCAAAAACATAATATACGGTGATTCCATCTATATAAACATCTAGAGAATGTAAATTAATTTATAGTGGTGGAAAGCAGATCAAGAGTTGCTAGGAATAAGGATCAGGGACAGGAAGGATTACCAAGAGACATAAAGCTTTAGGAGGTGATTGGTATGTTCATTATCCTTATTACTGTGATGGTTTCATAGTTGTATGTATTTGTCAATCCATATCAACTTCAAACATGTGCAGTTTATTGTATGTCAGTTATACAGCAAGGTTTTTTTAAAAAGATGCTAAAAGTCATAACCCAGTAGGTACACTCTTCTGAAGCATAGAGATACAACCAAATGATTAAGTTAAGTGGACCAGGAACAATTACCATGAAAATGCATTTGTAGGTCAATGACTAACCGAAGTCTAATGAATTATTTTAACCTACATGAGGATTTTCAAGTAAAAGTGGCTTTGGAGCTAGGATGTGGTCTCAATTAGAATCTTAAGCAAAATAGGGCGTGCCTGGACTCACAACTCTCACCTTGCTTAATTGAAGTGAGTCTTGCCTTTGCTGTGGAGCTGGAAGCTTGCTTGTGCTTTCCATTGTCCCCATTTTGCTTGATCCAGAGCTCTTGATTTATTGCTAATCCCTCCACCCCCTTGCAATTTGATGGCCATGTTCTACTTCTCAAGCACCTCTCTAGCTTATTATTTCTTTAATTGCACCCCTTACCCATGCTGCTCTCCTTGGTCACATTTGCTCAATTAGTTTCTTAATTTTAGACCAGGGAAATAGCCTTGTGCATCACAGTTTTTTAACTGCCCTGACATTCATGATAAATGATGAACATAAATACCTTTAACAGAAGTTGTTTTTCCCATTCCAATTCCAAGACAAACTTGTAATTTTGTAGATGATCCTGTAATCTAGTATCTTAGTTTTAGAGAAAAAAATAAAACTCATAAGTGGGTAGAAAAGAAATATAGCTTTCAAGGGTGACTTAGGTGGAAAAAATAGGGGGAAAAGAAAGGTCACATATCAACTGCAGAAAAAATATAGTATGTGTGTAGAGCTGCCTACCTGTGCTCAGACTTGCTAACCTCTTTCTGTTTGGAGAGTCTTGGCAAGGCATTCTATTCCAGATGTGCTTTACACATTGCCCGTCTTCTTTCAAAACAACTCTCAGCTTCCTTTTCCTCTCCTGGCAAAGGATTGTGGTGAAGAGGAGGATGTCAAGATTTTGAACAGAGATGAAGACTAACGTTATTTAGAAGCCAGAAATAGGAGGCAACCCCATGTAGGTGGTATCGTTTCAGTATCTCTTGCTCCAAATGCTGGGTGCTATTTTCTGCCATTCAAAATTCTTGTGGGAAGGGATGTGTTCCATGAGGTTAGTGGGGTCTTGAATTCTATTTAAGATGTTAAGAGTCCTCATTTAATCCAATCTTTTCATTTTATAGGTAGAAAAAACTAAAGCTCAGAGAGAAAATTATTTGCCTAGGTCAGGCAGTTAAAAGTAACAGTTGGGAAAACTAGGATAAAGAAAAACTTCCCTGGGGAAAAGAGAAGTCAGAAAGTAAGCTGGACATACAAAAGCAGTTTGCATCAACAGTAGCTGAGGCCTAAAGGTGAGCAGACAAGGAACATTCAAGAGATGCTGAAACACAGGCAACATAAACGCTGTGGAAGATTGTTGACTGATTGAACCTGCTGCCGGGTGGGCTTGTTGACTGTGGCTTCTCAAATAGTCATCTCTAGTGGGTGATGCAAAGCAAGGCAAACACTCAAAATTCAAACAGAAAATTGTTTCCTCTGGGCTGGCAAGGCACAAAATCAAAAAGCTCTGTAAATCTGGATTCACATATGTGATTCTCAGCTGGTGTGAGTCCCTGAATGAATTACATGCAGCCAGAGAAATTAATGCTACACACATGGGGACCCAACTTGAAAGAAAGAATTGCATCTGAGAAGACTCTGCCAGGCATTAAGGAACTCTGGGAAGCAGACAGAGTCCACATTGATATGGTATGCTAGCTATGGAGGACCCCCAGTGACATTATGATCAAGCACAAGAATAATGTATAATAAATGAGCAAGGACACAAATTGAAAGAAGAGCAAAAAAGCAATAAAATGATGCCTTAATATTCAGTTTCCACTAGTTGGGTGGACTAGGTGGGTGTTAACTCTCACTTTCCTGCCCATCGGAAATGCTGCCTGTTCTGAATGAATTTAGTGCTCTTTACACCCGTTAAAACCTATAGCCAAATGATTTAGGATGACCCTCTTTCCTTCTGGCCTCATGCTAATTGACTTGAGAGTGAGTTACAGTCCCAACAGAATAGCAGTCACACACTGGGTGTATTTTTAATGTCAATTTCTGCAGGAGCTTTTACATAAGGAAATTGTTGTAACAATTATTCTATCCTGGGCCATAGGATAGATATTGATTTTTAGCCTATTAGATGAGGAAGGATGGATGGGTCTATGTAAATGTAAAATGGGACGACATTGACCTGCATCTTTATGTAAAGTACTGATACCCTGATACTTGGGGAGTTATGATTTTTGTACCCCTTTTTGGAGAGTCCTGTGGATTTGGAAAGCTGAGAAACAAGGCAGGTAAAGGATGTTTATGGCTGTAATTCTAAGGCTAGTGGATAGAATTGATATTAGTAAGCTCCTAAGTAAGGAATATCAGTGCATATATTCAGAAATGCTTTCTTTTTGTCATTGATGGTAGCTTTCTGTATTTATGACAAACCTAAAATGTCCAGGAGACAGGGTTACCATGGTGTACAACTCAAGAAGCACAATTAACCAGCAGGATTGCCTGGAAAAATCATAAATACTCAATTGAAAATCATGTCCTACATTGCACTGTAGAAGAATATAACATAAACATGCATTTATAAGGTATAGTAAAAAGATATGTTAGAAACAGAAATTAAATTTCCAAATCTGAAAATAATTTACTTAAAAACAAAAGTTGACTACAAATTATAGTGTCATAATTCTCCTTGGATTTATTTTCTTAAGTGGAAATGAAAAGGTGGAATACATTATGAAAGAGATAGGTATTTGATAGAAGTTTGGGTCAGAGGAAACAAAATCCCTGGTTACTAAAGCAGGTAACTTAAACAATATATGCCAGAGAAGTATGGACACAAATTTATAGAAATAGACATTGTGGTAAGAGAGAAAAATCCAAAATGTGTTTCACAGTTTACCTAAGGTCTGTATCATAAAGTGGGTGAAGGGCCAGGTCTTAGAGGCCAATTAGGAAATATTCTTTAAAGAAAATAAAAAGATCCAGTTTCTGAAGATAACAGATTAGGAGGATCTTGAACTCACCTCCTCCAAAAACTAAATAGAGGCAACAACTACATCTCTGCAACAAACCCTAAAAACAACCACAAGATTTACAGAACAAATCTTACATAGCTAATCATAGAGAAAAGGCCACACTGAGAAGGGTAGGAAAGGTGAAGATGTAGAGGAGAACCAAATCTGGGGTGTGACTAACCACAAACAGGAGGGACATCACAAGCCCAAAGGAGTATAGGGATCAGACCCCACACTAGGCAATTCCCAGCCCTGGGGACTTGTACTGAGTAGCTGAATCCCCATATCATCAAGCTTTGAAACTCAGTAAGGCTTTGAAAATCAGTAGGGCTTTGCTCCAAGAAAGCCAGAGGATGGTAGGAAATCAAGCCCCCACCGCCCTTAACAAGTCAGCAAGCTAAATGACTCAGCCTGAAATATCAGTTTGGGTATACATGGGGTATACATGAAGGAAATATATTGACACAGCACAGAAATATCAGTTTGAAAAACACATGGGGTATACATGAAGGAAATATATTGACTAATCTTATTACATGTACCAGAGTGGGGGGGAATCTGAAGGAGATTCCTCCAAAAACAGAAGTGCCAGTGGGCACCATTTTTCTCACCCTCCTCCAGAATAGATAGCCAGACACTTCCAGAAGCCAACACTCTCCAGCTAACTTGCTACCACTGTGTGTCCCACACCCCAGCAATCCCCTGCAGACCCTCCCCATCCAACCTGTTTTAACAGGTGTTCCTCCGAAGGAGCTTCTCCCTATTACACACAGCAGGCAGCCCTAGCTGGGCCTGATGCTACACCAAAATGACTCCAGCCTTGGAGGGGGGTGGGAGGTAGAGATAACTTCACATACCAGAATGCCCAGTTTCTGTAGCTGAGTCTCTTATCTGTGCAGGGAACAAGCTCTGCCATTTGGTGTATTGGAAGCTGTGGCAGAGGATAATTATAGAGGGGTAGGCTAACTGCTGGTGCCACTCACCAATGAGCCTAGGCAGCTGTAGCCAGCCCTCTCAAAAATGCAGAAAGCAAGCCCTATTCAATGCCTCCACAGTGGGCAAAGTAGTCATTGCAGCTGGCTCAGCTGAAGACCAGCCACATCTACCAGCAAGACCACAGCTATTGTGGCTCAGTACAATAGACAAGTACATAATGACTATAAAGAGGACACCTCTGGAGTGCCCGATTCTAGTGACCAATAGAGATTGCATTACAGAACACCATAGGACCTTGTCTATACAAGGCCTTTACTTTCAAACCAGGAGACATAGTTGACATACCTAATATGTAGAAACAAATGGGGAGTTAGACAAAATGAAGAAACAGAAAAACATGTCCCATGAAAAACAAGAACCACAGATACAGAGCTAGATAAAACGGGTATAAGCAATATGTCTGATAAAGAGTGAAACTAATGGTCATAAAGATACTAACAGACTTCAAAAAGTAGTCAATGAACTCAGTGGGAACATCAAAAAAAGAGATATAAAATAGAATAAAGAACAAGTCAGAACTTAAAATACAGTAACTGAAATAAAAAAATACAAAATAGTATTAAACTAGAGGATGCTAGAAGAATGGATTGGTGATCTAGAAGATAGGGTAATGAAATCACCCAAACTAAACAGCAAAAAGAGAAAAATAATTAAAAAATGAGAATAGGTTAAGCATCGTCATCAGGTGTAAGACATTCACATTATAAGGACCCTAGAACAAAAAGAGAAAGGGGGTGGAAAATTTGTTGAAGAAATAATGACTGAGAACTTCCCCAGTCTGAGGAAGGAAACAGACATCCAGGTCCAGGAACCACAGAGAGCCCCAAACAAGATGAACCTAAGATGAACCATCAAGACACATAATTAAAATGATAAAAAATAATAAAGAATTTTAAAAGCAGAAAAAGCAAAGAAAACAATTACATACAAGAGAAACCTCTTAAGGCTGTCTACTGTTTTTTAGCAGAAACTTTGCAGGCCACAGGGAGTGGCATGATATATTCAAAATTCTGAAAGGAAAAAAACCTACAACAAAGAATATTCTACCAGCAAGATTATCATTCATAATCGAAGAAGAGTTTTCTAGAAAAACAAAAGTCAAAGGAGTTCATTACCATGAAACCAGCCTTATGAGAACTGTTAAAGGGAATTATTTAAGGGGGAAAGAAAAGGCCATAACTAAAAGAAAATTATTAAAGAAAAAATTCACAGGTACAAGCAAACATATAGTGAAGACAGATAATTTGCAAATCCATTATGAATGTCAATTACATCTACAAAAATTAGGGTTAGTCAAAAGATGCACAAAAAGATGTAAAATTAGAACAAAAATATAATGCATGGAGAGGGAAATAATAATTTAGTAGTTTTAGCATGTGTTTGAACTTAAGCAACCAGCAAATTTATATTGACTGCAGAAGTAATACCCATTCTTCTTGAATTATTCTGAAAAATACAAGAGAAAGGCAGTATTCTATGAAGGCAGTATCATCCTGATAACCAAAACTAAATAAAAACATCACACAAAAAAAGAACTACAGGTCAATACCTCTCATGAATATAAATGCAAAATTCTCAACAAAATATAACCAAGCAAAATCCAGTATTTAAAAAAAGACCCTAGACCACGATTAAGTGGGATTTATTCCTGGGATGCAAGGGTGGTTTAATACTTGCAAAAATAATCAGTGTGATAAGTCACATCAATAAGAGAAAAGGTAAAAACCATATGATCATTTCAATACATGCAGAAAAAACATGACAAAGCACAACATCCATTCATGATAAAAAAAAAAATCTACAAACTGGGTCTAGACGAATCAGATCTCAACATAACCAAGGTCTTATATGAAAAACCACAACCAACATCGTACTCAATGGTGAAAAAAATGAGAGTTTTTCCCCTAAAGTCAGAAACAAAACAAGGATGTCCACTCTCACCACTTTTATTCAACATATTACCAGATATCCAACCCACAGCAATTTGACAACATAAAGAAATAAAAGGCATTCAGTTTGGCAAGGAAGAAGTAAATTTCTATTTGCAAATGACATGATACTATATATATAGAATACTCTAAAGACCCATCAAAACACTACAAGAAATGATAAGTGAATTCAATAAAATCGCAGGATACAAAATCAATGTGCAGAAATCTGTTGCATTCCTATGTACTCATAATGCAGCAGCAAAAAGTGAAATTAAGAAAACAATCCCATTTACAATTGCACCAAAGATAATAAAATGCCTAGGAATAACCTTAAAGAGATGGAAGACCTGTACTCTGAAAACTATGGAGTACTGATAAGTTTTAAAGGTAATTGGGCTTGGTTTTGCTAGAGCTCAGAAGGCATTGGGGCTGCTCTTGGGGAGAAAGCAAGGCAAACAGCCCATGGACTCACAGTGTGGAAACAACAATCTGATGAGCACCTGAGCACAGGGTAGAGAGGTTAGTTGTTCATCTTGGAGCATGTCCCAGAGAAGCAGCATTCATGGAAAGACTCTGAGAACAAAGAAAGTGACAGGCACCACTTCCCTCCCCAACCCCTCAGCATAAGGACGGGGCCACCTGCAGGAACCAGCATAGCTCAACAATCACTACCTAACTTGCTAACACAAAGCCCCACCCTGCCACACTCCAGTGAAACCCCCCTTCCCACATGCACTTGTCTTATTCCCAGTGAGGCAAGCCCTCTCCCCCAGAAGACTAGCCTAAACCCCCACCCATATTGCATCTACTGACCAAGGAGTTGAGGACTTCAGTTTTACTTCAGTTAAAACTTGCCACATTCAGGCCAGGGACTAAACTGTGCACAACAAACAAAGATGGCCTCTGAAGAAAACTGGCCTGAAGGATAAAGCAACCAGAACACGACAACAGAATGCATGTAGTACACATTGCAGATATTTCGTGAAGCACCAGGCCCTGGGGAACAGTGGCCACTACACACCAGGCACTGCAGAACCTCTTCTTTATAAGACCATCTCTGTTTTTTTTTTAAGTTTATTTATTTTTGAGAGAGACAGAGAAAGCACAAGTGGGGGAGGGGCAGAAAATCTCAAGCAGGCTCTATGCTGCCAGTACAGAGCCTGATGTGGGGCTCAGATTCACAAGGCCATGAGGTCATAACCTGAGCCCAACCCAAGAGATGGGTGCTTAACCAACTGAGCCACCCAGGCATCCCTATAAGACCATTTCTCTGAAGAACAGGAATTGTAGCTGACTTTCCTAACACAGAGTAAAAGGCACAGAGTCTTAGACAAAATGAGACAACAAAGGAATTTTTCCCAAATGAAAGAATAGGACAAGGCCACAGCCAGATATAATAAGCATGCCTGCTAGAGAATTTAAAGTAATAATCATTAAGTTACTCATTGGAATTCAGAAAAGAGTGGAAGGCATCAGCAAGACCCTTAACACAGAGAGAGGGAAAATATAGCAGAGATAAAGGGCTCAATATACAAAATAATAAACACACTTGATGGAATGGACAGCAGGCTGGAAGAAGCAGAGGAACAAATTAATGACCTAGAAGACAGAGTAATGGAAAGTGTTCTAGCTGAACAAAAGAAAAAAGAATTATGCATAGTGAGAAGAGATTTAGGGAACTCAGGGACTCTATCAAATATAATAACATTTGAATTATAGGAGTCCTCAGAAGAAGGAGAGAGAGTAAAACGGGGAGAAAATATATTTAAAGAAATAATAGCTGAAAATTTCCCTAGTCTGGAGAAGAAAACAGATTTCCAGATCCAGGAGTCACAGAGAATCCCCAACAAAATCAACAAAAGCAGATACACATCAAGACATATTGTAATTAAATTGACCAAATATACTGATAAAGAAAAAAATTTTAAAGTAGTAAGGTAAAAGAAGACCTTAGCATACACAGGAAACTCTATAAGGTTATCAGGGGCTTTTACAGCAGAAAATTTCCAAGCCGGAAGGGAATTGAATGATATAGTCAAAGTGCTGAATGGTAAAAATCTGCATCCAAGAATACTCTATCCAGCTAGACTATCATTCAGAATAGGAGAGATAAAGAGTTTTTCAAATAAACAAAACCTAAAGGAGTTCATGACCACTAAAAAAGCTCTGCAAAAAAAATATGAAAGGGGACTCTGAGTTGAAAGGAAAGAACAAAAGTGACAGTAGGAAGGTAGAAAACACAAAATCATTAAAAATAAGTATTTTTGTAAAATATCAGTCAAGGAACTCACAAAATCAAGGGTGTGAAATGTGATAATCTATACCTAAAATGTGAGGAGGAGAGGAGTAAAGGATGGATTCAAACTTAAATGACCATCAACTTAATATAGACTGCTATATGCTGAAGATGTTATATACAAACCTAATAGGAAACACAAATCTAAACCCACTAATAATAAATAATAAACCAAGAATAAAGAGAAAGAAATGCAAATAGACCACTAAAGAAAGTGAGCAAACCATGTAAGAGAGAAAGAGAACAAAGGATCAGTGAAAATCTTAATCCCAAAACAGGTAATAAAATTGTAATACATACATACCTATCAATAATTACTTTGAATGTAAATGGACTAGATGCTCCAGTCAAAAGACAGGATAGAATGGATAAAAAAAACAAAAAAACAAAAAAACAAAAAAACCCCAAGATTCATCTATATGCTGCTTCCAAGAGACTCATTTTAGACCTAAAGACACCTGCATATTGAGTGAGGAAATCAAGAAACATTTATCATGCAAATGGATGTCAAAAGAAAAGCCAAAGTGCAATACTTATATCAGAAAAAAATAGATTTTAAAACAAAGACTATAACAGGAGACAAAGAAGGACATATATATAACGAAGGAATACACAGAAATATAAACAATTGTGAGAACCTTTTAAAATCTATATGCCAACAAACTCGACAACCTAGGAGAAATAATTTCCTAGAAATATATAAACTATACAAACTGAAACAGGAAGAAACAGAAAATTTGAACAGACTGATATCCAGCAAATTTCTTCTTTCCAGAAGAAATTGAATAGGTAATAAAAAAAAAAAAAACTCCCAGCAAACAAAAGTCCAGGTCCAGAGGGCTTCACAGGAGTATTTTAGTGCACATTTAAAGAGCTAATACATATTCTTCTCAAACTATTCCCAAAAAAGGAAGGAAAATTTCCAAATTCATCCTATGATGTGAGAATTACCCTGATACCAAAATCAGATAAAGACTCTACTGAAAAAGAGAACTATACAGATGCCTGGGTTGTTCAGTTGGTTGAGTGTCTGACTTCAGCTCAGGTCATGATCTCACAGCTCATGAGTTTGAGCCCTGCATCAGGCTCACTGCTGTCAGCACAGAGCCCACTTTGGATCCTCTGTCTCCCTCTCTCTATCCCTTCCCTGCTCATGCTCTATCTCAAAAATAAATAAATATTTTTTAAGAAAAGAGAGAACTACAGGCCAATATCCCTGATGAACATAGGTGCAAAATCCACAACAAAACTGAATATGAAAAACTGAATATAAGAATATTCCACTAACAAACTGAATATAAGAATATATTTTTAAAAAATCATTCACCATTATCAAGTGGGTTTATTCTAGATTGCAAGTGTGGTTCAATATTCACAAATCAATATGATACATCACATCAATAAGAGAAAGGATATGAACCATATGATCTTTTCAATAGATGCAGAAAAAGCCCCTGACAAAGTACAACATGCATTCATAAAAGCCCTCAACAAAGTAGATTTAGAGGGAACATACTTCAACATAATAAAGACCATATATGAAAATCACACAGCTAATATCATCCTTAATGGGTAAAAATGGAGAGTTTTTCCCCTAAGGACAGGAACAAGATAGATATGACCACTCTTACCACTTTTATTCAAAGTATTATTGGAAGTCCTAGCCACAGCAATCAGACAAAAAAAAAAAAAAAAAGGAATAAAAGGCATCCAAGTCAGTAAAGAAGAAGTCAAACTTTCACTTTGCAAGTGACATGATAATCTATATAGAAAACTCTAGAGATTCCAAAAAACTACTAGAACTGATAAGTGAATTCAATAAAATTTCAGGATACAAAATCAATGTACAAAAATCGATTGCATTTCTATACACTAATAATGAAGCAGCATAGAAAGAAATCAAGGAATCCCATTTACAACTGCACAAAAATATCTAGGAAGAAACATAACAAAAGAAGTGAAAGGCCTGTACTCTGAAAGCTATAAAAACACGGAGGAAAGAAATTGAACATGACACGAAGAAGTGGAAAGACATTTCATGCTCATGGATAGGAAGAACAAATATTGTTAAAATGTCTATACTACCAACCTGTACATTGAATTCAATCCCTATCAAAATACCAACCGCATTTTCCACAGAGTTAGGCCGAACAATACTAAAATTCCCATGGAACCAGAAACGACCTTGAATAGCCAAAGTAATCTTGAAAAAGTAAAGCAAAGCTGGAGGCATCACAATTCCAGACTTCAAGTTATATAAAAAAGCTGTAGTGATAAAAACATGTATGGTACTGGCATAAAAATAGACACATAGATCAAAAGAACAAAACAGTAAACTCAGAAATGAGCCTACAACTACATAAAGTCAATTAAAGTCCTTCAACAAAGCAGGAAAGAATATACATGGGAAAAAGACAATCTCTTCAACATATGGTGTTGGGAAAACTGGACAGCAATATGCAAGAGGAAGAAACTGTACCACTTTCTTTCACTGTACCCAAAAGTAAATTCAAATGGATTAAAGACCTAAATGTGAGACCCATAACTGTAAATATTCTCAAAGAGAACACCACAAGCAGTAACTTCTCTGACATCGACCAGAGCAACTTTTTTCTAGAGAGGTCTCCTGAGGCAAGGGAAACAAAAGCAAAAATAAACTACTGGGACTACACCAAAAACAAAAACAAAAAAATTCTGCATGGGGAAGGAAACAACAAAATTAAAAGGCAACCTACTGAATGGAAGAAGATATTTGCAAATGACATCTCTGATGAAGGGTTAGTATCCAAAACATACAAAGAACTGGTAAAATTCAATACTCAAAAAACAAATAATCCAATTAAAAACCAGGCAGAAGACATCAACAAGTATTTCTCCAAAGGAGACATGCATATGTCTAATAGACACATGAAAAGATGCTCAACATCACTCATCATCAGGGAAACTCAAAACTACAATTAAATATCACCTCATACCTGTCAGCATGGCTAAAATCAAAAACACAAGAAGCAAGTGTTAGAAAGGATGTGGTGAAACAGGAAGCTTTGTGCACCATTGGTGAGAATGCAAACTGGTGCAGCCCCTATGGAAAGTAGTATGCAGGTTTCTCTAAAAGTTAAAAATGGTACTACCTTACGATCCAGTAACTTCACTACTAGGTATTAAACCCCAAAATACAAAAACGCTAATTCAAAAGGATACATTCACCCCTACGTTTATTGCCACACTATTTACAATAGCCAAATTATGGAAACAACCCATGAGTCCTTAAGTTAATGAATAAAGAAGATGTGGTGTTTGTATATGTATATTTATATATACACATATATATATACACACACATATACACAATGGAATATTATTCAGCCATAGTAAGAATGAAATCTTGGCATTTGAAACAACACTGATGAAGTTAGAGAATATAATGTTAAGTGCAATAAGTCAGGGAAAAACAAATACCATATGATTTCACTCATATGAGGAATTTAAGAAACAAATGAACAAAGGGAAAAAAAAAAGAGACAAACCAAGAAACAGTCTCTCAATAATAGAGAACAAACAAATGGTTACCAGAGTGGAAGGAGGTGAGTGATTGGGTGAAATAATGATAGGGATTTAGGAGTGCCCTTGTCATGATGAGCTCTGGGTGATAAATGGAATTGTTGAATCACTATATTGTAAACTTGAAATTAACACTGTATGTCAACAAACTGGAATTAAAATAAAATAAAAAACTTTAAAAGAATGGGCAGAGGACCTGAGCAGACAGTTTTCCAAAGAGGACCTATAAGTAACCAAGAGACCCATGAAAAGATGCTCAACACCACCAATTATCAGGGAAGTGGAAATCAAAACCACCATGAGATATCACCTCACAGTAATTGGAATGGTTAGTATCAAAAAGACAAGAAATAACCAATGTTGGTAAGAATTTGAAGAAAAAAAGTTCCTTGTGTACTTTTGAGGACAGTGTAAATTGGTGAAGCCACTAAGGAAACAGTATGGAGAGTCCTCAAAAAATTAAAATAGAAGTACCATATGATTTGGTAACTCCACTACCAGGTATTTGCCCAAAGAAAATGAAAACATTAAGTCAAAAAGATGTACGTGCCTATATGTTTTTACAACATTATCCACAATAGCCAAGATATGGAAGCACCTAAGTGTCCATCAATAGATGAATGGATAAAGGTGTGAAATGTTACTAAGCCACAAAAAAGAATGAAATCTTGCCATTTATGACCACATGGATAGGCTTGGAGGGTATTATGCTAAGTGAAATAAGTCAGAAAAAAAGACTAATACCATATGATTTCACCTATATGCGTAATATAAAAGCAAACAAAAATACGAAAAGATTCTTAAAAAAAGAGGAAAAAACTGGTAGTTGCCAAAGGGGAGGGAAGTTGGAGGATGAATGAAATAGGTGAAGGGGATGAGGTGATACAAACTTCCAGTTACAAAAGAAGTTACGCAGATGAAAATTACAACATAGAGAATATAGTCAACAATATTTTAATAATGATGTATAGTGATAGATGGCAACTACACTTAACATGGTGTTGAATGATGTACAGAATTGTTGAATTTGTACACCTGAATATAATAAAACCTTTTATATCAGCTATACTTCAATAAAAAGTAAATACCTAAGTAAATATCAAAAAAAGAAAAAGCTCAATTCCACTAAAGGGATTATCGGATTTGTAATGATTTTATAACCTAAGACCCACTGTTCATTCACTCACCAGGTGAGAATGGACTAGATAGCTCACTTTTAGACGGGATCAGATGGAATATTTTGTCTAAGGCCACAAAGTTAGTAATTTCCAGAACCAAGCCAAGAATCAAGATCTTTTAGCTCCTGAGCCATGGGATTTCTTCTGGACTAGGATAGCCTTCTTCTCTCTCCAGACGGGGGAAATCCCTGGCACCTCACAGCCTCCTCCTCCTCTTGGGTTCCATGGTAAACATTTCTCATCAGTCAAAATGCTCTTCAGAATAAAGCCCATGTCAACTAATTTTCTTTTCAGGACAGCCTTGAAGTAGCTTCTGTCATCTGATTCGGATTGGCACAGATACTGAAAACTGGTTCTTTCTGCCTTACACTAAGATGCCTACATAGTCTAAAACCAGGCTAACTTTTTTGCCCTTTTCACTTTTCATTTTGTTTGGATAATAGAACTAGATTGGTCAGCATCATTTGTGCTGATTTTACTTTGCACCACTCTTACCAGCCTGGAGTTTTGCTGGAATCTATGATGCAATGGGGAAACATTTAGCTCTTAAACAGTATTTCATATATCCTGGAGGGAAACTGGGAAAAGGGCAGGAGAGCGGGGAGGCAACACCTTCTAAAATTATTTTCCTTTTAGGGGAACAAAATTTCCTTTAAAGAATCAAATTGTTAGCCTGAGATTTTATTTTGAAACTTCTTTTAAATCTAGTTTGAAATAACTGCCCATGCCTTGCATTTCTCTGCCTGAACAGTACCTCAACTAGTATCTTCACCCACGAATGAGTACCTCTGAAAGTTGAGTTTTATTTAAAAATAAGCTAAATAGTTGATAAAGTCTTACAAAGAAAAGCAATAAAATGGGGTAGAAAGGGAAGACGGAGTGCAGAGACAAGACCAGGGTTTGTACTGGGAACTGAGTCAGCTTTGTTCATCTGCATAACTAGAAAGACAGTGAGGATCAAGGTAAAAGTATTTACTGTATGTAAAGACTTCTCAGCTACCATTACTTTTACTAAACTTTTTATATAAATTATCAGATGGGGCAATGGTTCTCCTACAAATAACAGATGACAGGGAGGGCTGGCCTATTACTTCACCTATTACTCCAGTGAAGGAACACAGGCTTAGAGATGTAGTCACACTATTAGCCAGTGGGGCAGTTGGAATTAAATTAAAGTTCTCTGAGGTGCAAAATCACGGCTCTTTCCACTGTCCCTTGGCATTTGAATATGCCTGATGATAGGAACCCCCTGAAGCTCTTTTAAACTATAGATTTCTGGACTTCTTGCCAAAACTTCTGGATAGGCAAACCTAGAGTGGGATTTGTGCATCTGTTTATCTAGTTCTTGACATCTTGGAGCCAAGATTTTCTGAAAGTAAATTAGGGACCAATTGCTGATTTTATTGAGTGTAGTCTAATAAAACAAGATGTACATAATACTGGTGTCTTTGAAGAACTCCTTTAAATGATAGGCTTCTTAGAACCCATGCTCCTTATCGCGATCCCACTAGAGTGATCTGTTTCTTGAACATCCCAAGCTCTTCTTTGCTTGGCGAACTTTGTAGTATTTTACCTCTTCCAAGATACAGTGTCCCAAGATCTTTGTGTGTCCAGCTCCTTATCATTAAAATCTCATTTTAATAATCACCTTGTCAGTAATACTTTCCTTGATCACAAGTGGCCTGCTTTCAGTAGATCTCTGCATGATTACCCTGTTTTATTTTCAGAGAATTTTTCATATTTGAGGGTGTGCACGTGTGTGTGTGTGTGTGTGTGTGTGTGTGTGTGTGTGTGTGTGTTTTACTGGATCTATGAAAATTAGGTCCCATGAGGACCAGTATCTTGCCTTTGTCACCAGTCTAACCTCACCATGTAGAAGAACCTGGCATATGGTAGGTATTCATTAAATGTCAGATCCATGATGAATATAATCTTTGAGTTTACCTTAATCTGTTAATTAGCACATTACTTATTTTGATTGGACTTTCTCATGTCACTGGTTGTTACCTTTTGGTCCTTGGCTGCCTAGTGATGTTTAAACTGAAGGCCTGGGTAACAGGTATGGATTTCCTTTGCTCTTGTACAACTGGATCTGGAATCCTCTAGAGAATTTTCTATACCCAGTGGGCAAGCAAGAAAGCTGACTTGAAGGCCAGACTTCTGCCCATATTCTCTTGGTGGGAAGCCAATGACCCAAATTTAACCAGAAGAGACAAAGGAACAAAATCTTCTAATATGCCAGGGAGTAGAAATATTGGTGATAACCTGGCCAGTCTAGCTACACACTTCATTGGTAATCTCAGAACTATATTCTAAACAGCCAGCATCTCCATTTGCTATATTCACCAAACTTCTCCCAGTTTTTCTCATTTCAGAAACTTGTTGAAATACCTTATTTTGCTTTGCTTTAATTGATTTCTTTTCAGACTTTTGTATTTTAATCTCAGCAGAATACATTTAAAGAAAGGTAGAAACATCTTGAACTAGAAGAAGAGAGCTCTATTTTTAGTCTTTCAGCCCCTATCCCCACACTGAAAATTCCTCAGTGGCTTTATTTCACCCTTAACTTCTACTTCTAAGATTCGGGCTTTCGCCATCTCCTCAGCAAAAGAAATATACCAAAATTCAATATTTGGAACTTAAATAATGAAAGGAAATTCTATATTATTGAAATTTTTATGTTAAACATTCACCTGTTTTCTTATTTAATCCTTCAGCTTTGTGAAATGTATATCATTAAGCTTTATATACAAAAGAAAATTAAGATTCAAGTAATTGATGTAATTTTATAAGACATGCACAGAGTTAATTCCTGGTTTCCTGTTTTAACATCTGTGGATGCTCTCTTCAACACTTCAATTGGTTGCCTAGAGTCTGAGGTCTGACTTTCTAGACTGGTATTGAAATGTGCTAGAAATACTGGAGATCTGTAGTGAGAGAAATCTGGGTACAAAGCTCAGCTTTGTAACTTGTTATGTAACTTTGGGTAAGTGGCTTAAGCTCTTTAACCTTCAGTTTGTTTATCTATAAAAAGGTTGGAATGTAGTTACTTCATAGGTTTGGGGAGGGGATTAATGAAATATAAAATGACTAGTATAATGCCAAGATCAAATACCTAACATTTATTGAGTACCTATCATTCTTATAGTTTTCATCCAAGTCTGAATGTTTTGGCTAAAAAAACGAAACATCTTGGTCAAAATCATAATATAGCTGACTAAAGGACAAACCTAGAATATACAACAGTATCTTTAAACACTAGACAAATTCCTTAAACACTAGACAAATTGTCTTCCATGCCACTTTCTGCTCTCTAGGCCTTCAGCTGGCATCTTAATAAAAGAGTTACCTGGCATGGTTATAAATACTGAGCTTCAAAAAACTGGGGGAAGCCAGTCTTTTCCATGGACTCATCCTTGGAAGGGCGTTAACATAACAGTTCCTCTCCTTTGTTCAGAATAATTTAAAATGTCAATTTAAGTGTCAAATGTTTAGAAACAAAGACATGGTAAATGAACTCTCAAGTACATCTGTGGAGCTGGGAACAGGAGCCTAGATTCACAATAGAAAGGATTTAAAATTGGAATGGGTAGGCCTGTTTGTGGAGCATCAAGGCCTAAACTCTAACATTTTATTTTAATTAAAATATTTTCACAGGGTCATGAGAATGGAAGCACAAATCACGACACCCTGCTCTTTCTTTTCCCAATAACATAAGATACACGCACACACAAACATGTGCACGCACAAGGCCTGCCCACTACCCTCACCCATCCTCAAACAACCCTTACACACTTTTGGCAGAAAGGATGAAAATACTGTTCAAATTTTTTATCCCTTTTTGCTGAATAGAGCTTTCTCCATCTGGTTTCCATAATCCTTGTGTGAAAATTCAAGGGTTCAACCTTAACATTAAAAAAAAATAATCCTGTCATACTTCAGTGTTAAAAAAAAGACTTGTGAAGTAAAAATAAGAATATTGATTAAACCAATTTAAACAACCTTAGCGTCTCAAGTTAATAAAATATAGAAACAGGAATATTATTATTATTTTTTTTTATATGAAGTTTATTGACAAATTGGTTTCCATACAACACCCAGTGCTCATCCCAAAAGGTGCCCTCCTCAATACCCATCACCCACCCGCCCCTCACTCCCACCCCCCATCAACCCTCAGTTTGTTCTCAGTTTTTAAGAGTCTCTTATGCTTTGGCTCTCTCCCACTCTAACGTCCTTTTTTTTTTTTTTTTTTTTTTTCCTTCCCCTCCCCCATGGGTTCCTGTTAAGTTTCTCAGGATCCACATAAGAGTGAAACCATATGGTATCTGTCTTTCTCTGTATGGCTTATTTCACTTAGCATCACACTCTCCAGTTCCATCCACGTTGCTACAAAAGGCCATATTTCATTTTTTCTCATTGCCACGTAGTATTCCATTGTGTATATAAACCACAATTTCTTTATCCATTCATCAGTTGATGGACATTTAGGCTCTTTCCATAATTTGGCTATTGTTGAGAGTGCTGCTATGAACATTGGGGTACAAGTGCCCCTATGCATCAGTACTCCTGTATCCCTTGGGTAGATTCCTAGCAGTGCTATTGCTGGGTCATAGGGTAGGTCTATTTTTAATTTTCTGAGGAACCTCCACACTGCTTTCCAGAGCGGCTGCACCAATTTGCATTCCCACCAACAGTGCAAGAGGGTTCCCGTTTCTCCACATCCTCTCCAGCATCTATAGTCTCCGAAACAGGAATATTAAAATTGAAGTCATGTACCTGGGATTTTGGACATTCTTTAGTTACTCTTGAGCAATTCATATATTTAGGGTTCAGTTTCTTCACTTGTTGAGGAAGTTTTATTGTTAATTCCTACCCTATCAAGTTCTTTTATTGAACTATAATTGAAAAATAACTTTAGTTTCAGGTATACAACATAATTTGATATTTGTACGTATTATGAAATGGCTACCACAGCAAGCCCAGTTAGCGTCCATCACCACGTGTAGTTACAAATTTTCTTGTGATGACACTTTTGAAATAAACTTTCTTAGCTTTCCAAATGTACAATTTTGTATTAACTATAGTCACAATGCTGTACATTACATCCCCATGATTTTAACTGGAAGCTTATACCTTTTAACTATCTTTGCCTATTTTGCCCACCCTTCTGCCACCAATCTGTTCTCTGTGAGTTCATTGTGTTGTTGTTTAGATTCCACATAGAATTAAGGCCATTATAGTTTCATCACTCTCTGATCAACTTTTGTCACTTAACATAATTTCTTCAAGGCCCATCCTGGTTGTTTCACAGGATAAGACTTCCGTTGTTTTTATGGCTGAATAATATTCCATTAATGTGTGTGTGTATTTTAATTATGTATTACATATATTTTTTCCTTATCCATTTATCCCTCCATCAACACTTAAGTTGCTTCATGTCTTGGCTATCGTAAATAATGCTGCAATGAATGTGGGGGTACATACGTATTTGAGTTGGTGTTTTTGTTTCCTTTGGATAAATACCCAGAAGCAAAATTGCTGATATAGCTACCCTATAGTTTATTTATTCATTTTGTGGGTTTTCCCCAGCACTTCTGTATTCTAGCACTTTCTATATTCTGTGTTGAGCTCTACTGATACTGTATAAACTAAGTAAGACACAGAAAATTCTCTAAAGTAGCCACAGTTCCTTGGGGAAGAAGTCACATGAAGTGCTGTGATAGAATCCTGTCCAGAGTACAATAACATCAAGGACATCTGAAGGGATACATATGGTATTGGTGCATATAGCATTAGATGACAGGTGGAGGTGGGCTAGGCTGAGGAGTGGGAGAAGTATTCCACCAATATCTGGACTCCTATAGAGCTCAAGTTTCTCTTGTCTAGTTCTACTTAGCCCTGCCAAAAATCATCCTGCTACATCCAGGGTCCCATACTGGATCCCAGAAGCTTACAATTACTCTTGGCCATTGAAAATGAGTGAAGATGGTTGTCCCGATAGGATGGGCAGACCAGTAAGTTGAGGTATTGCTAGACAACGTGCAATGATCTAGATACTGCAAGCAGGTCATCCTCATTAGACCACAATGAGAAGAGTCCATTATCTTCTAAATGATACATGGCACTTTCCCAGAAAAGCTAACCCAGAAAGCCCTCACATGACTCTTTACTGTTAGCCCAGCTTCCTCTCCAACACTCAGCATTTTCCTTCTGCAGACTCTACTTCTGTCTACATGCCTCTATAGAATTCTCCGAAAGTCAAGGAAAATGGACCAAATTACTTCATCTTACACCTTGGCCATAGATCTTTATGTTGAACAACAAAGAATTTAGCACTTTTGTCCTTTTGCCCCAAGAGCTTTCCCTGGGATGAAGAGTACAAGGACAAAGGATGGGAGGTGGGGTGAGTGAGGATGGGACCCAGTAGTTGATTCCACATGTGTTATTTCTGGAAGCCAAAATTTGGCAAAGTCAGATTATACCATCTTCTTTAGCAATCCATTCTGCCTCTAGTGTCCCAGCTTTCAAATGGAATGGTGCACATTTTACAGCCTCTGTTTCATAGCAGATTTAGAGAAATGGAATGATTTGTTCAAATTCACACAATAGAGCCAAGGTAGGATTTCACTTTCAGGCTTAGGCTTCTTCCCAGACCACTTTTTTTTTTTTTAGATTAATATTTTGTTATTGCTATTGCTTTGTTTGTTGCACAACCTTTAATTCACACTGTTTTCTTATTCCAGCCCTATCCTTTGCTAGCTGGGTGAACCTGAGAAAGTTGATTTCTCTGAGCCTCAGATTCTCATTTGGGGGAAATAAGACCCTTTGTAATTATGGCAAAGAGAATGATTTAATCCATGTAAAACCCTCAGCACAGTGGATTACATATGATAGTTACCCAGTAATTTTAAAAAACATTCTAGATCTAGTATTTTTCAAAATGGCTCTCTGGCTCTTGGTTTCTTCTTCCTTTATAATTATGATTATTATGCATTAAGTGCTATTAGGTGCTAAACACTATACAGGGTAAACTCATTTTTAAAAGATTATACAAGATATACATTATTCTCTGGGTTTTATGAATAAAATCACTTAATTATTTTACTACATTTATTATTATCTAGGTGTTTATGGTTATTTATGTCTATGGTGGGAATATTTACACCATAGAAATGGCAAATGCTATTTATATAAAGGCTTTGTTTTGTTGGTTTTCCTAGACTTGAATTAATATATTAATAAGAAATTCAACTCACGAGTGTACTGTTTCTCATACATTGTAAACAACACCAATAATTGAGGAAATATTTCAGCAGTTACACACTATCAGAGGAGTCAGCAAAGATTTAGTTCATGCCATTAACAAGCATATAAAGTTTCAACATATGTCTTTGTTTCATTTTTGTTCTCCTCAGTAACATAAATGAAAATATCAACCAACACTCATGTTACCACCACACTCATTCTTCGATGGGGTTGACCTCTTTGATGAACCAGATAGAAATCAAGCATATTTGCAGTCTGATTTTGTCAAATCATGATTGAATTGCAAAAATAGATTGTCTGTAGATACAAGAGTTTAGCAAAAATTAACCGTAGTCTGTAAGAGTTAATTCTCTATATGGAACTTGTAATAAAGATATACAGGTGCATATAACTTACATATATCAGAAAAGTGAATTATAAATTGATGTATATTTGTACATATGCACACATTCCCTCCACCCCAAAGAACTAGCTATTAAATACTTATCAACACCCCTGCCTAAGACATATTAACCTTCTTGTCATCACCTCTGGCTCCTGGCAGATGATAAATAAATGCAAGGGTCCAGACATCAACGAATACATATCCCAAGCTCTACAGAACTTCTCAGGACCTGTTTCCTCAGGATGATCTTGTATGAGCGAGGAGTCACCAAGATGTGGCTCCTTTGATCTGCCCTGGGCCAAAGGGATTTATACCCCATCAGCATGAATAAAACTTTCTGAGGAACTCAGCTCGTAAATAAAGCATGGAGAGAACTCGAAATCCACTGACATTCCTACAAGCTCAGTGCACAAGAGAACTGTGAGGGTCATTCCTTTCAGAACTTTTGTCTTTGTAGAATGAGTATTGTAACAGGCCAGTCTCGGGCTCCTGTCTCCATGCTTTATCATTTTCATTCATCATCTCTAAGGCTGAGCTGGCCTGGTTTCACTTGTCTGGGCCGTGGATGTCCCCTGCTGGAGACCAGAGCTCACTGCAATTACAGGACGTCGGAGCAATGTGGCAGCAGTAGATTGTGTGTGAAAGAAGGCTCTGGCTTGCTGCTGTCAGCATGCATCTCAACAGGAAACAACTCCTAAGATTCACTTTCTTGTCGTAATTTTACAAGCCTGTTCTCATTCACTGGTTCCATCTTATCAAGCATTTAGCATAGTGTCCATCACACGGTCAGCTCTCAAATATTTACTGAAAACAAAACAAGTGAACATAAGCCTAATCCTTGGCAACATTGTACATTATCTCATTTAATCCTCAAATCAGCCAATCAAGTTAGGATCTATTATTATCATGTGCTTTGTTTTTAGATCAAGAAACTAGTGTACAGAAGTTAAATGTAAGATCAAATAGCTTGGATGTGGCAGGGTCAGCATTACCACAGGGACTGGCTCTCCCTGTGTGCGGGGCTCACACCCTGCTTTGCCAACTCTCAGAGTTTTCTCCAGTCTTGCATTTACAAACAAATGACCTATTCCCATTCGCTTTCATATTTTCCACCCCAGCATTCGCCCAGGATCAATCACTTCTTTTGTCCGGCTTACTATGTACCTTGGCCAAATCCTTTCTGCTTTCAGAACCCAAGTTTCATCATCAGATAAATTAAGAGGATGGACTTGCTGATTCTTAATTTTCCATCCAATTCTAAAATGCTGATGCTTTCTGAATTTAAATTCAGAATGGACATACTAAAGTCCAAATCGCTGGGGATTTCCTTTCTGGCCAAGGAAGCAAAACTCTGTCATGTACTGTTTGCAAGTTTGTATCAAGAGGATGGAATTCAGCCTCAAACCTCAAGCCTCAAAGAGGCTGCTCTATGGGAATATGTTTTTCAGATCAGAAGCAAGAGGTTATCAGTAGGTGGACAAAAACTGCCGTTTCTCCCTTCTTTTCAGTGAGCCAAAGCATGGTTGGCAATTCAGACAGCCAGTTGGGAGTTTTCACCATGTGACAAGCCCAAAGGCATTTCTGAGGCTGCCAGCACAGAGGCCTGTCGAATCTACTAAGGAACCAGATGCAGCAGATAAAATATCTTCCACAGCTTGGCATCTGGGGCCTGTGCTTGCCAGCTGAGAAAAGGGGCTGGGTGGCACCGTGCTGGGGGTGGGGGCGGTAGACAGCAGAACAAATGACACACTTTCTTATTAAAGAAGAGAGGGGAAGCAGTTCTAGAGAGCAGTTCATAATTCCGGAAGTGCTTGATTAAATGAAGGTGAATTGTATGTAGGTGATTATATAGGTTATTATATGAAGTAAGATCACAAGTAAGTCAATATGCTGTCACCTTAGATGCAACTTAATTGAAAATAAAATGGTTACAGTTTTGTACGTCTAGAATAGGATAGTCTTTTTTATTTTATTTTTTGTAATTGATGCAGTACAGCTGCACTAATCAAGGCAATCTATATCTTTATATAGGTCTTGGATATTCTAGTTCCTCCACCCATAGAAAACACAAGGTTAATGCATTATTTTTTATTGTCCATCAGTAAGTGACTGTGCGTTGGGCCAAGTGCCTCTGTGTGTTTTCCAGAAGTGTGTTTTCCATTTAGATCCTTCAAATGGTATTTATTCAGTTCCATTCCTTTCCTTTCAGTACAAGTCATTGTGTATTTACTGCATACAGACATATACAGTATGAGGATTAAAAAGGTAAAGAGAAAGAGTGTCTTCAAGGAGCTTACAGCCTAAAGGATCACAGGAAATATTTGTCTTAGGTGTAGGGAGTAGGTATGGAGTACAACAGTAACCAAATGAAGGACACCTTTTTGTGTGTTATAGTGTCTGACTCCACGAGCAGGAACTCATACCTTCTAATACAAAAGATAAGTGTGTGCATATAGGAGTATTTTTCTTCTTTGATTTAAAAAAAAAAAGACAAGAATATGCTAAAAGGCACTTCTGTAACTGTCAAGAGCTTTCTTGAAAATAACTTTGTCTCATTTTTTGTTTTAATTTAGTTGATGGATATATCAAAATGACAAAAGCTA
Organism: Lynx rufus; assembly: GCF_022079265.1. NCBI lineage: Eukaryota > Metazoa > Chordata > Mammalia > Carnivora > Felidae > Lynx > Lynx rufus. The sequence continues at coordinate 173,394,961 of NW_025814834.1, forward strand.
AAGGGAGGAGGCATAGCTCCCTGCCATTTTTAAATCAATGTTTTTGTTTCTTCATGCTTTCTATGCATATGATGCATTTGAATACTAACTTATATAAAACAGAACATTTTAGCTTTTCCATTAATCTAATGTTAATCATTCTTTGCAATTTCTTATCTCTTTTGTCTTTATCCTTCTCTACTTCATACCATCACTCCCAACCACAGAAAAATCAAAGGCCACCTGAACTATGCATCTTTTCATACCCAGCCAAGGGGTCCTAAGCCAGCAGTATTTTATCTTTTCTCTTCCTTTCTAAAAGAAAGTCATACCACATACTCTCCCCTGAGGTTCCACTTTTCACTTAATAGAATTTTTGTCAACCATTCCACTATTGATAAGGATTATGTTCAACCAGTGTGCTTTAAACTACAACTAATGCTGAAAAGACCACTCTGTACATATATCCTCAAACTTTTATTCTATGGAATAGATTTTCAGGAGTAGGATTACTGGGTCAAAGGGTATATATATTTTAATAGCTACTGTGAAATTCTATTTCAAATTTCAGTAACATAAGTCAGTGATTTTTCTGTATCTCCACCAGCAGTAGCTATTATAACTTTTTAAATTTTGCCAATATAATAGCCAAGAAGCAGCATTCCATTCTTTGACTTACATCTCCTATATACTACTGAAGTTGGCTTTTCACAGGTTTTGTTCTTTGGGACAAAAGTGGATTGTTTATTCTGATATTAAAATTTAAAACAAATTCATTCCTCTCATTGAGTTTTTGATAGGTGAATTAACCGTGAAGTTCTGGGATGTCATGACATAATTATGAGTCAGAGTAGCCATCCAGGCCACAGACATAGCAATGTCTCAACTGGAAGGGAACTGGGTGATTATATAACATTTATTCACGCAACTAATTCATTAGAAAATACTTAACAACTTATGTCATGGACACTATCCTAGGCACAGAGACTCAGAAGAAAAAAAAATCAGTATTAAAAGTATGGTTTTATTTATAAAATGGCTCCACTATATCTAGAGAACAGACACAAACAAAAATGGAAACGGAACATGATAATTGCCATAAGGGTGCCAAGATAAAAAGGGTTTGAAAAACAGAGAAGGGAGAGATTAATTTTGCCTACAGGGACAGGAAGTTTCCAAAAGTAACAATTTATCCTACTCATAAAAAGTAAGATTTCAACCAGCTAGGAGGTCAGGAAAGGGAGTGTGAAAGAGAATTTATTTTAGACAGAAGGAATGAGAGCAAAGGTAAGGTGATATGAATGGCAAATAAGTACCACCTGATTTAAAAGTGGGATTTCTAGGGCCACACCAGGGTGTCTTTAAAGTGGATAGAGTCTATTCGAGCCAAGTCTGGGCATTCAGTACAAGTGGTGTTGCCCACAATCAATGTCAAAAGAAATTACTTGCTATTGGGAATCTACCACTGAAACCAAGAGCACACTGTATATAACACTGTATATTAGCTAACTTGACAATAAGTTATACTTAAAAAATTACTTGCTATTATAACCTTTGCCTCATATTTCCATTTACTTCTGGATCCTGAAAAGATCCCACGTGGATTTCACTGGAATAACACTACACTGACATTTCTGTTAAAGAAGCCTTGTAACAAATGCCTAATATCATCCCTGCCATGTATCCAAGATCTTACCCTGTCTTTTCCTGGCATGTTGCTCTTCAAACCACCTTTGGTTACACGCGGTTTTTAAAGACTTGATTTTGACAACTTATTCTATCTCATCCCGTAGCCCAACAGGATTCCCAAAGCCAGGGGGTAGAGATAAATGAGCCTAAGGCCATCTTTAGTAGCTTTGAATACCATTCTTAAGGTGTCTAGATTTCATATCATTAAGTAATTAAGTACCTACTATGTTTCAGACACTTTTCTAGATGTTGCATACAGTGATGAGCAAGACAGACCAAGTACCTATGCCATGGGAGGGCAATCTAGCAAAAAGGCTTACAAGTGCCCTATAGAAAACACGGCTCCATGCAATCTGTTTAATCAGGAAAGAGTCTGTATTCTAGGATGACTGCCTCATTTTATAGCTTCCTATACCTTCATGTTTAGGAGAATAAAGAAGGTTAAGATTCCCTCCCTCCATTAAAATTAATCCATTATTAAGTTTTATTTTATTAAAGCCTGTTAGGTGATGAATCTTATTAAAACGAACATTTCATAATGATAAAAGGACACATTAGGAACAGAATACTACTTTTGTATCCATCTAAAAACAACTTCAAAACATGAAGCAAAAATGATAAAATATAGAGAAATCTATAATTATCGGTAGAGATTTCAACACTTCTATCCCAATAATTGATGAAAGTAGACAGAAAATTAGTAAGAACATAGATTTAATGCCATCACCCAAGATAACCTAACCTAAGACTTTTATAGAACACTCCAACCAATAGCAGAATGTGTATTCTTTCTAAGTACACTCAGGATTTTTACCCAGATAATTTGTGGATCAATAAACTAAGTCACAATAAACTGAAGGGGACTGAAGTCGTAGGAGGTGTGTTTGACAACAATGGCATTAAACTAGAAATCAGTCACAGAACAATATCTGAAAGAAGACTTATCAAATATTTTAAATTAAACCACGATTCCTATATAACTTGAAGGAAAAAAAGCACAACTAAAACATGCATTTAAATGGAATGAAATGAAAATGCATCAAAACGTGGGATGCAACTGGGGCCTGGGTGGTCCAGTCAGTTACGCATCTGACTCTTAGTATCGACTCAGGTCATGATCTCACAGTTTTGGGAGTTTGAGCTCTGCATTGGACTCTGTGCTGGTAGCACAGAACCTACTTGGGATTCTCCCTCCCTCTGTCACTGCCCCTCTCCCATTTGTACTTTCTCAGTGGCTCCCAAAATAAATAAACTTAAAAAAATAGTAAATTAAAAAAAAAAGTGGGATGCAAATTAAACAGTGCTTAGAGGGAAATGGATAGCATTGATTGATTAAATTAGGAGGAAAAAAGGGGCACCTGGGTGGCTCAGTCAGTTGAGCGTCCGACTTCAGCTCAGGTCACGGTCTCACGATTCGTGGGTTCAAGCCCCGCATCTGGCTCTGTGCTGACAGCTCAGAGCCTGAAGCCTGCTTCAGAATCTGTGTCTCCCTCTCTCTCTGCCCTTCCCCCACTCATGCTCTGTCTCTCTCTCTGTCAAAAATAAAAAATAAACATTAAAAAAAAATTTTTAATTAGGAGGAAAAAAGTCAAAGCAATTTCACAGTATTTCACCTTAAGATAGAAAAATGAAGAACAGATTAAATTTAAAGGAGAAGGCAGGAAATAATAATGATGAGCAAAAAAAGAAAAATAGTTAAAGCAAAATAGCAAAAAATAAATAAATAAAACAAAAAAACACCTGTTTCACTGGCAGGTCAATAAAATTGATAAAACTCTAACCAGACTCATTAGAGATAAGAATATTTAAAAATACTAGTATCAGATTGAGGGGTCCAAGATGGCAACATAGAAAGGCCTCAACTCCCCCTCCTCTGTGAACACACCAAATCTACACCTGCATATAGAGCAGTTTCTCTTGAAGCAAAACAGAGGGCTGACTGAACAGCTTCTGCTCAGTAAAAGACTACATGGAGAATGGCGGGAGAGACCAACAGTAACAAGGGGAACCTCTATCCCCAATATTGAACTGCAGTGAGAAGGGATAGTGCTGAGAGACTGAGCAGATTCATCTAGCCAGGGACACAGAGGATGGTGGGGGGGGGAAAGCTGTGGTACAAAAGGGCACCTAGAACTTAAAGGAACCAGCACTTGAGGGTCTGCGGGACCTACAGAACACTCTCCAGGGTCAGGCAAGTGCCACTGTTTATATTCTCCCTCTGTCCTGATTGTGCAGATAGGAGCAGGGCGTGGGCATCCTAGCCAACCTACCACTTCAACAAGACCCAGATGCCCTGGAAAACAGAAAAAAAAAAAAATACCACAGCTTAAAAGAACAACTAAAATAGAAAAGAAACAGCCCTAGAGGAACTGCACGAATATTCTCAGTGGTCAAAAGGACTGGTCAGTGCCATTGTTTTTGCTCCCCTGCCACCTTCATAGCACAGACAGGAGCATGGTATGCACCCAACCTAGCCAATTACCTTAGCACTTAGTCGTATGCCCCTCGTCCATACCAGCCTCAGCCATCCCCCTAAAGATCCCTTCACCTGACCTTCAGCCATCCCATCAAGGTGGTCCCAATTTGGTCCACACCAGGACAGTATAAAGTGCCTACTATAGCTCTAGCCATTTTGCCAAGGTGACACAAGTACAAAGCACTCCAGGATATGACAAACCCACATGTGCGTCAGCTCTAGACTCACCAGGGTACTGTGTGGAGCACCCCAGAACCTCCTAACCGACACATACTTCAGATCCAGCTCTCTTGCCAGAGTGCCCCCTGTGTGACCCACCATAGATCTACTGGCCTGTGCACACCTCAGCTTCAGCTAACTCAACAAGGGCATCTCCTATGCCTAATGTCCTGAGACTCCCTAGACTGTGTCCATTTAAACTCCAGCCATACTACCAGGGCAATCTCAGTGTAGAATGCCCCAGGAACTCCAGCCCACACCCACTGAGGCTCCAGCCAGCCAAAGCCACCAGAAATCCACAGTCTACATAGATGTTCCTATACAAGGTCATTCAAGATTGAGAAGAGTGGCTCTTCTGTCTAGCTCATGGAAACCAAAAGAGAAAGTCAACAAAAATATGGGAACAGGGAAATATGCTGCAAACAAAGAAACAAATCAAAATTTCAGGTAAAAACCTAAATGAAATGGAAATAAGCAATTTACCTGATAAAGAGTTCAAAGTAACAGTCATAAAGATGCTCCCTGAACTGAAGAGTGGAAGAACTCAGAAAATATAAAAAAGAATCATAGCTGAAGAATACAGTAACTGAATTGAAAAATGCACTAGAGGGAATCAACAGCAGATTAGATGATACAGAATAGCAGATATGTGTTCTGGAAGACAAGGTTATGGAAAGCACCCAAGTTGAACAGCAAAAAGAAAAAGAATTATTAAAAAATGAGGGTAGGTGAAAAGATCTCTGGGAAAATTAAACATACTAACATTTGCATTATAGGGCTTCCAGCAGAAGGAGAGAAAGGGGCAGAAAATTTACTCAAAGAAATAATATCTGAAAATTTCCTTAACCTGGAGAAGAAAGAAGAAATCCAGTTTCAGAAAAAACAGAGTCCCAAACAAGATGCCACAGATATCCACACTGTGACATACAATTAAAATGTCAAAGATGAAAAATAAATAGAATACTCTACCCTGCAAATTCTTTCTCTCTTTCAATTGTGAAGACAGACAAATGTTAAAAATATTTATTATCACTAAACTGACCTTACAATAGATGTTAACAGGAACTTCTTTAAGCACATACAAGAAGGTGTTAGAAGAAAAATAGGAAGAGAAAAAAATTCACAAGTAAAAGCAAACATAATAAAAGTAGTAGATCAATCACAAAACTAGTAAAAAGAGTAAAAAACAAAAGTAGTAGTAAAAGAAATTTTATCTAAATTAAAGGACTCAAAATGTAAAATAGGACATTGTATACATAAAACATGGAAGGGGGAATAAAAATATACTATTTTTAGGATGTGTTTAAACTTAAGCAACCATCAACTTAATATAGACTGCTATTTATTTAGAATGTTATATAGGGGCCTCATGGTAACCGCAAACTGAAATCTGTAATCAATAATACAAAAAAGAAAGAAAACTAAGCATAACACTAGTCTGGGTCATCAGTCACAAAGGAAGAGAACAAGAGAAGGAAGAGAGAAGAAATACAAAAAATACAAGAAAACAATTAACAAAAAGTACTTATTAATTTCTTTAAATGTAAATGATCAAAATGCTCCAAAAAACATATAGTGAATGAATGAATTAAAAAAAAAAAATAAGACCCACCTATATGCTGCCTACAAGAAACTTACTTCAGACATAAAGACATATACAGACTGAAAGTGAAAAGATGGAAAAGAATTTCCATGGGGCAGTTGGGTGGCTCAAACATCTGACTGTTGGCCTCAGCTCAGGTCATGATCTCATGGTTCAGGATTTCAAGCCACACATAGGACTATGCACTGACAGTGTGGGGCCTGCTTGGGATTCTCCCTCCCTTTCTCCCTCTCTCCCTCTCTGTCCTTCCCCTACACTTTTCCATGCTCTCAAAATTAAAAAAAAAAATCCATGCAAATACAAAAAAAGCCAATGTGCAATACTCAGACAAAATAGACTTTAAAACAAAGACTATAACAAGGGACAAAGAAGGGCATTACATAAGGATAAGTGGGTCAGTCCAACAAGAAATAACAATAGTAAATATAGGAACACGTGGATATACAAATCAAACATTAATAGAGAAAGCTAGAAGTTGAATATATGATAGGAGGCTTTAACATTCCACTTAAATCAATGAATAGATCATCCAGACAGAAAATTCAATAAGGAAACTGACTTTAAGTGACAAATTAGACCAAACAGATATAAAAAGAACATTCCATCCAAAAACAGAATACATTTCTTTTCAAATGCACATGAAATATTCACCAGGGGGCGCCTGGGTGGCGAAGTCGGTTGGGCGTCCGACTTCAGCCAGGTCACGATCTCGCGGTCCGTGAGTTCGAGCCCCGCGTCGGGCTCTGGGCTGATGGCTCGGAGCCTGGAGCCTGTTTCCGATTCTGTGTCTCCCTCTCTCTCTGCCCCTCCCCCGTTCATGCTCTGTCTCTCTCTGTCCCAAAAATAAATAAAAAAACATTGAAAAAAAAAGAAATATTCACCAGGAAAAATCACATGTTAGGTCACAAAACAAGTTTCAATAAATGAAGATGGAAATTATATTAAACATCTTTCCCCAACCACAATGGTATGAAATTAGAAATTAATTACAAAGAAAAAAAAAATGAAAAAAATATATATAAATGAAATTTATAGTGATATAGGACTACCTCAAGGAACAAGAAAAATTTCAATCTAACTTTACACCTAAAGGAACAAAAGACCAATGGATAAAAACCCAAGTTAGTAGAAGAAATAATAAAAAACAGAGTGGAAATAAATGAAATCAAGATTTCAAGAACAACTGAAAAGATGAAACCAAGAGCTGGTTCTTTGAAAAGATCAAAATTGATAAGCCTTTAGCCAGACTCATGAAGAAAAAGAGAGGACTCAAGTAAAATTTGAAATGTAAAAGAATTGAAATGGACATCATGAAAATACAAAGGATTCTGAGACTACTATGAAAAAGTCTATGCCAACAAACTAGACAACCTAGAAGAAATGGATAATTTCCTGGAAACAACCTTTCAAAACTGACTCACCAAGAAATAGAAATTCTGAACAAACCAATTACCAGTAATAGAATTTAGTCAGTAATCAAAAAACTCCCAACAATGTCCAGAACCAGATGGCTTCACAGGTGAGTTCTACCCAAATACTTAAAGTTAATCCCTATTCTTCTTAAACTATTGAAAATAAAAAATAATTTTAAAAAAGAGGAAGGAAAAGCTTCCAAATACATTCTACCAGGCCAGCATTACCCTAATACCAAAACCACACAAAGATACTACAAAAAAAAAAGGAAACTACAGGCCAATATCCCTGATAAGCATAAATGCAAAAATCCTCAATAAAATATGCATTCAACAACACTTACAAGGATTATCTACTACAATCAAGTGAGATTTATTCCAGGCAGGCAAAGGTAGTTCACTACATGCACGTCAACCAAAGTGATTCATCACAACAAAATATAAACATCATATGATCCTCTCAAGAGATGCAGACAAAACTCAATATCCATTCACGGTAACAACTCTCAACAAAGTGGGTTTAGAAGAAATATAGTTCAACGTAACAAAGGCCATATATAACCAACCCGCAGCTAATGTAATAAATGGTGAAAATTTAAAGCTTTTCCTCTAAGATAAGGAACAAGACAAAGATGTCCACTCTCACTATCTTTATTCAACATAGTGTTGGACATCCTAGCTGTGGCAATCAAACAGGAAAAATAAAAGACATGGACAAATGGCCACTATTTGCAGATGACATGATCCTAGGTACATATAAAACCCTAAAGGCTCTACCAAAAAGCTATTAGAATGAATTCAAGGTTACAGAATATAAAATTAATAAACAAAAAGCTGCTGTGTTTTTATGCATTAATAATGAAATTGTAGAAGAAGAAATCAAGAAAAATCCCATTTATAATTGCACCGAAAGAATAAAATACCTAGGAATAAATTAAATCGAGTTGGTAAAGATTTATACTCTGAAAAACAGAAGACATTGGTCAAAGAAATTGAAGACAATGGAAAATTTACCATGTTCATGGATCAAAAGAATGAATATTGTTAAAATGTCCACACTATCCAAAGCCATTTACAAATTTAGTGCTATTCCTATCAGAATACAAACCGTATTTGTAACAAACTAAAACAGTTCCAAAATCTGTATAGAACTACAAAGATTCTGAATAGCCAAAGCAATCTTCAGATAAGAAAGCTGGAGGTATCCTGATTTCATATTTAAAGATATACTGCAAAGCTGTAATAAACAAAACAGCATGGTACTCGCACAAAAATGGTTACTGACCAATGGAACATGATAGCCCAGAAATAAACCCATTCTTATATGGTCAATTCATCTACAATAAAGGACATAGAATATACACTGGGGAAAACAGTCTCTTCAATAAGTAGTGTTTGCTACATGCAAAAGTATCGAATTGGACCACTTTCTTATACCATACACACAAAAAAAGACCTAAATGTGAGACCTGAAGCCATAAAAGTCCTGGAAGAAAACATAGGCAATACTGTCTTTGACATTGGCCTTAGCAACACACTTGCAGATAGATATGTCTCCTAAAGCAAAATTAAACCATTAGGACCTCACGGAAATAAGAAGCTTTTGTACAGTAAAGAAAACTGTCATCAAAACAAAAAGGCAACCTACTGAATGGGGGAAGGTATATGAAAATGACATATTTGATAAGCGGTTAATATCCAAAAAATATAAAGAATTCATACTACTACACAAAACCCCCAAATAATCTGATTATAAAATGAGCCGAGGACCCAAGTAGACATTTCTCCAAAGATGACATAAAGATGGCCAACAGACGCATGAAAAGATACTCAGCATCACTAATTATCAGGGATATGCCAATCAAAACCACAATGAGATATCACCTCACACCTGTCAGAATGGCTAGTATCAAAGAGACCAGAAGTAATTTGTTGGCAAAGCTGTGGAGAAAAGGGAACCCTCATGTACTGTTGGTGGGAAGGTTAATTAGTACAATCACTGTGGAAAATAGTATGGAATTTACTCAATTAATAGAAATACCACATGATGCGGTAATTCCAGTACTGGGTATTTACCCAAAGGAAAAAAAACCTGCTCATTTGAAAAAGATATATGCACACCTAGGTTTAGTGAAGCAATATTTACAATAGCCAAGATATGGAAGCAACCTCAGTGTCCACTGATAGATAAATGGATAAGAAGATGTGGTATGTATGTATGTGTGTATGTATATATACATACACAGTGAAATATTACTCAGCCATAAAAAAAAAATGAGATCCTGCCATTTATAGCAACATGGATGGACACTGAAAGTATAATGCTAACTGAAATAAGTCAGACTAAAAAAGACCAACACCATACAATTTCACTTATATGGGAAAATAAAAAACAAAGCATACAACAGAAACAGTCAAATACAAAGAAACTGGTGCTTACCAAAGGGAAGGTGGGTGGGGGAATGATATAAATAGGTGAAGGGGATTAAGAGGTACAAACTTCCAGTTATAAAATAAACCAGTCACATAGGTGAAAAGTACAGCATAGGGGATATAGTCAATAATATTGCAAAAACTATGCAAGGTGAGAGATGGTAACCACACTTTGGTGGTGAGCGTTGCTTAATATGTCTTATTGTTGAATCACTATGCTGTACACCTGAAACTAATATAATACTGTATGTCAACTATACTTCAATTAAAAAATGCCAATATCAGAAACAAACCTAAGTAAATAGAAGGGGAGAGGGTAAAAAAAGAGAAGGGAGAGGGAAGGAAGTAGCAGGAGGAAAGAACATCTCTACAGAGCCTACAGACACTTAAAAAAGGAATATTATGAACACTTGCCAATAAGTTGAACAATCTAGATATGGGAAAATTATTTAAAGGACATAGCTATCAAAGATAATTCAAGGAGAAATAGCTGTATTTAATAGTCCTATATATTAAGGAAATTTAATCTGTAGCTAATAACCTCACCACAAAGAAAACTCCAGGATCCAATGGCTTCACTGGTATTTTTCCATTGAATGGTTGACTATATCATCAAACTCATCAATTGCTCACAAGCTTGTCTAGAAAATCAAAGAGTTAGGATACTTCCCAACTCATGTTATGAGGCAAATATTTTCAGATGTTGAAGCCAGAATCATTCTAAGAAAATGAAACTAAAGACCAAATTTTATTGTTTAAGCCATCCAGTCTATGCAATCTTGTTATGACAGCTCAAGATGACTAATACACCAGCTATGAATAATGAAAATTGAACTAAAACAGTACAGTTGCAAGAAAAATAAATGTAACATATGCATGTATATACATATTATACATATGCACATTATATATGTACACATAAACCATATCTTTGTACACTGTAAATATAAAGTCAATATACAAAATTATGTCTATATATAATTTCATGACAAAGCTATTATTAGTGGCTTTCACCTCTGCCTATTATTACAAAGACACATGCAGATGACCTTAGATAGTAGACATTTATCATGAAAAAAAAAATCACAGGGTACTAAGGAAGCCTGGGGATTCAGCTGAGCAGCTGTGAGGACACTTGTAGGCACTAAGTCTTTGGTCACAGTATGTATTTAATTATAATTTCTGAATATTCTTTTGGACTAAATGTGTGAAATCCTTTTTCCTGATAGTTCCTTCCACTGACTGCAAGATTACAGGTAGTAAGCAAATTCCATGAGGCAATGCCAGAGAGACCATCAGACTCTGATTCTAAGTCTGGAATGACAAATAATATTTCAACCTGAAGGCCAACCCTCATGGATTAGTAATGACTACCTGGAGCAGAAGTCTTGAGAAAGGACCTTGAGACTCTACTTGAACTCAATAGGGAAGAGGACTACAGTCAAAGAGGCATGTCTACTGTGGGGTATCAGCCTGCATACCTTATATTAAACATCCTCGACTGAAGCCTCATTATTGGATCCAGGAGACAGATTCAGACCCTCAGCTGGCATTACAAAAAACGGTACATGTAATCAGCCTTTGACCTCTGGTAACCATTCAGCTTGCTGCTCTGTGTCAAGTGACCCTGTCCATTTTTCTTGCCCCTTTCACAACTGTTAAACCCAACCACTATTACTGATCTTTCGAACTTGATCAGAATAGCTAATCAAATGGTGTATTCCATCAATGAAAAATTCTTTTAATGCGTGCGCACACATCCATACCACACACACACCACATGCAAGTATAAAGATGTGCTTTAACAGAAGGAACAACTAAAGTTCACAGATGTGTATTGACTTGCCTATTCGAGCAACTGCTAAATGATAAACCCAGACTTAAGATACAGTTCTTTTGTTCCCAAGTCCAGTGTATGTTTCAGTATCACAGGCAAGTATCTTCAAGTTGTAAGAATCAGAGTCACATGCGAGGACAACATGGGATTTGGCCAAAAGCAGAAAGTTACTGAGTTGCCAAAGAAAGACTACACTTACAAATCCGAGTACATTTAGTTTCATTTTCTTTTATGGTTAGGGATCCTTTCTGGGGGGTTATTTCTATCACATGAGGGTTCATACGGTTTTATAATTATCTATTTTCTGATTTCTTCTCTACTCCATTAGAAGCAATTTGAAAACATTGCTTTAATCTGTGTCCACAGAGAGGAACACAGTATCTGGCATAACACAGGCACCTCAAAAATGGTAATTGGATGACTGAATAAATGCAAATTATTTTCAGACTTTTCTAAGATTATGGAATTTGTCAAGAAAGTGATCTGGGATCTGAGGAAATGTAATGATGTACCTCTGATGATTTAAGTACAATCTGTCACTTATTAATAGCAGCTAGAGGCCTGGCACTGTGCCAGGCATTTGAATATACTTTTCCTTTCCTTGACCACTCACAGCAAGTCCGTGGAATAAATGTTTGGGTCTTTGTACAGAAATTAAAACTCAGAGACCAACCAATATATCCTATTTCATACAGTAAGAACCAAACCTTTACCTTCAAAGTCCAGTGATCTTTCTAAATATTAAATTAGGGAACCACAGATCTGGAATAGTTCCTAGAATGATGATGATCAGGATTCTACATAACTCTAGTTTTTCAAATTAAGATATCTAAGAAGATATTTGTAAAATACTTATCTTCATTTTTAAATTATATTCTTTGTGTCTTAGAATTTGAGGTAAAATCTATTCTACAGCATCCTGGCATGTAATGTTTTCCTCTACTGATCTCTGAGCAGATCCAACCAGGTTGTAATTCAAACAACAATTTTCCACTTGTAGCATAGCCTTCCTCCCCAATTTGTCCTTTGGATAACCTCATAATGACTTTTACTGTATTTATGCAAGCCCTTTCCAATCAGCCCTTTGGAACTTTCACATAGAGAAAAAACAAAAAAAATATGAAAGGAGGAAAGAAGAGAAATGATGATCTGGGGTAGCATTTAACTAGCAGGAATTTTTCACACTGTCAGGTCATAGAAACACAGAAAGTCGGAAGAGGCTTAGAGTTCTCGTAATCCAGCCCCATAATATTTACAGAGGTGTTTACTTTGGCGTTTGTGAAAGAATACATGATTTATAGTCAGCCACTCTGGGGTCAAATCCTGACTTTGCTACTTTCAGCTTCAGGAGCTCTACTTGGTATGCTACTTTACCTTGTTTTCCCTAATTATACAATGAGAATATGGATTCTCAACTTAGAAGATCATTTTGGAGACCAAATGTGGTAGTATATACAGCCCTAGGCACATGTCTGGCGAACAAGGGCTTGTAAGTGTTACACCCTCTGTCATCCTCATTATTGTCATACCATAGCGCTTCCCTGGGCACCTTTTACTGTACAAGTGTGAGGATACTGCTTGGAAGGATAGCAACACTGATGATACCGCTACTGCTCAGCTACTCCTAGGCAGTGGTTTGGTTCTTACTGTCAAAAAGGAGATTGAACCACAACCCCACTAGTAAGCTTTTCATTTTGGAATATTAAACCATATTCTAGAGAGAATACCTAGGAATTTCAGAGCAGGCTTTCCTACTTAAAGAGATGTATTTTTTTAATTATTTCTACAAATTTACTTTATTAAAAGGTTATGATTGACCTAAGTCTCTTTGCCTCAATTTCTATAACACTACTGAATGCTCTCCCTCTCTTTTCTTACTCCAGTCAAGGGAAAGTGATGGGACATACACGTATGTGGCAGGTACATTTGGGAAGTATCAACTGGGCATGCTCATTGCAACCCCCTTTCTTTTTTTCCTCTTGGGCATTTCCCAGGGAGTATACGTTCTTTTCTGTCTCTAAATGTCCAGTATTCTATGGGGGACTGTGGACCTTTGGTCTTGTCTATGGTTAAGGGAATAAATCTGTGTAATCTGGATTAACATTAGGAGTTTACTGCCCCATGTATAAAATACATCCTCCAACTGAGTCTTATAAAAGATGGGAGACAATATATTTTGGCTCATGGTTTAAGAATTTGAACTACAAGGTGGATACTGTTTTAAGGACTTCCCCAAAACCCCTGGGTTGAATCCGGGATCATGAAATGTTTTATTCAGACTATTTTCATTAGTCTTCCTTATATCCTTTTACTAAACAGTTGTTGTACGCACTACATTCAGACATTAAAGGACTGATAATTTCATGCTAACATGGTTGTCAACTAGATCTATATTCCATTGCAAGATACTTTTGGCATTCAGGTTATAAACATTGACCTTCATTTGGAACCAAGCCAATGCTAGTCTGGAGTTGTGTGGCTTTTCTGGTTTTATATTATTCCTGAGGCTCTCTGTTATAGTACCTGCTAATGATACTTATAAATACTGGAAATCCAGATTGTAGCTTTAATATTTGAGATAAAATAGATTTTATTAATGGGAAAATAAAAAGAAAAGTGGGCTATTATCAGGTTAGAGATGCAAGTTCCCCTTCTACAGAAAAAGTAGGAAAAATAACCCTTGATCCCAACCAAAAGTTTCATTAAAGCATTCTTGTGATGCTTTAGTCTTGGGAAATAAGCTGGCTCAGAAACATGCAAGGGCCAACAGCAGCAAGGCAATTAAAGAGTGCTTTATAGGTGAAGAAAAATGGGGGCTCGGGAAACGATTTTAATTCTGGCAGTGACAGGGGAGAAAGTATCAAGAAATCAAAGAGTAAGGAATGTATTTATAAAGGCATTTGAGCTTTCAGAGGATAAGCTAGATCTATATAAATAGAGGAATAAAAGAAAGTGTATCAAACACAGATCTAATTGATTTAAAAGATGAAACTGGAAAAAAATGGAGGATTTGATCTGAGCATGTCTGGATTATTCTTCTCAGATTTACCAATCAGATGAGTCACTCCAACTCCCTTGGGATAGACTAAGTAAAGGGGCAGAAAGAGGCCAGAGGTGTAAGACAACTGAACTCTTCACCTAAAATATAAGAAATAGAGGGAAAGGATTTGCTCCTAATACTCAGCAATGAAATACATATGATTAGAACAAAACAGAAAATTAAAACCCATGAAATAACAAACCTATTAACCATTAGTGTTAATATAAATCATCTGATAGTTACCAGACTTAGCTGGTTATACTCTATACTTTAGCCAAAAATAATAATTTAAAAATTTTAAAAATTAAAAAAAAATCCCTACAATCTGCACACCAGGCACTAGGTTTAGTCACTACAGATGAATATAGAAGATCTAGTCCCTACTTTAGGGTCTTCAGGAAAATTATGAAAATATTTAATGAATAACTTAAATATGATGTATAAGTGGTAGCATGGAGATATTCACAGGAGGGCTGGGCAAAGAGGGGACTTAATACAATCTGGAAATGGCTAAGCTTCAGAGTTCGCTGTCAGCTTTTTAGCAGCCAAAATGAGGAGATAACCATGCTGAGTTTTATAACTTTCAACATCTTAAAGGAAAAACGATATCAATTCTTCAGGAAAGACAATCTTTTTACCAGCACTAAATAAGAAAGAAATTCTTTTCATGGAATTTTGTAGGAAACATTGAAGGATGTAATGGGTAATGTCCACAGCATCAGATTTTCAGCCCTCACAGAAGTGATATAGATTTCTCTCTTATCATGGCTTTTGGTGACAGTAAAGAGTGTATTTTAAAATATTCATTACCAAACTTACTGCACATCAGAATCACTTCGGAATCTGTTTTAGAATATATACTCCGAGCATTATTTAATAAATCCATCCTCCAAATCTTAAATTCTAATAGCTTATTTTCACACCATAACTTTTTCCTTTTCTATTTTCTTACACTGTATTCCCACTAGAGGGGCCTTTAGACTTTATACAGATCTCCAGTCTATAATCTCTCCCTTCTCTCCAAAACTTTCTCTCCTTGGCTTTCTTTTTTTCCTGGGTGATTACTTAAGCTATCTTCATTCCAGAATCCTCAATCCCCCAAGATGCTGTAGCACTATACATCTTCAACCATCCTGTGATAAAATTTTGATCCTCTGTGATTTTTACAATTTAATAGACCTATGAATGCAAGAAAGCCACAAGGATTTTAGAGTTGATTAAAGAGTATCAATTTATGAAACTGATACTTTAGGAAGTGTCTCCCAATTATGAAAGAGAATATTAATCATGATAAAGAGCAAAGAAATTGTGCATGACACCTGCTTGCTATTTATGTAACATATTGGCCTGAAATTTAAGTGTTTGCCATATGCAAATTGAGAGATAAGACTAGAGTGAACTTTCTAGAGAATTGTCCTTTCATTTAAGGAAGTTATAGACTAGTCACGGAGATAGAACAAGTAATAGTATCTAAACTTCTTGAGTGCCTACTATCTGCCAGACACTTTACATCTGTAATAACTAGGCTTTACAATATCCCTACCAAGTAGCTTTTGCTACATTAACAAATCACTTCAAAACCTAGCAGCATAAAATAGTCATTCTCAAAATGTGGTAGCTGGACCATCTGCATCAATATCACATGGAGACTTGTTAGAAATGCTATTTAGGGACCCCAACCCAGACCTATGAATCAGAAACTCTGGAGTTTTTAACAAGCCCTCAAAGGGATTCTGGTGCAAGCGAAAGTTTGGGAATGAATAGCTTAAAACAACCACATATTTTTAAGCTCACAATTCAATTCTGTGTGTTGGTAATTTGTGTTGGGCTCAGTGTGGGATTCTTTTCCTATCACCTGTATTCACCATTCACTTATTCATCTCCCCATACATCAGCTAATTGCTGGCTTATCTACAATGCCCTTTGTAGGACAGCTCATCTCTGCTCTAAGTGGGCTCACATGCTCCAGCAATACTCTTAGCATGGACTTATTCAAATGACAGCTGAGCAGGGTTCAGAAGAGCAAATGGGAATATGCAAGGTCTCTTGAGGCCTAAATTCAGAGCTGGCACACTCAACATCCATCATATCTATTAGTTAAAGCAAGTCTCAAGACTAGCCCAAGTTCAGGGAGTAGAGAAATAGACCACCTATCGATATATGAGCTACAAAAATCACATTACAAAAGGCAAGGATATGGGATGGAGAACTGAGGCCATTGTTTCCCAACCGTCCATAATATAAGATACTCTCACACTCCATCTGTTGGATTAAGAAATTGAAGTTGGCAAATTTAAGTAATTTTTTACAAGGTCATTCATCTTGTAAGTGGCAGATTGTATATTTGAACCTAAGCTTGTCTAATTCCTACAAATCAGATCGTGTGTAAATATCTATAATAGAACATAGTATGTGAAAAGTAAAATAATAGAGGCCTAGATAAGAGTTCACAGAAGTGCAAAAAAGAGAGATATACAGACACCTGGGTGACTCAGTTGGTTCAACCTCCAACTTTGGCTCAGGTCATGATCCCACAGTTCATGAGTTCAAGCCCTGTGTCAGGCTCTTGTGCTGACAGCTCAGAGCCTGGAGCCTACTTCGGATTCTGTGTCTCCCTGTCTCTGCCCTACCCCTGGTCATGGTCTCAGTCTCTCGGTCTCCCTCAAAAATAAATATTTTTTTAAAAAAAATTTTAAGGGAGATATGGTTTTTGTTTCTAGTGAGAGAGAAAAATTGTTTAGGAGATAGTGAAATTTGAGTTGGGCCATGAAGGATGAGTGATCTAGAAGAGAAACAAGTTTGAGCATAAAGCACCTGTTGAGAAATACCAAACTATTGGAGGAAACACAGTCTCTTTTGGCTGGGAGTTAGGGTATTTAAAGAGGAAAATAAGATACATTTAGAAATATACGCATGCTCTGGCAAAGAACTTTGCCAAGGTAAGAATTCAAGGTTAAAGGTTTTTTAGCAAAACCTGAAAATCAAGTGTTCTAAGTTCCAGTTATTCTTGTATTCATGCAAATTATCTTTCTGTAGATTTATTCATAGAAAACATTTTATTTTGGAATCACTTTCCTTCTACAAATTTTCACCTGTCTTCCATCCTCTTTAAGTTAATACTGTTCAGGGAATATAGACCTACCAAGTTACTTTGGCCTCATTCAGATATGATACTGAAAGGTTGAGTTAGGTTACACTTTCTCTAAATCAAAGCTTCCCAAATGGGCATGTGCATGTGCACCTACACAGGAATGTAGGTGTGCCAAGATTAAGCCTCTTTGCAGTCTGGGCACCCTATTGGCCCTGGTGTTTCTGGAGCCCCAAGGAATGATTTGCTTCAGGCTACAAGTCTGTAACCTGTGTTCCTTTTCCATCATGTGCAATGCAAACATTAACATTATTATTTTTGGTATGTTCCACTTATGTAAAAGTGGAGAAGCAATATCCTAGAGGTTGTGTCTAGCTTCCCAAAGCCCAGGGGATGCTTAAAAAACTCCATCACTAGAAAATAAAAGTCTCAGGAAACCTGGGTGCATCCCAGAATTGTGTTTCTAAGACACCCAGGTAACTCTAATACCTCATCAGCTTTGTGAATCAGTTATAAAAAGTTCTATAGTCCGGTAACCTAATCTTCTAACTTCTCATCTTTAATTCATGACCAAGTATAAAAGGGAACATAAAGGGTCACATCCCATTCCAAATCTTATCCCACCCCAATAATGACCTCCTTAACTGCAAAGCCTTTCCAATTTCATTCCCTCCATGAGTCACACCTGGAATAGCCTGCCTTCTCTGGGATAACTAATCTGAGAAAGAACAAACAGATATTCATGGAGCACCTGGGTGATTTGGTCAGTTAAGCATCCAAGTCTTGATTTTGGCTCGGGTCATGATCTCATGGTTCATGAGTACAAGCCCCACATCAGGCTCCACACTGACAGTGTGCAACCTGCTTGGGATACTGTCTCTCTCCCTCTATCTCTGCTTTTCTTGCTCTCTCTCTCAAAATAAATAAATACACTTAAAAATATTTTTTAAAAACCGGAAAGATATTCAAATACAGATTTTGATTTTCATGTGACCCAGGAACTTCCTGTAAGGGGGCATAAACTTATACCATAACCACACAATAAGTTAGAGTTTTTTGAATGGGCTTGGACTAGGAGAGATAGAGAAAAAAGAAATAAGGTTTCTAAGAGAAAAATCACACTAAGTGAAGTCTGGAAAAAATGGACCAGACCAAATGGGCCTGACTATTGCTGAGAGCTGTGTGTTCATTTACACTAGCAGATTACATTTGAGAATTTTCGCACCCATATATAACACCACCATATACACCATATATAAAACCACCACCACCACCATTATCCTGGGTCCAGAATCACCTATGTTTTCTGGAAAGAAGAGCCATTTGAAGAATGACATCATTAGATGCATCAATCAGCTCTGTTATAGAGACCCCCCACTGAAAGAGCTGATCACATAAAGTGGAAAGAGTGCACTTGTTGGTGATGGACTCCTAGAGGTGGGCTCACAGAGGTCAGCAGTGGGATAGGGAGCTACCTGGTGGACATACAGTGCCATTGTTTAGAGGAGGTCAGGAAGGGGCCAGGTGGCTGCATAGGCAGTAACTTGTGAGTGGCAGAATGATTCGTGGTCAATTAAACAGATGGGGAGTGTATTGGAAGGTAGAATGAGGGATTGTAAAGATATAGGCAAATTTGGTTATATTTGTTGATTAACATAAAATGCTTGAGGTTTTACTAGGTACAAAGCACTATTTAAGGCTTTGGGTTTTTGTCAGTAACCAAAACTGAAAACAGAAAGAGGAAACACTTGTTTTTACTGAATTTAAATTTTAGTAGTGTTTTTTTTATATAAAAAATTACATCTCCTCTGGAATACTCACAATAATTTAATATAAGGATCCTTGGCAAGTAGTGGGAATAGTGGTAAGGGAGAAGGAAGAACTGTATTTCAGGTCAAATTAGTGGAGGTTCAAAGTTTGGATAATGAATGAAGGTACAGATTTTAATATTTTGTTAAACAAAACATGCTTACAAAGGTAAAAGTCCTCAATTCATATAATATACTCTAGCATATATCAGATACATTTGATATTAGCATGTATTAGATAGATAACTTGAGGTTACATAATGTTAGAATGCTGAATTCGGAAAGGCTTCCTTGACCCTATATTTTGTGTAAAAATTATGTTACACAGTCTATACATTCTGTTTTGCATATATGCAATAATTTTTCAAACAATTATAATAAAAAATAAGCACATTGTGCTTACCCATCTTACCCGTGGAGAAGTTCTTAGCAAGCTGTTCATGCGGCCACTCACATAGCAAGTCTGTCTCTTAACATAATCACGGGCTTACCAAGCCTTTTTATAATTAGCTAGATTGGCTACAGGTGCTACTAAATTAAGACTGTACTATTTTAAGCCTGCCAGGTGTAAACACATTCAATGAATCACACTAATTACAGCTGGAAAATCATCTCTTGCCACCCCCATTTAACCTTTTAGGAAAGAAGTTGAGTAAACATGGATTAAATTGTATTTTTAAAGTGAAACAACAAGGTAGGAGTTCCTGGGAAGTGCCTGGAATCTTACTCCATGAACCATGAAACCATGACTCAAACATTGTAGCAATTAGGTTGTATGGAAAAGGACTTTATCAACTATAGAGTGTTATGAAGACATGATGAGTGAATTTTATACGTGGATTTCCTACTATAGGACATTTCTGTCTAGACCTGCACTGTCCAATACAGTAGCCACTAACCAAATGTTGCTGTTTAAATTTAAATTTGTATTAAATAATATTATTTTTTGGACATAGTAACTTTTTATAGTTAGTTAAAATACAGTGCAATATTGGTTTCAGAAATAGAATTCAGTGACTCATTACTTACATACAACACCCAGTGCTCATCACAAGTGCCCTCCCCAATACCCATCACCAATCCAGCCCATCTCTAAACCACCTCCCTCCATTAACCCTCTGTTTGTTCTCTATCATTAAGAGTCTTTTGTGGTTTGTTTCCCTTCTTCTCTATAGAATTTAAAATTCAGCCCCTCAGTTGCATTAGATATGCTTTAAGTCCTTGATGGCTCATATAGCTAGTGGTTCCCATGTTGAACAGCACATATATAGAACATTTTTAGCACCTCAGAAAATCTGGGTAACTGTGATCATATCTTAAATGAGTCGTTCATTTTATTATTTAACCAAAAGGAATACAAATGATACATGTGTACTGTGTATCCACTGAATATAGGCCAAGCCCTCTGCTGGACCCTAGGAGCATTTATGGGAGAAAAGTAGGAATAAAGACACGTGGAGAACCTCTAGTAATTGAACTGTGTGTGTGTGTGTGTGTGTGTGTGTGTGTGTGTGCATGTTAAAACCTCTTTAGGTCCCAAGATAATATCTAATAGTAGAAGTTCAAGAAATATTTGTTGACAAAGGTACTGGTTGGACTAAATTGTCTATTTTCAGTCAAATCCTTTCTTGGCCACTGTAATATGCAATCTGCTGCAAAATCCATTAGGACAATCAATCGAATCATATTGTGAAGACATCCAAATCCCTCTGGATCACTTATTTTTCAATGTAGAGCTTTTCATAGGACAGATGCCATAGTAGGAAAAAGCTATTAAAATACATTGGAATTTATTTTCCTCTTATCCATCCAGACTCCTAAAGGATATAATTACTCTTTAGAAAGTCCTTGAAAATCTGGCCCAACACTGAATTCCTAGCCTCTTCTCCTATGAAACTGGTTTGCTCACTCACCCTGAATATGCCTTGCTCTCTCCTATCTCTGTATATCCCCTTATGCATTTCCTCTTCCCTACAATCTTTTGAACTGCCTCCACCCAACTTTACCCAACAAAAATCCTGCGATTCGTTAAGGCTGAGTCATCTCTTTTCCTCTATTAAAACCTGATCCACCCTCCCTTAGCCTAAATGCACCTCTTCCCCTCTCTAATCAAAATCTCTGCTTAGAGGAGTTCTCTCAGAAGTTAGCATAGGACCTTACTGTAAATAGATCCTCAGTAGGTATTTGGTAAATGTAAATGCAAACTGTAATAGGAAAGAACATTAAATTTACAATTATAAGCATTTCGGTAGTACTTTTACATTTACAAATTACTTTTTAACATATTTTATCCTCACAAAATTCCTGTGATCACGTTGTTATCCCCATTTTACAGATGAGGAAATTGAGGCTTGGACACAGGGATCTGCTCAAAGTGTGTTCATCTCTGTCCCAACAGAAATGGTACACTCCAACCAGAAGGGAGACAGTAAGAGAGCCCAAGAGAGCAATCTATGGAGGCCAATCTCACAGGACTCAGGCAGGGCACACACAGGGATGGGCATGTGCTTTGTGCTGGAGGAGAATCAATATTGGGAGGAAAATAGATTTTATCCCATATTTAAAGCTGCATAGCTACTGGGCTACAGAGCCATGAAACAGGACTCAGAATTTCTATTCTTTTCACTTTGCTACAGCTTTGACACAGAAGAAATAACTTTGCAAATAAACTGTATATGTGTGTGTTATATTACCTTAATTAAATTAAAAATATCCACCCCCCACACACACTATGAGGATTACATCTTGTGTGACCTTGAACAAGTGATTTAATTACATGGGCCTTACTTTCCTAATGTGCAAAATAGAATCAATAGGACTTCCCAGGGTGTGGCAGAGATTAAATGAGATGGTATTTATAAAATGCTAGCATGGCAGTTGGCACAGAGTAGATGCTCCATATATTTTAGTCCTTTCCTTATGCTTTGTGAATATTCTTTATGTAACCAAACACAGGGCTGTGTTCACATTAGAACCTAAGTATATACCGATCAAATAAAAAGCAATTAGTCAAGAAAAGGAAATTACGATCAGAGTCTCTTGGAAATATTTAGAAAGAAGTTTTGTTTTTGTTTTTGTTTTTTTACTATGGCCTGATTATGAGGTTGAACTGTCACAGGTTGTTTCTATAGAAATGACACCATGAAGAAAAGTGGAGGCTAAGACATGATCCTCTCCCTCTTAAAGGTCCTGTCTACCAGGGAAGATGGACATATAAACAGCTAATTACAATACAGGTTGAGAAGTGGCTGAACATAGACAGGTGGAATATGGAGAACAGAGCCACTGCCAGGGAATCAGAGAAATCTTCAAAAAGAATGTCTTTTGAGTTGAGCCTTGGAGAATGTGTTTAAAGCAAATATCATGATTTCACTCATATGTGGAATTAAGAAACACAACAGATGAACATAGGGGAAGGAAAGGAAAAATAAGATACAAGCAGAGAGGGAGGCAAACCATAAGAGACTCTTAAATCCAGAGAACAGACTGAGCGTTGGTGGGGGTGGGGGTTGGAGGGGTGGGGAAAAAGGGTGATGGGAATTAAGGAGGACACTTGTTGGGATGAGCACTGGGTGTTATGTGGCAGTGATGAATCACTGGGTTCTACCCCTGAAACCCATACTACACTGCATGTTAACTAACTTGAATTTAAGTTAAACAAACAAACAAACAAACAAAAATGGATGTGTTTGAAGGATTAACAAGAGAGGACAAAATTCCAGAAAAAGAAGAATAAGCGAGTTGTGAATTTAAAGGAGATAATGTGTGTCACAGCAACTGTGTCAACTTTTCAACTGTTTTCTTACAAACATAAATAAGAGAATGGTCTAAGGATATAGTTATAAGCACCCCCACATTGAGCTTTTTTTAAAATTAGTTTTATCTAAAAGATCATGTTAATGGTGTATTTTATTCCACAATTATTCATATTTTAATATATCAAATTATTTGTCCCACATCTTTCTTTAAAAAAACAATTGATTCCCTAAAAAAATTATGTCATACTTATCCTGTGGTGTACATATTTCCTGGAACATCTACCTCCTAGGTGCACATTTATTACAGTTTGAGAAGGTGAGACAGATGTAAAAGTCCTATGTAAGCTCTTTACAAATGTGAATTACCCTTATTATTTACAGACTTTTAAACTAAAATTGGAAAAGTGTGGTCAATTACTCTGGCCTTCTCAACCCCACAGGAGAATTGGTTTCCATGCTCTTTCCTTCCTTCTAATATTGGTCCAAGCCCAGTGGTCCAATGGCTCATGGCCATTTAAAGCAAGACTGAGAAAATGCTTCTCAGTTTGGCAATGGAGTTTGGGAATTGGCCAGCCCAACCTACTTCAGTGATTTTAATGCAAAGCACTCAGCAAATTAAACTTGTTGATTATAAAATATTTTCCATTTGCCCCAGTGTCGGCACTTTTATAGGAAATTTTGCATCCAGTGAAAGAGAAGTGCAAAGTAAGAATATGTAGTTTTCCAAGCTCACAAGGATTGCCTAGAGGAAAAGGCAAAATAGAGCCTGATGCAACATGTGGTCTGTCTCTCCCACCCCCAGTGCAAGAGAAAAGTTTCATTGCCTAGAGCATCATTACCTACAAAGTAAAAATAATGAGAATTTCAGTCCTGAAATAGGGTAGACCTTGGAATGTAAGACCTCTAATCTTTTGCTCACTTATTTATTCCCTGAATTTTTACCAAAGAATTTTTTTTGCACAAGGTGTCAGGCAGAAGCTGGTAATGCAAAGATAAATATGAATTAGATCTAGCCCCTCAGAGAGCTCACAGTCTAATGGATGAGAAAGACACAGAATCAAGTAACTATGAAACAATGTGATGATATGCATTCAGCGTTTGGGGAGCACCAAGGACAAGCAACTAAACTACCATTTGCCCAATAATAGAACAACTGCCAGTGAAACAGTGAGCACTCGATCTTGACATATTCCATCAGAGGCTAGAAAATTGCATATCAGAGTCACTGTAGATGAATTCTACTCTGGACAAACATATGGACTAGATCAGAGTTTTTTAAGAGCAACACTACTGACATTTTGGACCAGACAATTCTTTGTTGTGGAGGGCTGTCCTGTGCACAGAGGGATCTTTAACATCCGTGGCCTTTACCCTCTAGATGTTGGGAGCACCCACTCCTTGTCAATCAGAAGTGTCTGAAGATATTGCCAAATAGGTCTTGAGGGGAAAATTACTCCCAATTGAGAACCACTGGACTAAATGGTCTTTAATATTTCTTCCATCTTTAAGGATTGAACTAGTAGAACAGCTGGCACTGCTGTAATCTGCAGGAATGCTCATTTCTCCCAGCTGATACTGGAGTTACTTAGATTTGACCACAACTCTGCAGCCATATGCTCTTAAGGAAGCAATCTTAACCTAAAGAAAGAAGAACTCAAATCCTAAGTCTCAAAGCCGTAAGTACCCTCTATCTTCAATATTGTAATGCAGTCTCTACTTGGTCAATGTTCCTCAAAGATATTCTGTGTTGAAGAAGTTATTCTTCTTGGGAGCCAGCATTACTGACTGAGAGGGGATAGCCTTGCTACTTGGGCAGAATAGAATCAGCGTTTAGAACAGAGAAGTGCATTTTGACTCTACTCTATGCAACCCCTCCTACAATCAAAGCAGTTCTGTCCTTCATCTTTTTTATCCACCTTTCTTAACCTATAAAAAGATAGAAAATGTTTGGTGGAAACACTGGAGTTGGACCTGGAGCCCTGGGTTTGGATCCTAGTCAGATCATTAAACTCACTGCATTAATTTGGACAAATTACTTCATACATTGGCTTGCTCATTCAACAAACTTTTTCCAAGTGCCTGCTGCACACGACAAACTATAACAGCTGGCTAGGGATACACAGGGAATGACACAGCTCTCCCACTAGTTTTTCACAATAGAGAAAAAGGAGAGCAAGTATCATATCTCATGTGATGGTGTTAGTATCATCATTACTGCACTACTCACAGGGAAATTACAACTGGTTCTGTTTGTTTTCACCTTGGCCAGGGAGTCAGGATCTTCCTCCATGACCTTGTCCTCACCAATTTGTCCAACATCCCTCTCTCTGTTTGGTCAACTCACATTGACTGGGACTAACCATGCCCAGTAAGATTGAAGGGCATGTTGTCATCAGGTGGAATATCAATGTTCAAGGATAGCTTTTTCTGTATTCCTAGTATTTGCTCTCTGGGCCCCTAAGTAAAGTCACTCCTACCTCTCAAAGAAATCCTGTAAAGTTCCTTCCACATGTCCTTCCCCTGTGTAACTCACTTCTCAACCTTCTCTCTTTCCTTCCCCCAAGTCTCAGAATTACCCAATTTTCAGGGACTCTGCATACATGCATCCAAGAATTTGACCACAGAGGTAAAGCATTTCTTCAAATCTGTATTTTTGTTTCATTTTGGACTGAGAGAAAGAAAAAAAAATGGTCCTAAAGACCACTGAGAGAGCAAAGGGTGGTGGAAACACAGAGAAAACAATGAAGTGAATGCTAACAAGATAGAACCATAACATCCTGTGGTAACTGACATGAGAAGAGCAAGCTCAGACTTCTAGGGACCATGGCCTTTCCCAAGAAATGGAAGTTAGCAACCAGGGCATCAGTTTGTAATTATATATACTTTTTATCCCACAGCGAAACATATTTCCAACTGATGGGGATGGTTCAGCAGAATATTATAAACAAAAGCTTCAAGTAGGTTTTTACTTCTTTTAGGGCTTCAGATTCCTCCAATATAAAAATAAAAAGCTTGATTAGGGAATCTTTTAGGTCTGAGAGAGCAATAATACTCCATCATTCAGTGTTACTTGGATTCCTTTTCCTACCAATATCCCTGGTACGTCTTTCTCCACACTTAAGATGTGCTGCTTGATCCAAATGTGGAGACTGCAGGACTAGGTGAGGAGAACGAGACAGACTCCCCAGAGGTGGAACTCAGTAACATGTGGACGGAATATCAGGATTTGAGGAGCTCCAACGAAAGCTTTCACATCTTGCATACATTTTCAAAAATAACATTCTACAAAATGTAGTCTTGTTTCCTTGGTGTGATATAGAACTCTTTTAGTTAAACTTTGGAAACAAACGTATAGGGGTCATGAGGATAAACAAAACTTTTCAATTTTTAATTCATTGGATAGATCCTCCTGAGCTTTCATTCCCTGGATAGGAATCTCAAAGCAATAACTAAAGGAGCTCCCCTTAGAGGTTGTTCCACTTTGACGTGAACCCTGCTGTCTTTTTTGACTCTGGAGGATGGACTGGAAGTCAGACTTGAGTGGATACCCTAGCACCTTCACGTACTTAATACCTGTTGTGACATTGGGCATTACAACTGAGCCTCAGTTTGCTCATCTATGAAATTAAGAAACAGTATTCTCAGGGCAGTGCCTACTTTGTGGTAGATGCCCCTTCTTTTATCCCTACATTCTAGCATCCAGCCCAGAGTAAGCTTGCGTTAAATGTTAGTTGCATTTACCTCCTCCATTCTTACATTCTCTTTTTAAAGGGGACTTTAATAGGCCCTTGTATCAGGCCACAAAGATATCTTCTTCCTACCATAATTAAGCAACTCGAGAAATCCTGTGAGGTCGATAAATTTGGAAAACGCTTACATAAAACAGAATATAAAATGGCAAGTCCTGCCATCAGAAGCCAGTAAAAGTCAATTGCTTTATGCGACACCTCTACAAATGGCATTATGTCATTGCATAATATTAGTAAGAAATTGTAAGATTTTGTTCAGGCCTATAAAACGTAATGAGTCTCACATCATCTACCAATATAAAAATAAATTGAAAGAAAGTAATATTTTAAAAAGAAAGAAAAAACAAGCTTCCAACTTCTTGGCTTTTTCTGTGTTTGAGGAAATTTAGTCCATAAAGAAATGGATTTAAATGTTTTTCAGTGTGGTTAGTTGGCGTTCTCTCTCTTTTTTTCTTTCTTTTTATTATTTTAATTTTTCATCTTTGCCTTTTTTATTTAACTGGGAACACACAAAATCTCTGTTTCAGAAATCAGGTGGTCTTGGCTGAAAAATTCTCCCAATGCATAAAAAGAACTTTAAATGTTCAAAAAGTGGCAAGTCTTCATGGTGCCAATAAAGAGATGGATTTATTCATCTGGGCGAAGGTACAGGACATTAACTTTCACAGATGCATTTGTTCACCAGCAGTTCACACTAAACCAACCTGAAAAGTCTTTGTAAACCTGAAAAAATGAGGCTATGTGTGCGTGGCCTAGAACAGTGTTTCTTTTGGTAACAAATACTGATATGGGGGTCCAAATTTATCCAGTGAGTACCTCTCTTAGGCAAGGTTGAATGCCCATTGGTTCTGGAGCAGAAAGAATTGATCATTCTGAGGAGATTTTGCCATACTACCAAAGATCTGGCTTGCATCTGTATTAAATATGCTCCAGAAAAAATGGAAGGAATAATCTCATAGCTCCCCCACAGTGCAGTCTTATGGATGTGAGCAGGCATGTCTATTAGGAATAATATATAACAAGAGCTGAGCCATTGGGCTCTCTAAATAAACTGTCTTCATATTTGGGGAAGAGAAAGACAAATGTGGTATGTTTGGCTCAAGAAATGGGCTCTGTTTTTCTTCTTTGTCAGCATTCCCATTCAGTGGTGCAGATGGACTGGACACCCTTGGGGATGGGGTACATTTTCTGGCTCAAAATGGAAACAGCGTGGAGTGGTTTAAGCTAAGGAGGAAAGCTTGGATTCATGCAATCAGTTCAAGTTACTCACAGACTGAGAGAAATCCAAAGTTGAATGCAAATCTATAGATATCTCTTCTACCTTTAACCAGTGCTGGAATTCCTTCTTTACATGGTTGAACGATGGCCACCCAGCCTTCCATGGAACACTTCCCAGGAATAGGGAGCTCATTACTTGTGAGGAGCTCCGTGTATATTATTATTGTCATTAATATGTGGATTAGTACCATTTTTAACAAAACTATAGCAAATGTTATAACCTCCAAGGAGAGGCAAATTTGGAATGGTTGTGAAAGCTGATTTCCTTACTCTTGTTAGTAGTTCTACAGGAAGTCATCTCAACGTTCCTGACCTCTACAGAAATAGGCTGATACCAAAGGCTGCACTTAGAACATCCTCCCTTTACAAGCAAGAAGTCAGTTACATGGTCCCTATCCCACTTGCCTTTTCAGAGGAAGAATGTTGTGGCAGCAGGGTCTGCACCTATGAGAACAGTTTTTATGGTGCATCCAGTAGTGCTGTCTGACTAACCCAACTCTCTGCAGAATGAGAATCCAGAGCCTTGTGTGTGCTTTTTCTCCATTTGGAAACGTTACTATAGATTTACACTAGCAGTGTGTGTACGTGGGACCCCTTTGCATAACACAATCTCTACAAGCACTTATAAGATATTAGGCTTCAGGCTAAGAACTTGAGATTTATTAGCACATCTAGTCTTCCAAATAGTTCTCTGAGGTTAGACACTATACTTACACTCTTTTGAAGAGAAGGAACCTAAGTCTCAAAGATGACTGGGCATGGTAAAAACAGGGCTTCTACACAAAAGCATGTTCTTAATTTATGCTACATAGTTGGCCACCACTGGTATTGTGAATAAATAAAACCTTTAAATCAGCTAGGTTTAGGGTTACCCCTTGGCTCTTCCCCTCCCTGGGAGTGATATTATGTACTTTCTTAGCCTTATGGAGTCTCAATTTCCTTGTCAATAAACTGGCAGTAGTATTTCTTCATAATTTTTTATGACAGTTAAATGGGATCATATATATAACATGTACAGTAAACAGAATTTTTCTTATTGCCCTAGAGCTGAAGAATAGGACTCCAAACAGAGGGATAAAAAGTGTTCATTACCCAATATCACAGAGCAAGAACACTGAAAAGACTACTAACGACTGGGCCTTTTGGCGGGTGTGCTAAGTAGACAAACACCTCTGCTACCACTTATGATCAATCAGATCTCCTGTTCTCCAGAAACGAAGAAGGAAAATAACACAGGGGAAAGAAAGCATCGTGGGAGTTAAAGCAATTGGCCTAGAATGGGGAATGTTGCTGCTTTGGCCTCCTCCTCCCAAAGTCAGTGAGGAAGGCCCCAAGAGAATCAATGCCAAGTAACAAGAGTACCTTCAAGAAGGAGAAACTTGTGTCTCATTCCCTGGTTAGACAATTGCTTATGCAATGAATTTTTGATATCCTGAGTGCCTCTTAAAGAAAAATAGGGTTGGAGGAAGATGGCAGTGTTAAGCGGAGATTTCAAACAGGCTCATGCCACCACGTGAAGTGGTAAGGACAGGCAACTTCCCTAGGAATCCAAAGGTTCTAGAGAAGGTGAATTGGAGTCATATTGCCAGTGCCATACAAGAGAGCACCTCTGCATAGCCATAGGGAACTCTGACTGCAAGAGAATAAGGTGTACTCTCAATGGGATTGCTTTGGGTATATTTTTCTGGAGGAAAGAATTAAAATAGAAATGGTACATCCCAATTATGAAACTGTGAGAACATATACATGAGCCCTACAAGGGAGCCTGCATTTGGACACCTGCCACACAGACCAATTCGTGTCCTGAAGAGGAGTAGCAACACCTAACAAAATATAGAACTTCAGACCCAGTTAAACATAAATGTGTTTCCTTTCCCCTAATTCATTCCTCATGAGGAGGTAGAACAAGAAGAGGATGGGCAAGGACAAAGAACTGAAAGTGTGTAAACATGGATCACGTCCCCTGCACACACACACACACACACACACCAGTACATAGCTATAGTTCCCAGGAGTCATGGGTTAAGCTTGAGCTAAAAGGTGAGAAGGGGGTGTTTAACTAGTTTACAATTTAATAATGTACTGGAACGAAGTCTTAATAATTAAAGTGACCAGAAAATTGTAGCACTCATCACAAAAGTTAATAAAAGATCATATAAGTGGCACATCTGGGAGGTGGGCATTAATTGGTAAAAAACAAATATTTCATGTGTATACCCAACCAACTTCAGACTATTACTGGTTTATCCAGTAACATATGTCAAATACTGGGCAAATAATATCTTCTTAATAAATGTTACTTCTCCTTTCTCCTTAGATTACAGCACATATTTGATTTCTTCTCTGATTATAACAATGAATCTTAATTCCTTAGAGAGGAAAAACTGGAAAATACAGAAAAATATGAAGAGCACAATGAATATCAGTCATAACCCTCCTCCTACCTTTAGAAGCATCGTTGAGCAGCTCACTTAGGAAATTTTTCCTTATCATGAACCCAAGTCTGCTCCCTGATATTTCCATGCACTGGTCCTAGAACTGCCTTCTGAAGACACATAGATTCAATATCCTCTTTCCTCCATGTGATACTCTTTTAAATATGTAAAAAGAGATAATTTGACTTTTTTACCCACCCCCCTTTTTTTTAACAGGTGAAACATTTTAAATTTCTTCCACCATTCTAAATGCCTCCTGGTTTCCAGCCTTTTCCTATTCCAGTCAATCAACTTCTGAGGATGTCTTGCTATGCCAATGTCACTTTTTAAATATGACACAGAATCAAGCCAAGCCCCAAACTTGACACAGGCAGATTATTACCTCCTTCATCTGAACACTGTTCTTAAATTTTTGTCATTGAGTACAGCCAAAGAACACAAAGAGACCAATTTGTCAAGTTGGAAATATTGCCTTAGCTTATGCTGACCTATTTTCTTCCTCAGAGCTTCTCAGGGCAAAAGGAAGGATCTGGCAGCTTGATTTTGAGATTTTCCCAACTCAACAGAGAAGTTTTTGTCAGTCTCTTGAAAGAAATAGAGACTCCTGACATCTAGTAGTAAAAAATAAGTTGTTTCAGAAGTAAATGCCAATATGATTGGAGGCTCTTTTTTCTTCATTCATCCATTCATAAGTTGTGAATAAGAAGCAGAAATTCTAGAGGTTAGAATTTGGTAAAATGTACAGTTAATGCTCTTTGCAAATCTCTTTTCACTGCAATGCCCAATTGTTAATCATACCTAGGACCAACTCAAAATCTATGTTTAACTCACTGTGCTCTTGGGGCTTCCCATATCTTCCCAAGATGGGAGAACAGAGAGAAACAGCAGTGGGAAAGCCTTCTACACAAGTGTGTAGACTGTATGGTGACCATCTAAAATTCATATGTTGAAGTCTTAACCCTGAATACCTCTTTGAAGAGGTAATTAAGTTGAAATGATGTTTGTTGGGATGGGCTCTACTCCAGTATGACTTGCGTCCTTATAAAAAGAAAAGATTAGAACACAGACACACCTTGAGAAAAGACCATGTGAAGACACAGGAGTAGCCAGCTATCTACAAGTCAAGGAGACAGACCTCCAGAAGAAACCAACCCCTCTTGACACCTTGACCTCGAACTTCTGGCCTCCAGAATTATGGGAAATAAATTTCTGTTGTTTAAGTCACTCCGTCTATGGTAATTATCCCAGCAGCCTTAGCAGACCAATGCAGGTAAGGACATGAACACAGGTGAGAAGGTAGAATGCCGAAGCCAGTGAGAAAAGGGCCATTCACACATCCTCTGCTCTTTTAACTTACCCCAAAAAATCATGACACTGCCTTAAGTTCTATTCAGATTTTTATTCCTTTGAGACGTGTTTTCTTCCATAATCAATCATTTTAACAGATCTCATAAGAATTATAAAACAACTCAAGCCATTGGAAGCCTCCTCTGTTTTGACTTGTAAGAAAGGTCTCTGTCAGGAGGGCCGATAAGGGTGGTTGGTAGGTGTGATCTGAGGGCAGGGCACTCAGAGACACTGGCAGAAGCTAAATCTATTTTCATTTAAGGGAACAAAAATGCACAAGTAAATACCATCGTTATTTGTCCAGAGTTTTAGGCTTGAGAAGAGAGCAAGGAGGACCATGGTAAAAGGAGGATTAAAAAGCGTAGGGATCTGAGACTGGGGTACTGCAGACAATAAAGATCTGTCAGAAATGCCACTATGTGCTGTTGTTGGACACTCCTCATTACTGAATTTTTAAGAAAACTTCAATAAATTTTCTATACTGTTTTTTGAATTAGATATCTGTTTTTTCTATACTGTTTTTTGAATTAGATATTTCATTTGGATGCACTGCTTTGCTCTAAACAGCCCAAAAGTAATCCAGCATATTTGAATTGTATACAAACACAGTGTTGCAAAAAAATTCTGTCATTCATTTGGTATTTTACTGGATTGTCTTTTCCTTCAGAGTATCACTATATTGTAAAGACTGGGCTGCATATAAACTATGTAAACTTTCATCTAAGTATCCAGGCACCTGCATCCTATGCAAATGCACTTAATCTATTCTACAGATTTTTTTCTGCAAATAGGTGTTGGGTACCAATGATGTTAGGATTTGTCTACATAACAAAATAAGATAGAAGTGTTTCATGCCTTTATGCAGTCTGTAGTCTAAATTAGGTGGAAAGTTTATGGGGGAACATGCCCTCAATGAGCATTCTTTGAAGAGAGAAAAAAACTAGGATTTATAGAAAGTCATGCATTTGATATGTAGTTTAACTCTCATAAATCTACCATGACATAGTTATTTAGTAGTTCACTTGTAACATACTGAAAATCAAAAAGATTAGTCTATTCAACATCACACATATGGTAAGAGGTAGGGTAGGATGAATGCTCCTTGGTGGTATTCTTTGCAGTACATCAACCTGTCTTCCTTGAGGGCAAAGTCTTTGTCTTATAAATTCTGAATCCTTCTTATGCATAGAACATGGTTCACCCAAGGATAGGTTTAATGATTTGGGGTTGAATAAGGCCTTTGTTAATAAACTATTGGAGTACCCTAAGGGTCAGTCCTTTTTTCTAGGATTTCTCTTCTTTACTTGCATTTACTTCCTAGGTGGTATCATCCAATTCCATCACTTTAAGCATATGATGTTAACTACTAAATTTTTAGTTTTAGCTCCAAATGAATTCTGGACTTATATGTCTAACTGCCCATTTAACATCTCCCTAAGATGGTTAATGAATGTCTCCAACCTAATGTGTTGAAAGAGAGCTCTTGATTCCCCTTTAAATCAGATTCACCCCCTTCTCAGCCTATTCTCCTACCTTAATGTACTCAGTTCAAGCCAAAACTCTGCTGTCAACAGCTTCTTTTTTCCTGTCCCATTCTGTATGCAGTCTATTGGGAAATCCTTCAGGATCCACCTTCAAATGCACCTTGAAACCTATGCTTTTTGCCATCCACCCCTATCTCCACCCTCTGGTCTAAGCCAGTGCTGCTCTCCCATGGAAGGCAGCAACAGAATCTTGTCCGCCTGCTTCTGCTCTCACCTCCCCTAAGTTTATTTTCCACTCTCCACTAGAGTGCTGCTTTTAACACAAAAGTCAGGTCATACCTTCTCCTGCTTAGAATCTTCCCAGGGATTTTCTATTACATGAACTAGAAAGGTCTGACAGGTAGATACAATGGTTCTCTAAACCCTGGCTTCCTGTTGGACCTCACCTCCTACCACTAATCCCTTCAGTCCTTCTGCTCTGGTCTCCTACACTGCACTCCCTACTACTCTTAGAACACACTGACATGCCCTCACTTCAGAGCTTTATACATATCCCTGCCTGATAGCCAGTCCTGAAATCTTCACATGGCTCATTTCATTAAGGTTTCTGCTAAAAAATCATGTTCTTATAGACTGTACACACTTCCCTGTGTGTATATGCTTGCAGTACAGTGGGGGCGTAGTAAATGAATATATTAAATGCATTTGAATCACACCATGTATGTAATGATCAAGAACGGATAAAGTTGGAATTTCTTTCTTTGCTTCAAGAGATTTTCTTTCTCTGCACACTCTTGTGTGAACATTCACAATTACTCATCTGCCAGTTTCATTGCCATAGATCAGACCCGGAAAGCTGCCAAGGAAACCACATATAACCTCACACCATACAATGTCTATGGCCAAGAAAGTAACAGTACATGTCACCCTGAATCCATTTGCCTTTCACATTTGTCTTTGGTTACATTTGGCAACCATGGGAGCCTAGAGAGCCTTGCTATCACTCTGAAGCAAAACTGATTCTGGATATAAGGTCAGAAGAAAAGGGGAAGTTTCTGGGACAAAGTGCCAAAGTCAGACAGAGGCTGGACCATGAGCTGCAAGGTAATGTCAAAGGAGCCTGCTTTTGCCTGTGTCTTCTTCTCCTCCCGTTAGACACCAAACAACTAAAAATCAAAGTCACTTTCAAGCATTTGGACAAGATCCCAGCCTAGCCAGCTGCATAAGAAAGCTTGCTTTTCAGTCAGTCCCCCAGAAATGAAGTATGGAAAGATTGGGTTCAAGTATGGACATAATTCTCCTCTTCTGTTGTCTCCAAGTTGTTGTGAGATCTATCCATGTCTGGGCTGGAATCATGTTCTGGTCACAAATAATTCGCCCTCACTTCACAAGTTAGCAGTTCACGGTTTACAAGGCAATACAATTTATTCTCGATTCACAGCTTTCATTCCTCTAAAAACAGGGATGGGGTTAATTAAGAAATGTACCCAAGGGCAATTTTTTTTAATGTAAGAATTATTTGCCTTCACTCTTAAGGTAGACTTTGGAGCCAGAGAGTTCTGGGCTTGAGTGGCTGCCTCAGCACATAAGACCTAGGGGACTTTGGGCTTATTGCTTTATTTTTCCAATCTCAGTTTACTAATCTCCAACACAGGGTTACTATGAGGATTAAATGAGTAAGCATAAGCAGGATGCTTGACAAACTATTTATGCATATCAAGCCTTAAATAAGCTTTATTTATTCATTTAACCAATTTACCTACTACTATGTGCCAGGCATGATTGGGAACTAAAGACATAGCAGTAAATAAGCACTCTTTCACAGTGTGCTTTAAATTATAGAGAGACAGACAATAAACGAGCAAAAACTAAAAACAGATTACATACATTGGTTGCCACTCTCCCTTTCATTAACTCTTAGCCATACACTAGGAGGATGGGATCACGTGTTCACACACACAGATACACATGCCTCCTAGCATGCTCTTACCTGCTCCATCATAATTAACTCAGTGTTAGAGTTGCTTGATAGATTGTGACAGTACCACGCATTCTTTTTTACTCAAGCAATAGTTTTTGAGAACATGCTAAGCGCTAGATTCAGTGTTGGATGTTAGGAAAGAATAAAAAGGTAATAAAAAATGTTCTTCCCATCCATCTGCTCATGATTTTGTGGTAGAAACAGACCACTAAACACACAATTAAAATACCATTTATTACTTGTTCTGTGGAATGCTTATATACTCTGCCAACCTAGAAAGTCTAAAAAGGAAGTAAAGAGCACCACCTCATGTGGCCTAATGGAGGCTTTCCCAAGAGGGTGAAATTGTGTAGGGTAACTCAGATTTAAACAGGTCAATAAAAGGAGAACTTTCCATGCACAGAGAAAATTTTATGCAAACAAATAGCATAGGAAATTATTTTATATGTCTGATCATTAGGGAGCTTCTATTCAGTTCAACATATTATACTCCAAGCAACGTGCTGCCCAATGGAAAACAAGAACGAGGCATGGGTTAGTGCAAAAGGCCAATAAGCACACACGAAATTTTAATATATGGAGTAAGTGCTATAATATAAGTAGTACAAAGAAGGATCAGGCTTCCAGCAGAATCTAATACAAGAATGAGAAGTTAGATGAAAGAATGGGCGTGGGGACTAGAAGGAAAGCTTTCAGGAAAGCAGGACTAATCCATACAAGGAGCCTTACGTGGGACACTAGCAAATTCTAGGAACTTCCAGTAACTTGTTACTGTTAGAGAGAACTCATCCTTTAGAACCCAAACATCACTTTTCAAGAAAGGCATTCCCTGAGCCCCCAGGTAAGATAAGATTTTCCCCCTTTAGTCCCAGGTAGAAAGTAAATTCCATAATGAGGCACAGGATTATGTCACTCTTCTTCAGTAATGTTCTCCATTGCCTCTTACGATTCCTGACATAGAATAAGCCTCAATATATTGAATAACTGATTACAAAAGTGATTGCCAAGAGGAAGATTGGAAAGAAATGAAGCTAAAGGGTTAAACAGGCATCAGAACAGATGAACTTATACTTCACACTAGGAATTTGAAATCCAAGACCAGTGGTCTCAAAACTTTGCTTCATCACTTACCCTAGTAAGTCAATGTTTTGGGACACTCACTCCTGATATACACACATTAATTAATATATAAACTTACATGTACTGCTCTAAGGCATTATGTACGTTATAAAATACGCAAAAAGAATATTAGAAAGCTTGTTATAAAAAATAAACAGAAATCGATATTTTAACATGTTTTTCTTATGCCTCAGCACCAAATTATACGCCCCCAGGGTAGCCACATCCCTTTGGAAAACACTAGGGCACAAGAAGTCATAGAAGCACTTTAAGAACAATAATATGTATCCAAATTTGTATGTTAGGATTCTGTTGTAATTAACCAGGTAGTCCAGCCTACTTATCGTATGCTTCTATGCACTTCCCATCTCTGGCATCCTTCCCTGAAGTCCATATCGAAGATGATGCATGGTTAGGTACTCAAAAATCGAAGCGAATATTAGCTATGAGGACAAACCTAATTCATCACTTCTTCTCTACAGGTTTTTAGTCTTTTATGAAGAAACACAAGAAATAAAATAATGATTAGGCTATAATTCCATGGTAATTCCTAGTCAAGTTGAATTGAGAGTATGATAAGGTGTCATACCTCCATAGTAAACACACAAATCAGAACCCATGTGGATCTGACTCTCTGACCTAGTTGTACCTGGCAGTGATGGAGCAAAGACCAATCTCTGCTTGATCCCTTTACAGTGTAGAGTCTAGAAGCATGGGTCTCCACTATGTGTAGAACCAGGTGGTTCACAAAAATGAGAAAGGCCAACACTGCTAAAATGCCATCTCAATGATTCGCTCCTAGTTGGCAGGGTTGTCAGTTTTTTGCCACCTCTCCAATTTGATAAATCATTCCTTGTGTCCTGGGGAGAGCAAGTGAAAGGATTGGGAAAGAAATTGGAATTAGTCTTTATTAGCCCATCTTTTCTTAACAGTGGAGAATAGCAATCCCCTAATGATAACAAGGAAAAAATAAATAAGGGTGATCCCTCCAATAGCAAGGAAGAAAACCCAAGCAACTGGAAATTAAGATGATAATCAAGAAAGTTCTAGTGTTTTTTCTTCAGCACCTTAACTGACAAGATATGCAACAATGGGCAAATCACTCCCCTCTCTGAGCTGCACTTTCTCCATCTGTAAAATAAGAGGTAATAGCAGATGATCTCTAAGGGCCCTTGTAACTCTGACATTTTATGGTTTCTATAAGATATTCAGAAATTATTCTTGAACTGCCTTTGTCAAAAAGCAATAAAATTTAATATAATATTTTAAAATCCACTATTCAAATACTAATGGACTAAATGACAAGGGTGCTAGAAGAACTAAATGAAAATCTTGGGCTTTCTGACCTAATCAATCAACATAAATGGATGGCAGGAAGGAGTACAGAGGATGAAATCCTGAACATTATCAGGAAAATGGACTTTTGAGTTAAGGAGTTAATCAACAAGAATTTTACCAATTGTGAAAGGTCCAATTGTGTGGCACCGACTTGAGGCAGGACAGGACAAAGACTCCCATGGGCAGATTGTGATGAAAACCAAGGATGAGCACATTCCATAATGGAGGACAACGAGTTAGGAACACTCTGTAACATGAGAAGCTGATTGTACAGAGAGCAGCCGTGTTCCAAAACAGGATACCACTGTGCAGCTGTGGAGACAGAAAGGGGCCAGCTTTCAGAATATGGGAATATTTTTTAAAATGGTCAAATCAGAGCTGGTGAAACCTTTCTTCAAATTTTGGCTGATTTATTGATTGATTTATTTATTTATTTTGAGACAGAGAAAGAGAGAGACAAAGCAAGTGGGGGAGGGGCAAAGGGAGAGGGAGAGAATCTCAGGCAGGCTTCCCCCCAGTGCAGAGCCCGATACTGGGCTCCATCTCAGGTCCATGAGATCATGACCTGAGCTGAAATCAAGAGTCAGATGCTTAACCATCTGAGCCACCCAGGCACTCCTGTTGGCTGCCTTAAATGAGTTATCCCATACATGGTACTGATTTCAAATGTCTAATTTATCAAATATATACATATATATATAATTTATCAAATATACATAAAGTTTCTCAAATATATATATATATAATTTATAAAATATACATGTATATGTATATTTATAACATACAT
The DNA here is from genome assembly GCF_022079265.1 of Lynx rufus. NCBI lineage: Eukaryota > Metazoa > Chordata > Mammalia > Carnivora > Felidae > Lynx > Lynx rufus. Next base: position 173,433,821 of record NW_025814834.1, read on the forward strand.
ATGATTATATATATGTTATATATTATAGATAGATGGATAGATAGATAGATTTTTTACAAGTGTAAATTCAGGACTGTCCACTCATTCCCCTGCCTATTCTAGCATTAATATCACAACGCACAGTTTTTTAATTATTGTAGCTTTGAAGCATTTTACAGTTAGGGATTGCATTCTTCTTCGTGTCACGGAATAACAGAAAACTGCCTATAGAAGCTTAATGAAATGAGAAATTTATCATTCTCACATAACAGAAAACTAAAAAGTACAGGGCTGGTGCAGCCCTTGGACATCAATAACAGAGACTTTTCACATTTTGCTCAACTATCTTGGGTATGGTTTTCATCATCATGTCATTACTTCACGATTGTAAGATGATTGCTTCACCTCCAGCAGCATATTTGTGTTCCAGGCAAGAAAAATAAAGAAGAAAAGAGCAGTAGGCAGGTATGGGATCTAAGCATCCTTTCTTTTAAGGAGATTTTCTAGAAGCCCTGCCTAGGGATGTTAGTATAACATCAATACATGACCACTCTATCTACAAGAGATGTTAGGGAATGTATTTTATTATCTGAGTACATTACCCTGAGTAAGGTGTTAGGTAACCTTAGTACAAGTAAAAGAAACTTTGGTGTTTTTGGTGTAGAGTAGGCAACTAACCAGATTTGCTTCTCTCTCTCTCTCTCTTTCCCTATTTCCATATATATATATATATATATATATATATATATATATATGTAAAAACCTGATAGGGAATTTTTATGCATTCTTTGCAAAATTTTTCCTAAACTTTTGTGCAACATTGCTTCAGGAGAAACCATAAAATCAGGGATTAGTGAATTTAGTGATAATTAATAGCTTTCAAAAATTAAATAAACCCCTTTACATTTATTCAGTTCTGCTTGAATAGCCCCTGTTAAAACCTTATAATTTTCTTCATTTAGTTTTCACACACTTTAAGCTAGGTTAATTTCTAGGTATCCTGGATTCAGTTCGGCTTGTAAATTTTTAATGTAATTTCTTTTCTTCATAAATTGTTTTTATTGTTTTGCTGATAATAGGAAAGCTGCAATTTTCATTTATTAATCATATATCATGCTAACTTACTGAACTCCTTTAGTAGTTCTAACAGATTCTTGGTTGGCTCTTTTAAATTTGTACACTTAAATAATCATATTATCTATAATAGAAGTCTTATCCATATTTACAGTCAAACATATTTTTATTTATTTTTCGTCTAATCGCATTATCTCAAGAGTAAAGGGGGAAACTTGCTAAAATAATTTATTAGAACTGTGTTACATTTTATCAAACACTTTTCAGTTGTCTTTTAAGCTGATTATTTGGTTGTTTCTTCTTAAATTGTTTAACAAAGTGAGATTTTATATATATATTATACATATATGTATATATACACATATATATACATATATATATACATATATATATGTGTGTATATATATATATATATATAATTTACTTATTTTGAGAGAGAATTCCAAGCTGGCTCTGCAGTGTCAGTGTGGAGCAAACACAAGGCTCAGCTCAATCTCATGAACCATGAGATCTTTTACCTGAGCTGAGATCAAGTGTCAGATGCTTAACCAACTGAGCCACCCAGGCAACCAAAGTGAGTTATTTTCCTTTATTTTGATTTTTGTCATTTCAGGTTTTCATGTAAATTCCAATTAGTTAACATACAGTAAATATTAGTTTCCCGTGTACAATATAGTGATTCATCACTTACATACAACACCCAGTGCTCATCACAGGTGCCCTCCTTCGTACCCATAACCTATTTCACCCATCCTGACACCCACCTTCTCTCTGGTGACCATCAGTTTGTTGTCTACAATTAAAAGTCTGTTTTGTGGTTTACCTCTCTCTTTTTTCCCCTATGTTCATTTGTTTATTTCTTAAATTCTATGAATGAGTGAAATCATATGGTATCTCTCTTTCTTGGACTTATTTTGCTTAGCATAATACTCTAGCTCCATCCACATCATTGCAAATGGCAAGATTTCCTTCTTTTTTATGGTCGAGTAGTATACCATTATCAGTCAATGGACATTTGGGCTCTTTCCATAATTTGGCTATTGGTGATAATACTGCTCTAAACAATGGCATAAATATATACCCTCGAATCAGTATTTTTGCATCCCAAAGTGGGTTACAATGTTTTTAAAAATTTATAATGTGAACAATTCTTGCATTTTTGTGATAAATCCTAATCGTTGATGCTGTTGTTAGTATTATTAAGCTGCTTGATTTGATACTCTAATATTTTGTTTAGTATTATTCTACCTATGTTCATAAATTTTTGCCTATTTTATCTTTTTCCTTTAATCTACTTTTATTCAGTTTTGGTATCTGGATTTTACTAGGCTCATAAAACAAGTTGCTAGGTTTTAATATCTTTTTATATGATCTTGAAATTTTATATCATATGGGAAATATTTAATCATTGAATGTTTATTAGGAATTATAACTTGAAAATTATGTTTAGTGCATGTTTTAGAAATTTATTTTAAGATTTCTCATTGTTTCAGGTTTATTACATCTTATGTCAATACTGGTAGTTTTTTTTTTTATTATTAACATTTATTTGTATTTGAGAGAGAGAAAGAGAGAGACAGAGCATGAGTGTGGGAGGGACAGAGAGAGACACACACACACAGAATCCTAAGCAGTTTCTGGGCTCCAAGCTCTCAGCACAGCTCAACACAGGGCCCATGAGCCAGGAGATCATGACCTGAGCTGAAGTCGGACACTTAACCGACTGAGTCACCCAGGCGCCCCATTACTGGTAGTTTTTAATTTTACTTTTAAATCAACTTTATAGAGGTATAATTTAAATACAATGAATACAAGCAATTTAAATGTACAGGTTGATGAGATTTGACAAATGAAAAATCCCATGTAACTACTTGAGCACCAAGATAGAGAACATTTATATCATCCTAATAAGTAGTCTCAAGACACTTTGCACTCAATTCCTCTCCCTCAAACACTAGGCAACCTCTGGTCTGCTTTCTGCCATTATAAATCAGTTTGCTTGTTCTAGAATTTAATAGAAATGGAAGCATACTATATGTGCTCTGGATTCTTCTGCTCAGCATAATGTTTTGGAGAATTATTCATGTTGTTGCATGAATCAGCAGCATGTCCTTTTAATTGCTGAGTAATATTCTAGTGTACGAATAGACAAGTACTTTTAATCCATTTGTCTGATGAAGATACCTGGAATATCTTCAGTTCGAAATTATTATGAATAAAACTGCCATGGACATTTGTGTACAAGGGATTTTGTGAACAAAATTGTTTTTATTTCTCTTCAGTAACTAGTTAGCTTTAGAACTGCTTGGACAAACAGCAGTGCATATTTAACTTTATTTAAAAAACTGCTGAACTTTTTTCCAAAGTACTGACAACATTTTACACTCTCAACACCAATCCATGAAAGTTCCAGTTGTTCTAAGTCTTCTGTAAAACTTAGTTTTGTCATTCATTTTAACAATGGCCATTTTAGTGGGTGTGTAAGGGTCTCTCTCTCTGGATGCCTTAATTTGCATCTCCATGATAACGAGTGACCTTGAGCAAATTGTATGTACCTATTGGCCACCCATATATCTTCTTTTGTGATATGTCTGTTTAAATCTTTTGCCTACTTCTGATTTATCGGTTTTTAGATTATTAGGCTGCTGGGGTTCTTTCTGTTTTCTGGTACAAGGTTTTGCCCAAAACAAGATTAGCAAATATTTTCCCCCAGTCTGTAGCTTAACCCTTCATTTTCTTCATGGTATCTTTCCAAAATCAGAAGTGTTTCATTTGTGGGGCACCTGGGTGGCTCAGTCAGTTAAGCTTCCGACTTCAGCTCGGGGCATGATCTCATGGTTTGTGGGTTCGAGCCCCTTATGGGGCTCTGTGCGGACAGCTCAGAGCCTGGTGCCTGCTTTGGATTCTGTGTTTCCCTCTCTCTCTGCTCCCCCTCACTCCTGCTCGTACTCTGTCTCTCTTTCTCTCTCCAAAATAAACATTAAAAATTTTTTTTAATTATCAAAAGAAGCTTTTAATTTTAAGTCTAATTTGTTAATTTTCTCTTAATAAGTAGTACTATTCATGTTCTGCCTAAGAGGTCTTTGTTTAGCTCAGTATAACAATAAGACACACCATACTTGTCTCCTTACTTCCTAAGAATACATAATTTATTCTCACCTCTGAGCATCTGCAACTTCTATTCCACGTGCCTGGAGTATGGCATATTCTTTCTCCAGACCTTTATAGCTTATTCCCTCATTGGGATACACTTTCTGCTCAGTGTTACCTCCTCAGGAAAACTCTCTCCCTCACAAGCCACTCTAACTTTCCTATCTTTGTTTCTAGAAGTCTTATAGTTTCAGCTTTCTCATTTAGGTCTAAGATCCATTTTGAGTTAATTTTCTTATGGTTCAAGGTAAGCATCTAAATTAATTGTTTTTGCATGAGTATATCCAAGTGACTATACCATTGGGTGAAAAGGTTATAGAAGTGCCTTGCCATCTTTGTCAAAACTTAATTAACCATAAATATAGGGTTGTCATTCTAAACACTAAATTCTGTGTCATTGATCTATATAGCTAATCTTACGCCAAGACCACAAGGTCTTGATTACTGTGGCTTTATACTTAATTTTGTAACTGGAAAATGTGAGTCCTCCAGCTTTTTTCTTCTTGTTCAAAATTGTTTTGGTTTTTCTGGGTCCTTTGCATTTCCATATAAATTTTAGAATCAGCTTGTCAAGTACTGAAAAAAATATATATAGTTTAAGGATTTTGCTAGGGATTAAATTGAACCTGCAGATCAATTTGAGGAGAATTGCCAATTAGCAATATTGAGTCTGCCAATCCATGAACATATCTCACTTTATTTAGGTCTTCTTTAATTTTTTCAACAATGTTTTGTAGTTTTCCGTGTACAAGCCTGACACGTCTTTTGCTAAATATATTCCTAAGTATTTTTTTCTTTGTAATGCCATTGTAATTTTACTTGTTTTGTAATTGTAATTGTTTTCTTAATTTCATTTTCAGACTGTTCATTGTTAGCATATAGATACACAATTGGTTTTTGTATATTGATCTTGTATGCTGTGATCATGCTGAACTCATTTGCTGTTTTTTTTTAATAGAATCCTTAGGATTTTCTACATAAAGAATCATGTCTTTGCAAATAAAGACAATTTTACAACCTCTTTCTCAATCTGGATGCCTCCAATTTTATTCATCTATTATGTATGTATGTATATATTTATGCATTACCTTGTTATGCCAATTAGAGAAACTTCTCTATGATGTAGTGAAAACAGAAATGTTTGCCTTGTGCTTGATCTTGATCTTGATGTGCTTGATCCACACATATTTTATGTAACAGAGATGACTTTTCCCTTATTTTAAATAAATCCCTTGAGAGAGACATGAGACTTTCTCTAAAGTGCAAAATCTGAGCTTGATTCCTTTCCCACCTAAGGTTTCCCAAACTGTTTTTGAAACCAACCAACCAACCAACCAACCACATTTATTTTTGTTTGTATGCTTTCTTTACCTCATCCAGCTTGACCTCAAGATGCCATTTTTAAGCTTCAAGAGACAGCTGGAGAGATCAGACCCCCTCCACTGGGTCCCCATCAGACACAGTGGAAAAGAGGAAACGAGATGGCAGGGATCTAAAGATTTCTCTCAGGGCCCTACTGGACACATGGCCAGGGCTCACATGACTGAACGCTGGAAGGTAGGAAAAGGAAACAAGAGACAAAGAGGGAGGACTGCTGACGTGTTTTAAACTGTCATAAGATAATTTGTATAATCGTGAGGGAAGTGATTTTAGTCTACCCCATAGTAAATACTCAATAAATGGTAGCTCCTGATATTAATATTATGACTGCTATTATCATTAACCTTATCATTACTATTATGTGTTCGGAATATACTCTCTTTTCTCCAAAGGGGCTTGATCATTCCTATTTTCTAATGAAAAAACCCACTAGAATAAAAATCCATTATGAGTATAACTGGTGACAAAAATGTACAAATCTGTTGACAATTATGACTGCGTGTCTCCTGTGTGCTATTTCCCAGCCCTAGAAGTGACTAGTGACCAGGGAGAATGCAGGGAGTACAGAAGCTGTGAAGCTGCAGTTCCTCGGGCAGGGGTGACCCCTCCCCCTCCATCCCCAGCTGTATGATGACAAAGCTGTCATTAGTTAGGGGAGCTCTGAATCCCAAGTGCAAGGACCTTATGCTGTGCTTGAGAGACAGGAAATCACTCCTGTCAGCTGGAGGGAGGGCAGGCGTGGAGAGCCAAGTAAGTAGGAAGGGGGGGGGGGCGGGGTCCTGCCGGATCCTTGGTCATCCTCCCCTGTAAGAAACTGTAGGAAGGCTGCTCTGAGAATCATCACACAGGCCTCCTCCACAATGACAAAGGGATCACCTGGAGATGAGGGTATTCTTGAGTGCGAGCTCTCTTTAATTCCCTGCCAAGGCAGCCACAATTGATCGAAGGTGGGTTTGTGAAGTAGAGTTCTGCCAGGGAGAGATTGGCACAAGAGAAATGGAGACAGCTAATTCTCAGGGGGTCGTCTTTGGCAAAATCTGCTATTGAGGCCTCATGCTACTTGTGCTCATAGCTGCCGAGAACCAAGAGTGCCATCTGCAAACTGTGACTCATAAACACTCTGTCAGTCTGCCATCTACCCTGACATCATAAAATAACAAGAAGCGGCATTGTAATAAAGAGGGGAGGTTTGCAGCCTACCAATTAAATGCATCTAATTTATTTCTCTTACAGCTGAGGCTTTATTTATTAGTAAACAGCTGCATTTGTTACACTTTTTTCTCAAAACGTGCCAACTGGCACTTTGGATGATCCATTAATCCTAAATAATCATCTGTGTACTTCATAGATCCTGGATATATAGGCCTATATGTATAAGAAGGTTATTAAAAAGCTAAAGCCTAACCTTGCCAGTCAGCTGGAGGGTGTAGCTCTGGGTGTCAGGCTGGGTGAGTTAATGTGACATGAAGTATGTAGATATGAATGAGGTCTGGCTGTGTTTTTGGAAAGATTTTGCATGTGGCTTTATCTCTCCCTTTCCGCAAGTACATGTAGAGAAATGTGTATGTTAATTTTCTGCAATTGAGCATTGCCTAAATTCTTGTCCAAGTGTAATTAGCTTGAGATGACCAGAAGCAGATTATAGGGTTACCTGTTTTTAATTGGAGGTGGGATAAGAGGGAAAAGGGTATTCCCTCAGCACCTGAACTTTCCCCAACCCTGCTAACCGGCATGTGCTTCTGAGGTTAGAGTTCTTCTATTTTCATCTGTAAAAGCGATGCCAGTACATACACACATACACACACCCCTACACACACACACACACACACACACACACACTCACACACGCACACACACACATCCTCATTTTATTTAAAAATGGCTGTGGTACACACAGGAAAGATCCACTCTCAGTTTTTGTTTGTTTCCTTACTACATGGGAAGAGAAGATTACTGAGAATCATTACAAGGGAGAAGAAATGTGTTAAGCAAAACTAAATATTTCACTCACCGACCTTTAAAGGGAATTGATTTGTTGAATATCAACTTAGATTCATCCATACCTACTGATTATATAAATAACGATTAATTTCATCGTTGTGTGTTTTTTTTATACATTCCAGTGGAATAAGTCCTTGCGGGCAATATTTTCATTTTTAAAAAGGGTTGGCCATCATTCTGAATATTATGCTTTGTTTTTATTTTCTGGGAAGTAATTGTTACTGTAATCTATGCAGAGAGATATAAATGACTGACTTTGGCCTACTTTAAACTCAATTAAATTAGAAGCCCTCTATAATGTGACATTGCATTTATGGTTGTTTAAATTATGTGGCTGTGTGATGGTCACTGGCATATTATTTATAGGCCAATATTCTGTTATATGGTGTTTTGAATTTAAAAACACTGATAAAAATGATCAGACTTTCATTTTCTCTTTTGTTTTTATTTTTATTTTTCGCAATGATACCCACTGACTTAGGCTGGGCATGTTGTGTAACTTGCATAATAATTGAGATTGCAATTTCAATAAAGAAGGGAAGAGGGAATATGGGAGGAGAAGACAATTGAAAGAATCAATATACAAGTTACGAATTTTTGAATATTTACATCTCCCTCCTTTTCTTTCCTTTGCCAAAAATAAATTTACATATGATATTTTTCATGAACCATACTAAGGGATCATTACAAATTACAATTTGAAACCACGTCTAATAATGGACAAGTAGTCATCAATTAAGTGTATATATGTTTGTTAGAAAAGTCACAAGTCAAACGTGTTATCTTGTTTACAAAGTCGGTTCACAATTAATGTGTGGGATATTGAGCCAGAGTGTCTGGATCTGAATTCCCGTTCTATCTCTGACTAGCTATGGGAACTTCGGTAAGTTACTCAACTACTCTCAGCCTCAGTTTCTTCATTGTTGAAATGTGGTTAATCTCAGTCCTTGCCTCAGAGGGTTATTACATGATTGAATGAGTGGATTCACCTAAAGTGCTCAGCACAGTGTCTAACATCTATAAGCTATCAAGAAACATTAAATTTAAGAAGAAGCAAATCTCTGTAGAAGAAATGACCACCAGTTAGGCATACTACAGAGGACTCAGTCTTTCTGAGATCCCACGTTTCCAAGTGTTGAGTATGCAGGTGAATGCTAACGTTAGCAGAATATGAGGTTACTTTACTTGACAGTGTCTTCAGTAGAGTAGTATCCTGGATTGGGGGAGTTTGTGTTCGTGTCTTTCCAATTTCACGTGTAACAAAGTCTGCGTTCAGGGTCTGAACGTGTCATGGCAGACATGGTCAGATTATTTACACCACAGAAATCAGCCAGTCCTACAAGTTGGGGCTCTTCCAGTCTCAACTGGTAATAAATATTTACCAACTCATCCTCCCTGTAGAGAACAAAGCCTAAATCCAGAAAACAAGTCCCTTACCTAAAGCCACTGTGCAGCCAATTGACAAAATCCATGCAGGTGTATAATTAAGGATAGATCTCGTGTCCTCACTCATAGTGTCATTACCTTCAATCAACATACAACTAACATGCTTCATTATTGAGTCTCATTAGACAGCACACTGGAAGCAGCAAATTAAAAGAGGCAAAGAAGATGGCAAAAAGGAAGAAAACAAACATCTGACTGATATGAACATTCAAAGACATACACAGTCTGAATATATTTACTAAAGGGGAAAAAAAAGCCTAGAATAGCCTAAAGTCCTTTCTTTCAAAACACTGGTGTTCCTAATGAACTCCTTGAATCATCAAGGAATAAGATACATTTATTTATTATAATATGTTTACTGCCTCTGATTGGTTAGCACGAAATATATTTAGTCGTAGTCTAGAGGTTAAGATATTAATGCTGAATGGGATCTTGGGGACCATCAAGTCCAGTAGGTTTCAAATCTTTTAGCCACAGGACCATATTTCATTCAGATGGTCTACTGTCCAAAAACCAAACAGCTCTGTTTTGCATTCTTGTCCTTTCACAATGAAGCACATCCCTTTGTGGAGGTATTTGGGCATATTCGAATACAGGCTGTGAACCACTGAGGGAGAACACCTCCCACGTATTCCAGACTTAGAGATGTAAAGACAGACTTATTTAAATCAACCGCAACATATTAGGGAACCAAGCTTAGCCTAACTCTTGCTTTGGGGAAGGAACCACATGAAAGGAAATTCCTGGAATTAGGTCAGTTCAAAATACTTATATTCCAGAAATCACAATATTGAGTTCTGAATAATAGTTTAAGCTAAAGATTGATAATATTAATACCTACCATTTATTTGCCACTTGCTGTATGTCAGGCATTATGTCAGCCATTTACTATGCAGGAATTCTACTTGATAATTACCACTTAAAATCTCACTTTACAGATGAGCAATTCAAGGCTGGAAGGTTAAGAAACTTGCATAAGGTCACTCGGCTGGTAAGTGTCCAACTGCTCAGAGACTTTAAAGCCTATCCCCCAAACACAATACTCATTTGTTTCCCCAATATGCTACATTAACAGGGTACAAAGTCCTGGAAAGTGCCTTGCTCAGAAGAACAGATCTGGAGAGACCAGAGACAATTGTCAAACTTAGAGTAGAGAACTAGGGCACAGAGCTGACAAGATAAGAATGAGCTAAGATGGTGGGATCGAAGGACAAAGCTGGGAATATGGCTTGCTTTTATGGGCTGGAAGGAGGAAGATATATGCAACTCAGCTGCTCTTATGGAATCCAGATTTGGATGGGAAGTTGGCTGCAGAATTCTCAAGAGATAGTAAGTGACTTTCGCAGGATCATGTGGCCCATTAGCAGTCCAAATCCATCAACTACATCATAACTTAGGGAAAAGTCTCCTTGAAATTAATGTGATCATGTTAAAGAGTTCTAGTACTAAAAGGACCTAACTTTGCTAATAAAGAAAAATAATTTTTGTGAACCTCATGAAGCCAAGTAATTGAGACTTTGTTCTATTTAGAGTATAAATTCAAGTATGAGTCCCTAAATAATTTTGAAATCCAGAGCATCAAAATCAGTATTTATGACTCTTTTCCTTGAATTTTTGGTCTGTGCTTATATTACCTGTTTTATTAGACTTGGAACAGAAGATCAGGAAGAGATGATGAAAGAAACATCCTCCTGGTGGCCCAAACTGGAAGAAAAAGTAGAGGCAAAACTACCCTTAATCACTGCCAAACCGTCATTCAGTTCCTACAATCAAAACATGAAACAACTGAGTCAGGGAACAAACTGAATTCTGTATACCCTCTACACAATCAACAATTAAAATTGCAGTTGGCTACCAACATGTTGTTTCTTTCCAAGAGCCCCATTTGAATGTTCTGCATGGTGTCTGGTGACTGGGCTAAAAGGTACAGATAAAACTAGAGTTCATCTGCTCTTTTGTCTATTCCTTCCCTGACCCTCCTTTTTGCTGAAAAACCATTTTATTTCCCTCTACTGCCCTTTGGGTTTGATGGGGCAGATGTGAGTATATTTCATAAAATCGAGCAGATTATCTCCCCCCTCCCATCTCACCATGCAATGGCAATCATTAAGTCCCTGAAAGCCCACGGTGCCAGCAATATCGGTCCAATAAGTAAAGCTGCACTTCCTAAACAGATGGGAATGATGTTTCTTTGCCACTGGGTGAAATTGCTTTAAAAAGCGTCAGCAACAAACAGGGAGGGAAAGCTGAACCGTTGCTGCTGGAAGTCCGGCCACATGTAATACTCACTGCTTAAAAATCCAATATTGCATTTGCTTCCATTACAGTACTTTGTCCATCAGCTCATTTGAGTCTATTAACTTAATTGTTCTTTATTAACAAATGGGTCATTCTCTCTGGCAGCAGAGCAAAGCTCAAATGCCAGTTAAATACTTTGATAAATGCAACACCCCTTCCACTCTGCTCCCTCCCTGAACATGCTGTGAATGCACACACATGCACACGCACACACACACACACACACACACACACACATACACATACACACGCAGATGCTTAATCAAGTGTATTTATATAAAAGGAGCACATCAAAAATTGGTTTTTAGAGCTGGCAAGCTGGGAGGCGTGTTTTTCTTTACAAGTAGATCCTATAATTACATATCACATCTTTTACAAATGTGTGTCATGCCTCTGGTAAAAATGTTCTTACCCTATGAAATGAGCTAAGGTTTTAGCGAGAGAGAACAATGACAATAATCTTTTGGCAAACCTTTTACGGGGAAGTCCTTTTTTAAAATTATGCATACTTTTTCTTTTAATTATTCAGTAATTCTTCGTGTTATTATTATTAATTCTTCACAACTAAAAAAAAATAAGATTTCCTGTTGTCTTTGTGTATCTTGGTCTCCCTTTCTCTTCCCTCCTAGCCCCCAACATACATACCCCTTCTTCTTAGGTGACATTATCCTACTCACCAAACCTGTAACTTTAACAGAGGGTGACAGGGTGACCTTGACGACAGATGTTCTTATGGCAACAGATGGCACTGGCAAACCCGAGAAGCTGCTGTATGCCGTCTCCGTGCCACCTGTGCCTGGTCAGATTGAGTCCATCAATTATCCAGGCTGCCCCATCCCCTGCACAGCCAGTCAGATGGATTGGCCCAGAAGGTTTGCTGTGTGAATGACAATAGGCAAGGGGCTAGTGAGGAAGCAGTCAGGTGAGAGGGTTTCCTTCTTTTCCTCTTCTACTTCCCCACCACAAATCCCCACCCTCACTCACTCGTATATTTAATGATTTCAGTGAATCTAAAAGACTAAACTGGTTTTATCAGTGAAAATTCACCACATGACCTTTAAAGATAGCCACCATGAGGATGGCTTACACAAAGAGAAACCAATATTGCTACTGCTTTATACACAGCAGTGTAATTTTATTGTCTGATGATTCTGCCACATGAGAAAGCCATTTTAGGAATAGGCACAGAATGTGTAATTTGGTCTTTACTTATCATACCTACAGTTTGACTTTTCCCGCCACAGGCTGATCCCATCCTTGGTCTTAATCTCTCCTTTTGCTTCTCTGTGCTCAAGCTGAAGGAAATAAAGATGACTAGAGAGAGGAAAAATAAATAATCATAGTCATGATTTCCTAATCTGTTACTGTATAAAAGAGGTACTTTGCTAGATATTCTATAGTCACAATCCTTAAGCATCTTAACAAATTTACCACAGATAGAATTATTCCTAATTTATAGTTGAGGAAATGGAGTCTCAGAAAGATTCAAGGACGAGCCCAAGGTCTCCTAATTCGCAAACAGGAGAGTCAGGATTTGGACGCAAGGCAGGTAGGCTTTCCATGGCAGAACAGTGCTTCTAGCAACCAGGAAAATCTATAATCTGCTTGGTTAGACACAGACAATATTGGGAGATTAACATGGGCCCCAACTCCTTTCTTAACACAGGCATCTGGCTCGCCTTCTGTATTCCCAGCTACTATGATAATTATATAATTTATTTATAAAGCAGTATGTGATCTCCAGTAAGTAGGTCAAACATAAGCGTAACCTTTTATTATTTTTCATCAGTACAACAGGGTAGTTAAAGTTGGAACAGTTTGGCCTCTCTCTACCCGAAGAAAGCTGGAGTATTGTACGAAATCATCAGTGGACCTTAATCCAGATGGTGGTGTCATTTCTAAGAAATAGCATATGCTAGCTATTATGATACTTAAATGTAATGGTTTTATATCTCTCCAGTGGGCAAAGAAACTGTACAACAGGTTTTAGTCTAGGAATTTTTTAATGGTAGTTTAACCCTCCAAAATACAGTATTTCTACAAAGAAATTCAATTGATAGAGCTTGGTTTAATAATAAAGGAATGTAAATTTCTGCCTTGTTTCATGCAATAATAGGACAGCATCTGGATTTACTACTCCCTGAGTCTGCTATTTTACATAATGTTGCTGAATTGGGGACTATTACATGTTTTTTTGATTTTAGAAAAATTGCCTTAAAAGTTATTTACACTCATTTTATAACAAAGAGGGTAATATAACTAATTTTATTCTTAGCGTGATTAGCCATGAGTCATTTCCTAAGAAATGAGTTTAATTAACCAGGGAAAGAAAGTTGTAATAAATCATGAAAGTGGACTGTTTCTAAGTGGGGTTAAAAACATCTTATTTAAAACTGCCATCAAATAAATCACAAACCCTAAGTTATGTGTTAAGGGAAGAAATTTTTCTGATTTTGAAAATTTGTGACAAAAAGGAAGAAAGAGAAGAATATGTAGTAAGGGAAGCAGGTCAAATTAGTTGGAATATTTTAAGAAAATAGTTGCAGTAAGGAGACCATTATGCTAATTCAAGGTCTATCAGCTGTGTAATTTTGGAAATTCACTTAATTTCTCTGTGCTTTTTTCTTTTCTTGTAATCCAAAGAGATTGAACTCAATCATTCTTAATCAGAGATTTTGGCAGCCACTAATGTTATTCACAAATATTTTCTAGTCTCTCCCATTCCAAGCACATGATGGAAGTAGATCTTCCACTGCTTTGAAGTTAAATGTGGACATGTGACTTGCTTCAGCCATGGAACACAAGAGGTGTGCCTTCCATGCAGAGGTTTTAAAAAACCAGCCCATGATTCACCCCATCTCCTTCCCAGTGCTATTATGGTCCTAGTAGGATGTCTCTGGATGAAGTTTCAGGCAAAGTGGATCTCTCAGTGACCAGGAAGAGAAGCAACTTTCCTGCTAATCTACACTTTCTATGTGGCATGAACAAGAAATAAGCTTCTGTAATATGGAGCCATTGAGATTTGGGTGGGGTTTTGGGTTACTGCTGCATAATCTTGCCCATGCTATAGAGTGGTGGACATCAGATGCATCCAGGGAGATTTTCCAGTAAATATAAGGCAGGGCTCATTCCAGAACTACTGAGTCAGAATCTTCTAGTGCAAATTTCAGATACAGATGTTTAAAAAAGCTTCTCTGATGATTCTGGTGTCTACTCTTGCTTGGGAAACACTGGTGAGTCCATGTGGAAGTAGGCGCATGAGTAACAAAATAGCTTTGATGTAGACTTTTAATTGCATGTCACCTTGATGGATACGCATAATAAAATCTTACACTTGTATGTTGCATTTCAGTTTACACAAGCACTTTTGTATTACTTATTTTATGGCAGTTAAAATATTAGTAAATTATGATGTGTGGCCATAACATCTATCAATGTATTGAGAATTTGAAACATTAATCTGACTTGCTGAAAAGTTTCCTCTTCTTACCTCACTGCCAATTGTGCATTCTCTCAAAAACTGTCTGCCTAGTTGATGATGATGAGCTTCACAATAAGAGAATATCCTCCAAGAATCTTGGAATAGCTGCATTTTCCTGCCTGTGAATTTGCCTTTGTCTCCATGGACAATTGAAGCTGCCTGGCTAGGACCACACTGTTCAAAATATGTTGAGTTGTGTTGGGAAATACGTAGGTTTTATTTTTGATTTGTTCTATACTTATTTCAAAGACTTTAGTATTTCTGTTACTCCCAAGCTGTATGTACAAAAGTGTCATATCGAAGACTGAACTATTGAGCAAATATTATTAACATGTTTGATCTTTTTTTAAGTTTATTTATTATTTCTCGGGGGTAGAGCATGAGCAGAGGAGGGAGATACAGAGAGAGAGGGAGAGAGGGAGAGAGGTGTCCCAACTTGTTTGATCTTAAGTACCACGCTGAGGGTTCCTGAATTTAACTCTGGCTTGTAAGCAGAATAGTACATTTAATCTAATCTATTAAACTAAAACTCAATGGCTGCCTCTTTACTTTTGACAAACTCTTATATAATTATTACTAATTATATGTGAGTATTATATATACATATATATGTATATATTTATATTCACACATACGTTATAAGCATAACTAACATAACTAACACCTAGATATAAACAAAGCCTGCCTTTAATATTATTATTAAGGGTATAGATTCTAGACTGAGACTCTGCATTGACATTTAGGCTTCTTCACTTGCCAGTTGATTTACTATTGAATAGACTTTCAACTTCCTTGATTCTCACTTTTCTCAGCTTATAAATGGTCATAATAATAGGACCTACCTTATAAAATTGTTGTTTAAGTTAAATGAGATAATCCAATAAATTGTTTAGCAAAGGAAAGAAGAAAGAGAAAACAGAGAGAAAACGGGAGGGTGAAGAAGAAGAAAAGGAGGAAGAGGAGGAGGAGGAGGGCAACAAAGGGGAGGAGGAAGAGAAGAGAAGGAGGAGGAGGAGGAAGAAGAGGAAGAAGAAAGAGAAGGAGGAAAAAGGAGAAAGGGAAGAGGAGGAGGGGGAGGATGGAAGGGGAAGGAGAGGAGGGGGAGGAAGGAAAGAAGAAAAAAGGATCTGAAAATTAATTTAGGTTTTCAAGTCACTTTGGGAAAAACTGGGTAAAAATGGATTAACAAGTCTCTTTAACAAGCAACTTCCCAGAGTCTTTAATATGTTAACATTCTTTGAGTCTATGAAAACTTTTAACCACAGCTTTTGACCACAGGGACACCAAGGACTCAGGAAGGATTTTCTGGAGGAGGTGATACCTGAGTTCCATCTTTAAGGAAAAAGGAGCCAGAACCAGAGAGAGTGTGGAGGTGGGAGTGGGCAGAGTCTGGGGGCTGAGAGGCCATTTCATGCATGGGAAGGACAAGGGCAGAGTCACAGAAGCATGAAATAGCACACTGTATGTCGGGAGCTCAAATAGCTAAGTTGGTTAGGGCAAGGGCCAAGGCAGTGGAGAAGCTGTTAAGGCCTAGATTTTAAAGGGTGTTGTTTGCCATATTATAATTTTGAAATTTAAATTTTATTGGCAATGAAGGAATGTACCAGTAGGGACCCCAGGAAGAAATAGATGGCACCTCCAAAGACATCATTGAAGAAAGTGTAATGAAGGAACACTCTATAGAGAGGTGGGCAGGGTCAAAGAGACACTAACAATGCAGGATAAAGCAACAGAGAGATAACAGTAGCACCTTGGGCTCTAAAGGACAAAGGGTGGAAAGCCTCCCCAGTTCCTGGAGAGAGCTCCAGCTGAAGCCAGAGATGAAGGAGAAGGTAATTTAACAGGAGCTATGGCCTTCAGGAGAGGAAAACAATCACACCACGTTGTAGCTGGACAAGGTCTGCCCTTCTCAGTGCCCAGCAACACTGGAGAAGGGCAGAGATCAGACCTGCAGAGGCAAACATAGAAGGTCCAGCACAGCAAGGTGGAGTCACATGGTCTGATTTGAATTTTAGATAAGTCAGTCTAGCAACTATATGGAAAATGGATCAGAGGATATATGAACCTTTAGAAAGGAAGACATACACTCATAACCATGAAATAGATGAGGAAAACCTAAAATGGAGATATTCTGTTATAGATAGAGTGGAAAGGACTGATTTATAGAAACACCGGTGTGTCAAAACTGGGGAGATGTGATGACTGGCTATGACTGGTGGAGAAGAGAGGTGACTTTATTATTCCCATGTTTCTAGCTTGAATAATAAAGGACAAGATGATGTGAATAACATAGTGAACACAAGAAGTAAGTTTGAGGAGGTAAGAGAATTCAGGAATTCCATTTTGAACCCAGGGAGCTTGAGAGAGTGAGTAATGTTCATGCAGTGATTTGCCACAGCCATTTCAATATAAGACATGACTCCAGGGGCACCTTGGTGGCTCAGTTGGTTAAGCATCCGACTTCAGCTCTGGCCATGATCTCACGGTTTGTGAGCCCGAGCCCCGCGTTGGGCTCTGTGCTGACAACTCGGAACCTGGAGCCTGCTTAGGATTCTGTGTCTCCCTCTCTGCCCCTCCCCCACTTGTGCTCTGTCTCTCTGTCTCTCAAAAATGAATAAATGTAAGATATATATATATATATATATATATATATATATATATATATAAAAGAAATGACTCCAAGTAAGAATAACAAAGGCTGGAGATACAGATTTGCAAGTCATGCGACTATAGGTGGCCCAAAGTATGAAAGTGGAGGGCATCCCCAGGAAGCAAAGCAAAGGGGGTGAGCCAAGGTGAACACCAATATTGAATACCTGAATCCCACTGCACTGCTCTCAGGAACCTGGGCACGCTCTCCCTTCTTGGCTCTTCATTGCTGATCACCTGCATTTCCAGCAAGAGATTGTCCTTCAAGTAATTGTATTGGTCTGTTCCAGGAACAGAAAGAGAGTTAATTTTCTGGACCTCCAGGTCTGTCAACAGCTAATGCAGAGACAGAATATATCTTTATTTTAGATTTATCGTCCTTTAAAACTGATGATTTTGTAGAGGCCTAGGTTGCCTAAATGAGGACAATATTAGTTAAGACGTGTCCTCTTTATTTGTTGGTTCCTAAGCCACACAAGCCTTCAAAGAACACATCGCAAAAGTTCTGATCACACTGCTGTACGGAGCCCCGCTGAAGAGGCCCCTTACCCTTACTCTCCACCTCCCCATGCTTACCTCACTCTTCCCAATCTCCTGCCTGGATAGTTTCTCCATGGAACACATGAAAGCAATTATGCTAACAGCGGCAATAGGCTTGGAAACTCTTTGATGGAAAACAAGCAAACTCTCACGGACATAATCATAAATAAGTAGACAGGTAGATGACAGATTAGATAGATAGATAGATAGATAGATAGACATTTGATGTATATGTACATGTATATCTCACAGGTGTGTGCACATATACACCTGAGATCACATGTATGCACATGCACATGTATACACAGCGTGTGAGTGTGCATGTGTAGATGAATGTGGGTGTATGTGTACCTGTATGCCAGTGTGTTGTGTGTGCAAAGGTGTGGGTGTATATATGCATGTGAATATTTGATGGCTCTGAGAAGGAGACAGGAAGGAAATCGTGCCTGCCCTCCCATGATAATGAAAAGACATTAAAGGGTTAAAGCAATCACTTTGGAAATCATTTTCCAAAAAAGCTGCACCCTAAATTAATTTTGGCTGGTAATCTATATCGGGTTAAATAACTCCTCATTATTCTGTAACACAGCTGAGGCATCTCCAAATGTTTATCTTGTTTTGTAACCGGTACCTTCTGGTATATTCTAGTGCCAGCACTCCCAGCTCCCGCTATATTTCATTCTCACTATTTTTGGACTGGAGCTGCTGGTTCCAGGTGATTTAATAAATTGCTTTTTTTTTTTTTTTTTTTGGTGTTCCTTTTAACTTACCCATCTGCTCAACACATGCGTAACTTGCAATCTGTCGGCAGTTTGCAGAAAGACAAACTGTCAGAACTGCATGCATTTGACAACTTTGTTCCCAATTAGTTTAGTGGTAATTTTAACAGATTTCAGGGCAATGGAGAAAGGGATGGCATGTTATTAAAGCATCAATTCTGACAGACCCGAGCACATATGATTTCAATGTAAATTATTTTAAATGCTTTAATTAAAACTACAGAAAGACTTACCCTTTTAAATGGTAAGTGATAGCAAGACAAATTTAAAAGGAAAGAGAGTAACCGAGTTTTCTAAATGGTTTATGTTGTGCAAGGCAGTCCAGCAGTCAAGACGACTGTAATCTATGGCGGTGATGTGGAGGCCGACTTAATTATTCATTGCTTCCTCTCTGTAGCAGATGTGCCTCAATGCACGAGTACAGGATTCAGAGCCTGGAACACTCTCTGTGAAAATCTCAGATCAGGCTTCTTTTGGAGCCATCAGGAAATTGCCAGAATCTGTTTAACACGTTAAATATATTCATAAGAAAAAAAAAATCTTTTTTTTTTTTTGGCTCTTTGTTTTTTATATGTTTCAATGCAGCTGCTTCTCTGCTCCACTAACCCAGCACCCCAGCCTTCGTATTCCCACCCCATCTCCTGAAGCCTAATACCCCCGAAGCACATGGACAGATGTACACAAGTGACTAGATTAGGCAAACCCAGGGATTCTGTACCTTGGGTCACTTTACAGGCACCCCGCTCACCAGAATACCCCTTATCTATAATTTAAATGTATTGCAATAGTCACAATTCATGACTGTAGAGTGTCACTGACAGAAAGTCTGGCGTTTGGGGAGGAAGCTCTCTATAGAACCAAGGACACATATAGGTGGAGAGATTTCCCTCATGAATTTGACAACAGGCTTGATTTATTCAGCCATAAATCTAACCATTGGTTTAATGCTTTCCATTTGTTCTTAGACAACACTGGGCATTTTATTATTGAAATCACCAATACATTAATTAAGTCTTAATATTCCCTGAACATAATTGCATAAAATTCTTTTACATGCACATTTCTTAGTCACTTGGGAAGGGCTCACCATTTTATATATGGCTTTTTGAGTTGGGAGCTGTCTGCTCTTTTAGAATTATTGAAATGACTTGAAAAAGAAGGTTATTACTGTCTTACGCACGCAGGTTTCCTTAATTTCTCAACTTGTTTTTAGGTAAGTTGTTGCCTGTGTCTTTAAGGGCATCTGTAAGGCACACTGTTACTAGGCTAAATTGGATCAGGATTAAATGTCTGAGGCAAACTGGATTTTCCCTTATTTCATTGTTACCATTACATGGAAGAGGTGTATGCATTCACATTTAGCAGGGGAAGAAATTAGAAATAGCCTTTCTGAAGAATCTGTGCACAATAGATTTGGAGGACTCTTTGACCAATGTCCAGTGGATCAGTCAGAAATGGCACCTCGGGGATGATGTGACGTACTAGAATGCACATCAGGCCCAACAAGCTGCAAACCTCCCTCCCTAACAACATCCCAATAAGCCCTTTGCCAGAGCATTTCTCTGAACTTCAGACCTTTACCACACGAGACAGTGTCTTCTTCCTTTTGTTTCCATTTTTGTTTTTCTTTTCATAACTGATGAAAAAACATAGTCTTTGGAATCCACCAACCTCAGACAGGAATTTGTCACTACCGCCTCCTACAGGAATGACCTCTGGCAAACTCTTGTATCTTTGTGAACCTCAGGGTTTTCATCTCTGCATGCGATAATAGCTACATTTCAGAAATCTTTTGAGAATTAAATAAGACAATGCATTTTGGGTGTCTGGTATGTAGTTAGTTGCAGCACCGTGGATACAAATTTTCGCCATCCCTCTCTTCTTGTTTTACTGATGCTTTTGTACAATTCTGTGATTGTGTTTGCTTTTTCTTGTGGATAAAGAAATGCAGAGAGGAATGGAAAACTTTGAAAGAGAAGAGAACCCATCTTTTGCCTCTTCGAGATGGGAATCACAATCTGGTGGGTTTATCTCGGAGAGGATACACCAGTAAATGAGGCCAAACGGAAGCAAAAGGCAATATGAGCTTGCATATCCTGCAACTGACCTGATTTTTTCTCCCCTGTATCACTGGCATACTAAGGAACTTGGAGTACAAAAATATACAATTTTTTAAGTTTATTTATTTTGAGAGAGACAATGACAGCACGAGCGGGGAAGGAGCAGGGAGAAAGGGAACAAGAGAGAATCCCAAGCAGGGTCCGCACTGCCAGCACAGAGCCAGATGTGGGGCTAGAACTCACAAAACTGTAAGATCATGACCTGAGCCAAAACCAAGAGCTGGATGCTCAACCAACTGAGCCACCCAGGTGCCCCCAAAATATACATTTAATTTCTGTATTATCATTTAATGTGCCCGGAGCCTGAATCCTGCCTCAGCCTCAGTCATGGGACTGTCTCCCTCATTCAAGGCAGTCTGAGAGCCTAACACCATCTGGCTCTCATATTCGAGGCAAGCATCCTGGTCTTATCCACACTAGTCATCTTGAAAGCTCAGTGCCCAAGACAATGTTCCTTTACCATCACAGAGCTCTGTTACTATCTGAGGCAAACTGAGGTCAGAGGGAATCTTGGCTGAAGATGAGTACCAACATGTCTAGCGCCATTTCCCTCTGGAGATCTGCATATCTCCAGGGTGTCATTAGACAGGAATGTAGATGTTGGATCCTTGTTCCTGGTGGAACCCAAAACTAAACATCCTCATCCAATAGCTTTGGATTTTGGAGCTCCAAATATCCTCCTCATACTGTACCTACTAAGTTCTGTAACTCAGGACCCCAAGCCTTAGTTAAAAATAATAGTAATAATAAATGATCTTAATTCTGGTAAAGTATCAACTCTTCAAGAATCAAAACCCTGCTGGACAAGGTTGAGAGGGGTGGTGGTAACACACTCCTCAGTCTTCTGATTCTTTTACACAAAGGAGAAGGAAACAAAAGTGTGAAATTCAATAATTATCCAATCCCATGTAGATGGCAGCAAGGATTTTGGGAAAATCTCTTTTTATGCATTTTACGGATGGACTTTTAAATATCTCTAAATAAAATATAATCCAAAACCATAACGATTTTCCTCAAGTCAAGAACAAGGGTGCCAGATTTTAAAATTCCTCATTGGCTGAGTAACTTCACATTTCTCAGGCAATACATCCTAGTAGCTAAGAATAGGGACTCTTCCCCAATTTTAAACTCAGCCACTTACAAGCTGTGTAATACTTGGCACGTTTCTTTATTTGCAAAATGGGTGTGATAAATAGTACCTACAGGATAGACTAGTTATAAGGATTAAATGAGTGATGAATTGAAAGACCCAAGTTGCAGTCCCTACTCTGCCACTTTCAGCAGAGCCTAATTTATGGGCTTGTGACCAGTGCAGTCACATAGGGTCCCACATTCGGAGGGCCCTGTGCTTGGGGTTGAATGCTCTGTGGCCACCTTCTTGAAATCCTTAGCAATTTATCTTTGAATTTATGTTTTGTTAAGTAAAGGCTGATGGGACAAGAGAGCATGTGCCCGGGCTTAGGGCACCAGATCTCGCGTGGCCCCACTTGCAATTACCTCCCTAAGATGTGTTCTTGGCCACGTGGCCCTCTTGCCACCCTGGACCCAGCCTGGCCTCCGCCTTCCTGCTCTCACCCAAGATCATGCTCTACCCCTACTGGGATATGAATATGGATGATGGAAAGTTTGGTTATGCTCCCTGTGGCATCACAGAGTAGGGCATAATGATGGCCGTCCCCTCCTTGACTGACCATGCCAAAGCACGTTTGCCAATTGACTCTGCCGGGGCTCCCACCCATCCTGGATCCAAGTACTGAACACATACCAGAATGAAGTTGCAGCTCCTTGGAGGCTGCACGTCCATGATGGGTCTAGTCAATGGACATTCCACAGACTGGCAGGAGGGAGAACCAAACTACAGATAGGCTGCATGTACAGTGGGTCTCCAGGCACCAGTGAGGGTGTGCACTCACCCCGAGAGTCTCCAGCACTCACTAGGAAACATGAGGGCAGATTGACACACAACAGGGAAAAAAAGCAAAAGCGTTTATCATTTAGCACCTACCTTTAATGGCACTTTTTTTCTGCTTTTTTGAACGAGGTGCCCCATTTTTCATTTTGCACTAAGCGCAGTAATGATACAGCTGGCCCTGCGCTTTGGGCAAATCTAACCTTTCTGAGCATTTTCCTTTGAGTGTGAAATGAAGACAAATGGGATTTTCCTTCCCTCATCACAGGGATTTTTTAATGAGAAAATGAAATAAACGGGAAAACGTTTGTAATTTGTAAGATGCATATATACATATAGGAAGTATTATTATTATTATGTTCACTATAAGGTTGCATTATGTGTGTATTTCATTGTATAGTTTTATGCCTCTGCTGGGATTAGGGAAGTGATGACCCTAAAACAGATTGCACTTAGAATTTCTAGAATTCTGAAGAGTATCATTGTATCTTTTGCAATAATAGGCTATAAAATTTTGGGGGGGGGAGGGTAGAGGGGTGGAAATCATGGTGCTAAACTGTTCTCTTCCAAATTCAGAAAATGGGAATTAGAGAAGAAAATGTATTTTCATAAATGAGGAGACAGGTCTGAGACTCCCTCTCAGTGATGCGGTGTCTTCACAGATTTCTCTGACCTGGTCATTCGATTCCATGTTTCTGTTCTCTACAGAATCCTGGCAAAATGGACTCAAATGTGTATTTTAGGAAGTGGATAGAAATAGCCTCCAAAAACTAACTTGATTTTTTTTTTGTCACATGGGATAATTACTAAAAAGAAGGAATTATTCATTGTAAATGGTCACTCTTTATATAATACTCTTTATTTAAATTGAAAGTAACAGATGCTTCGAGCAAAACCTAAAACTCAAGAAAAATAATCACTCCTGATCCAACAGTCAGAGGTAAGCACTTACAGCAATGCTTTAATTTAGCACCCTTTCAGAAATACTCTTATTCTTTTAGCCAAAATGGAATTATATTGTATATGGTATTTTCAGCTGTTTTTCACTTATACCAATATATGATACTAAATATTTTTATAATACAATTTTTTTAATTTTTTTTAACATTTATTTATTTTTGAGACAGAGAGAGAGCATGAACGGGGGAGGGGCAGAGAGAGAGGGAGACACAGAATCCAAAGCAGGCTCCAGGCTCCGAGCCATCAGCCCAGAACCCGACGCGGGGCTCGAACTCACAGAGCGCGAGATCGTGACCTGAGCCGAAGTCGGATGCTTAACCGACTGAGCCACCAGGCACCCCATATAATACAATTTTTAAAGATTGCCTAGTGGTCAGCCATATAGATGTACAATAATGCATTTAATCGGTTCCCTATTGGTAGACATTTTAGTAGCTTTATTTTTATTTATCAGTCTTTCTATAAATACTTTCAGTAAAAAACACCTGTGTGCACATTTCTAATTTCTTCTGAGTGTAATACCAGATGTGGCACTTCCAGGCAAAGGGTACAGGCAATTTTAAAATAGTTTTCTAAACTTTGGCCTGCAGAAAGATAGTACTAATTTGTACTCACACCTCACTTCAGCAGTATATGAGTTTATGCACTTAATTATTTTAAATTATGATGTCTTTCGGTGTTATTTTAAATAACATTATGTTGTTTCACTCCTCTTTGTATTTTATTTTCAAAAATTGTTAGAATGGATGGAACATGAGCTTCCAGTCAGGCTACAATGGTAGGAATTCTTTTCCCTCATAAATAACAAGTGAATCCATGACCAGGAGGCTAGTCCTCAACTATTTTTTCCCTCAGTGTGCCAGGGGAACCTCTTCACAACAGTAAGCATCATCCAATATGTTTCAATATTTCCATGAAAAAGCATATTTGGCACAGTATGAAAAAAATGCTTTTAAGTCAAAGCTTTAACAAAGTGTTATGGATTGAATTGTCTCCCTGAAATTCGTACGCTGAAGTCCTAACCTCCAGGATGTCAGAATGTGAGCTGTTTTGTAGAGAGTGTATTAAACAGAGCAATCAAGTTAAAATGAGGTCCTAATCCAATATGACTGGTGTTCTTATAAAAAAGGGAAATTTGGAGACAGATACACACACACAGGGAAGATGGTGTAAAGAGATACAGGTCGATGACAACCATCTACAAGCCAAAGACAGAGGCCTGGAACAGTTTCTTCCCTAAGAAGGATACTCTGCAAAGACCTCAATTTTGGACTTCTGGCCTACAGAATTAGGAGAGGTATTTTTCTGTTGTTTAAGCCATCCAGTTTGTGATACTTTGTTACACAAATCAAGTTTAAGTTTATTGAAAAAAGGTGAAAAATGTGTCTCAGGTCTTAAACCTATTGTCATTTTCATCATACTTCAAAAACAAAAATTATTATTCTCCATGTATGAACACTTTCATTGTGGGATTTTCCTTGATTTTTAAGACAATCTTTTTTTTTTTTTTGTCTCTGAAATTGGGTGTATCTTGCAATTAATGGCAATTCATTGTTCATTTAGATGCATTTTTTCTTCTTTTTATTAATCCATAAATTAGGGATGTATCTTAAGCTTAATGAAATACAGTATTTAGGTATGTATATAAATGTTCATTCGTTTTAAATTACCAGCATTACATGCACGCACACACATACAGAGAGAGAAAAAGGGGAGGGGGCAGAGATAGACTAATAAAAGAGACAAGAAAATGAGTAACTCAAATACAATCACAGTACATATATGCTACAGTATGGAGCATAGATAATGAAGTAATTAATTATTAATGATAGACTAAAGGAAATCTTTTTGGTGGAGTAAGTTGAGAAGATATGTCTTAAAGGGTTAACAGGAGTTTTCCAAGTAGACAATGCAATTTAGGGGACTGAAGGGCTGAGGGTAAGAGATAACTTAGTGTATGTTCCTAAAGAAGGAAAATGCTCAAGCAAAGACAAGAAGGCACATGGCATATATAGAAGTTCTTAAGTTGCTTGAGATATGATGAAGTAGAGAATAGCAAAGGTAAATAGAACCAAGCCAATGGAGAACTTGCATAAAATGAGAAAATTAGAGAAGTCTACAGAATGTATAATGCAGTAGATTAGTTTGCAGGCTTTCAGCTTTTATATAATGGAATACCCAATTGAATGTGGCTCAAACAATATGGATTTGTTATCACATATAATAAGGAGCCAGTGGACACTTTGGGGTTTATTAATTCAGCTGATCAACAGTATCAAGGTTCTTGGTCGGTTTCTTTGTGATTCTCCTAGATTTAACTAAAGAACACCAGGATTCTGCACAGATCTAAGTGCTACATGCCCATGTCTATGAAAAGATAAGATGAGAGTTTTTCCTTCAGTGCAACTCTGTTGACTGTGGAGGGGAATCTTTTTCTAAAGTCTCCCTAAAGATTTGCACATGCATATTGTTGAAAGAACTGGATCACATGTCCTTTGTATACATGCTCTAAAGTCTAGAGCATGTTTGCTAGGGGAACATCCACATTCCTTGAGTAAACTACTGCCTAACAACTACACAAAATTGGGGTTTGGATACCAAGAAAAAAGAGAATTGGCTAAGTGGCATCTGATATACCTTGAAACTTTTGAAATTCAGGAAAAAAAATGCTACTAAATGAGGTCTTGCTCTTCACCACTGGACCTCAGTATAATTTAAAATTTAAAAGCTCGTTCATTTGGTCTGTTATTCTCTCAATGGATATTCTTCAAGCCCTAGACAAATACCAGGCATTGTGGAAGACAGAGATGAATCAGAAAAGGAAAAAAAAAAGCACTTAAGTAGAAGAGCCAGAGATTTATGTTTACAATAAAAGGGAGAAGATAAGGTATGTGTGAGGCTAGAATGCAATAGTGAGAGTGGCAAATATCGTGAAGAAGATACAGCTGTGTGCTAGAATGGATTCACAAGAACCAATTACATGCCACCTGTCACAGGTCTGCATTTACTGCCACCATGCTGGAAGTCTGAAAATGTCCATGGTGGAAAAATTTACACCAAGGAAATTGGCAAACTTTACAAATCAGTGCTCTTAAATTTTTTGTTTTGTTTTTCCTCAGAGAGCCAGCTGTTACACATTTACCAGCATACCAGTAGAGTTATAGATACAGTTCTAAGAACATGTTTTTTTCAGGAGGGAAAGATCAATTATTTTAAACTTATCTCATGAATCTAAACCAATCATCAAACACAGAAATGAAGCCCAATTTGAACTGAGTTTCTGACATTAAACATTCATAAAATGTCCTATAAGCTTTTCTCTTCTGCTCTGTTGTCTCTGTACCTCTGGGTGCTTCCTGAGTTGGGCTAAGCATAAAGACAGGAAGTCATGGAAATCTCCAGGAAAATCCTTACAAGAAAGTATAGTCTCTCCAGGTTTCCTACCCAATTCAGCAAAACAGGTGTCCTGGGTTTCAGAAAGCATATTGCTAGAGATGTCTTCCAACCTCTCAGCTGCCTCTGTATTTACACTGTCTTCTACACACAATCTCAAATTGTGAATCTTTCCCATATGGTGAGATCTTTCCTAATGCTTTTCACAAAGAGCTCTGAATACTATCTGCACTCCAGGAAGCCATAGCCTCCTGTGGCCTTCGGGGTCTTAATGACCATCTCATCCACCTCAGTCTTTACATAGGCCCACTCTTAAGCCACTTTCCTTCAGTGGAGAAGGTCATCCTGTTTTGAGGACTTACAGAAAAGTCCATAATTTGCCTTCACTTACTTGTGCTTACAAATAAAAAGCCTACAATAGATATGAAATTCTTCCTCAGATCAATTTAAATCTCACATTTTAGAATTCAAGCTCTTATTTGCTGCCCTGTGGGGATTAGAAAACAGATGGCAACCATCCTTAGTGTAAGAGGCAGTTAGACAGATGGACCTCCTTTTTCTGAAACGTTTTGGGCAAATTAAATTTTATAAAATGAATTGATTTCTATTTGGGATATCCCCTGTGTGAGGGAGAATCTGTTTGGGAGGTGAGGAATCCTCTTGTGGAGTGATTGATTATCCCTTCATTTGGGTTCTGTAAACATTGGTATTCAGATATTGGGTTTTCTTAAATCAAGGCCTGTCTCTGTGTTTGAAGGTGCATTATAAATCATCCTTACAGAGTGAATAATCTCTGTTCCTTTAATCCTTCCTCATAGGTATCATTTTCTTACTATTTTATCATCTGTCTTTCTAGATGCAAAGCTATTTACATAAATTAATTAACAATTTAAAGTGACTTGATATGCTTTCAGTGAAAGAAAAGCAAATATACAGGAAATGTAGATGACCTGGTTGGTCATATCAAATTGCAGCAAGCCCAATTAGCCAATAAAAGAAATAATATTACCTAGCAGTTCACAGCCCCTTTGTATTTTTTACGTGCTCTCTTTCATCAGATCTTCACAACAAACCTGTGGGACAACAAGAAAAGTGTCATCAACTGCATTTTCTGGATGAAGAAGTTAATATAAGCACATGTAGACTGACTTAGAAATAAAGCTGAGGTCATAGCCAAAAGCAGAAAGGTAACTAATATTTTTGGTGTACCAATTATATACCAGACACTGTTCTCAGGAGCTCATTTTCACAACAAATTTATGAATTATTACCATCTCCATTTTACAGATTAAGAAACTGAAGCTTGGAGATATGAAATATCTCCATGTTTACATAGCTAATATATAAGAGAACTAGCATTCAAATCCTGGTCTGTGTGACCAAGGTGTGGGACAAACAGGCATGATTCGACTTAAGAGTCTAGGAGCCCCTACTTTAATGTAGGAGACAACAATTCTGGTGGCAGCTTTCTAATCTCCAGATTAGAGCTAGGGTGATAAAATTTTGAAGTCAGCAGTTGGCCAGGGCAGATGCTACAATGAAGGATAAGATAATGAGATCCTGGAACCTGAAGTTGGTCTAGCTTCTTGACAATAGCAAAGGTAACAGTTCTCATGAAAGGCCAATTTTATAGTGATTTGGAGGACTCATTTCTAAAGATCTAGCCCCTCCATGATGTTATAAGCCCCTACTTTTGTGTATTAAATCTCTTGGAAATAGAGTGGTCTCTGTTTTCTTCAACTGGCCCCTAGGTGTTAACAAATCTAATACTCTTTTCATATGTATACCTAGTCAAAGTCTCCAAAAAGCTTCAATGATCCCACATTAGTGAAATTAGAACACTGTTTTATGCTCTGGGTCTCATTCAATTTGAATTTGAAACAACAACCCCCTCCAGATTTCTGTAGCTTCCAGTTTAGGTATTTGAGTCTCTAGAAGTTTGAGTCTCAATCATAGATACAATGTGAACGGTAAGATGATTGCCTAAAGGGGCAATCCCAGGAAAAAGGATTCTTGAGGCCATATTGAAGACCTACAACTATTAGATATGGCTGTAGGTAGCATCACTGCTCATGGAAAAGCCAAGAATTGTTTGTAAAGAGGAGATAAAGCTCCAGTAAGGAAGGCAAGAGCTTGGAACTGGTTTATAGAATGCAATAAGCACAGAAATGATAAAATAAGGGACAAAGTCAGTGGATGAGACAGCCAAGTGATGAATAAGATGAGGATGAGCAATGAGTTAAGGCAATTGCTTAGAAATGTCAAATATGTTTATTGAGCACCACTGAGCAATGTACGAAGTTCTGAGGAGAAAGCAATGAAAACTCCAAATTTGGAGTTATTGTTATTGTGAATTAACAGTCTATCAATATCCATCTTATTCATAGCAGTTAAATTAGGCACTAAGCTTTCAGGTTTTTTATCACATGCTAATCACCCACTCTACTCATTCCATGTCCTGAATTTGCCATTTTGAACTGCACCTCACTTGTCTTCATTTATTTGTCCAATACATGGAGGTCAAGATGTACTCTGGTTTTCTCTTTGCTTCTGTGTGTACATTTTCTTGTTATCTCTTCTTCTTCTTATAAGGATATCAGTCATGTTAGATTGAGGCCCCAACCTTATGCTCTTATTTAACCGTAACTACCTCTTTAAATGTCATATCTCCAAAAAGTAACATTGGAGCTTAGGATTTCAGTGTATGAATTTTGATAATATCATCTCAACAGCTATTCAAGAATAGGAGTGAAATAAAGATTTTCAAAAATATAAAGTCTAAAAAAGTTTTCCATCAACATACTCTCATTTAAAGAACTACTAAGAGATACAGTTCAGTGAGAAGGAATTTTAGAAGATAAGAGAGAGATACAAGAAACAAAGGTGAACAAAAGAAATCCCTAAAACAGACTGGTAAATCTAAATACAAACGGACTCTAAAAAGGAATAATAAAAGAAACAATTGAAAACAAGGCAAAAACAAAACACTGGTTATCACATGTAAATGAGAGAGAAGAATTTGAATAGAAGATAGTCTTGAGTTTCTTATTTGAGGATGTGGCTAAAGAAGCTGTATCATATCCATATTTCTTTTTTTATTAGTTAAAAATATATAGGCAATGCGACTATCTAAAGTTTTATATTTCCCAGCTGCCCCTTGAGACTAGGTATACTTAGAATATCTTGCAAATTAAAAGTAAATACTATGTATGAGATGTTCAGGAAGATTTCTTAAGGGGATATTATTCAGCTATGTGGAAAAACATTTTTGCCTTCACCTTCTCCTCCTTATTCATGGAATGGCCCATAATAGCTCAAATTCCAGCAGTCATATTGGATAATAAACTGTTCTTAAAGATGGAAATCACACCTTTGAAAAACAGCAGAAAAACAGAAATGTTCTGGGTACCATGACCATAAATATGTCATGTCAGCCCTATAATTCTCAATTCTGAAATTATTTGATGTATAAATAAATAAACTCTTATGTTGTTCGGGCTGCCACTTTTTTGGGTTTTCTCTTAAATGCACAGAAGGCATAACTTAACTGATAAACAGATGTGGGAAAGACACAGATCAACTTTAGAATTTTAAATATACCTGTTTACTGGGAACCACTAAAGTAGAAGAAATCATATGCAAAACTTCTAAACCAGTAGAATTAATATAAAAATGTTGGGATGGAGGGTTCTAGGAACATTAAAAAAATATGTTTGAAGAAAAATTAGAAAAAGAAATAAAAATGGCTCTAGTAATTATAATGACATTTAGGTCAACTATGCATGCAAAGACTTCTAATAAGATTGTTTTACGAAATGCAACCATGGAAAAAGTAATATATTTAAATTATGCTATTATTTTATACAAAATATAATTTAAAAATATGTGTGTAATTAAATTCATAAATTAAATATGTTATTTTGCCAATAAAAACACACCAAAGCCAAGTCAACTCCATTTGTTATTATAGTCCAAGACCCCATTCATTTCTCTTCTGAACT
Organism: Lynx rufus; assembly: GCF_022079265.1. NCBI lineage: Eukaryota > Metazoa > Chordata > Mammalia > Carnivora > Felidae > Lynx > Lynx rufus. Next base: position 173,464,981 of record NW_025814834.1, read on the forward strand.
CATTCTTTTTCCATTACCATCCTTGGTCTTTACCTCCTCACTTATTTTCAGACTTGGTTTTCACTGACCTTTTAACTTGTTGATTAATCTGAGTTTTGGATTGGTTCTTGGCACTGTGAAGATTCAGGTTTTCAGTCAGATATACGGATCACCCACTGTTAGTGAAGATCTACTATTTTATATCTGTTTCTAGAATTCAAGCTCTCAGCCAACATACTCAAGGTTATAGAATATGGGGAAAAAAATCCGTTTTTATTGGGCCATTATGGTGCTAAAAGGAACTGGCTTTAGGATCAGAGTAGTTTGAATCCAAAGAGAGATATGAGGCATACATTAAAAGGTTAGGAAGAAAGAGTGTCCAATAGAAATATGGAAAAAGATGTTAACAGGTAACTTCGAAAGAAGTCATACAAAGGGCCAAAGTACATATAAAAATACTGTCAACCTCTTTAGAGATTTTTAAAACTACAAATTAAAATAAGACTGGTCATCTTTTACCCTCTTAGATTGGCAAAAGTTAAAAATAATGGTAGCTATACTTCGGGTGAGCATAGCATAATGTATGTTGAATCACTATTTTGTACACCTGAAACTAATGTAACATTTGTGTGTCAACTATACTCAATTTTTTTAAAAAACGTAATTGCTCCTATTCTGTTTTGACAAGGCATGGAATAGGCACTGTCATGTACTGGCCAGTAGCAACTAGCTATTTACTGCAGGTGATTCTTTCCTCCAATGTAAATATCTGGGTAATGTTTATCCATTTGTACATAGTTGTAATTTGCCTAGGTTCTTGATAACATATGGCAGAAGTAAAATATGTAACTTTTTTTTTTAAGTTTATTTATTTATTTTGAGAGAGAGTGTATAAGCAGCAGAAGGGCAGAGTCAGAAGGAGAGAGAGAATCCCAAGCAGGCTCAGCACTGTCAGCACGGAGCCCAATACAAGGCTGAAACTCATGAACTATGAGATCATGACCTCAGGCAAAATCAAGAGTTGGCTGCTCAACTGACTAAGCCACCCAGGTGCCCCAACATATGTGACTTCTAGGCCAGGTCTATATCATCTCCTGTTCTCCTCTTCCCATTTCCAACATACATACATATGTACCCACTCTCTTTCTTCCCTAACTGCTGGTTGCGTTTAGAAGTTCAGGAGGACTTTGGGAGCCATATCTTGGAAATTGGCAGACTCCATCGGCCTGGGTCTCAATGTCTGCATGGACTTCCACTTTGAAATCCACCACTAACTGAAGCTATATAAGTAAGAAATAATTTCCCTCTTGTTAAGCCACTGAGATTTGGGTTTATCAAACATTGCCTTAAAAAAATTCATACACTGTAGGTGGGATTTTAGCTTTACAATAATATAAAGGGTATTCTGGCAATGTACATGCCATTTAACCCAAGAATTTCACATATAGATATTGATCCTAAGGAAATAATCAGATAAAGGTAAATATGTATGTATAAGGGTATTAATTTAAACATTGTTTATAATAGCAAAAAGAAAAAAAGAGAAATTAATTAAATCCCATAGAGAATTGACTAAAATATCACTGCATAAACATAATGGATATTTCTTCATTCATTTACTTAGCAAATTTTCAATATATGTCATGTGACACCTGTGATGGATACTAGGCAACATAGTGGGAAAAAACAAGGTACCTGCCATTGGGAAACTTAAAGTTTAGAAAATTAGACAGACATTTACGAGGTAATTTTCATGTTGAATTATAGTAAGTTGTCACAAAGGAAAAGTATGGGGTGCTATGAAAGCATATAATAGGAAATATATAACCTAGGCTGTTGGTCAGGGAAAGCTTCCTATATTAACAAATATGCCATAACATATAGCAATGATGAATAAAAATCATCAGATTTTCCCAATATTCCCTACCCTTAACCAACCAAAATGCTTTTAACTTACTTGAATATATAAAGTTCTAATGATAGGGATGAAATAATCAATGTTTACTTGTAATATTTCATGTATTAATTTAATCACAGATGTTATAATGTATTCTCTAAAATAATAAACTACATTATGAATATTGCTTTGTTCTACTTATTCATGGAAAACCAAGTCATACTGACTGGGATTGAATTCTGGCTCTATCAGTTAATAGTTGTGACCTCGGACAAGTTTTGTCACCCATCAAATGGTGATAATAATAGCTACAACTTCTAGGGTTTGGTGGAGATTTAACTTATAAAAAATAAATATTTAGGACTACTGTCTGGCACATAGTAATGCCAAATAAGTGTTAGCTATCACTATTGGTTTCTGGAAATGCATCTTACACCCTAATGTCGAGGTTATCAATAGAGACACATAGGAAATCATCTGACAAGCATCTTTGTTTTTGCCTAAATTATGTGAGATTATTTTACAACTGCAAAATGTTATCACTGGGATTTTTATTCCAAGTAATAAATACCTATTTGCATACCATTCAGCTAGCCTTAGTTCATTTATCTTGCAAGATTACACTCATTATCTGCATAATGAAGCAACTTACTAGTTTGCCCTTTCTCTTCTGTCCCCTTCTTTCTTCCTCCCTTCTTTCCCCACTCCCTTTTCATTTTTTAAATGTAATGTTTATCAAAGTACGAACTGTTCATTGTATCTAAAGGTAAATATTACCAACATACTTTTTTTTTTTTTTAAATAGAAGTCCCAGGCTTCACTCCTCTTTGCTTGTCCTTACCCTTCCCAAGTACCATGTATTCTGAGTCTACTCCCTGGAATAACTCCCCACAAACTTTTCCTTCATTTAGCAGTTTCCTTCCCCACTTTGGTACTTGATGTCTTACTTCTAACAACATGATTATATTGCTTTTTTTCTTTTTTCAACTTTAGACATTATTTATTGACTTCCTACTACTGAAGAGAACATTAAACTCTATTTTACGAATTGCCCTACCAATCTATGTTTCCTCTACTTGCGTAATTCCTAAGTTGCATAGCTACCAACAGTTTTAAGTGAATAGTCAATGGGTATATGACCATACAATCATTGTTCATATCTGAGCCACTTAGAGTATTAAAATTATATTTCCTACACTGTAAAAATGAATTTTTGTCTTGGAGTAATCATTGATTTCAATTTTATTTTTCCCTGATTTTTCCAGTGATCAGATCTTAAATCAGACCCAAACCTCCATCAAAAGTATAACATTTATTTCAATATAATGACATCAAGTAATTAATATGTCAGCTTACCAAATGTTCCAATATGAACTGGCTCAATGTACCCTTAGTGATCATTTTCAGACACACACAAGGAAGTTTAAGTTGTACTTTTTGTGTCCAACAGAAGGAATTTTTACCTGCCACAAAGATTTTTCTCTTAGACCTTCTTTTAGAAGGTTTATAGTTTCAACTTTTATAATCAGGTCTTTGAATCATTTTGAATTAATTTATGAATATAGTATGAGGTAAGGACCAAATGGTTTCACTAGGGAATTCTACCAAAACTTTAAAGAAAAATTAACTGCAATTCCACACAATGTTTTCCACAAAATAGAAGAGGAGAAAACACTCTCCAATTCCTTTTATAAAACTCATATTTCCCTGATACCCAAACCAGACAAAGACAACACAAATAAAACTACAGAACAATATCTCACATAAAAGTAGACACAAAAGTCCTTAACAAAATACTAGCAAATAAAAATCAGTAACCTATAATAGGAATTATACACCATGACAAAATGGGGTTTATTCCAGGGATAAAAAGCTGGTTTAATATTTAAAAAATCAATCATATCAACTAAACCAATTTCTTCTAATATTTATTTACTTACCTTCTAGTGACTTTTTTAAAAATTTTTAAATGTTTATTTATTATTGTGAGACAGAGAGACACAGAGCATGAGCAGGGGAGGGGTAGAGAGAGGGGAGACAGAATCTGAAGTAGGCTCCAGGCTCTGAGCTGTCAGCACAGACTCAGAGATTGATGCAGGGCTCGAACTCAGAAAATGTGAGATCATGACCTGAGCCGAAGTTGGTTGCCTAACCAACTGAGCCACCCAGGCACCCCATCTAGTAACTTGACTCTTAACTCAGAAGAATTTTATATTGGTTTGAAAAGGGCATATATCTAGGATTTGCAATGTAATTGCTCACTTACTTAAGAGATGATTTTTATTTGTCCAGAAATTTGGACATTCCAACAGGTCAATGTAAGAACTAAAGACAAAGCAAAAACTAAAAGAAGTTAAACAAAAAGTATCGAGATGAGGTCATATGTCAAAAAGATATGTTCCATTTTGCAAGGTCATTTTTAAGAAAAGGACTGAGACACTGAATTACAATGAGCAGAGGACAACTAGGAAGATAACACGTGAACTACATTTCATGAAGTTCATCAAAGGAAACTGGGTTGCTTAACTTAGAGAAGATTTAAGGAAGCCATGAGCAATGTTTTCAGATACCTAGAACAGGGAGTGTTTTGTGGTCCAGAGCCAAAACTAAAACAAATGAATGGAAGTGAAAAAGAAAAAGAAAAAGATTTCATATAAAATACAGCAAAATCTTTCTAATAATTATAACTGACAAAAATTTATTTGAATTAGTGAGTTTTGTATATATAAAAGTACTCAAGAAAATTCTGGCAAAACACAGACATGGACGTTATAGTGGGATTTACTCTATGGGTAGGAGGTTGAGCTGGCTGACATCCTAACATCCCTCCCAACACAAAGATTCTATGATCTTAGGGGAGCAAGGAACTAGAGCTATTTTGAACTTCACTGACAAGTCTTAAGCACTGTGTCTAGCCTAAATTGTCCTGTTGCTTAATGTAAATGGCTTCAATTAGCTAATGCAGAGATGAGGTTTGAGTGATAAATGTTCACATTAACATGATTCGAGATATGATCTTGACAGTTCTGCTAGACTGGTTTGCCGAAAAGCACTTCAGGAGCCCTACAAATAGCTCTCATTATTTTTCTCCATTTTTTAATGATGTTTATTTTAATTTTTCAGAATTCTGGGATCTGTAATTACCTAGGGTTTATATGGCAGTGAACAGCTAATTACTCTTTTTTTTTTTTTTTTAAGGCAAATGATTCAGATTCTTTAATATATCCATAGCTTACTTCTGGTGCCAGGCCAAGTCATGGGGTTCTCACTTAAATTATAGCTTCACCTTTAATGGTGCTAATGGTTGTACCATTCCTTCAGCTGCCTCCTCCAACCTGCCAGGTTTAGTGTGTCAGTTAAATCAGCATCACACCCACCAGAGAGATGGGCTGGGGTACTAGTTCAGGAGTCAGTCTTGTAGAAAGATTAGTTTTGACCGATTCTCAGTCACAAGTCCCAGAACAAACATAGTCAAGTCTTAACCCCATACTTTCTAATATGTAGCCTACATTTAAATAAATCTCAAAATTAAACAGGGATATATTCTAAATTAAATAAACTTAATTTACTCCTTAGGAAAGAAAATGATTAGCTATTATTTCCATTTTATACATGTGAAAAGTGAAGTTCAAAGGGTTACATAACCTGTCTCTGAACACATTGCTGGCAAGAAGCAAAGCTGAAATTTGAACCCAAATGTCTCATCCAAAGCACATTTCCCCCTGAGACCATGGAGTTCTAGAATTATGGCAAGGTGGGAATAAAAGAGATACAATGCTTTTCAACTCACCATAATTTGCCTGTGGCACTACCAGCAAGCATACAACCTGTGTGTGTGTGTGTGTATGCGTGTGTGTGTGCAATAACATCACTGCTGTGATATACTTTTTATTATAAGGAATACTATTTCTGGTTATATTAATACTTGTACCTTCGGCACCTGTGTTTTGTTGCTGTTGTTGTTTTGCACCTCAAGAGCAATGTATAATCAGGACTTAATTAAGAATATTTCCTTCATGCTGGTATAGCTTAAGATATGAACCCATGCTTAGCTGATATAAACCACCTCCAAGTACAAAAGCCTTAACTATTTTTCTCTTTGTTGAAATCTTTTTATAGATTAGGCAGAGAAAGAGACAATGGAAACCAATACTTGAGTTATATATTTCTTAAACCCCTTTCCCTATTTCACTAATCAGTTGTCATAAGATGAGAGCTGGAGAAATGTCCCCCAAGAAGGATGGAGCAAAGGCAGTGTAGCAGGTAATTAGACTGTGGCTTGGAAGTAGGGTGTGTTTCTAATAAGACAAGTGATCAGAACATGCAATGGAATCAAGAGATTGCCACCACTTGAGTCCAGAAGAATTAAATGGCATACTGGTTGTGACTGGCTGCTTTCTTTGACCTGACCTCCATTTATCCCTCATCTTTCATACTACTCCCTCCTTTGTATCCAACTTTCCTGCTACCCTAATCTGTTTGCATTTCTGGAACACAATTCTTTTTTTTTCTTTTCTGTCTTTCATTTGTTCTTCCTTCTTCCCTTCTTCCTTCCCTCCCTCCCTTCCCCACTCCCCTTCCCTCCTTTCTTCCTTCCTTCCCTCCTTCCTTCCTTTCCTTTCCTTCCATCTTCCTTCCTTCTTCCTTCCTTCTTCCTTCCTTCCTCCCTTTCCTTTCCTTTCCTTTCTCATCCTTCCCTTTCCGTTCCTTTCTTTTCCTTCCATCTCCTTCCTTCTTCCTTTCTTCCTTCCTCCTTCCTTCCTTCCTTCCTTCCTCCCTCCCTTCCTTCCTTCCTTCCTTCCTTCCTTCCTTCCTTCTTTCCTTCCTTTCATGGTAGCAGTTAACATGAGATCTACTCTCTTAAATTTTTAAGTATCCATACAGTATTATTAACAATAGGCACAATGTACAGCAGATCCACAGAATGTACACATATTTCATAACTGAAATAATACTCTTTAAACAGCAACTCTTATTTTCCACCATCCTCAGTCCCTGGCAACCACCATTCCACTCTCTGATTCTTTGAGTTTGACTATTCTAGTTACTTTATGTAAGTGGAACCATGCAGTATTTGTCCTTCTGTCCCTGACTTATTTCACATTACATAATGTCCTCAAAGTTAATCCATGTTGTTGTATATGGCTGGATTTTATCCTTTTTTAAGGCTGAATAACATTTCATTGTATAGATATACCACATTTTTTATCTAGGGATCTTTCAATAGACATTTAGGTTTTTTCCACATATTGGTTATTATGACTATTGTTGCATTGAACATGGAAGTGCAAATACATCTTTAATATCCTGATTTTAACTATTTTGGATAAATATTCAGAAGTGGAATTGCTAGGTAATGTGATAGTTCTATTTTAATTGTATGGAAATTTCCAAACGGTTTTCCATATGGCTATACTATTTTTCATTCCATCAACAGTGTACAAGGGTTCCAATTTCTCCACATCCTTGTCAAAATTTATCTTTTTTTTTTATGTCAGACATCCTAATGGGTATGAGGTGATATTTAATTGTGGTTTTGATTTGTATTTCCCTGATGATTAGTGAGGTTGAGTATCTTTTCATGTGTCTGTTGATTATCTGTATGTCTCTTTGGAAAAATGTTTATTCATGTCCTTTGCCCATTTTTACCTAGTCATTTGGTGTTCTTTTGCTATTAGGTTGTAGAAATCCAACATAGATTTTGAATATTAACTCTGGATCAGATATATGATTTGCAAATATTTTGTTTCCATTTCATAGGTTGCCATTTTATTCTGTTGATTGTTTCCTTTGCTGTGCAGAACCTTTTTAGTTTGATGTAATCCCTCTGGTCTATTTTGTTTTTATTGCCTGTGATTTTAGTGTCATATCCAAGAAATAATTGCCAAAACCAATGTCATGAAGCTTTTTCCTATGTTTCCTTCTAGTAGTTTTACAGTTTCAGGTCTTACATTTAAGTCTTTAAATTTGTGAGTTGATTTTTGTATGCAGCATAAGATAAGGGTCCAATTTCATCCTATTCATGTTGAACGTATTCATTAATTCATTCTATGCTTTCTGTTGGTATCGATGCACTAGAGAAAATAGCTACCTTTCCCAGTCTTCATGGACTGATCTTATCCAGAAGATCCTCACCAATCAGCTTGAGGCCTCTCAAACCTGCTCCATGTATGCATCTTCTCTGGACTAATGTGTATAAGTTACCAATTAGAAGGATTTGCTAGTTTTTCTTTTTTCTTTTCAAGAATTCATAATTTCTTCCTCCCTCTGGTGACTTGTCTACTGCGCCATGCATCTTCTGGAGCAGTAGCATTTCCCAAGTAATTTTGTTTTGTTCTTAGTTGCTTCCCGGGATCTAGAGAATGCTGGGTTTGTCCACGCTCTGAGACTGAAGCCAGCCCCATGGGCAGCCACCTGAAAAGTTTGAACACTTGGCATATGTTTCAATCTTCTTTTTCCCTCCCCAGAGAGAAGCCAGAGAATGGGAGTCTTGCCAACCATTTTGCACTGAGTTGGGGAGAGAAGCTCTGGCAGAAGATTGTGTACTAGCACAAACCTTCACCTTCGCTCTCAGTGGTCCTCAGTCACCTAGGCTATGCCAGATCCAGTCACTACTCTGAGACAAGTGACACAGAAGCCAGTCCTCTGATGGCTCCTTGGAAATGTTGGAACATTGGATGCACAGCTATACTCTTTCTCTTCCCAAGTAAAATGTGGGATCCAGGATTTTTAACTCTCTTGCTCTCTACTGAGATTACAGGAAGATCTATATTGAGTGTTTGCATGGTAGTCCATTGCTGTATTTGTTCTCAGGAGCCTCCAACCATCTAGAGTATACCAGGTCCTGTCAGAACTCTGAGACAGGCACAACAGAGCCAAACCCTTGGACAGTCCCTGGAAACTTTGAAACATTGGACACATGGTCCAATTATTTCCTTCCCTGAGGAAAAGATGAGATCTGGGTTTTTCACCCTCTTGCTTTGTGCTGAGCTTGGAAGAGGGGCTATGGCAAGTATTTACATGCTATTCAAACCACCATTTTTGTTCTCAGAGGCTCCCATTATGGGATCCTTTCTTGTCAGCACTGAGATTCAGGCTAGACAGAAACCAGTCCCTTGGGCAACCCCCCAAAAAATCAGAATATTGGACATATGGTCCAGTTCTTTCTTTCTTTCCCTTCCCAGGGAAAATCTGGGGGCTGGAGGTTTCCTCTCTCTCATACGATGCTGTGCTGGGGGCTGGTGGGAGGTAGGGGGAGGTGAAAGATTATGGTGAAAGAGTATCTTAGCTTGTCCTACCAGATTCAGTGTGGTTGGTTTCATGCTTGCCCAGGGTGCAGGAGCTTTTCAGCTGGTTTCTGGATTTGCCATAGTGGAATTTGGTTGGTGTATTATTGCTCAGTCAGGGTTCCCAGGGGAGAAGGAGGCTCCAGGTCTTCCTGTTTTTCCCACTTATTGACCTCAAGACCCTGGAACACAATTCTCTTACTTCAGTGCCTTTGTACATATTGTTCCTTCTGTTGAGAAGGAAACTCTCTCTCCCTTTTCTGTCAAATATTCAAATATATTTTAAGACTATGCTCTGATAGCACGTACTCCCTTCCCCTAGTCAGATTTATATGTCCCTCCTTTGCATTCTGGTAGCGCCCTATGCTTACCTTCAAAATGCACTTAGAATATTGTATCATAATTATTGTTGTACTGCTATGCTTTTACCCATCAGACATTAACCTTATTTTTGTTTCCCTAGAACCTAGCATGACCCGGAACACAGTGGGAAAAACAAACAAGGGATAGTGGAAAGATCTGTCTTTTAAATACATCCTTTTCTTTGTAAGAAACAATAGCCTGAGAGACCATAAATGTGAATTTTAGCCTCAACAATGCCACTAACTAGCTGTGTAAACTTGCATGTAGTCACACTCGATGTCACTCTCCAGCTGTAAAATAAGGTTTGTTTGACTAGATCATGATTGGTCAACATTTTTGACTGGCAGCAACACTTCCTTTTTTCAGTGAAATCATGCTATGAAGCTCAAATAAAACACTGGAGTTATTCTGCATGAAAAAAGGAGACTATCTGGAACTCTGCCATTTAATCTCCTCTTTCCTACTGTGCCACCCCACCTGCTCCATCCTTGGAACACAGCTTGAAAACCATACAACCAGGTGATCTATAACATTCCAACCATCCCAAATACTCTTGGATTATTTGCGCATTGAATTGCACTGACCTCTTCCTCATTGCTATACCCCTTTCCCAGGCCCTGGGGTACACATCTCTATCCTCACTGGTTTTTATTTTTGTAAGCCCAACTAACAGATTAAGGAAATCAAGTTATTCCTGAAGTCAATAAGCTTTGTTTTGGCATTCAGAGTATTTGTTGGCTGGTTTACCAATGTCTGTAATCTATCTTATTAATGAAGAGAAAGAGTGGCATGTGTATCTTGGCTTTGACATAGAAATATCATTTTAGAATATTGTGTGGGATCAAGGCATATAGTGTTGACCAAGAGCCAGGGACAGATCACAAATTTTTGATCCTATATGCATAGTTTTTAATTTCTTGTGGTTTCTAAAAGGTGCTAAATAAAATTATTATTGACCTGAGTAGTCAATTAAATTTTGGCACAGAAGAAACACCAGTTAAATTCTTTGGTGATATGGGGGAATAATTAAAATAGAGTAATTTGAGATCTCTGTTTTTAACTTGCATCTAGTTGGTGGTTTGATTTATAGGAAAGATAAGATTATTTAACAATTCACTGGAGACCAACATAAGTGACCATAAAATTCTACCTTTTTTAAAGCTACAATATGTATGACTGTCAATTATATGATGGAGCATTTATCTATCTTCTTCTAAGGATCAAACTTCATATATACATCTGATCACTTCTAGTCCCTACAGCCTCATGATGTTAGTACTATTATTCCAATGTTATAAGTAAGGAAACTGAGAGACGTGTTTAAGAACTTACCAAAGTACACTTGTAAGTATGGTATATGTAATAAAACTGTTTGTTCTGGGAGAATGAAAAAAATTGGAAATTTTATATCAAGATAAGAGATTAACACCTACACTACCCAATCATAATGAAGCAACAGGTAGTGGATTTGCCCTCTTACAGTATACAACTAGAAAACTGGACCAACTCTATGAACCACTGCTTTCTAAACATCAAGCAGCAGGCAGCACAGGGTTGTGACCCTTAATAAAGGGGAACACACAAGGTAAGTCCTGCAAGTGTCTAAATTTTCTGTGTCACTACATTTCTATCTCACTAGATTTTCTATATCACTACAGGAAGGAGGAGCCCAAACACAATAATGGTCTTTCTGAAAGGAGATAGAAATCAGAATTTGGGAAGCTGAAGCACATTTCAAGATAAATTCCAAGATAAATAAAATTGAGTTATTCTGAGAAAAACTCAATAAATCCTCATGGATTCCCCTTCAATCTGGCTGAACATGAAGCAGCACATGCATAATGTGAGAATATATGAAGCTAAACAAAGAATAGCTATCATGGAAAGAACAATTACCACAAGGCTATAAATTGAACACTTTTCAATGCTCAAAAAGGGCAGAAAGACTTTCAAGTTCTAACCATCTAGAGTGGAGAGACCTTGTTGAACAACTGGAACTCTCAGTAGAGACCTTAAAAGGGTCATGTTTGATAGAAAATCTGAACTAAGCCAAGAGTAAGAAATACTTTTGGTCACCTTTTTAAAATCTTAAAAATAAGACTCAAAAGAATCAAGCTGATTTGCAAGCTGATCTTGAAACCAAATCCATCAATCTTTAAAGAATGACAAGAAAATTCACACTCTCAACAAAGCTATATCCATAAATTTATCATCTAATAAGAAAAAATTATACTACATTTGAAGAAGCACAGGAAAATTTTACCCGTACCATGGAGAAAATAGAGTCAATAGAAACAGATATGGAAATGCAAGCACTGATAAATTTAGCAAATAGAGACTTTAAAACACTATTATAAATATAAATAAAGAGTTCCAAAAAAATTTGAACATAATAGAGAAATGGAATACATAAAAAAGAATACCTAAAGTTAAAAAATATATAATATCTGGAAAAAAATTAAATTACTGAATGGGATTAACAACAGGGCAGATACTGCAAAAGAAGAGTGGTGAACTTGGAGACACAGCAATAGAATATATCTAAACTGAAGCACACACACACACACACACACACACACACACACACACATAGTTGAAAAAATGATAAAAGCTACAGTGACATAAAGGACAATATTAAGTATACTAGAGTATATTTAATTGAAGTCCCAGAAAAGAAAAGGGGATGGTCAGAAAAATCGTTTGAAAGAATAATGGTTAATTTTTTAAATCAATTTTATAAAACCACATATTCAAGAAGATTAAAAAAAAACTAACAGACAAACACAAAGAAGGATAAATGATAAGAAAATTACACAAAGGTATATCATAATCAAAATGCTGAAAAGAGGGGCACCTGAGTGGCTCAGTCAGTTGGACATCACTCTTTGGCTCAGGTCATGATCGCCTGTTCCATGAGTTCAAGCCCCATGTTGGGCTCTGTGCTGACAGTCCAGAGCCTGGAGTCTGCTTTGGATTCACTCTCTTCTCCTCTCTCTCTCTCTCTCTGTCTCTCAAAAATAAGTAAACATTTAAAAAAATTTTAATGCTGAAAAGAGAAAAAATATTTAAAGCAGCCTGGAAGGGGGTTGGGAGAAAGACACATGAGAACAAGTGTCTTATAACTTTTCTTCAGAAAAGAGGGAAAAGAAATGAGGACAATTGGGACACATAGAAAACAACTAGCAAGATAATACAATTTACAAATACTTATATTAAATGAAAATTATCTCAATCTGTAATTAAAATGCAAATATTGTCAGGCTAGATAAAAAGGCAATATTCTAAATTGCCTATAAGAAATTCACATTTAATAGATTCACCAATTAAAAGCAAAAAAAAAAAAAAAAGAGTAAAAGATATACCATGCAAGCATCAAGAAGATATAATAGTCTTAATGTATATGTGCCTAATAACAGCACTTCAAAATACATAAAGCAAAAAGTAAGATCTAAAAAGATAAATGAGTATTTATTTTCTCTACAATTATAGTCAGACATTTCAACATGTCTTCTCTCAATAACTAATAGCACAAATAGACAGAAAATCAGTAAAGATATAGAAATCTTGAACAACACCATCAACCAAATTCACCTAATTGACATTTATAGAACACTACGCCAATATAATGTAGAATAGACATTCTTTTCAAATGCACTTGAAACATTCATGACAATAGACCATATACTGGGTCCTAAAAAAAAAAGTGTAAATAAATTTAACATACCAAAGTCACAGAGTATCTTCTCTACCACAACATGATTAAATTATAAGTCATTTTCAGAACAGTATCTGGAAAATCCTTAAACATTTGGAAATTTGTCTGAGGCAAATGCCTATGAAAAAAGTCTAATTATCTAGGGGGCAATTTGTGTTAATTTCACCTTCCAGAGTCTAAAAATTCCCAACTAAGAATGATCCCTTTTTCTGATTGTCACTTACTATGCAACAGCTGATTTCCATGTGCAGAAAACTCAAAAACTTTATCCATCCACACTACTGTCTCAGAAAATACTAGCCCACTAAGAACTGGAAAGGCAACTGGATATTTTATTTTTATTTGAGGAATAAGTTACAATGTTAAGAATGTAACAAAATCAATGCAATTTGCTTCATTCTATCTGAACATATCCCACTTTGGCTCAACCTGCAACAACCACTGCATATATCATCCTCCCTGAGGGCCTATGAGTACTCACCCATCAGGCCCTGTCGGCCATTCAAAGATGAATGACACATAGTCTCTAACCTCAAGAAGCTTGCAAGTTACTTTACCTAAATCCCCTAAATTAACAGGGTATGTTCACATAGTAAAGGCTACTGCCACATTGTGAAGCATTCAGTTTTCCTGTGGCTTTGCTAGTCAGAGCAAAAGGACAAAAGGAAACAGAGCAAGCGAGGGAGACCCAGAAGCTCCTTTTCTTTTTATAGATGTCAATTCAGTACTCGAAAATTCTGAATTTCTAAGAGGTTGATAAGCTGTTGGTTTTATAGTAAAAGGACATGGATAGACTGTCAGATATTTTTCCCTTCCAGGTAAAGAAGGTGAACCATGAGTAGTAGTGATAATTCCACATTTTTATACATGCCACTGGTTCTGAGATTATTACCAATCTTAAAGAACAAAATTTCAAAAAATGGTGAACTTCCAAAACTTTCAGAAAAGAGTGATGTGTATTTGAGAGATATTAGCAGCTATACTCAACAGTGCTATTTTAGAGAAATATTGACAGTTCCTCTAATATTAGCAGTTATATCTCCCATCTACTGGAATCTGTTTTCCAGGTTGAGAATGTCTAGGGGCTTGACTCATGATTCCGTGGCTCCTAAAGGAGCTTACTCTTTTTCATTGGTTTTCTTTTTTTTCTCTAATGCAAAAGAGATTCCAGAAATAGAATCCAGAAAGATTCCCTTACTAATCTAAGAAGTGAGACTTTCAGAGACAATGTATTTTGACAGCACCTGAATTTTAGGAAGATGAACAGAAAGCAAAGAGAATAAAAGCCCCCTTTTATCTTTTTTTTAAAAGAATTGTTTTAAAATTATTGAACAGTCTTTTTTTTTTCAAGCTTCTCTGTGCTGTATTTATACCATGAGTCATTGTTTATATAATTTAATTAACATTGGCCAGTGCCTGCAAACTAAAACACTGTCTTAAAGCATTTGCTTGAAAAGTCTCCTTGTCCCTGAGCTGTCATTTCTTAGCATGATGGATAATGGATAGAAATAATTACCCTGAACAAGGCTAGACAGCTTAAATGATTAGAGTTTCAAAGAATTAGCAGCCCTAGCTAAACATCTTATTTTTCAAGATGCATTATTAAAGGAAAATACCATAGGGACTGTGATGAATCTGAAAACCTTCTTAAAACTGTGCCATTGTCTATGACAGGTAAGTTTATATCAAGTATATTTGCAGAGACTCTTTTAAATCAGCCTGCCATCTAATACCTCATAAATCCCTCCACCAAAGTGACTTGAAATACTTTTGAATGTCAAGCATCAATGCAAGACATAGTTAAGTGGAAATATTGAGGCTTGGTATATACATTCCAGGGCCTTCATTAATCCCTCACAGACATCTTCTGTAGCCCTAAATATTCAAGGGTTTTCCATTTGTTTCATTTTTTAAAAATAATGTTTAGAATTATGCCATAACTAGGATTGCCATTTCCCAAAGCAGGACCATTCTCTTGGCTCTCATGGCATTACCTTCTGTGCTGCCGCTTGGAAGGATTTACCACCTTTACTTTATTAGAGCATTTTTATTGCTCAATAAAATTTTTTACTTTTATGTCCAATATTGTAAATGGTGAGAAGATGATGGAAAACTTTGAGAACAATCAAATATCTAAGGAAGTAACCAAATCAATTTAATAAAAGCCACATTCTTTTTAAAACTATTTCTTTCTCAGACACACAATGAGCAGAGCCACCCAGGGACATTTGTGCTGATGTGTCTTCACCCCTTGCTAGGGAAAAGAAGAGACTCGGTTTCTTGCCTATGGTCAAGAATAAGTCCTCTCTTTTATTGGCATTCAGTTTCAATCCCATCCCACTGAAAACATTTAACAAACATTTGCGAGGAATTTGCGAAATAAAAATTAAGGCCATTTATGGAAGGTGAGTTGTACATGTGTAGGGGGCCTGTGATAACCATCTACTTACTACTTATGTGACAGAGTTCGTGTTTCATCTGGAGAAGATAATATTTTTTCACACTGATGATTTCAGAGTCTAAGGAGATTACATATATGAAAACACTTAGCACAGTATTTAGCTCATCACAGGCAAAAACAGAAAAAAGAAATGTATGCTCACATTCTGTAATGAGGGGTATGTGATTAACAAATATGAAACATCTCATTTGACATATAAAGGAGGCAAAGAAGAATTCCAACAGGCAAACACTATTTAGGGACCATTCTTTCTATACTTTCTTCCATCTCCTAATGCCAGATGCACTTACAAGAACGGTTAATGACTTTATAATCCCCTCTGATAATCAACTCTATTTCATCACTAAGATCAGGTTTTGCTTGATACAACCATGCCTGGTATTTCAAAATTACTTCTTGCCGATTCATCTTCCTCCAGTAAAATTCTCCTTCCCTTAGAACAATGATTCTCAAATTTGGCTGCCTATATAACTAACTAGGGATCTTACAAAACAAACAAATAAATTAAAACAAAACAAAACAACTGATGCCAAGATCCCACAGAGATTCAAATGTCACCGATCGGTGGGGAGAGCCTGACCATGCGATTTTTGAAAGCTCCCCCAGTGATTCTAATGTTGACCTGAGGTTGAGAACAATGCCTTGAATTTGAAGGTTAGGAAAGCAATCTACGGATAACATGAATGGTTTTCACACAGGAAACCACATCTGAACTTTTTTAGAAATACAGATTCCAGAGCCTGTCTCAGACCTACTGGATCAGAATTTGTGGGAGTGGGTCCCAGAATACACATTTTTAGCATGTCTCCCAGGTGATTCTCACAGAGTTTGCACAGCACCAAAACACAATGAAATCTGATTATGCTCTGTGACCTCAATGTGAGTCATACCTGTTACTCATCCCTGGTGCTTGGTCCCTCCTCTCCAGCTGCTAGCCGCTGAACGTAGTGTATAGGCAATGGTTTTCCAAGAAAGTCAACAAAATAGTATTAAACATTAATTGATACTTACAAAATGCTTACCAAACTGCAGGGACAGTGATAAGAAATTTGTATGCATTATCTTATTTGAATCCACACAACAAAGCTGTGAACTGGGCTCATTTCCTAGCTGAGGAGATGGTAGTTTGGAGGGGTAGTTTTCCCATGGTTATGCAAGTGTAAGAACTGGGATAGACAACTAGGTCTAACATTAGACTTAGCACCTGTGATTATGATTAACCTCCACATCAGTAGTTCCCAGAGTGTGGTCCACCAGTATCAGCATCATGTGGGAACGTGTTTGAAACACAAAATCTTAGGCCCCACCCCACACAGAATGAATCAGAAATTCTGGGGCTTAGGCCCATCAGCCTGTGTTTTAACAAACGCTTCAGGTGGTTCCGTTGCACGCTAATGTTTCAAAAGCACTGTTCTTCGCTATACCACTTACCCATTGAAACAGGAATCTCTTTCCCCAAGGCACTGAGCAGCATCTTTCAATCTCAGTGTCCTATAAAGTTCTCTGGGACTCTTCCTAGAAAATGAGGCAGGACATGTCCTGCAGGAGGGTTTGGATTTCAGCTGCAAGGGGAACAAATCAGACCCGTTAGGAGACAGATGAATGGAAAAGTGATTGACTTCACCCAACAGCAGGAAAAGTAATAGGAAGATAGAATGCACTGTCTCTTCACCCTTGACTGGCTTTTCTCTCTACAACCACTGTTGGCTCCCGCTGACTCCAGGAATACTAGAATTGAGACAGCACACACAACGGTAATTATTTTCTTATTGTAAATGACTTACCGTTACTACAATACACAGTAATAATCATCACATCATTATAGAGGCTTTTAATTATTTAATTTCAACCTTAAATCTTTCTCATGTGTGTGTAGTCCTCACACAGTCTGAATATCTCTCATTATTTAAAACAATTACAGTGAGTATTGCTTCTGGGTTTGTGTGTGTGTGTGTGTGTGTGTGTGTGTTTCTTTTCCATGCCCAAACGAGTCTGATCATTTTTTTTAATTTTTTTAATGTTTAGTTATTTTTGAGAGAGAGACAGAGAGAGAGTGTGAGCAGGGGAGGAGCAGAGAGAGAGAGAGAGGGAGACAGAATTCAAATCAGGCTCCAGGTTCTGAGCTGTCAACACAGAGCCTGACCCAGGGCTTAAACCCATGAACCGTGAGATCATGACCTGAGCTGAAGTCAGATGCTTACGACTGAGCCACCCAGGGAACCCACAAGTCTGATCATTTTAAATGCTTATGTGTGACATGTGTATAAATATCATCACTATATGTGCATGTTTTTCTCTTAGTTTAAAGTTACCACAATGATATCTTTTGGCCTTATATAGTAAAGTCCCCTACCCTAGTAGAGATTGATGGATTTTCCATGTAGCTTGCAGAGAGCTGCTTTACTGCTACCGTGATAGCATAAAGCCAAATGGGTGGTGATATTTCAAGAGAGATGTGGGAGAGGACAGTTTGCACAGAGTAATGTATCTTGGAAAACTCCATTCTTGCCTCCCTCCCCAGTGTCCTTTTAATGATGAAGTCACTGAATAAGTCAAACATTCTAGGAGCATTTTAAATTTGTGTTTGTTAGTGGAACAGCTGATCAATATGAAATACAGGCAAAAAATGAAACCACAGACCTAAGGACAAATAAACCACAACTCACCAGTGGGTCAGATTTGCCTTCCTTTCTTCCATCCTAATTAACCATGTGTTTATGGAATATACTCCAATGGAAAAAAGGCTGGATTTAGAGTGACTCAAATCAACGTTTGATTCTCAGTTCCACCTCTAAGCCTGAGTGCAAGCTTGTTTGGACAATTCACCTACCTTCTCTGTGCTTTGCTTTCTTCATTTGTAAATAGAGATACAATGAGTTACTGAGAAAATAAGGTAAGTGAGTGTGCATGTCAAGTCTTAGCATAGTGCTTGGCCTACAACTCAACAAATAGATACCTTATTTATCTCTGCCCCTTCTACATAGTTCAACTGTGGCTCTATTCACACTAAGGATTCTCTTATGCTCTTCTTCAGAGGCCTCCAAGAGAATGATCAACACCACACTCTCCCTGACACATAATTCCCCATGGTATTGGGTAATTCTCTGAAAAATAGAAGAGAATGACCTCCTCAAGAGAATGTTGTTGCTTAGTAATGATTTGGGATGTCCCTCAAATATAGTCTCATTGTCTTCTAATTTGGAGCTGGCTGGAAAAATAAAGGTATTTCAGAGTACCAAAAAGATCCTGTATTCCCTTCCCAAGTTCTCTGTTATGCTATCTGATATCCCAATTCTCATGTGTTTCACAGGAGGGAACAGAGGTAAATAATGGCCAAATTATAGAAAGAGCTCAAATGTCCATTGACTGACAAATGGATAAAGAAGATGTGGTGTGCATAATTATATACATACACATACACACACACATACATATACACAGTGGAATATTACTCAGCGATCGAAAAGAATGAAATTTTGCCATTTGCAACAATGTGGATGGAACTAGAATGTATTATGCTAAGCAAAATAAGTCAGTAGCAAAAAGATAAATATCATATTATTTCCCTCATATGTGGAATTTAAGAAATAAAACAGATGAACATAGGGGAAGGGAAGAAAAAATAAGATAAAAACAAAGAGGGAGGCAAACCATAAGAGACTCTTAAACTAAGAGAAAAATCAGAGTTGCTGGAGGGGTGTTGGTGGGGAGATGTGCTAAATGGGTGATGGGCATTAAGGAGGGCACTTGTTGGGATGAAAACTGGCTGTTGTATGTAAGTGATGAATCACTAAGTTCTACTCCTGAAGCCAATATTACACTACATGTTAACTAACTTAGATTTAAATAAAATTTTTAAAAAAGAAGTAAATAATGTGCCCAAACAGGCACAGTCTTGCTCAGCCAAGAAACTCAGGAGCTGAGTCTGAAACCTAAAAATCTACAAGATTGCATACTCTGAGGCTAGGACCTGAGCCCAAATTATTCTCAAGTAGACATAGTTGGGTGTGTTAGGAAGGACTATTGAGCAGACAGCACTCACTGCACTTTCTGGCCATGTGATCTTGAAGCAATCTTGCTCAGAGTCTCTTTGAACCGTACTTTGCAATAATACTTGTTTGCACACATTGTGAGGATTGAATCAAATGAGGAATCTAAAGCGTTCAGTGTGTAGAAGGTAGTCAACACCTGGAAACCACGAATATTTTTATTTAAGGGATTTTTCTCCCACTCTTTTATCTGTTACTAAGCCCCAACTTTGACCTGAGAAACAGAATTTAATTATCTTGTAAGGCACAATAAGCAGCCACCAGTCCATTTTATCCAACATGGAGCTCACTGTAAAATATTAACATTCACCCATATGTCCTTCAATAAGTGAATGGATAAACGATGCTACATGCAGATAATGCAATATTAGTCAGTACTAAAGAGAAATGAGTTATGAAGCCATGGAGGAAGCTTAAATGCATATTGTTAAGTGAGAGAAGTCAATATAAAAAGGCTACATACTATATGATTCCAACTACATGACATTCTGGAAAAGCAAAACTATAGAGACAGTAAAAAGATCAGTGGTTGCCAGGGGTTGGGGGAGGCAGCAGCAGGGGGTTGAGTAGATAGACAGAGCACAGGAAATTTTTAGGGCAGTAAAAATATATTGCATGATATCACAATAGTGGAATCATATCATTATACATTTGTCCAAATCCATAGAAGGTATAACACCAAGAGTGAATTCTAATGTAAGATATGGACTTGGGGTGGTTATGTGTCAGTGTAGGTTCATCAAATGTGTCAAATATCATGTACTACTCTGGTGGGGGAAGTTGATAATGGGCAAGACTATGTGTGTGTGAGGACAGAGGTATGTGGAAAATCTCTGCATCTTCCTCTTAATTTTGTTGCGAACCTTAAACCACTCTAAAATAATAAAGTCTTGATAAAGTGATAAAAAAATAAAAAATGACACTCTGACCTTGGTCTAGTCCCACTGTTTGATACTATCTTTCTTTATCTAAAAAGTAGACAAATGTACCTAATGAATCTAATAGTCACACATCTTATTGTATATGGTTTGCAGCATATGTCACAATTAGAATAAATTCCTTACTTATTTAATTAATATCTATGTCTCACATCAGAATCCAAATCTCCATGAGACACTATCTTGTTCATCCCAGCATCCTCTAGGATCTGATATAGTACCTGGCACCTAGAATATATTTAATAACTCTTGTGAAATGAATCAATAAATATGACATAGAGGTGACACAGGAATTAATTGTTCTTTCACTCAACTCTTTCATTTATACAATAAATATTTTTAAATGACTGATATGTACAAGACCACATGCTCTGTGGTTGGCAATGCTGTATTCTCCTGAGATAATCTCATTCACAAAACATTGTGGGGAGAATTTGCCATTAGGCCCATTTTACAGATAAGAAAAGCAGAACTGAACGATATTAAGGAATATTAAGGAACGAAATAAGGATATTAAGGATATTAAGGAATCTATTTTATGATCACACAAATGTCAGTGAAAAGTGAGCTAATAAATCACTTTTTAAATGTCAAGATATTTTTATATTGTGATTATTATTGCACACACTATTTGAAGCACTTTGTAAGTATGAAATTCACTTAATTCTTAGCAAAAAAAAAAAATGCATTGAAGTGGTTACTGTCATTATCCATCATTTTCAGATGAGGAAACTTGAGACCAAAAAAAGGTAGATGACTTTTCCAAGGACATACAAATAATCAGAGATTAAGCAATTTGTCTCTGAACTCAGTAGATGGTAGAGAGGCAGGGCTTAACCCCACAGACTCCATGCACTTAGCCATTATATACTACGATACTTCTCAGAAACCTAAACATGATTGCAAAGGAAACACCAAATGTTGTCGAGCCTCCTTTGGATGGAGTCAACTGAGCTAGTGAGGGGATGGCTAAAAACTAAAGTATGGTAGGATTGATGCCTGTATGATCTTTAGGAAATTATTTGTTTCTCCTTATGAAATTATTTATGTCTAAGTTAACACAATGATGTGCTACATTTGGTATATGCTCAATAATTTTTAACTATGTTATTATCAAAGTATACATTGTGAACTATAATCTGAGTCACAATCAAGAA